>NW_028277098.1:21300000-22560000 GCF_059951505.1 Python bivittatus | reverse complement strand
CTATTATCCTGAGATCTGTGTTGTGGCAGAAAAAGAGATTTGGACTGATCTGTTCTATGAACCATTTATTTGTTTTTGTGACTCCATAGCATTCTCTGGAGTCTTCTCCAACACCAAAGTTCAGAATTGTCAATATTTTTTCTTTCATGAAAGAAAAAAAAGAAAAAAAGTAGATGGCTTTTTAATGAAACATTCTCGCTTTCTCTTCCATTTGTATCCCCAACCACTAGCCACAGATTAGATATTTAAACTTTGCATCAAGCATTAATAATTGTTATAATTTCTATTTGAGTCCTAAAAACCATGCCCTGGATGTCTAAATCAGGAATAGCCTCCTACTTGAATTAGGCTTCTGCTGTGGAGATATCCTGTCAATGTTGCCATTGTAGCATATTCTCCCATTTTAGTCTCCCAGCCTGATACTGTAGGTAAGGTATCTCTTTTCCAATGTCGTGCTTGGTTTATTCTTGCCACAGCCAACATATATCTTAGTTAAATGTAGCATTTTTCACTTACATTTTCTGAATTACACCTAATAGAAATGTTCATGGTTTCAGTTCAAATTTTATTTTTAATTTTTTTTTTTTTTATGTTTATCTTTCCAATGCTTTTGGATTTTTTTGCATGACCACCATGTGTGGTAAAATGTTCCTTCATTGTTATGGTATTTCCAACATTGTAGTTATATGCTTATCTATCTTAGCAGTCATAGATGGAGTTATATACCATCTGTAGAACATTTTATACTAATTTTCCCTAAAATTGTAGCTGGAGTAAATTTTATTGATTCTTTGGCATATCCTTTCTGATTGATCCACTGTAATTACTTCTCTCAAATTTTGCATCACTTTTATCATACAGTTTTTAATTTGTTCTGTGTGTCATATTTCAGCAACAATTTATAAATACATCCTAGTAATTTATATTGGTTCTGTATAAACATTTCAAAGTCTATCATCTTTCTCTAAGTCCCTCCTTTTTTGAGATCACTTTTTATTTTTCCCGTTATTTGTAAATTCAATAACCATGGTAAATTACTTCCTTCATTGTGCAGTTCCTGTTGTATCTTTAATATCTCTGTTTCTTGAATCCAGATATAGCATACTGGCATATGTAATTGAATCTTTTTTACTGAAATTATCCTTAAAAAGCATTTGATGGTGAGGCTAGTGGTGAAATTGTCAGACTTATTCTTGCTTTTAAAAAATTCCAGATTTTTAACAGGCTTTGTCTTATTACATGTCCTTTCAAATTCTTTTCTTCTTTTGTTTCTTCGTACCATAGTACCTATGAAGTCTGTTAGCTTGACCTGTTCCTTCTATTATTGATGTTCAGTTCTTTGGAGATCTTATCTGGTAATCCATGATAGGCAGCTTGCTCTTTAGTACAATCTTTTATTTTTATTTATTTATTTATTTATTTAAGCAATTTATATGGCCTCCCAACTCACTCACAGTGACTCCAGCCAGCTTACAAGAATAAAAAACCCAATACAAAACCTCCCCCACACCCCTGGCAACAACAGTACATTTACACTAGCCATTTGATGGGCTCCAGGTCGACCTGGGATCCCCAGGCCCACTGGCAAAATCATGTCTTCAAGGCCCTGTAGAAGAGCATCAAGGTGAGGGCCGGTCTTATCCCTGCAGGGATGATGTTCCACAGGAATCTTGGATTGGGGAATGCTAGTCCACCTCTTTCTTTTTAATCTTGTAGAATTTTAAGTCTTACTCGTTTTTTTCCTTCTCCATATGAATCTGTTGCTTGTTCTTTGCCAATCCTGCACGCTTTTGTCTGAAATTGGAATTGGTGCCATTTGGAATAGAAAGTTCATTCGGGGTAATATATTCCTTTTTATTATTGCATTAAGTCCTAGCCAGGAAAATTTCAAACTTCTCCATCTTTTGAGATCTTGCTTTATTTCTTTCCGTAATTTGTTATTTGTTTTGAAATATATCTTTATTGCTTCCTGTCAGATAGAGTCCTAGTTAACTGAGTCTTTTGTTATCTATAACCAATCTGTTTTCTTTATTAGAGGTTGATTTTGAATTCAGAAAAGCAACCAAAGTCTTTAATTATTTGCATTAGCTGTCATGCAGAACTTTGTGATTGCATAATTGTTAATACTATATCATTTGCATAACATGTTCTCCTCCTTCATTTTAATCACACTTATTTGTTTGTTTGTTGGATCTTGTTTGCTAGGACTTGCAAAGCAATTACAAATAGTAAGGGAGAGAGTGGACACCCTTGGCTTGTAGCTTTGCATATTCAAAAACTTGCAGAGAATATCCCAGTCACTATAACCTTTGCTGTTTGTTGTTGATACATACTCTCCTCCCAGGTTTTAAATTCTTCCCTGGTTTCATTTTGTTTAAAACCTTTAGTAAAAATAACTATTCCAAATTGTCAAAAGATTTTTCCTTGTCTAAAAATATTACTGCTGCCTTATTTTTCTAAGTATTGATGCATTCTAGTGAATTTCTAATAAATCTACTCTTGCCTATCATCTTTCTCTTTGGAATACTTTGTTCTTTTTTTCACTATTTTTAAAAAATTCAAATGTAGAGTTTTTAATTTTTTAATCATTTTGCTTTTTTTAGCTGTCTTTGTATTACAATATATTTTTCTGTTTTCTTTATATTTTAATATTTTAATAAACATATGGATTTAAAAATACTTTCACTTCCATAGAGTATCACAGGGAAAAACTTTGCCTGCCCAGTTCTGATCTTTGTAGGCATAGACACAACATGGCATTTGAATATGTTTTCAAAGGCCTTCATTGCTACTCTACCAAGTGCTACTGTGGTGTATTTCTTGACTGCTGGTTCCTTTTCTGTAGATAGTCAATCCTAAAAAGCAGAAGCTGTCCACCAATATCTTCGCTGTCAGTTCTGGTTGCCATACCTGTTGCATTACTTTGGTCTTTAATCTTAGTCCCATTTTTTCACTGTGTTCATTAACTTTAATTATTAGAGCCTGCAGATCATTTGTATTTTCAGCCATCAGAGTGGTATGATCAGCATAGCGTAGGATATTGATATTTCTTCCTCCAGTTTTAAAACCATGCTCATCTTCTTCCAATCCAGCTTCCCTCAATATATATTCTGGAAGGCCACTCTCCCGGCCTTCCAGAAAGGGGTGAAGACCTGGCTCTGCTAACTTGCATGGGCAAGAAGAGATATAATCAACCCTGGGGGTGGCTGGCGCCTTGAAGACGCTCCCCAAGTCTAATAACTCCTAGTTAACATCAGCTTCTTGGAAGATATTTATTATTTATACAGGAAGTCTTATTGTAATGTATTTTAATTAATATTTATTATTTTTACTGTAAACCGCCCAGAGTCGCTCTGCAGTGAGATGGGCGGTGACAAATTTGAAATATAAACAAACAAACAAACAAATATTCCACATATAGGTTGAATAAATAAGGGGAGAGTATACAGCCTTAACATACTCCTTTGGTAACCTGGAGCCAGTCTGCTTTGCCATGTTTCATCTGGACTGAGGCTTTCTAACTTGCATATAGGCTTTGCATGAGAACAAAGAGATGTTTTGGGATTCTGGTTTTCCTAAGCACATTCCACAGTTTGACACGGTCAACACAATCAAGAATTTTTTACAATCAATGAAACACATATTGACTTATTTTTAGAATTTTAGAATCCAGTGTTCCTCAGCATTTTCTAAAGCTTGCATGAACATCTGCAATTTCCCTTTTCATATGGGATTCTAATTTGTGTTAGATGACCTAAGATTATTTTGCTAGCATGTAGAATTAAGGACATCATGCAATAGTTTGCACACTCTATTAGATCTCTTTTCTTTGGTATTGGTATGCAGATTGCTCACTTCCAATCTGTTGGCTGCTGTGTCTTTCTCCAGATTTGCTGGCATAGTCAGAACCTTTAGGGAATCTTCTTCTGTTCCTTACCATATTTCTATAGATATTCTTTCAATTCCTGTAGCTTTGACTTGGTAATGATCAAAGTACTGACTTAATTTCATCTTCTAGTACCAGAAGTTCTTTTAAGTAGGGAATATCATCTAAGGCAGGGGTCCTCAAACTTTTTAAACAGGGGGCCAGTTCAAGGTCCCTCAGAATGTTGGGGGGCCAGACTATAGTTTGAAAAAAACATGAGGAGAGGAGGAGAGCCACCGGACCTGGCATACCTCTCATGTAGAATAGTCCGGCTCTACATTCTCCCTCCTCGTGCATCGCCTGCAGCTCCCGACACAACCCTGACACTTCCGCTTCTGACAGACAGCAGCGACGGCCAATCAGATGGGCGGGCCGGATAAATGATCCTGGCGGGCCGTATCTGGCCCATGGGCCATACTTTGAGAACCCCTGATCTAAGGTATCTTGGATATTGACATCTCTACAGTACAGAATTTCAGAATACTCATTCCATCTTTCTTTGATCTTCTGGGAATCAGTTTACTGGAGCAACCTGTGACCTTCCCTGCCAGCTTTCCCACTGACTTTGCTTGTGGGAAACTGGCAGGGAAGGTCGCAAATGGTGATCAAGTGACCACAGGATGCTGCAACCACTGTAAATGTAAGCTGGTTGCCAAGTGCCCAAATCGCAATCGCATGACCGTGGGGTTACTGAGATGGCCAGAACTTCAAAGATAGACCTGAGGGCCCTATCCTTTGGCATTATATCATTAATTGCTTTATCTTGTCTACCCATGTGGTTTTCTTGGTCAAATACAGGAGCGGTTTACCATTGCCTTCTCCTGCAGAGTATGAAACATTACCTTTGCCATTGTCATGAAAGCAATCATTCACTTCCAGCTTCTTCTTATACCACTGCTGCCAATATAGGTTGCTTTAACTGGACAGTTAGGGTGACTTTCATACCTTGGGTGACCCTGTTGGGATTATATGCTCTTTGCATAAACTCCTGGCATTCTTCGCTCATCCCTCCCAGGAAGATCCCCCATCACAGGAGTTGAGGGGGTAGGTTCAATGTAGCACCCTCTAATGACCATATATCTACATACAATACTCCACTGCACCTCTCTTTGTGCCTACCAATCTCCATGTCCCACATGATTTTCTTCTTTTAGACTATCTAAATGATAAACAGAGATAAATGGGAAGTAGTATGCTTCAAAACAAAGTGTCATGGTTAAGCACAATCTTTATTTTCAAGAATGCTTCTGGGCCTGCAGATTTATTCTAAAACCATTCTTGGAAAACAAAAATGATAGGGAGTTGCAGTTTAGGTCTCTGTTTAAAAGTATGCCTAAGTACAGGTAGAAATTATACAACAAGATAATGGATGATGGTAAGCAGTAATCTCCTAGTTCTGGTGCTTAGTGATTCACCACATCCACTATGGCAGCCATTTTGTATGGGTTGTGCACTCTCAGAAGTTAAAATGTTCCTAAAAATTGTAGACTCTTGACTTAGTAGGATTTGCAAACCCAACCATTCTACTTAAAGAACGTGGGTTACATCACTTTCTTTTTTTGGTTTGGCATTTAAAGAGTTTTATAAGTGGAAAGAATCCAAAACAAACAGGGTGGTGATGTCTAAAATTATACCAACTGAACACACTGCAATACCAGAGTCCAAGTAAAAGTGCCTCTATGTAATTACATTTGTGAAGGATTAAATAAATTGTTATCAGAAAACTTTTCACTCTCCTCCTCCGTCTCTCTGGCATACAGGTGAAAAAGATTTCACATAGTACAGAGAAATGCTGCTGATCTAATATTTTCAGATGTGATGGAAGCAAAAAAGTAAACATTTATCACTGCACTCTTCTATGTTCTAGAGTGAGTCTGTCTGGGGCTTTCCTTGGTTAAATAGGAAGACGAAATAACCAATGATCTGCAGCCCTTTTCCTGTAACAGGAAGTTCAATTCACTCATCATCTCTCTCCCTGAATATTCCTCACCTTTTTCCATGTTTCCCAGTCACATTTCAAAAGACTCCAAAACAACAATAAGATCATTTCCTAAAATGTTTTACAATATAAAAGCCCAATCAATCACAAAAACAAATTCAAATAAATTTAGCATTCCATATAAACACACACATACACACACACAACCCCAAAACTAGACAGGGAGACATTTTCAGCCTTTTTTTCTTAGGCTGTATGTAAATTCTATTCACATACAAGACGTTTTATGGCAGTTGTCACAAAGACATCATCAGAACTTTTTTTTTTGACAAGCAAAAATCCAATAAACTACATTTATCTAAATTATATATATCTAAGAGATGCAGCAGCAGAGTTATATGGTGGATTTCTGTCTGTCAGAAGCATAGGAACCCCGCTAAAAGAACAAAAAATAAATAAATCTAGCAATCCTATTTATAAAATCATAATTTCTGTGATTCAGGCAAAGGACAGCTTAAACACAAATTAAATAATTGGAAGCATTCATATGTATTGTGTATGCATAGTTTATACAAAAATACTGTATAAGTTTTTTTTAAAAAACTAACCAACTATTGATCTAGTTGAGAAACTTTTAAAAAGCATCTGTTCCTTCTGTAGCATGTGTTAAAAATTAGTGGCCATTTCAGATTCTTAAAGCAAAGTTTCCTGCATGTTATTTTTCCATAATGTTGCTACAAAATTCTGAACAGCAAGCAATTTTTTCTTGCTTTCTTTGATGTTTCTCTCTTCCTTGGCAGAAGTGGTAAGCAGACTCCTTTCCAGTCATTAACAGCTGCCAATTCTCCCTCCAACTATCCTGAGCCTCCATGATCCAAATTTACAGATCTCAATATATTTTCATAACAACTTTGTCCATATCTTCTATTCAACTGCACCCTCTTTCTCCTAGCAGCAACCCAAAATTTCCAACAGCCCCTTCATCCACAATACAACCTCTGTTAAATGTATATGGCTTTAGATCATAATATGAATTTGGGGGAGGAAGAATTGCTACTATACACACACACACACACACACACATATTGGTGGATGCATGACTAAAAGAAAATGAACCACTTGTTGGCAGTTGGGGTGCCATAATATCCCTATTTGTAAATTGATAACTGAGCATGTGAGAGCCAGTTTGGTGTAGTAGTTAAGGCATCAGGCTAGAAACTGGGAGACGGTGAGTTCTAGTCCCACCTTAGGCACAAAGCCAGCTGGGTGATCTTGGGCCAGTCCCTCTCTCTCAGCCCTAGGAAGGAGGCAATGGCAAACCACTTCTGAAAAACCTTGCCAAGAAAACTGCAGGGACTTGTCCAACCAGTCTCTGAGAATCAGATACAATTGAACAGATAAAAAAAAACTAAGCATACAAATAATATTTCACAATTTTAACCGCATCTGTGTGCATTTTAAAGACTTTAAATAACCAAGCCTTCCCAAGGTAACACATCCTAGTTTAGATGACTAAGGATATAATCCTAAGCACACTAACTAAGTCCTTGCTCCTTCTGAGTCAAAACGCTTAGGAGTTGTGTTTAGGATTAGGAAAATAAACAATCATTCCCTTAATCTTTGGCAGCTTCCCCCATCAGGTGCCCTCCAGTTTGGTGCCGTACCACAACACCCATCCTTCCCAGCCCTCCTGGCCAGCCAGGCCATTCAGGGTAGGATTGGTAGCCTAGCATCTGGACCCCCGTTTGGGAAAGGCGGTTTTGTAGCGCACCCACGACTCCATCCCTCCCGTGAGTGATTAATCTCGCGCAGCATTGACGAGAGCGGGCTGCGGTTGGTAAATTAACGCGGGCCGTAAAGGAATTAATTTGACACGGGTCTAATGAACGGGCTGCGATGATTAAACCAGCATTATAGGGGGCTTATATGGAGCTGACGCAGCGGAAACGGTTAGGAAGTGGCCGGGTCCTAGAATGCCTTTCTGCGGTCTCCAAAAGTGCCACCACGTAGACTCGGCGAGCGGAGCGAGAGTGCGTCCAGCCCCGCCGCTTGCCCGCCGGGGCTCCTCTCGCGGCCGGGAGAGGAATGGCTCTTCGGCTTGGAGAAGGGGCGACGAGGCTGCTCTCTGGGCCGGGGCGGGACTAGAAGTTTCGGAGGCCGTCTGAGCCGCAGCGGGCGCCCTGTCAGCCAGCCTGGCCCACGTCCCTCCCTCTCCGAGCCCGGCCCGCCCTCGCGCGCTCGCTCCCCACTGGCAGCGCGGAGCATCCAGTCGAGCGCAGGCAGAGCTTCCGCCGCGTTCCCACCTTGGGCACGGACTTCGACCCGGCGCCGCTCCCGCCGCCATGACCCACTTTAACAAGGGCCCCTCTTACGGACTTTCCGCCGAGGTGAAGAATAAGGTAAGACGCCGCCAGGGAAGGGAAGGGAAGTGCAGTGGCGGAGCCCGCCCGCCCGCCCGCTCACTCCGCGGCTTGCTTTCTCTCCCGCTTTGTTTGCGCCTCCGAGGGGAAGGCGTGGGATGGAGGCAGGCAGGCGCGGGAAGAGTTGCTGCTGCTTTCAGAAGGACGGAAGGGGGTCGCGGTGGCGCTTCCCTGCGCTCCGTTCCTCGGGTTGGGGGAATGGAGCGGCCACTGCGCCCACCCCCTCTTTTCCCACATAGTTTCAGGTTTTCGAAACCCTATTCCTGTTTCCAGCGTCTTTGGTTTTCCCCGCCTCTTCCATTACTCCCCCCTCTCCATTGTTTGGTTTAAATGGGGTGGAATGTGCGCGAAAGAAAGGGTGGTTTAAGAGGAAGGTTTTTCTCACGTCCCTAACCTTGCGCTGAAAGAAAGCTGCTGCTTCTGTCTGGAGGAGGGGAATCCTCCCGGTCTTTTCCCGTAGGGTGTAATCGTGGTGAGAAATACTCCTCACCTCTTGCTCGGTTTATGGGAAGAAATTCACGCTCACACATGCAGACGCTGAGATACACGGGGTCACAGGCAGTGCGGGAAAAACCTTGGCCTTTCCGAGACTTCCACTCCTCCTTTTCCTTATTTCAGGACAAAAAAATGGGCTCCCTTGTCATCTTTCCCCCTTCCTTCACATTTAGACACCCTGCCGGTCTCTCTCTCTCTCTCTCTCTCTCGTTTACTAAACATTCTTCCTACGGGGTTTATTCATAAGCTATGACCAGGCGCACCTTTCTTGTAAAAGATCCAAGACACCAAATAGCGGGGGAAGGGACGCCCCCCTCCCCCGTCCCTTGAAATGGCATAGCGCGCTCCTCGTGTCGTCCTCGTAATTAGAAATACATTTGTCCCGCGATTCTCCTTGTGTTCCCTACGTCGCCGGCCCTCCTTTACTCTTTGCATCCGTGAGGTTTCTGTTGGCTTCTGCAGCGTTTCTCTATCGCGGGTCGCTTTTCCTCGTCCTTCAGCCTTGGCTGGAGAAGTGCTCGACGCTTGCCGGGTCGACCTCAGGGTCAGGCGTTATGTTTCCCTTTAACTTTTCTTGGCCTCTATGATTCCTTCCTCTTAGAGTGGAAAAGTACTTTCCCAGAAGGGGAAGGCGGGGAAAAGGGCCTTTCTCCCTCGTTCCCTCCTTTCTTTCCAACTACTGCAGATGCCGAGGTTAATATCAGCCAGCCGTTCCGTCTGGCGAACCGCTGAGGGACGAACTCCGTCTGCTGAGAAGAAAAGGAGACAAAGACAGCAAAATGCCGCTGGCCGGTGGCTTTTGCTCGGGAGTTTTGCTCTCTTGAGACTGTGACTTGACAAACGGGGGTGGGCAAGCCCCCTCCCCCGCTTGGAGGACTGGCTCTCCTGCTGCTGCCTGTGGGACCCACCCAAGCTCGGGAGATGGCGGCGGCAGGGGGAGCGGGAGGTGCTCCCAGCCTACGTGGCTCCAATCTAGCGCTAGCGAACGCCAGGCAAGGATGGTGCGTTGAGGAAAAGACGGATGCGCGCTGCCTCTCTGTCCCCCTTCTTCTCTGTATTTCTGTACCGCAGCACGCTTTCCCTTGAGGAAAACAGTCTTCCTGACGGCCAGGAAGACGATGAAACAACAAAATAGTAAGAGCAACCTCCCAAAGCCCACAATAGTGATTTTAAAAGCACCAAAACAGTTGTCTTTGTTATTGAGGGCAGTCTGGTTTCTAAAACAGAGGTTACTTTTGAACCATTGTGGTCTAAGGATTGCTGGATTAAAATGCCAACAAGAATAAAGTAGGGTGGCTGTTGTAAACTAGTACAGGAGATCTTGCAAAAAACAGCAGGACGCCCAACATCCTGCTCCCTTTTTTCCCAGCAACCTAGCACTGTAACTCTCATAATCCTTCCATCATATCCTGCTAGTTTAGGGGTTTTTAAAACCAACCCTTGCACTCTTATTTGATATGTTGCTTCATTTATATTCATTTCCTGTCCTGTGCAGTCATATTTTTCCAGATACAGTGATGTACTGATAGGGGAATTGGAGCCAGTTCTCAGGCTTTTAAAAGAATCCCTTCCATCCTAAATAGAACATAGGAAAAGGTAATGAAACTTGGCAGATATACTAGCTCCATCATGTTAATTTGCTGGACCTATTTGGTCTGCAGAACAGATGAGAAGTGTCACCTCTGTCTCCCTCCCCTTCCAACACTTCCAGCTCAAAACCCCAGCACATTCCAATCACATTACATCATAGGATACTGGGGAGAGACCAGCCAATCCATGTGGGTGTTGTGCACAGAATGTTCATTGTCTCCACACTGCTGCTCTGAAGTCCAAAGTGGTGGGGAGGAATGGGGGAAGATACACACAAAGGAAGCTGCTGCAGCTTGGGCTTAAGTTTCCCTTAAGTCCCCTGGGAAATGAAGTATTCTGAGACATTCCCATCCTCCTCTGAAACGAAGTCCAATGGTGGTACCTAATTCCTACTTCGTAACATACTCATGTCATAAGAGCAAGGTGACCCTGATATGTGGAACAATATGAATTTAACAAAAGTTTAATATTTTGACATTACAAAATGCGAGTCTTTGGGGATAGAACAGAAAACTCAGAAATTTTTATGGGTTTCCAAAACTGCTTGATCCATCTTTTTTAATCTTGGGTCACCCAGTTCTGTGCATGCTTACTTGTAAGTAACTCCCAGTGATTTCAATGGGGCTTGCTGCAAAGTAAGTATAGACAATACTGTTTTCTAACTGAACTTCCATATGTAGTTCTTTGGATTGTTACCTTTCTATGATCTGTCATTTTTGTTGTTGTCATTTTGCTTTCTGAGCAACCTGTTGGAACAAACACCACTTCTGCTATTGATAACTTTTAAGAGGGTATTTTTTTCTGTAAGCCTTTAACATTCCAAATAAAATCAGTTTGTTTCAAATAGTCGTTCACAAATATGAACTATTTTAAATAATAATATAGTATAATCTTGTAATTGGGGAATAATTTATTTATTGACATGTATTGGAAAAGAAAATATGTGTTCTCATACACTTCTTAAAGGTTAATTCACCTCTGAGAATGGAATGAACACTCTTTTTTATTATGTACAAGAAGTATCTAATACATAAAACATGAAGAAAATGATACATGTCCCTCCTTTAACTTTCAGCACAGAAATTCAAAGCAGCTACTAAAAGAAATATAAAACATGACTAGGTCAAAATAGACTGATCAATAAGGTCTTTCTCTCCTGTAGACAGATGGACAGATAGTAGAGCTAGGGCCACTGCTCAGAAGAAAGTAGTTCAAACTTCCTCTTTTTTTAAGTTGAGAGGATGGGCAAGATGACAGCAGAGTCAAAAAGGCTTCTTTCCTTATGCTGCAGATACTTTACTACTCAATTACTTGTCTGTTTTCTTCAGTAGAATGTTTTGTAAGGTTAATGTGGCGTGCCAATACATCACTGTATTTAAATATAATTTTTAATAATGCACGTTCATGTTCAATAATTACAAAGCATTGGAATAAGAAAGCACGATATGTGATAATGACTTTTCTTGTCTCTGCCTGAAAGTAAAAAACAACTTTTAATCAACACACCTCAGTATTATTACTGTTATATAAACCATAATTTCATACTGAAAAATAGTTTGCTACGTGACAATAAAGGTTTGCAATCTTAGAAATTTAACTCACACAACTGGTTGTGCCATTCTGACAATGTTTGTTGCGCTAGACAACCTTGTTAGATACTTTGTACAAAGAAGCTGTTTCCATCATTACTGATTTTGAATAAGATTCTTGATAGAATAAGAATTATATATTCATGTAGGAACAATATTTCATATTGTCTTTTGCATTTAAATTATGGCCTTTCATATTTTTACATTATAGATCACTCCTGTTTAGTAGACCTCTTTGTTTCAATGAGGTTTATTCTAAGAGGAATTTTGAATCCCGGTGCAAATGGATTTACTTGGAAATAGATTCATTAAATATCAATAGAACTTAGAAGTAGATGTGCTAAAAACTACAATCTTAGTGGAATTTATCCTTTTAACTTGTTAATACCTATGTATATTGGTCTTATTCAAGTGTTACCCTTCTATAGCTAGCTTCTAATAACATTTTTGCAATATCTTTTAAGATGCTGTGCATTTTGATCTTGCTGATTTTGATAACTATTATAGATAATACAATTTATTCCCCATTTATCTCTCTTTTTTGCTTCAAATACTGTCTGTCTTAACTATTTTGAATTCTAAGAGACTGTAAATCTGATGAAGTTTACATTTTATAGTTCATTATAGTTCATTTTATGAACTATAATTCAGCTGACATCAAGAAATATGTTTCTGCTCCAACAAGAGACGAAGCAAAATAAAGGAGAAGTGAAAGAGTACTTTAGATTCTTGCTTTGGATGCTTGGATATATTGAAAATTATGATAGTTCTGGGTAAGAATACATTGGTGATTTTTTTCTTAGCAGTACAGGCCATAAAGTTAGATTTGTAATAATATTATCTGAGAAATGTCTTATGCTTCATTGCCTTAAAAGCTGCTACTAGACTCTTTGATTTTGAGGAAATACGAGAAAATGAAAAAAGTCCAAATGCATAATTTGTGTTTTGAAGTGGGCAATATTAGAATATGCTCTGCTGCTCCATTCCTAAAATAGAGAGAATCATGCTATTTAAAAATAAAATAAATAAAATGAAAAGGATTTCCTGTGCAATACATACCTCAAAATCATAGAAAACAGGAAGGGACCATCAAGATATTGGGGAGTAAGAACCATATCCTCTCAGACTCTTTTTAACAGAAAATGATGTCTAACTATAAATAGTTCCTGCCTTTATCCATTTGTGAAGGCTTTTTAAACAGGGTAGATGTGTATGCCAAAGTAATAGTACGTATAACCCAAAGAATAATTTGAAAAATCTAGTTTATACTTTAAATCAGTGCAGACTGGTGTGCAGAAGGCATTAATTTCAGTAACGTTAGGCAGAGCTCCTCTGTTAAGCAGTTAGTTACATGAACAACTAATACCTGTTATGTTATGTGACGTTGCAGAGTAGCTTAGTTAGGGCTGGTAAATAATGGTTAATTGCAGCTCTGGGAACACTTCACCAGTAAATATCAGGGCTATCATTCAAAACCTGTCTCTTAGTCCTCTTTTATAAAGTACTCAGACTTATTGCTAGGCCTTTGGGATGGAAAAAGGGAGCAATAATTTTTTTCCACTCCTTAGCATTGCTGAATTGTTGGTTTTTGCTTTTACCCAATTGAGATAGAATATATATATAAACGATACACTAGATGCAGAAAAGTCTCATAATCCCTTTCCAAACATCTCATAACTTCAATAATTTAGAAATCTAAAGTTTGACATGTTGTTACAAGGATATTCATTTAAAGTATGGTTGTGATAATACAATGTTAGGCTGTATTGTCATAAAAGATAAAGTGAGTCCAAAAAAGAGACAGTTTCATGCCGTGTAGGTTGGATTTTTTTAAAGATTAAACTATATTTTTAAGCCTTTTAACTATGATAAGTATTTGAAATATTTTCAGGACCTTCTTCTCCAATAAAACCAGCCTGTCCAAGCTATTCTTCCCTGGAGAAATTGCCAGTAGTTCTCTACTTTGGGGGGCTGAGTCCCAGTTATGCTTCTTTTCAGTGCTAACCCCTGTTCTATGAAGCAGCCTTCTTCCAGCAATTAGATAAGTCCCTTCTTTGACTGTCTTCCAGAAAATGTTGAAACCAGAGCTTTTCCAGAGTATTTTCACAGTAGGATGACGCCATCTCTGTGTTTTTTGTTGACAAAGCTCTATTATATTTATTTTGATTTTAACTCTAATTTAATGTAATTACATTGCTGTTTCCTGTGGGTGTTTTCATTATTGTGATGAATATATGTAATTGTTGCTGTCAGGAGTTCAAGTAAATTGTGGCAGTTTATAAAGTTGATAAAAATAATAATTTTCTGATTTAACATGAAATGTTGAATATTTAAATATATGCAGGTCAATAAAATGCTCAGTACGTATATTTAAATAATTGTACATATTACAAATAGGAAACATCCAGGAGACATTTAAAAAGGAAGGTAGTGTTACAGGTGAGAATATTAGTTTGCCATCAAAGTAGATCATTTTATAGGCACCTTATATTGCCAACTGTGTGGTATTTCCTTAAAAACCACAAATCTTTTTTGGGGGGAAGTAATGATATAATGTTGTCTAATTAAGGAACTGAGTTTTTTTTTCAGAATAACTCTTTCTGAATAATAGGAATGTTAGGGGAAGTATTTAATCATTTGCTAGCAACTTATGAATTCTCTCATCTTTTACAAGAGAATCTAACATTTTTCAGCTGAATCCATATATTTAAATACTCTCCTGATTGGTGTAATAATCATTAGATTGGATGATTATGTAGTTTCTTTCTCTTATTTCCTGCTTGACCATCATAATAAGGCCAAATGTCAAAAGTGTTTATAGAACTAAAAGGGATTTAAAGTCTGATGGCCCATTTCATCTGTATTATAATGTACAGTGAATGGAGAGCACATTATACATCAGTGGATTGTGAAGTTGGTACTAGGAAACATCCCACAGCATTTGCTTGATCAGGTAATACAGAGGTACCATGTTATTTAATAGAGCTACAAAAGGACCATGTAGCTTGCTTTGTGGCTGGATGATTGACTCCAGAAGAAGCTCAGGCTAGACTACATCAGTTTAGGGAATAGCCTATTCTAAATTGTTTCCAATTCAGGAACTTAAATCCGGAAAAATTGAACTCTATTAGTACAGCTTTTAAAAAAGGTTTTCAAACTAAAAAAAATCCCTTCAGGATTGTTTCTTTCTTTCTTTCTTCTTTAACTGAGAAAATAGGCCCAAGCACTGATAGGCCACCTTTTCATTCCCCCCTCCAATACATACATACATTTGCCATGCAGCCAGCTATTCAAAATTTCTGTAAAATTATTTTGGTACAGTATAGAGATGCTGATCTGGAGTTTTCTTTTTACAAATTATCTTTACTATATGACTTTTACAATTGCCTTTCTGTGCCTGATACTAGGACTGGAAGTAGCACCCAATCTGTGCAGAGTACTGTTCATATCAGAACATGTCTAGAGAAATTTTCCACGTTTAAATCTTGTCTTCTGAAATTAATACTGACTAGGACATAGGAAATAGACTGAAATAAGTGGTTGACCAGAACTGGGGACACTTATGAGATTCAAGTCACCACTCAGTCATGAAATTTACTGAATGACTTTGGGCCAATCCCTGCCTGAGCCTGACCTAGCAGAGAGAGTTTTGAGAGGATAAAATTAGAGTGGGAGTATTATGCATGTTGTTTTAATTCCTAAGGCAAGGCAGGATATAAACACAACAAATAAATCAGCTCATTAGAGAGCGCAGATTATACTCTCCTTGGACATGCCTCAAGAACTTTCAGTACAGAAGGTGTTCTCTGGCCAGAACTCCTCTTAACAGTATTATTAAATTACTGTCCTAGAAAAAAATCACAAATTTCTAAGCTACGCTATGTTTTGGACACTCACATGTGTTAAGGGAACAAATAACTATTCCCTTTAGTTTCAAATATGCATTTACAGATCAGTAGTGATAACCTTTTTTAGTTTAGACCTTTTATAGTTTAAATATCCGTATGTATTTACCCCTGGAATGTAGACCTTTGCTCAGAGCAGAGTTCTGAAGGTATCTTAGTTTCTTCCCATCCAAAACAGGGAGAAACAAAACAGAATAGAAAATGGGGATTCAAAACCCCAATTGGATTCTGAAACAAGTTTCACAAATTCATGCCCTGAAAAGAAGTTGCTTCAGGAAGAGAGGGTGGTGAAGGAGGACCAGTGATGGACTTTGGTATAAGAAAGAAATCTCTTTACATACTTCAGTCTCAAGAAGGAAGAATGCAGAAGCAACGGTATGAGGGATAAGCATAAGAGGATATGGTAATTATTCTTAGTAAACTTATTTTCCCATGGACTCTTAAGTATCTGATTGTTCAAAAGTCCAAAGTGAGTAGTATAATCTGGATCAGAGGAGGGAAAGGAGGAAGGAATGGGTACTAGCTTGATTTTATTTATCTCAGGTCTACAGAAAGTGGCCATTAAGTACAGTACCTCTTCCCTCAACAGGTATTTTCCTATAATCCTAAAGACTACAAATCAAAGACAACAAGGAAGACCAGCATGTTCCAATTATCTGGTTGGAACAACATATGATTTGGGGATTACAGGGGCTCTGTGCTTTTGCTTCTGCCTATATGTCTAACTTACAGGTCTGATATCTAGTGGATGGGGGAGAAAGGGGTGGGCACTAGGTTGAAAACCCTATAGTAAGAAGTGAAGTTTCTGTTACAGCAACCAAGTCTAGCCTAGCAAATCCTAACTCAGTTCTTTTTCTTTTCATTTCCTATAGAGTAGCTGCTATTTACACTATCTTCTCTTCATCCAATGCAGGAGAATGATGACAATTAGCTGTTCCATGACTATCTTTTTCTTACTGTATATTGAGATGGCCATCAGACTTCAAACTAAAAGAGCGTAGTTCATTCCAAAGCCAGCAGGCCCTTTGCTTTGGGTAGGACATGCTTGATTTGTAATCAAACCCTAGACAGCTACATTGATTCCCAATGTATTTTTGCTCCTGACATAAAGCAGGAAGGTGGACTTTTAAAGCTCTAAACATTTGGGCTCAGGTTATGTAAAGACTCCCTTGTTCCCTCTTTTTACTCTATGCTTTAAAATTTTGTTGGATTTTGAGTGAAGTTTCATTTCAGTGGAAAAATAGGAAGTAAATGTTTTAATAACAATAGGTTACCGTGAATGTATATGTATAACATATCCTAGTAGAAAGAAACTGCCAATAAGAGTTACACAAATAAAAGAAATGCATTCTGCCACCATGAGTGGCAACCCATCAGTGACTCAGTAAACTTACTGGTTTCACTTCTACTTGATGACAGTCACTGACACATGATTAATGTGGCCATCATGCTGCAGCTGATTCAGTGGATTACAAATTATGCCTACCTGAGATATAAGTATAAGCCTCTTTTACACAACAGCAATTTTAATTTGTAGATATCAAGATAGCTATGTGGTTGCCTACATATCATAGTGTTCTTGAATGCATTTGTGGTGCATCTGCATGTTAAAGTAATCACTTTTAACTTTATATAGATCCTCTCTTTAATAGTTCTTCTGAGTTGTTGAAGAGAAACACAGAACCTCCTTGATGTATTTGTTTCTGAATTGAAGGAGGATTATCTCTCTTGTACTGGGTTCTTTTGAGTAGGAGTCCTACACCTATACTATACTGCCTGTTTACTCTGGATTCCTGAAAGCTGGCAATGAGTATGTGTACAGTATTGCCAGTTTTCATACTTCCAGTGTAGCTTCAATATAGAAATTTCAGAACAGTCTCAAAATTAATAGAATGTCCAAAATGGTATAAAGGGCATATCTTAAAATGATACGTCCAAACTCATGATCTTGCTTGACTACAGGAGTTGAAATACGCCAAACTGTTAACAGATAGACTAGAAATTATTTGGCCTTAGAATGATAAATTAATAAAGCTTACAGGTGAAACTCGAAAAATTAGAATATCGTGCAAATGTTCATTTATGTCAGTATGGCAACTCAAAAGGTGAAACCAATATATGAGATAGACGCATTACATGCAAAGCGAGATATGTCAAGCCTTACTTTGGTATAATTGTGATGATTATGGCATACAGCTTATGAAAACCCCAAATTCACAATCTCAGAAAATTAGAATAGTGTGAAAAGGTTCAATATTCTAGGCTCAAAGTGTCCCACTCTAATCAGCTAATGAATCCATAACACCTGCAAAGGGTTCCTGAGCCTTTAAATGGTCTCCCAGGCTGGTTCAGTAGGAATCACAAGCATGGGAAAGACTGCTGACCTGACAGTTGTGCAGAAAACCATCATTGACACCCTCCATAAGGAGGGAAAGCCCCAAAAGGTAATTGCAAAAGAAGTTGGATGTTCCCAAAGTGCTGCTCGTCAATAGCACATCAATAGAAGGTTATGTGGAAGGGAAAAGTGTGGTAGAAAAAGGTGCACAAGCAGCAGGGATGACCGCAGCCTGGGGAGGATTGTCAGGAAAAGGCCATTCAAAAGTGTTGGGGACTTTCACAAGGAGTGGACTGAGGCTGGAGTTAGTGCATCAAGAGCCACCACACACAGACGGATCCTGGACATGGGCTTCAAATGTCGTATTCCTCTTGTCAAGCCGCTCCTGAACAACAAACAACATCAGAATCGTCTTACCTGGGCTACAGAAAAAAAGAACTAGTCTGTTGCCCAGTGGTCCAAAGTCCTCTTTTCTGATGAGAGCAACTTTTGTATCTCATTTGGGAACCAAGGACCCAGAGTCTGGAGGAAGAATGGAGAGGCACACAATGCACGATGCTTGAACTCCAGTGTGAAGTTTCCATAGTCTGTGTTGATTTGGGGAGCTATGTCATCTGCTGGTGTTGGTCCACTGTTCAGGGTCAACGCAGCCGTCTACCAGGAGATTTTGGAGCACTTCATGCTTCCTTCTGCAGACAAGCTTTATAGGGATGCTGACTTCATTTTCCAGCAGGACTTGGCACCTGCCCACACTGCCAAAAGTACCAAAACCTGGTTCAGTGACCATGGGATTACTGTGCTTGATTGGCCAGCAAACTCGCCTGACCTGAACCCCATAGGGAATCTATGGGGCATTGCCAAGAGAAAGATGAGGGACATGAGACCGAACAATGCAGCGGAGCTGAAGGCCGCTATTGAAGCATCCTGGTCTTCCATAACACCTCAGCAGTGCCACAGGCTGATAGCATCCATGCCACGCCGCATTGCGGCAGTCATTGTTGCAAAAGGGGCCCAAACCAAGTACTGAGTACATATGCATGCTTATACTTTGCAGAGGTCCGATATTGTTCTATTTCCAATCCTTGTGTTGTTGATGTCATGTAATATTCTAATTTTCTGAGATTGTGAATTTGGGGTTTTCATAAGCTGTACGCCATAATCATCACAATTATACCAAAGTAAGGCTTGACATATCTCGCTTTGCATGTAATGCGTCTATCTCATATATTGGTTTCACCTTTTGAGTTGCCATTCTGACATGAATGAACATTTGCACGATATTCTAATTTTTCGAGTTTCACCTGTATTCTCCCTTGCCCCTAGTAGCTTGTTTCTGTTCTTTATATCACAACACTACATTCACAAGACTGTTTCTGTATCTGTCTCATGCCCATTATGTGAGCTGGAACATCATGGCCAACTTCTCTGCCCCCGGTGTGCTTCACCATCTAGTCTGATGAAGTGTTCTTTCTTGTTTTGTTAAACTCATAAAAATAGCATGAGAAGATCCAATGTTGTATAGTGTTTAAGGTATTGTACCAGGATTAAGGAAACACAGGTTTAGATCTGCCTCTCAGCCATGGAGATTTTGATTCTCAGTCAAGCATATCTCACAAGATTGCTATTGTGGAAATAAAACAAAAGGAGATCTCCATGTAAGGCACCATATGCTCCTGTAGGAAAAAAATGGGGACATAATTCTAAATAATTTTTAGAATTACTTAATAAAAAATATGAAGAGTTGTAAGAATTCAACTGCTTATCTATGCTTTCATGATATCTTGACTAGTTTTAATAAAAATATCCCACTGGATGTTTTCCAGATGATTCCTATGAACAACATAGTTACAGTTTTGTGTCATTTACCCAAAATTTGTTTCTTACTTACCGATTTCTTTTTCCTTCGATATGTTTTTATTTATTTACGGTACTGATGGCATTGCTAAATCTTACGTGGAACCTTCATTAACTTTCTTCTTGCTGTCATTCAAATTGTGATTACGAGATGAGCTTGAGATAACTTCTAATTCTGACATTTCCAGAGAAGCCTCAACTACAATGATAGAACAACCTCAATTTCAAGTTATTAGTGTTGGAATTTTCTAAATAAATGCATCCTTCCTAGATACACAATTATGTTCTAAAAAGGCATTTTTAAAGTTTATTGCAGGGTTTTGGGGTTTTTTAATGGTCTGACTAGTCCACCAGTTTATTGGTGAAATACTTTTTATTATGTCAAACCTGAGCCTGAAAAAAATGTTACTTTCTTTAAGAGTCACATTAAATACAAGCTTTTTTAGTGATCTGATTCATTAAAGAAGTACAATCTTTTTCTCAGGCTTATTTGAAAGCTTGAAAGAGACTTGCTATAATGAATAGCAGATAAATGTTGTGTTCATGAAAGAAAGTCCGAAGAAATTCTTCCAAATCATTTTCAAAGTGTGCATAGACCTTATTGTCTGCAACACTTTGATATTAATAACAGTGCTTTCAGGTTTGTGTTTATTGTCTGATATTGCTACATATTGATATATTTGGAAAAAGGAGAATCACTATTACTGTCTAGTATATAACTATTAAGTGTCAAATCTTTTTAAAAACTTAAATGCCACACTTGACCTGTCTGAACCTATAGGCCAGCGATGCTGAGGGAATTTTTTTCTTTTTTTGGTGTGCAAACAGACAGTTCTTTCATAACTAATCCTCTGGCTTGAGGTAGAATGTGAAAAAGTTATGAGGTGCTGTAGTTCTAGGAGAGCGGTGTTGATCTTTTTGTGGCCAAGGACATTGCTTGATATTTTGGGGGAAGTCAATGGCCTCAATGTGGGTAGAGTCGTATCACACAAAAAGTAGAGCTTGTTTCTTTTCAGGGAATTTGGGACTTTTATTTGTTTTGTTGGATTGTTTTTTTCCCCCTCTCTCTCAATATGCCTATTTTGGGGGTTATACTGCATTTGTTCTCATCCCAAATTAACAAGAAATTGTTTCACTGGTTTTCAGCATTAGTGATTAGGGAAGAGGACTCAAGGGCTACCCTGTTGGGACTTCAGAAATATGGTTTTATTAATTCCTTGTCTGTATTTTTCTTTTATTGCTTGTCCGTCATAGGTATGTCAACATCATAAAAACAAGTTTTACACAATATGTTCTGCCATATTTTAGATATATATATAGCTTCAGTTGAAGGGCAATAATAATTCACTAGCTGTAACATCTGTAAAATGATAAGAAGCACTGAAAAAACCTTGGTTTGGGGCCAAATGATCCAAAAGCTGGATTATTAAATTTTGTACAAGATAACTGTGATGGGAAAAAACAATTTTATTGCATCACAAGGAAAGTTTCTAATTTAACAAAAAATACAAGGTACTCATTTTACTAGCATTTGCTTTGATGTTGAGAAGTGAAATTTAGAAACATGTTGCATCAAATCTGATACCTTGTGTTATATTTGTGAGGAAGATTTAGAATGAAGTACTGATAGACAATGGGAAAGTGATTGAACAAAAAAATGGGTAAAGTAGAAATCTATACTGTAGGGAAGATGAGAGATGATTCTGACCAACACCAAGTAAAAGGGGTTAAGTGGTCTGATTCTAATTGTTTTAGTTCATGTTCATGAATGTTTAAAGATTTTACATTTTGTTAATGTGGTGGTCAGTGTTTTCCTCAATCATACCTTAATTTTCAAAAACAACATTATCTCTTGTTAGTGCTTGAAGATAATATTTGGATGCATTTTGTTTTTCTAGGATCCTGTTTGGCAAAATTGTGTTTTTAAGTTTTCAAATGATCTGATCTTGGATACTCCTATATGTAATTGTCAAGTAATGAATGCTTTTTCTTGCAGATATAATTATCTTAATTCTTAATTTTGATTAAATATTAGCTTTATAAGGAATTGTCATCTTTGTATCTTAAAAGGAAAAGGAACTAAATTCAGCCTTGTAGCCCATATAATTACCTTTTAATTATCTTAAATAGCAATTTTGTGCAATTTAAGGTTGGTGTGGTTGATTATGTCATAGTGACCCTTTTTGGGAGCCAAAACAGCAGATTTTGATTTTAGAAGGGTGGATTCTTCCCATACCCTGTTCGACCACTTGTGTTTTGCATCATTCTCTTCCCTAAAGTTCCAATACTATTGGCTGTTATCTCCTATTGATTGGTGATGTGGGAGAACCTATGCTTGGAACTTTATTGTGACCACTCTGTTGCTATTAAGTGCATCTCCTCTACTTACTTTAAAAACATTATTCTGGAATGTGATGTCAGAGATGAGACTTAAGATCTTTAGATCTCACCTCAAATGTTTCCCACACTTGATGGGCACACACAGAGATTCCACCCAATTTCTTGGCACTTTTGCAAGATAAGATAATAGGTCATATTATGTTCCTTTTTTACACAAAAATTAACAGAAGTCTTTCTGTTACCAGTTACATGGCAACTAGCTCATATGTTTTTGGCAGGATTATGTTGACCTTAGTTCTTCTGGATATTTTTCCAGTTGTCATTTGAGTACAACTGACCCAAAATTGTATGAGGAAAATAAAGTTGTTCAAAGGGAAAAGTCTGAAATATCATAGTTAAGTACTAACTGAAATATAATGTAGAAGATGGTTTTTCTTCCATACTTCCAGGGTGTGGTTGACACTGTACTGAAAAGTGAGAAAACACTTCCAGAAATTTAGATATGAAAGCATTAATCAATTAGCCAAGATTGGGGCAGAGTCCAGCTAAGACTGGGAAACTCAAACTTGAAGAAACTAGTAAAAAATAGGAACTTTTCCCCTCCCTCTCAGGAAAACTTTTAAAAGAGGAAGGACGCAGATCTATTTTTCCTTTCGTTTTTAGTCAAGTTTTGTTGCACTGCTGATTATACCAGTGCTGGAGATTTGCACTGCTTTATCTACTCCTTATTAGGTGTAGCAGTTGGATTGAATCTGAGACACAACAGATTCTATTAATATAAATTTTTACTGGAATCTCAAAAAAAGTCACTGAATTCAATTCTTTGCAAATGTCATCAGGTACGGTCTGGGATGGTACAGCTGGCAGCTATTAGGGGGACTAAATTGATGATGATGATGATGATGATGATGATGATGATGATGATGATGATGATAATCGGTATTGGCAAAATCACCATCAGTCAATTGCAAAAGGTAGCTTTACTTGGAACAGCTTACATCCTGTGACAATACTTTTAATATTATTAAACAACATCTGCCTATCCCAGGTCCTTGGGAAAGACTCGATAGGTGGATAAAAATGCCAAATCCAGTCTAAACATCTGGCTGACTGGGCGACCAATAGTAATAATTTATTAAATTTATATGTCGCCTGACTCCCAGTGATTCTGGTGGCTTACAATTGTTAAAACATTTAAAAACAAAGAACAATACACAAAACACAAAAATAGTACAAGACAAAAGAGCAATGATGGTGAAGAAAACAAATCCAGAGGGGAACAGAAAAGAAGCAAGGGGCATCAGTCGTCCTCTCCAAAGGCCTGGGTGAAGAGACAGGTCTTTAAGTCCTTCAAAATACAATAGAGTGGGAGCTGCTCGAATTTCAGGGGGAGCCTCATTCCAGAGGGCAGTGGCTGCTACAGAGAAGGAGCACTTCCAGGGTGGCATTGTTTAATTGATGGAACTGGGAGCGCACCAACCCTGCCAGATCGAACCAGTTAGGCAGATACTATGGGAGACGGGCAGCCCCTCAAGTAACCAGGCCCTATGTCATGGTATGATAAAGGTAATGATCTAATGTCAGATATTTCTCTACTATTTATCACTATATTACTGAGCGCCAGTTTGGTGTAGTGATTAAAGGTTCTGGACAAGAAGAAGCTGGGAAATCATGAGTTCCAGTCCTTCCTTAATCTTGGAAGCCAGCTGAGTAATCTCTCTCAGCTCTAGACTGGGAAGTCAGAAATCACCTATCTCTCACCTTGCACTGGACCAGCACTGTAGATTTGGTCAATAACCTCCAGTGTAGCTGCCTTCATCTGCAATGAATTGATTCTGGCTGAAAATAATAAAGAATATAATAAGAATAAGGATATCAGGATTTGTAAATTGAAGTTGGAGCCATATCAAAGGGATCCACCAAATATTTGGAAGTTTTAAATTTACCAGACTTGACATCACTGTCTTTGCAAAACAAAAAAAAGATGGAATTAAACAGAAGGGCCACTTTATTCATTCTGCAATAAAGTACAGGGGGGAAATTTGTTCCTGGATTAAAGCAGTAGTGGTAGCCTACTGTCAGACTCCCCAGATTGTGGGAGGTGGCAGCATTTGGAATAGTGAGGGAAGGGACCCTAATTTGAAGGAGTCATAAGGGCCAGCATACCACATCTCTGCACACATGTGTGCAAATGCATGCTCCATTTCAGATACTATATATTGAAAAAATGCAAGATATAACCATTTCATAGGATTTATTATGTACTAATTTCTTCATAAGCATCTATGCAAAAATATAGCTATCCACAAGTAGTTCAGAGTAGCCAAAACTTGGGCAACCACTAGATGACATTAGAAGAGGTACAGAACATCTCTAACTCTTTGCTGTCATTTAATGATTCTCTAGATTTTTGCAGACCAGAGCTGGTAGGCTGAAGTAGTTAGCAGGCAAATCATTGTGGGATAAAATAATCTCTATGTGCTAAACCACCAATTACCTATCATCATACACTAATTGTAACTGCATGCAGTGCAGCATTTAATCTGCAAAATTAGTTGATATTTCTTGGTTTTTAGCCTGGCAGAATCACAACTTAGTTATAGCATGTGTTCTACTAGATTTTAATAAAGTCTTTGCATGTTTCATTTGAAAAAAAAAATAAAGCTGGATGCAGTACAGAGTTTAAAGGTTTACAGTGTCAAACAAAACAGGAGTTGAGTGCATAATACTCATTATATTGTACTGATGTTTCTATAACTTTTACAGTTGGGCACTGTACAGTATTCCCAAATAGTTAGAGGTGCTGAACTGGGGAAATGTGGCCTAGTTAATTTATAGAAAGTTAATGCGCTTTGTATATTAATTACATGGAGATACATTTATTAATATTAATACAAGTAGGCTTTTGGGTTACTAGAACTTGATTTAGCAGACTTTGGATACAACAGACAAATACTCCATTTGACACCACCAACATTTTATTAGGGAATTATAACAACAATGAAGAATATACCAGTGATAGTACAATTTTTAAAATAGCTACATACGTTACAGAGATTAAAAGAAATTAAACCTAAGCGGGGGAAAAAACTAAGAAAAAAAAATATTAAAATCTAAGCAATTCCATTCTTAAATTTGGACCATATGGAAACATATTATTTCATCTTCTCATCTTTAGAATATAAAGACATTGCAAAAATTGATATTGTTATTGTGCAAATAATGACAAGTGCCATAAGTGACAAACTAGACAAGTGTCTGGTCTCCAGACAAGTGTCTGGAGAGTCCTGTGTTTTTTTATTATTATTGTGAGCCGCCCAGAGTCACCCATTGGGGGAGATGGGCGGCATACAAATTTGAAAAATAAATAAATAAATAAATAAACAAACTATATTATGCATACATAATATAGCAGATGATGTAATTAACACACAAGATGTATTTTCTGTATTTAACAGACGTTCAGGAGTAATGGACACTCGCTTCACAGATTTCCTGAATGGTTTGGTAAACCAAGGGTTTACTGTATTTTCGGATAAGTGTTAATATGAAATATTTTTTTATCATTAGAGATAATGAAGAATTCTTCAAATACAAAACATTCTGGCTTGAAAGTGGCCGCTTTGGGTGTTCCAAACATGAAATAAAACAGCTAGGAGTGGTCGTGCTCCAAGTGTTCTGAGAACTGCAATTTTTTCAAACTGTTTCCAATCTCACCAGCACAACAGTAGGAGCAATTTTGTCCCTGTTTTTGCCGATTTAATGGCTGATACAGCTTTAAAGAAAAGTAGCAGTTAAACATATGGCCAGACTGAAGAAGACTGCTTACAGCTCCAGGCCTGCCATTCTGCCTGACAGAAAATACCTGTTAAAGCAACTGCAGCCTTAGATATGGGGAAGTTAGAATTCATGTGGACGGATGGATGGATGGATGGATGGATGGATTGCAAGTGTTGTGCTGTGTTTTTATTTTTCAGGAAGGTACACTATCATACTTCACACTCAAGTGTTGCTAATGTTACTGAGGCTGCATATGTGCAGACTTACTACAGCGTTGGTTAAGTTTTGGTGTGCATGTGACATCTCTGCATGCTTTTGTGTTAATTGGAGGTTAAGCTTCAGAGTATATTAAAAATACAGTGAGTCTATATTGACTTGGGTTGGTTTATTGAGATGCATTAATAGAAAAGAATATTAAAAGTGATGAGCTTGTTCTGTAATCTGTTAGTTGAGTAACCCAAAGGGTTTCTTTAAAAAAACGGAAAAGCTTGTCTATGCTCTCTGTTGAGAAGGTGGAGAAGGAAAGGTTGAGAACAATTTATGATCCAAACAGATTTTTCAGTAGATGAAAGCAGAGCTGTATTAATATTGTTTCCTATGGGAGTTATTTTGGTGTTTCAAAAATGTTTTTAAAATAATCCCTCTGGCCAAATTTCATGAATTGTAGCTATTAGATTGCATTTGCAATGGACTACAACATTACCTAATCTTATGGCCCTAGGGTGAAAACGGGACCAGTAGCTAGCCCAGAGTTCCCATTTCTTCATATGGAATTCAAAATCTTTTTTCCAGTTTTTGTGAGGTGGGCACAATTCTATGAAGAATGGTTAACAGAACTGGATATGTTTAGCTTAAAGAAGAGAAGGGGGCTTAGGGGAGACTTAATTGCAGTCTTCCAATACTTGAAGAGCCCTCACTGGAAAGAGGGTGTGGATTTATTCTCTATAGTGCCTGAGGGTAGGGCAAGAACTGAAAGGTGGAAGTTTCCCAGACAGATCCAAACTCACAATAAGGAGTAATTTCCTGATCGTGAGAGCTATTAAACAGTGGAATAGACTGCCTCCTGGAATTGTGGATGCTCCATTTCTGGAGGTTTTCAAACATTGGACAGCCATTTGTCTGGGATGGTCTGAGGATTCCTGTGCTGGGCAGGGGGCTGGATTAGAAGATTTCCAGAGCCTCTTCCAACCCTATGATTCTATGATTTTGGTTGGCTGATCTTGAAATAAGTGAGGAAGAATTTGACTTGGTTAGTACCGCGAGTAACTTCAGAGCTGTAGACTAGAAGCATCCTGGAAAGAGGCAGTACTTAATCACTTCCATATTGTTGCCAAGAGTACAAGATGGACATGTCCATCTTGTCACTGGGAGTTCAACTTGATCTGAGAGCTTAATTTTTTTTAGTGACAAGATTAATAAAATGTGCTGACTTCAACAGGGCAGCTATAGTATATCCTATCTATGACATTGCCAGTAGAGTGCAATCATACAGATTTATTTTGTCTTTTATAGCAATGAAATCATGTCATGATAATCACAGTTCCGAGGGCTTCAGCTTAAACAGCACCTGCATGCCACCTGCTGAAGTTACAAAAACTCTTCTCCTGTCAGTGTCCCTGCTCAGCATATGTGTACTGCTTTTTTGTTAGGAATTGATTTGAAATTTGGGTCTGTTACAGAATGGATTTAATGCATTTAACTCTAAACTTAATCAGAATTAGTATAGTTTTAATTAAATATATAATTCTGCAAACAGATAACAGACTGTTCAAATTTTGTATGAAGAATAATTTAATAGTACTACCTGCGTAAGTCTTGGAGACTTTTAAAGAAGCATGTTTTAAAACCTTATCATTTTTCCTAATTTGATCTAGTTTTGGTAGCAATGAAGAAGACAAAATAAGATGTAGAATTTGCTGATCTTGTGTTTTCAGACACTGCAAATTTTCTCAATTGCCTGTTATGTAAGATTCATTTATACTCTTTACCCCTATTCAGACTTCCACAGAAGGGTGAATCCTGCGAGGAGAGAGATATAGGGCTATGTCTACAGTGTGGTATATCTTGCTTATCCTGTTTGCCAATTCTGTAGAGCAGGAGTGAGCAACCTGTGGCCTTAAATTCTTTTTTTTTCCCCAGCCTCAAATCCCTCTTTATGCTGAAAACTGCCAACAAAGTTTTCTGCCATGTTGAGAAGAAACTTATCTGAAAGACATCATGTGTGCCCTAAAAATAGATCTATCACAAAAACAACCTCCCCAAATGTTCCCTGAAACCATGCATATATAGATACATACATACATACATACATACATACACACACACACACACACACACACATACATACACATACATACATATATATATATATATATGTATATGTATATGTATATATACATACTGTATATACATATGTAGTGTACTCCCACCCACTTTTTACTCCACTCACCCCCAATTTAAAGTATGACCTTTGGCCACCAAAAATTGCTATCCTCTGCTGTGGCACATCTACATATGTACAACAATGTCTAAATATGGCCTTTTTCAGACTCCTGATTCTGTCCAAAGGTCATGAGTGGAATCCACAGGATATAGTAGGAGTCAGGGATAGCAGCTTCATTCCACTCCCTCTCTCCTCAATATATTCACTGTATGTACACAACATGCTTGAAATACTTTTCATGTATATTGTTGCAGTCGTAAGATTTAAAAGCAATGAAAAGTAGAATTTCAGATTTTGCCCTTTTTCCCCCTCCTTCCATAGAAATGTGGCATATAAACAACCCATAAATTGGAATGCCATTTGGGACAGGCATTCACCGATTTATTTAAGGAACTTCCCCCTAGTTTTCCATGTTATATTGAATCAGGAATAAATGTATCCTCCTAAAGATGATAATACCATACTATATTTCTTATTTGCAAATTAAGCTTCTTGGTAATGTCATGATCACATCCATCTAGTATATCTGGGAATATACTGAAATTCCAGTATAAATTTAACTCTTTTTTTTTTTTTTTAAAGACAGTGTGCATGTGTATGAAGCATCTGTGCATTGGTTATGACAAATAGTATATTTGGAAGAAAAGCTGAGTTAGAAGGGACAAGTATTGAGACATTTTGCATATATGTTGTCATAACATACCCAGTGGCCTGGATAAAAAACAGCAAAGAAGTTTCCAAAGAAATAATGAGCATAATGGGAATGAATGGCTTGGATGCAATTCCACAGACAGGAAAGCAGCAGCATAATGCAAAAAAAAAAAAAAAAAAAGCACTTCCTATATCAAGAGCAACAATTGCTTTGTGAACATTGGAGCCTCTGAAGCTCCAATAGAAAAATTACTGAAGTTTCATAACACAGTTTGTCTAATACTTTATAAGAAGTACTATATAAGTCCCCTAGAAACATTTCAGCAATGTGGTAGAAGAGAAGCAAATAAATATGTAAAGCTAAAATAAATATTTGGAGCTTTTGGCAACATTTGATTAGTCCAGCATTGTTATCTTTATGTTTTATGTTTTATTGATTTTACTGTAATTTCTTTGATTGTTGTGAGCCACCCAGAGTTGATGAGAGTCGGGTGGCATACAAATTTAATGAACTATTGCTGCTGCTGCTGCTGCTGGAACACTGTGATGATAGATGCATTTCAAGGCAGTAAGCATTTTATTCCATGACTTACTATGAAAATATTGAAGTTCAGATGCACACCCAACTAGCAAAATGAACACTGAAAAAAGTTTATTTTCCCAGTAGGTAGGTATGTAGGTAAGTAAATAAATAGATAGGGATAGAATTGATTGCTGTTTTTGCTGTACTAGCCTGATGAAAACTTTACTTTTTGTGGTCTCCAATATAAGAATCAATTTCCTTCAAAATGCCTCTTGCGATGATGCTCTCTTTTAGCCCTGTATCTGTTTTATTAAAAAGATTCCAAGCTGATAAAGAAATAATGAGCTCAGAGTACATTTTTAAAGACATTGATTTCATTGATTTAAAAGAATTATACAGTGGGGTTCTGAGGGACTTCACCCTCTAAATAGGAACTGAGATTCATTGACTATGATTGCAGTTTTCTAGTTTCTATATTCACTCTTTCTGTAGTCACTGTCTGTTTTTCCCCAAATCTATGTATATGAAGAGAAACCTGGTAGTGGCTCCTTTTAGCAGCCAAAGTGAATTCAAGATCACCTGTGGAGAATGGAAGAAATAAGAACTACCCATGGGACCTCAATATGAACAACTGGCTGGTTTGTTCTGTGCAAATAGGAGGGTCCAGAGTTGATGAAATGCTTGAGTATGATGGTGTGGATGCAATTTGCTCCCACAGAAGTGTCGGGGGTGGTGGTGGGGTGTATGGGGTAGAAGGCTTCTGCTTGGCTCCAATGAAAATTAATTTTGTCAGTGCAGTTCGCTGAGGAAGAGGCTTTGTTGTAAAGAAGTTCAAATATGATAGCTCTGTTTATTTACATTTTAATGCATTATTTTTTTGCTTAGACACTACCCAAAAACCTAGGTACAAACTTTTCAGTTTGCTCTGGAAAGGGCATCTCAACTGGGAGTAAGTTGGCAGAACTGCCAGGAGCAAAAGGTGTTGATTGCTATTATGCACAAATTTCTGTTGTGCATTAAAGAAAGAGTGTACATTTTAATTTACGATAATTTCAAGGTGGAATAGCAAAATCTTAATTAAATTGAAAGGTTTTTCCAGTGGGATAGATATGCTGTGCCAGATTCTATTAATTAGAAGCAACCACCTTATCTGTGAACCCATTAGGGGATCTTTTAAATTGCTTAATCCAACATCTCACCCTGTATAGGAAAAATAACAGTCCTGAAGCATTACAACTTCCTAACGGTAATGATGTTTTGAATAGTATTGGATAGTCATGATGGTTTTCAGTGATTCTTTTATTTAGCTGTCTTTTTTTTAAGCAATCAAGTTCTATTTCACTTTTCAAAACGCTCTCCTATTGTTTTTTCTCATGACCCAGGCTGAGCACAGCCAGAAATAGAAACCCTTGTGTTTCTTCTGCTGTCTGCTTAGAGTTCCTTTTCCAGGTTTTTAATTCTGGTAGTTAGGAAGGCAAATCATTACATTCTTAGACAGTAACTATATTTTGTCCACTTTTCAATCAATTTAAAGCAGATTTTTAGGTCTAGGTTCTCTAATATTATTTAGCCTCTGTTTAGTTTCCTCCTCATTCAAAGCACTGAAAGGAATAATTCTTTCTGAATACTGTAATATTGTTCTCAAATGAAGTTGGTCTCAGATAAATATTGATTCTAGAGCCTATATTCTAGAACTGTTGTGGATAACTTTTTTTTAAGAATGTTGCCTTGAAAATTATTGGAAGGAGAACACATAGCAATGGTGGGTGAAGGCTTAAGCAGTAAATGGAGGGAACCGGAGCCAAATATGAGTGGAATTGCCAGCAGTTTCCACTCTCTGTTTCTGATAACACCTTTATGTTTGAATGTTTTGTAATGCTCTACTGTTTTCTCTCCCCATCATCCTAAGCTTAAGGTTGGATTGGTTATCAAAATGGCCACTTCCAATTTATGCACACCATCAGTGGTCAAGACCATAGCAAGAAAATATACAGGTTTCATGAGATAGCAGTCATGTTTTTATTTGATTTTATTTGAGGATAATGCTCATACCACCTCTTCAGGCAGGTGCTTTTGCCTTATTAAGTGGAACAGGTCACAGTCTCTGATTTTGCATATTAGGCTAAATAAACCATAGGCAGAGCCATACATGTTTGTTAGTCATGATTGCTTGTGAGAGGAACCTGTGGGTATACTCAGGAGAGTTTATATCAGCATAATGCAGACTGGCTCACTATCATGTAGTCTAACAAACGTGATTAAAAATGAAGTGAAAGGAAAGAATATGTGGTGTGTTAAACTCTTAGAGGAAAGTCAGGACAGAAATTCTAAAATACCTACTCTCCATATAGTTTAGAAAAAACTTAAGAGATAATTACACATTTATTTTTATATAGATTAGTAAAATTAATGATTAAAATAACTTGTATTTGTAAAGGTGTGTTTCTCAAATATAATTGCTTAAGCAAATATGAAAATACTTTAATTAAAATTAGAGAAGAGACATTAATTCTTTTATTTTTTCCTTTGGCTTGTAGATTGCTTTGAAATATGATCCACAGATAGAAGAAGATCTCCGCAACTGGATTGAAGAAGTTACTGGCATGAGCATTGGACCAAATTTTCAGTTGGGCTTAAAGGATGGAATTATATTATGCGAGTAAGCAAACTTTTTTCCCTCCTTCAGGTAGATCTGTTTAAGCCTAAACCAGCAGCTGCCAGTTGTTCCAGGCACAGATCAAAATTTATAGTTTCCATTTTTATAACATCATATATGCATTCTGTGTCTTAGAAAGGCAATATATATTTTCCATAGACATATAAATTATGTAATTGTTGAAAGTGCATGTTTGAAAAACTGTACCTACCAAAATAACTCTGTAGCTCTTGAAAATAACAGAATATAGTTCTCCTTTGTAACTGTCTCTTTTCTTTCCTGTCTCTCAGTAAATCATAATCAGCTGAATTAACATTATCAACATTTTGTGCATTTTTTGTCATTCTTTATGAAATAAGCTTGCCTGGTGCTAAAATACCTTATAATTTTGCTGTCAGGTTTTTAAAATTTGGGACGTCAAAAAAGTTCTAATATCTTGCATACAGGAAACTACAATATAATAGTTCAACAGAATTATAAGGTAGATAGTCCATCGAAAATGTAAGAATTATGCAACTTGTACCCAATATCATTTTCTTGTATGAACAAAGCATAAAACTCTTTTGATAGCAGCATTAACACTTTTTTGGTGTGACACTAAAATTGATTATGGCTATGTAAAAAAGAAAATAGAAAAAGGCCCTTTATTTCATTACTTTTGCAGGCTTATCAACAAACTCCAACCAGGATCAATAAAGAAAATCAACCAATCCAAACTAAACTGGCACCAGGTAAACTATATTTTATTTTCTATTTGTCTCTTCTTTAAGGAGAGTTGTAATGAATAAAAGTTAATAGGCAGTGATTTTCAAAAGGAGGCCATTAAAGGTTTATTTTTCAGGAACCATAAATGGTTTATTAAGTAAAGCACTAATGTTTAAGCAGCAGGATTGCTAATTTCAGTAATTAGGTTTCATACCTGTACATTTATTTTCTGGGAATAGAAGAACAAGAAAATAGTTCTTAATGGAAATTAGAGAAGTAGAGATTTTGTTAAAAGTTTTCTCAGGGTTGGAGATTTTTCTATCCCTTTGCAGTTTTTCTCTAAATTTTCATAGCCAAAGGAATCTGATACTGTGTACTCGCTTTCCAAATAAGAGGCTCTGTGGTACTACAAGAATGAGAACAAACAACTGCATTTCCTTTAAATTAGACGTTTGCCCCATTGTTTCTAAAGGAGATAATTTTTCACATTATATGAATAAGGAAGGAATAAATGGATCTATGCGTGCACCCAACAAAATGAGCCTTCACATAGAACAGATGCTGAAGTAAAAGTATTTTTTGCAGTTTTGAAACTGTATTATAAATACAGTAGAAACATATTAGCCAGGGACTACAGGATCAAACTTGAATAAAATAAAACGGCACCATTCTGGTAGCCTGTTAATCACTGAAGTATTCTTTTCCTGTTTTCTGTTATGCCTGAATTGTAAGCTTCATTTAAGTACCATTTTCCTCAGTTAAAATGATCTTAATGCTAAGAGCCTATAAAGCACTGTTTGCAGATAGGTGTACATGAATCACAACTACCATTAAAAACAGCCAGGACAGTGATAGTGGTGGGTGAAGGAAAGATTAAGCATTCCTCCATACCATTTCTCCCTTCCAAGTCAACTCCACCTCATATGGCTTTTCTCAAGCAATAACCCTCCACAGTTATTAGCTCCAAATAATGTAAAGCTCCACTTTAAGTAAACAGAAATGTTAACAAGTCCTGAGAGTGTAACTTCCTACATTTGTTTTTAGTTGGAGAACATTGGAAACTTTATCAAGGCCATACAACAATATGGCATGAAACCCCATGATATTTTTGAAGCAAATGATCTCTTTGAGAATGGAAATATGACCCAAGTTCAGACATCACTGGTGGCACTTGCAGGCCTGGTAAGTATATTGATCTATGGAGTCTAATGCACCATTTGCCATGCCTGGTAAATAACAAACCTTATAACATTGGTTTACATCATTTGTTACCTAAAGACATAAAAAAAAGGCATGCCATAAATTTCATAGTTTGAATTTGTATTAAGGCAACGGCTGTCTTAAGGATTAAGTTAATGAACCCCAAGCCTTTTTCTGCACAAAAGTCATCACCTTGCCATATAGCAAAGCAAGATCTCAAAATGTCAAATCAAGGATCTGATAATTGATTTCATGGTATCATGGTATCAACCTTTATTCTTTCACAGGGGCTGACAAAGTATGCGTGATGACATAATCATACAAATGCCATGCCTTACATACTGAAGTTGGCTATTGTGAGGCAGGGGTGTTTTTGCAGCGTTTGCGTGATGCCATCATCCCTGTCATAACCCTGCAATTATTAGTTTGTTACAAGCACCACTGCATTGGATATTTTTATAACATAACATTCAAGTGATTAGAAACAAGTAGAAGAAATACTAAGTGTAATTTTAACCTCCATCTAGGCAAAAACTAAGGGGTTCCACACTACAATTGATATTGGTGTTAAATATGCAGAAAAACAAGCAAGAAGTTTTGATGCTGGAAAACTCAAGGCTGGACAAAGCGTGATCGGTTTGCAGGTAAGCAAAAAAGACAAAATATTCTAAATTAATACGCAGAGAAAGCTTTTGGGATGTAATTGCCAATGATTTATACTGCATTCCAAAACAAATGAGATCTACATTACCTTGGAGCAGTTTTCCAATACAGCTAAACTACTTTTAGACCATACTTGGCAATAAGGTAACATTTCTCCAAAGGCCCTCCAGGTAGGGTCTCATCTCGTCATCTCAGGAAAGACAAGCTATAGTAAAGCAGCTGTTTGTTCCAGCAGAGGCCACTTTATATGTTACTGTCAGCCCTTCCAACTAAGAAACCAAAGTTATGAATGCTAATACTACTTTTATTATAAGATTACAGTAATAGAATCTTGCAAGTCTGAATACACTCCCCACTCCCACCCCCTTATCTTCATGAGAACTAGAGAGGTCATGTCTGAGGTGCTTTCTCAAATTATATTTCTGCCCCGAACTCAGATTCCTGTTATCTGATTGTTGTCTTGGTGACAGCTCTTTCTCCTTTTCCTCAAGGTTATTCCTTATGCCCGTTACAGTTACAATGACATTTATCAGACATTTGACTCTTTGGGTATGTAGGATTTGGGGGAGAAGGCTGGAAAAAGCAGAAAATACATGTTCCCAAGGAGACATTTGACTGGTTCAACATGGCTTTTGCTTCTTATCAGATGTATAGATATTGCCAAAATATATCCAGAACAGATTTTTCCATAACCAGGAAAAATTCCAACATCATCACCAAGATGTGAATTTTGATGGGCTTTTGTTTTGGCATCATTAGGTAATGTTGTGCCCATGAGTACCATTGTTGTCAGCTGCCAAGCATTCTGATTAACAGGGAGGTGGCATAGTCCCTAAGTCATTTTTAGAAAATTAAAAATATGTAACTGAAGCCAAGAATGTTAACGTTCCATCCCAGAGAATAGAAAAGCTAAATTGGGTGATGGTGTAAGGTTTTATAGTAAAAGTAAGGACATCCTGAAATATTAGGAATGGTGGATACAGCAGGGGGCAGGATCTGTTGCCTGTACAGTATATCTTGTTCCAGCCTTGAAAAAAGGTATGATGGGTTTAGTGTGGTTTTTGTTTTGTCTTTTTTTTTTCCCCAGAGTATTTGACATTTGTGATGATCTGTTTTGTTTCCATTACTGTATGTATGTTACATTTTGCCTGGATTTTTCATACATGGGTCTTTAAGTTTTGCCTTGTTTTTTGTGGATATCCAGTGCGTGTTTGTGCATATTTTTTCTAAACATCAGTTTTTGTTAAATTAATTTCTGGGCAAGGCAAGTATTTGGGTATCATTTGGGGTTGAGATCCCACCCGTCTTAAACCCAGGTTCCTTGGGTTCAAGTTCTTTTAGCTTTACCAGTTTACTCTCTGAAATGGATGCATATTTGGATATTAGTCATGCCTATCACAGCAGACATTTGGGTACTATTTTCTTCTTTTGGATTTTCTAATTGACTGTAGATGGGGACTAACAAATGTGCCAGCCAGGCAGGAATGACAGCTTATGGAACTAGGAGGCATCTCTATGATCCAAAGATGCAAACAGATAAGCCATTTGACCAGACAACAATTAGCCTGCAGATGGGGACTAATAAAGGAGCCAGTCAGGTAAGTAATATCTACTCTCTGATTTAGATTTCAAAACCACCTTGTATTCAATAGTTTTAATTATTGGAAAGGTGAGAACTGGTTAACTCTCAGTCCACTTTTAATCCTTCAGTTAAATCTTGGGGGAAAAGCAAAATATTCTCAAGACTTCTCTTTGTATTCACAGTAACTATAAGGACTGAAGCAAGAAGGTCCAACAAATTAGTTTCCCTATTTCGCAGTCCGTCAGTTGTTCTGTGTAAAAGTATTGAGCAGCACTGTTGAATGAACTTTAATTCACATATATCCTAGTTGTACCATTTATTGTTAGTAGTCACTGTAATCCCTGAAATAATTTTTTTGTTTTTTAGGCAGGGATGCTTGCACCAGGAACAAGACGAGACATCTATGACCAGAAGCTCACATTACAGCCCATGGATAACACTACAATTTCACTACAAATGGGCACCAACAAAGTGGCTTCACAGAAAGGGATGAGTGTGTATGGGCTTGGACGGCAAGTGTATGATCCTAAGTATTGTGCTGCACCAACAGAACCTGTCATTCATAATGGGAGCCAAGGAACAGGAACTAATGGGTCAGAAATCAGTGATAGTGATTATCAGGCAGAATATCCAGATGACTATCACGGCGAATACCAAGATGAATATCAGAGAGATTACCACGGTCAATACAGTGACCAAGGCATTGATTACTAGATTTGCCTCAAAAGCTCAGTATTAGTTTATTATTTTATTCAAGAAAAACGAAACTAGCCTTGTGGAATTGTTACCCATCCTTTACACATTATGCTTCATGTACTTAAGGAAATATTGCCTTACATAACATTCCTTTTTCCTTTCTCTGCCCTTTTCTTCTCTAGTTGCCTTTAATGCTGTAACATTTGCAGTCTACAGCATAACCAATAACAGCATATGAAGTAAAAAGGAATACTGTGAAAGGGAAGTTCTCGTATACAGCCAAGTCTTTTAATAAGAAACTATGCATTTTTTTTACAATCTTGTTCTGAAATAGGCATTTTACATACCATACCAAGCTTTTCCTTTTATTTTTAAAAAACTTTTTTATTTACAGCTCCATTCTGTGGAAGACTGTAGAAGCCTTTATTCATAAAGCTAATTCTGGACCATGCCACCAAAATAAAGGTTGTGGCTTATTAGTTAAAAATGTTGGTTATTTCGTGAGTACTTGCTTGCTAATCTCCTGAAGTCATAGTAGAAATAATAAATGTGCATTTGTGATTGTGTATGTTTCATTCCAATGTCTAAATTCACCAAAATTCTAGGAAAAGCTTTCTTTCTTAGAAGGGAACTAGTATTAAGTTCTCAGTCCACAAAAGTCTCTACATTTTGAAGGTCATTGACTTTATTTTCTGTGCCATAATATATCCATGTAGAATTGCCTTTCCTTTGAATTGTATTTATTGCCACATTTCTCATCATCAACTGATCTTGTTGTATTTTTTATAAATAAATGTTGTTTTCTTGAAGACATAGAAGAATTTGTATTATTAAAAACAAATGATAGCTTCTGTTTACAGAAGCTATCTAAGAGTCAGTTGGAGCCACACAGCTTCAAAATCAAACAAATAAGTAAAATTGTAACAAACAAGTCAAACTAGTAGAAGAACGTGAATGCCTAGGGTAATGGACATCCAACATGAAAACTAGAAAAGTAAAAACCCCATGTTAAGGTAGAAGTACAACAGTGAAATAAGATTCTATTTAACTAACGCTGCTGATTAAGAGGTCAATTTGCCTGTTAGAAAATACTAATCTAATTAAGTCACAACTACTTTAAAAAAGAGTAGCCTTTCATACTGTTCTACTGGTGTTGGATGTAGGGGGACACACAATCATACTTTATAGTGCCATTTTCTCTTGCCACCTCAGAATTTCTCAAATCTAGCACCTTCCTTTCGATTCAGTTGCAAGTTTAATAGAGGACACATTTATTGGATTCTTATGGTGGTTTCAGCTTGCCTATTACATTGAAAATTTGAAACTAGTATTCCAGAACATCTACATAAAGTACTAAGGGGATGCAAATATCTATTTTTAAGCTTTAATTCAAAGGCAATTTTGATTCCCTGAACTCCAAATAAAGATGTATCTTCCAAATTGATTTGACGGAGTTTGAGGTACACACAAGTATCTTTTCTCCAAATCAGATCTGACTCACATAGAACTTTCCTATAGAATTTCAAGAGAAATGCTATCAATTCCTTCCAGACTTCATTACAAGGGTATCATGTTCTTCTTTATCAGATTGTCCAAGGGGAAAAAAATTGTCAATCTTTTGGGAGGGAATTGACAGGTGGACTTTTGGGAGCATATTTGTGGGAGCCTCACAAAATGGTTGCTGGGGGGTGTCAGAAATTACCCATTTATTATTTATAAATTGAACGAGAGAGATTGCTTTTTTGTTCAGTTTATCACCCTCCTCTCCACTGCCCTGGTTGTCAGGCACACTTCCAAGTATAGTAAAACCTCAGTATAATGGATCATTCACAGGGAGAGGATGTAGATTAAATCTGTGTGTTAAATCTAACTTTACATCATTTGCATCAATTTATGTCATTTGCCTAATTGTGTGGTTGACATAAATAGCATCATTTGTACTAAAACTATTTAACAATGTTTTCATAGTATCTGAAGTCTGCTAATCCAAGGACTAAACCAAGGAATTATTTTAGAGAACTGCAATCATCCATGCTTTATTTTCTACAAATGACTTTGGAGTCACTAAGGGTCCCATAGGCATCCTTGTAAAAAATACTCCTGGCATCATACCAGCTTCCCATTCATTTATTTATTAGAAGTATCTTTCCAATACATAGAAAGCTCTACCCTATACATTCCTACAATGTCTTCAATATATTTTCAGCAGAAATACATATATATATATATATATATATATATATATATATATATATATATATATCCTATTTTTGCAATTGAGAAGTTTCTGGTGCTTCTGTAAATGCCTTAGAGCCTATGTAAAATACATTCTTTTTCAACTGAGTGGATAATTAAGAAATAATTGCACAATCATCTTGATGCTACTTGCTGCTTAACAAGTTTTGACAAGGACTTTTTTCCCAAATCAAACTTTAGAATCCAAGTAACTGAAAATACTGTCAAGTACATATTTGGGGTGGGCAATTCAATTCCCAACCACAGACCCCACCGTTTTTGGCTGTTACCAGACCTGCCTAAGAACACGCCATTGACATTCAGCATCAAATCACCCATTTTTGGTGGTACAGTTTTCCTGCTTTGTTTTTTAAGCCTGCATGTAGGGTATTTAGTAAGGCTTGAAAATTCCAGTCTCCATGTTGCCATCCCAATATACTTCCTATGATCCTTAGAAGCTGAAGAAAAGTGGTCTACTCTTGATTGATATACACAGCTGGATTATTTTGTTTCTTTTCTGCACAATTACCAACAGGATAGTATGTATCTCTCATAACCTTGGAAATTAGGATTTGAATTTTAATAAGGAAGTATACAGCTAAATATCCAGAAAAAAGGAATGAGTAAACTCGCTACCTTTGTGATACAAAAGAAAATGATCCTCCCCATGTAATATCTCTTATAAAATGTATAGCAAAGTGATTCATTAGTACTTTCTATAGGTGTTTCTCAAATTCTTGGTTTTTAACATTAAAAATCTCTCTGAGTTATCCAACATTTCCATTTTCAGGATGTCTGAAAATAAAACCATAATCTTCAAGTTTCTTACTGAGCTGTTAGCTTAGAAATGTGCTAAGCTATTCACAAAGATGGGCAACAAAAAGAACTATATTATATGGTCATCTAAAAAACTCTCTTGATTTCTCAGTGCATTCTTTAGGAGAATAAAATGGTTGCTGTGTCATCTTTATTTTTTCTTAACAGTTTAATACTGAGCTATTTTTTATTGTATCTAAATCATGGGCAGCTGTAGAGGAGGGGAAAAATTACAGAATTCGTGTTGCAACACAATCCCCTCCCCCTTATGTACTTGGATGCAACATTGCAGTATAAGTAAGAGAGGGTGGAACTTGTGTTGTGGTACTGCAACAGATGGATAGTCATTTTGGCACTGTGGTTAAGAATGGATGCCGAAGATCTAAATGAAACCATAAAATGTACAACATAGTTGGTCATTAATATACTTTAATTAAAATACCTTAAATAAAATTTTAACAAAACCATAAATGCTGAAGACATTTTTTTACAAAGTGAGAGTGAACCAAATCATCTCTTTTAGTGCAAAATATACAAACCAATTCAGGGGATTATTTTTCTTAAAGTACTGGTAGTCTTCATTTTATCTTTATATAGTATTAAAGCCATCTCAATTTCGGCTCTGCAATAAGGAACATAAAGCATGAAATTAGCCGTAACGGTAATAGAAAGTCTGTAAATAGTAGAGAAAAAAGTTTAGTATAAAAAATATTTTTGCATTCTATCAGTGCATATGTAATTTTGAGGGTTTTTTTGGGGGGGGCAGAAATGCACAAAGAGCTCCGTATGATGACTAAACCAAGCAGAGGCATATATAAACATAATAAACCTAAAACCAGAGATTCCAGGCAGCACAACCCACTTACACTATTTCCAAAAAAAGATGCAAGGACCTAAGCCCACCAGAGTGTGCAGCCTGAACAAAAATCCAGAAATATGACCCCTACGTGCAGATTTTCTTTTCTGGCATGAACTATTTTGGCAGAAAAATGATCGCTGCTACTGTAAAACCCCTGACAGCAAAATGATACTTTGGGAAGCATCCCAATGGCTTATTCTGCTCAAATGCCAAAAATGCTGCACAGATGCTATTTTAAAGAATATGTTACTGTTTTACAGTGGAATTATCTATTTGAAGTAGACTCTATGACACTTGGGATAGATTAGTGCAGCAGGCAGTGCAGTGATCATAGCAATGTTAATTTTAACAACTTGATACTCCTAGAATCTTGCAGTTGCGTACCTTCTTGTTCTAATGTACAGTGGGGCAAAGAAGTATTTAGTCAGCCACCAATTGTGCAAGTTCTCCCACTTAAAAAGATGAGAGAGGCCTGTAATTTTCATCATAGGTATACCTCAACTATGAGAGACAAAATGGGGGAAAAAATCCAGAAAATCACATTGTCTGATTTTTAAAGAATTTATTTGCAAATCATGGTGGAAAATAAGTATTTGGTCAATATCAAAAGTTCATCTCAATACTTTGTTATATATCCTTTGTTGGCAATGACAGAGGTCAAACGTTTTCTGTAAGTCTTCGCAAGGTTTTCACACACTGTTGCTGGTATTTTGGCCCATTCCTCCATGCAGATCTCCTCTAGAGCAGTGATGTTTTGGGGCTGTCGCTGGGCAACACGGACTTTCAACTCCCTCCAAAGGTTTTCCATGGGATTGAGATCTGGAGACTGGCTAGGCCACTCCAGGACCTTGAAATGCTTCTTACGAAGCCACTCCTTCATTGCCCGGGCGGTGTGTTTGGGATCATTGTCATGCTGAAAGACCCAGCCACGTTTCATCTTCAATGCCCTTGCTGATGGAAGGAGGTGTTCACTCAAAATGTCACGATACATGGCCCCATTCATTCTTTCCTTTACACGGATCAGTCGTCCTGGTCCCTTTGCAGAAAAACAGCCCCAAAGCATGATGTTTCCACCCCCATGCTTCACAGTAGGTATGGTGTTCTTTGGATGCAACTCAGCATTCTCTCTCCTCCAAACATGACAGGTTGAGTTTAGACCAAAACGTTCTACTTTGGTTTCATCTGACCATATGACATTCTCCCAATCCTCTTCTGGATCATCTAAATGCTCTCTAGCAAACTTCAGACGGGCCCAGACATGTACTGGCTTAAGCAGGGGGACACATCTGGCACTGCAGGATTTGAGTCCCTGGCGGCGTAGTATGTTACTGATGGTAGCCTTTGTTACTTTGGTCCCAGCTCTCTGCAGGTCATTCACTAGGTCCCCCCGTGTGGTTCTGGGATTTTTGCTCACCGTTCTTGTGATCATTTTGACCCCACGGGGTGAGATCTTGCATGGAGCCCCAGATCGAGGGAGATTATCAGTGGTCTTGTATGTCTTCCATTTTCTAATTATTGCTCCCACAGTTGATTTCTTCACACCAAGCTGCTTGCCTATTGGAGATTCAGTCTTCCCAGCCTGGTGCAGGTCTACAATTTTGTTTCTGGTGTCCTTCAACAGCTCTTTGGTCTTGGCCATAGTAGAGTTTGGAGTGTGACTGTTTGAGGTTGTGGACAGGTGTCTTTTATACTGATAACAAGGTCAAACAGGTGCCATTACTACAGGTAACAAGTGGAGGACAGAGGAGCCTCTTAAAGAAGTAGTTACAGGTCTGTGAGAGCCAGACATCTTGCTTGTTTGTAGGTGACCAAATACTTATTTTCCACCATGATTTGCAAATAAATTCTTTAAAAATCAGACAATGTGATTTTCTGGATTTATTTTTCCCCATTTTGTCTCTCATAGTTGAGGTATACCTATGATGAAAATTACAGGCCTCTCTCATCTTTTTAAGTGGGAGAACTTGCACAATTGGTGGCTGACTAAATACTTTTTTGCCCCACTGTATCTCTTACAACTTCCCCAAATATGATGAAAAATCAGGGGATTCTGCTTCCCATTCATCCCAGTGGGAATTCTTTCTACCTGTGGTTTGGTAACTCTGATTAAAAACGTAAACTGGAGTGATTTATTTAAAAACATATTCCCATGTTCTGCTCCATCCAGATGCCAGATGAGGGGAGGTAACTCACCATACCAGAACCAACATTGGCAGCGTAACTATCTGCCCAGGTGGAATTCTTTCACCTGGAAGAATCACTGCATCCAGGCCCTCTGGCGCAGAGCAAGATGGGGCATGAAGTGGAGATCCCCAAAGTGATCTGGCAGGCTTGTGTGGGTGTTGGCAACAGATACTCCCACCTCCCCTCTGCTACTGCCCCATTTGGTTGAGGGGGCTTTCAACAGCAGGACTTCTGTTATTAAATGTTTAGCTGTAATGGACACAGTACAGTTCTGTGCACAAAGTCCTGTACACCCAATACAAGCTGCCTGTCACAGAACAAGCAATACCTACTGATGTTTAGATTTGGTTTGTTTCTTACCATAGGCTGAAGTTCAGTGCTGTATTCGTTGTTATAAAATATTTTTTTAGTTCTCTCTTTAATCTTTGCAAGCTTGCTGTTCTGATAGACAAAGTTCTGCAAATAAATAGCAATACATTATTCAACTGTATTATATTCAATACTATTATTATTTGAGCAATCTCAAGTCAAGTCAATAGATTAAGATTAGCAACCCAGTATTAAATTTTAACCTAAGCTATTTGTATTCTGGGATGAAATATATAGCCTAGAGTAAATAAAATTATATATTCTTGATAAATAAATAAAAAAATGAATACATGAAATAAAAACAGTAACAAAACTAATTTCCTATAAAATGCTGTTTTATTGTCTGAGAAAACAATTACATGACATATTTTATTGCACAAATTTAGAACTAAGATAAGTCTTCATCAATATAGAAAATATATAACTAAAACTGCAATTTTAAGTAATGATTCAGACTGATTGAACCTATAGGTCTAATCTTGTAAACAAAAGGTTGGACTTTAAGTAAAAAAATCCTAAGCATACTGAAAAAAGTCCCCTTAGTTAAGTGGGGTTTACATGTTATTAATTCTGTTTAGCATTGCATTACTATCTTGCAAACTTGAAAACAGATATAAATGTTTAGAAAATCACATTAAATGCCTAGTCTATAAAGACATAGCATCTGACATCAGCAGGCAACACCTTTTCATTAATAAAAAATGTTTTAAAAGCTTTAATAAAAGATGGCCCAGTTACCAGGGAAAAAAAATTAAATATGAAATCCTGTTAGTTGAAAATGGTAAGCTTTAGTTTTAGGTGAAATTTTCTAAAGGAATGTGAAATGGGAAGAAAATAGTTGTGACAATTGTGACTGACAGGTTTTTAAGCTATATTTTAGGGGGGAAATTCTTGAAGTTTACTTTTATGACAACCACTGAAGCATCTAAGAAACTTTAAAAATCTAGAAACTGATACTGCTATTAGAAACTGGAATAAATTTCACAAAATATTTGCCGCCATGTTTAAACTGGACAACAGAGTACTAAATTACATAGGAATAGAGTTATTTTCTAAAAAATAGAATACTATCAAATATTACCTTTGACGTAATCACCTCATTTTAAAGAATTAAGACCATAAGGAATTTACATCTGAAACACAAATTGTCCTAACTGCTGAATTCTTGCCCTTAGATGAATTCTATTTGTCATACAGTAAATTTAAAAAGGACACAAAAACAGCCTTAAAAGAAAGATAACTTGGCAGTTGCTTATCTTAGGTTAGAGGTCTGCATTTCACCAAAATTAAAGTTGAAGGTTTGCTTTTGGGAGTGCTTACCATTAAGTCTTGATCCATTAGGTAAGGTTTATCTGAAGACCCATCATTTGTTTCTACATCAACAGCAAAGCAAAGGAAAAGAACATCCACTGTAGTCTGAAATACTGATAAGAAGTTATGGGCAGTGAGATATGCCAACACAGCAACCAGCAGCAGTGGCATGGCCCAAACATGTAACTCCCGGTGGTAGTTAAATGCCATCAAGCCTCCAAAAATGGTGAAACATGCTACAAACACCTATATTAAAATAAAAGCAGATATATTTCAAAAGGTGACTCATCAAGAGAAGATCACAACTGTATGTAATATGTAATTATGATTGTTTTCAAAAGTCCACTGGGACATGTTCACTTAAAACTTCCATTCTGTCTCAATACAAGATAAACACTGGTTGACTATTTTCTTCGCTTTTGGCTTTTTAGTCCTATGATATGTTGCCTCAAATTAATTGAAGAAAATATCCTCATTGTTTTAGTTCATTCTATGAATGAATCATGGTTTCCCATTAAGAACCATCTCTTTTTCCCTTCACTTGAACAGTTGGACACCTTTGATTCTTCTAAATCCACAGCTTGCCATTATGATGGAAGCAGCTACACTGTGGTGCTGGAACTACTATAAGACACAACTGAATGCCACAGTCAACACATGGTATGTACCAACTATAGTGGGTCTAGTCTGGCTGCAAACGTGTATTATGGTACATCTGCAAAGTATATATCAAGGGGGGCCGCAAATGGGAGGACATAGGTCTAATCTAATACCCAAGTACAAATTATAATTTGACATAATTACCAGCCCAAACCGTACTTTTGAGTTTGCTCAAAGATCAAGTCCTTGCATTAAACATGGTTATGAATATTACATATATTTTATTGGCTTGCAGGGAACCATTTAATTTCCATAAAATGAGAATTTAACCTTGAATCCATACTGATACAACGTATGGAGCAAACAGGATGTTCATTGAGGAAAAAAAGTTAAATAAAATTTTACCTTCCCAAGAAAGGCAGCAAAGTCACTGAAGCAGCCAACTGTCATGCTGCTGGTTACATTTTTTGATAAAATAACACAGGCATCTTCAGCTGAGGTACAAAAATTTGTCCCATTTATGATAGTTGCCGCGTATGCATTCTGCAATCAGAACATTAATTGGTAAAACAACAGAAGTAACAAGACAAAAAGTAGGAAGTACTTGGCCCAACTTACTTTTATAATCTCTTTTGTCAAATACCTATATTATGGAAATAAAATGACTTGCATAATTTTAAATCTAATTGTCAAAACCTATGTATCTTCTCAAAATTATTTTTTTAGTTAAATTTCTTACTATGAGGACAAACTATTTTCTCTAATTTTATTTAGAACTCTGGAGATCAGTAAGCTTCATTCCTCAAGGACTATTTTAATTAATTAGGCATATAAATAGGTATACGCAAAAGTCTACAATTGCTTTTTTCCAATAATCTATGAACATCCTTATTTGTGCAATGAAAAATGAACCATTCTTCTCCTCTTTAAAAGAAGAATTTTCATGCTGACATGTTTAAGAAGCATAGAAATCTACAAAAGTTATTCTGTAAAAAGAATGTGTAGATTTCTAAGGCTCACTTTGGAATTAGAATTCTGATTGTGGTATGAATGAGACTAAAAGTGCTCTCAGCATTTGTTTAAATGTATCCTTCAAACTACCTAAGATTAATGTTCTGTTTTTATTTTTTCCTATATCTATACCTTTGGAACCTATGAAAATTAAGTCAATGTACAAAATGCTACAAGATTTATTTTCATAAGAGAGTTGGGAAATATTAATATGGAAACACACCTACAATAAATCAAACTAAAATCATACACAATGTTAAACACAGATACCTGAAATCATCTGTAATTTATGAAATTTCTATATAATATTTATGCTGCAATGGGGGACAATATGACGATGCCTTTTTGAACATATGATACGCATGACAGCATATTAACAATAAATAACCAATCACCACCATCTAAAATATTATGCTATTAACTAGCTCAACTTGAGTATTTTAGTACTTGTAAAGATAACACATTCCAACATGGAGCATTAATATACATTACTCAGCAACATTCCTCATGGGAGGAATTTTCTAGAAATAAGTTTGGGGTTTTTTTGTCTTCTTCCCAGTGTAACTGCCTGCAATTAACTCCCAAGGGTTGAGAACATCTTGAACATTATAGGATGAGGCAGAAGATGAAACAGCACCCAAGGGACTTCTTTCCCATTTGAGCCAATTTTCTTCTCTCTACAGCTGCCTTCTGCATCCTAGTTCAAGCCCTCACCCTCAGCAGCAGATTCCAGGAGTGCACAGTCTGAAGTGAAAAAAGGCAGGAAAATCCTAGTATACAAGTCCTTGAACTAAGAATTCTTAGAAACGCTATCTAGTAGTATCACAATACTCTAGAACTATTACTTAAATAAAAACATTTGTAAAGTGGAGCAGCAATCAAGATAAATAAGTAATAAAGACTGATTCTCCTGATAATTGACTAAGTTAAGGACACTTTGTTAAGACTTAAATCTTTCCTAATTCATATATCAAACCTAAATCTCTTAATCTACGGAACATCACAACTTCAGCACAAACTAGTAAGCCTCAGATATTGACAGTTTACATTTGGATTTCATTCTGGGTTTTTTGTATTAATCTGCATGGGAACCAAAGAAACAGATAAATAAGGAATGGGATTGTTTACATACTTGAAGTTTAGTAGGCGAAGAAAATATTTAGGAAAAAATACATCTACTCTTCCCAACACAGACTGAATGTCAAAGGCCTTGGAAAAACTGACCTGTTTGCTTCGTGAGAAAAGCCATGTGGCACAGGTCCAACACTTAAAAATCCTTCTTGTGAAAAATAATTGCTACTTTGTCTAACAGCCGAATTCAGTCTTCCATTCTAAGATTCTAAAAATTAGCCCAGTGAAAAGAGGAGTGCCATAGCAACAGAACCTTCTTTTGAAAGAAACCACAAACTAGCCAGGCACAAAACTATAACCAGCTTCCACAGCCTGCCTGCATTTTTAGAGTGGCTGGCCAACTCCCACTATATAGAGAGTTATCCCAGAGGCCTAATGGTGCAGCAAAATGAAAGAGCAATGATCCAGAGACCATGACAGATGGAAGCTGTAGCAGGTAAGTAGGTTTCTTACAGCAGTACAGGGAAAATATTAATGGGATAATAACATAGACTCTTTCTGATATGCTACCCATGAATTCAATCAAGGCGTGAGCAGGGAACAAGTCTGCTTTAGCTTGGAATAGCAGGATTGATTGTCCTGCCCGTCTGCATACTATGTATATACATGCAGCTCTATGCACAGTTAATTGCATAATTCAGCTTCTTTTAAGAGTCCCTTTCTTGAGTTTCTATAGATGACAGAAAGTAGGGATATTTGGAGTGCATGACATTGGACACTGGAAAGAATACCAGTCAATGCAGCCCCCCAAAGTACTTACGAGCTAGTGGACTGAATTGCAGCACTATATAGCTAAGAAATCCCTCAAATTAAGAGAGGAACAAAATAATTGCATCCATAGAACAGTGGTAAAACAAACAAGTTATGCATTTGTAGCATTTCTACATGGTCACCAACCAGTAGCAGTGGGCTAATTGTTTTGAGGTAGCAATTGAGACTATAGGACTAGGATCAGGCTATCTAAATCTATGTCCATTCAGTCACTGAGTTCACCAAGAAACTTTAGTCCACTTACTCTTTCCCAGCCTACTGTATTTTATACAACTATTCGGTGTATTAAAGAGGTGAGAATATTTTGATTTATAAGCTCCACTGAATCACTCGTACTGAAGAGAGTGGAGATGCCAGAATAAAAATAGTTCAAACAAACAAAAAATTCAGTAACCTTTCAGGAATCCATGTGTAACACCATGTTCTTGGGGACTGCTAATTAGCTGGAAGTGAATCAAAACCAGACATGCAAAAGTAAAATTTTACTTTACTGGTAAAAGGAAGTAACTGAACAGGGCTATAATGTACAAAATTCTCTAGTGGCTTGTTAAAATTCTACTGCAATAAACAGAAAAAAAACCTAAGGTGGTAACAGTAGCATAAGGAAAAGTCTATTACCTACGCAGGTGTTTCTTTCTATTAAATATTAATTATAATAGAATGGTGCAAAATCTTTAATTAAACCTGACAAATTAAAAGCAAGAGTAATTTTATATTCACACACATATACTCCACCTTTCTTTTAAGGAAGCTTAATATCTTGAATGTTATGTTATAAAACAAACATACCAAAATCACATTTCATGAAACATTTCACATTTCAAATATTTGTGCAACTTTGAATTAGAACTATAATATTTTCAAATGTTTTGCCTATGGTATATATAGACTTGTCACGTGACTGACTCACAGTTTCAACTAACACCTGGAAGAGAGGCCGCTCAGACAAGCTAGCTCTCATACTTACTCTTGCGAGCTGTGAGATAACAAACTTTCTGCTCTAACCCCAATTACTTATTTCCCTCTTTTGCCTTAGCAGGCTCCAATACCTGCTAGACACTTAACTGTCATTAATATGTAACCTTCCCTTGCTGATGCCTAAACTAGGCAACTCCAGAAGCAGAGGGAGGTTAAAGGGCTATAAAATCTGCCCAACTAAAGTAAGCCCTTTGTGAGTCAAATTCCGAAGACCGTCCCTGCTGCTCGGACTTACTCCTGTTGCTGTAAGTAATTAATGGGGACAGTTTTATTAAACATGATTCAGTTTATGGCTGTCCTGGCGCCTCTACTGATGTCTTCCTGCTTCAGTATCTGTTCTGCAAATTCTAAATTAGGCAGCAACACAAGAATTTCAGAAAACAAGATTAAATGGTCTAACTCACTGGGCTAGTACTGGTTGGAATAGGTGGTCCTGCAGATATCCAGGGGCCAGCTATAAAGGGCTTTATAGCTTAAAACCAGCTCCTTAAATTGCACCCAGAAACCAACTGGTAACCAATGCAGGATCTGCAAACTTGGTGTTATATGCTCCTAACGGTGGGATCCAGAAAGCATGCAGGCCACTGCATTTTGGACCAACTGTGTTTTCCAGTAAGTTTTTAAAGGTAGACCCAAGTAGAGTACTTTACTGTGGTCAAGCTAGGTGGTTACTGTAGCTATATATGTACATAAAATCCTATGAAGATAGATCTAGAAGCATCCCCAAGCCATGAAACTTCTTTCTTGAGAATGGGGGAGGGCAATGCAATCCCTTTATAAAAAACACAATTCCTCCAAACAAACCGTCTACTAATTGAACCCCTTATCTGGACTGAGTTTCAGTTTATTGTCTTTTATAAAATCTATCATATGGCTAGACGTTAATTAACATTTCTACTGCTTCAGCTGAAAGGAGTGCTATGGAATGCGTGACTGGGCTTCTTCCCCTCGCTGATATGGTTTAAAATTATTTCTTAGCTTGCCTCATCTTGCAATTGTCATCTCCCCTGCTTTCCTTATTACATTAGGCAGAAAATAACGTTTCACTGAACAATCACAAATCCTCAAATGCTATTTCATTGCTTTTAATTTCCTACCCACTAGAAAAAGCAACACAAGAATGTTTCCTGTATGTCAAGGAATGGCAACCTGCAGTCTTAAGTCAAAATAAGAACTGAGGAGGGCTTGCAACAAGCCAGTGTGCCCATTTGTAAAAATCAGGACTCAAGGCAGTAATTATGGATGATGTCAGTGTGCATTCCACTGAAATCTAAAATAATTCTGGGGAAACATATACCTGACATACATATTTTCAGGTTAGAATAACTCAGGGTATTATAGAAAAAATACCATGAATGACATTCATTCCAACCAAGGAATTTCCTTTTAGATTCTTACAGAAGTGGAATGTATTCTCATTTGGCAGAATATAATTCACTAGGTGCTTATGTCTGGCCCTATTAAATAATCAGATTTAGAAGTGCTACAGTTTAATCATGTTAGTTAAGTTGGTCATTATAAATCATAGCAGCCATTCTACCCCATGCATCTATGAATAGGCCTACTGAACTCAATAGGATTTATTTTATCTAAGATCTATAGTACTACTTGTTTTCTATAAAATCAGTTGGAATGAAAAGGGTAATGGGTTCTTACATAAAGATAATTTTTCTTCACTGGTTGTCACAAAACAGGGACAGTAGCTGCCTTGGAAACATTTTTCATCAGCATAGCATTTCTTTTTCATATGACTTTCATTTTTATGCATGTGATATTATCCAATTTATAAAATATACCTGGTTTAAATATCCAAGACATCTTTCTAAGCACCAGAAACTGCAAAAACAGCATTTGAAAATACACCTTGCACATGTATTCTCCTGGGGGAGAAAACACAGGTTGTATTAGTCATCAAAGATATCAGAATTAAAAAGCAAGTGTTTCAGATTCTTCTAACACTTCACACTTCCCATGCACAGAATACAAGATTCATATTCATGGGTCATATCATGAATATGAAGTATTTGGAGAAGACCTGGCTATTGGTCCTTTGGACATTAAAGCTCCTGCACTGATAGATAGCAGCAATGGTATTTTAGGAACACAGGGTATTTTTCAATCTCAGAAATACAATATTTAGGATTATTCTAATGTAATTTTCCTTTATTTTAGGATTCCCATTTTCAGAGATAAGCATGAAATTTCTCTGACATAAAATTATGTTAGCATCATCTTTACCAATAAATTACCCAAACTAGATACAGGGCTACATTGCAGCCATACTGAAGAGTCTTCTGTTTTGATTTTTTGATTAACAGTAAGCCTTAAAATATAATATAGAAAATTTCCTTTTTCCCAATGGGAAAATTTCTTCTTTTTGCCCTGTTCACTGCCACTGCTTTTCCTGTCTAGGACTGCTTCTGCAACATTTATTTTATTGATTCTTTCTTCTGTCTGGGGAAGTAAGATGAACAGTTCCAGACAATCAAATTAACACAGTCAGGATTGACTATGGGGACATCGCTGAGGACAATCAAAGATTAGGTGACAGAACATGAAACAGTAATGTATATGAATAGGTAAACATGTTCACAGCTATTGTTGAAAAATATTGATAGTTAAAGAATATTATCTGTTAAAAAGTTCCACCACTATAGTGAATAATTTTGGCTCTTCTCCAAAAGATTTAACTCTCATTTGCTACTGAACCAGAATAAAGGAATACAATATCTAAAACACTATCACCAAACAAGTTTAAAGCTTGATATACAACTCACTTATGAAGTGTTATAAACCTAAAGAAATAATGGCCAAGGTCATAGAACATGTTCATTGGGGTTCAGGCTAACCATACCCATGTAGAGCAGCAACTGATAAAAGGTAGACCATTCATTGTCTGGCCCACTTCTTCCTGGCTGGCACCTCAGTAAACTTCATGAGCTCTGTCCAGAGCTCTCCCCACTTTTTAAAGCCTTAAGAAATAACTGCAGAGTGCCCTGATTACGGCCAAAATTACCAAGGGAAAGAGAAAGGGTAATCCTTTCTTCAGTATTTTTTTCAACTTAAATTTCCATCCACATGCACTTATGGGAAGTTCTGATATGGTGAAGGGGGAGGAGTGGTTTTGGTTTGTCATGCAAATACATCCAGTATAACTGAATTCTTTGTTTTGCAAAATATTATCAAAGCATAGTTGTCTTTCTTTGACACCTAAATTACAGCTGAGTACAACATGAATGAGCAGGAATGACCAAGGCAAGATGCAAGCTTGTGCACTCTCCTGCTACTTTCTGGTTAACCTGATCTATACATTCAGTAACAGTTGCCTGAAGTTGGCTTACTTAAAACTATACTCAGTTGATCAGAGTTTGTTAGTCTAGATGATAAACTGTAATTAGAACAACTGTGTAGGAAGGGTTGTGCACACTTTGTTAGTTTCATGAAGGTAAAACTATGAGAACATGTAGTTTATGATTTATTCCTGTGTTTATACTGTAGTTTACTGTGATTTATTCCTGTGTTTATATTGTAGCACATCATGATATAGTACAAGATGGAATCTGGCAAATAAAGAAATGCACAAGGATATTACATTTCCAATTATATAAAAGCTTGCTAATTTTCTTGAGAGCAATACTTGAAAATAAGATTCTGAAGAGAAGATTAAAAGAAGACTGTGACATATCAGGCAGTATAGCCCTTTGATTAACCAGTGATTTCCAATCTACTGAAGAATCACTGTTGTCACACTCTGTACAGAAAACAAAGCCACATTCATTTAAAACCATGTGATTCCACAGGAGGATGGGGGGGGGGAAGAGAAATGATGCGTGTGCTAACATCATCACACAAATGCCATGACTTATGTACTTGTACCAGATGTCATGATGTAAGTATAGTACATAATCTTGGCATTTATGTGATGACATTATTTCACATGTAATGTCATTCTGACATCATGGTTTGTTACAGATGTCATTAAGATCATGAATTTTCTTTCAGAAATAGAAAATATATGTTACCCTTCATAAAGCTAAGAAGTTCTACCTAAATGATGTTATAAACATACTATATTTATTTATTTATACACCGTTTTCATAAAGCTAAATATCTGACAATTTAAAATTAATTAATTTTTAATTAAATTATTAAATTAAAATTAATTTAAAATTAAAACAGGAATCAAAAATTATTTTTTTTCTTAATTCAACAGACTCAATTAACTTTTTTCTTAATTCAACAGACTCAGTTAACCACATACTCTTAATGTTCCTTTCCCCCTGTAAGGTATTTGGATCTTCTGCCTACGATACATTTAATATAGCAATATGTATATTAGCATCTTACTTTCAGCCTCCCATTTTAATATATGAAGCTCTGAAAATCTCTTTCATTATGTCTCACTGGAACCTTAAGAAGTCAAGGGGCATCTCTCAATGGCACTTTAGATGAACAAAGTTGAAACATTAGGATGGTCCAAACACCCGCCATTTCTGATCTACTCACAGAAGTCTTTTCCATCTTCCTCTCAAAGATAGGTCAAACCCTTAGCCTAAGCAATCTTTGTAGTTTGTGCATAGTCTTGTCAAACCTCTCTTTTCTGGCTGTCAGGGATTAGGAATAAATCATCAGGGCCTGAACCCTTTTCATAGTAAGTCTGTTACAATGGAATTTATTGCCTTTTAAGATATTGCCTGCTGAGATCCTCTGCAATAAGGCTAAGTAATAAAGTCCAGTATAAAAATAAGCAAATAAAGAAAGACTGCATTTGTATCCCTTGCTTAGATATTACATTTCTAGACTTACTTGCTCAATTGCTATGCTATGGTGTTAGAAAACAAAAGTAGGAGCCTACCTTTTTTTTCAGAATGTTATAAACAGACAATAGAATAATCCTTGGGACTCTCATGATTGTGATTAAAAGAGACCCTTTCACAACTGTTCCCAGATGATAACAAAAAAGAACTGATATGGAAGACAGGATTGGATGACTTGATAGTTTACTCTTATTTCTACAATGAAAAATAAGCAAGCATGTAAAACTACAGAAAATGAAATATAAGCACAGTATAACTATCAGAATCTTCATCCAATTGTTTGGAAATCCTTCCAGGTGTTTACAGTACTCCAATTTCCACTGACCTCCAAGAATGAAACAGAATTAAGTCCAAATATCATTTTATTTGATCAATTTAAAATTTATATCATGATCATTTGTATTCATTCAGTCAATTCCACTTCAGAAGCTCCACTACATAATGTAAGGACTTTGCTGTTGGTCTTTGGCCATAATAAAGTTTTTGTTTGTTTGACTTTGCTGCTCTCAAAAAGCATGTGCTACACCAGGACATGCTTTTAACTTCAATATGTGAATTTCCTTTTATACACACTCATATAAGTTTCCACTGATGAAAAAAAATGTGTTGTCACTGCTACTAACGCACAATGTCATGACTTTATCAGATTTATATGGCCACCCATCTCACAAGACTCTGGGTGGCATACAACAAAAAATATAAAAACAATAAACATGTCAAAAGGAGTCAAATTAAAAAGTTTTTAAAAAGCATAAAACACACACGAGATTAGATCAGCAAGGGAGCCACCTCAAGATTTCACCAGTCCCCTAAGATCCCCAGGCCAAATGACAAAGCCACGTCTTGAGGGACTTCCGGAAAGTAAGTAGGGATGGAGATGACCTCACTTCAGAGGGGAGAATGCTCCATAAGGCAGGTGCCACAGCAGAGAAGGCCTGCCTCCTTGGGCCCGCCAAAGGTAGTTCCCTGACTGTCAGGACCCATAATGTGTCTCTCTTGCCAGATCTGATGGGACAGGCAGAAGTAATCGGGGAGAGGCAGTCCCTCAAATAACCCGGCCCCATGCCATGAAGGGCTTTAAAGGTCAAAACCATCACCTTGAATTGGACCCAGAAGCAGACTGGCAACCAGTGCAGCTCGCAGAGCAGAGGTGTAATATGTGCCATTCTAGGGGCACACATAACTGCCCGCACCACTGCATTTTGCACCAGCTGAAGCTTAGTAAGGCTCAGGGGAATTGGGGGAAATTACTCTGAGTTAACTTTTTCTCTCAAGGAATCTATGGGGCATTCCACTTGTACTTAACCATGACATGAACATATCCTGGAAATAGTTGTTTTCTTCTGTGTCTCCATGATGCTGCCTTCATCTCATCCCAAGCCTGAAAGACAGGCTTAAATCGTCCTTAGCTATACTGATATTAAAACAGTATTCCTCCCTTTTTTCTGACACACCCAGAGCAAGCCTCAAGGTGTATGGAAATCTGTTAACATTTGTCATCTATTACTTTGGAGTAAAATTAGGTGACAGACAGCGATTGAGAATAAAGGCAAAAGAGGCAAGCTAGGGATCATCAATGGGAACAAACTGCATATATGCCTTGGTGAGTAGCACTTTAGTTCAATAATGGGGAAAGGTCCTAAGAGAAACTTCAAGCATCTAGATTTGCTACTTCTATTAAAAAGGAGGCACTAACGTACTGGAGCCCAAATGTGTGTAAATAATCACAAAATTCTGTAAAACATCTCATACAAAGACAAACTGTTATGAAATTTGAAATGCGTTTATAATCGAGTGAAATGCTTTTCTCTTCCCTCTCTGACAAATTTTGCAAGTTGAAAAAATGTCTATGCTGCTCAAGACTGATTAATACTTTAATTAATGAAAAAAATCAAGCTTTCTATTAGTTAAAGATAAATGAAATGGAAACCACAAAAAACCAGTTATGACAGAGATTGAATCTGAATTTAAATCTGTTAATTTAAAACCAGAATTTATTAGAATTAATTTTTAATCAGACTATTTATAATCCTTCAATTATCCTGTTATAACCCCTCAGAGAAGGTACCTGTTTCTAGTAGAATAGAATAGATGAGAGATGCTAGAAATAAAGTTTTGCAAATCTAATTGTATTAAATGTTTACCTATGCAGGATTACTCCATGCATAACCATGCTAACACAGGTATCATAATACTATAGCCCCTCCAAGTAGTAGCTACTAGCAGAGAGTCTGCTGTCACCCATGCTCTCTAGTATCCAATCCTATATGTACTCAACAAACATGCTATACTTTTGAGCTAGTAAGCAGAAGCCAGGTGTAGGAGAAATAGCATCAGTTCTTATACCTTGCTTCTACAGCAGGGGTTCCTAAATTTTTTGCCACCACACCTCTCTTTAGTGTAAATCTTAAGGTACACACCTCCCCTAAAAATCTAAACACCAAAATGGACACAAATGAACAATGAAAACACTACAATGAAACTTTATTTTTAATAAAGACATAAAAAATCAAAAAGCAAAGGTTCTTCATACCTTCCCTGGATTCTGTCTGCACCTCACCAAGGGAGGTACATCTCACAGTTTGAGAAAACCTGCTCGAGGGAGTATTTTCCCATAGGAAAGGGGGGCTATTGCTGAGCTGGCATGAAGGAGGAGAAAAATGGAGACTTAAAACTAGAAGAACTCTGAAGAGAAGAAAGGAGAGGTGGAGGATTAATGGCTAGCAAACTAAGATGGAGCTAGACAGTACTGGTTGTTGAAGACTTGCTGTTTCCACCAAACTACCATGGGACAGGTCTACCCTTCACAGATAGCTTCCAGGTAAAGGCTGAAAAGAGAAAGAAGCCATGTGGAAGGAGGAACAGCCAGGCCAAGAGAAAGAAAAAATGCCAACTAAAGTAATCTGCCCTCACTTATCTCCAAGTAGGACGCAGGAACAGAATTTAAAAGTAACCCCACCCATATTTAGCCAATACTCAAGACTTCACTAGATGCAGGGAACCTAACTGTGCCAGGAGAGAAAGAACTGCCTTTAAAATGCCGGGATATTCATTCGGACATAAGTGTCTTAAATCAAATCCCAGGGACCCACAAAAGTTTCTTGCTGCTACGCTACAGCTAAATGCCTATACTATATACCTGTGCTTCAGTATTTTCAATAGGAAATACCATAAAAGTGGTATGCATCTATTTTAGTTATTTTAGTTATTCAGGCTAGGAGAATATTTAGGGGTAACTACTGGATTTTTGTATAAAATAAATTATTAACATTCTTAAAAGGGTTATAATTCTCTGTCTGAAACAGATTTTTATCTCAGTTTCAATTAGATAAATTAAAATATCTCCTAATAAGCACTCACATTTGAAACTTCTGGTAACACCTGAAGATATGATTTCATAGAGTTAAAATTAGTACAGAAACCAACTGTACAATTTTTGGTACAACAAGGATTATGCCTTTATCAGTCATTAATTTCTTACAGAAACTAAGAGAAGAAATTGTCCTTGCATGATTACATTTTACTTTAAGAGTAGATAATTAATGGGTGCAAACAATACATTCTGAAATGTATTTAGGAAAAGCTCTAAAAAATTCTTTAAGTGATTCTAGCCACTAATTTCCTTGCCTGTTTCTTGGCAAAGAAAAATGGGAAAAGACCTGATATTCTTCCTTGTATCTAAAACCAAACTAAATATGCAGAAAGTATAAAGCACCCAACACTTGCCAAAAGTAATATGACTTAAAGAATGTCGTCAGCTGGTCCACTGACACATAATCTTCTGTAGAATTATAGATTCAAGGTCATATAATATGCTGAGACTAGAAACTGGAGCAATTCTCGTGGTATTTCTAGTAGTGCAATCATGTAAATATTGTATGACATTTAAGAGGGATTGAAGGAAGCAGTAGAAAATGCTCCTGGCTGCTGTCTTAGCAACATTTTTCTGAACTGTATTCTTCTTTATTGATATAGCATAATTACTCTCACATGGGCTCTATTGTTTTGCTGTTATGATTTTTTTTAAAAATTAATAACATTTACTCTTTTTTTTTTTTTTTTTAAATCTGAGAAGTATTTAATCCCATAGCAACAGCTTTACAAATTTAAGGATACCTTCCAGTACTCCTACTACTGATTTTGGGGAGAGAATTTTATAGTGTTTATTCTCTCAGAGCTCCTTAACAATCAAGCAACACTTTTGCTACAAAATAATAGTGGGAAGGATATTATTCAAATTTTAAAGACAGCAGAATGGTGATACAGGATAAAAGTCTTCTCCCAGTGATAGTCAGTGAATATGATGGCTGAGCTGGGATTTCAGTGCATGTTTACTGAACTATTCTGCCACTCCATTAAATTTCCAAAAATCTAACACATTATCTCTTAAGATAAAATTCTAGCTATATATTTGAATATACACAGTCCATTTGCACAAACCATACAGCACACTGTTAACTGAACCCTTCTTTCTTTCATTAAATTATTATAGTCTCCAAGGAATGCGTCTTTCATTAAAAATAAAAGAAAGCAAAGTGCGTTTTGCTATTGTTGTTTCAGGCCAAACAGATGACCCTGAAAAGGTAATCCAGCTGAAATAACTCTCCACCCTCCCCAGTTTAATTCTGCTTATGAGTAGAAGGCAGAGTGCCTAATGGACTGTGTAGTAAGGAAGCAGATTTTCAAAGTCTCTCCAATTTCCTGTAACTGCTTACTAGCTAAAAAGGAAGGCTCTACACAGAATACGATAAACAAAGCTCTTGTCCACGTTCCTCCCACAAAGTATGTGAATAACACTGTTGTTTTTCTCTTCTATATTTATGACATTGTTCTACTGTATTGATTCATCTCGTTTTCTACATGCTGACAAAGCAAATAATAGGAAGAGAGATGAACCCCAGGGGACTGCACATTTCCCTCTGGAAGCATGTTTTCAATACAAACACCTATCAGGCAACTTTTAAAATTATCAGTAGTGTTAAGAGAGTAAAGTTTAGTTCTGACATGATGGAATCATATTTGAAAGATATTCAAAGAAATGGCAAATACAGAAAGGTATTAGTTAGGGAAAATAATGGTCAAATCAACATTTCTTGTCGGAATTAAATTAGTCCAAAATTATTTATCCCATACATTCTGGTCAAAAGGATGGTAATATAGATGCATTGTTAAAAATAAATGTTTATGAAAATTTTGCTGTCACCCTGTGTGTTCGAAATGTATCTCACACAGTATTTGTCCTGTGTAGATACTCAGAATTCTTAGTATGTTTTATTTATCTTATGCAGTTACTAAAAGAATGTGTTGTAACAAAACTGTTTTTCAGACACAAGAGATAAAATTTACATTGCTTTGCTGATTGAATTCAAACTAAATTACGTATTTTGTAGCATAACAAAATTAAAATATTACGCATCACTGGACACAATTAATGAGAATTCCTTCTTTCTCCTCACCAAGCTACTGAAGTGAAATGATTACACCATGTTGGCGTTTTATGAAAATTACGAAAGAAAAAATAGATTTAACCAAAATCCTTCATTTCTAACAGGGGTGGGGGCACCCCTGCTATATATAGAACTGAAACCTCATGAAATAGTGATTCTATAATATGAGCTCAACTCCTGGGGTGTTTCACACAGAAACAGACTACAGCAATAATACAGAAGCACTTTACCAGGGTTTACACTTCTGGGTGTTTTCTAAACTTTCCAGTCTAGTTTACAGTCCTGGGATTGAGTGGTGGTTCCACTGAGTATGAATGAGCCCTAACCCTGCTTAGCTTTTTCAAGATCAGATAAGGTCAGCTAGGTGCTGCCATACAGAATAATATATTGTATTATTGAGCCATGTAGGAAAATTTAAAGACAGAACCATTTTCCAAAAGAAACTAGTAATCATAACCCAATGAATCAGCTCCCTACAGACTAACCATTCTGCATGGGCCAGGCAGGTATTTCAAATACACAAATCTGTTTACCTATGCAAGAGGATCAGAAACACAGGAGAAAATCCGAATCTATTAATACAAGTTAAAGAACACCATGCTATTAAACAAATAATATAACATAAAAATTAGAATTCCAGTTCTAATTGAGGATAATCTCAAAAGTTTTACATCGTGAAAACAATGGAGAACTGTGAAACTTTGGAGGGTATAGAATATTTCAGTATTGTTTACAATATTTAATGAAAAAGAAGCTTTTAGGGACTGCCATCTGATGAATTCTTCTGATAGTATACAATTTCTTCCTGGCTGAAACTCAATAAACCATAACTTGGACTGCAGTTTAATTGGTGCCAGAGGCAGTGATTTTTCTCTACCTTTCTGACAGAATTTCTAGAACATACAGTCTTATCTCCCACATTCACTCTCTAATGCATGTATACACATACACTATACATGCTGAAAAAACAAGTAACTCATACATTAAACAGACTATTAGAAGTAATTTATTTTTTTAGTATTTTTAAGCTTTTATATAGATCTTTTAAGGCATTAAATGTGCTTAGCATTCAGTGGCCTGGTTCACACATATTAAACTGTAATATGATTGATTTGTTTTGGTTTAATGTGTTATATAAACCAGGATACTATGGCTTATTCAAGAAACCATGGTCAAAAAGGAAGTACTGGCTTAATGTTATGTGTGAACCAGACCACATCACCTTAATCCCAACAAATCTTATAGATGAGTTAAGTATTATTATTTCAAAATGAAACAGAACAAGCTTGATTTATTTTAATGTAATTCTAAATCACTGCTTAGTGTCATTTATATAAGTCTGATCTCCCCTTCCACCTTGTTTATTAGAAGCATCTACTTCCGTTTTCTACTAACTCTTGTTCAAAACAATCTGCAGTTATTTAACTATAGTTTAATAACAATCTTGGATTACAAAACATGATCTGAGCTTTATGGATACAAACAAACCATTAATTTAAAGCCAGCCCTAGTTTGTATCCAATGGGAAACTGCTATTAGTTGAAAATAGCAAATGTTTGTCATCTTTTCCCCAAAGTCATGCCAGAGGAGGAGAAGTAGTGTGGGAAAGTCCAAAAATCTGGATCCTGTTGATGTACTACTAAATTAGATTGTGTTATGCATGAATGCAGCCACTGAATTAATGAGACAAGCAAGATTTGAAAGAAAGCTACTTAGTTCACACAGTAGAACATCAGCCAATAAAGTTCAACTGTTCTTGTCACATTCCTCAATAATTATACAATACTGCATATATTTAGAGAGAAGGGAATCCACTGACTTCAAGAGGGTTTGTTTATACATACTTATAACATAGTTATAGGATTGTGTGATTGTTTTTTTCTTATTCCTTAAAAATACGGTGAAAGTAAGCCTAAGGAACAAGCTTTTGGCAATCAAATTAACTGTTGTACATACCGGTTGAAGAAGCAAGTAACTATAGTCCCAGCCACAGTCATCTGCTGACAGGCTAGAATAAATTCACTTGTCCAGATAAGTCCCAGTAAATGATACCACCACATGTAGCGGATTCCAAATCGTATATTGTATTTCACTTGACCTCCTGAAATGACTTGCGCATTGCCTACAAATTTAAGACACAAAGAGGAGGAATCAATATTCTTCTAATGTCCTTTTTTAGTTTGGCCAGCCTTTATTCAAGTGACTGTTTATCAGATTTTGGAGACAATTTGTAATGAAAGTATTTGGAACTGATTATTTGACTGGCGAAGTAAAAAAAATTAAGATAATAACATGCAACTAAAAAGATAAATGTCAGACTAAGAAATGTTTATACTAAAAAAATAAAAACTAGGGATAGATAAAAACAAGGAACAGAGTACAGCCCAAAATGTTTAAGATACATCAAAATAAGCTAGAACTATAACTATAACCTTTTTTTTAACACTGAGACAGCTTTGTATATACAGGTAGTCCTCATTTAGCAACCACAATTGGGATCAGCAACTTGGTTGTAAGCAAAGTGGTCGCTAAGGGAAACCACAACTGTGTTTATGATCTTAATTCAGCTTTCTTTTGCTTTATAGGCCTGTGAAGGTTGTAAACGCGAGGACTGGTTGCAAAGTTACTTTTTCATTACTGTAATCACTGTAAATGGTTGCTAAATGAGGCAGTCACTAAACGAGGACTACCTGTATCAGTTATAACTTAAGACATTAAGTATATCTAACATAAAATTCAACATTCCATGGAGAGTAAAACAAAGAATTTATAGAATTAAAAGCATTTCAAAAGCAGACAAGACTGTGCATCTATATTAGAAAATACATACACACAAAGAAAAGGGTAATGTATTCAAGAAATACTGTCATACTTTTTTCTGAATATCTTACCCTGGGAAAGAAAGGCAAAAAGAAACAAGGACACCTAGAAGAGTTCTAACAGATCTAATGACTGTTACCATTCTATCAACTTCAGACATTAACATGTCCATTACGAATTAGAACCTCTAACTGCTTCTAACTGGATGGCTGGGCAGTGACTGAAAGAGAAAGAACTTCATAAGCATTCTAAGTGAAGTACATTGTCTAGGAAATATGTGACCTTCAGAATCACACTCCTACGTACAAAGACGAGCTCTCTTTTCAAGGTTATAGAAAGTGTTTCTTTGTAACCTAACAAAATATTTGCTAGGTTCATCTAAAGGAAAACCATGCAGGACTACTGATAATGGCAATTTTCTTTTTCAGTCATACTCATCTACTGATTCATATTTCATATTCAAATTTCCATACTAAAGTGACGGAACACAATCCATGGAATGTCATAGAGTCATTTTTCAATATCTACTAGAGATTTAAATTGTAGAACAGAAAGGACAGAGCAACATTTAATGTCACGCCATTGAGCATTTCAGAACTCGCACTTCAAGCAATGGTTTGGCTTAGACTCTAACTCATATAAGGAGAAGCAAGTCAGATCCATTAGGTCTGTGGCACTGAGATTCCTGAAACCTAAATCAGCATCATAATTAGGTTTGGATTGGATCAGAGCAAGATCCCTGGAAGACAAGACTCACCACACACCACTAAATGTCTAGCACTGTGGATCAAAGGCCAAAATTTTCCAGGAGGATGGCATCTGCCAGGTGTAAGCATGGAGGTGGATTTCACTGTAACATGGAAAATACATCTCCATGCTATTTGACTGATCACCCTGATTTCATTATTTATCTTAATAATTTACAGAGCACAAAATATTTTATAATGCTTCAGAAGTCAAATAATTTTCCTCATGGCTTTTACTCTTACAGAATTGGCTTGTCATTTAAATTTGTATTTAAATTCTAGCATCAATAGCGCCAGACAGGAAGATACGTTCCTTTTGGAACGGGACCAACTGCAGCGTGTAAAACTAACCAGCAGGAATACATCTAGCTCTGTCTCATGACAGTGTAATTTTAACAGAGGAAGCTGGGGAAAAATATTGACATCTCATATAGCAGAAACAATACTAATGGGCATATCTGTTGATTCAACTGCAATGTTTTGATAACAGAAGGCCTCACTGTGACTTTACCCCTCAATGCTTTTCTGTATGGAAGGGTTTGGGAATATGCATCAGCTGAATAGTTTTTCAATTACTTTTTCATTCTAAAGTTTTGCAAATAGAAGCAAAATTAAATAAGAATGGCTTCCTTCTCACTAAAGAGGCAACTAATTCTTTTATATTTTAGCACCTATTTTTGCATTGTACTTTGCAATCAGTATATTCAAATAATTCATTCAGACAAATGGAATAATTGATCACTAAACAACAAAAAGTATCTTGACTCTGTTTGGAAAGAAAGTGTGAATCTGTGGAGTCCTTGGGGTTCACTGACCTTCTGAAGATGTTATCTAGCCGGGTAACAAGACGTCTGCAAGAAAATAACCAAGCTCAGAGAACCCCAAGGACTGCACAGTTCAACTCTGAGCTACATATATTCTCTTCTAAATATGTATCTGCTTGCAACAACTGACTGTTAAATTCTGCATTCACATTGTGTTGGCATACAATTGTATGCATATTCATCCTTATCATAGGTGTGATCTAAGGACTTCTCGTCCTCTCCTTTATTTCCACAGCAGAAACAAAACAGTGCCTTAGCAGGTATATTAAATCACACAATTAACATTATTAAGCTTTCTTATTGCAAGAAATACTATACATTCTGAAGAAGTATGGATTCACCAACTTTGCCTTCTTGACTCAAGATCATAACCACCCAAGCCTCTTTAAATGCAACTAAGAGAATACATACATACATACATATACAGATGAAACTCGAAAAATTAGAATATCGTGCAAATGTTCATTTATGTCAGTATGGCAACTCAAAAGGTGAAACCAATATATGAGATAGACACATTACATGCAAAGCGAGATATGTCAAGCCTTACTTTGGTATAATTGTGATGATTATGGCGTACAGCTTATGAAAACCCCAAATTCACAATCTCAGAAAATTAGAATAGTGTGAAAAGGTTCAATATTCTAGGCTCAAAGTGTCCCACTCTAATCAGCTAATGAATCCATAACACCTGCAAAGGGTTCCTGACCCTTTAAATGGTCTCTAGGCTGGTTCAGCAGGAATCACAAGCATGGGAAAGACTGCTGACCTGACAGTTGTGCAGAAAACCATCATTGACACCCTCCATAAGGAGGGAAAGCCCCAAAAGGTAATTGGAAAAGAGGTTGGATGTTCCCAAAGTGCTGTATCAAAGCACATCAATAGAAGGTTACGTGGAAGGGAAAAGTGTGGAAGAAAAAGGTGCACAAGCAGCAGGGATGACCGCAGCCTGGAGAGGATTGTCAGGAAAAGGCCATTCAAAAGTGTTGGGGACTTTCACAAGGAGTGGACTGAGGCTGGGGTTAGTGCATCAAGAGCCACCACACACAGACGGATCCTGGACATGGGCTTCAAATGTCGTATTCCTCTTGTCAAGCCGCTCCTGAACAACAAACAACGTCAGAAGCGTCTTACCTGGGCTACAGAAAAAAAGAACTGGTCTGTTGCCCAGTGGTCCAAAGTCCTCTTTTCTGATGAGAGCAACTTTTGCATCTCATTTGGGAACCAAGGACCCAGAGTCTGGAGGAAGAATGGAGAGGCACACAATGCATGATGCTTGAAGTCCAGTGTGAAGTTTCCACAGTCTGTGTTGATTTGGGGAGCCATGTCATCTGCTGGTGTTGGTCCACTGTGCTTCATTAAGTCCAGGGTCAACGCAGCCGTCTACCAGGAGATTTTGGAGCACTTCATGCTTCCTTCCGCAGACGAGCTTTATGGGGATGCTGACTTCATTTTCCAGCAGGACTTGGCACCTGCCCACGCTGCCAAAAGTACCAAAACCTGGTTCAGTGACCATGGGATTACTGTGCTTGATTGGCCAGCAAACTCGCCTGACCTGAACCCCATAGAGAATCTATGGGGCATTGCCAAGAGAAAGATGAGGGACATGAGACCGAACAATGCAGCGGAGCTGAAGGCTACTATTAAAGCATCCTGGTCTTCCATAACACCTCAGCAGTGCCACAGGCTGATAGCATCCGTGCCATGCCATATTGCAGCAGTCATTGCTGAAAAAGGGGCCCAAACTAAGTACTGAGTACATATGCATGCTTATACTTTGCAGAGGTCCGATATTGTTCTATTTCCAATCCTTGTGTTGTTGATGTCATGTAATATTCTAATTTTCTGAGATTGTGAATTTGGGGTTTTCATAAGGTGTACGCCATAATCATCACAGTTATACCAAAGTAAGGCTTGACACATCTCGCTTTGCATGTAATGCGTCTATCTCATATATTGCTTTCATCTTTTGAGTTGCCTTACTGACATAAATGAACATTTGCACGATATTCTAATTTTTCGAGTTTCACCTGTATATATTTGGAAATGCTGTTTTTATCTTGAGATCAAATAAGAGATCAAAAGAAGTAAATATGCATAGCCAACTTAAAATTTAAAAATTTAAAAAATTTAAAAATGACAACTTAAGCCAATATCTATAATAATCAGATAACACCACTTTAGGGTCTAGCTTGACTGGTTCTACATCTGTAATAATGTATTTTGCAATTCAAGGAAACAAAATAACACACACACGCACAAGCATGCACACCTCCAGATAATCTGAATAACTTTTGACCCTCAGGAAAAAGAAATATTTATGTAGCAAAGAGGATCTACTTAACATTACTGACCTGCAGTTCCTAAGCTAAGTAGCACTGCCACCCAGTACACCCAGAATGAAATAAGTATTAGAAAAGTCCAAACAGGCTGAAAGTACAGAAAAGGGGCATTGCCAATTATTTTATTGGCAGCTTGAAAGAGCTGTATAATCAACTGAATCTTCTTCCTTAATAACACTATCAGGAAAATTAGGATCACCTATGAAAAGAAAAACAATGCATTAGAATGTTGAATGAGAAACAGTCTTTTGCTTGATTTTAGGTACTGTATTTAGTTTTTAATTTGTACACTGAGTAATTTTGAGATGGGTAGTCTTACAAATCTACATTATAAATAAGCCAACACACAGAGTAAGATTTCAATACCGTATCACAATTTTGCACCACACTTCTGCCCAAGGAAATGTGCAGAAAATACACTATGAAAACCATAGATCCTACACAGAAAAAGCTGAAATATAAATTCAACAAATGAATAAACTTTTTTAAAGTTTTCTTATTGATTTGAATATGAACAGCTATAATTATCCTGCAAGAAGATGCAACAACATAAAGAGACCAGTCATATTTATGAATAAAATCAAATAAGATGCAACTTGTTTGATCTGTTACTCCTTGTACACTGAAAGATCTCTGTCTTAACAGTACAATGCTAAAAGTGTTGTTTAAAAATGTATATTCAAATTACATTTTTATGTATTTTATTGTAATACAGAGGTCTTCCTCAGTATATCTGCTGCCCCCTTGTGCTAGCAACTAGGCATAGTGGCTCATGAGACACACACATTGTTACTGACTCGAGGGCCACAAATTCATATTAATTGAATCTGATAATGGACCACAAAAGCTTAATATACATTGGTATAATCTACAGGTGCAGCAATTCTATGCTTTCTCTCTCTGCTACAGCCTAAATAAGTTCTATTCCACTGTAACCTGATATTAACTGGTAGAATCTATCAAGTAGTTTAACTGTCGAGTCCCTGGAGTTCTCTGAGCTTGGCTGTTTTCTTGCAGATGTTTCATTACCTGACTAGGTAACATCTTCAGTGCTAGAAGGGAGTGGGGTTTGCTCTCTGTTTATATATAGTTGCTTGCCCTGTCAGTGTTGGAGGGGGTGCTGTTTTTCTCCTTGGTACAGTAGTTCTTTGATTAGGCTGTGGTTTACTGTTTGTCCAAGTTGGTAGTTCCTTGATTAGTGTAATTTTTACTGCTTGTTTGTCTGGTGTTAATGCTGGTGTTAATCCCTGTTTATCTGGGTGTTGATTGCTGGTGAGGTGTTCTAGTCTTTTTGTTTCCTTTTTTAACTTTTTATCGTCTCTTTTGAAAGGTATGTAAAGTTTATCTCTATGTGCCTGTTGATGGCTGACTTGTTTGAATACCAAGCTTCTAGGAATTCCCTAGTGTTTTTGGATTTAGCTTGGTTAAAAGGCTGACAGTTTCCCAGCTGAAACTATGGTTAAGTCTGTCCATATGTTGTGAGATTTATGAGTGTTCATTGTGTCTTCTGATTGCTAGTTGTTGTTCATGGATGCACTCTGCTAGTCTTCTGCTTGTCTGTCCTACATAGTGGCTATTACAGCCCTTACACTATTGTGTAGATGACACCTGTTTTTCCTTCTTGGGTTACTGGGTCTTTGGGTTTACTTAAGATGTTTTGGAGGGCTTTAGTTGGTTTGTGTGCTATGGTGATACAATGTGGTTATAACAGTCTGTTGTTTCTGAGATGTTTCTGATATACGGCAGTGTTATCCTTTTCACAGCTTGTGTTGGTTGTGTTGTAGAGGGTTGAGTGGTCACTTTTTGATAAAGTTGCGTGGATATCCATTTGGTTGGAAGATGTTGTATAGGTGGTCTGTTTCCTTTTTCTGCTGTTCTGGGTTGCTGCAATGCGTTTGTGCTCATCTGAATAATGTTCCTATGCAGCTGCTCTTGTGGGAAGTCGGTAATGGAGCACTTGGTTAGTTTCGGTGGTTTTTCAATAGACTTGTGTTTCCAATTTGCTGACATTTCATCTACTGATGTGGATATCCAGGAATGGTAGTGTGTTGTTTTCTTCTTCCCTTGTGAATTTTATTCCTTTGAAGATACTGTTGATTGTTTCATGTGTCTTCTCTAGTTGTTCCTTATGACAAAGGTATCATATACATTCCGGATCCATACTTTTGGTTGTATGTGTGGGAGTGCTATAGTTTCTAGACATTGCATTACAATCTCTGCTATGAGTCCTGAGAGTGGTGATCCCATGGATGTTCCTTTGATTTGTTGGTATATTTGTCCATCAAACTGAAAATGGATAGTGAGGCAGAGGTTGGTGGGGTCTATGATTCTGGGTATTTCAATCTTGGTGTATTTGGTTAGATCAGGTGTGTTGTGTAGTACTGTGCCATGGATTCTTTTGTTAGTTCTGGGTCTATGGATGTAAAGAATGCTGTGCATTGAATGAAACCATAATTTCATCTTCATCTCTTTTTAGGTCTTTGATTTTCTGGAGGCACTGTAGTTTGATTTAAACATTTAGTACATTCTTAGCCCTATGCATACAATGTTTGAGACATCTTATATAGTGTATTTTAAATCAAATTCCATTACCAACCAACTGGATCTTCTAACTGTCTTCACAAAAGGTTCCAAATTATAGATTAGGTTCAAAGCAAATAAGCTGCATCCAAGTACCTGAAATCTGACTTATTTGGCTATGACTGATGCTATTACTTTTCATTTATCAGTGCTCTGATGCCCTTAAATAAAATCTCACTAACAACTTGTATAAATCATAAGAAAGGTCTAGTGAAAAACAAAGGTTTCAACCAAATATCATTTGAAAAGTTTCAGACTGATGTACACAAGACATATTTGTGACTTAGAACAGCAACACCTTATGTGGATCAGGTATTCACAGCAGGATCCAGGGGAACAGGGCAGCCACCATCTCTCCTAGCATTCACTGGTGACCAACAGCCAGAAGAAAGGTGGTGCACATTTGTATGCCATCATGGTTCAATAATGGCCATTATCAAGGAAAGATAATTCACCTGGTACAAATGCTGAGTGTACGTGTACGTTCAACTGCACTGCCACTGGCTTTTACACTATCTCATGTAAACCTGCCAGAAGCAATTTTAATTACATCTGCCAGAAGATATTAAAAATAGGAAATTAACTGAAGGCTTTCAGTTTAGCAAGTACTTCTTATCCTAAGTCCCATCTTATCCTATACAGTGGTACCTCAGGATACGAACTTAATCCGTTCCGTGACTCTGGGCGTATCCCGAGTTGGTCGTAACCCGAAGGAAATTTCCCCATAGGGTTCAATGTAAATCCGGTTAATCCGTTCCGCCCTCTGAATTTGGTCGCACCCTGAGGCAAATTTCCCCATAGGGTTCAATGTAAATCCGGTTAATCCGTTCCGCCCTCCGCCCGAATTTGGTCGCAACCCGAGGCAATTTCCCATAAGGTTCAATGTAATTACCGTTAATCCGTTCTGGCGTCCATGGACCACACGGAAAGCGGCCGGGCGCGGCGTGGTGCGGCGCGAAAATGGCCGGGTGCAGCGCGGCGCGGCGTGAAAACGGCCCGGCCCGGCGCGAAAACGGCCCGGTGCGGCGCGGCGCGAAAACGGCGCGGCGCGGTGCGGCGCGAAAACAGCCCGGCGCGGCGCGAAAACGGCCACGGACCACACGGCAGGGCCGGAAAAACAGCCGCGGACCACGTGGCACGGGCGGAAAAATGGCCGTGGACCACGTGGCACGGGCAGAAAATGGCCGCGGACCACGTGGCACGGGCGGAAAATGGCTCGTACCCCGAGGCGGAGTTCGCAAACCGAGGTAAAATTTTGGGGCCAGAGCTGGTCGTAACCCGAAAAATTCGCAAGCAGAGGCGTTCGTATCCCGAGGTATCACTGTACTCAATAAATTATCCATAGAATATTAATGACAACATGCAAGAATGCCTTACCGTAGCAACTGTAGATATAACAGAAAATCCAAATAATAATTTCATATTTTCCTTTTCAGTTTCTAATTCTATGCTGGGCTCACTGCTGTAGTTGTAATAAAGCCACCACATAATACCTGAGACAACTAAAACAAATACAGAAATCAAGCACTGTTTATTTAATTTGAAAGACAAGCAGCAGCACTGGCATATTAAGCTTATCATCAAGTATCTACCCAGCATGATCTATCATTCAACTGCGGTTCCAAACAGATTAAAAAATTAGGTTAGCACAAAAATGTTAACACAAGACTAAAATTCTACTCGTTTTCAGTTTTGAGGAAAAGTAATGTTGATGCATGTCACCTTCTACTCCAACTACCTGCTATGGATGTTTGACTGCAATTGGGTTCTTTGGTTATGAATGCATTAGTACACATGGGTCTGTAACTGTTTAGAGAATCTTCTAAGGAGAACCTCAGGAAATTTTTAAAGCTGAAGGGGAGGAGAAATCTGGCTGCCCCCACTGTACGTATGAATGAACTTCACACTTTCCCCATCAGAGAAACACTGGAAACGCAGATGCTCTCAACTGTAGACATAAGCATCCTGAAATGGAAAGGAGAGTTGATTCTGTGAATGTGCAGATGTTCACTGGAATAATGCCAGTTACAGATCACTCTTAAGTAGCAGAAAAATTGTTGGGAAGATGGTAGGAAGAACCACCAACTGATTTAAATGGAAATCCAACGCAACTTTTGAGAGGAAGCTTTGGACAGAGAACCACTTCCTCTCGTTGGACTGTGAGAAGGAAATTATACATGAGCAACTGAATGTCTGCCATTGTTAAATATTCAAAAGGCTTCTGGGATAGAGTGGAAAACAAAGGTGTTCATTGGAGAAGGTACAAGGAAACAAATGACAACTTATGCAGTGTTTACAGCAAACTGCCAGGACACCCAAATGATACATATACAATGACATCATCGCGCAAATGACATGACTTAATATTTGTGTCAATTATCAGAATACAAATATGTAATGATGGCATTTGTGTGATGGCATCATTGCATCCATATCACTTTTGCATCACTGTGATTTGCTGAAGATGTATGGCAGTAAGTACCACTGAGAAGTTCCAGGCCAGACCTGGAGACCAAACTGAAAAGAGATTACAGAAGCTCTTTCAAAACTTCATGAACAGAACACTGAATAGAACATTGAACCAATTTATGAGGTGAAAGTTGATGGAGATTGGAGTTAAGTATGCTCTTAGAAAGAAGAAAAGGCCATTTCCTGACTCTTTAACAGAAATCAGAATGCTAGATCCAATGTGAAAGTGGTCAGAGCCCTCTCATGAGTAGGTATGAAAGTGGGAAACAGCCCACTTCTGCCAATGTAAGTATGGAAAGTAAAAAAGCAGTTGTTAGCACTTCCTGGACTAGGCTGGGTAACAAATCTCCCAATGAGGCTGTAAAAGATTCTCATTTTAAGTAACATTATTGTAATCATCTACATGCACTCCATGATATTATCTGATGTATTACTGAATAGCACTTCTTGTCCAGTTGTACATTTCTTGGTAGAAGAACCACACACAGTGATTGTTTCACACTGTGCTTTACATTTTGCAGTATTCCTTTGTTGCTGGGTAATTGGCTAGTTTTTGTCAAAAACATGACAGTGAAGTTTTTTCATCACCAGGTAGGCAAAAAAAAAAAAAAAATGCAACTTTGTCCCATGGAAAGCAATTATACCAACCTAAAGTATCAGATCCAAAAGGACAATACAACTATTGAATAGAACCCGTAGAATCCACTATATCCAATTTGTAGCCCTTTCTATCACCAAGAGTGAAATTAGTGCCTTGTCAAGATTTGCCCTGGGAGGCTGATACAACCAGGGAGTTGAAAAGAAGCTGGTACCCACCCTCTCAAATCTTGTGTAGAGATTCAAGGCATTTAGTCCCTGGGGACATTGGGCCATATTATAGTACTTGGAATATGAGACTGTCCGTTAGCTAAGGTGTTTGATGAATATCTACGCCTAGTGTAAATGCCCAACATAGGGCTTGTTATCTTCTGTATGCAAAGATCTGGACTGATCACTAACCACTGAGTCCAGAAACAAGTCAGAAAGTTTTGAGCAGATGCTATGTTTGTTAGACTACAAGCTGCAGTGGAAGGGAATTAAGCTGTAAGCAAGGCTTTCTCCCAGAGAAGGGCCTAGAGTCACAAACAACAATTTCTTTAAGCTGGCTTCATAAATTTATGACCCTGTCCACAGGAGTATTAACTTCATGGTTGCCTCCTAGATAAAGGAGGCAGAGTACATTTCTGTCTTTTGATAGAAGTTTGCTGCCATACCAAGAGCATTTATAGAATGGTGCCCTACAAGCCATATGCAAAGATGTGTAACATGGAGTCCTTGGGATTCTCTGATCTTGGTTGTTTTCTTGCAAATGTTTCATTACGCTTGCAAGAAAACAACCAAACTCAGAGAACCCCAAGGACTCGACAGTTCAACCCTGAATTACATATATTCTCTTCTATTGGTAAGACGTGTAATATTTCTGTCCTCTTCTCTTTAAAAAAAGTTAACAAGGACAGTGGCTTCTGGAGTTCTTTCCAACCTCCTTACCACCAGTGGCTGTTAGGATGTGTCTGTATTTTTTTCCTACCTAACAAAATGAAGAGTTGGGTAGGGTGTTTTCCCTTTTCCTCATGTTGTGTCTGAGCATTTGAGTGCATGTCTGCACTGGGAAGCACAGGGCAGGCAACACATGCTCCACTCTGGGAGGGGGACTTAGAATGGAGCAGTCATCAGCATTCAGAGCCACTGCTCTACTGCCTATTTCATAAAGATGCATTGGGGATTTTTTTTTCCTCCAGGCCCCAAGCTCAATCCAGCCAATTTTCTCACTCAACCTTTCTTGTTCTGGCTTCTCCTGCCATGCTAAATGTACATTCTACTTTTGGAGAATCATCATCCTGCTAATGGACAAATGGACTGAGAGACAGGCAGGTTCTTAAGCCCCTTTGCATAATTTCTTTCCAACACTCCATTGGGCAGGAAAAAAGAAAAGGGGCAAAGGAGGTAAATTAATGACAGAGAAAAGAAAGAAGACAAAAGGAGCTCAAACCTCAGTTAGGTTGTAGTGAAATGGGAGAAAATTCCAGTGATGCTAACTATGGAACACAAGTATTCCAGGTGGGGATTGTGGGCTTCCCATCTAAATTCTCCTCAGCCTTAGAAAGTTTGCAACATTATTTGTGCAGGTGCAACCCTTTATGGGCCATGCACTAAGCCCAGAGAATTAAGTTAATACACTTTCAAAATGTACACATTGGCTCAACAATATTTATACTGAACCTTATTATTCAGCATAAATGTTACTGATATTTAATGTATGGTTGTTAAACAAAATAACAATTGAGATGACTTTCAAGTCCAGTGTTTAAAGCAACAGGCATGGGCAGAAAAACACTGGAGCACTAAATTACAAAATAAAGTACAAAGTCATTCCTGAACAAAATGTCAAGAAAAAGAAGATACAGACTAGCAAGCTTAAAGCAAATAGCTGCATCAAATGATATTCCATAGACTACGGCAGTTGTCTGGAAATTGTATGTCAATATTGTAAATTGGAATAGCAAATAAATGACTGTAGTTTGTTAATAAGAAGCAAATCCTTGCAGAATCTGAAAACTGAGAATCAGAATCAGCAGAATCCAGAAATTTAATTCTAGGCTTTAAATTATGGTCAGAATAGAAAATAATGTGCATGTTCTTCTGTGCTATGCTTAACATACAAAACTGTGCTCTGATAAGATTTGAAAATATGTCACTGAAACAAATATGACTTGAAAGTCTAGTTTTGGAGATCCAAAAGATCCAATCTGAAATCTTTTAAATATTGCTTTGTGGAACCATCAAGCTTAACGTCAGAAAACACAAGGAAAACTGGCAATGTTCACCTGAGTTTCAGCAAAACCATTTCCCTCAGTTTCTTACAGTTCTTACTGCAATGTGTGTTAGGGTTAGGTAAGATTTCAGGCTCTTGGTAACACAGTATGTTTTTGGACCCTGGGAAAGCTGATATATTAGTTCACAATTTAGCAGTAAGGGAGAGGTTCAAATTTTTCCCCATTTTATTTCACAGAGTACTAAACAGGGTGATCTACCTTATGCTGTGAATTTCCTTGCATTACTTGAATAAAAGGCAGATGATCATTATTAGATTTTTCCTCAATCTCAACATTCTGGACAAGAATAAATGATAAAAAAGAGATCAGAATATAATCAGTGACTCTTTCTCCTTCCATAGATGCACAACTACACCTATCTATATGACTACCACAACAATTACCATTCCAAACTCAAGGTTGATATCTGAAAATCAATTCATAGCAATAGATATACACCTTTCACTTATCCAAATATACCTCTTAAGATTATATTCAAAACCATACGTACAGCTTTCCAAATATTGTATTTGATGGATTCATGGAGGCATTGAAATATTCTAGTAGTGCCATTAAGGTATGCAGAAAGAGGACGTTATAGTCACTTTACTTATCTCACCTGAGAAATTTCATCTGTAGGAGGGATGTAAACTTCAACACAGTATAAGATAGTACTTATTTGTCCATTTTAATAGGAGAATTTGAAATAAATTCTGTGTCTTTTGATGGAAGGGTCTGTACAAAAATGGAAGTTTTCTGGGGAATTGATATAGGTGTCATTCCTAAAACCTGAACATCCCAACAAGATTCCCATGAATATTAACTGATTGTGGACATCTGTCCTAGAATTGCTAAACTAGATACCTTTCCTGAAATTACCAGTTTTATTTCCAATAATTATCAATGCCTCTTTAGTTTTGCTTCTGTAAAATGGAGCAAACTAAATACATAGAAAAAAATAAAATAAATGGCTTGGTGTTTAGAACTTCATTCCACCTCTGCACTTCACTAATTGACTAGTTAACTTACTTTTCTTTCCACATCAACTGTTTGCCTTTTGGAATATGGATATGTTTTACTAGTCCTCTCCCTCTCCCCGAAAAACACTATTTCAAACATGTTCAAAAGAGCCAGGAATGCCTGATTAAACAATTAAGAAGGGAACAATAATTCTCTAAGATCTAATACAAAATTTTGTTATGCTTCTGAGTCCCTTTCAACTTCAATGTCAGAGACCTTAATATTCAAAGTACATGTTTGGCTACTAACCTATGAATCCTACTGAAGTTATTTCTAATTTGCTAGTAAACTGGGTGTCAGAAGAATCAGATTTTTTTTTCATTAAATCACTTTATTTATTAGTGATTTTTGAATGAAATATAGAAAGACCCATTAATGTTCAAAAAAAAAATTTTCTGCAGGCAGCTCTTTATACCATAAGACTTTTGATTTGAATAAAATTGAAAGGAAGTGAAAAGCCCTCACATTAATGTGCAACTGATATGATACTTTGGCATGAATGCCAGTTTTGCTAAATAGATATCAAAAGAATAAATACTTACATAATAATCCAAATATAAGTAGTGTAAGAAAAATATGAACCACAAGCATATTGATGAATCTGAAGGCTAACATCATTACGACAGAGAAAACTGCAATGAAAATAATGGAATAGATTATTTATTTTATCAAGCTAATTAAATGGATTACATGGAAGTTTTCTTTGTACCTAGAGGTGACAACTACATTTCTTGCCAATTTAATTGCCAAATATTAAAGGCCCCAAAAGCAGCTTATGTACATGTTGTCTTTAACAATAACTTCTATATATCTTCATATAGGTATTGTTGATTTGGTATACAAATTAATTCAATTTCCCTTCTAATTCAGTATTGTATTTTTATTTAGGTTCTACTACACTCATTATTGGTTACTTATATGTAAGGATACATGATCAACTTTTTCTTTCACTGTTCATTTCATTTTCACTGCATTTGTATTCAGAATTATTTTCTTTTGCTAAAAACTGAAATATTATTTTCAAGTATTATATATTAATCTTTCTCAATCAACAGAAAGTGTACGTAATAATCATTCATATATATGTGTGTGTATAAGAATCATATACGTATGTATGTACGTATTTACATTAGCAGATTATCAGTTGCTAAATTCTGAAAGTAAAGGACCTAATTTATAAAAAGGTCAGAATTCATGATATTTTAATAGTGATTAAACTACAGGTACTCCTTGCTTACTGACGGAAATTGGGACTGGAAACTCTGTTGCCAAGCAATGAGATCGTAAGGCGTGCTGTCACATGACTGCACCAACTTACAACAGCAGTTTCAGCAGTCCCACTTACCATTAGGCAAATCCCACATGGTCGCAGCATCCTACGGTCATGTGATCGCCATTTGTGACCTCCTGCCAGCTTCCTCATTGACTTTGCCCATCAGAAGCCAGCAGTGAAGGTAGCAAACAGTGATCACATGACCGCGGGATGCTACGATCGTCATAATTGCGAGTTATTTGGGTTGCCAAGCGCCCAAATCACAATCATGACCACAAGGACACTGCAATGGCTGCAACTACGAGGACCTATCATAAGTCCCCCTCTTTCAGCATCATCATAACTTCAAACAGTTACTGAACGAGTGGCCATTAGACAAGGACTACCTGTATTCACTTTTTTGAAAAGCAAAAATATTAAAAACACAACAACCAGTTCTTGGGAATATTCTTATTATTACCAGTGTAATCTTTCTTTACATTTCATTAGCCCCATTTATAGCTTTTGTTTTATTTTTAATTAATCTTATCAATAAATACTTTCTTACTTTATTTTGATACTCATACTAGGAAACAACTGAATAGGACTAGATGCTCACAAGCACTTTCTGCTATATTTCCTACTAATCTCTATGTTCAAAAAGCAAAGGTTAGAGGATACTCCTCAGCAAAATTCCACAGAGGCAAGGGCAGCTGTCACTGAAAGCAGAAATGTGTGCAAGGAAGCACTATAAGTTTATACCCGAATCTCATTTACTTTTCACTTCTGAATGTATGTTAGAGTGGATATTTTTGACTGGAAACTATCATGACATGTCATAAAAGTTGAAATCCTCCCCAGCAGCCATTTTATGAACAGGTATTGTAAAAATTCCATATGAGCTCCCATTCTTCCTTCTCCATTCCCTGTTTTCTGCAATATAACATTCAAAGAAATTTCTGGAGAATTCAAAAGCTTGCACACCTTTTTGTATCTATCTGATCAGTCTTAAAAAAACTGATTTTGGATAGATTTTGACTTTTTTTCCCCATTTGTGTAACATTAATATGGATATATTTTCTTTAGGAAAATTATTCTGTATCTTTTCTACATTTTAGTAAGAAGAAAATCCCCTATTACTCACTGAGATACATTAGTGATATGTAGAACAGAGAACTTTTAAGCTAAATTTATGATCAGAGATACTCTTCTTCATGGGTAACTCTGCCTTTATTTGTTTGAAGAATACTCATGACAGCAAAGTTGCATGTATCTTGTAATGCACTAATAATTTATTTTAAAGATAAATGTAATTAATTTTTATATGAAATAAATTGAGACTCAGCTTACCTAATGCAAGGATGCACAGTCCTGTTACTGTATCTCTTCCTGCCATAAGCCCACCCAGAACACGATGAAAGATGTCCACCTCATTTACCACATCTATCAATACAGATGCAAACTTGGAATAGCATTCAGTGTTCCGTGGAATACATCGATTAAACAGTGGAAAAGATAAACTGGATAATTAAAATATATATACAATAAATGTTAAAAAAGAGAACACACTGGAATGAACGTTTCAACTGCAATGTAGAGCTAGGGAAGGGCAGGGAGAACTACTATATAGACTGGATTACCCCAACTCTAGATGTTATTAGGACTGTAACTCACAGAATTCGTAGGTGGAATTCTAGATTTTCAGCAATCTGGATAATGTTTGGGAAAGGCTAATACATAAAACAGGGTTGTGCAGCGCTTAAGTTTTGAAAGCAAAAAGCAGCTTCAGTGAGAATGGTGACTGCACGTGCCACCTGCAACTTGCTAAGGAGGTGCAGAGCAGTTGTGCAATTGCAGAAAAAGACATGTCTGCTTTAGGAGCGCTATGTACATATCCTCCCCATCCTCCAAAGCAGCTTTTGCTTTTGAGTTCAAAGCACTACTTAGCCCGAAAAGATAATAATACATTTACTGTGTTATTTTAAGAAGGAAGCCTATCAGGAAAATATTTCTCCCTAAGTGATTTCAAGAACCCCTTCTAAGAATATTTTGGTTAGTACTGCACCAAAATGTACCCATCTTAACCCAGAGGCTTTTTTACCTCCAAGGAAGCTTTTTAATGGACACAGAAGCAATGTCATTTTGTCAGGGACAAGTCTTTTATGCAATATAACTGCTCTACCATACAGCTGTTGTTGATATGATAGGACAAAAGCACATAGCCTTTCAAGCTCATAAACTCTTGATTTTTGAGGCCATGCTGTAGGTGCCAAAGAAATACTCGCCTAGTCACAAAATATATGCCACAGTTCATGCACAGCTAGTCATATTTTGCCATTACAAAATAGGTGAAGATTCTCCTTAATCACTTCTAGCCTCCAAGATGACCCCTACCACCATCCAGCTTACCTGGAAGTAAACATGATTGTTAAACATTATTGGTTAAACAATCATGTTCTACTTACTCATGCAAGAGTATTTAGTTTAATTTAATTTAATGTAATGTAATTTAAGCAGCAGGGAGAGCTTGACTTAAAAATTGTTTTTTAAAATTATTTGCACACTAAAAAATCACACACCAAATAGGAATGGGAACACACGCAGTTGACTTGGCTGGCTTCTGTTGACTGAGCTGCTAAAAAGATAATTTAATTACAGGTAGTCCTCAACCTATGACCATTCAGTCAGTGACCATTCCAAGTTACAATGGCACTGAATGAATGGTGGTTACAACTGGTCCTTGTATGTCAAGCACCCCACAATCACGTGATTGCCATTTGCAACCTTCCATGCCAGCTTCCCAAGAAACTCAATGGAGAAGCTGGCAGGAAAGGTCGCAAGTCACTGGGTTAAGTCTCCCCCACCCGTGCACCCTCCCCAACCTGAGCACTCATGCCAGCCTCTAGCACACTGCCACACACCCTCCCCGACCTGCACAATGCCTCTCGCGCAACCCCTAGCACCCTCCCCAGCCTTCACGGCACCTTTTGCTTGCCCCCTTGCACCCTCCCCAACCCATGCAGTACTTCTCGCACATACCCGCGCACCCTCCCCAACCTGAGCAGCACCTCTCAGGCACCCCCTTGCACCTTTGCACATCCTCCCCGACCCATATGGTGCCTCTCATGCACCCTCCACCATACACACCCCACCCAGCAGCAGCCACTTACCTGCTTGGGGGCCTGGGACTTGCAACATCCTGCCCACTTCCCCATTGACTTAGACTGTGGGAAGCCTGAAGCTGCCTTGCCTAACGACTGTGGGATTCAGTTAACAACAGCAACCAGGACTGCAGGGATTGCTGTCACTAAGTGATGCAGTCACTCTTTACAACTGTATCACTTAGTGACAGAAATTCCAGTCCCAATTGCCATCATAAGTTGAGGACTACCTGTAGGGTCCTTGGAACAGACATAACGTTTAAAATATTCCTTCCCTGAAACTACTGAGTTTTGTTCTGAGAATGAGCAATTAATACCTTTTAATATAAAAGTAGTAAACTAAATGCAAAATATATTTCATTCTAGGTAAATAATACCCACAGTTGTTCCTACCTTGGTGGCACTGGTAGGGCAGGACAAAGTTCAGTGGCTTTGGATCTGTGTATACAACTGGTAGCATTCAAATTGTAAACACAAAGGCAAGATCCTACAAGAACAAACCCATAAAATATGTTCATAATTATGTGCATGCATGCACACGCGTACACACACACACACACACACAGAGTATTCAGAATTAATTTTACTGTTTTGCTTTGTTTTTTAGGAAACTGTAGATCATATTTCATAATTTCTTAAAGATTAAAATTACAGCAAAACTAAAATATAATTAAATGACATAGAAAAAGGGAGAAAGTAAAATCAATAAACCGGGCAAAATATCCATTTTATTACAAAGATCTATATATGTAAATTAATCATTTTAAAGCCCATGTTAAATTCTGGAAATTTTAGTAAGCAGTTGGTTCCGTAACTCTGACCATCTTCAAGAAACTATTCTTCAGTAGGGGTACAATAGTTAGGCTGCAAAAAGCCAGCCTATTACTAGACAGCAGTAAGAGTTAAGAGTTTTCAATATCTGTTTGCTCCCATTTAGTATGCATCTGGATTTTTGCAGCTCAATATGCCAAACTGTCTCTCCACCCTGACTCCTTAAAAGGCCCTCTTTCTAGGTATAAAATTTAACTTCAGAAAGTGGAAGCAATTATATATGACATTGGAGGAAGCATTCCTTTACATTAGAATTCATACCTGTAAATGTATTTTCTTTTTTTATTAAAGCCCTGCACTCTTTCCCTGGGAAACCACTGCAAAACACAATAATTGAATTCTGTTTGTTTGGGGCATATGAACTGAACTGAATGTGAATGGAGTATGTAAACTGAACACAGCTCAATCCTGATTATCTCTAGCTTTCAGTTATGTAATTTAGAAAATAATTTTGTTGTTGCTTTTGTTAACTACTGGGAGTTAGCAATTCTTGCTGAGCTATAGCCAACAATCAGAGATAAATCATAGATGCATTCTCATATTCTGCCCAACTCTGCTTTAAATCCCTGATTTCCCGGCTGTCAGGACCTTGGACTCAGCATTTTATCAAAATATAGGCCACCAGCCAATATAACTGATTACACTGATCTAAATATGCTTAGTAAGTTTGTATTAAATAGCAGGGGATTATTTATAAAGCCTCCCCTGCTGGTTGGGATTATGAAAGTTGAGCTCCAACACATATGGAGGATACCACATCTTGGAAAGTATGTGAAGAAATGGGGGAAGGGAGACAAGGGTATAATGGCATAAAATGGTTTCACTATATTACTGAAAATCCCCAATGCAATTTTAGAGTTTATCCCCTTTTATTCATTTTTTTTCTACTGCTACTTTCCTATTTGGCTTAGACTTTGCTTGGGCAAATCATCATGTTGTTGGATGGGTAATGACATTAAGGCTTCATACCAATATATGTTGGTACAATACCCTATAGAGAACCAGTTTGGTGTAATGGTCAAGACATCAGGCTGGCAACTGGGAGACCATGAATTCTAGTTCCACCTTAGGCATGAAGCCAGCTGGGTGACCTTGGGCCAGTCACTCTTTCTCAGTCCTAGGAAGCAGACAATGGCAACCCATCTCCAAAAACCCTTGCCAAGAAAATTGCAGGGATTTGTCCAGGCATTTGCCAGGATTCAAAAACTGACTCAAAGGCACAAAAAATTTAAAAAAGCAGTACCTTATAATTGTTCCATTTCAGAAGGAAGTTATTACATTTATTATGTTAACATTGAGACAAGATTCTCATACGTTCATATTCTTTTGAACTGTATTCTTAACTGTTCTTTGACAAATGATCTTGGACGAAGGAAATGGATTCTCTCCGCCCTACTTCTGCCCTACTTCTAGCTAAAAGACCCACTTTTTAGCACCGGAAAGACAAATATATGGCCCCAACTATTCAGCAGTCTGCAGATTTAGAAATAAATCACTTATCAAAGTAGATTAGTTATGGAAGATTATAATGAAATAGAAATACCACTGAAATTCTTATGTAGAACTTTTATATAGGTAGCTAAGCTTCCTAAGGACCTTTAATAGAACTGCAGTGATAGAGACTGGGATAAAAAACATCTTGTTTTACACAAATGCCGATGGTATCTGAACTGGTGACAATTAACCAGAAAAGGTATCCTTATAGATATCTGTCAAAACATATACTCTATAATGTATGATAGAAGGCAATAAAATAATGCTGAAGGGCAAAAATTAATTTCAGCCATGTGTATATGAAGTCGATCAAATCAAATTTATTCAAGCCTTTATTGATTAAGCAATGAGATTTTTATCAGACTTCAAAAGATAAATATATACACAAAACCATGCATATAAAGGTATGTATTCATGTATTTGGTCTCATACCATTGTTATTTGCAAATAGCTGAATATCTTCCAAAGAATTCAGTTGCTCCTGTGGACAGCTTGATACACATAATGCAGTTAAATTGATATTAAGGTTTTTTATTTCCAAACCACATGAATTCAAAAAGAACACAAATCTAAGGATGAGAGAGAAAATCTCTATTTAAGAATCAAATATCCACTTTACTTTACCAACAATTTTCACCTAGCTATTAAAAGCAGCAGAATTTTTAAACTGAAACCAAAAATGAAATTCTATCTCCTATGTTTCATACTGCATAATACTGCACTTTTATTCTGACCGATATATAGGATAAACTCTAAAATTTTATTAAACAGGAAAACAATTTTAAGGCTTAGAGGATTTCCAAATATACATGGATCTTAGCTAAATATTGCTATATCTAATTGTTGCTTTAGGATATTTATGCATTTTCTTAATGTAAAATACCTCTTAGCCACGCCAAATATGGATTTCTGATGGATCAAATTTCACTTCCAATATATGGAGGTAATGTTAAAATAGCATAAAATAATAACTCACTCACTTTTTGTTTCTCATATCTTGTCCTGACAAAGGTGCACCAACCACAGGAGTGTTCTTCTGACCACAAACATTTCCATAGCTATCATATCCAAATATAAGCCTTTCTGCAGCTCCAGCTGTTACAGCATAGCCTGTTATAAACATCTGAAAGGACATGCACACTACTTTATTCTTGGAATTCACATAAATCTGCCACACTATGTCATTCCTTCTAGTGAACATTACTGGTTATCTATTTCAATGCTTTACTTAAGTTAAGCATTGAAACAGATAACCAATAATGTTCACTCATTTACCATAAATAAATATACTTTATTTATGATTCCTTTATAAAGCAATGGCGTCAAGTGAAGCATTTATCAGAAACTGTAACAGAATGTTATATATGTATTTGGTGTATGCCTAACCTTCTGCTTTTTTTCAGGAAACATATGGTGCTTTTGCCAACTCAAGTCCACAAGCCACTGAGTGACCTCAGTAGCTAATAAGATCAGCTTAAAGAATCCCAGATCATCACAAACAGCAAACTTACTGGCAACTGGATTTTTCTCAACTATTCCTGAGAGTCAGTGATCATACTGAAAAACAGTTTAGCTTTATGTACTTGCTAGTGTTTACAATTCCATAGACTCTTTAGGTGAAGGGAGGAAAACAGAGTGGAAAGATGAGGAATTGTTCTGCTTACCATTATAGGAAGGTATGATAAAGTTAAAACATGTTCTCTCAGCTAATATGGAGAACTTTAAGATTTCAGGAAAGGCAAAGAATATTTACTGATACCCATAAAACCTCTCCTCCAGATAAAGAGAAATAAAATGTTCAAGATTAGTAACCAGCCCCAGTTTAAGGGAAAGTGATGAGCAGGGAGCCTTTTTTCCTTCCCCTACCTGAGCTTGCCCCAAACATGACCTTCTGATTATTCTAGCCTATAGAACCTGGGGGGGCGGAGAGGAACTCTTGCTAAATGCTGGATTAAACGTTCTAATACCAAATTTGATTTCCCTATATCTATATCCTTATATCTAGCAATATGGCAGTAAACTGGGTATATCTGCAGACAACACAGCTATTTTTCTCAGGAGAAACATTCAACTGTAGTAAAATACTGAAACACTTATGCCACTACACCTCAGTATAACATAACATATATACAGTTGCAAAACCAGTTTAAAATGATATTGTGAAATTTTGCTTCCAGAGAAACTGATATACTCAAAGATTAACAGCTGCAGTTGAATAAAGCAATATTATTCACTAAATTTCAATCACTTATCATTCTTTCCAATACATTTATTTCAACAGGAACTCTACTTACCAAACCTGCCCAAAAGAGGAAAAATATTATCAGCCAAAAGCTGTCTGTGCATTTCCTATGTATCAATGGTCGCCATTTTCTTGATTCAGGAAATCTATCTTCAGACACCTAGAATTTACAAATAATTGCATACATTTTAAAATGCATTAAACATTAAGAATGTTCAGATAGATAACGTATCGTTTTGTATGCCATACAATGGATAGATCTCTGTCATTCATCTTAGTTTAATATGCACAAAGCACATAAGCATCAGATTATAAACTTCAAAAGATTAATTTAGTAACATAGAAGGTTTCTGAATACCTAAAATCTGGAAACATACTGGTGGAATAGTTAGAAGAGATCAACAGAGATAAAAGGCATGGCCCTGTGATTCAGCTATTCACAGATCAAATAGAACATTTCACCACATACAGTTCCTCACAACGCATATAGCAACTGCCAGTGCCTTCGCCCTATGATGCAATGCTATTTTCTGACATGAAGAGGAAATGCAACAGGCCATATAGGTCTGGCAGGAATGGTGCCATCATAGGGTTTCTCTTTTGCAGTGTTTTCTCAATTTTTATAGGCATACCCATCTCAAACGGAAACCTGATTATTTCTGTTTCAGCATAGTATTGGTCCGAATATTTGTTCTGACCTCCACGTTACTGAAGAAAACCTAACAAGGTAAAATAATATCAAAGCTGTATGCTTTTATTCTCTAAAATACCTCTATTCTAAGGCAACCCACATGCACCGCGGATGTGCCCCCTCCCCAAGTTCTTGTTCGCACTAAATATAATTTCCAATTCAAATGGACAATATATTATACATATTGTATAATAATTCTTACACTATAGTATACTATAGTATGGTATACACTATATTTCTTTAATCTCATATGACCTAACAGAATTAGAGAGGAACAACAGTTGGATTATTAAAAACTGAGTAAGTGGACAAGATCTGCATTATGTTCAGCTATCCAATTGTATATATAGATCCAAGAGGCTGTAGATTTAAAAGATGCAGTCAGCTGGATTTCCAGTATCTCTTTTGAATGGCATTCTAAGGGACCTTCTTCAAAAAGTAGCAGGTGGTTACTCTGACTATGTAGAACCTTTACTTTGATTCCAAAACTGTGCTTTGGAAAACAAAGGAATATGTCTTTTCCTGTGTTTGCAACTATAGACAAACTCAAACTTTGCCTAGCCCTGGTGATTACTTTCATTATTCTGCAAACATATATTTATTAATTGTCCCCTTCCAGCCAAGGCTTTTTCGGGGTGCGTATATGCAATGGCAATCTCCCATTTTGATTACTAAAATGTACTGTACTTGGCAACATTTAAAATAGCTTGGAAATTATTGATAGTTAAAAACAAGGTGTACTATATTGACTACTAAATAATAGATTGGCCAATGTAATCCCATTATGCCAGTGTTTTGCCACCTACACTGACTGCAAACCATTTCTGAAACATTTAAGGATATTAACAAAGGAATTAATTTTAAATCCCTAAATGGACTGGAAGATTTACCGTGAAGGAGTATCTTCTCCAATAGTTACCCCTATATACTTTAAGATTTTCCTATAAGGTCCTCGTCTTTCCTGCCAATTGAGGCATGCTACATGGTTATAAGAGAAAATAACCTTCCACAGGAGCTCCTTTGAGTTTTATTTTGATTTGAGATGCTAAACTTTTGCTGCAGATTTTATCAATAATAATTTTAACAATTCATACAATGCATTCTGATTTGTTGTATGCCCTGAGAAGTGCTGTTTAGATGCATAATGCATATACAGTATAAATGACCCATGAACACTGTCTCTAACAATGTTTTTTGTTGTTGCTGCACCATAAGGCAGTGCTTCCCAAACTTTTTCCTTTATTACCCAAAACTACTTATCAGAAAGTCCTTTTTACCCAATGTAAGTAAAACACTAACTGCACAGAAAAACATATGGGTTCATGTGTCATTACCCAAAGAAAAATCACTTTTACCCAATTTTGGGTAATTTACCCAGGTTTGGGAAGCACTGCCATAAGGCTAAGCAAAACACCAAAAAGAGGTAGTCCATGCTGAGTAGGAGTATGAACGAAACACAACTGTTTATATTGCTCTTATGCAACCTATTCTGGCTGATTTCACATGCATGTACAGTATAAGCAAATATTTTGCTTTTCTCTCCTGCAAAGCAAAGTAGCTGTGCATGCATATGCATGCAGACACTTCTGGAAAGTGCTTCTAAAGCAGCCTTGCAAAACATGTGGCTGCTATAATGATTCAAAGAGATTTTACTTTTGTTGTTCATACTCTTGCATGTTGCAAAGCACCTCTTTCAAATGTTTGAACATCTTTATTGCATGGTTGCTTAATATGTGTTATTGAAACAAACAAAAAAACTACTCAGAGGATAGTATCCTCTAGGACTCAACTGACTCCACATCAAAAGAAAATTTGAATAAAATTACAGCAATTATATGGCACTTAACTGTTTTGACTAACATAAGATTTCGGGGCAAATTACTCTGTTTCCCAATTATGACCCTGAAGGGTTAGAAAAACCCAGGTTCAGTTTCCCCTTTAGTTATAAAATGACTGGGTGGTTAACTTGGGGCAGTCACTAACTCTCAGCACAACCAACTTTGGGGGGAAAACTGAATTAGAGAATGTGATTTCCAACTTCTTTAACTCCTGAAGGAAACATGGAATATACAATTACTGGATAAAGAAATAAGATACACGGGTCATAATCTGAATGGAACAGATGCATATTTATTACTAATGACATTATATTTATACCCTGCCTTTTTTTCCCAAAGAGAACAAGGCAGTGTACGTGGTACTCCTTCATTCTCCATGCTATCAGCACAACTTTGCCGAAGTGGTTAAGTCTGAGCATTAAGTCCAGCGTCATTCGGTGACTATCCCAGCTCAACGGAACCTAATCACATATCCACAGAGGTGCACGGAACCCAATCCTCCCGGTCGGGGCAGGGCAGGGCTCCTTATGAAAGAATCTCTGAAAAATGGTCGACCAGCCTTTGCTTATAGCGCCCACTGAGATAAGGAGAAGTTCGCTTTTCTTAACATTCCAACACTTCTCTCAACCTGCAAACCAATTCGGTTGTCCCTTCCTGCCCCGCTACAAACGCACAAGAGAAAAACTCGCCGCGGAAAAAGGCTTCGTTACGGTGGAAGACAGAGCTCCGCTTCATGCACCTGTCGGGTTGGGAGGCAACGCAGCGCCCCTTCGCCTGCAGCGCCGCCTCCGCGCGTAACTTTGGGGGAGGAAAACGCACCTCCCCACCCACCCCCCGCGTCGTTAGTGTCGTCCCGAGCTGCTGCCAGGCGGCCCGAAGCTGACTTTTCCTCTCCCCCTGGACTCTGGGGGTCAAAACGTTTCCCCCAGAACGGTGAGAGGGTGGCCACCCCATCTCGCTATCCCCTTGTGCTCATCGCCGACCCCTCACGAAGGTCCCGCCGTGCGGCTCTTACCGAGTACTCGCCTCTGTAGCACGCCATGCTGCTCCCTTCCCGCCTCCGCCGCTTTCGGTGCTGGGGCAGTTTGGGCGGCTCCTTCCTGCTTCGCCAGCCCGGGGAAGCGAGGCCGTGAGGGCCGGGCCGTGCTGCAGCTGGGCGCGGACGACGGGTCTAGCAAGCGACTCCCAGCCTCTGGCTCGCTCGCTCCCCTCCCGGTCCGCAAACCGACGCTTGAGGGTTGAAGCGCCGCCCTGCGCAATCGCCGCGCGCCTTTGCGCCCGAGTCTCTGCGCGCCTTGCCTTTGTATTCCTTTCTGGGAAGAATGTTCTGGCTGCGGGTGTAGAATTTCTCCCGGGAGTGAGCAGAGTTTCAGGAACTCCGCGCGCAAGAGAGGCGCGCGCACGGAGCCAACTTCTTGGGGAAGGACCAAAGGTAACGCGTTTCCCATTCTCGTGTGGCTCGACCTGACGCGTCTTTCGTCGGCAAGCAAAATCTTTTGACGTGGAAGATGTCCAGCTGCGGTGTGCGTGTGATGGCGGCACCTGAGCATGGTGTGGTGAATTTTTACCCCTCTCGTGTGCAAGCGACAAAAAAATAAAATGCCCACCCAGTTAGTAAAGAAAATCCACTCATATCTTAGTATGAGATGGATCTTGAGCTTCCATATTCAATCTGTTCTTGGATTTTGGACTTCCCATCTGGCCGCTCCCAGAGGGTTAGATTAGGCAATTATATCGCCTCAGCTCTTACTCTCAACACTGGTTCACCACAGGGCTGCGTGTTGAGTCCCTTACTTTACACTCTTTATACATATGACTGTACCCCCACTCACTTCAGCAATATTATCATTAAATTTGCAGATGATACAACAGTGGTGGGGCTTATCTCCAAAGGAGTTGAGTCTGCCTACCGGGATGAGGTGGACCTGCTGCTTTCGTGGTGCGGAGATAATAATTTGGCTCTTAATATCAATAAGACCAAGGAGCTTATAGTGGACTAGGAATAGATTAGATGTCCAGCCCCTGGTTATCAGTGGAGACCGAGTGGAGCAGGTGGCCAGTTTTAAGTTTCTGGGTGTTACCATAAAGGAGGACCTGACCTGGGGCGCTCATATTGCAGCCTTGGTTAAGAGGGCCCAGCAGAGATTATACTACCTGAGACTTCTCAGGAAACAACAACTGAATGAAAAACTGCTGGTGACCTTCTACCGCTGTACTATAGAGAGCGTTTTAACCTACTGCACCTGGGCATGGTTTGCTAACTGCACAGTGGCAGATAGGAAAGCACTCCAGAGGGTTACCACCACTGCCCAGAGGATCATTGGTTGCCCTCTCCCCTCTTTGGAAGAACTTTATAGTTCCCACTGCCTTAAGAAGGCTCAAAACATTCTTAAGGACCCATCTCACCCGGGACATTCTTTTTTTGAACTATTACCATCTGGCAGACGGTACAGGATAATGAAAACAAGGACGAATAGGCTGAAGAATAGCTTCTATCTTAGAGCTGTAACTATACCGAATTCTACCGTATAGTGCAGTATTAATGTAGCATCAGGGGTTGTGCAATATGGAATGTGAAGGTTGTGTTTTATGTGTGTTATGTGTTCTATGGTTTTTATATTTTTAAAGCTGCACTGGGGTGGCATTTAATTTCGTTGTACAAGTAGTACAATGACAATAAAGATTACTACTACTACTAGTAAGCTTTTCTCATTGTGCCCTGGATAAAAACAGGCCTTCTGATGCAGTGATGGTAGATAAATAAGGAAGGGGAACTGCCACAGGCACCTCCTGAACCGTTTTCCATTCCTGTCGCTGCTCTTGTAATGGGGCAAGAGGAGAAAACAGCCCTGTGCGGTCATACAGCTGTCTACAGTATATGCCTTCTAACTTTTTTTTTTTGTTTTAAGTGCCTTCGAGTCAGTTTTTGACTCCTGGCAACCGCCGACTGGCAGTTTTCTGGTCCCTGCAGTTTTCTTGGCAAGGTTTTTTGGAAGTGCTTGCCATTGCCTCCTTCCTAGGGCTAAGAGAGAGCAACTGGCCCAAGGTCGCCCAGGTGGCTTCTTGCCTAAGGCAGGACTAGAACTCACAGGAGACTAGCCTAGTCCCTTAACCACTACGCCAGACAGATTCTCTCTTCTAACCTTAGCTTGTGGTTTTCAAGCTAGGCAGGAAAATGTCTCCCACCAGAAGTATTTAGAGAAGATCTCACTATTCTTCTGCACTTGGAATAAAAAACATCCTAGGAACGTTTGGCTCCTAATCTCGATGGATACATCCATGTAGTTTTCTTGCCAACTATTTGGACGTGGAATGGGTCCCTATTACCTTTTTAGAACAAGAGGCTCTCAAGCCAAGCTCAACTTCTGGGGATCGCATTCTTGCTGTTTTCCTAGCAGTGTGCAGAAGGGGGTTGCCATTGCCTTCTTCTGGAATGTTCCCCCAATCTAGCCTACAGCCTTGGATGTTCCATATAACCAGGGATGACCCTGCTTAGCTTTGAAATCAGACAGGATTGGCTGGGAGCTACCACCTGTTGAGTTTCTCATCTTAGAATGGGATGGTGCTATTCACCTCCTGCTGCGAAATTATTTGAATGGATGATCCTGTTTTCCAGTCTGCTTTCTGCTTACCCCCATTTTTATTTTATTTTACTTTATTTTTTGCTTAGTTCAAATCCACACACATCTATATTTTGGCACTTCCACTTTCTAAAACTGTTCTCGCAGGACCCCATGCCATGTGGGCTATATAATGGATATTGAAATGCTAAGCATTGTCATAAGCAGTAGTAAACAATTTTCCCACCAGCATTGCTGTTCTTCAACACAATTCCTATTCTTTCAGTTGGATTTATTTTACCAAATGGTGGATCAACCCCTGTGTTTAGAGATAAGGGGGTTGGAAATATAATGCTTGTTTTTGACTAAGAATATACTACCAATTTCAGAATCTGGAGTACACTAAGACAAAGATCTTATTTCTATAAAAACAATTTGCCTGTCTTTATTATCTCCTCTGTATTGAAGCACATTTTTCACCTCTGTTTCTTGAAAATTGAGTGTAATAAAGGATATTTCACAGCTGTAATGAAGCTATTCACAAAACAAGGTTGCAGCAAGGCAGAAACAGTCCAAAGTAGCAAGATAGATAGCAGCAATGTGCAAAGGTTAATTTCGTTCTAACAATCCTACAGAGAGAGTTGCTGTTTTGTACTGTCACAACAAGCACAGGATATTGAAGGACCGCCTCGCCCCCACGATCTCTACCCGTCCCACCCAATCTCACAGAGAGGGCATGCTTCGGATCCCCACGGTAAAAGAACTTCGATTAGCGGGGTCCAGAAGGCGGGCCTTCTCTGCTGTGGCCCCCGCCCTTTGGAACATCTTGCCCCCGGAGGTGAGACAGGCCCCCTCACTCCAGGCCTTTCGGAGGGACTTGAAGACCTGGCTCTGCCATCTGGCCTGGGGCAGGGAGGGAGGATATCAGAAGTGGGGTTGGCTGGCCTCTTAGTGGTATGCTGTGCCCCCAGTGGCCTCTTGGATTTTTTAGTTGTTTATTTTTCTAATGTTTGGTTTTATAACTTTTAATGGTATTTATGTTTTTTAGTGTGTTGTAAGCCGCCCAGAGTCCCCCATTGTGGGGAGATGGGCTGGCACAAATTAAATAAATAAATAAATCTGGGCAAAGAAAATGCTGACTAACAAGAAGAGGTGCTCCATTTCTACCAGTTACCTTCAATCAAATGAAGGATTGCTGATGAAGTTATTGAAGAGAAAAGTATCATGGTAGCACTGTCCCCAAGGCAATGATCAAAGTGATAAATGGATGCTCCTGTCACCTCTGATTTTTCTAATTGCTGTTACTGGAGACCAAGAAGAATGCCCAAGTGTCAAAGGTCATAGTGGTAGCTTAGTCCTGCAAGGTATTACTGTGACCCTGTAAACAATAAGTGAACTTATCTGACCTCTGATCCCTGAATAGAATTAATGATTTTATTGGGGTTAGGGTTGGGCAAGTAATAGGTATAACACTTAATTTAATGATTCAAAGTTAATCTCTATTAAAAACAGAGTTTTTCAAACTTTGCAACTATCTGCCACAGTTTTGTATAGGCAAATAATAGTGTTCCTCCAAGCCTGATCAGTTAAAAAAAAAACTGTGATCACCCTCCTCAGTTATTTACAACTCACAGTTTGAGAATCCCTGCATTTACTTGGATTCTGCTTAATATTTTCTTTAGTTTGATCTAACTACACAACTGACATTACATATAATTGCATATAATTACTTTTTGTCACTGTATTTTTTCTTGAAAAGTTAAATTCTAAAAAGCAAAGTAAGGAAAGTATCACTCCACAATTTGAAATTATGTAGTTTGATCATGAAAGCACTTACAACTTGTAGTTCTCTCCCAGTTAGAGCTAGGATCTGTCTTGTCAAAATACTCTCCCAGAGTTAAACATTAAGATGTTTACTTATGACTCAAACTCCATGAAGTATAATGTCTTATACTGAACTTTGACATCATGTAAAAGAAAGCAGAATAGAGGCGGACCTACAACATTCAAACCGCATTCTCGTTATAACCTTTCCAGCTCGATTAAAGGTGCAGCCCTAACTTATGCACTACTTTATAACATGAATCTTTGCACTTAGCAAATAATATAGCAAAACAATTATCTCTGTTGCTTGTTTAACATCAAGGTACTAATAATTCATGCAATTTAAGCAGAAACCAAAACTTTGCAAATTCAACATACTTTGTAAAAAAAACTATTTTGATTAATATGCATTAATTTTAATATTAGCTTTTATGACTGTCATTTTACAGCATATCTAGCAAAGCATGTTTTGTAGTGCAATCCTACATTCTCAGGAAAATGGAAAATGTTTTCCTTTTTTTCTGAATAAGGCAAAAAACCCAAAGATTTAAAAGAAAGTAGAAAAGGCTTAATGCTGGGAAAGGTGGAAGGAAAGAGAAAAAGAGGTTGAGCAGCAGCAAGGTGGATAGACTCAGTTACAGTGGCAATGAGTGCACCATTGGGAGACTTGAAAGACCAGGTTAGGGATAGATTGTCATGGAGAAAATCTATCTACAGTATGTGGTTGCTAAGAGTCAAAAACAACTTCATGGCACATAATAATTAAAAAAATACATGTTTGCAGCCTAAGACCCATTGAAATCTATGGAAGGATAGTTTTACATGCAAGTCAAATTGATTTCAACTGTTTCTGGATTCTGCCAAGAATATCTTTTTTGTGATTGCAAGCTTTGAATTAATAATACAGCTAGTGAAATGAAGTAAAAAAAAAGAAATGTTTTTTCATGTTAACTTTCTACATTTCTAACTTTGTAGAAAACTGGACATTTCTAAATGGTGCACTTTATGTAAATGTAATTATTATCATGCTGTTTATTAGAATATGTTTCTGGTAACACCATTATGTTGAGAACTTTATTTGTAGCTCCCAACTAGCTAAGAATATGTTAAAGAAGAAATCATAAGTTTTGTAAACATGTGTATGCTGGGCTTTCTTCCACAAGGTGGTGCTATCTATCACAGAATGTATAGCTGTTTAAACCAAGTTGGCAAAATAAAACAGGATTTTCTTTAATACCAATCACAGGGCTATGTTCAACATATTTAGGAGGGACACTGGTCTGCAAGGGGGAACAGATCCACTCTACTAACAGATGCTGGTCCATGACAGACAAACTTCTCGATAAAACCCATTGCCCACAATCTGGCATAGAATTAAATAGTCATACTTAATCATATTGATTTTGACTCTCCTAGGTTATGAACAGTTATTTGAAAGTAATTTTCTAGTTGCCTCTGAGTTCCGATTAATGGAAGCAGTTTAAAATGTTGATGTCTTTCATGGACATCATGTAAACCTGTTCTGGACCTTATTTACCAGGTTATATTTGAATCTGTAAATATCATAGCAGGTGGTAGCAAGAAAGTTCAAGCATGGGACTTGGAGAAAATTCACAAGTAAGTTTTATGATTAAAAGGTAGATGCTTCAGCAGGAGCTACTCATGCAAACACAGAATTGAAGGTTTTATTGTGCCAGGCTGCACTAAGGTTATGACTTGTATTAACTTAAATAATGTAATTTATGCAGAAGAATTCTGTCCAAGCAAGTGGTCAGTAATCCAATATTGAAAGTGCCATCAGGTAACTGCAACAGTCTAGCTATGGGGTATGTGTGAGAGAGCAAGCTGCTTGCCTTTGGAGATCCTCATCTTTTTGGAACTTGAAGATATGGGCATTTTCATATTTTGTTTACACAAAAGCTGTTCTGTGTACTAAAGAGGCAGTGGGATTGCTTTACTGCTCCTGTTCCCAAGGTCACAGTTTACCTAGCTGAGTCCTGATGTCTATGTGTTGAGTTGTGGATGTCTGCTTTATACTCTGATGGAAGCTTACATGGGCAAAAATCCGACAGAGCATGCAGTAATATGAACATACATCTTTTCCTGGGATTATTCCTTTGTGGATAACCCATGATCTCAGAAAAATGTGCCACTCTTGGAGTTGCAGACGGGAGCTACATTCATGGCCTCCATGCTTTGAAGCATGATTTTGGAACTGAATTCAGAACACTCTGCAGCCCTCAAATGCACTACATGTAAGCTTCCCTTTGCAGACAACATACATCTATCACTGTAGAGGCCTAACAGTCTCCACAGTGACTACAGAGTTAGTAGTATTTTGCACATGAAAGGGACCGTGTTCCAAGCAAGCTAACAGGATCAGCCGCACTGAATGGTCAACTCTCATGTTTCTTATTCAGTACATTCTATTCTTACTGTGTTTTTAAGTTAGCTGCTACCGCTATTGTTTCTAGAAATCCATCATGTTAATACCCATCTTAAAACGGAAAACTTTAAATGGGAAGAGAAACCAACATGCATGCAGATTAAATACAGTTGGTGGCCAAGTGAAGTGCAAAGTCTGTATCCCTGGAGACAGCATTTTTTAGTATGTCCCTAAAGACTTCTCACTCTCGCTCTTGCGCTCTCTCTCCGTTGGAAGCTAAGACAATCTTTAATATGCAAAGGTGCACATGGGAAAGTAACCTAGAAAAGAAGCCAAAAGAGGCAGCCAACTGCCAAGTGAAAACCAGCTACCAACACATTCTCTGACTATATCCATGGTACGGGACAAGGAGTTCTTGTTTGACAATTGAGAAGGGTTCTGAAAGCCAGCACCTATATCAGTAAGTATTCATCTCAAAGGAATGCAGTTGAACTGGACAAGCACCAGCTACTGGTGGCTGTTTCTTAAGTAAGAAAACAAACAGAGGGGGGAGGAGGTCCCGCACTTAAACATAATGATTTTCATCCTTAGAATCATTTTTCCTTAGGTGCATTTATCCAATGTCTTTTCACACATGAAAAGAAATGGACAATTCAGTAACTTAGCTTACAAAACATTTGTGTCAATAGAAACACCACATATTATCCAATAAATACTGTTGTGGTTAGACTCTCCAGAGAGGACCAGCATAGAGTAGGTTTAATCTGTAATATAATTACAGTGTAATTTTGCAATCAGCTATGACAATAGGTCATCTACTTGAGAGGAAGTTCTTAAAAAATACTCTTAAGAAGTCTTCCCCATATTTTAACAGATCTGGAGTTTAAATTCAGGAACTATGCAGATAGAACCTCACATTTGCTAAACAAACAGGAAAAAGGGGCAGGGAAGGAGAGTGGAGATTAACGAACAGGGAATTTAACCTATCTGATTCTTGCTTATTCTTCCTAGGAACTGCTGTTCTCCCAGGCCATTAGTCACCAGGTAGACTAATCTCTGATTCAGGTACAGTACCTGACCAAAGTAGGGGAAAACCTTTCTAAATAAGGTACTTGGAAGAGTACCTCCTTCAGTAGCAGCCAGTCTACTGATTGAGATTAAAAACAAGGTCCTATCGTACTTGTGATTAAATTTGTGAGTCTGACCCCAAATATAATGACTCAAGATAGTCTTGGTGGTGGTAACTTCTCAATAATTTGCAATTCCCTTCCATTCTGTATTACAACTGATACCAAGTGTGACAGACAAGGATTTATCTGTTCAGCCAGTTCTTTGTTGCTATGCCTTTTGTTGTTATTGTTTTGTCCTGTTTTCTGAAAATGCTTTTCATTTCATATGAAGAATAAATAAAAATATAAATAAATACAAATCTATTTTTACTATGTATTGTAACTCCGCTTTGTGATTATTTCAAGAAAACTTTGTAACAAATAAATGCAGTTATAGGGGATATTTTAAGCCTCATCTCCCACAATACAGTTATTCCCAGCAAAATTTTCCCCAGCCTCTTGTTAGTGTTGTACTATATGGAGATGCAGAGTGAAGGATCTTGTATTTCACTCATAATACTCTGTCCTGTCGCCTAGGATTCATTCAGGTTGATTTAAGTTTTAGTGAAGTTAGTCCTAAGGATGTTAATCAGGGATTGGTGGAGCATGGTCAAGTCCCCGCATGCTCTACAATTGTTCCTTATCACTCATATTGATAAGGGAAGAAAGAACAACAAACTACAGATGAAATTTGTTGGACTACCTTAAAAAAACAAATTATAAATTTGTAGAATCAACTCTAGTTCTACTCTTCGATATTTCTTCTCAAAAGGTTAAGTCCATATCATGACTATTAGCATTTTCTGTTAACAGGAGTATTGAAATTTGTAGAAAGGTATACCCCCAGCACACCTTTCAGAAGTTGCCACCAAACTATCGTTTTTAGTATGACAGAATGAGAACATTATTAAATGTATTTGAAGTACAGTAATAATGAGATCCTACTATTACCAACTGTATTTAATAATAACTTACTGTTATTACCTACTATAATAATCAGTAAAAATGAGAGCCAGTTCGGTGTAGTGGTTAAGGCATCAGGCTAGAAACTGGGAGACCGTGAGCTCTAGTCCCACCTAGGTACAAAGCCAGTTGGGTGACCCTGCACCAGTCACTTTCTCTCAACCCTAGGAAGGAGGCAATGGCAAACCACTTCTGAAAAACCTTGCCAAGAAAACTGCAGGGACTTGTCCAGCCAGTCTCCAAGAATCGGACACAATTGAATGGATTAAAAAAAAAAAAACAATATCAGTTGTATTTAATTAATTAACTCAAATTTATGTCTGTGTGCAGCCCTTGCCTCCCCCTTCCCCGCCAAGAAAAAATACCAAGTTATATACTTCTGTTCTATTCAATCTGTCTTTGCAGTGGGGTGCCAAAATGATGATCATGGTACAATGCAGTAGGCATTCTGAAAAACGTCTGGCTTCAGTTATCCATACTTTAATATAATATATATATTAAGGTATATTATCCATACCTTAATATATCCATAATATAACCATGCCTTAAATTAATGCTTGACGCTGTACGTTAAACCTTACCCTGCTTGGTACAGTCCAGATAGTTTGGACTATAACCCTCATCATTCCTAGTCAGCATCACCATTAACCCAGACTGAGGAAGGCTGCTTTATTTGGTATTACATATGAAGGGTTCAGCTAATTCCAAATACAACAATGAAGGTGTGAATGAGGGCAAATAGAAACAGTATTGCAGAGAAGCAAAGATCTTTTCTACCATTTTGCACTGCACAGGAGATCTGGCTAATCTTTCATACTGTTTGAATTTCCACTTAACTGATGAGCATTAGTTTTGTGTGTTTATAACAAATCCTCGTTTTGGAGCTGTCGTGTGTGTAATCATGAATGATGCTATTACACCATGTATTGTACAGGAAGTCTATCCGGAGAATAAAATTTTCTAAAGAGGAAGCTCTTGCCTTCAACATTCATAGTGTGCTTTTTAAATAGACATGTTATTCTGGTAACAGGATGTTGCATTGCTCTTTAACCAACATGTTAACCTGTGGCAGAACTCTACAGCAGTGGGTGCTGCATTGCCACAGTCTTGGTTGTGTCATCAGAAAATGACGTCGATAAACTGCTGAGAAAACTCAGAAAGCCAGTACCATTAGAAACCTCATAAACCCTCTGGACTCTGTATTCTTAATCACACTAAGGTTTATTGTGAAGGAAATCATTCCATTGCTTTAAGCATTTATGGGGAAATGACCTTCATGAACCATTCACCCATGCAAAATGTTAATCGTGGGATTCTTGTCCTATATTCTACACATGATGCCTGTTTTTGCTACCCATTACCTTTAAAGTGGAAGGGTTGTCTTACAACTGCAAATGCAGGACAGCTGTGGTCTCATTATGAAGGAGGGGTCCAGCAACAAGTGGACAGCCTCCATTATTCATGGATTTCAAGCATCATTCTATCAAATGGAAAAACCCCAGCTTCTTTTTAGAGAGAGGACTTTAAAGAAATTGACTAATTGAGTTGAACTCTCTCTTGATGCCAAGCATTTTCCTGGAATCTTCAGTGAAGCAGAAGGGATGGTGGGAACATCTCCCCCGTGCCTGCATCACTCCAGGCAAACATTCTCTAAATTGGAAGTACTCATTTCCTTTTTTCTCTCCCTCAGCCCAGCTACCTCTTCACATTGCTTCATCTCTTTTCTCTTTTGTTCCCCCTACTTTTATTTTTGGTTCCAATTTCAGTGTAGCATTTCTTCCCCTTACCCCATCTCCATCCTGATTTCTTCTTTGCTGTTTCTGATGGAAGGAGAGAGGGAAATGCATGAGGGTATACTGTATCTGTGTGTGAGAAAGAATGATTTGTATGTGTATATAGAAATAGTGAATCAGTTTTACAAATCTAGTAGCTTATTTTATTAGTAAATATGCTTATTCATTATTCAGTTAATATTGCACAGGATTTTTGTCTGTGTTTATGGTTCTTTTTTCTGGTACTGTTCCTGGGGCGGGGGACAATTTTAAATTAAATGATACCTTACTTTTGAATAGATGAAATATCCTAGTGTTCTTCATTAGGAATATAAAAGAACTGTTCATTCAGATGAATGAAAATTTAAGGAAGGCCAAAGTCCATGCTAGCAGCTGGCAGTGAGACTTGTAGTCCAACACATTTGATGGACACCAGGTAAAGATGGTAAACTATACTCAAATAATGTAATAATCTTTATGTATTGTGTTATATAATATTGAGAGCCAGTTTGCTGTAGTGGTTAAAGGCACTGGATTAGAAACTGGGAGATTGTGAGCTCTAGACCTGCCTTAAGCATGAAGCCAGCTGGGTCACTTCAGGCCAGTCATTCTCTCTTTCTCTCTGAAAATGTTGCCAAGAAAACTGCATCTGTCCACTCAGTCACCAGGAGTCGAGACTGGCTGGAACCATCATCATCATCATCATCATCGATGAACACAGATTCAATGAAAAGAGTTTTTATTAGGGAACAGAGGCCTTCCATTAATGTTGCCCCATAGCCTCAGTAGAATATTATTTCTGAAAATACTTAGCTGTAGTATTCAATAGCAGCTTAGACTGCTATTGCCCAAACCCTTTTAAAACATTCTTAGGGACAAATCAGATCAGATACTAACAATGTTATTTTAAGGGCTATAGCAGAAGGAGATTCTCATTGGAACTACAGCACAGGGAGAGGGGGCAGTTGTTGTTATTACATTTTTATCCCACCTTTTTTATATATAACTCAAGGCAGCAAACATAATACTCCTGCCTCCTATTTTCCCCACAACAACCCAGTGAGGTGGGTTGGCCTGAGAGAAAGAAACTGGTCCAAAGTCACCCAGCAGCTTTCATGCCTAAGGGAGGCCTAGAACTCACAGGCTTCTGGTTTCTAGGCCAGCACCTTCACTACTACACCAAACTAGCTTTCTATCTTTAATACTTCCATCCCCTGCCATGGCCCTAACTGTGTTCTGCATTCTCACAGCAGTGATACACAAATTTGAGTAAGGAAGAAAGACTTGCAGAATGTTGACTACAAGGATTACAAGCTTCCAAAAGAGCGTGGGGAAGATGGGAGTTTAACCAGGACTGTTCAGAAGAAATCCTTATTCCTTTTTATACACCAAGTTCCAGGTGAAAATTTCCCCGCCTTCTGCGACATTTTACTAATGGTAAAAGGAACAATCATGGCATTTCAGATGATGCACTAAGAATTCCTGAATAATTTGGCTCAAATTTAGTAGCAATCATCACATCCTAATGCAAGTGAATTCCATATGGATTATGATGAAGTATCTTCTTTTATCTATTGTAAATTAAAAATACTGTATTCATTAAGATATGAGTCACAGTATTTTGAGAAGTTGAGTAGCATTACAGTATAAGATTTACTTACAACTTAAAATGTACATGCATTTGTTTAGAACTGTCTTCCTAACCTGGTACGGTCTGTGCTAGCTGGGAATTTGGGAGTCATGGTGAAAAGCTGATCTAGAACATTAGAATGGACATTTTAATAAACTCATGTGTCTATGATATTTTAAAGAATGCCTGAACATAGCTGCTGTTAGGTAATTTTAACAGCACTCTTATGAACACTTAATCAGTAATGAAGAAATCCAGCCTTTCTTAAGGGAAAGCTAAAAATGTAATTTATATGGGCCACATTAAGCACTCAACTGTATATTGGCTGGTTTTGCATAACACATTCAAGCAGGCTGAAATCGAGATGGGTGGTTAGGATTTCCATACATTATGGGAAATCCAACCATTGTCTTAGTGTATTGCATAAATATGGTGTTATACTATTAACAGTGTTACAATTTATTTGAGTACAATACATTATGTGAATGCAGAAGTTGTGCTTTCTTGCCTTAAGTTTAGAATTAAGCATCTTGTGTGTTGATTCAACCGTAGTATTCCATCGAGTTGTTTTTTTAAAAAAATAACTCTAATAAAAATCTAGATTCCCCCTAGAATCACAGGAAGAGAGGATTTCTAGTACAAGGTATAAGTGGTTAATTAGTAGCTCGCTAATTTACACTAGAAGTGAAAAAAAAATGACCTTTCAACTGTTGCTGAACTTCCATTCTAGTAAGTCCATTCGGTAGGATGCTGGGAATAAATAATTCATGACATCCAAACAGTCCCATTTTCCTACTTGCTATAAAGCCATGTTACACAGAATACAGTATATAGAGTTCTCCAGAGGTTTTTTTGTATCAGGTCTTAGCTTACATGTATAGAATATTGTCACAGTCCTGTACTGCATAGATATATATAACACAGGGGCCCGCTGTGATCCATCTGACTATTCTTTCAAAAACAAATAAATAGGAAGTTAGCATGCAACAAGCAAAGCATCAGCCTCTATCATGCAGCACTGACTTTATGAGTAGCAGCCACTGGAAGGCATTCAGTCCAAACTGTTGTAAAGTAAATGCTTACAGCAATGCAAGCTAAAGCAGCATAGTGTTATTGTGCATCTACAACTGGCCAGCATTAAATTCAGTACTTGCTCATTGCGTCTACTGCCACCCAGGTATGTATGCAGGAAGAATAGGTAATGTGGCAATTCTTCAACATATGGAAAGCTGAAGGTTACAGATTCACCACCTCCAGATGGAAGTACAGTATTAAGAAAGGACTATCATAAACAAGGGAACGTGGTGGCGCAGCGGCTTAATGACGCTGAAAGTTGCCGGCCAGAAATGGTCGACACGTCAGCGGTTCGAGTCCAGCCTTCGCGTTAACAGGGTGAGCTCCTGTTTCCTCCCCAGTACCTGTAAACCCAACAGTTCGAAAACTCATGTGAGTAGACAAATGGGGACTCTCACTCCGGTGGGAGGAAAAATGCTGGCGGCGCCTTGCAAAAAGGAGTCGGGAGCAGTTGCCGGTAAGCGCGAAAAACCGTGCGCGCCCAAAAAGGGCGCGAAGCAACGGAAACCCCGCTTCCTGCGCTCGCCAGCTGGGCTCTGCTCTAGAAAGGAGGCTCTGGCAAACCACTTCCGAAACAATTGCCTTGAAAACTGCAGGGACTCGTCCAAGCAGTCACTGCAGAGTCAGTAACGACTGAGCGCAGATTAAAAAAAAAAAATCATAAACAATGAAATCAGATGACTATTCCATTTCCTTTCTCCTAAAACACCGCAGACAAACCCAGTCTCTTCTGCCCGAAATTTTCTTCCCACAGTTGAAGAACCTAGTGCAACAAGACATTGGGGAAATACATCTGGTGTGGTTAAATATGATGCTTTAATGTTGACACAGCTGCAATTTCTGAAAGAGCCTTAGAATCAAACACTTGCCCTCTACACTTTTCATCATTCTCTATTCAATTATTGTGCATAAGCAACAATCAAGGCAGGGTCCAAAATAAATAGGATGTTAGTATCTCTTCAGCAAATATATTCAGCATGTAGGAAGTTAGCTGGAAGAAAGAGTTGTGGTATCTGGCTGCAATACTTTTGCTAGGCACTATTGTACTTCAGATCTCTGTAGCAGTGAAATGGTCAGATGTTGAATTTTCTAACATTTGCCCCCCAAATAAATCCATCCTACAATTTATACAATGTAGCTATTACGATGGGTGCACTCTGATAAAACAGTTGTAATTTGTTTAATTCACTTAATATGCTTTCTGGGAAATCCCATTTTTTAAAAATCTGATATTGCAGTGAATGAGTTTATCAGATTGTCTTTAGGGAAGCATAAATGCTACTACTTCTTGATCATAGTAAAGATACATTTTGTTTGGCACAGGATTAATTCTTCAAACATTATACAGTTACAATAGTTCTTTTGTTCTCATATCACATGAAAGAAGTTTGTGGCTGTTAATAGCTTGTTAGAAAAATAAAGCTCAGTAATGTATAAAATTTCTATAATTAGAACTATAATTAATGTATAAAATTTCTATCATAATTAGGACTACCATATCAGGGCTGCAAAAGTCCAGATCATCACTAGATGTCATCAAAAAGATCCAGATTTTGGCAGCCCAAATATGGTAGCCATAGTTATTTGTCTCAGAACTCTTAACTACAGAAATGTTAGACATTACTAGGTTTTGTTTAGTGCAAAATCCACACAAACATTAGAGAGTAACAAAGAGGTACAGAAAACGTTGCCTCTGTCCCGATCTTTGTATGCCAGATACTGTATGGCAGCCCTAAGTTTTAGCAATGGCCAAGAAGGCTTTTGCACTCATGATTCATAGCATACCAACTCCACCTATTCCTTGAAATGATATATTTTGGTTCTGCTAGCCCATAGCTGATTAGGACTACTATACTTTATTTTAGACAAGGCCAAGACATTGTGCTCCTGTGCACAATCAACAAGATTGGCAGTTCTCTTGCAAAAGCCAGTTAGACTGCAGTATTGAATATGGCAAGCTACCTTTGCTCACACAGCATACAGTATCTAGTACTACCTCTGGTCTTCCCTCCTTCCAGCTCTCCTCCGAAAAAGTTCTCTAAATCCTGGAGGTAAACATTTTCAAAAGCCTGAAGTGCAGCAAGTTTCAACTCCTTTAGGAGAGAACTCTTCAGATCCATTTCCCTACTTTGGAGAGAAATCATCCTCTGATCTGAAACTACTTACCCTGAGCACAGTCCAGTTCTCCAGAGTATAGGCAACAGAGAATACAAACACAATAGCTGGGGAAAGGCATGCCTATCTGAAAAAAGTAATTCCTTGAAATACTGGTTTCCTCAAAAGTAAATCATTCCCTGTAAGTAGAATTTTTGGAGATGACCCATAAATAAGCCTTGGGTGAGATTTGCAGAGTTAAGGAAGGAAAGTCTTTAATTCTAGGCTGATGAACAGTGTCTGATTTCTCTGCCTTATCCAGCCATTTCCCTCATCAAGGGCTACAAAAATCTGTACAATCATTAAAAGGAAGCAAAGAGTTAGGGTTTGCTCTAGCTTTTTGCTGCCATCTTATGATTATCCAGGTTTGTGCAGTTTAGACCTGGTAGTCTAGCTTCATCATTCCAGATCTTGAATTTCTCTTTACTTATCAGATACAGTTCTGCCCCAATTAAGACACTTCCCTTAGATATTCTTATTTTCTAGCATCTGCCACCTATGGTAGCTTCCTCACTCTGAGGCCCACTCACAGAACATACTAATTTGGAAATTGATTGCACTTGTTTTTCATTGGCTTTTCTTGTTTGATATTACCCTAGACCTTAGATTTTTTATTTTGCACTTTATTGTTTTATTGTATCTTTACGTTTTTATATAATAGGTGTTAACTACCTTGGGCACTACTAATTAAAAGAAAGGATATGATTTTAGTAAGCAAATGTACAAATTGTGATAAATGTATACATATCATAACATAGTGACAGCGTTTTCACAACAGATTTAGGGGAGGAGTGGTTATGATAAAGAATATAAAATTGGCACAAAAAATATCAACTCCGTGTCCCTCTCCTGCCTTTTGTAATCCGTAGCAACTGAAATGCATATCATCATCCAAAATTGCATTTTTAAATGTATTACTTTTACCCTGTCCTTCTGATGCTAATGCCAGGAGCTGTCAAACTTTGTGATGCCATCGTTCCCCAAAATAATGAATGAATTTGTGTGATTCCAGACTGAGCTCCTGCTCTGGCAGGACAAGCCAGCTGTCAGGTATCCAGGCAGAGTGGCAGCAATTCAGCAGGGCTTGTGCAAGGCAGACTCACATACCCAGAACTGGACTGCTGCCAGGACTTGGTCCCAGGACCAGGGCTGGCCTTCAGTGACCTTAGTGTTCACAGCAATGGTTCCTGCAACCCAACTCTGAGCACCACCCAAGACAAATGCACTTGTCTAGTCTCATTTTCCCTCTTGTCCAAGGTTGGCTCTTCCAGGCTTCTTCTTGGGCAGCATCATGGTGGGTCCTGTCTCTGACCTGCATGCCTACTCCAGGCAACCTGAGCATGCTGGGCTTCCATAACAGGGTATAGTCCTCCTGCAAAAGGTAGAGGAAGCTCAGCACATGGACTTCCTAAAGCAGGTACACAGGATCAGTGCCAGAACGCAGCACACAATACTAGAGAAAGCGAAATAGGGGGGTAGCATGCATTCAATATTTTCCTCTGCTTTTGTAAATGTATTTTGCTTGCAACTTTTCATTTTACTTTGTATTTGATCATACTGTCCTTTATACTATGCATGCTTCCCTGAAAGCTTTACTTATAGGGTGGATCCCATTGAATGAAAAAAAAAAAAGAATGTCTCCATGTGTTTACACACGTACTTATGAAGGCTCAACTGTCAGTTTTTGACTCACTAAAATCAGTTTATTCTTCTAAACTAAATTAAAAAAAAACTGAGAAGCTGTTAGATGAAAGGTGGCGTTCTCAGCTTTCTTTATTCTTTGAATTGCATTCTTCCTCTAGTTAGGTTTCTTGGAGCTTTCTTTCAAAATGAAAAGAGAACAAATCAGTGGAAACAAAGGAAGGCAACGGATGTGAGGAAGAGAAATGGATAGAAGGGACTGACTCATCTGGAGTTGCATAATGTCAAAACTTTCTCCCATCCTTTTCCCTTAAATAAACCTCTAAATACAGATAGTATTGTAAGAAGTAAAACTTGCAAGTGCTGGATGACGTATAAGCCATTCTGTAGCTCATTTTCTTACAGGAAGACAGAAAACCTGGAATCAACATTCAATCATATATGCAATGTTTAATGTGTCTGTCTTTAAATAGTTACCTCCTAATGATGTGCATGTACAGTGAAGATAAAGTCTATAGTATGAAGGCAGGGACGGGACGCTGTGTAAAAATCCTGGTGTTTCTACAACCCCAGTAAACCGCCCCCAACCCCCACCTGAAGGTATTCTTTCTTTTCAATGAAGGGGAAATCTAGCATGGGCTGAAAAATTAATCTGTTGTGCCCCTTCAGCCACCCAGGGTTTTAAGTAGGACTGAATATTAACTTGTGTTTGGAAATGGACCTGCTGTAGGTCATTTGTGTTGCTGTTAAACAATGCTAAAGCCTCTTTTTACATAGTAGTGTGTGTTGCTTTAGTTATTTCCAAATGAGCAAGACAATCCAGTGGATACAACTGAAACGCAACTCGCGTAAAAAAGAGGTAGGGCTTTGATTATACAGTCACAGGCATCTTGACTTTTTTGACACTCCCCCCCTCACTAATGCCCTTGTTCCTGCTCATTCTGATTAATTGAGACTCTAAAATTTTACCCTGGCAGTAATGCTGAGAGTAATGCAATTCTAGCATCAAATTCTTGTTGGTGGTTTATACATAAAGAGTACTCATTTAGTGTCAGTTAACCAAACGTGGCATTTTCAATCATTTTAACATGCAATTTCAACTTAATTATTACATTTTACTCTTGAGGTTATCTTTGCACTGGTTCAAAACCAACTGCGGGAGTTGCCTTCCCCTCCTCCTCTTCATTTAAGATTACTTTTAATCACAGAGTTAAGACAGTTTGCCTGTAAGACCTGTAGGAGTAGCTGAATGACTGAAGATAACCTCTAGAGTAAAATGTAATAATCAAGTTGAAATTACATGACAAAGTGATTGAAAAAAGACTACTAATTAACTTCTTTCCTGGAAGAAGTAATAGATGTTTTTTCCCAGATAACTTTGAAATGCCAGATGCATTTTTGGATTTCTGTTTACCAAAAAATACTAAGTATAACATTTGTCTGGTTGGGTAGGCATTTTTTAAAAGTAGTAGTTGCTATAACTTAGCATGAGAATTGGTATAAAATCTACATCTTACAATCAAACGTTTCATCAACTCTTCACCTCTAATTCACATGGGCATATTCTCTGAAGGGCTGGCATATTATTATTTTATCTACCTCTAAGGATATTAAAATATATTCTTGAGAAGGTCCAATTGTATTGGGGGGTGCAGTCCATTATTTAGTGGGGTCAAAATGGACATTTAAGAAAAAGGGAAGAAGTGAAAGAAGCTAGAGTTAAAAGCAGAGTGACTACAGGAAGAGAAGTCCTGTAGCAAAAAATACTAGAAAACAGAATAATTTCCCAAAAGAATGAATGGAAAGTAGGGGTAAGGAAAACAAATGTGGAAGATGCTTGAAACAGAATTACATTACAAAGTGCCATGGAAATGTGTGGAACCACATTTCCATGGCACTTTGTAATGTAGTGAAGAGTTTGAAAAAGAATGTATGGGGGAATGGTAAAAATATGCATGGTGGAGAATAATTGCTGCAAAAATGAGAATGAGAGTAAGATATTGTATAATGAATAAAGAGGGGGGAAAAGCTGCAAAAAATGTAGCCAAGAAGGAAGAACGAGGCTTGGAGCTCATAAAACCTGAGTATTAAGCAGGTGGATTCTTTGCCTTCTGTTCTTACTCCTGTCAGCCTTAGAATTGGGCTAGTGAGGTTTCTAGGATGGCCCAACAATTTATAGTTTTTTATTGTTGTTCTGCTGTGGTTTTCTTGGCAAGATTTTTCAGAAGTGGCTTGCCATTGCCTCCTTCCTAGGGTGAGAGACAGTGACTGGCTCAAGGTCACCCAGCTGGCTATGTGCCTATAGTGGGACTAGAACTCACTGTCTCCCAGTTTCTAGCCTGGTCCCTTAACCACTACACCAAACTGGCTCTCAGTTTCTAGGGTGGCCCATCAATTTGTAGTTAGTCATATTGCATCTAGTAAAGCAATTGTCTTTGGGAAGAATAGCTGCCCTTTCTGTCAGCATGCTCTAGATCTTCTGAAAGAATTTAATTTCCAGCCTGGGCATTAGAATACATTGATCTCACAATCCAAAGGGGTACGAATGGCATTCAAGACTATCTGATGCAGTTAACAGGCACTTGAATGGTTCCTCAAATGTTTGTTGGAGAAACTGGTGGTTTACAGATCTGGTAAACAGAAGTGGAGAATTTCTCCTTAGGTTAAAACAATTGGAGCATCGGGAAGAGCAGTGATAAATTTAAGCTGTGACTACCTTCACACTGTGCCCACAGGACTTTGGACATGAGATTAGTTGACTACCTCCTCTTGTCTTTATCTATTGTATATTTCTGAAAGGGGGCAATAAAAATAATGGAGAGTTTTGGTTACTGTCTGGTTTCTAGGATACAGCCTAATCTCCTTTGATATCTTTTTAGTATCATTGTTTCTCTGCTAATAAAGTGCTAAAACTGAGAATGAATCAACTATTTTTTTAAAAAAAAGATAGATAAAGAGAGCAAGAACTGATTAAGGTGCAGAGAAAATTCAGCATATTCTTGATGGAAATTAAAACTGTTTTGGATGTGCTTGAAGAGGACTAAACAAGAAGCTCTAGTGCAGTCAAAAGAAATAAAAATAAAACTTTTAGACCAAATGTTACAATAGAAATCGGAACACCACGTCTGAGAACAAAACAAAAATCATAAAAAACAAACTTCATAATCCAGCATGTGTTTCAAAATCCATTCTTGTCTGCATGAAACAGATTCAACACCTCCCAGCAATAATTGTGATTTTCCAGATATTTCACTAGACTATTTCTTTAATTTAAAAAAATTACATTTTTTGACTGGGACCAGTCCACACATTTGCTTATAAGGAGAAAACTTAACTGTACATGACAGGTAAGGTTAAAAGACAATTCAGTAGAATTCCAGCATGGATAACATGAACAAAGTAAACATCCTCTTTACAATAGCTTAGCCGGATCCACAATATGATTCGATGTTTACTATTTGCTTTTGCCAGACAAAAAAAATAATCTTGGTAATAAAGGAGTTATTCTATGTTGGTGGTTTATGGGAAGCCCCAGTACTATTAAGATCTGAGTGAATATTTTCCAAATTGTGGGCTGAATTGCTCATATGCTTACTTCTTTCCTTGTACTGTGGTTACTACAAAAAGCCTGTATGTATGAACTTTTAATGTGGGTAATAAACATATGGTAGTTGGTTAAATTAACTCATGCACTGAGATCCTTGCTGTGTAATACTGATAGCATAGGAGCCAAGCAAGGAATCCAGAGAATGTGAAAACCTTAGACATGTCAGTCTTAATAAAAATGAATGGTTAGTGTAAGTCACAGAGAATTTGTGGCTGGAATTCAAGGACAGATGGTGGACGTGAACAAGCACCTCATTAGTACTTGGCTGACTGTTTTTAAACAACCAGCCCAGAATTAAGACTCATCAAAAATTCAAAGTGTTTTTTTATGATTCTGCTTTCAACCATTAGTGTAGCTGAATAGAGTACTTTGTGCTAGCTTCAATCCCACATTAATCATCTATTTCTTTACTCACAATGGTACTGCTGTGCCTTAAAGCTCCTTAAAGAGGCCTAGAGAAATACCTAAGTTGTATCCCGTCTTTCCTCCAGGAACTAAAGGCAGCTTTCACGTGGTCTCCCTTCATTTTGTTCTCCCATCAACAATTCTGTGAGGTAGATTAGGCCAAGAGAGAGTGACTGGCCCAAAGTTTTCATGCCACAGGGTAGACTTGACCCTGGGTCTCCCAAATGCAACTATTAAATACCCTGGCTCTCAGAAGATATTTCAAATGTCCCACTGTGGTCTTGTCAAAGCAAGCACCAGCTCAAATTGCTTTAGAAGCTTACTTTTTAAAGCACCCCATATCTTCCTTTGCACAAAGAGATCCTAAACCACATGGAATAGTGTATATACCCCAGACATTTGGATCCCAGTAGCTGGCACATTGTGAAAGATTCCTGTTCGAGACCTGGGGGAACAGGTATCAGCGGACTGAGATAGATCACTGCATGGGAGGCATGGAGGAGGGAGGTTGTATATTCAACTTCTTGCTATCTTGTTAACTTTCCATATGAAAAGTGATGCTACCATGAGATCTGTAATAATGAAGTACCAAAAGAATGGCCACTGATAATGTTTACAGTAGAATTATATTATCATCTCATTTTCTCAAGGGTTGCTAGGCTGAGGAGGGAAATGGGTCCTGATCTAGAATATCCTTAACCCAAACTGAATAACATGGTTTTTATAACTTAAACCCTTGGATATATTGGAGTATAACTGACTTTAAGGGGTTCAATGCAACCACCTTCCTTTCCTAAATTCGGATGAGTAGCACAGTCTTCACTCACTGGCAATACTCTTGAGCCCTCCTCAGAACGAGTTTTCTAATTATGAAAAATTTCTCTGAGCTGCCTATCTTCATTATGTGAATATTTAATCCCCTTGGGTCCAGTTACACTGTTATCAGTGCTAAATATCTAGTCCATTTAAAAATACTTCAGTCCTATAATTATATTAACAACATCAGTCTTTAGATAAACACATGCCTGGTCAGGATGAATATATATTTCTTCAGGGTTTCCCCCCCCCTTTTTTTAAGAATCTGAAGGAGTTTGAAAGGATAGTTCTGGGCATGGATCTTAGCAAAGACCTCTGGCTACATAGCAGAGGAATCTGTTCACAGAACAGTCACAAGAAAAATTACATATTCATTTGATGGAATGAGTAGGCAGACCAACTTCTAAGTGATTCCTGATGTTTAAATACTCACTGCATACAATTTTTCTCACCAATTTACAGAAAAGCCTGCAAAAATTTTGGTGGTTTTTTTTGTTTGTTTGTTTGTTTGTTTGTTTGTTTGACATGCATTCTCATCCAAATAGTGAAACCAAAAGTATTTTAATACCCATCCCACTTCCTGAAACAGTAAAGAATTTCAGTATGTGCAACATATATGGAGGATTGGATCTTCTTTCAGATCTAACCTAACCTATTCTGTTTTTACCGTGTAGGCCCAATTTTGCCCCATTCAGAACTGAGGAAAGATTAGTTTCCATAAACATGTAATAGAAATATCCCAAGTATTCACATTCCTTTGGGTCTAAGGTTCCACTAAGACATTGTCTAAGAACAACCCAAAGGATAATTCTACTCATGTTCTGGACGTGAAAATAATCCAGAAATAAGGCAGAAGTACTCTATTTAAGAATAGAAGATCTGACTTCACCGCACTCACAGCCTGTCCACACATTTCTGGGTCCACTTCAAGGTAATAATTTGGCTGTCATAATTAGGGGCCGGACAGCTGCAGAATGTGTAGATAGAGGGAAACAGTTCTTTTTGATGATGGAGCCCAGACTGTAGAATACTACCAGAGATATGCTAAGTTGCAGCCCACCTAGATGCCTTTCTGATACCAGGCAAAGATCTCCTATCTTCCCAGATCTTTTAATTTACCTTAGCTTTGAATGGTTTATCCTTTCTGTAATTATTTATCTGCAGTAGTTATGTTTCATTTCTCTTAAAATAATCTTATTTCTGCTGTGAGCTGCTTTAGACCTTTCTGATGAAGAATCTATATACATAGTAAAATTAATAAATGAGTAAGGACGATTTTAAACAAAAAGGATTTGATTTCTACTTTGAGATCAGGGACTTGAGACTGCCTCCATAAGCCAACAAAGATAAGAGGTACAATCATCCATTCCAGTAATTACAACACATCAACACACAACATGCCCAGCCAAATAGTCAGAGTTGTAAAGCAGCTGGCAAAGCACAAAGCATTTGCAGTTCTTTAGATGTTTTTAAAGAATCAAGGTAATAGCATGAGATTACCAATCCTATACTTGAGTTAGTTTCCCTATGCAACACAGTTAGTGCTGATTTCTACTGTCAGCAGAATCATACAGTAAAAACTAATCCTAGATCTGTTTTTTAAATTGGGTAGGCATGCCTTCATTCTCAAAACTGATGCACTTCATCTTCCACTTCCCACAAAAGATGATTTCCCACAAAAGATAGAATACTAATATGGGGAGCTATTCCCATATCTGTAGTTGCTACTTGGCATGAAATGTTTGGTGGTTTGAAAATGAAGCCGAACTCTTAATGATAGATTGCACAATGGAGTGATTCAAAGCCATCTGCAAAGTCTCTTATACACAACCCCCCACGCAGTTATTTAGAAATAGAAACAAACACAGTAGTCAAATATACAAACAAACAATACTCTGGGAAGCAAGGCAGGAGACTCAGGTCTGTCAGAAGATGAACCATATTGTGTCATCTGACTTATATGGAAAAGACAATGAAAGAAGTGAAATAATTACATACAGGATTATTCAGGAGCATCTAGCATGTTAGTGAATAATAGAGCCAGTTAAAGCATAAATAGAATCAATCCTGTCCTACTTGGGTCACATGTGTTCTTCAGACAGCTTTCCCAAATCTACATACTGTACATGTTTTATTGGCCGTCTTAGAAAAGTTCCATATAAAATATTCTGTTGCTTTCTGCCACTTTGCCTTAATGTGGCTTGTTCTCTCTTAAGTTTGTAATGATGATGGAAGTACACGTGCAGCTCCTGAATGGAAAGATCCCCGGGCAATCAAGATGGAAGGGGAGCAGCACTAATATTTGACCAGCACAATCTGAAGAAGGCAGTGCTGGTGTGCAGCAGATCCAGTGCAGGTATTCCCGGGTTAAGAATGCCCAGGCTACAGACAACCCATAGTTAAGAACGGAGCCAATTGTAGCAAAATTCAACTTAAATACACAATGGTTCGAATCCATTATGCAATACTACCTATACAGTATTTTATAATAATACTGTTCTGGCTTACATACAAATTTGACTTAAGGACAGATCTTGGGAATGGAACTTGTTCTTAAACTGGGGACTACCTGTAATTCTTTTGTCCTGTTCAGCTTCTAACAGCATTGATAGAAGTGCAAGGGGGAAAATCGTGTTTCTGAGGGAATCTTCAGCAACAAGCAGATGAGTTCTTTTGAACCTATTAGGGTTCTGAGAGCAAATATGATGCAAACAATGTGTGTCAGTGTGGAGAACTTGAGAACATACCTATTGATTCCACCTAGCATAATATCCTGTGCCACCTGAGACAAAACAGAAAGCCAGACAAATACATGTTTGAAAGATTTTATTACCATGTCATAAACTTCCTGATATTAGTCAGAAATTGGGTGAGTAATTACTAGAGAGCAATTAAGCCTTAGAAGTTCACAGGGATCATAACTTGCCTTGTAACTTGAACAGTTAGTGATCTGCTAGCGGAAGACAGGCAGAGGCAGAACCACAAGAGTTGTCTGTAACAGTCCAGTTTTGAGGACCAGAAAATTCCATGAGCTGGTCTGAATTCAGGACAAGGAGCAAGAGTGATAAAAATGCAGACCCAAAGTCAATAGAAGGACAGGGGCCTGGAAGTTGCTCTTATATAACCCCATATGCTGACATGCCTTGATTAGAGACGCTGCTGACTTCTTCAAGGAAATATGCCGATTTCCTTTCTTCAGCCCAGCTATGTGCCTACCAAAATCTGACCCCAATTAACTGACTCAGGTTTCACCTGCTCAGGGTCATTGTTTCCTGATGATGCTGTAGGTGTCTGATAACTAAGGTTGATAGTCTGTCTGATTTGTCCCTTCAGCTTCTGACTCAGAGAATTCAGAGAAGACCACAGCACATGTTCTGAACTGACCATATACATTTATCCACTAGCTATATCTATGAAACCTTATCCATCCAGTCTGCACTCTTGGTTGCATCTGTTGCAGATGCTCATCCAATGGAAGGCATTTGCCAGCACAACTCAGGAGATTGATTGGTGCCAACTCTTGACCTGCAGCATCTGTTTGTCTCTGAAATTTGATCCTTACCAGATCTATAGACCCTGCAAGTAGGAGGTGGAATTCCTGAAAAAAGTATCTTTTCACACTGCAATCAGGGATAGCTTATGATGCATGGTAAACACAGCTGGAGAAGTTCCCCGCATTTCTCTGTGATCTCTAGAGTATATATGACCCGGATGTGGAACTTGGCAGCTGGGCTCTGACCTCCTGATCCACCTTTCATGAGTGATCATACATTATTTGAAATTAATGGGTTGCATACACATTTTAGAATTTAAATACATTCTTCTTTGCAATCACATAAAGCCATTAATATCGAAACTGCTAATATTTCACTGAAAATAACTGACTTGTTTAAGGTGGGTTGTGGCAGGGAAGATAATGATTTCTTGCTCTGGCCTGTTTTCAAACATTTTAAATAGCTACACTAATATTTAAACTTTATCAAAATTTTTGGGAGTTTATATATTTATGTGTTTCAATATAAAATGGCCAGGATGGCCCATAAATGAGGAATGAGAGAAGGACATTAAACTTTTAAAACCAACATTGAATAAATGTACATAGCATGGAATAAATATAAGTAGATAAAAAGCATAGGAGCCCTGTAGAATTTTTTGCAACTCAAAACATTATTATTAGCCATTGTTCTGTCTTTAAGTATCGGTAGAGTTTCTTTAAAGTAATGTTGGACTTAAGTGAGATATTTAGAGATGTGTATTAATTTAATAATGCTAATGGAACTTTTAAACATTTTGAAAAGCAAACCAATTTGTGAACTAGCATTGTTTGATTATGCAAGGCAAGTAGTTCAGTAAGCAGCCTGACATTCACATTGTAAGAGAATGATTCACAGCCTTGAGGGAGACTTCTGTGAATGAATCGCCCATCAGACTTCTATGCAGCAACAGGAGGGAGTATCCTCTGAAGAGAAAATTCTCAGGACAACATGTTCCCCTTATGATCTGTGTGCATATATACTGAGGAGTTGGTTTCGCTAGGATAAAATATAATGTTTTCCAGATGTGTACATTTTCATCAAGGCTTTTCTGTGAATTGAAAGTAGACTCATTCTCCAAAACACTATTATCCAAGGCTGTACTCAGAGTTATAAATAAACTAGCTGCTACTAAAAATATTTCTAATTATGGTAAAAGACTACCTCTATTAGCCTGTTACTTTTCAAGATCATGCTTGATTCACGTAACAGTTTCATGTTACATGAAACATGTTACAGATTCATGTAACAGAGGGCAGGTCAAGATACTTGAAAACACAAAGCCAAAAAATCTTATTGTAGATTTATAAAGCTCAGTAGCTGAGTGGATTGTAAAGCAATACTGTATGTGTTTCACAGTCTTAAATATATACTGTAAAGGGTATTTGTAGGGAAGTTTTAAAAAGTCAAGATAGTTCCTATGATCATGTGATCAAAGCTCCACCCCCTTTGTACGTATGCATGTTTTGATGTTGTGGTCACCATCCTGACAAGTGCAGGACAATGCTATTTGGATTCTTTATGAAATTCCTTCATCTTTCCTATGAAGCATCTTAGATGTAAATCATGAATGAAGCAACAAAAATTACCAGCTGGAGTTGGAGACTATACAGTTACATACTTCCATTTGCACATATATTATGCTCACACACATCTTTTCCTTCTTCATCCCTCTCTTCCTCAACTGTGGATCACTGGTTTCTTTCTGCCATTACAACAGGAAACTAGCAAAGAGGTAATCAGGTCCCTTCTGAAGATTGAATTACTTAGGTCTTTCTTATTATTGGCAGGAGGAAATCAGCCCAGCAAAGTGAGGAGAGCTCTCCACTAAGTTCAAAATTCTGGCTCCAGCTAGATACATCAACTTTCTTGGAAGATGAGTAAGCCAATGAATTTCAGAAATTTAGGAAATAAATCCCAACACCAGAAGAGAAAGAAAAGATGCAGCCTCAATCCTAATTCTGATGTGGAAGCTTTGGATCTCAGCCTGGAACCAAGGCCCATCTCACCAGTGACTAGGTAACATAATCAGTGCTAGTGAGTGTAGGGTTTGCTCCCTGTAGTACAGTACAGTACTACAGTAATGCAGTAGCTTGCCCTGCCAATGTTGGTGGGGTTGTGGTTTTCTCCTTGGTAGTTCCTTGATTAGGGTATTGGTTTTTGTTAGATTCTTTGTCTGATATTAATCCCTGCTTATCTGGATGTTGGCTGCTAGAGAGGATGTGGCCTGGTATTTTTGTTTCCTTCTTAGCTTTTGTCTCTTTTGAATGGTGTGTAAATGTGGTTTATCTCTATGTGTCTATTGATGATTGATTTGTCTGAATGCAAGCTTCCAGGAATTCCCTAGCGGTTTTTTTGGATTTAGCTTGGTTTAGGATGCTTACAGTTTCCCAGTTGAAACTATGGTTGAGTTTGTATATGTGTTGTGAGATTAAGGAGTTTTCAGTGTGTCTTCTGACTGCTAGTTGGTGTTCATGGATACGCTCTGCTACTCTTCTACCTGTCTGTCCTACATAGTGGCTTTTACAGTCCTTACACTGTATGTTGTAGATGACTCCTGTTTTTTCTTCTTGGGCTACTGAGTCTTTGGGTTTACTTAAGATGTTTTGGAGGGCTTTAGTTGGTTTGTGTGCTACAGAGATGCCATGTGCTTGTAATAGTCTATTGGTTGTTTCTGAGATATTTTTAATGTATGGTAGTGTTATTCTTTTCATAGCTTGTGTTGGTTGCACTGTAGTGGGTTGAGTGGTCAGGCACTTTTTAATAAAGTTGTGTTCCAACATTTTGTTGGAAGATGTTGTATAGGTGGTCTGTTTCCTTTTTCTGGTGTTCTGGATTGCTGCAGTGTGTATGTACTCATCTGAATAATCTTCTTACACAGCTCGTGTTGTGGAAGGTTGGGTTGTTAGTTTGGAAATGGAGTACTTGGTTTGTGTGGGTTGTTTTTTGATAGACTGTCTCCATCCATCCATCCATCTATCTATTTATCTATCATCTATGGTCTATAAGACCAGACCACATCCTCTCCAGCAGCCAACACCCAGATAAGCAGGGATTAATACTAGACAAACAATCAAGCAGAAAACAATACCCTAATCAAGGAACTACCAAGGAGAAAACCACCCCCACCAACACTGTCAGGGCAACCTACTGTATTTAAACAGTGCAAACGTCACACTCACTAGCACTGATGATGTTACCTAGTCAGGTAATGAAACATCTGCAAGAAAACCACCAAGCTCAGAGAGCACCAAGGACTCCACAGTTCAACCCTGAGCTACATATAGTCTCTTACAATGGAACTTCTTAAAAATTGTGATCCATGCAGATTTTGTCATTTGAATCAATAATTTCTTTCCAAATAAAATTTATTGTATACTGGGAGGGAGGGAGGGAGGAGACATTTTTGGACTCTCCATATGTTTGGGAAAACATTTTTTCTTTCAATATTTCATAAAATAATCCAGGGATAATAGTTTCCATAAATACCATGTCTTTGATGGATTATGTCTTCATTAACAGCAACTCAGTTTTGATTTTGGATCAGCATCAGAGCTAGTATAACATTCCTTCAAAGGCAACTGTGGAGATTATGTTTGAATACATTAATGACATAGAGCTACTGTTCTTTCTTTTTTATTGAACGCTGATTGTTGCTAAGGGAAAAAAAAAATCTTGGAGATTTACTGATTTTGCTAAGAGTCAATGCTGACTTCATGGCACATAGTCATCAGTTCTGATTAATAAAGGCAGGAGTTACAAAGAAAATCTAAAACTTTACATTCAGATATATTTATTGAGCCATAGGAAAAATTGTACCATATAAGCTTCAAAGTTTTTCAAATTCCTTATTGGGCAAGAGAGAGGTGAAACAAAAGTAGAAGATAAGGGGGGAAACCCCCCAACAATTCCCATATTAATTCAGATATTCTATTTGTGAGTCTGCAGTTTAGTTTCAAGATGGACATTCAATCAGTGTACATTATTCACTAGTAAGTTAGTAGTAGTTATCAGATTATACCTAGCACTTTATTATTTTATTTATATCCCACCTTACATTCAGGAGCTCAAGGTGGCATACTAAGTTCTTGCTACTCCTACTTTTTCCACAACCACATCTGAAAACACACAGTCTGACTTAGTTCTGCCCTCTGTCATGGGCAAGACATCTTTCATGGGATGTCTTAACATGTGATAGCTAACACAAGTTCATGTCTACATTTTTAGGGAGTATTTTCAGAAATGGCGATAAAGAGAAGGAACTGAAACAATTAAAATATTTACAAAACTTCCAAAAATTGGCTTTCTTAGAGCATCAATAACAAGTGTAGAATTATCTCTGGGCTGGTTATTGGGTGTGTCCAAAATTGACGGGTGGGGGTTGAATAAGAAAACTAATTTGAAAAACATTTCAAGGGGGCACTGTTCCAGTGGAAGAAAACTCAAGCATTTCAAGGCATCATTTTTAGTTCTAGAGCTACATCTTCATTAGAATCAATGCAAGGGCCACAAGAATAAAGTTGAGGGATAATTCATTGTTAATGGATGCTATCTACCATCCAACTTATTGGCCATGAGAATAATTTTAAAAATTAAAATCCCCATAGTTTGCAAATATCTATTGTTTCCATTATCTGCTATAGGAATTTAAAAAGTGAACTACTATACACTGGACTTACATAGTTACTTTCTTCCCATGAAATAAAAACATTTACTTCTTAGTCTTTTGACCTAACCAGTAACAAGCTGGCAAAGCAACAGATACAATGATTGCCCTGTAATAAAATCTCTGCTCTAGCATATCTTTAGTTACATGGTTTAAATAAAATAAAATCAGTGTAATGTCAGAATATCTGATGCATTCTGACATTAATGGTCAGATATAAGTAAATACTGCTTGTTTACAAATGCAATTCTATTCTAGAATATTATTGCCATTTATATTTCACCAAATAAGAAAAATTACATGTGTGTGTGTGTGTATCTTTCAATTATATTCTGTATGTAAAGGTAAATAGTCATCATTAGCTGTAATGAGAGAAAATTTGTTTTTGTATATGGGGAAATGTTAATGGTTTGTGTGAAATTGCTCATTTCCTAAAAATAGAAGAATCCTTTTTATGACTGAACTTTAAAATGTTCTTGTTACTAGTTGTTTACAATAGCTATTAATACATGAATAGAATATATGAAGTGGAACATGAATAGGATTTGTTTTTTAATTGATCCTGATCATAATGTCTCTAAATGTCAGATTTTGAAGCATAGAAAACATGGAAAAGAGAATATGTTCTGAGGAAATCTTGACTTGGTAAATGGCACTCTGCCATTTATATTAAATACATTAATACATTTCTATCCTCTAAAATTAAAGCATGTATATTGGTAATTTATGGCAAGATGAATATATAATATTTACTTAGTATCACATTATAGGCTGCTTATCTTTTTTTACCTATACAGTACAATCATTTTTTTAAAAAACAGTAAGCTATCTTGTTTATAAGTAACTAGTATTTATTTAAACTTTCATTAATACTTTTTAAACATTTCTATGTTCTTATCCACAAGTCAGCTGGATTCTAAAACATAATTTCTTTTTATGTGGGTGGCTGAAAGAAAGCTTATGCTTGACCAGCATCCAAATACAGTATTTTTAATATAAAACATATGAACAATGTTAACCATTGAACGATATGAATATGTATTAACTGCAGTATTTGTCAGAAGACTACTCTCAAACAAAATATATATCAATAAGAGCGGCAACTTGCCATGTCAAACATCTGCTATTAATAAGCCACAAATAAGTGTGATCAAATCAATCAGTGTCTGAAAAGGAATAAAGTGGCTCTGAAAGGAAATGTCTGCCTAACATAAATCAGGAAGTTGATGTCTGAGAAAAATTATCCCTCCGTTCACCCACACACTGTTACGCTTTTTGCCAGTGCTGTGGAGAAGCGGGAGCAGAGCGTTCAAACATGCAACGGCTATGAACTGTAGCCATTCCTAAGTGATATTCAGGTGTGCGAGAGAAGGCTGACAAGTTCAGTGAGCGCTGTAGATTTTTTTTTCCAGCAGGGGATTCAGATGGCCATAGAAAAGCAGACGAATGGGGCTTACCAGATGCAATGATGTAAGAGCAAGCTAAGTCAAGAATATACCAGCTGGATCCAATGTTCTTTCTTTAAGCACGTTTTAATTAAGAGTCCAGAGTTTTTCCTCCTGTCAATAAGCTCGTGGGGCAGATTCCCAGTCCAAGATTGTTAATGAAACTCAAGCCTACGGGCCTTTCCCCACTGCTAAACTGAAGTGGGCTTCACCAATCCTTGAGTAGGCAGACGTTTGCCACGCCCATTGCCAACCCGTACACTGCCTTGATTGTGTTGGACCCCCCTTGCTGCCCATCACCTGATTTCTTTCCAAGAGCAAACGTGACGAAGTGTAATAGATTTTTCCTTCCTTGCAGCTAGGCTATGGTGGTACTGGAACAGGAGGAAAATGCTACTTTGGCAGCAGCACAGCTAAAGATGATTTAAGCCTGTTTAACTCATGGGCTGGGGATGAGATACAGACATCAAGTGCGAAGGAACTGTTGGGCTAAGCTGGCTTATTTAACATCTGTTACAATTCTGAAATTTCGCAAAACTTTCACCCTAGCTAGAATGGATGCATTGCCCTCAGCAGTCCTTTTTGGACGTTTTAAGGGCATTCCTATTCACCTTCGATTATCTCCATGTGGAGATGGCTCAATAGAAAGACTAAGCCATATGCTACGATATTGCTCCCTATATAAGGATTCTAGACAGACAGACAGACAGACAGACAGACAGACAGATAGATAGATACCCGATATTGAAGAGATTTCCTGGCAAGGAGTGTGATTTCCATCTAATGCTACTCCTTTCAGACAAAGACCCAGAAATATCCTCCCAAGTTGCCCAGTTCTGTGCTACCATCTGTACAATACACTCCACCATTATTTAGAGTTAAAATTCCACAACACAGTAGCCTACTTTGATATATTTTAGCACTGTTATTTTAATTACTAGATTAAATAATATTAATTGTTTTGTTTTATAGATATATATAAATGTAAGATGGTTGTTATTGTATATTTTGATTGTATCTGGCCTTAGGGCTGTAATAAACGTGTGTGTGTGTGACATCAAGTGGACATGTTAGAAAAAAATATGTTGTTGGGGTGTGTTTCTGCCATGGTGTGGAACAAGTGGGGAGAAGCTTTTAGAAGAAAATTTAGTCTTTCCACTATATCCCCAAGTGATGGATAATGGATGAAAGCAAGAGGCCTTTTCCAAATAAATCTCATTGGCTCTGACCAATAAATGCTGCTCAGCAATTAAAAAACAAAAACAGTCATGGGTCAAAGGATATCATCATTTCCTAGAAAAGTAAAGCTTTCCAGTTGATGATGGTATGTTATGAAGGTAAACGGTATTCCTCCTGCTTGACTGGACACTGAACATTGTTCTAGGTTGGAATTATAGAGACACTTGTGGTTTTGCAAATGCAACAGCTTATGTTTGTCATTACAGTCATGCAGAACTTTCCACCAGACAGCAATTCTGATTGTATTTCCTGAGTGATAAGCTCATCTGCTTAGAAAACAGGAAAATTTCCTGTTTTTCTCCTTCGTACATTCATTCTTATTGAAGTATTTGGATTAAAATTGAACTACGCTGACTCCAAGATGATACTGCATAGGGGTATTGCACAAAACAGGAAATGTGTTTTGTCTTGAGTTTAAACAAAACATTGCATTCTGAAAGTTTCACTGAATCGGTTGGCCATGGTTTAGCAGAACAAAACCTCTTTCTTTTGGGGGGTGGAGGGTGGACTATGTTCATCAAAACAAAATTTTGAAATTTGAATGGATGGATGGGGCAACAAACACTAAACTCTGTGGTTCACAGCTATGGTCACCTTATCTTCTGTGTGAGCCATATTCAGCAGGACCCACCAGTACCTGGATCTTGGGAAATGCTGAAAGCTACTATAGTAGAAACTCATTTTCACCCAACCCCAATACATGGTAAGGAAGAAGTAAGAAGCATGCACTCATGACTAGAACAGATGTTTAAGGTACCATTTGCTTGCTGAAGATGGTAAATGAGGGGATCTAGTAGACCGAGAAAACCAGATGGAGGAAGAGCTGGAATTCATTATCTTCCAACATGCTGAATGGCTTTTAATCCAAAGCCATCATCTAAGGAATAGCATGTGTCCCATCTGATTTCTTTGGACCATCTAGCCACTTCTTGCCTGATGGCTACTTCAGCCTTTGCTCAGAAATCTTACTCTGCTTGCCTCTTCTTCCATCCTTAAGATACCAACTCAGCTGGGTCGTTCTGAACCAGTCACTCACTCGCTGGGATGAATCCAGGGCTCACATCAGCAGAGAGATGCATATGGATGAGATCCACATGTCTCACCTGGCTATTTCCTTTCAGACTCTGAACAACTAATGAGTGAGGCTCCATGTTGCTCACCTGTAGCCTCTTTTAGTCCCTGAGAAGAGAGTTTATCCTATCTTCAAAAGAACTATCAATGCTGTTTACTTGCTTAGGCAGCCAAAAGGAAAAAAGGGGGTGGGGAGGCAAAACTGTATTGCCTGAGCTGGTAGGGACACCTTGATGATGTCCAACCTGATCCTTCAACATCCCCAAGGATGTTGCCTCATGTCCTTTCTCCTGCTGGCCCACCCCATGCAGTTGCCGCAGACTGCATAGCAAGGGTTTTCAAGTGCAAGTGTGGAATGCCCCCGTATCATGCTGCCTTTGGACCCACTTCGGTGGTAGCGGGCAGGCAATCTGCTGGTGCATCCAGTTCACCACCACCACCGCATAAGTCACCATGGACTTATATCCAGGAAGGGGCAGCTCTTCTTGCTCCTGATCTTTGCTCTCAATTCCTGGGTTACTAATGCAGAGGAGTAGCCCGCGCTGTGCTGTGTACTCCTTAAATGCCTGCTGCTTTGCTCTAAACTTCACCCCAGATTGTCCCTCACCCAGACTGAGCAAATAGCAGGAGGGACATGACTGGCCCAGAGAGAAGAATTCAGAGATAATGGCAAGAGGCAAGGCAACTTCCAGTCACATCACCAACACCTGTGCGCAACACTTTCTACCCCAAATAACCACATTTTGGGTTGCATCCAGAAGAAAGCACTATTGTTTTGGTTCATTTTCAGACCAAAGCATCTGAAAGACTTGTTCCATTTTGTACAGTACATAAACCACTCAAACCAGCTGTTCCATTCTCAAAAAGCCCATATTTGAATTGCTTTGCATATCCTTAGTAAGAAGTAATGTTGTATTGCTGCATATTTTCAATCAGTAACCATGTAGCACTTTTACATTATGCCTTTAATGAGGGACATTTTTTTTTTTGAGGAATTAGTGTTGGTCAGAAAGAAGAGGCAATAGTTGCATATAAGAGCATGTTTCTGCTCCCCATCTTAATGGATGTAATAGTTGAGTTTATCAGGTAAAATGTGATAGTTGAATATACTGGGAATGGGCTCCTTAAGAAGTGTGTGGGATAGAAGAAGAAAAAATAGGGTCATGAGTGAATAAATGATAAATGAATGCCCATTGAATACAAACATTAATGACAATACAAAAGAGGTATTTTGAGTTGGATTGGTCAGATACATAGAAGCAGTAAGGGCTGAATTACAAAACAAATATACAAAAGAAGGGTGAATGGGCTGAGAGAAACAGAGAGATGAAGGAAGTCATTGCTGAATCAAATTGATAAGATACTCAAAAAGAGAAAGATGGTAAGTTTAAAAACAGAAGTCACTGTATAAAATTGTGTATGGGTATGGTGAAAACAGATGGTTGCAAGAATGTAAAGTCATGGAACAGTATAGAGAATGAAGTTGGTGTAAACTAGATTTAGCTGTATTTCCATTTTGTCATATCTAACATTTTAAATGTCTTTTGCTTAGTATTTATTAATCATTTTCTGCACTTTGCAAAACTTTGCTTACTCTGAAAAGGAATAGTGTGATGGGTGTAAGGTAATGAGAGGCATGCTTCTCTAGAAGAGGGCAATGGACTTGTTCTTCTATTGGCATCTATTAGTAGCAATGCCTAGAAACCCTGTCCGATTATTTGCTCATATCCTGCAATGAGAGAGTTCATCTGATTATTTGCTCATATCCTGCAGTAAGAGAGTGCATCAGGTGGATATTTCAAAATGTGGCATTTCTTGGGAGACGTGGCAGAGAAAAGAATCAGAGGACATGTGACAATTGCCAGTGGTGACAAGGGGTCTTGCTACCTCAAGTGATGGGTCCCATTAGATCACTACTGGCAAACATTTCCCTGTCTACCTTCATGGAACCAATTCTTGATCATTACAAGTAAGCAAATACATAGATATTTACAAACCTGTTCTTAAAGCTTTCCCAAACTAAAGCTGACTGCACACTTCATTTAAGTGTGCTCTTTTACAGTTTGTCTTGAAAAATGCAACTTGATGAACCACTTGCGGAAAATGAGTGACACCATTTCCTTTTGGAAATTTACACATTATAAAACATAAAGAGGAAATGTTTTCAAGAGACATGATGTCATCATCACTGTTGGGGTTTTTTTAATAGAAAATATTTCCTAGATGTGTTAAGTATTTCAGAAAGCTACAAAGCAATTCCATGTAAAAAAAATATATATATACACACACTGGCACGCATTTGACAATTTAGAAAATAAACAAACTATAAATCATAGGCTTCTGGAATTGACTCAAGGCTGAATCAAAAGCAAAACGTGGAGACTCAAAACCTTTGTACCTCACTTTAACTATCATGCAAAACATTTAAATAACGGGACTTTTATTGTTGATTTATTTAATGTTTACTTTTAATAGGTTTGTGTGAGAGTTCCAGCAACATATGAGCTTTCTGGGAGAATATAACATTTCACAGATAGACATATACATACTGTGCTGGATGTTCAGTTCTCTTTAATCTTCAATTTTTTCAATAAATTAAAAAAAATACTTTGACAAAATGATGCTAAGGCATTTTTGTAAAATGTCATAAAATTTATTGTTGGAGTAGAAATGGAAGGTGGGTGTGGTCCTGGAACCCTTCCCAAATTGCCCCTGCTTTTTGGTGCTGCTGCTGCAGGTCCAAACGGTGGCATTGGCAATGTTCTGCAGAAAGTTTGTGGCCACCTTATTACTTAAGTCTCCACAGCCTGCTGTAAATCCTGTTCAAATCAAATCAAACCTTTATTAAGGCCTTTAGGCCAGAGAACACTACAATAAAAATACATAAACCTATAATTATTAATAAAGCTAAAAAGGGAACACTACAATAAAAATACATAAACCTATAATTATTAATAAAGCTAAAAAGGAGACATAAAATACAACACTATTGCATAAAAATAAGTTAATATAGTAACAACAATACAGATAACAGTGACAATCACCACCATTTGTACTAATCTTTAGGTGTAGATTGGATAGATATGGCCCAAAATCAGGCAATCTGGAAAGGTATGTCAGGGTCCTGGTCAGACAGAAGAAGTGACAGATAAGCATTGTGCTCTCTACCAGGGTAGTTCTTTAAAATAGGATAGATATGTTTTCCGGGATTCCCTATAAAGAGAGCCCCAAAGGAGCACATGGCTTAGGGATTCCACAGAGCCATCCCCACACAGGTATAAACGCTGCTGAAGAGGAATGTTTTTATACTGTCCCCAGGACTGCGGAGAGTAGTGCCGCCAAGGTGAAGGCCCAGTTAAATTTCAGAATTAATACTGAGGAGAGATAAGATGATGGACCATGCCCATTTGAGAAAAAAATCCATTCTAGCGGTTGGTAAACACTTGCTTACCAGCTTACCAGAATCAATTTGGTGTAGCGGTTAAGGCACCAGGCTAGAAACCAGGAGACTGTGAGTTCTAGTCCTGCCTTAGGCACGAAGACAGCTGGGTGACCTTGGGCCAGTCACACCCTCTTTGCCCTAGAAAGCAGGCAATGGCAAGCCACTTCTGAAATCTGGCCAATGCAGGGACTTGTCCAGGCAGTCGCCAGGAGTCAATACTGACTTGAAACAAAAATATATTAAAAAATGTGCAATCTCTGTAATATTGTGGTGAAGCTTCTGTGCAAAAAGGAAGTTGAACTTCTGTGACTTCTAGACTACCAGAGGAAGTCACATGCTTTATTTTACAATGGTTTATCCTCTATTTAAAAGGTAGTCAGAATGGAGAGCTGTGTCCAGGCTAAGTCCTGGGTAAAACTAAAATGTTTTAAGGACAAAACATAGGATTCCTGTCAGCAGTTGGTAATGCAGGCACATAGTTTATAGTTCATCAGGCCACAAAATCTCAGAACATTGGGTTAACTAAGCCAATTATAGTTACATTAAATTCAGATAGTAGACTCTCCCTGCCATGTTTCTCATGTCTGGGATTGGTTGTGACAATGTAGTACACACTGAGATTTCAGAGACTTCCAGACAGAAATATTAGCAGGAATCCAGTGTGTTGAATCAACAAAGGTGCAACCCACTAGATCATATACTGATTCCTGTATGTGAGTTTCTCTCACATCAAAGCTTGGGCAAGTATGGCATAATGATTTTAAATGGCAGTCCCCCTACTGTGGAGGGCAATTTTCATGTGAATTCTTTATGCTCCTTCCTTTACTACCTCAAATATAGCCGTCTTTTCAATTGTTCCTCCTAGAGCAGAAAGGTCATTAACAGTCACCCCTACAAGTCTTGGACCAGACTAAGTAATCAGTACAATGTAGGTCAGTACTATTTTCATTGCAACAACTATAATAACAATCTTGCTAGTCTGTACTTCCCCTTCCCTCCATTTATCTCCGTGTGAACTACAGAGGGGCTTGTCTGAGACATTTTCTCAAGTTACTTTCTTGGCCCAGGCTCAGCCCCTCTTATTTGACCATTGCCTTGGTAGTCACTCTTCCTCCTGTCCTTCAAGGCCATTCCCCATCCCTCTACATTAATGGCCCAGCACCAATCTCTTTATTCCTCGGGAGTGGCTCTTGCTAGGGTACAAATGCATTACAGTTGATGCTCCCCCTTAATATAGATTGGATTTGCATATTACAGCAAGCTAAAATCTTTATCCATGGCTTGTCAAAAAAGTCACTATTGGCTGGGTGTGTATAATTCACAAAATATAAACTGTACTTTAAAACCACAATGGGCACATGTTTTGCAATAAAACCATGATATATGAACTATTTCTGAACTGCTGATAGAAAAAAAAAGAAAATGGGTTAGTAAATACTTCAAGCCTCTCCAGTTCTCTCTGCCAGAAGAAGCAGCAGGTAGAACAGGTCCTTTGGGTTCCAAATCAATAAATTGGGGCTGAATTCCAAATGGTAATTTTTTCAGCTCAGCCTACAAACCAGTGATTAAATGAACTACAAAGATTCACTTAACAGCAGCTTTATGTAAATCACAGCGACTGAAAGAAACTTTCTGTTTGACTCCTCTTCTTCCAAATAAATATCTGTTGCAATATGACCTATATAAATTGGTTTTCCTAATGGCAGAGCCGTGAAAATCTGAATGGTGTGTCATTAAGTAATAATGTAGCATCTGTCACACTTTGTTCCCAGAGCTTTCAAACTCTTTGTAATGACCTATATGCAGTCATGAGAATCTCACAGATCTTACAGATTACCAAATGAAACGCATAACATTTTTTGTCCACCATCTATTGAGGCATGAGCTCAATCTGAATATTAGCTCAGAGATGCTGAAATATGATAATATTATTTTGTCACATTGGTTTCAATATTTCATCATATTTTGATCACTCTGAGCCAAACAAAACTGCCATCTACAGAACTGCACAATTGCAAGGAAGGCTTTCTAAAAGCAAGGGTTGCAGGTAAGGAGGACCTAATCCAGATCAGATCCTGGCAGATCAGATTAATACTTGGTTGGGAGACTACCAGGACATCCTTGGCTCACTGAGAAACTGAAAAATCATCCCAGAAAGTGGCAATGGAAAACAGATATTGCTGCCGAACAAACAAAGCAAAACTACATGAATATGTCTAGGTAGTAAATAGAAGTTGAACTCAACTCAAAGAAGTCTTTATCTTTTTATGGAAGGAAATATGTTTTTAATTCTTTGCTGGTGAGAGATTTTTTATTCAATGAAAATAACAGCTACAGGGTCCTGATCATGGCCACAGCAAATCAAACCCATCTCTACAAATCAGGAATGTCTATACTGGCAATTGGCTTCCATGCAGTTGTTAACTGCATTACTGACATCTCATCTGATTTGGCCCATAATGATCTTTGCTTTGAAAACTCAAACTGAAAATCCCCATTGGAGAACTAACCTAAAGGCTATTTTATTCTGACTCTATGATGGGATGGTAAATTTCTATGGACCCACAGAAAAAAATCAACATGCCTCAATAGATTAGAAACACTGCACCATTTCATCTTATTGCTGCAGAATGTAAAATCTCCTTCTGGTAACAGAACAATATTTTTAAAATATACCAGCAAATACAAGACAAATAAGAGTTCATAGGTAAGATATACAAGGAATACGGTGATGTTGAAATGGATCTGGAGATTAGCATGTACCAATCAACAATTGGATTATACCAAATAGCAAAGAAGTTTTGACAGACTTTTGAACATGAAGGTATTAAATCCATTTTCCCCAAAGTATTTATCTCATATTTTTAAAGACCTACAGTGCATATTTTTGCATTACTATTTTACGCCACTTAGGTAATTCGTATAATAAATATGAAAACAGGAACCTGTATCAGGTGGTCCACATGTTGCCCGAGAGACATTAGTCTACTCATGATGTCAGAGTTTCAAATATTAATTTTTGTTACATAAATTCAGAAATTAAATATTCTTTATTCTTTGCAACTTCATCTATTACAGTAAAGAAATTGAGTTTTGTATATATATTGAAGATTATTTTTTAAAAAACATATCGCCACAGAATCCAACTCCATGACCAGTATAGAAATCCAAATTAAAGCATCACTGACAGATTGGTGTCTAACCTCATTTATCTAGGTATCTGGTTTCACTCTTGAACTTACTGTTCTTAGTGTTGGAAAGTTTTTTTTAACATTTAGTGAAAAACTCTAACTTGAATTCATTATTCTGTGTCCTGCACTCTGGAATTATGGATAAAATTTCTTGAGTATTCCTGCCAAAAACCTTCCATTTATTGATAAATGTTATCACATACCCACTCAGTCTTCTCAAGACTAAATGATGTCTAATTCCTTCAATGTTTGTTGATACAACTTAGTTTCTAGTTCCTGACCATCTTTTCTGCTCTTCCCTTAACTTGTTCCAATTTTTCTGAGTCCTTTTTCAGATGTGGTATCCAGATCTGGTCACAATATCTGAGATACAGTCTGACCAATTCAGAATGAAATAAACAGTTACTTCTCATTATTTAGAAATAGCACAGACTGTTGATAAAGTTTGCTTTTGTCTTTTTTTTTCAGCAACATCATACTGCTGACTCACTCTGCAATCAACTACTATTCTAAGATTTTTTTTCCACAAGTACTACTACAAAGCCAGATCTCTCTTTCCTTTAACTACAGTATGTATTTATTATTATTTTCTATGCGAATAACTTTGCACTGGTCCCTGTTAAATTTAATTGTCATTTTCAGCTCATGTCTCTAATTTATCAAGATTATTTTGAATTTTATTCGTTTCCTAGGATATTAACTAAGCTACCCTACCTACCTAATTATGTCATCTGCAAATTTGATTAAGTATTCCTGCAATCCTTATACAGGTCGTGGAAGAATAAAAAAATGCTGAAGAATCCAGGAGTGAGCATTGTGGCGCCCATTCAGTTGAGAAATAGCTGATGAGTACTCCTGAGTATGATTTCTGAGTGAGCTATGGAGCCACTTAAACATCATTCCATCCAGCCCATATTAGCTTGCTATTCAAAGTACATGATAGCATATTTTGTTAATGCTTTGCTGCAATCAAGGCATATTTTACCTACAGTCTTCCCACAATCTACTAAAGTTACCCAATCAAAAATAAGATAAGGTTAGTCTAGCAATATTTGTTCTTCAGTATACCGATGCTTTGACAAACTCATACTGACTATCCACATTCTTTTCAAGGTTGTTACAAATTAATCTTTTATGATCTGCTTCAGAATTTTTCCATGTGTTGATGTCAAGCAAGCTGACTTGCCTGAGTTTTTTCCCCTTTTTCAAGACATGGATAATATTTGGTCTCTTCCAATCATCTGTACTCCAAGATTTCACAAAGATAATATTTAACATTATAGTATATATTAATATTATAATATTATATAGCATTTAAAATTGGAGCCAGGCCATCATCTTTCAGTATCCTAGGATCTAGCCTTGGATATTTAAATCCATCCCAATTTTTTTGCTGATTATGGCTTGAGGCCCATCATTCTGCTGTCCATGAGTATATGATGCAAAGCATATCCTCTTGTGGGAGAAGACAGAAAAAAATAGGAGTTGAACAGCTCTGCCTTTTCTTTGTTACCTGTTAGCATATTTCATAATAAATTACTATGGTAACATAATCATTTTTTCCATTATCAGAAATATTTATACACCTACAACACTTACTTCAGAGCTAACAAATTAACATATCATTAGGCCACATTTCTTTTTGGGTCACATTGCTTTTCCTTGAAGAATCCTAAATCAAAAGAGGATATGTTCTGATATATGAAAGTTGAAAAATCTACCTAGCTGATACAAAATGAAGAATTACTTTCTGATTAGCAAACATACCTACAGAGAATTTTTACTTACATTTTTTTTCATTCAGTTACTGGGGAGGGGAAGGATCTGCTAAGCATCAGTTCTAACAAGAAAGTGTCTATTTTATCATTCTGTATATCACAAATAAGTTTATATGTATCCATATGCCTATAAAATAAAATGGAATTTTTAAAGCTAGCTGTTCTCATTTATGAGATGTTATCATTCACTGTTGAATCCCATAAAAGAGGAATGGGGGAATCTCTTTTCACTCAATGGTTGCATTACTTTCTGAAGCCACGGTAAAGATCAAAGCCAAAATGAGGCAGAGTGAGAGACACATAAATACTGCATACACACTCAGTTTCTCTCTCACACACAGAGATCTTCCCTCAACTCCAGAATTATCAGCAGTAAGACCTGAAACGTCTTAGCACTGAAACCTGTTTGCCATCTGAATGGTTTCTTGGTGAGTTTCAACAAGCATAAAAATAGAATAGCTCTCCCAGGGCCCATCTAAATCCAACATTTTGTTTTTCCCAGTGTTCAACCAGTTTGCTAAGCAGTACTCATAAGCAGGAGATGGCGATATGAATGATTTTAAAATACTTTTAATAAATACAAGCATAAATTTAGGCTTATGCCTTTAAAGGGATTTTGCAAGGACAATGTTCATTTTATTTGCAGTCAATAGTTACCACACCTTGATTTATTTAACCAAACAGAATTTCCTCACCTTCCAAATCTAGAAAATATTTCAGCAATGTTCTAAAGAAACACTTGATCCTAGTGAAACTAGTTGAATAATGCAGACTTTGTTTTTCCTCTGTGACAAATGGATTAGAAGTGGATTTACAAGATCTACTGTAACAACAACAATCTTTAAAAGTTTACTCACTTTTTTTAAATAAATAGAATAAAGCAATTTTAAATTGACTTCCAGCATATCTGAGTGACTATGTTATCATGAACTAAGAAGATAATGCTGTAGTCCTAAACATAATAACTCAGAAGTATATTCATCAATTATATGTTTGTGTAATATAGATTTAAGACTTCAATGAAAGGATCATTCGCATCATTATTATAGAAGGCATTGACACAGGGTTAAAGGTGAATTTGGAGCAGTATCCAACAGTAGATGCTTACTCATCGGAATGTCCTCATTCCCTGTTCCCCCAAGTACCCTCAAAATCCACAGTAAAGCAGGAAATCCTCCAAAGCATATTCTGAGGTTGTATATATCCCAATTCCACCAGCAGAAACTGCTTTCATGGAAACAATCATAATATTGAACTGTTCATTTATCTTTTTTTACAAATCCATGCAACTACTAAACATGTCTTTGCTCAAATTCTGATTTTTTTTTTTACAAAAATAAGGTAGATTAATCAGGAGTATAATACATATACAACACCCAGGTACTTTAAACCTCTTTTCAACTTGATATCAAAGCCTCCATAAGTCAAATTCTTGGTTTCAAATTATCTTTAATGTTTGTACTTAACATAATTCTGGGTTGGTATTTTGGTCCTTAAATGAGGGCACCAAAATATATCTCCTTTTCAATAAATGCATGGGCAAATTAAGTATACATTATTTGATGTATAAGCATCAAATCTAGTCTCTAGTTCACCAAGTTACCTCACTACTGCTAAAATCTTTCAGTTCTTACCATGCAAAATCCCTAAAGTACTATACTGCTCTGATTTATGTCAACATAATTTCAACAAGATGCCTGAAGGAATATTAGTATCGATAACAGATACCAGTGTCAACTTTCTGAAATTCTTAAGCAACAGCATCTTTCAGTTAGTTTCAGCTTAACATATTTGCTCAGGTAGAGTGTGCTTATGAGATTTCAAAAGAACATACTCAACATTTCTCATAAAGGCACACCACACAGCCAACGCACATTGTAACTCATTGTTCTGTAACTTTACTGCTATGCTGTCTGTGCTCTCCAAATGTATTGGAACCATAGAATTCCCAGTGAGCATGGTCTCTAACATCTGGAGGTCACTAGGCTAGGAAAGGCTGTTCTATCTGCAACCAAAATAAATGTGCTACAGAATTTTTTTTCCTGTTGACTTTCAGAGCAGAAACGTGTTGTCCTCAAGAGACAAGTAGCTCGTACATTCATTCATTATGTATTTGTTAGTTACATTTGTATCTTAGTGCACTCAAATTGACTCTTACCCCATACCTTTATGATATGAGGTTAATAAATATACTGTAATTAGATTTTGAATGTCTGTACCCAACATTCAAAACACAACACTAATTCACTAATATGGAAGAGGATTGTAGGGATGCATTGAACATGCAACCAACTAACATTTGCCATTGCTATTCTCTCCTCCCTTTGCTATCAGATGCTATTTGCTATCAAAAATCATCTAGTGAGTTTCCCTGAGGGTGGGGCTGCATCTGTGTTTCTCCAGCATAATCCAGCACCTGAACTAGTAGATCACGCTGGCTTTCAGTTCAGTTGAAAGCCAAATAAGTGCAACAATAATTAATAACATTGCATAACAATAATTAATAACATTGCTAACACCAGTAGTAATTTAGTGACAACACAAGCATCATGTAACAGGAAAGGAATCCAGTATCTCTCTTCATGCCAACTATCTAGAATCCAATTCTTGATCAATTCTAATTCTGATCCAGCAGTTATACACCCAAGTCTTTGTTCAAATCTCTGTTGTGGCAGAATTCCAACTTTCAAATTACAGTAGAGAACTGGGAGACTGAAATATTCTCTTGGTGATTTCAGAATATTGCCATTTCTGATTTCAAATCTGTAGCCAAAAAGCTATGTTGAGTCAGGCATGATTATTTCTTGGATTATGATAGGAGATGACTAGAGAATGCAGAGAAGAGGCTAGAAATGTTCCCATACTCCTGCACATAGCCTGTATTCTCCTTGGGAGGTAAAACATTGGTATCTGGTTATTCCAACCTACAATTACAAATGGAAAATTTAGGGAGAAAATTCAATGACTGATGACAAAACTAGAATATTATAAATGGTTAAAATGAGCAAATTTGTTAAAAATATAGCATTTTATTGAAAGGAAGACAATCCTGAATTTAAGATGATCCATCTGCCCAGAGGAATAACAGGAAAAAAACATTATAAATACAGACAGAAATTCTCAAATTTCTCCCCTTGTCAACCTAGATTTGCCAGCTCCAGCTAAAACTGATCCTGGGGATTTTCTCCTCCCAGACAATGAGTAGCTACAAAACACTTGTGTGTGCATATATACATGTGTATAGAAAAAGCTACCAGAAGCCATGTAGAAAAGGAAGATAGGACTAGAACACAAAAAATATTAATAAAATTAATTAAATTGCCTGTAAGTTGACACCTTATCTTACAGGCAATTTTAATCAGCACACACACACTTACCATTCTCTGTCATATGCACACAAACCCCTCTCATGTGCACCTCACATACAGTATATATTCCCCTCTCTCTTTTCAAAAAAGAAGGAGCAGCTACATTAGGAAGGAAATGAAGGGAACAAAACAAAATGAGGGGTAGAGATGTGAGGAAAGGAAGAAATGAAAACAGGGAATGGATGAAAAAAAGAGAAAGGAGCCTTGTTTAGATGAGCAAGTGGATGAAGGTTAATTTTCAAAGGCATCCATGCTTAGGATGTTTGCATCCATTTACCCCTCTTACATATTCCTGCATTTTCAACCATTCAAGAGACACCCCACACACACACACACACACACAACTGAACAGAATTTATGGGAAGGGGAGTAACCTTCCTATAGGGTAAACACATTAATGCAATTGGGGGATTTTACAGTGTTCTATTTAGACATCTTTCTGAGAGCTTCCTATCTATCACTATAAATTACCATCTATTATTTCCTCAATAAGTGAGATAATGTATCTGATTTTGAAGACCAGCAATTTATGGGAATTTTCATCTTGATCTTAAAAAAAAAACAAAAAACTACATCACTCCTATGCAGATGTAGCACTACCAGTCACCCAACTATGTCCAAATGTCATGTGTTCTCATTTCTCATTCTTCAAATCATAGTTTCAGACTAAGCTTAATAAGAAAAATGACTTTCTTAGCTTTAGCACTAAATCATAGCAAGGAGGGAATCTGAAAGGGGCCCAGAAGAGGGGAGAAAGAGAAATGCCTAAGCTTGCAGCCTGCTCAGAGTATCTTAACTATGGATAGGAGATGATGAATGGGCTCAGCTAGACATAATCTTTCCTAGGGGTTTGATTTTCAATTGAATCATTTAATTTCTCTCAAATTAATCCAGAATCCCCCCCCCCCGCTTTGCTCATTTAGGTCATCTAGTAAAGAGTTTAAAAATTATGCCCAATTCTGGATGGCTTTGCTAAAACTACTTTTATGCATAACACATTGAACTGTTAATAAATTAGTCCATATGGGCTAAGAGATATTTAATCATTTTAGTCTGGCTCCAGAATTGCAGTTTACTGACTAAAGAATTACTAGTTTACTTTCATGAAATATAGTCATAAAAAAGGAAATAAAACTTGTGATTATTATGGCTAAGTGTTTCATTTCATCATGCCACAAATCTTACTTCCTGCCAGACAGGATAAACTGTCCTATATGTGCAAGCACATAACTTCTAATATTTGGAATGTTGGAAAAGTTTTTTGAAATATATTTCTGCACAACTGTCTTTTCCAATCATTCTTTCCTTTCCTTTCTAGTTCTAGCTTTTATCAGCGCCTTATTCTAGTAGATACATCTTACAGTTTTAAAGGGGGATATATCAAGAGTGAGCAAAGCATCTTCAACTAATGTGATTTCATCGTACATTTGGTTAATTAATCTTTTTATGAAAAAATAAGAACTAACCTTAATAAACCACTCTGTTCAGTAAACATCTTTTTGCATCAAAGTGTCCTCACTGTCTTTCTGTATATATTTATATATTAAAGAGGCAGGAGCCATGGATTTCTTTTTGTTAAACAGTGGGCAACTTGAGAACACTCAAGGAATGTTTCGGTCAGCAAAAATGTCAGAGAAAATGTGTCCAAGACCAAGAAGGAATGACTGTGATGCAGTAAGCTTTTATGCAGCATCAGTCAGAATGACAGTGGCATGAGCATGAACAGAAAGCACAGGAATTACCAAATACAGAAACAGAAATAATTGTTTCCAAAAATAAAAGCAATGACTATACTATTCCATTAGTCTTTGGTCTTGGCAGAGTTAATAAAGAGAAAGATTCCTTCAGGTTGAGTTCAACTCCTGGTGACTACATTTAGCTTTCTTGGCAACAGTCTGGCAGTAGTTTATCTTCCCTTTCTTTCCAGATGCTGGGTTTTTTTTGTTTTTTTGTTTTTTTGACTTTCTGATCTAGTTTAAAGCCCTGGGATACATGGTCTCCCATTTGAGCACTAACCAGGGTGAACCCTGGTTGGTGATGTTCCCAATCAGGTTTGGATGGCATCTCATTAAAAGCTAGGTCCTGCCATCCAAACAAAACTTTTTAGAATGTGGAGGGGGGGAGGCATTCCAAATTTCAAATTATTTTACCAGTGCAAAGCTAATTAAATTAAGCAACATGTTCCAAGTTCCACATACTTCAGGATGGAGAGTCAGAGTGATAATATTGATTATAACTTGTACCTTTACTGTTTAATTTTTTTCCCAGTTCTTTCATATCAACCTAATTTTTACTTTCCATTCCTCCAATTTGGAAATATTTTCCTGTAGCTTTTCTACACTGTTCAGATAGTCATTTCTCTAATTACTTTTTGGGGGAGGGAAATAAAATACTTTCTGTTACCTTAACCCTTTAGAATATAGGTAAAAAATAAACAAAAAAACAGAAAACAGAAAGGATTTTCCCTTTAACAACAGAGCAGAAAAATGGAGATTTCATGAAACAGATTGAAATTCCATCTGAAAATCCTGGCAGTCCTAATACTATTACCGTAATATGCCCAATCAACAATTCATAATTTGGTGTGGGAGAGGTTATTCTGAGTTCAGAATAAATATGCAGTGGTCAAAGATAATACTTCAGTGGAGTATAATAAAGAATGCAACTACAGCTATGTTTTTTTGTGTGAGCATAATCATTAATCCGTACAGTATTTAGTTTGTGAAGTATTAGAGAGAGAGAGAAGTGCAGTGTTTAATGAAGTAGACTGGGAAAATGGTAAAGACATGGGAACTAAAAATAAGGATTATGCAAATCTGGGTTAGGAATGAAGGGAACAGAAGTAAAGCATGCAAAATTGATTCTGGTTCACATGCTAACCCATGTTATATTTAAGCTTACTATGTTATTTGAACTGAGATCATGGTATGCTTTATTTATTTATTGCTTGCTTGCTTGCACTTATATACCACCAGCTCTGCCCCAGACTCCCTGCGGTTTCAAGTCAACAATTCAAATATCCACCATACAAGGAAAATGCACAGTTAAAATATCCATGATAATATAAAATCATACATTTAAATTTGGATGTAATACAAATAATTTCAGTAGAACAATTCTGGTACAACAAAAATAGCATCATAATAACAACATCAATCCTGTAACCAGCAGCAGAACCTCTTTTCCAAATGCCCCAGGAAGTGCTCCATTTCTACAGTTTTCCAGAACTCTATCAAGGAAAGAACCAGCCTGGATTCTGAGGGAAAGCCATTTCACAGGACCAGAATCATATCCAAAAAACAGTGACTTCTGGCTTTGGGCCCCAGCCATCAAGAAGGGAGGAGCAACGAAAGGTCTCTCCTGGGATGATCATATGACAGTGTTGTCCAAACTTGGCCACTTTAAGATGATTGGACTTCAACTCCCAGAATTCCCCAGCCAGCCATGGATGGCTGGGGAATTCTGGGAGTTGAAGTCCACTCATCTTAAAGTGGCCAAGTTTGGACAACACTGTCATATGAGATGGGCCAATTCAAGCTGGAGACTGTAATCCTGCAAGTACCCATGTGCCAAGCCATTTAAGTCATTATACATAAACACCAGCACTTTCAATTGCACCCAGAAGCGAGTAAAGAGTCAATGCACTACCTGAAGCATCTGTGTAATGTGCTTGTGGTGCTGGGTGCCAACCCATAACCAGACCACTGCATTCTGGACCAACAAAAGCTTCCAAGTAATCTTCAAAGGCATCCCCAATATTACAATAATCCAACCAATTAGTGATGATGACATGAGTCACCATTGTGAGACCCTTCTGATCCAGGTAAGGCCACAACTGACGCATAGCCAAAGTTGGACAAATGCCCCTCCCCCCCCCCCAGCAATTCTGAAGTGAGATATGCTGAAGTGAGAAACCAAATGTATATTAGAGAATGATTGCTGAGGGAAATTATGAGGGAAATAGATTCCATAACGTGTATATAAAATAAAAATACACTTGCAAAAAATGGAACAAGAAGGTGTTAAGATTCAAAGAGACAGAAAAAATGCAGAACAATTTTGATAAAAATAAAAAAACTGTTTTGAAGATGGCTTTCAGCAGACTGATTGAAGTTAAAAATAGTAGTCATTAAATTATTTGGGATAGAACTGCCATGAATGCTGGAAGGAGCACTTTAGAGATTTGTATGGGAATGGATATGATATACCAAAAAGTACAATTGAAATTAAGACTATTAATATTGGTGTCCAAAAAAAAATGAAAAAAAAGTAATAAATGCCCTGAGAATGTTGAAAAATGGTAATTCTGCAGCTGTGGATGACTTAACTAGAGAAACTTTAAAATATAAATACGGTTTACTTATGGAATAACTGTGCAACTTGTTTAATGCATTATGAAGGATGCAACTATGCCTACTATTGGAAACATGCAATTACTGTTCTCCTTTACAAAAGGAAAGGTAGCAGAAGTGAATGTGAATCATTTAGTTTGTTAAATGCGCCTGAGAAGGCATTTGACAGATTTCAGATTGAAAGGCTACAAGTGACAATGAGCAAAATCTAGGAGGTGTTATTTGGCTTTATGCCAGGCAGGGAGTGTCCGGAACAAATGTTTGCTCGTCGCAAGGCATTGGGAAATGCATGAATGTGGGAAAGGAAGTTAATTATATATTTGTTGTTTTAGAAAAAGCATATGATAAAAATGAATAGGACTGAATTATGGAATGTTTTGTGTGAATATGGAGTTGAAAGGTAGATGCTGAATGTAATAAGGATGGTATACGATAGAAGCATGCATGAGAATAAGTAAAATGTGGTGTATTAGAAATGTGTTAGTTGAATGTACTTTATATGCAGATGATGCCTTATTGTTAGCTAAGAAGCCAAATTATTTCCCACAGAGATTTTTATAATTCTCTCTATATGTTTAAACCATCTCATTGTACTTCTTTCATGACAATCACTCACTTCCATATTCAGTCCACATACATTCAGCATTCATACATTCTGGACCCTATCTCTTCTTGTTTTACAGTACTCCATTCCAACTGCATTCAACATACTTTTGTGTTCCTCCTGACATACCCAACTCTCACTTTCCTGTACCTTTCTACCAATATTTGCAACTGTCTCCAACCATTTTCTCCTCTTTAGTAAACATTTTCCAAATTGACCTACTTGCTGTAGTTTTTCTCCATTTATGTATTACTTGCAATCATTTATTCAGTTTTTCCTTGTTAAACACAACTACCTGTGCCTTTCATGTATTACCTGTACTTGTTGCATCATAAAAATCTCTGTGGGAAATAATTTGGCTTCTTAGCTAACAGAAGACTGAGTCACAAAACCAATAGATGAAGGAAGAACAAATGGGTCAAGAGAAAGGTGAAGAATAGAAAAGTCATGGATTGGATGGAGTTGATGAGAACCTTAAAAAATATTTATTATTTTATTAAAGAATAAAAGGCAGTGTATGTATGTGGGGGAAACACAGGTGGTTTGTTAAGGTCAGAAAGATATGGAGAGGTATAGGGAATAATGTTGCTATAGACTAAGTTTAACTATATTTTCTTTTTTTATTTTCTTACTTCATATCTTTACTTTTTGGGATGTGCTATTTCTTACTCCTTTTTTTTGCATTCTGCATAATGTTGCTTACCTCAAAAGAGAATAGCATATGGATGTGTTTGCATATAGGTAAGTATAGCGGCTTGTTACAGCTAGAAAGTAGCAAATTAAATTGAATGTAAGATGAGGTAAGGAAGCAGAAGAGAAAGTTTGTGAATCTCATTGTACCCATGGTTTAATACCTTGTTTGAACTCACCAGGTATATTTTATTTATACTTACTACAAACCCTTCTATATTTTCCTAGGGTGGCTTGTTTCATCTAACTTGTTTGATGATAGTTCAATTTAAAAACTTTTGCAATCCTGCCTAAAGCTACAATCCAGGGCAGATTGACTTGCAAATAAGCAAGGATGTGGCCATGCTGGGATGAGTGATTTCACTGTTTAGAGGAACTTCCTCCAGGATAAACAATTTTGTAGGATAATATACAACAGCAACACAAGAAATTGTCAGTAATATAATCTACTTAGAGAAAGTGTGTATCATTAAAAATTGAGCAGCGTGATAGGAAAAAAAATAGCCAGCTTGTATTTATTCTTGGCAGGAAGCCTTCTTGGACATAATTTCATACTGCAACCTTCTTCTTCTTCTTTTTTTTTTACTTCTGCTAGGCTGCAGCATTTATATTCCTAAAAAGAATGTGCCCTCACAATTCTGTTTCCAAAAACAAAACAAAAAATCTGGAATGCCACAGGTATTAATGCGTGTCAGAATGAATAGATCATTTTCAATATACTGTTTCTGCATCCTATGGGAACTACTTTATAATCAAGTCAAATACCAACCTATATAATTTTGAAAGAGATAACTCTGAAGCCTTTAAATCCAAAGAACTTTGACCTTTGCTCTTGTACAGAAAAACTTTCAGTAAAGTACAGTTCACAGAAAATCTGTTTGGAAGGGTAACTAAGTAAAGAATAAATGTTCCTTGAACTTTTAAACTGCATGCCTCCTTCGAAGAGACAAACAATCCTCTTCCTCCAAACTACAATAGCATGAGACATGCTAAAGGACAGAGGGATTTAAATCAAAAGATGTCACTTTCAAGCACTAAACACACTTTCACACAGTCAGAATCATTACCAGTCTAGACATGAAGAGGTGATAGATTCCAAACTCTCCTTCAAATCACACCCTGAGTGGTAGTCAGAATTTTGGGTGTTATTAAAGGGAAATGGACCATTTCCAAAGGTTTTGTTTTAATAACTGTATCTTATTTCTGACAACTGAAAAGTCTTATTTCTGAGAACTTTACACATACCTATCTACTGATATTAAACAATGATATTTACTGTCAAATCACATGCACAGGATAATGCTGCTAAAGGTGTAGAATAAAAGAGAGAAAACTGAAAGCAGTATTTTTGTATGCATTCACTAAAGCTAAATTTTCATTTTCTTGAAGAGTGGCAGGAAACATGTGGTCCTCTGATTTGGTCAACTACAATTTCTAGTATCCCTTACGATTGACCTGTTAAGTTGGGCTTCTTCAATTCAGATATATATAACGTAATATGGATATCCAGGACAACAGAGGTATAGATGACCAAATGTATGCCTACAGTGTGGAAGGAGCAATGGTGAGAATTGTCCATACGAATATGATCTGCATCAGTACCAGAAAACCATTGTATTCTTTGCTTTCAAGGTACAATGTCATCTTAATACTTTTTAAAAGAAAAATTTGGCACATGAGAACATTGGGGGTAAAAGAGAAAGCCCAACTCCTGTGACTTGGAAATCTCTGAGTTTGTTATTTAGTATTTGGAAATGTCTGTATTTGAACAATAAATTCAATCCAAAATTTTAAGACTTGCATTCCAATACATTCCAGTGTATTTCCAATACCTCTATATGCTTGAAATCATGCATAATGTACATTTGCATATGCTACCATTTGTATGATTTACACTGGATTCAGGATTCCCATCTTAACCTTTGGCTTACTGGCTTCATAAAATATTTTTGACAAGTCTCCATGGTAGTCTTGGGTGGGAAAAGAAATCTGTAACATTGTGATTTCTCAAGGTAACCTTGGCTTGAATCTTGAAAAAGTAAGACAAAAATCAGGCAGTAGATATTGAATACAGACTATTAAAATAATGATTTGGTATAATCCATACACTTTTATGGGAAGGAATTAAGAGAATAAAGTGCTTTCTTCTTAGTCCATCTGAAGGTCTTATCCTCAAGAATTGGAAGAGAAATACAGCAGCATACCAAACTGGAACAAATCTGTCTATGTGAAATCCAGAAAATAGAGACAATCATGTAATGTATTACTGCCCTTCCCCTATTTCATCAGTTACCTCTCTAATGTGCTCTTCTAACCAAATGTCATGGTAAAACAGAGAAGGATTATATAATTCATCTATTATAAAAACAATCTGCATTTACTCCAAGTGTACTAAATTCTCTTCCATTGCCATCTCTACATGTGTTAACATGTTAAATATATTTTAGTTGTTTTTTTTTTACTGTGACAATTTTGATTCCTTGTGGATGCTATGATATGAATTGTACTGGTAGTCATTTAATCTGTGCTGAACTTTAATGTTATACAAATTGGTCTTATATAGGGACCATAAGTAAAGAATATGAATATATATTATACTAGACATGTTATACAGTATATTTATTAGAACATAAGCATTTTAATATATTAGTATGCATATTAATGTTTCATTGTATATGTGTGCAACACATATTATATAGAGTATAAATGCATACACAGACATACACTAATCAATCCAAGTACAATCCAAGTAGAATACAGTATTTTTGATGGGTCAACCAGAAGTGGGTTATAAGGCTAGCGTTCTTAACAATTAACGGTAAATGAACATACATAAATAATTAACCATTTCATTTAAAAACAATTTAATACACTCAACCGTGATGCAGTATACAATCACCTTTTATTCCCATTCAAAAACTTATTATGATGATCTCTGTGTATGCTCCCATGATTATTTAATCTTGAATAGAACGTCCTCAGACTTGGTGATAAAAATTGCTTGATGAAATAGTAGTGATCCCTTTAGTAAGCAATAAAAATAGTTAATAATTAGGTTGTGTATGTCTATAGCAATGCAGACTTGTTTAGTGGGTTCTTAGATATCTTTTTTTAAAATTTTGATAAAACCATAAGAATACTTTGTCAAAATCCCAGGAAAGACTACAAATATCTGGAAAACTACAATTTATTGGATTATTTCCTCCCTGTTTATCAACCCCTTAAAGGATGTTATTCCCTCTGTTGTATGTCAGTAGCTCACTGGATACCTTCCAACTTGGGGTAGTTCCTCTTCTAGTGTCATGCTGTTATTGTCCTACTATGAATGTCCACTTGGTTTTCTTAGCAGAATGTTGGAATGGGCTGTCATTTCCTTAACCAACAGATCTTATTTGGTCTGATCCCATGACTATGGCCTGCCCATCATGGGTGACCCTTCTAGGAGTCTAGGTTTAATGTCACTGGAATGTGCAAGCAATACGGTAATAAATATAGTAGTTAAAGGATAATGCTATTGGTAGGTGCCATAAATTTAAATAATAATTTTGAACGCTGGAACAATAACATGCACAAAAAGACCAAAATGTTATAAAATGCACATTACAGTAACTGGTCTCTGTCATCATTCATTTACCTAATTTGTAGGGTGACAAGATACATGTTTCTAAAAAATATTAAGAATGTTGATATACTAGAGAAAAGCGCATAGCAATAAATAATAGCAGTCTACTTTAGTTAATTATCCTACTATAATTCTGTGCCATTAAGTTTTAATAAGGTAATTCTAGTGAGAATTAAATCTCATTTGTTTTCAGTAGGCCAATTCTCAGATAGGACTGCAGTATTAATATCCCAATGTTATCTACATCATCAATATTTTGAAAACGTAGATTCTAGAGTCTAGAATCACAATTGTGGCTCTTACTGACCTGAGTTAATGACTTAAAACATTATGTAAACTAGAATAATTCTGGTTGAAATAGGAAAAGAATCCTTTAACATCTTCCAATCCAAAATCTTTAACCATATACAGTAATTCTTATTTTTCCCCCAAATGAAGTACTCCAGATGTACTGGTCTACAACTTCCAGAATTCGTACCCAGCATGGAGCTCTTGGAACTATAACCCCAACATATCTAAAGACTCTCAGGGAAAGCTGCCATACAATCACTGTTCTTCAACTTCTGCTCCAGAATATTGACATTTCTACACATTAGACCTATTTAGATATTTGATATAATGGAACAGATAGTGTGGCCTGCTTTGCACTGCCATATTTATAGCCAGCCTCCAGGCGCTTAGCATCTTCATAAGATCTGCACCAGTGTCAGGAAATTGTATTCTTTCTAGTTTTCAAGACACAAAGGAATCTATTTTTAAAATACTAATGGCATGACAGAACTTCATGAGTAAAAAAAAAACAGGATTTTGGTTCTAAGGCCTGTAAATCAGCAGCCATTCCCAACCTGAATACCTTCTGGTTTATGGGACAATAACAATTATATCCAGCCGGCACAATTGATTTGGGATTATGCCAATCATAGCCCAATATATCTGGAGAGCATCAGATTAAGGAAAGATGCGCATGTATCAATAGTTATTACAATATGATGCAAATTGTCTGCATTAAAAACAATGCAACTTGAAGAAATCATCCAGTTTTTAAAAGAAAGAACACAATATAGAATTAACAGTTCTGTTGATGTTTGGGAAATAAATTATGGCAGGAAACATGATTTGCAGGGTGTGATTCCATTCCTAAAAGTACTTCAGTAGCACTTCATTCCTAACCAGATTTTGTTCCTAGCAGTTACAAAAGCAAGCACACTATGATTACAAAAGGAACCAATGAACAAAGCAGCGTTTAGAATTTCTCTCTACAATTCCTACAGAGTTAATTAGTGTCAGAATGCTCACTGTTAATTAATGCTTGTTAGTTAATATTTGATTAATTCACCTCCACACATTATATACATTTTAATATGAATATTGATTTCAGAATGTGTATGAAAGAGTTATACAACATGACGTAATATTGTACATTAACATTTCCCCTTGACTTTATAAAGTATTTATTATAAAAAGATTAATCTTTGTTGACACTTGCTGTTAACTAACTTTAGAAAGAAATAAGGTACCAGAGGTAAACATTAAACACAGAAGGTAGCCTTGCCCTGTTTTAAAAATAAAGTACAATACATGTCCCTGCACAGTTATGCATCATAATATCCCACCTTCCCCAATCTGATTCTGTCAGAGATGTTGGACTATATAGGTGGTCCCCAGTTCAAGAACAAGTTCTGTTCCCAAGGTCTGTCCTTAAGTCAAATTAGTATGTAGCCGGAACAGTATTATTGTATAATACTGTATAAGTAGTATTGTGTAATGAACTCAAACCATTGTGTATTTAACTCAAATTTTGCTACAATAGTCTCCATTCTTAATTATGGGTCATCTGTAACCTGGGCTTTCTTAACCCAGGGACTACCTGTAATTCCTTTTATTGTCTCCTAATATTGTCATTTACTGGAGATAATGAGACCTATAATCCATTATACTTAAGTAAGGGTTAGGTGGAAACAGAGGCGTAAAATAGTTATTCTCTGTATTCATAATAATATTTAGCAAACACCTATATCTACATAACTATTTTGCAATTAGAAAGGGAAGGAATTACTATACTTACAATTTATACTCACTGGAAAAAAAGATATGAAGAAAAAGAAATGATAGCATTGTTTTATTATAAAGAGCTACATCTGTTCTCAAGAGGAGTAGAGCTTAGTATTTGCCAGCGTGAAAGATTCAATCTCACTTCTGCAACTGAATCTATTGTGCTTTTAAGAAAATCACCTTAAATGTCTTGAGATCAAACAACCTGAAAAGCCACTTTCATATATGACTCTGACCAAATCTTGTGATACTATTTGGAATCCTTCTTTAGCATTCCCACCCCGCAGTGTGAAATCAGTCAGATAGTCTGAGAATGTCCACGTGGGCAGCATATACTTTCCCAGCATAGATGAACTTCAGCTCTCAAGGGTTGAACTCAGTGAACTACTCAATAAGGTCAAGGGTAAGATATGGTAGTATGCATGAAGATAAAAGCTACCTCGGTGACTGCTGTTCCAAGAGAAGAACAAGTCCAAACCCCAGTACTGAACCCTAGATTCAGATGGATAATACAACACACTGCCAAATAAGACTAAATGATTCTCCAGGCCAGCATTTTATTCCCACGATTAGATGCCTATGGGAAGATCAGATAGTATCCTACTGCTCATGTTCCCAAGAGATACATGCTCTCTGATACTAGTATATGTTCTTACTCTCTAGGTCAACACGTTAGTGGCAGAAATTTGGGGAAGGAAAGAAAAGGAGAGGAGGGAAGGGAAGGGAAGGGAAGGGAAGGGAAGGGAAGGGAAGGGAAGGGAAGGGAAGGGAAGGGAAGGGAAGGGAAGGGAATTGCATAATAAATGTGGTGTCCTACAATTAATTATGGGGGATATTTACCACCTATTTCAACATTCCCTGCATTCAACAGGATATACTTTTACAAAAGAGCATTAGCTATGGATTAGAAGCAGGATGTAGGAATAAATGTTCAATGCTCTGTCACAAGCTCCCATTGAAAACCACTCTGAATGTTCATGACTTGACATAGACAGAATTCACACATTATATTGAGCCAAGATTTTTTAATCATAGTTTCATTAACCAAGCCATAATTATTTTGTTTGTCTTTGATACTAATCTACAGTGTCTAGATTCATGCATTGTTTTAAACCAAAAACAAGTGAATTAAGCCTGTCAAACTGCAATGATTTTAACACCTAACCCTAACCAGCTGAGCCTCTGTGATTAACACTATCTAGGACTGCACCAAGATTTAATATGCTTAGAGCTATATACTTAAACCAAAAATATAAACTACATCTATTTAGCTTGTGTATACTTTATTATTTTCTGGAACCTTTCATATGATTCTCATACAACTCTGCTTTATGTCATTCAACAAGAAAATACAGAAGCCACTATCCCAAAGAAATACTAAATTATTTAAGTCAAATTGTTCTTTTTCAAATTTAAATTAGTATTCTAATTTAAATATCAACCCAGACAAATAAAGCAAATAAAAGCATAATGCTGATTATTTCTGTTGTCCTCAGCTAAAGAAGTAAAGATTTTGTAATTTTCCAATGAGATACAAGCTCTGTCCTTTGACCTGCAGTTCTGCTTTAGCAAAAAGATACTCCCTTTACTTCTTATTGGCTGGTAGTATGATCGACAAGTTCCTACTTGCTGCAATATCGGGAAGTTCATCAACTTTTGCAAGCTTTCAAAAGACCCTGTTTTAGTTCCAAATGAATCTTTTCTGATAAGGCTGATGAATAGTTCCTGAAAATGACCTCAGAAAACCATATTTTTGATAAACGATATAGTACTGCATTAGAATCTGTTTTTCTTATGCCACATTAACTATCTATCTATTCAGTCAGCCAGCATTTGGAATCTGGTGAAAACAGTACATAGCTGAAATCTCTCTCTCCTTCTGTCTCTCCAACTTGTAGCAAAGATAAAGTAAAAAAAATGTGTGGAATTTCTACAACAGCAGAATACTAACTGTGCATTAATTGAATTGGATACAGAGTTTGCTACCAAGGGCAGATATACTGTACTCTGTCTGCTCAAAACAGAGCCTCTAAAGAGTCTCCAATTCTCCAGAGGATCCCATTGCTCCAGGGCATGTCAGGCAGGGCATAAATATTATAAGAAGAGGTGGAATTGGCAAAAGCACTGGATCTCCTTTGTACCGTGGAAATGTTCTGCTGGCTGTCACAAAAGCTGAAAAGATGCTTGTGGATTTGCAAAATAAGAAGTTGGAATCTAAACTACTGAAATGATTCGTTAGCCAGATTGATGAACGAATGTAGCAGATACAGATGTTCAGCTAATAGGGCCATTCAGAGATCCAGATTCAAAATTAATGGGATGTACACATAACAGCTATTAGGAACACCTTAAAGCAATTATACTGTTTCCTGGGATCATACATCAACTACTTTAAGATATTCATGACAGGTGCTAATCTGTGCTGCAAATCACATTTTGATATTTGAATCTGGATCTCTGCACAGGCCCATTAGATAACAAAATGAAATTTAACTTGAATTACATTAATTAAATTAATTGGGATTATGTTGGATTTTTAGAATACTTGATCAGAGCATGACTGACGTTATGTGCCCATAAAAAATAATTTACATATTACTCTCTTAGTGGATTACAAAGAACTGACTATATAAAGGAATTTACATCAACTATGTGCTGAACCAGCAGATCAAGAAGAAACATGAAGCACTTCAAAGGAGTTTCAGGCAGACTCTAGGGTTTACTTTCCTCCTTTCTCTTCCCCCACATTCCAAGAATTGAAATGTAATTAGCTTATTTTTTTCCAAATTGGAACTCATACAATCTTCATATAATTATCCTAAAGTTTTTGTCCCTCACCTTTCCCATATGTTCAGTGGCAATGTTCTTTGACCTGATGCTCTCCAGATATTGTGGAACAGGGATAATGGGAGCTGAACTCAAGGATATCTGGAGGACATAAAATTAGGCAAGGCTGTTAAATGTTAAGTGATGCTTTTTAGATGTTTAGATTGATATTTTTATATTTAATGCACATACTAAGTTGCATATAATCTTCATAAGAAATTTTTGCAGCACATGGGCATTATTTGCATATGACAATAGTTAAAAGCCACACAGTGCCTCCAAGAAATCTGACTTAGTCAAATACAGTCATTCTTATGTTAGACACAATATATATTATAACATTTAAAAGATGAAATTTACAAAGTTGTGAGACTGACTATACTGTACATAAATACCATCCAGTTTTTCCACTGCTCTACTATTATAAAGCATATGTTATGAATTCCATATTATTTGCCCTATGAATTTTGATACAGAGAATCAATGAAAGTCACTGTGAATCATTAACTTTCACATATATATCTGAACATACAGTGCTAGATATGGCATTAACTATATTAATGTGTATAATGTACATAACTGCTGTATACTTGAGCAATATAGTTAGCATAGAGCACATGGTCATGTTCTTAGCAAAAATCTGCTCCAAAGTTGCAGTTTGTATCAGGAAGAAAATTTCCATTTCTACTAATGGAGACTTTCCTCTTAAGGTAAATAACAATTTGGTAAGAGATATTTTCTTTAAAGCTACAGCAAGAGGAGAAAGGGTTAAAATTTCTCTCCATATACAATCTTGATATTGTATACCAGGATCAACATCAAATACACATTCATAAAAAAATTAATTGCATCCAATTAACCTTTTATCTTTTTGGCCCTCAAGTTCATTGTTTTTAAAAAGGTTGTTTCAAAATGCAAACATTTTGAACAACATCTTTGGAGTCCTTCAAATCATACCCACTGTTGTATTCTCTTTCAGTTTTCAGGAACCCACACTTCTCAGTCTTTTGAGCTCAAACCTTTCCCTCTGCAAATCAGGAACAGCACATTACAATATTATTCTTGAAAATAATTATTTTAAACATTGGATGCTATGAACTTGTAAAAGTAATATTATGTTAAAAGACAGAGGCATCCATGGGGGAGGCAATGGGAGCAAATGATGTGACGCCATGACCCTCTAAAATGATAAAAGAATTTATGCAACCCACCCCAATCTACCCAAATTATTTCATTGTTTAGGGTTGACCAAGAATTAAATATACCACTTACTTTTCATAATTAAATTTAAATCTATACATCAAACTAATGACATATTATGGCCTTATACGATGTATTTAATTAGTTTGATAACTGGAATTCTTGTACTGTATATTGCTCCAATCTTAGCAGACTCTGAGCACTAAGGGTCTGCTAAGTGCAATACAGTAGAAGTCAGAAACATTCTAAAATATAACAAACCTGTGGAAGGAAAACCTCCCAATGGTTTTTCAATGCCAGATCTTCTAGACTAGTTGGAGTTACGAGTTACGGTCAAAGGTAACTGCATGAGGAAAACATTGTAGTAATCCAACTGTGTGGTGATCAGGGCATGAATTACTCTTGTGATGCTGGTCCAGGTAGGGCCATAACTGATAAAACAGCTGTGGTTGGGCAAAGGTGCCCCTAGCCTCCCTTCTGTTTTTCCTAGAAATATTGTAATTAATGCAGGGGAGGGAAGAAAAATACTTTAGGAATTCTCTTAGATTACAATGCCTCTTTTTTCTCTTAACAAGATGCCTCCTTTTTAGAAGCTACATGACAAGGATAAATTTAATCTGTGCAACTTCCTCCAGCATGGATATGCAACACAATGCTGCAAATTACTAAATACAAAAATTCTATTACAGTACAGTAATTTCTGAGAAGCTGTGTGACAAATCTCACACTGGTCTCACTTTACATCTCAAACAATCAAGAGAAGGTATTGTATACTTAATTGTTGTACATCGCCCAGAGTCATTCTGTGTGAGATGGGTGGCTATATAAATATGATAAACAAACCAATAAATTTCTGGATCTGCATAAAAGTTGTGATTTTTACATGGGATCCACTTGAAAGCATCATCAGATTACAGATCACATCTGCCTACATAAAAATAGCCAAACAACAATGGAGCTGATGATTGTTAATGTCAGTGTGGTGCAGGCATATGGATCTCATGAAACTGCTGAGTGAAGTTATCTTGAAGTTTATTTGAAATGGCATCCCTACATGGATATCAGACAATCCTGCCTATGTTTTTCATCTTGACTGTAGCACATGAAACTTTTGTCAGATTTATAACTGTTACATCTCCATGATCTGTGATTTGATAGTAGTTTCAGATGAAGCTCATATAAAAGTAATAAAGATTCGTGTTTTTGCATGGTGGAGGAGCCAAAGCTATAGCTTATTGCATGAAGACCAAGCATGAATTACAGCGTCTTAAGGTGAATATCTTATTAAAAATAGCATGAAAACAAGAAGATTTATATTTGATTTCATACGTCTGATTTTTAAACACTTCTTCCTATGGGTTGCATTGGCAGTGGCAGAAGAAAGGTGCAGTATTTCGAGATTCCCTTCCAGTTCTGTGACTTGGATCCACATTTCATCAGAACTGGTCTACGGAGATCAATGGGACTATTATTAACTATTGTTAATGTACACCCCCTTGATTTCAGTGGGGTTTGCTTCTCTAAACATCATTAGAAAAGCAGGTCCCGCCCCCTAGAACTATCAGTGCGTCTCTCCTCTCGCCGCCCTCCCCCGGCCCACCTGGAGATAGCGGGGAGATTTGGGGCTGGCCGCGTCGTGTCCTTTCGTTCCCGAGGATCACGGGGCGGAGCGATGGGAAGCAGCCTTCACCCCTCTGTGAACCTGTGGCTCACCTCACCGACTTCTTTTCCCTCCGAAGTCGGCCAGTGTCCACCGTAAGCTACCTGGGCCAAAGGCAAGGCTGCTCACCTGGCCCAGGTCCTGGAGAGAGAGCGACGAAGAAGGAGCGGTTCTCTCGGTCGCGGACTCGCGGGCGTGGGAGCTGAATCACAGCCAGCGCCTGGGTGATTCAATCACCCTCTAGCCATCCGCCGTCTGTCCAGAGTTTCCGGGAGGGGATACTATAAAAGAAGGAAGCGCAAGCCATCTTCTTAGTTAACTCTCGCGCGCGCTCACTCTCGCACACAGTTAGACATACGCGCGCGCCTTCCCGCTTCTTGGACTCCCTGCCTCCTTCCGAGCCTTGGACGAGCCATGGTGCGGCGGTATTTTTCAGCGGCGGTAGCACCCCACGCTCCAGCACTGCTGCTCTGCACGTTGCTTTCTCTGCTTTCCTCCAACTCAGGTGAGTGAATAGCGCGCGCTCAACAATCGGCGCGCGCCCTCTCCAAGACACAGTAATGGACTGAACCCCTTTTCGCGCCATTGGATTTGAGGAAGTCGGGGATGTCTCTGCGCGGTCTGCCTTCTCTCTGGAGGGGTTCGCCGGGAGAGCGCTGGAATTTTCTTGGGGGTTCCCGTCCTGGCATTGACCAATACTTCTGAATCAGTAGTTTCTCTTTTGCCTGTATGGTTTCTTTAACCATTTCCCACGGCTTAGTTGTTGAAGTGGACTGGAAGTCATCCTTGCGGTCTTAAGTAAAAACAGCTGGCTATAGAAATTGACAGTTGGGCATAAAAGTCTCAAGCTAGCTAAGTAAAAGCAATGAAATTGGAAGAATAAAAGTGCCTGAATGATGGAGAGTGTTCATCATTCTGGGCATTTTGGAAAAAATTGGCAAGAAGTATTGGACATTTCAGAAACACTCAAGAAGCATACTCTGTTAAGACTTGCTGAAACGTTAAGGATATATTTGTATATATTTTTTCTCTAATTACATTTAAGTTTATTTTTCAAGTGAAAACAAGAATAGCATGATTTAAGTGTGTCGATATATTCTGAATCCTTTTATAAATTAAGTATGAAGTTTAGTGGAGAAATGTATAATCTATTCCTAACAATAGGGAAAACTAGAATGTTTTCAAAGCAATTAAGTGCATTTATAAATAACATGCAATGTTGGTACAATTCTAAATGCAGTATTAGTATCATGGTGTCACATTGAAACAATGCATTTTCTTAATTTAATATCAACAGGGCATTGATAAATCTATTCCAGAAAAAAATATTACAAGTAAATTAGCTAAGCAGAAGGGCTGTGCACAATACGAAAATGATTGGGAGTGCTTTGGACATCACATAAAAATAACATTTACCTATCTTTCAACCTGATCTTTTTTAGGTTTCTGTGCAAGCCTGATAAAAAACGTTGTAGCTGCTTTAACAGTTGCACTAATATTAATAAACCGTTTAAAGCAGCTTCTTATGAAAACCTGCAAAAAAGCTGGACTACTTTAATGAATAGCAGAGAATTGCAGGAGTTGCACTCATTCAAGGTTGGAAGCACTTCTTTCCAATCAGTGTTTATGTGTGCACAGCCTTACTAAGCCGTAAATCTTCAATATAAGAAGAGAGATTCATATTCACACATAACTATTCCCTTGGATTTGTTCATATGAGTGAATGGGCTGCTTCCTTATCCCCATCTGATATGATTAAATGTAATATGCAAATGTGGAATGGGATTTTGGTACTAACTGGAATTTGAAACTAATGTGGACATAACTAGAGATGTTGGCCACATTTGCATTTCATGCTTAACAACAGAAGAGCCACTAACTAATTATGGTTGAAGAACTGTGCAGGACAGGAGTAAGAAGGCAACACACATATTCATGTTAGCCAGCTAGAATGCTTTAATGTGCCATGTAAACACTCATAAAAAATCTTCATGATCATTAAACAAAAGTACTGAACATGCTATCACTAAATTCACAGATTATAGAAAAAAATTGAAAATATTTAAAACAAAATTGCCTTCTAAGTGTAGAATAAGTTCTCAGTGATACTGATGAAATTAGGTGTACAAAAGAAGGACTTAATCTATTAATACTGAGAGGCAAATAAAATCTAAATAATTGCTTTGAAGAGCTATAAAGCCTGCCAAAGAATGTTTTGTTGCATGTGGTCGTGTTTTCTAAGGGAGGAACGGAACCTTAGGGAACATTTCAAACTGTTTGTTCAATAATTCAGTAATGTACTGTAGTTGGGTAGCTTGCAGCTGTGAAAAGCATATAAATGTAGTGAGTATAAAAATGGTAATAACTGGAGCATAAGGAAAGAAATCTATGCATTCTTAGAATGAAAAAGGTTTCCCCTTTTCTCAAGTCACAAACATAAGAGTCAATGAGCCCTTATATTCAATATTTCTTTTCTACAGTGATTAATCTTGGAAAGGCCCACAAGTAGGGTATATATGAAATAAGTCAGACAACTTCAAAATGGCACCAAAGAATTGGTATTTCTGTACTTCTTTGCTAGTATTATATGGTTATCTAGATTTCTGCAATGCAGATTAGGTAGTTCTAAAAGTTCCCCTTCCAGTTTTTCTATGAAATTCCATATGCCCACCATAACTGGTAACCATTTCTTTGTATATTTGCTAGCATAAACAAAATTACAGTGTCTTGGTTCATATAACATTCTAGGCTAACATGAGGTTAGATAGTGTTTGGGGAGAATGGTAGGAACCTAGACATTGAATTAGCATGTTGGGTGAATCACTTCAGCACAGTAAGACATAATATGGCTTATATGTTTGGGTCCAGAATATTAAATGCTGTTCTAAAGCAAAAAACAAAATGATTAAAAACACACATAAACAGGCAACCCTGACTAAAACAATCAGAACAATAAGCAGCACAAATATGACAGGTGTCCCACAAACACATTAACTTCAGGCCTGGGAACCAAGCTAGGTCTTAAGGCCCTTCTGGAACCCCAGAACAGTGGGTGCCGTCCATAACTCTTGGGGTTGGATGCTGTTCCAGAAGGCAGGAGTAGTGACAGAGAAGACACACTTCCTTGGTCCCACAAGATGGCATTCTTTAAGTGAAGGGTCTGGATTGCACCCACTCTGTCTGGGTGGGCAGAAGCCATTGGAGAGAGGTGGTCCTTCAGATAACCAGATAGATAATCAATATGCCATGAACGGCTTTATAGGTGATGACCAGCACCTTGAATTGCATTCAGAAGCCTACTGGCAACAAATCCAGCTCAAGTAGCAGCAGTGACTCTTGGACATAATGCGAAGTGCCCGTTACTGCGCTGGCTTTGTTAAGCTGGGTTAAGCATGTTGCAAGAATTTAGCCAATGTGTTGGCACACTTTCCTTATGCAGAATCTACTAGATTAGAATCAGATATTCTAAATCTACTCCAAATTTGTGGTTTTCATATGTTTTGGATTATAGCTCCGTGGACAAGTTAGATCAGATTAAAGGAGTCAAAGTCTACTAATTACAGAAGACTGCTTTATGCAGAGAATACAGCCTGGCTGAAACATTGATTCAAAGAAACTCTCTCTCTCTCTCTCTTTCTATTGCATGAGGGAATAATATATATCATTATTAAATTTTGGATTAGCACAAATTAAACCACATGAGCTATAACTCCTGCAACACCTAGACACTATGGATTTGCTTGTTGAGAGGTCATGCAAGTTGTAGACCAACATATTGGAAAGATATCAGGTTGGGAAGATTTTACTTATACTCCAATTTCAATCAGACTGCTTTTAAAAAATACATCAGAAATTATTGTGTTTATAATATTGTTAGAGCCTTAAACAATTTATAGTCCACATAGAATACTGTAATATGTGGAGCAACACCTAAGTCATACTCCTCTCTATACCATTTTCACACAGGGAGCTCTACAGTACAGACAGCTGTTAACATTACTTGGTCATCGGTCAATTTTAAGACTCTGCTCCACTGGGATCCAAAGCCAATTGGTTATGTTTATACAGTTGAAATGGATGGGTAAGTTAATGTTTGGAAACACACCCATTTTTTTCTTAGGTAACTTTTTAGGTAATTGTATCCCTCTTGCAGTGTCTCCCAGTTTGGTCTGTTGGGACTGTTCCAATTTCAGGGGGGAAATTGAGTCATACACCTCGGTTTGAAGGGTTGAATCAGCTGGCTGCTGCAAACTTATAGAAGGTGGCTTCTGTTTAAATCTGTCACATGCACAGATACAGGGCCCAGATTGAAATCAACAACCACTATGATCTGGTGTTTCAGAGGGAAGTGCTTTGAATATGCTGCTTCAGGTGGAGCTTCACTGAATCAATCTATAGTATAGACTGTTACTCTATTCCTTTAATGTACTTACATTAGTTTTATATCAATTTATTTGTAAGCAAGTTAATTTCATATTTATATGTTTTATAATTTTTATTTCTCTTATTAACTTTGTGATACTATCCATAATTTTACATGTTCTGTATTGTTGCATTTCTTAGTACTTCTAAGTCTGCTGTGAAAGCAGCTATTTCTTATTCATTGAAGAAGTACAAAATATTCAAGGTCATAAAAGCCATTTCATGTTTTCCTAGTTACACTGTTTATCTGATTAACATGGGCAAGATTCTGCTGACCTTGAAAACATGTAACATTTTGCTTTTGACTATATGGATCAAAGTGAAAGTTATGTATGTGGCCAGGATGATATTCATTGTCTTCTGACCACTGCAGTGCATGTATGTACATCAACTGAATTCCTCACATATATACATAAAATGCCTGATTTACATCCTTGATCTTAATCTTTACAGGGACCAGTTAAAACGGGAAAAAGTATGCATTCATACTGATAAAACTGAATGTGATGTTACTAACGTGGTGCTACAGAATTTAAAAGATACCTACATAGCGCGTATATATTCTGAAATACCTTATAATGAGGATAATTTTGAAACACCTCCATATGAAATTTCTCCAGAATTTGTACCTTACACACAAAGTAAGTATAATAAATTAGATTTATATTCCACTATCTTTAACACCTCTTTATACACAGAAAAGAAGGTTATGAATAAAGACTTAAAAAGAGTGTTTTTAAGATGTATAGGAAGGCATTACATCTTCCTGTTAATTGTTCAGTTTTGTAATTTAGTTCTGAAAGACTAAATATTTTATCTATAACATATATCCATGGATTTCCCAACATTTAAAGAAATGTTGCAAGGGAAGGAAGCTAATTTATTCAGTTGGATCAGCAGAGCATTAGATTTAATTGTTTGCTTCTTTTTAACCCATTGATGGGGGAACTTGTATCTGTAAAACTGTCCAGTATATGTAGATGTAACAATTGTATTGGTTTGGAAAATGGTACAAGAGAGTAAGCTCAAAAAAAAAATAGACAATATCCCCCCCTAGAAACATACACACAATTGCTTTTTCCTTTCAAAAGTATTAAAGGATCCAATCACATTTCTCTTGCATAATGTACAGATTGTATTTGTCCTGTCTGAAATCTGTTTCAGATAAGCTTTTTCTTAGTTATGTGATAAAGGATTCATGCTTACATATATTTTTGTGTCAGAGTGAGAAACCTTTGAGGAATCAGAAAGCCTATATAACAATTTTGAGAGCCCCGAGGATTGCACTGTAAGGGGCAAGGATAAAAAGTTGATGAGACCAAAATGTTTTGGGGAGAGTTCTTTTTTAACTATATTAACCTCATTTTTAGACGTGCACCATACTTTTTGTACATTTTCTGGGTCAGAAAGGTGGGAAACTATACCAGCAATTTTAGCAGTTAGGGTAAAAGTATTTTTTTTACAATTGCTATTGTAAAAGTATTGAGTTTTTTTGTTTGGGGGTTTTTTGGCCTTCGAGTCAGTGTTGACTCCTGGCGATTTCCTGGGCAAGTCCCTGCAGGTTTCTTAGTAAGGTTTTTCAGAACTGGTTTGCCATTGCCTCCTTCCTAGACTGAGAGAGAGTGACTGGCCCAGGGTCACCCACAGCTGGCTTTGTGCCTAAGGGGGGACTAGAACTCACTGTCTCCCAGTTTCTAGCTTGGTGCCTTAACACAAATCACTTCTGAAAAACCTTGCCAAGAAAACTGCAGGGACTTGTCCAAATAGTCACCAGGAATCAACACTAACTCAAAGGCACACACACACACAAAAGTATTGTATGTGACTAAAAATGGGCAAAGTATGACTCCCTACCTTTAGTCATATACAATATTTTTATAATAGCAATTGTAAATTGACCAAAGAAAATCTGTGCTCAGTATAAACAGTCAGAACTGTAATGCAGTTTTTTCCCCAACTTACAACAGCTGGTTTAAAAAAAGGGACATATTCCATTTTTTATTCCTCCCTGTTCTATGCAGCCCCTTTTGCCCAGGACTTATAATATCCTTTTGAAAATACTATTTTGGTACATAACATTTTATTGTGCACTTCTTTTATATTATAAGAAAGTCTTACTAGGTAATACTTCTTTTCTAGCTGAGCTTGGAATGCCAACAATAACACATTTTGAACAAAAAGATGTAACTCTGAAAGTGGAAGTAGCTGATCCACTAACACCTTACAGAGTTAATGGTACCTTGCAAACTATCAGGGACATATTCAGAAATGATCTGGAATACCTATTGTACTACTGGAAGGACCAAAGTACAGGCAAGGTGAGAACCTAATTTCTAAGAATGTATAACTTTTGCTATTCTCCATTAATACTTGCCTTTTAAAACTCATTTGAATGCAGTAGTATTCAACTATACTTTTATTGTAAGCCTCCGTAGTAATATATTTGAAGGTGGGGTATAGTTCTCAAAAATAAAGATGAGTAGAATAAATAAAAAAGCGTAACTAATGCATTTGTAAGCTTTCAGATTCAGAACTCTTTTCTGTTGTTTCATATTAATAGCAATAATCATAAAAGTACTGCTATTTCTACAGTAGTGGACTATAATTTACTAGGCTGCAGTGTGAAGAATTAGAATATCTGCCGATAACTCTCTAAATAACCTTTTTGTTGCTTTCAGAAATTATCAAAGACAAAAACCAATAAATTTGAAGTTGAAGTTGATAAAGGGAAGAGCTACTGTTTCTATGTTCAGACTTACGTTCCAAGCCGCGTAGATAACCACAGAAGTGAAAAAAGCACTGTAAAATGTACCAGTGTTCAAAGGGAAGACTTGGATAGTACGTATTATGTGACTTCCTAACCTTTGCCTTTAAGCATACAGTCATGGCATCACTTTACGCAGATTGCACAAGAGAATGACACTATTTTTCTTTGATTTCATTGTTTCATATGGATTGTACCAGCATTTTTTCCTCTAAGAATTGAGCTCAATATTCAGAAATATCACAGGTCTAGGAAGACTGAACTATTCAGAACAAATAAAATATCTCAGGGTATAATAGTCCTCCTTGTCTAAACACATACTTTGTTAAGCTAAGGTTATTCTTTGGATCTACTAATGGTGTACAGGTAGTCCCCCAAGTTAAGAATGCCCAGGTAGCAGACAACCCATGGTTAAGAATGGTGTTTATTGTAGCAAAATTTGAGTTAAATACACGATGATGCGAGTTAATTACACAATACCACTTATACAGTATTATACAATAATACTGTTCCGGCTTACATACAAATTCAACTTAAGGACAGACCTTGAGAACGGAACTCGTTCTTAACCTGGGGACTACCTGTAACCCAATTCTGTGCAAGCTTTCTCAGAATGTCAGTGCCTCTGAAGCAAATCTATATTTCATATTTCCTTCTGGTTGGAAGGAAATGCTTTGTGTTTATTACACCATTTAATTACCCATTAATGTAGTATAGCTTCAGTCAGGACAAAGTTCAAATAAATATAAGGCATGCATGTACTTCAACTGACACTGTGTTTCTTTTCTTCTCCAGCTCTTGATTTGGACAAAATCCTCATAATAATAGGTGTTGCTGTTGGAGTCCTCACTCTAATTATTATTTTATCTGTGGTGGTGTATAAGTGTAAACGGACAAAGGGCACATCATCAGAAAAAGAAAATATGCCTCCAAATTTGTAAGGAGTAAAAACTCAGCCCTGAATGATCACAGTTTGATAGGCATTAACATTGCAATAATGCCATGAAAAAGAACTCCCCTCTGGAAGCAATCGTTACTGACAAACATTTATGGTTTCTATGAAACATTTGTTTTTAAAACACTATTTTAAACCACCTTTTTAACTTCACTGTTAAAACTATGAGAACTGTTTGAAATATATTAACTGACATGTGTGATGAATTGTTATTGTTTCTGCTGCACTTTTAGTAGTATCTTTTTATATTGGGTGTTCTGGGTACTTCAAGTGGTGATGAAATTATAAGAATGGGCTTTTAGCAGTCTGATTTTGTATAAAACGTATGGTACAAATTGCTATTAAACATTAGAATATGCTGCAAGTAGATATCTGATAAAAAGGGAAAGAATCTCTTGAGATGAACTTGACAATTCAAGTCAACAATCCAGCATGGAAGTGGTTCAGAAATGCCTTTTTTGGGCAGATATCTAGCACCAACTTTCAGATAGATTATTGCATTTTAAACAAAACTGTGTCATCTCCTTCAGTTGATAACTTGTGTTGTTGGCTGCCATTGCCAGAACTTAGCACTTTAAATGTGTATTGATAATTAACTGCTGGACAGAAAGAAACCTAACTTTTTAAGAATTCCATATATCTGTAAACGCAGGTGGTGTGAATTGGGGTTCTTCCTGGTACTACAATAATTTAATGTATTTATGATTTTTATGAATGAAAGTATATTTGTATATATTGCATTAATTTATTTAATATAATAAAGGTAAATGGGAAATATAGAAGTATGTTTCTTGATTGGGGCAGCTGGTGTCTTTTCATTATCAAATGTTTTGTCAGTACCTGTCAAAAATGTGCTTGTCCTTGTACATTTTAAAACTCAACAGGTTTACAGCTAAACCACAAAATTAAGTGAGAAATTAGAGGAGAAAAATATTTTCCCTTTGAGTAACAGAATTAGGATTTGTCTTTAACATCTGGATTGTTTGTTCTTCCCTTCATTTCTGTACTATGAATACTCTACTTTCTACACCGAAGTAATGCCAGTGGGGCAGGGGTAGCCTTGCAGAAATACATTTAGTTGCACCAACATTAACCCACTAGCAACACTAATCTTAGCTCCACCATCTCACGGAAGCATATGTCAACCATGGTTTACCCTACTGATGATTTATAAGATTCATAAAATGTTCTCCATTTGAAATGTAGAATGCATTTCTGATTTTAAGAAGGTCCTGTGTTGTAAACTGTTCTCTATATACAAAATATTATAATGATCAATTTTTTTATTTTTTTTTTGCAGGGGGGGAACGTATGGGTATATAAAGCTAGGAGGATACAGATAACTAATTGTAACTATATGTATTCATAGACATTAAGATCTTATTTAGAAACAAGGGAGGTTAACAAGTATATTTCCATTATAATAAACTCAGCTGATAAGCCTAAACTGCCAAAAGGTATGTAAGGAATGTAATTAGGAGCTTAAGTTAGACTGTGGCTCTTGTGACTATTTAAAAAAAAAACAAACTTACAACATTGCAAGTTACATGCAGTGCAACATTTATTCTGATCTTTTCACCTAGATGGCATTCCTAATGTAAAATGTTTAATGTAATGATTAGATTGATATAGTAAAGTGGAGTTTTAATACAAAAATCTATTAAGCCCAAATACCCTCAAATAATTTAAATAGTAGTTATAAATCTTACAGATAGCCTACATGGAGCACTGAGTCATTCTCCTACAGCAATTGCCTTGCACTGCCTCCAGTTTAGAATCAGTCAAAAACACCTATTCCAGAGATTCTCAAACTTTGTGACTCCCTAATATAATTAATTTGTGTAACATTTCCCACCCCACCTCCACCCCACCCCCCAGTAAAACTAATTTCATTGTTTCAGTTCATAGGCAGAGTGGTAAAATGGCTCACGCGCTGTCAGCATGAGAGTGATCAGGTTAAGTTGCTCATGACCCTCCTGGAGAGTTTGTGAACCCCTGACCTTCTTTATTGCTAAAGCCTTTCCATCTATCATCCATCATGTTTGAGCTTATCTTTCCACAGTCACTCACTTCTCAGCTTCTTCCTTTCAAATCCATGTTGGCTACTTCTACAATCTATGATTTACCCTATCTTTAGGAAAGAAAGAGTGAAAATTGCAGTACATTCTCAGCATTCAGATCATTCAGTTTTACACCACTCTACGGGCAGTTCCTTAGTCCAATTGTAGTAAATTTCCATGGTTCTCCAGTCCACTTATTGAAAAGAAAATTCCAGGTTTTTTATCTACAGCCTTTCCTGCCTGGTTTAGGGGACTAAAACTGCCGGTAATGCATGAATAACTTTTCTAAGAAAGAAATGATCCAGCTAGGGATTGTATTGCAATTTTGACAATTCAAAAGAGTGACCATAGGTGTTAGGAGATAGCTATACATAGATAGCTATTCTAAAAATAAATACTTGGGGGATTATTTAGGCAATCATTCATTTTAGTATTGCAAAGGCTGTGATGTTTAGGACTTAATCAAAAGTAACTGGACAGCTATTCCAACTTTTCCTACTCAACCCCATTTTTTACAAAATAAGTTAACTAAGGAAAATATAGGAAAAGATGAGAGTGTTACAAATCAAGACATCCTTGTAGAATTCCATTAATAAGACAGGGTAAATGCGTCAGTGAAATGTTGATGTAGAAGTACTATTAAGTTTGAGAAGATTTGCTCTCTTCACATTATGTGTACTGTCACACAATGTTTAAAGCCACAAATGACTTGTTTATCATGTCTTGAAGAGTTTTAGAGCTTTATTCTCTCTTGCATTGAATCATTCTGCTGATTTATATTCATTTTACCCCAAAATACCAAACATGTGATATAAAACACTGAAATAAATTACTCATTTTCCTAAAAGTATATTAAAAGATAGATTCCCAGGGAACTAAATTTTGTATCCAGTATCATATTTAGTGCTTTCTTTTGCAGTCTGCAAAAACAGCCCTGGTTACTACGTAGCACATCTGTTGCACACATTTCTATTGTAAGCATACTTTTTTTCCCCTAAACCAAACACACAACTTTTGTTTGGGTTTTTCACACAGCACGTTCTGTTCAGTTGCTTTTAATTGTTAGCTTTCATCAACAGTCCAGTCCAGTCCAGCACAATCAATAAATCTCCCAAATGACTGTTTTTGGCAATAGCATAGACATAAATCATGTTTGAGGGAACTCATTATTGATTGCATAATTTTAGAATGGGCTATCCAAATTTGGCCTTTCCTGTGAATTCCTGCAGCCCAGGCTGTCCTATGCTTGATGATAGCATATGTTTTTGGAAACTTACCAGGACTTTTTTGGAACTGGAATGAAAGAAAAGTGCTGTATCACGACTTCACATTGATATGACAGGCAGACTACTACAGACAAACTAGTATAGTCAGTAGAGTTAACTGTACACCATTGAAACAGACAACTGTTACAACAATAATTCTTATTAAAAAGTGCAAGCCTCTCCCCATTAAAACTGAGGCTTAATGTCCTCTGATACTTTTGAACTGATGTTTTTCTCCATTCGATCCTTCCTTTCCACTTCACAGTTTTGTAGATTGCTATTCAATTTCATTATACTATATATATTCAATTCAATATACTTTAAAAATCATAACAATTAGAAAGTAACAAAATGCTAGTACGTCCCCTCAGTCATCTCCCATAGCACCTTCAAGGTTATAGATTTACAAAGATACACGCTGTGTTTTCCTTGGATATTGGACTTGGAAATGTAGAAGATGTAAACTTCAGAGTAGTCTTTTGTTAACTGGGTCCTCTCCCAACAAGTTCTCAAAATTTTCTGGCCACAATGTCCATTTCTGAGGATTGTGGTGTTGCAGCCCATACATCTTCAAGGTATCCCGTTTTGATAAGGCTGTTCCAGAGTTTGTCATTTTTCCTCTTTCTGACAAAAGTAACACAGATCACAATCCCTTCTGGTGAGAACTTTTCTGGGAATGGAACAAGAGCAAGGAATTTCTGACCTTAAAATGATACTAGACAACCCATGACCCATTGGGTCATCATTTCAGAGAAATTTCCTCATCTAAACAGAGAAACAATGACCGAGGGCAAAAAAAATAGTGAACGACTTACGGCTTGCTGCTGGCTTCACCGTTGACTTTGGGAATGGTGGGAAGCCATCAGAAATCTTCCTTCCTTCCTTCCTTCCTTCCTTCCTTCCTTCCTTCCTTCCTTCCTTCCTTCCTTCCTTCCTTCCTTCCCCCTTCCTTCCTTCCTTCCTTCCTTCCTTCCTTCCTTCCTTCCTTCCTTCCTTCCTTCCTTCCTCCCTTCCTCCCTTCCTCCCTTCCTCCCTTCCTTCATTTCCACATATAATACAGGCATGTGCCATTTGCCCTCCCCTCTCAGGACAGCTGCAGTGAAGCTGCCTCCTCCTCCTCCTCCTCCTCCTCCTCCTCCTCCTCCTCCCCAGCTGACCAGCAGAACTGCCTGCCATTTTGCTGGGGGGAGGTGGGACAAAGGGAGCCACGGATTGTGAGGAAAACTGCATCCCCACTCCCCATTCCAGCATGTCCCCAAGGGCCCCCTTCCTTGAGGAAGGAACAGGGCTCACTCATTGACCACCAGCACCCCCCCCCCCCAGCCAGTCCTACCTTGCCAGCAAGCATCTGAATCACTCCCTCATCCTTCCTTCACCACCAACTGCCATTAAGAGATTTCAAATTTCTGCCTTGTTTCCAAAGCAGCCAATTGCCGCTTGCCCGTCAGGCCTTGCCACCAGCTGATTGGGCGCAGGGGACAGAGGGAGGTGAGAAAGAGGTCAGGAATATGCCCATGATGATCATATGACCTGGGCTGACTGCTGCAGTGCAGTGCAGAAGCAGCCACAAATTTCCCAAATTTCAATCCCATGGGAGTAATGGGTCCCAGATTTTGGACACAATCTGTAAGTTAACCCATTTGAGGCACCTTGGTTCAAAAATTGTTGCCCTATGACACACTGTTTTGCCCAGTTGAAGGTTATAGACACGAGAATTTTAGTAGTATATATAGATTGAACCACTCTCTCTACCATGGTCCTTGGTAATTTGGTGAACGGTGAAGGGTGCTAAGAGTTGTAGTTCAGCAATATTTGGATCATCGTCATCATTTCTAAGAATCATTACTGTGCATTCATTGTATACATGGATGGATGGATAGCAGTGGAAGTGTTGCCCGCTGTTGCCCATTGCACTGACATGCCTATCTACAACAAACTTCTAGGAGGTAGTAGAGCTCTGGGGAACACCCAGATTTCATGCCATCCAGCCACTTAAGGAATTGTTATTAATCATCCACCTTTTGGAAGGACATTATATCTGAATAGCTAATACACCTTTCGGACTATCAGTCAGAAACTGATAGTCAAAACTTGGAAAAATAGATGGAGAAATGTTAAAATGGAGTTGATGGGATTCTCAAAAAAAAAAAAAAAGTGAGGGAGGGAGGGAGGGAGGGAGGGAGGGAGAGAACATTTTAAAGAACAAAAGGGTATGTATCAGTGTACAGACATGATGGAAGCAAGGATGGTTTGCAAGGATAGAAGGATATGGTGTTATAGTTAGTAGTGTAAACTTGATCCAGATTTCCTTTCCTCTTACCTTCTGTCTTTTCCTGCGATTTGCATAATGCTGCTAATGCAAAAGGAATCGGATGATGATGATGATGATGATGATGATGATGATGATGATGATGTTGTTATTTATTAAACTTGTATGCCACCCAACTCTCAATGACCCTGGTTGGCTCACAGCAAAAATAAAAAAGTTACAATAAAATCAATAAAAGATAAAAGATAAAAGATGGCAAATGCAATGAAGTGAGGGGTCTCACTCTCCTCACTGAAGGCCTGGGTGAAGAGCCAGGTCCTCATGGTTCTTCTAAACAACAGCAGAGTGGGGGCCATCCAGATCTCAGGGGGAACCTCATTCCAGAGGGCAAGCAATTTACAGAGAATGTGGGCTTCCGGAGTCCCAATAGATGACATTGTTTAACCAAAGGAACCTGGAGTGTGCCAGCCTTGCAGGATTGAATAAGTCAGGCAGACGTTATGGGAGACAGGAAGTCCCTCAAGTAACCAGGCCCTATGCCATGTAGGACTTTATAGGTAACAACCAGCACTTTGAATTGCACTGGAAACATACATATGTATGAATGTATTAACTGTACTATTTATATATTAACATACAGCTGAGCAATTTTCATAGAATCAAGAACTATTCGTCTTCATACAATAGGGCTCCCAGTAGATACAGTGTAAGGGCAACGGACAGTAGATTCCACCATCTAAATAATAAATTATACATTTGCCTAGTGTATCTCATATATGACAGTTGTACGTTTTTGTGGGTTTTGTCTTCTTTTTACATGCGAAGTAAGTCTAAAAACTTTTAAACGTATATAAAAACGTATGTTATATGCTTCTCCAAATGAGCCCCTTAGCAATAGAGTTCCTTTCCATATATAATGGGATAACATCTTCGGTCCACTGAATAGGTGGAGAATAGGTGGAGAATGAAGAGTTTTCCAGCATTGACCCGTAAAGTAGATTCCTACTGTCCATCCACTCATTTCCAAATCATTTGTAGATAATTCTTTTGAATTACACAAAACCAGTGAATCAAGGGAATTACTATATTACACGACTGTATTATATGGACTGGAGTTTTGCAAATCCTTCAAAAGAGGTCCTTCGAAATGCAAAGGAATCACATTGGAAATGAAGTGTCTTTTCCAAGGTCACTTGCTCCACTTTACCTCTGCACACTCTGCAGCTTCTGAAGGAGCCACCTGAACCTAGAAAAAGAGGTAGCTCCCTTAAGGTTTGAAAACTTCTGCATGTTACGAAGCACCTTTTTCAAATAGGGCACAGCCCGATTATGAACTAATGCTGCATTTTAGTATTGCCACACTAATAATTAGCTGAATTCAGCGACATCTTTCTAAAGGCATACAGGTGTCAAATGCATACCAAGACATTTCAGTTGGATTAACTGCAATTTAAACTAGAAATATGACATATAGATGTAAAAACGGCCTTCTCTTGATGTTCATGTACTGAATTTTCTAATTATTTATTCCATATCCCACATTCTTAAATGTCTTATTTGGTATCTTTTGATTTTTTAAAATGTATCTATTATAGACATTTGTAACATTTAACATTTTTAGTGCTACGTCTACTAGTCCATACATGGATATCAAAGAGTGCATTTATTGAAGTTACTGCTGCACTTTTGGGCAATTGATTCTTACACCGCAATTCCTCAAATAACAATAACAACAACAAAAAATCAGCAGATTGAAACTGTTATTTGATCACCATAATTCTTGGGTGGGCTGACACACACACACACACACACACACACAGATAAACAACACTTAGGAGTTAGTAATACGTGATCTAGGATTAAACTTTATCCTTGTCTTTCACAGAATTTATTCTTTGAGGCAAGAATTGGCTTGTTATACATGCTTGGGATTAACTGTAGCTCTTAGGGAGACTAGGACCACAGTAACAAATTGTCTCCATCTGCTAAAATCGCATGTTGTCAAATCTCATACAGCTCTTATGAACTTCATATTAGTTCCTATCTTAATCCATGTTACATACAAAAGTCAAGATGGGATGTGTAATGGTTAAAGCAAAAGAGATATGTACAATTCTTTGATACAGGGATACCACCTTTTCAGTTGCCAGACATTGTCAAGCCTGAATATAAAATAAATATTTAAGAATAGCCCATGTATCATTAGTTCATCAAATAGGACAGGATTTCCATGAACTCAACCCTGAGTTTTTATGTTAGAATTTTGAATTCTAAGAAGATCCATCTATCACATGGAATCTCAGCCACTTAAAAATTATTTGATTTGGGGTTTATATAGACATCATCTACGAGTATCACTCTTATAGCATTGATGACCTTGGTTTATATTATGAAGGTGGCGTGATAAAACTATCTATGGTTTACATATGCACATTCCTCTATCATCTCATGTCAAAAAGTTCTTCTGTTTTTGTTAGTGCTTAAAAAATACTGATTTGATCCTCAATTATACCAAAACATAGAAGCATTTGCCTATGATTGGAATTGTGCATCATCAAGCCATATTAACTATCCATGCATAAAAGGTGACATGCATATAAAGACATTAGCGCTACACACGCATATACTTCATGGGAAACCTGTGCATTAAATTTATTTCCAGACACTTTTCAAGCCTTTGTACATTTATGCAGATTGAAAGCATCTTTCTTATAAGTAAAATTAGAATATGAATGGTTGGATTCCATAAATAAAATTTCTATGTTGGTATAGAATAGGTGTGTGAATTTCCACAATTTCTGTGGCTAATATTAGAGGTTCTACTGTATCATCTGTCACTTGCTAAAATTGGTGCCTATCAAGGATAAAACTTTCTTAATGATAATAACATAAGGACATCTTGATTGAAGCTGGTCAAATCATAGTCTAATTAAACCGAAGAACCAATACTACCATTTTCTAATATTGAATGAATGAACTCAGTGAATGTTACCTTTGGTTCACTTTATTTCTATTAGATGTCTAGTCATATACTATATAGTGACTAAATAGCATCAACTTTTGACTGCAACTACTATGCATTTGCATCATTGCATTGGTATTATTTGTATATACAAACAATGTTGCTTCCCTGTTCCCCTAGAATTTAGGCTTTATTTTACATCTAATAAACTTTTTATGGGAAAGAACTATTAACATTCCTAGGGTTATTAGTAAAGATTATCCTGCCTTCATTTGCTGGAGAAACTGGAGCCTGCAGAGAAAAAAAGCCCTCTTAAATTCCCTTTATAAACAAGTTCTCTAGCTCTGCTGAATGCTTTAAACAAGACATCCTTGTTGAAACGGCAAATTGTGCAATTTCTCAATTATCTTCTTTCTACATCTCCAGTGTGTTGAAAAGTATGCTTTCATCTCCCAGCATTTCCTGTATTTAAGCTGTGATGACAGGGAAAAAGCAGCTTTAATCAACAAAAAAATAAAAATTGTATACTACTAAAAACAGACATAGTAAACTTTTTTGTGAAAGCAATCCTATTTTCTAGAATTCTTTTTCCCTCAAGGATAGCCATCAGCGATGGAATGTCCTGGGGGTTGAAGGGTTTTGTTTGTTTTTGGATAATGCCACTTCAGATGTTGGATTATATACATTTATTCTTTTGCATTCAGAAAGTTGTCTTACATAGAATGAATTAGCACGTACTGGAAAATGATAGCAGATATCATATTGGAAGATAAGTGGATATTATAGTTAATAGCAACAGAAACTGAATTATTGTTGCCAGTGAAAATATGGAAACAGAGTTGGCATCTGGGTTTATGGTAGAGAACGGTCCTCTTTGACACAGTTTTTCATCAGCTGATGGACACTCATACTGACCTGCCACTTAAGCGAGGTGGGAGGAAAGCATCAGTGTCCAACACAGATTGTATATCACTTTCTTACAGTAAATTACTTCTGCCACAAATCTAGGACTCTTGGGGGTTTTTTTTTCCTCCTTTACTTTACTTACTAATGTTGGTTGAGAACTGCCTGATTTAAATTTTACTTGTAAACTTCTGCTAATGTCTGAACAGATAAAAGCTGTAACACGTATCTTACCTGAAATCTAAGACTTTTTTTGTGGTGAATGTTCAATAGAAACTAAAATCACATAAATATCTGGAGCAATTTGTTTGTCTTAGGCATAGTACTTGTATGTACTATGTACTTCTACAATAGTATCTAGAAAGTGAATATATCACATGGAATAGCATTGGTTTAGATTGATGGTATGTCTGTATTTTTAAAGTTGCCTATATTTTTTTTTTTTTGCCTAATCTAATTATTAGCAGTTTCAGGGTTTAGATCTCATCTTCTATCATCCCCATTCACCTCAGCCAAGAGCAGTTTGGTTGCCTAGCTATGAACTGATGTGAAAATTGACAGATCTAACCTTTTTGATGGACGAAAGATTATCAGAAGATGATATACCACTTGATTAGAAAGGACAAAAGTCTATGGGCAGTGGAAAATAGTCTGAGATCTCCCATAATTATCAATAAAAAACCAAAAATGGCTATGTTTAATTCAGTAAACAAAGAAATAAAACCAATCTTTTCCTCCTGAAACTGAGGATCAATAGAATTTTATAGCTTGGCTCTTTCAACTCCATTGGATAAACTGCCAATGCATGACAGGGAGTGCTTTAACATACTTTGAATGTGTTGTCTGAAAACAACACACATGGTGCTTAGGTCTTTTAACAGCAGGTACGTGTGTGTTTCAATCAAAGCCTGCTTGGGTGATGATCCCAACATTCTAAAATGGGTCCTAAAACATGCCCCATCAGAATTTTGATTCCCCTTTCCTGTTCCAAATAGCAAAACCTATGCTTCATATTCTGAAAACTCCTTGCATAAACTGTCATTGATTGGATTCCAAATAGATTTCTCCTGCTTACGTTTTACTAGCTGTGCAGTTCAATGCCAAGTATTTACAATATAAACCTGCCCTCCGCAAGCCTGCTTTATCTCCCGTTATGGTAATAACAGACCAAAGGGGACTTAGATATTCATCAACAGTTTTTGTGTACTGAGATCATGAACATTGTAACTCAGCAAAGCTATTGAAAAGTTTCTCACATAAAACGCTTCCATTAATTATCCCCAAAACATTCCTATCACTCTGCTTACTGGTTAAAAAAACAAAAACTTATGTGTGCATATACACACCCACATACATACTTTTACATATGTATACATAAAAACACATACACGTGTGTGTGGTGTAATAGCTTGGAAGAACTGATTTTCATGTCTAAGGAATGTAGTAGTGTGGGTGAAGAAGAAACAAAAAAATGGTTATGTCAGCCTTTATATGTTGCAACCAGAGACCACAATGTTCTAGTTAGTCATAAGATATAAAATGTCAGTTACTTTTTAAAAAAATCCCTTTAACAATCACTGTTAGGCCAGGTACTAAATGAGCAGTTTAGTCACACCCCTTACTGGCAACGACAAGTTGGTACAACAGGTGCAATCAGAGAAGCTTTTGTAAATTACTATCAACCCGCTTAATATACTGGCTGGGTTCAAAGATTACACTGAACTATGGTTTAATGTTTGATGAAATAAATCCCAATGCCTGAGTTCAAGCAACATGGAAATAAAACCAAACAAACCACATTACAGATTAGCACAATGTGTGAAATTGGTTACTGTGCCTTTAAGGATTAGAGCAAAATACGTTCTTAGCATGCAGAATATATACACTTTCCAGGTTCTAACTTCCTCTTACTTCTGGTTTTTTTTACGATGAAGCAAAAAACAAAAAACAAACAAAAACAGGAATTGGGATCAGACTGGAGAAAAAAGTGGTCTTGAAATAGAGCTTTATTTTACAGTAGGTTCTTGGTTCCCTGTTGACTGGATCCCGTGTTAGAAAGTTGAAAAACAGAAGGCATGCACACAGAAATTTGGACTCCATAATGTTTGTAATTTAGGCCTGATGCAATAAAATGTGAAATCTTGTTTCATTTTAACTGGGATCAGCCCCTAAAAATATGAAAGACGAACCACTATATATGGCAATCAACTGTAGAGTTGTAAAAACTTTTCATATGACACCAATTAAAAAGAAAAACCTAGGTGGTTATATGTTTCAATTTTATTATTCCAGAGGCACTTATATAGAAAAAACCTTACATATGCCTTTCCTTCTAATTGACTTTACAAGCTATAAAATATTGAAGTACAGCAATTATTTCCCACTGAAACAAGAGTCTCTTGGGATCAACTACAGTTTGAAATGTTACCACGCTAATGGTATAAGATCTTGGTATAAGATATGGTGATGCTTCATTCTTGCTGACTTTTACATCATACCAAAATTTCCAGTTTAATAAATCATTAACAGTATCAATCAAAACACATGACCATAACAAGACCATCATGGCTGATCTGTGGATCATTGTGCATAACAAGATTAAAAGCATAATCTTAAAAAAGCTTCTCCCCTTGAGCACTGCTCCGGTTACTTTTACCTTCATACTAGTTTTCTCATGGGGCAGACTGATTTTTGATGCACTCTTGATAGACGTATGAAGACTGGAGCTTAATGAAGGTCATCTAAAATCCCCATGTCCCCTTAGCTTCTCATGTAGCACTGAAGTAAATCAACTGGTATCGTCAATTAAGAGCTACCGAAGTTCATCAGCTCCATCTGATAGACAACATTTAAAAAATTGTGCCCAGTGGGTAAAATTCAGTAGAGAGTTTCTATAAGCAGAAATGTTTTCTGTTCACAGAATATGGGGTTCTCCCCAACAGCATATATCTCTCGGAATCTGCTCCTAGATTCAGAGAAGATTTTAGGGATGTGGCTGAAGGGAGCTGAAGAACAAACAATTAACCCTGCTGCACAAACAACATTCTGCTTCCATAATGTTGCATTCTATTAAAATGTTGGTATTAACTAATCCTGGATTTTCTACAAAAAGTGCTACATGCATAATGGGATTTTCTAGTTAGTAACCAAAACACACACGCCATCATTACTATTACTCACTTTTAGCCCAGATTTCCCTGTAAAAGAATATACGTATTTTAAAAATAGCAGTTTTTTGTAAGAATTTCTGGAGAAAGCTGGTCTCAGTAGAATAGCCATAAAAAGGAGAAAAAAAAAAAAGCGGGGGGGAGGGAAGATGATATATGGAAAAAGAAGTTTTCCCTAGAAGTATAGCAAGCAAATTAATCTCAGAGCTTCATTTACTTTTGAAGTCAGATTTCTGTCCAATCTGATACAACCATTCCAAGCAACACATCTATGCTAAATTGATGTCATACTGACATTGTCTGGAATGGTTGTTTCAGATTATGATATGCCCTGATAGATTATGATATGCCCTGATAGATTATGATATGCCCTGATGCATCGTCTGTAAACTCATATCAGCTAGTATAACCAATCTCAGCTTTTAGGACCCCCCCCCCACAAATAATTATAAAAAGGCAATTCTTTGTTAAATATGAAATGGCAATAAACTGAACATAGTTATTTAACATTATTTTTGCATTTCTCCAATAATTTATCCTAATCTAGCTCTCCACTGATTTACCCGGAATACATGAAAATAATGGCATTTAGAAACACTAACTTTTGGGAACAATACCACACTTGATTAGCTCTTTGGAAGTTTGACAAATTGCAGATTTCCTATGAAAGAGGGATAATTAATGAATGATTAATTATTAAGAACACATCCTGATTTTAAGCAAAAGGGAAAAAAACAACAATCACATTTATTTTGTATGTAGTGCATGCCATCATGTTAAGTGCATGTAGATATTATATTATAGGGACAAAACCATGTCATACAGCACAGCTTTTAAGGAATTCTTATAAAATGAACGGTAGTCAACTGCACAGAGAGACTAACCAACTCACATCTGCCAAACCCATCTATGTCACTAAACCTGGACAATAATTTATATTCATCTTAAGCAACTATTACCACATGCCAGTTTCGAAAGTGCTTATTTATAGGAAGCCAAACAATTCAAGTACTGTAAATTAGTTCTGAAAGACTGAACTGTTCCTTGGTGACTCTGAACTACTGTGTCTCCAGCATTACACATTTTTCATTATTTTTAAAAATCACACATCACAGACCTACATGCCAGGTTGAAAAATGTCCAGTAAGCAAATATCTTCTCTGAAAAACCCAAATCCTTGTGGCAGATATGTAAGGCATTTCATTTAGAACCTGCATGCTACTTCCTACAGATTACAAAGAGATCAGACCTCTCGTAAGTGAGAACGTCCATGATCTTTATTTCAGAACAAGGATTTTGGTTCCTGTTTTTTTAGTTTTGCTTTCTTTCCTCTTTAATTGTTCCGTTCTCATTCCTCTTATTTGTCCTTCTGAAATTGGAATATAAAGGCCAAATGGAATATTGTTACTTTATTTGTGCTGAGCTGGAAAAACAAATGGAAGGATCGAATCAAAGAGCAGTGAGCAGCAATGGCCACAGGATACTGAATTCATCTCTTTAGAAAGGAATTCTAAGGGTCATTTCTCCCATCAATCCAGCATTGCTGCGAACAGAAGGTCTCCACAGCCTTGGCTAATGGAAAAGCCAACTAACCTGTACAATGTTGCAGTAATACCGTAAGTCCTAACCTGAAAAGAGTACATACAATGAACTGATATATTAGGATTTGATGTAGAAATTCATGTCTATTGTAATGGGCAGAGAAGAGGTAGTGAATCTAATTTTAATAAGGGCCTTCCCCAGAGGAAGTATGGTCAAACAGAAGTCAAATTAGCTGACTTCAGACTGTGTACATCCCAGGATGAATCAACATTACAGTGATTTAAGCCCAATTTAATTTAGGCAGATTAAAAACAACACAAGAATAAGAACATTCTTAGAGCATATTAATAATTAAACCAACATGAACACAAATTAGTAATATTCTACATAATAGTAAATGTACTGACAACTTGTTATCATATTCCTAGTAATCAGTTTAAAGAATAAGTCAAGCAGCTTTGCTATATCACAATGTACACTGCCTTTCCATGTCCAGTATTGTTAACAGTCATGGTTGCTGATGGGGGGGAGGTTATGAACCAAACTCAACTGTCTCTTCAGTAATTTTCTTGAATTCATAGTTTCCTCTTCCATCCATGTGAAGATAAAACTGAGGAGATAAGAAAACAGAATTAGCAAATGTGGATGTTAAAGTGTAAAATAATTCATCTGTTTGAATAAGGATCATCTACAGGAATTCATATTCATACATCTCCTCTGGGAAAAATGTGCACTCTGTAAAATATGCACATTTGATCACCATCTGGTGGCCATAATAATTCATCTAGTGACCTAAGCCTTATCCTCCTAACTCCAAAGATGTATTCAATGTTTTTATTAGTGAAACTCACAAATTGTTAAACAATAATCCTGAATTCTTCAAAGAGTGATTAGAGACAATGGGCATTAAACCAAGTGAGTTATAAAACATTCTGACAAAAGTAACATCTCTTAACTATTAAAAAAAGTTTTCATTTTATTTATGGGCAATCACTATGGGCAATATTACAGAAAAATCAACAATCTTTTTTAGTTATCCATGAGCTAAATAGACAAGATTCAGAGAAGTATAAAATTATACTTTATAAAATATAAAACCAAAGGGGGAACACTCTTTCGTTACCCCATACTAATATATAGATATAGCTTTGAAATGGAGTTTCCACTGCAGTTGTAAAATGTTATATGACTCTGAACCTAGAAAGAAATTTAGAAGAAAAATCTAATTAAGATAGCAGAGCTTAAGCAACCCCCTGCCTCTATTCACTCAAAAATTAGGGGAAAATATTCAGTGTATTTTTCCATTTATTAACTTAAAGTATCAATTTCGAAGGCTGCCCACTCGCCAGTGACACTGGGCAGCTCGCACAGAGTTAAAAATAATATAGTACACCTTTAAAAAAATCATAAAAAATGGCAGTGCCAAGAGGAAAAAACCCACAACAACTAAACAATACAATCTCAAATTTTCAAAAGCTGGTTCATGCAATATCCCACAATACAGATGGGAAGAGCCAGATCTTTAAGGTTCTCATAAGATCAGGACCATACAGATCTCAAGGGGATACTGTTCCAAAGGCCAGGTGCAGCAACAGAGAAAACATGCCTACTGGATCCCATAAGATGATATTGTTTAACAGGTGAGATCTGCAGCATGCCAACTGTATTGGATCTTATGAGACATTCCAGTGAACATTCAGGCCTGATACCATGTAAATATTAATCTGTTTAAAAGGTGGGTGATAAGTGATCATATTTTCTTGGAAAAATAAAGGACAAACATGAAAAAGGGGCAAATCTGAAAGAGGTTCAGAAGGATAAAAAAACTGTTTGTTTATAACTATGCTCTATAAAGGAAAATTCAAGAGCAAAACCAAGAAAAACTTTACAAAAATGCTTAGTCTAATAAAAACACCTAAAATCAAATAGCATATGTAAATTTATTTTAAAAGGACAAGTCAACTTCCGTATTTTTCACATGAATATGAAAGACTGTGCATTAAGTGGTACCATCTGTAGAGTAAAAGTTAAATGACCAAAATAAAGGACAAAAGTGAGTTTTTGAAGAATACATAAATCTGAAGGACAGCTTTCTGAAATAAAGAACTGTCCTTTATAATAAAGGATGTACGGTCACTGTAGTGATAAGGAATAGCAAGGGAGTTGTACTGGATGCTTATAAGTAAATAAATACTCTTCAAATGATTTATCTTTAAACTCAATTCTGATTCCCCATTTACTGACAAATTTGAGGTTGACTCTATGTCTTGTTTTTATATACTGGAAACTGCCTTACAGAATTTTAAACCTAAAAAGCAGCCTGAAAGCTCTTAACTTTTCTCAGGCTAGGCCTATTTCCTCTCTGACAGCCATCACAATCAGATATGGAATTACCAGCTTTCACAAGGAATGCCACGCAAGCAAGCATGCAGGCTGGTGAATATACATGACCGCTTGTGCCATATACCTCCAGTGCCAGCTAACTGGGTTTCTCTGTTGGCTGTGGAAAAGTACGGTCCCTGACAGACAGTTCTATCAAACAATTTATGTAAGTTCTAGAAGATTTTAAATGGGGTTACAGGCAGCTGCGGGACCTCCAGGACTGAATCACAGAGACCGCGATGAGGACCTACTGATCTGAAATGCTGCAGCCAGACACTTGATGTAGGCCATATGTAGTAAAATATATACAATACTTATTAAAACAGTTATAATTCAAGCTAATTTCTAGGCTCAAAACTTTATGATTTGAGACTGGAATATTTAAGGAATAAGTCTTTTGCATGATTGTGACCCTTATTTCAGATGGTAGGACCGCCTATGTACATTATTGTTCTCAATCAATCAATCAATCAATCAATCAATCAATCAATCAATCAGTAACATACCAAGCTGGTCTTACTCCCTTAGTAAGCATTTGCATTGTGAAGTATGGATTTTACACACTAGAAAAAAACAGTTAAATAAAATAAGTCTTACATCATGGTGCTTCCAGAGTGATTTTCTGTGAGAAACAGTGAAGAGAGTGATGCCAACCTGAAATGCCAAAACATAGTTTAAGATTATAATAAGCTTTCTGATGCTAGACATCAATCAGGACTGATGCACACAAACAATGAAAAAGCCAACCCATATACGATCTGGAGAAAAATAATCCAATTTTCCAAAGTGCTCCTTTTTCTAAAAGCAGCTACTGGGAGAGGGGACTATTTGGAATAGGGTTACAGTGCTGGACTGAAACCTTTTGCTGTGTTTGATTTCAATGATGCATAATTTTCTTCTGTAACTAACAGTTTCACTATAATATCTGTATGTTTTCCCTACAATAAGTAACAGCAGATTGGAGCAGAGTGATTTGGAACAGGGAATCTATATGGGAAGCATAAGATTTCACTCCCTTCTCCTAACCCTAGTCCCTCAGTTTGCCTTTGGATTAAGAATCAGGTTATATCTAACATGTCATCTTACATATGGAGTCCCAATTTTAAATCCTAAAGTGATAAAAGATGTAAAATCTTTTTCACTGAAATCACCAGAATTGGAGACTGATTTTAAGAAATTATTTCATAATTGCGTAACCATATTTTAACAATTTTTAAAACTTTTATTCAGAGATAAAGAAGAACTTCGAATCTAATATATGGGAAAATACAAGCATGAATAGTCAACTCTAGCTTCAGCAGCTGCACAATTCTTATTTGCTTTGTCATGACTCTGGTCCCAAGCAAGAATAAACAGCTACTCAGGGGAAGGACCAGATATAACAGTTTCAATAGTTGCATAAAATTCCCACTCAGCCCTCTTATTGGTATTGCATTATTTCCCTCCATCCCACTCTCCAGTAGAGGCTTCTCTGACTAAAAGGGGAGAATTAATTCTATCAAATCCCCTTTTTGGCTTCAGCCACCATCTCCCCCTCTCTTCCAAAGCAATGCTCTGTATCAGAAGGCCGCTGCAAGCAGTTGTAAAGGGAAATTCAAAGTCAATGAAATCAATCACTCTCATCTTTTAATTCAGAGAAATGACCTCCAGATTGAAGAGACTTCCATGAGCAAAGGGACAGAATTAGTTATATTCTATAGAAAATATCAGATAAGAAATTTGCCAAAGGAGACTGTCCTATTTTTCTGTGATTTATTTCTTTACAGGTAGTCCTTGCTTAATAACAATAGGGACCGGAAAATTGGTCATTAAGCAATGTGGTCATTAAGTGAGTCACCAAGTGACCAGACCCAATTTTATGACCATTTTTACAATAGTCATTAAGCGAATCACATGGTGGTTAAGTGAATCACATGGTGGTTAAGCTTCCCCAATGGACATTTTTTGCTGGAATTCACTTAATAACCACGGGATTCGCTTAACAACCATCATAAAAAAGGTCGCAAATCATGATTATGTGACCATGGGGGGTGGTGTGACAGTTTGCGGCGGTTGCAAGTGCTAGTACAGGTCATAAAGCACTTTTCCCGAAGCTGTTGTAACTTTGAACCATTGTTAAACGAACAGTCATTAAGCAAGGACAACCTGTACTGTTTTATTCTGCCTTCTTTAAAAACATATTCAAGTTAATATGTTAGGGTTAGGGTCTATAGGCCTAGAATTACTAGAGTTAATGTAGTCATATATATATATATATATATATATAAATACACACATATATATACACATATATATATACATATATATATACATATATACATATATATATATATATATATATATATATATATATTTTGACATGGCTTTAAAGTTAGATTTTAAGCAGGCAACGCAAGGACATCCATAGCAAGACGTACTTTCCGACAATGGCTGTAGATGTAGCCCTCTACATCAACACTAACGGCACTAGTACATTCATCCAGAATTGCAAACTGCGGTTTATGGTAGAATAATCTAGCCATCTGCAATGCAAAAAGAAATGATAAAGGATTACCATATAGTTCATGCATACATAGAACATTAAATTAAGGGTTTTTTAAAATCTAAGATACCTTTTTAGTTAACCATAAAATATAAGCCGCATTATATGATGGTAGAGATGTCCAAATCACAGCAGTACTATACAGATGTGCATTAATTCCACTACACTCATATTCTCCAGAGAACCTCAGTACCCAAACATCCTCTAGTAAAATGTTAAAGTAAAACAAAGCAAATTTTATACATGGCACATTTTCTCTTTTCTCTTGAAATAAGTGCAAAAATTAATTTCAGAATTAACTGAAAGTATTTTACTAAATTTCTGGCCTCTAAAAGGTAGCAAGTAATGGGAGACTCCTATCTATGACCAAGAACTGCTGCCAGTCTGAATAAATCCTAGATTAGAAGAACAAGTATTCTCAATTGGAATTAGGCAGAATTATTATTTTGAATTGTAAGTAGTCATCTTATATTTATAAAAAAACCTTACTATCAAAAGCAGGCATTGTAACACATTTTGTTTCTATTGAATATTAAATAATTAACCAGCAGGTAGAAGGGTCCAGGATGATGACTGGGGCATCTTTTTACTTAGTTCAGTTCCTTTCAGCCTGCAATTTCCAACAAAGTGGATAGGATGCTCTCTAAGATCTCCTCAACCATCTGTAGTTTGGATCTCTGTCCTTCCTGGTTCCTTCGGGCAGCTAAGGGAGAGGTGAGATCTGGATCTGGGAGATTGTTAATGCCTCACTGAAGGACGGGATGCTACTGGCAGCCTTGAGCAAGGCTGTGGTACACTTCCTCAAGTAGCTCTGTCTGGATCCAGAGGTAGCTCAATAACTATTGCCCAGTCGTCTACCTTCACGTTGGGGGGAAGGTTATTGAGACAGTGGTAGGGAATCAACCATGGAGCACCCTAGAATTAATGGATTTTCTAAGGACTCTACATTCAGAATTCAGGCCTGGATATGCAATGGAGATGACACTGGTTGTGCTAGTAGATGACCTTTGTTGGGACCTAGATGGAGGAAGTGCTTCTATACTGGTCCTCTTAGACCTCTCAGCAGCCTTCAATACCATCAACCATTGTATCCTTCTGGATTGCCTTCAGAGGTGGGGACTGGGGGCACTGTGTTGCGGTGGAACTCCTCTTTCCTTGGTGGACTGTTCTAGTTGGTGGTGGAGGGGCAGAAGAAATCAATTATTATGGGGTGCCTAAGGGAATAATACCCCCTCCCATTTAACATTTACAAAATGCAGGGAGAAGTCATCTGAAGGTTTGGGGTTTGCTATCATCAATATGATGTAGTTAGCTTTACACTGTTACCCAGGGAAGACTGGTAATGCCACTGAAGTTATGCCCCAACTCCTTGAGGCAATGAGGGTGGAGAAAGGAGACTTAAAATCAATCCTAATAAGGCAGCCATTGGGGTTCTCTCTCTGCTCCAGTGACGTCTCCTAATCAGGTGGCATTACCTTGAAGGAACAGGTCTGTGACTTGGGTTTCTTTTAGACTACAACTCCTACTAGAAGATCAGGCGGAGGCTGTGACCAGGGAGGTCTTTTCCAGCTTCAGCTGATGTACCAGTTGTGGCCCTATCTGAAGTGGAAGGATCTTGCTAAAGTGACTCATGCCCTCATCACAACCCACTTAGATTACTGCATCACACTGTACATGGGGCTGTCAATGATCCCTTGGAAGGTGCGGTGCAGTGGCTCATATAGTGACTGATGTTTGCTAGTGGGAGCATATTGCATCAGTACTGTAAATCCTGCATCAGTTGCCAATAGGCTTCTGGGTGCAATTTTAAGTGCTGGTGCTAACCTATAAAGCCCTACATGGCTTGGCACCAAATGATCTGAAGAACTGCATTTTCCCATTGGAATCAGACTGGCCAGTTTCAGCTAATTGGGAGAAACTATTAACAGTGTCCCCCTTTAGAGAGGTGAGTAGGGCCAAGGCTCAGCAGTGCTGTTTTTTAGTGGCTGTGCCAATCTTTTGGAGCAGCCTCCCAGTGAACATCTGGTTGGCTCCCACCCTGACTGTCTTCTGGAAGTTTATCAGAACAGAGCTCTTCTGGAGGACATTTCAGTCTAGATTCCATCTTAGTTTGGTTGATTAATTTAATTTAATGTTGTTTTCAGTAGTTTGTAGACCTTTAATATATACTTTTGTTTGTTTGTTTTTTGTGTACCTTTCTTGTAAATCACCAAGAATTCCTAGGGATTTGGTGGTCTATAAATGTAATGAATAATAATAGTAGTATTAGACCACAGTTTTACTTAAGCTATATCAACATCCTCAATCAAAAGAGGTGCTGGGAAATATACACACATAGTCAAGTGACATTGTGAAGACAACATACCGCCATTCTCTGTTTCTCTCCTCCACTGAGAACATCCATCCAGTCTTGAATGCTATCCCAGCCTCCTTCACGTTCCAAGATCTGACCCAACTGGACATTATCTAAATACTCCTTTAGCACCTGCAAGCAAAACAGTAAACACATATTGCTTAACAGCTTGCAGACACAATAGCTAGTGCCTTACTGTCAATTTATCTAATAGATCCCTCGCCCTGAAATTTAAATTGGTTTAGTTCAAAATATTTTGTCATGTAAATTATACGAAGCAACAGTATTAAATGCTGCAACTGAGCCGAAGTACATGGTAAATGTTATTACTGATGATGTAGAACTCACATATAGTTGGCCTGAAAGTTCTGATTTACTATCCTTCCCTTCCCATTAAGATAGGCAACCTAAGTAACAGTGTGCTGTCTTTCTACAGAACTATAGTTTTTTCTCCAGTTGCTCAGTGATTTAAGACAAATAGCAATGGCATTATCACAGAACCTGGCATTTAATTCACGGAAGCATCAGTGCAGAACTGAACAATTTGTACGTATTGTCTTTTTCTATATAGGAAGCAAAATTCTGGAACTTGAAAATCCATGTGTAGAGTTATAAAATTCCACCTATCTTGAAGACTTAGTAGAAGTTAAAGCAGAAGGGTAATTTCTGTGCAATTACTGATGAACTGATACATCTCTTCTTTACTATATTCATACTCTTTAACTGTACCAGCAGACAGAGAGCTTCATATGTACCTGACTTTTATAGTGAGCTACTATAGAATCAGGATGCTCACATACTAGCACATTTGCTATCTGCCAAGTGGCAAGGTCTATAATAAATTCAGAAAATTAGCTTTTATGATTACACTGCTATGGTAGTTCAGAATTCTAACTGAGCAAATTAAGGTTTCTGGGATCAATGTTGTAATTAACCATTTGAATGAAAAGAAGACATGAATCAATCTAGGAATATCTGAAACACAGATACCAGTATGCAAATGTAAAAACCAACAAAACAATACTCTCTCCAGAAATCTTATTCTGGCACAGTTATCTATAATATGTACATATTTACTTTTTAAAATGTTATATCTTTCTTAGAGAATGAGAAATCAAGATGTGTAGAAACATTTGTAATTTTCTCTTTTTTCTCTGCTCCCAAAGTATCAATTCACAGAGATTGTGGGCATATGCACCTCTCTTGGAATGTACCAATCTAGCTGTTCCAAGTATGGCTTAACTATTCCCAGAAGTTAATCTTCCAAGACAGGAAGTGGTTTGTGTTGTTTGGCATACCATCCATCCCAAAATCGGAGTTTTACATAACTAAGAGATTTACCATTCTGAAATTACATCAACACTGCTTGAACAGGTTGGCTTTGGTGTCAGCTAAATAAGACTCACGTGAAAAAGAGGCTGATATATATATATATATAATATATATATTACCACCCTACTCCCTACTACCACCATAACTCAGACCAGTGAACTTGTATACGCTACAGCTACTGTAATCCTGGAAATGCTTGGCTACATGATCAAGAAGAACAGCAGTACATACACCCCCTAGAAAATGAGATTGAAGGCTAAGATCAAGGCAACCTGGAGAGAAGTCAGTCAGCTGGTAGAACTGGGTGGAGGGTGTGGAGATTAAGGATAAGTATCGGCTACTGAAAAAATACATGGTCCTGACTCCATCTGAAGCCCTAGAGACTGCTAAACAAAGGCTCACAGCACTGGCTGCCAGGCTAAGGAGATACACTAGAGAAGCAGAGGCCAAGAAGATGGATGCCCTGTTTTCCAAAGAACCATCCAAAGTGTACTCCCAACTGCAACCACACAATAACAGCAGAGCCACCAGCAGCGGAAACTGAACAATACTGGAAGAACATATGGGAGAAAGAGAAGACACATAACACCAGTTGAAAGTGGCTGCAGGACCTGAAAGCAGACCACAGCAATCTCCCAGAACAGGAACCAGTCACCATCACAATAGCAGACATCCAACAGCGAGTCAAGAACATGAAGAGCTGGACAGCACCTGGCTCAGACATGATCCGCACCTACTGGCTAAAGAAACTAACAGCAATGCATGAACGCCTAGTAATACAGATGAACCAGCTGCTAGCAGCAGGCTCCCACCCAGACTGGCTAACATAGGAAGGACAGTGCTGATCATGAAAGACCTCACAAGGGAACAGCATCATCCAGCTACCAACCAATAACCTGCCTCCCCACAACGTGGAAAGTTCTATCAGGCATCCTAGCTGCCAAGCTACAAGATCATATGGGCCAGTACATGAACACAGCTCAGAAGGGCACTGGAAATAACACCAGAGGCTCAAAACACCAGTTGCTCATAGATAGAGCAGTCACCCAAGACTCAAGGTCTAGGCAAACCAATCTGAGCACAGCCTGGATTGACTACAGGAAAGCCTATGACTCAATGCCATGCACATGGATCTGTGAATGCCTGGCGCTATACAAAGTCAAAAGGACACTAAGGACCTTCCTCAAGAACTCAATGGGACTGTGGAAGACAAAACTGGAAGTCAACTCAAGTCAGCTCACACAAGTGGCCATCAAGTGTGGCATATACCAAGGTGATACACTGTCCCCGCTGTTCTGCATAGGCTTAAACCCCCTCAGCCAAATAATCACAAGGACTGGATATGGGTACAAGTTCAAGAGTGGAATCACCATCAGCTACCTCCTCTACATGGATGACATCAAGTTGTATGCTAAGAGTGAATGAGACACTGGCTCACTGATCAACCTGACATGGATCTACAGTGAGGACACTGGGATGTCATTCAGACTGGAGAAGTGTGGCAGGATGATAGTAAAGAGAGCGAAGGTAGTTAAGACTGATGGAGTGGAACTACCAGTGGGCCACACAGCAGACATAGAGACCAGCTATAAATACCTTGGTATCCCACAGTCACATGGAGACCATGAGGAGGAAGCAAGGAAGACAGCAACATCCAAGTACCATCAAAGGATAAGACAGGTCCTGAAGAGCCAGCTCAATGGGAAGAACAAGATCCATACTATCAACATGCACGCCCTACCAGTCATCAGATACCCTGCCAGTATAGTGAGCTGGCCGAAGGAGGACATGGAGGCTGCCAATGTGAAGACCCAGAAGCTCCTCACAATGTACAGAGGTTTCCACCCCAAGTCACCCAGCGATTGTACATCAGCCGCAAAGAGGGTGGGCGGGGTCCGATGAGCGTCAAAGCCACTGTCCTGGACGAAACCTGGAGCATCCAGGAGTACATCAGTAAGACGGCACTCAAAGATGAGCTGCTGAGAGAATGCCTCAGGCAACAGTAGACATGGGAGGAAGTTCAAGTGGAGGAAGTACTGTGGCAAGACAAGCCCCTGCATAGGATGTACCACTGACAGATAGCTGAGGTGGCTGACACTGGGAAATCCTATCAGTGGCTGGAAAGGGCTGGACTAAAAGACAGCACTGAGGCACTGATCATAGCAGCACAAGAACAGGGACTAAGCACCAAATCTATAGAAGCAGAGGTCTACCACACTAGACAGGACCCAAGGTGCAGGCTGTGCAGAGAGGCCTCAGAGACAGTCCAACACATAGTGGCAGGGTGTAAGATGCAGGCAGGAACAGCATACACTGAATGGCACAACCAAGTAGCTGGCATTGTGTACAGGAACATCTGCATAGTGTATGGGCTAGACCCCCCAAGTCTAGATGGGAGATTCCATAGAAGATCATGGAGAATAACAGGGCTAAGATCCTGTGAGACTTCCAGATCCAGATGGTCAGGCAGGTACTGGCCAATCAACCAGACATCGTGGTAGTAGACAAAGACCAGAAGACAGCAGTAGTGATAGATGTAGCAGTGCCAAGTGACAGCAACATCAGGAAGAAGGAGCATGAGAAGCTGGAAAAGTACCAGGGCCTGAAGGAGGATCTAGAGAGGATGTGGAAAGTAAAGGCCAAAGTGGTCCCAGTAGTGTTACGAGCACTCGGGGCTGTGACTCCTAAGCTGGGAGAGTGGCTCCAACAGGGCCCAGGAACAACATCAGAGCTCCCTGTCCAGAAGAGTGCAGTGCTAGGAACAGCTAAGATACTGCGGCAGAACCCTCAAACTCCCAGGCCTCTGGTAGAGGACCCTAGATTGAGGAAGACACATACCATCCATAGGGGTGAAAGGGGCATTTTTTAAATATAAATATATAAACAAAGCTTGTTTAAATAGTGTGACATCAATGGCATTTCAAATTATTACATGCTTTTTAAATTACAGTGATTTCTGTCTTTTCATTTTTACTATATATCTACAATAAATATAATTATAAATATAATGTGAAAAATATAACGTAGGAAGAAAAATGCAGTTCACCTGGTCAGAAATTCCTTTCCTTTTTTGATCTTCTATAGTGTCTGGATAGATTACTTGGTCTCTCAATGTTCCAAGTGTCATATACGGTCTCTGAAATTCAAATTATAAGGGATTAGAAAATGTGGACATTCTTCTGAGAGAAAAAATGTCAATTGTCCTAGTGGTTTGTTTACCTGGGGAACATAAAACAACTTTCCTCTCTCAGGTTTAGTTAGACAGCCACCAAACAGAGGCCACAGCTGCAATAAAAACACACAATTTATTACAATAGAAATGTAACATCATTTTTTGTCTTTAAAATCAACCTTAGTTTGACCTTTACATACTTCACCAAGGACACGGAAGAGAGAACTCTTTCCACATCCATTTGGCCCGCAAATCAGAACATTTGCACCAGATCGCACCTGAAATGTAAATCAAGACAAAATATATTTAAAGTTCTTGAAAACATTAGAAGATGTACGACTTTCATTCATAATGCATGAGGTTAGCTTCCTTAACTTGGGAATCATATTCAGTTTGGCAAATATTTTCTAGATATTCTTTTAAACGTGAGCACTCAAAAATATTCAAACAGAAGTGTTTTTAAAATAAACAGATTTTGTTAAAGGAAGTTAAAATTTTACATGCAAATTTCAGTTCAGAATTGGGTATTCCTGCTTTTTTACTACTAAAATGTTGAGTTAAATTTACAAGTTTTAAAAACTCTGAACTAGACATCTGAAACGGAAATGCAAGATTCTGTTATTATAGCCTGCCTCAATAAAGCATAGTTCTGGTCTTCCTGCAGAGCGTGTTTTCTGATCTGTTCTACCTTAAAGGCCATCCTTGTGGCCACTCACTTGTGGAATGCCACAAAGATTGGTCTTCTCTCCCCTAGTCTTCAACATTTACATGAAGCCACTGGGAGAAGTCATTCAGTGATTTGGGGTGCTGATGATATCCAGTTTTATGCTGCCCAAGACCGAACTGGAGATGCTGTAAAGTTACTTTTCCTTTGTCTGGAAGCTTTAAGGGTCTGGATGGGACAGAACAAGTTGAACTAAAGCCCTAATAAGACAGTGTTGGAGCTACTATTTAAAAAATGTTTGGTATGGATATTCGGGTGTGTATTATAACTACTTACTGGAAACAACAGTCTGATTCATGTATTGTTTAAAATACCTATACTAATGTATGAGCAGTGACTAGGTCCATGGAGAATAGCTCTCTGTTCATCAAGTAGCCTTCCTCCTGATTTCCATCTGTACAGCATGATTATTACCAGGAAGGGAAGGAAGTTTCTGAGACATTTAGCACTGTACATACAGAAGTTGGGGAAACTGCTTACAAACTACTTGAGATAGTTCCACTCCAAAGTTTCTCATATAGAAATCTTTCCTTTTCCTTCCTCTTGGCACTTCTCCCAAGATTTAGAAGACCTTCTTGATTGTCTGTGGAAGGGTCCTATACTGAGAAGGAGATATTACTCAAAATTGGGTGGACTTCACTGGCCAAAATACCTCTAGTAATTTTGGGTAATTGTTCACTTTCAAGGCAATCTCCATCACCCTCATAGATCACTCTGTTCTGGAATAATCTTCCAAAGACACTGCTTTGGGATGGGAAGAGGAACAAAATAGATTTTTATTCTCATCCGGGCAATTATTTCAAGATAAAATTGTGAATGTTGCAATGTACCTCAAAATTGAGATCTTTAATCAACATATCGCCATTTGGTGTTGCCAACGGAACATGATCAAACCTTCAAGGAAAACAGACATACCACCATTTATATACAGAGATATTACCATTACAAAAGAGGACAATTAGTAAACTGTCTACTAAATTTAGTAGTAAACTACTACTAGAGAGTAATGTTTTCAAGGTGCTTGCAACATAGCCATATCACAAAATAAGCACAATTAACAAGTGCAAAAAACAAAATGTGTTTTTGAAATAGAGATGGGAAAATATATGAAAATCTACAAAACTGAAAATATAGATACTGTCATGTTTCAAAAGCATAGTCTCTGCCTCTGTTTATTATATGTGTAGGTGCTATTTCTTTCCAAAAATGATTCAGGTAGTCCTTGAGTTATGACCATTTGTTCAGTGACCGTTCAAAGTTACAGTGGGGCTGAACAAATGGTACTTACACCCGGTCTCTGAAGTTATAGCCATTGCAGCACCCCGTGGTCATGTGATCAAAATTCGGGCATGGCAGCCTGCCTGCACTTATGACCATAGGGGTGCATCAACTCCCTCCACCCACTTATCTCCCCCCATCTGTGCTCTTTTTGGCCCCTTGCACTCTGTGGCCTCTGCTGTCCTGTGCTACACTGCCCCTAGCTGATCTTCGCCGTCTTCTTGCTCCCCCTGCTGACCAAGCACACCTGGCCTGGCCCTTTGTGAGGCAGCTGCTGGCTGCATGAGGCTTTCTTCCTGAGATTACGCACAGCAATTTCCTCATGAGACCTGGGGAAGAAGGCCTCATGCGGCTAGCAGCTGCCTCACAAAGGGCCAGGTCGGGCACACCTTGTAGGCAGCAGGAGCAAAAAGATGGTGAAAGTTAGCAGAGGCAGTGGAATGCAGGCTGGCGAGGGCAGCTGGGGCTGCACTGGCCTGGGCTGGCTGGGGCTTTACACCACACTGCTGGGCCTGGCTGGGACAGCTGCAGCTTCCTGGGGTGGCTGCGGCTTTGTGCTGCAGCTCAGGGTCTTCTTGGAGCCCCAGAGCTATGGCATGCCAAGAAGCCCCTGAGCTGCAGAATGGCAAGCAGCCCCAGAGCCAAGCAATTATGGGGCTCCTTGCTGCCCAGCAAGGCAGGGTGCAAGGTGGCCAAAAGGGCAGAGGTGTGTGTGTGGGGGAAATAGGCAGTTGGGGGGAGTTGAAGGGGAGGCAGTCCCCTACCTTGGAAGTACCAAGGCTTGGGGCTGAGAGGGACCAAGCTGGGAATGGCTTGGATCAGGGTATCCTCAGCTAACGAATGGTGGAATTCAGTTAACGACAGCAACAGGGAGTGCCAGGATTGCTGTCGCTAAGTGATGCAGTCATGTGACATTGAGCTTTATGACCACATCGCTTAGTGACCGAAATTCCAGTCCCAACTGCCATCGTAACTCAAGGACTATCTGTACATAAAAGAGAACTAAAGTTGGAAATATGTTGATGTTGAGCATTTCCTTTTGAAAGTTTGTATGAACAGTAACAGTTCAATAATGTTTTGACCCTTGTTTTGTAAAGCCTGTTTTATATTTTTACTAACTACAATTCTCCCCCTGAAAGGTTCCTCAGATCCAAGAGATGGCAATATCTGTTCACAATTGGAGTAAGACGTTGATCAATGTAAAACTGCCGTCTTAAAACAAGTCAGATCATTAGTCAACTCTGCCAACTGAACAAGTTGTACCTTGTGATACTCATTATTTAAACATTTCAAAGGTAACAGTTTGCTTTTTAACTGAACTCATTAAATCCCATGAGCTAAGTCATGCAGATTGCACAAGTTCCAAGATCTGAGGAAGCATATCCATACAGATGCCCACAGGATCAGGTTTCCTGCATTCAGAAGTCCACAATGGGGGTGGGGGGGAAGAGAAAAAGAAGGGCAGGAAGCAACTGTAGACATGGCCTCACAGTCATTTTTTGTACAGTTTATTCTTGTGGGCAAGAGGCATGTACAGAAATCTACAAAAAATGCTAAAATTAAAAACAAAATTTAGATAGCATGGGTGGATATGCAGAAATGAAGAAAGCTAATAAGATGTCCTAATAAGAATGAGAGATTTTACCTACTTGATAATGTTATCTGTTATGACAATCCGTCCTGTACCAGGAATCAATGGGGTAGCTTGCTTTAGATCTAATTCTTAAATTAAAAAGAAATGACAAGTAAACAATAGCAAAAGTATTATGAGTTTTTGTATTAATTCCTTAATCAACATCAGGGCATCACAGTTACCTTTTTCTTGTGCTAGCATGGTTCGTTGATATTTCCCACTGTTTAGTTCCTTCAGAACTTGCATTAATTCTGTGATTCGAGCTGTGAAGCTAAAGGTTATAAATTTATTAAACTAACGGAGTTCAAGAATTTTTCTTCAAAACTGAATTTTCATCAAAAATAAACTGACATTTTAAAATGGAAGGCAAAACAATCAATTCACAAGTGCACATTATAATTATTTAGAAAGTATTATTTTCTGTAAATGATGTGCCAAGCTTTGTTAAAATGCTTCATGTTTTATATTTCAAAACTGAAATTTATCTCAGTTATCTCAAAACTGAAAATTAATACAGATTTTGGGTTACGAGGATAAAATAAATTTATTTTATGAATGCCGATAGGATTATACATTATTGGTCCATCTTACCCAGCCAATCGAGTCATTTCACGACCAGCTAGAACTATTCTGCCAAGGGCTTGAGACATTCTCAGTAACATTCTTCCACTTTGGTAGTAATCCTTAAAACAATGAAATATAGGTTTGCTCAAAAATGAACAAGCAACATGTGTGTCATTTATTTTAACTACTACAGCAAATATATTACTCACCTCCAAAAGTTCTGCATGGGTACTATTCTGATGACGTGGATGAGACAAGTTTAGAAACGGACGGCTAACAACCAGGTAGCCAACTACGGTAGCAAGGTCTATAAGATTCGGGAAAAAAAAAAGTATTTCTAATTTTGAATCATTACTTTAAATGTGGATTGATCCAACATTCAGACAGCAATTTCATGAAGCATTGTTTTATTCTTTTCAATTTCATACAGGTAGTCCTCATTTAGCAACCACAATTGGGACTGGATAATTAAGGGAATTAATGTTTGTATTTATATTCATTGGAGAGGAAGGGATTGCAAGAGAGTAAGAAGGCATACAATGGGGAATACACATCGAAAGCAACGTGGTGGCACTAGCAACCATGAGCATGCTATGCAAATAGCCCGGTGTACAGGTGAAACTCGAAAAATTAGAATATCGTGCAAATGTTCATTTATGTCAGTAAGGCAACTCAAAGTGAAACCAATATATGAGATAAACGCATTACATGCAAAGCGAGATATGTCAAGCCTTACTTTGGTATAATTGTGATGATTATGGCGTACAGCTTATGAAAACCCCAAACTCACAATCTCAGAAAATTAGAATATTACATGACATCAATAACAAAAGGATTGGAAATAGAACAATATTGGACCTCTGCAAAGTATAAGCATGCATATGTACTCAGTACTTGGTTTGGGCACCTTTTGCAGCAATGACTGCCGCAATGCGGCGTGGCACGGATGCTATCAGCCTGTGGCACTGCTGAGGTGTTATGGAAGACCAGGATGCTTCAATAGCGGCCTTCAGCTCCGCTGCATTGTTCGGTCTCATGTCCCTCATCTTTCTCTTGGCAATGCCCCATAGATTCTCTATGGGGTTCAGGTCAGGCGAGTTTGCTGGCCAATCAAGCACAGTAATCCCATGGTCACTGAACCAGGTTTTGGTACTTTTGGCAGTGTGGGCAGGTGCCAAGTCCTGCTGGAAAATGAAGTCAGCATCCCCATAAAGCTCGTCTGCGGAAGGAAGTATGAAGTGCTCCAAAATCTTCAGGTAGACGGCTGCGTTGACCCTGGACTTAATGAAGCACAGTGGACCAACACCAGCAGATGACATGGCTCCCCAAATCAACACAGACTGTGGAAACTTCACACTGGACTTCAAGCATCGTGCACTGTGTGCCTCTCCATTCTTCCTCCAGACTCTGGTTCCCAAATGAGATGCAAAAGTTGCTCTCATCAGAAAAGAGGACTTTGGACCACTGGGCAACAGACCAGTTCTTTTTTTCTGTAGCCCAGGTAAGACGCTTCTGACGTTGTTTGTTGTTCAGGAGCAGCTTGATAAGAGGAATACGACATTTGAAGCCCATGTCCAGGATCCGTCTCTGTGTAGTGGCTCTTGATGCACTAACTCCAGCCTCAGTCCACTCCTTGTGAAAGTCCCCAACACTTTTGAATGGCCTTTTCCTGACAATCCTCTCCAGGCTGCGGTCATCCCTGCTGCTTGTGCACCTTTTTCTACCACACTTTTCCCTTCCACATAACCTTCTATTGATGTGCTTTGATACAGCACTTTGGGAACATCCAACTTCTTTTGCAATTACCTTTTGGGGCTTTCCCTCCTTATGGAGGGTGTCAATGATGGTTTTCTGCACAACTGTCAGGTCAGCAGTCTTTCCCATGCTTGTGATTCCTGCTGAACCAGCCTAGAGACCATTTAAAGGCTCAGGAACCCTTTGCAGGTGTTATGGATTCATTAGCTGATTAGAGTGGGACACTTTGAGCCTAGAATATTGAACCTTTTCACACTATTCTAATTTTCTGAGATTGTGAATTTGGGGTTTTCATAAGCTGTACGCCATAATCATCACAATTATACCAAAGTAAGGCTTGACATATCTTGCTTTGCATGTAATGCATCTATCTCATATATTGGTTTCACCTTTTGAGTTGCCTTACTGACATAAATGAACATTTGCACGATATTCTAATTTTTCGAGTTTCACCTGTATTCCTGATTGTGTGCCTGGTTACTCTCTTGTAATCCCTTCCTCTCCAATTTCTCTGCTCTGCAAGAGGGGGGAGAAAAACAGCAGGTCAGGCTCAGGACAATGTGTATTACTATAATGGCGATCACATGACTGAGGGACAGCACCATCGTAACTTTGAATGGTTGCTGAACAAGGCAGTTGGTAAGTGAGGACTACCTATATGCTAAGCTCTTTCAATTAAATTCACAAGCAATGGTCTAGGGTCAACAAAAAACGTAACTAAAACTTTGTGTTATAAGACTTTCCCACTCTCTTCAGCCCAAGACTGGGGAAACCTTTTAAATAGCATAGGAATTAGAAGGGAGAACTATGGAAAACAAAGGTGGGAGAGTAGGTGTGAAAAATGCTATGGTCATTTTTAGGTCATTAAGTCAGGAAGCAGACACTGGGACCATGGAATTTCATATGGCAAAATGCCTTCTTTGTGGAATCTATCACAAAGTTCTATAACAGTTAAATAAATAAATAAAGAGAGAGAGAGAGAGAGAGAGAGAGAGAGAGAGAGAGAGAGAGAGAAAGGGGGGGAGAGAAAGGAAGGAAGGAAGGACGGACGGACTAAACACTTACATTTAGCAACAATGGTATCTATAAAGCCCATTGTAAACCGGAACAAAATGAAATTGTGCAGGTGTTCTACCTAGTGTGATAAAAAAGTGGAAAGTTATGTCAATATATTTTACATATGGTACTTAAATGATGGATTAAAAATAACTTTGCATTTCAATCAGTCTTTATTAAGGTATATTTATTTTATTGGGAAACAAAAAATAAAAATGTTGAAGCATTCTACAACACACAGGAGGTAAGTATTTATCAAAGCTGAAAATTTAAGCAGCAAGCCACTTTTGGCATTCCTCAGTTTTTTGTATTAAAAAAAAGGGTACAAACCTTTATAGGTCATAATCTTCAGAAAGCATATGGCTGATTATTGTTACATTTTAAAAATTCTTATAATTTCAAGGAAGACATCCATTTTATTCACTACTTGCATGAAATTTATATACTTTTTATATTGGATGTAAGTAGGAGACAGAATTATGAACTTTTTCCGGCAATGTAGATCATTGTGTATTGCTGAGTGTGCCCAGAAATAAAAATTAAAATAAAATGGGAAAAAATCTCATGACATCTCATACAAGAACAGAAATCTTATGAATTTGGCTCATTTTGTGTAATTTCACTGCACATGACTCTCAGGTGGTATCATGCAGGCAACAGTATGTTGGCTTGCAAGATAGTCTCTAGATTAAAGATCCTAGCTTGCATAGAATAGCATGAGCATGCTTGAGTAAAATGGGGCTTTGGTTGATTTTGCGCCATACCAAGTGTGCCAAAATTGACCAGTACTGTCCTCATAGTTAATAAAGCATGTGGCATGGATACATCTAAAGTAGCTGATCTAATCTACACCTTCTCTAACTTATGAAAAAGCATTAAGTGAAAGCTTAGAGTGACCAAAGCGATGATGGACTGCAAATCATTATTTATCAGCCTAACAAGTGGCCACCATGACATATGGAAAACTACAATCTGGAATATAACAGGGGTAGAGCATAAAGCAGCCAAGAAAACAAACAAATGGATCATCAAACAAACTCAAAGTTCTCACTCAAGGCTCCACTGACCAGGCTCAAATCTGTTCATTCCTTCAGGCACATTATGCAAAAACCTAGCTCTCTGGAGAAGGCTCTAATTCTGGGAAAGGTGGAAGGAAAGAGAAGAAGACCAACAGCGAGGTGGATAGACTCAGTCGCAATGGCCATGGGTGCAGAGTTAGAAGACCTGAAAGATCAGGTGAAGGACAGATCATCATGGAGAAAATCTATCTGTTTGGTCACTAAGAGTTGACACCAACTTGATGGCATATATTCAATCAATCAATCAATCAATCAATCAATCAATCAAAGAGGTTAAAGAACAAAAACCAGATATGTTATATGCCTGTAAAACTAAGAGAAAGGAGAAGGATGTAATAGATCTGAATGAAAGTGGACTGGCTTTGTAGAATAGTTGATAATACATGAATACATGAAGGGAATTGAAAGTGTATGTTTAATTATGAATAAAAGGGCTAAAATGTATGTAGAAGTATGAACTGGTGTCATTAAACATTAAATACAGAGTGAAAACAGAAACGATTATTAATTTTGGACAAAACTGTACAAGATTCTGAAAGAATGTAATAGTGGGAAATTATTCTGTTAGGCAACAAAAATGGATGAGTTGAAATGAGATCAGAGGAAAAAAGGATTCAGCCATTTGGAGACTGAAAAATGAATGAGAATAGTTACCATTTGGTGAGCATCTATTTAAAAACAGTCTGTTTCAAAGGAGTGGTTTAAAATCTATTCATACCTACACATTAAAAAAGAATGAATATAGATCTAAAAGCATGACTGATGGTTTATGATTTTTATGATGAAAGATTGACAGAATTAGGAAAGAATGAGAAGTTCTGAATGTCAAGTAGACCATTTCTTGGTAAGTCAAGTGGGACTTGGGGAAAAAAGTATAGAAGAAGCAAAAGAGAGAATAGTGCAGGAAGATAAAGCATAAATCCCACATGAAAAGGTTTTAGAAGATACATTAATCTCCCAGCTAGATGAATAGAAAGTGGAAAAAGAATGTAAAAATTGCTTGGAAAAGAGTGAAAAGATTTATGCTACAAAGTACCATAGGAAGATGTCCTAACAAAAAGTATGAGAAAGAATGCTTAGTGGAATATTGGTGAAAAATGCTGTGGATAAGAAAAAAAAATCGTTATAAGAGAACAACAGCTGTATTAAATGAGGACCAGAAAAAAATATATTGTATGTAGAGAGAGAAAAAACAGCTGCAAAGAATGTAGTCAAAGAGATCAAGGAACAGTTAAGATTAAAAGTGGCATAGAAAATGCAGAGCAATTTTGAAATACATATGCATGCATGTATGTTTTAAATAAAATAATAATAGAAACTTCATCCAATGTGTGGATGTGTTATGTTGATGACTCCCAAGAATAAAATATGCAAATGGGTAAAGATGGGTAAATTCTATCTCTTGGAATGTCATATCAATCAAGGAAACTTGTAGCACGTTAGAAGTTAGATGTGAATTGTGGTATGAATTTTCAGAGGCAAAAGTCTACTATGCAAAATAGGCTTTTGCCTTTTAAAGTTTCTACATTAAATTTATCAAGCATTAATAGTTAATATTTGCTTTTACATGTCAATTAGGGCTTCAACCTACTCACAACTAAAGCACAGCTACTGAAAGAAAGAGTGAAATTATATTTATAATGCAAAATGGGAAACTAAAAAATAAATTAATGTTGGAAAAAAAAGACAGGACAATAGATGGCACTTGTAAAAGTCAAATACATTTTTAAAAAAAATTCTGCACCCAGAATCGACAAAGTCACTGGGTCTGAAGTGAAGACCTGGGTCTAAAGGCAGTTTTAAGCCTTTAAAGTTAAGGAAAAATGGAAGATGTAAAGGCTGAGGGGGGAAGGAGACAGTAAGAGGAAGAAAATGCCCTGACAAGATTTTTGGAGGGTGGATATAGTCGAATCTAGGGAGAAAAAATCCTCACTATCACTAAAACATTCAAAGGGCCAGATTATAGGAAAGTTCAAAGCACTATATGTCCCCTCCTTTTTAACTACATCATTTGACAGTATATTCCATATAGTCCTTAGGCATTGCTTGCAGGAAAGATATAGTTTCTTTCGCTGATTGCTTTTATTTTCATTGAGTGGTCATCTCGTTCAGATATCCCTCCAGCACAGAAAGCCTTTCATAAATCTCTAGGAACATTGCTCCAAATGTTATAGATTATTTACATTACAGAATGGTTTGATTTAACTTACCAGTTTGTGGAAAGTTTTGTGAATTGTCTGTTTTTCCCTTTGATTCCCATGATAAAAAGCAATTTCCTCGCTATAGGGGGAAAAAAAAGTCTAATCAACATATATTCACAAGTATGATCAAGCTACACAGCAGGAGAATGAGTACCTACCATTTCAGACAGCAGGTTGGCAGTCACAATTTTAAATACTCCCTCAATCTTTTTCCTTGCTTACTATGCATGTTTAATCCTGCCCTGCAGCACAGAGTCACACAGGCTGTTCCAGCATGGCATGACTCTCGTTCTCCCACATGTCTGGGCCAGACCTTGAAATGACTAAAACGTGATTTTGCAACTACCAAAGACGAGTTTGCTGCCACATCAAAATTAGCAAAAGGTTTTTGTTTAAATGTTCAAACAAGGTAACTCACAATGTGTACATTTTTAAAATTTTAGTTAATTTTAGTTGGTAATTAATAGAATTACCAACAACTAGTCCTGATTTTCAGTGTTTTCTGACCGCAGCTCACATTAAGCTATTAACAACCTCCTTTTTATTTATTTTTTAATAAAAATGGGTACACAGCATCCAACTATTTGGGGATGTACTTCCTAAAACAAATTACATTAAATTAAAACAAATTAAGACAAATCAAATGTACATACATATCCTATTCATCCAGTTTTCAGACTAAGATTGTTTTTTTCATTCTTTGCCCACCGATATAGAGGTTTAACACGAAACCTTTTCAAAGGTTTTTAAAATAAATGACATAAAGGACCTGATTTCTCTTGCAATATTTGGCCCAATGAACAACAGTTCGTCCTGAAACCATCTCATACCTGTTTGTAATGAGCCGTGAATTGACATATCTATACTCTCCTTCATATTTTTGTTCTGTAATAGTCATTTTACCAATAGGTCTTCTTAAGCGTGTAAGGAAAAAGCCTGAAAAAATCAGGTAGGCCATCATAGAAACAGGGCCCTGAAAATATCGAAGAAGAAAATAAGATACAACTTCCAGAACAAATCTATTAACAATCTATTTTCTTTTTCAAAAAGGGTGCAGCTAGCAAAACACCCATGCAGGGGCTGGCTACAGGGAAAAGTATCATCTGAATACAGGATAGAAGTTAATTCTAACTACAGAAAAAGGTAATCAACCTTAAAATAAGACCTGACAATTCTGATATTAAATAACATTTAATGATTTTTTAAAAAAAATGCAACTTCCAAATAACACTTAATAAAATTTGCTTCTGAGTAAATACGTGTATGGCATTGTATAAATCAAGGGTTCATCTATGATGCAAATCTCTTCTGAAAGATTATATGCCTCTGAGTCATCATGAGTTCCTGGAGATTGCCTGGGCAAGTCCCTGCAGTTTTCTTGGCAAGATTTCAGAAGTGGTTTGCCACTGCCTCCTTCCTAGGGCTAAGAGAGAGTGACTGGCCCGAGGTCACCCAGCTGGCTTCGTGCCTAAGGCGGGACTAGAACTCACTGTCTCCCGGTTTCTGGCCTGGTGCCTTAACCACTACACCAAACTGGCTCTCTACAAGAATCTTAATCTATGTGAAATTCTAAAAAAGTCCAAAATGCTCTTATCTTTCTGCATACCACACCATCAAGACATTGTTAAAAGAATATCTCACATTATATTTATCATCTGTTTATAGAGTTTGTAGCACACATTTATTTTGACAGATTGTAATGAAATGGTTGAAAATTTCTAAATTTCTTGTAGTTTTTAGTTCCAAATATTTCTCAGTATTACATCTATAAAAAATCTTCAAATAATTCATTTCTCCTACTGGAGAGTATGTAACTCATATTCAAAGCGCATAAATAAAAATACAATTTCACCTGTGCTCCTATTGCACTTGTTAGTTTGAAGATATATAGAACGATGTCCAAAAATGGCTGCAAAATAAGATTTAATTGTAAATATTAGCCATGGGAGAAAGCATTTAAAAGCATACTTTTTTAAAAAAAATGTCAGGTTCTTTAAATAAATGTCTCATTATAATGTAGTCTTTCAAGGGTTATACAAACATTCTGATTCAATTTAAAAAGTAAAGACCAGCATTTAAAAAATCTCTACAGTATAAATCACAGTGTCTCGTGAATTTTTGTTTTCTCTACTGTTCAACAGTTATTTAAAAGCAAGAACAAATCTTATATCTAATTCAGCAGTCTTCCAGTTTTCAGCAGTTTTCCAGCAGTTTCATGCTGAGAATGAAACAAATATATTAAAAAAAATCAAGCTCTGAATGTAGCTTGACCAAGAAAAGATACAAATTACAAATTTGATATTGCATGTCAAATGAAGCAACACTTTAATTAAAATAACTTCAGGTGCATGCCACTGGGAAACACCAAACACGTTTATAATAGCTGCCTACAATTAGGTAGATGTGCCTAACTCAATTCATCTCCTGAATTTAATTGCAGAATTGCTATAACTTTTATTTCATGGCATTCATTATATTAAAACTGCTAATATTTAAGCAATATTTAGCCATGCAGATGACAACACAATCACTTTTTCTTCACCCGTACCTTGCTGAGGTTTGAATATAGGTCTACTACGCTGTTACAAAATTTTTCGACGTCTTGTGTAAGTAGCTGATCAGGATTACCGATTCTGTTGTCTAGATTGCCCATTTTGTAGTACGTGTAACTCCTAAAATATCAGGAATCCGTAATTAACACAGCACTTTTACTGAATTATTAATGACATTAAAATGTATATGAACTTTAAAGGATTACAATTTATTTAATTTTAATTGAATTTCATGTTAAAAACTAAAAAAAAAACCACTTACTGTAGATACTGCTCATAAAGATACTTGGTAAGTCGCACACGGAAACATAATTTAAGCTCATTTAGCCCATATTTCAAGAAGTTATTCACTAGGGAAATCTACAAACAAGAACGTATTAATAAGAGCACATAATCTAATCTTCTTAAAACCCACCACCACCTTAGATCACAACAGATGGCAAACTAAAATCCAGTTTAAGACTATAACCCACAAAAAGTTCATCTGCAATCCTATAAATGTTTATTTGGGAATAAGCCCCAATAAACTGAACACAATGTAAGCTTGCATAGGATTGTGCTATTAATCAGTTTTTTAGAACTTCATGAAGGAACACATGCTTAGATACAAAGAACCAAGAGGAAGCCTGAAGTGTAACAGTGCTTGCTGCTCTGTGAACTGTTTTACCAGATGGTGACAGGTTTCTCACAGTGCAGTATCACAATATACTGGGGACTGTACCAGTTACAACATGTTGGTGAGTTAGGTTATGGTATAGCAGAGATTAGCAATCTTTTATTTGTAGGGAACCATATATTGCTACCACAAAGGAAACAGAAACCAACAGTGATGGATGGGGCTGTCTCACACGTATGTACGGATCAGGACCTTCTAATTCTTTCTTTGGTTTGGAAAGATTTTCATTTTTTTCCCCCACTTCGATGTTAGGGCTTATTCTGCTGGTTTTCCTACACAAACAAAGCTATAAAGTCCTATATAGCTTATTACTCAGGTATCTACAGGATGGCTTTCGCCTACCTGAACTGGCCCATTTGGTATGTTCTCCCTGGAAGAAGCTTCTGCATATACCCCACTTTTATGAGTTAAGGGGAATATAGGTCAAGAGGTCCTATTTCTCTGGCCTTATGGAACAGTCTTCCCTTGGAATTAAGACTGATACCATCCCTCTTAACATTCTGGGTGCTGCTTAAGATAGAACTCTTCCCCAAAATGTTCAGCGACTGCTTAAACTATTTCAATTCCATATAACTGCTGTGTTCCATTTTTGTCTTATATTTCAGTTGTGTCTGGTTGTGCTATTTTTTATTTTATTTTATTTTATTGTTGTTATTATTATTATTTTATAATGTTTACAACTTTTATTGTAATGATGTTTACTGTGGATGATTTTATTTGGCTGTGTATTTTACTGGATTGCTATAGACCAGTGTTCTCAATCTCAGCAACTTTAAGATGTGTGGACCAACCCCCAGAATTCCCTGGCCAGCATGCTGGTTGAGGAATTCTGGGAGTTGAAGTCCACACATCCTAAAGCTGCTGGGGTTGAGAAACACTGCTATAGACCGTTGTGAGTCTTTTTGATTTGGCAATATACCAATAGAATAAATAACTAGTTTTTTAAATGAGGGAAAAACTTCTCTCTGATTTTCAGCAATTGTAATGGGAACTGCTTTGAAAAACTAGGGGGAGAGGTTGGGTCCATTTAAGGCCCTGTGACCTCAGAATGCTTGCCCCAGTGCTAATGCATAGAATTATTGTAGGCCATAAAATTATTTTGGGAAATGTCTTACATAAAGATTTGGATAAAATTTTGCATATACAGGAGGAGCACAGGGATTTCCGGGGACAAAATGGCAAACTGAAGATGGCTCCACAAAAACCGAAACAACAACCACAGTGGAATGAAGAGCTGGCAAGTAGACTGGCTCTTTGTAACTCCTCTCTGGAAAGGAGGGGACTTGAGATCACCCTCAAGTGCTCTAGACAGTTGTTCCTCGCAAGAGACTGCAAGACAGCAGTCTCTGGCCAGTTTAGAGCTCTCTGGGAGATGAAGGTATAGCCATCTTTTTTTAAAAGATTTTTTTCATCCCTTTATTATTTTATAAATAATTCAAGATGGCGAACATACCTAATACTCCTTCCTCCTCCTACTTTCCCCACAACAACCACCCTCTGAGGTGAGTTGGGTTGAGAGAGAATGACTGGCCCGAAGTCACCCAGCTGGCTTTCATGCCTAAGGTGGGACTAGAACTCACAGCCTCCTGATTTCTAGCCTGGTGCCTTAACCACTAGACCAAACTGGCTTGTTTGCTCAAACCCAGTTGGCACTGAGTTTGCATACTTCCTTTTCTAATCATTTTCAGAAATTGCATGTTAACTGCTTTTCAGCTATTAGGAACCTTTGGATCAACAAGTCTGAAAACCCTGGGTGAGTTCCCTTCAATCCTTAGCGAAAGAAGTTTTAAATACAAGTTTAAGGACTTAATGCTTTTGTTTTGAATTCTTTTAGAAAAAACATAATAGGATGGGACTTTGAAGGTTGGACACTAGAGGGAACTAGAAGGAGCTAACGATTACAATTAAAAAACACTTAAATTTCACTTTCTAATACTGAATGAAGCAAAATATTTTGACACTGGACATATTGAAGAATATTTTCAAACAATGGACCCAGAAGTTAATTTTAAGAGTGTCTGCTTCTATAGATAGACTGTGTTTAAAATATGTTATGGAACAGGAACAAGTTTTACTGGACAAGACTGAGACTGATCTGAAAGTGGATTTAAAACTGACAGGCTACAAGAATGATATGGATGCTACAATGGACATACAAAAGAAACTGGCTGATGTCTTAACAATTAAAAGGGATATACAAATAACAAATCAAGAGAGTGACATGGATAATTTTCCTATACTGGATTTACAAAAGATACCTGTTAAGCTTTGAAGAATTTTGTGAGAAAAGACAAAGACAAAATAAAAAGAAATCAAGTTCTAGGACATTATTTAAAGGGACTAAAGATCAAGATTGTTAAAAGTAAAAGAAAGGAATATAAAGTTGGTTTATTTGATCAAGGTTAAAATAGATATGTCAGTATCCCTTAATGGACTTTTGCTGATAAGGACTGAGATGATGAGGTTTTAAAGATTTGTTTATAGATAAGAGATGGGGTATGGGGAGAAAAGATCATTTGTTGTATTTTAAGAGAAGGTGATAAGTTACTAAAATTGAGTATACTTGTGATGATGAAGGGAGAAGTTATTTCTTTATATATTTCCTTTCTCTTTCTTTTCTATTTTTTCTATTTTCTTTTTCTTTTCTGCTCCTTCTATTTTTTCTTTTTATTCTTTTCTTTTTTTAGTTTGTATTAGTTTTTTTATCATTGCAATTGTAATTTTTAATAAAATTAGTATAAAAAGAAGAAGAAGCTTGGATTGGGGAATCACTTTTGTCATGTCATATTCCTTCACCAGGGAAGGAAAGAATTTGCAAAGTGCCAATTTTGAACCCAGATACTTCTGAATTTTAGAAAGGGTATCAGGCAGTCATTTACACCACCAAGCTTAATTTCCTACTTAGCACATTCGGTTCTATCACAAATCAAATCCATTTCACTGTTACATCAACTTTTAAATATTTTTTGTACTATTAAATAAGAACTTTCACTATGCTGGTAGTTTCTGGATATAGAATATTTCATCCCTCCTGTTTCATTGTACCGGTCCCCACTGATATTAAATGAATCTTTCAAATTAACACCCTGAGATCAAGGGTAGGCAACTTGGAGCTCTTCAAATAGTTTGGATGACAGTTTTCACAGCATTGTGCTATTGGTCATACCGGCTTAGCCTGATAATGTTGCAGTCCGTAACTTCTGGAGATCACTACAATATTTAACTTTAACCCAGACACATAATTAGAGTAGGAAAAAAATGAAATACAACAAAACAACAAACTCCTTCAGGGAAAGAAATTTCACAGGAGTACAAAGTGGCCAAATGTTATTTGAAAAGTTGTGACCGAATACCTATTTGTTTTACCAAAGGGATGTCAACAACAAAAAGCACCACTTACTGCAGGCATGGCAGCGATGAAGTTGAACAAGTACCTCTTGAAATCTTTTCTACTGCGGCCAATGATAGCACTGCAAACCACCACATGCAAAATGTTAGTGGCAGAAGCAAGACCCATCCCACAATGTTTCCACAAGTACAAGTGGAAAGCCATGAAAACGAACACAAAAGAAAATCAACAAAAGCAGCAGCGAGACTATTTACACCATATAAACGGTTCAGATGTGCTCCCACATCTGTTGACAAAGCGACAGCTGATTCAGTGAAACCCATCACCTCCCTTTGAACTCTGGCATTAATGGAACTAATTATACAGGCTATTAACATGTGGTGGTTCTAAACTTCCAGATACCATTGCTCATCTCCTTGGAAGGCACCACATGTTACAAAGAAAGCTATCACCAAACAAGCCTAGTGTTAAATTCTACACCTCCATAATGCCTAGTTAACTCACACTTGCATCGTGATGTCACTAAGATATGTATTTTCCCCATTTCTGCTGGCATCAGGACATGGGGTAAGTTAGGTATTCTATAGGAGGAAGCAGGACCTGCCACTATAAAAGGCAGTTCTGTGCTCTTTGTAAAACAAAACTAAACAACTCCCCTATCATTACAGCCAGCAAATGCAAATATTTTAATAAATAGGATTCAAATTGAATAAAAGCCAGCATAAAAATATAGAGAGAAAAAACAAGAATAGGACAAGGAAGAAAAAAAATGATATTCAGGAAGGTGAAGAATTCAGTAGAAAGAATAATGGCAATGGTTTAGAAACATAGCAGGAAGAAATGAGTTTATGATCATCCAATGATCCGTGATCTTCCTCAACGTGCTGGTCCTGCAAGTTCTAGAATTCACAGCCAGCACAGCTAAAGCTGAGAACTGCAGTTCCAGTACACCTACTAGGAATTAGATTGAGAGCAATCTAGGACAAGTTTCAAGGTGGTGATGGTGGTGGTAGTGGCAGCAGTTGGGACTGTTTACTTTAACCTACTAAATGGTTTTCTTTGGAGCAGCAGAAAGCAACAGTGAAAGTCACCAACACCATACTATACAATTTGTAAGAATACAAATTTTGAAGCAATTAACAAAGCTTCAGAAAGACTATACAGTATACAATTTAGCTGATATTGTTCAAACTAAATCTCCGAAGTCATAAACCACTGGAAATAAAAAGCAATTGTTTCATTTATGCATCAGTTATGAGCATAAACATTGTAGATGCATGCTAATATTTATGTCTGTTTACCAGTGGAATGGAAACTACAAATTTAATAAAGAATTTCTTGAATAGCGACAGATCCCTGCTTACGATTGCACTGTAAGAAAAAAAAATGTACAGAATTTAATATTTTTTTCTTCTGACTATGCAGAGTAACCATTATATACTTTTATTGTACAAAACTAATGGACAGTTATTACCAGAGATGTCTAATAAACAACTCTTCTCAACAGACACCAAAATATGTAAGACAAAAAGAAGAGCTATTATGTGTTTCATAGGACACAATATTACTGAATGAATGTCAAAATGGAAAGCTTAAAAAAATCTCTCCATAAGATTTGTTTAAAATTGGATCTTGAAGCTTAGAGCAAAACTTTTGATATTTCAAAAGTATTCATCTTTTTAAGAACACAGGTTATATCATTTGTGCCCACAAGACTGCAATGTATTTATACTGTACACGGCATAGGAATAAAGAATAACGTATTACCTTCTGTAAAATAAACTAGTAGGTACATGCACTAGTAGTGTGTCAGTACACTACTGACACACTCAAGATATGTTGAAATCCCAACTTTTAAAAATCCCAACTTTTAAAAGTCAACATAACCTATGGTCACGAAACTAGGGAATTCTGACAGTGAAATCCCAACACATCTAGGAGTACCAGTTGAAGATAGTAGTTTAAACTATGATTTTTGCACATCTGGAGGGCACTAGTTGGGGAAGACTAATTTAAACTATGGTTTTTGGTTGTCTATGAGCCAAACTGGAAGTGGATGCTTCCTCTCCAGACAGCTTCCACAGAGTTTAGAAGGGGAGAGAAGAACCTGTGGCTTAACATGGCATCTTCTCATAGAAAGAAATATTGTTGTTGTATTACACATGGATTAAACCATCATATTTACTCATTTAAGCCAAATATCATCCATTTGTGCGCAAACTATGTTCCTAAAAATAACAGTACTAGCTTCTGATACAACATAGAAGAAGGATGGTAAGAAATTGATTCTGAATATATAAATGATCCTTACCTCTCAATAACTGTACCATTCTGAATCATCCAAATGTCACAATACGTGCGAAGTATCAACATAATGGCAATAAGTATCAAATAACCTGTCTATTATGAGAAAAGTAGAAACAATATTTAGAGATAATATTTCTTTTAGGAGCTTTGTACAGAAAGCGTACAGATCTTTCCCAACCACAAAGAATCAGCCCAAATTTAACATTTAAAAAAAGCTAATTTGTTCCAAATAGATACAGATGCAGGCATTATTTTTGCTGTATTATATATCTAAGCAATGCCAGGGAGCTGTAGGCTAGTTGCACTAGAGGAAGGAAGGAAGGAAGGAAGGAAGGAAGGAAGGAAGGAAGGAAGGAAGGAAGGAAGGAAGGAAGGAAGGAAGGAAGGAAGGAAGGAAGGAAGGAAAATTCATTTGTATTATTTGGTATTCTAATTAGGCATTTCAAGTTTGTGAAGATGCAAAGGGGATAAGATGCATAGCCACAGGAATCAGGGCACTTTCGTCAAACTCAGTCTCTTTTTATATTTACTGTTATAAAATTCAAGTAAATAATAGCTTCTACATTTCTTCTTAGCATAAATGCAAAGCAAAAAAAGAGAACAAATACAAGCAGAGTCCAAAATGAGTTCCAATTCCTGTTTTATATTAGAAAATTCCTATTACTGGAGTCTTCTTATACAGCATGTTTAACACTGTACTGTCTTCACTAGTTTTCAATTCATATCTAAATGGTCATGGTTAAAAACGCTTGAAACTGGATCTTTGCAGAGATTGCACACTTTTTTTTTAATAAAATCTTATTTGCATGCATTAGTTTTTTCAGGATAAGCTGATTTCTAGTCCTAATGTGATCGTTATACTTTAATTATGTCTCTCAGACGGCTGACTTGCAGAAATTTAATGCAGCGTATTAATATAGCATATAGTGCTGAAACAAGCAAAGCATGGTAGATTACTCCCACTTCTAACACTACTTGTGTTTGTAAAAACAGAAACAACAGTCCACCTTTGGGACCCAATTTGTATTTTTAACAAACAGGTTTGCAAATCTGCAATCTATAAAATTAAATCTGAAAAAGTTACAAACTTTGTTAAAAAGAATGCCAGTCTAAAGGAAAATCCTAGGACCACATTGATGTATGTAGCATTTATTCATACCCACTGCATTCTTCCATAGTGATGAGACTTAATGCTGACAGCAGACCTGGTATTCCTGATCACCGCATTGGATTCATTGGAGAACATCCACAACAATCAAATTATATGGTTTTCAATATTTAACTAATTCAAGTTAATACGAATAACCACACACCCAAATATTGTACTATTAAGTCTAGGTTTAACACTGGCAACCATAAAAATGTTCAGGAACCCATTTGGCATAAATGGCAGTGGCAAATTACTAAATTTTCAGTCTTTTAATGACTGAAATGAACAGCCTTCCTGTTGACTGGGCATTCTGGAAGTTACAGCCAAAATACATCTGAAAGACAACAGGTTAGTATGGTTTCATAAGAGAAATATTAGACTGATTATTCTCTATTTGAAGCTTACCTCTTTACAAAATGTCCTAGGGACCATAATTTTCAGGATTTGACAAATTCTTGCAAAAAATACTCTATCCACGACAGCTCGCTCTTTCTTGACTTCTTTCTGCATATTAAAAAAATACATGAGAAAATGGTCTCATCCAAATAGGTCTTTCTTAACTATTTCAACAAAGCTGAACAATTTCATGTGAATTACTCTCAGAATCCTAGATCTATCAAATAATACATATGCTTTTGCTTTGCAAAAGAAACAAGGTTTGCCATTTTCTTCATTATATTACTGCTATATCTTTATTTTATCAACGCTTATTCCTGAATGAATCAAATAGGTAGGCTGTAAATCCTGCCAGCCAAGATAGACCAAAAAGACAGAATTGGGAGCTGAAGCTAGTAGTATGTGACTGTCCTTCTACCTCCCACAGCAAATTGGGTTCTTATTTGCAAGCAGTTTTCCTGTTATTTCCAAGTGAAATTAGAGAAGGCAAAACATCTCTCTTTCTCCTGGATTATACTCAGTGATAAAAACATTACCTTATATATCTTAGCCGTACATGTGAAATTGATTACCATCTGATAGGATATTTTACAGTGATGCAGAATAGATAGGTAAATACAGTGAAGCACTGAAAACAATGAAATTCATTTAGGTTGACGTAGTTCTGATTTTACAGTAAGGCTTATTTTTAAGCACTAGCACAATGGAAGAATCCTAAAGAGGTGTTTTGTAAAATGTGAATGAAGCCCCTGTCTTTGAAACATTAAAGCAGTCGCCTCCTTTGCCAGGCTCATGGGGCTGCTTCAAAGGCTGTCTCCTGTATGTCTGCATGCAAGCGCAGCCATCAGATACAGGCCCAGACAAAGACAGCCCTCAAAGTAGTTGTACAAGCTTTGCAAAAAATGCAGCTGCTTTAATCCTTCAAACAGAGGAGCTTCATTTGCACTTAACTCCTTTGAAAAGTACTTCTTTCAAATGTTTTCCACATCCCTATTAAGTATCTACTTCTCATTCATCCACATGTGTGTCCAGTTCTTAAGATTTACAACCTATATAGTATAGATTTAAAGAAAATATATTAACTGTTGATATCTTTTGGCCACAAACTATTATAAAACACTTTAAGAAACATACTTATTAAAAACAGCCCACACATAAGCAATACTAGAGTCCACTCTGACGTAAATACTGCAAAACAGAAAGATACCATCTTAAAAGAAAGCTGCATTGTTTAAAACATTTCACGTTGGCCAATATAAAAATCCCAGTTATCATCTTGCTTTTAGTAACATTAGCCGATATAAAGTTTTTTTTAAAATTTATTCTAGTGGATGGAAGCTGTAGAATTATTAAATCATATAATGTTCTACAGCTTCTACCACACAGCACACTTAGTATTTATTACTCCAATTTTTAATCAATTCCCTGAAAGGCCTATCGACTGGTATTTTATTTCTTTATTAGCCAATGTCAAAAGATGGGTCATTTTTTCTTTGGCTAGATTCTTTTGCTCCTGCACAATTTTGTAAAAGGATGTTCCAGAGTTAATTTGTTCTGCTTTTATTTTATTGTTTTGTGTTTAGTCTCCTCTGTTATAATAATTATTTGATTTTTACTTCATGACAATTTGCTCTGTGGAGCCATAGCACAATTTGATGTTTTGTGGGTGCTTGTCCATACTGTAAAAATAACAGTAAAAAAGTAAACATATTATAATATTTCAGTTTCTAAATGAAGCTACAAACAAACAAAAAAATAGTAGGAACAGTATTTCAAATGACTTAATGCTATTATGTCACAATAATTTATTTATTTATTTGCTTGGAAATAAGCCCCAATTCAGTGGAATTCCATATATGGGACTATATAATATACATCACCTAAATAGGTACTCAACTTTCTCACTGGATAAGAGACAATATAGGTAATCCACACTCTTCTAACCTATTCTTTATTGTACTTAGCATATTATTACACACAACATAATTTCATGGAATTTCAGCAACCATCTGATCTATATTTGATAGAGTAACTGTAGCAAAACTCACCTCATTGCTGGGTAAATTTTTTCCATTTTTCTTTCTGCAAATAATAAGTTATTTTAGTTTTATTCTTTCTTACAGAGTACTTTACAAAATTAAAAGAACAAATTCCTGAACTTATTTATCAAATAAAGCAAAAACATATATCATTTTGAAGTGGTATGCACACACACTAGACAGAGGATCTTTTTAGGGTTAAATACATATTAGCTAATTTTGTTTTATTCTCTCCTGATATTATAACCTTCAGTAGGGTTACTGTTCCTGTATAATTTAAATGACAATCCATCTCTGCCTGAAACCACAACTCTAAAAATATTTCCCAATGCTATTTGAGAGAAATAAAAACAGAATTACATAGTTTCAAATTATATAGCAAAGAAAGACTGTTTATAACCTAAATAAAATTAGGTACACTTAGCTGGTAAAACCAATGCTAAAATTAGCTCCATTTGCATAGAAATTCTCTTTAATTTTCACTGGATGAGGGTATCAGTCTATAATTTATTTTAATAAGATTAGGTCAACATATTTTAATATCATTTATGTGAATTAGACTGAGATTACCTTCTTCCTAAACCAGGAATGGAGACCCCATGTCCCTTCAAATATTTCCAAACTACCGTTTTCAGTAGTGTCAACAGCATGGCAACTGAGAGTTCCTAAGAATTGTAATTCAGTAATATCTGGGGACCCTATTCTAAAAAGCAAAGTACTTTTGAGAAATCAAGATGCAATCAGAATATTAAGCAGGCCACTTTCAAAAAATGTAATTTATCTGTTGCATGCCTGTATGAAAAAATGTAGATGTTGCAATGATTACATACACCCCAATTTACAGTAATTTTTACATATCTGGAAACTGACAAACTTTTAGTCATCATACGTATTTACTTTATTTGATTCAAATATAGATAATACTGATTTTGTTTTATCATTATTTATTTAATAAATTTCTAGGCTGCCCAACTCTAAATGACTTCGGGAGGCTTCACAGAGTTAAAAGAACAATTCCATAAAAAATAAACAAACATAAAACAACTGTCCAAAGAAATAAACCCGTCTTTCCATAACTCCATTCAGCTTGAAGTGGCCCATGCAACCATCTTAATCAAAGCTGGGGGAACAGCCAGGTTTTTAAAGAATGGTTGAACATAGGCAAGATGGGGGCCATATGAATATGCACTTCTAAAACACAAATATTTAGCAGAAGCAAAAGCAACATTCTAGCAGACAAATATATTACGCCAAACTCCCCATTAATGTATACAAATATCTCGTCTTAATAAATTATAGGGAACCTATTCTAACTTTATTCCTTTACTGCACTACAAAAAAAGTTATCAGAAGTGTCCACGCCACCTATACGATTTGATGTTTAATTTTACCAAACAACAGCTAAAATAATACATCAGGATTTTAATGACAAAGACAAGAACCCACAAGTCAAAGAAATAAGATTAACATTACATAAAAGAACATAATAGCAATCCCTGCTTGTAGTGTTCACGACAGAAGCCTGATGGGACAAAGCACCAAATTAGCATTGTACGCATGGCTTATTTTAGGTTCATTCCACAGGCGGATGGCAGGAAGAAATTGTTAGACAATACAATTACATTTTAAAGAAAACAGAAGGTGCACACATACAACACAAGAAGCCTTTAAAAAGCCAGTGGTGGCCATAGGAAACCCTGCAGAAAAGCAAAATGAGTGTGACTGACTGCATAGATAGCTAATCAGAAATCATGTTTCTTGTATATTTCAAATGCAGCCAAAACGAAGTTAAGAAATTATCAGCGAAGGGAACAAACCAGCTAGAATGAATGATTTCATGTTATTTTGATTTTTTCACCATCCTCACACCTTCATAGGCTATATCTACAAAGGCAGTTTATACATAGCATAAGGTGTTTCTTGCTGTATTTCCAAAACTGTGCAATATCAGACTAGCTGTTTTCCTGACTTCCACGTGTTGAGCTATGATCAAATATGATTGATTTTTCTACAGAAGTATTTGCTGCTATATTTGATTGGATCATGCCCAATACCTTTTTGAAAGGACAGACAGAATTAAAATAAATCCATTAAATTATAGATGAAAAATAGTGGTTAATTAAATCCTAACTGGATGCCTCATCCCTTCAACTTTCTTGCAACATGATCAGCAAACATCAAACTGAAATCCAATACTTTAAATGATGCATTATATTAGCTTCTGCTCATTGCTTTTCTTGCAATGTAGCCTATAATATGCATTTAACTTGCAAACAGGAGCAAATTCCTCATTACAAAAGTGCAAAATCTGGCATCTCTGGATGCGTGCGGCCCTCAAACTCCTTTGGTACAATCCCCTGAGCTCTTTCAAAAGTGTACACATATATTACATGTATAGAGAATAATCAAATTAACTGTAGTTAATTTAATGTTTAAGTGAAATCAAGTTTAGTTTCCTCCTAGCCTTCCCCACCGATTTATTCTGGCCCCACTTATTCTTTGCAGCACAGCTTCCTGGCAAACAACTCAAAGGCCATGTGAAGCTGTTGGCCAAAAGTAAGAGTTACATAGTCTTACTCTATTATTCTTCAGTCAAGCTGTAGCTACTTGAGGGTCTTTCTCCAAAAAGGGGCCATTATGGACCTTTCCAAAAGTAAAAATTCCAAAATAATGCTTCTTTTTTAAAAAATGGGTACCCGTCTTGCGTGCAAAAAGCTCACACCTACTCATAAAATGATGCTTACCCTTTCAACTGTTATCTTCTTTCTTTTAAATACAAACATGAACATTTAACACATGTATGGGTGGGTTAGATATTAATTCAGATCTTGAGCCTATGTACTTCCTAACCTGCTTATGCTACATTTGGCACAACAGTCACATTCATCCCTTTAAATCCACTTACTGGCTAAATGATGCATTTTAGAATTAGACAAGTAAATGATTGCCAAATGAGTACTGAATAATTATATTGTTATTCAAACCAATAATTAAAAAAGACATAACATAGCAAAAAAATATTTTTTTTAACCTATCACTAATATAATTGATCTTATACTGACTATTTTTTACCGAAAACTATATTGTATGATGCATACAAGTGTCTTGGGCAGGCCCTAAGAAAAGAAGCTCAAAGATGCCAAACAGATGTATAATGCCTATGTTCTGATGAAAGACAAGAGCTCATCCAAGGGTTTAATAGTAGAAGCTTTTGCCTGGATCTGGGTCAGAGTAAATAATTCAGCTTCCTATAAGGAGGTATTCCCAAAAGATACCATAGATAGAGAAGGTACTATTAAGACAGGAGAACCGGAGCTAAGAAGACTTCTAAGTTCTCACAACAGATCTCATCATTCTCTATCATGAGGAAATGACTTCTAAGTTAACTCTTCAGATAGCAGTCTGATGGCTAAGTTCTTTTCACAGCCCCTCCAGAAGTTTGATTTCATAAGAAGCTACGCTTCAAAATATCCTGTCTGGCTACTTTTTCTGCTTTCATTGCTCTTTCTCCGTATCATGGAGAAAGGTGACAAACAGGTGAAACTTCTTTACCTACTGTATTTTCCCCAGATTCTGCTCAAATCATCATGCAAGATCAGAGCAGATCTCTTCTTTGACACTGGGGAGCTGCATGTGCTTTCACTGTGTTGAAAAGACAGAGCTGAGAGAGTAATTTCTCACACTGATAAGAAGCCTAGGAACAATTGCGAAAAGAACTGACAGAGGCAGACACCCGTGTCTTCAAAAAGAGATAAGCCTCCTCCCCTTTGCAGCAAAAGAGAATGAGAAAGTGGACCAGAATTTTGCCACCTTATACTGCCTATGTATAGGTTTCTTATTTGAAAGCAGAGAACTCACTGGAATTCTTGTGCTAAACCTTAACCTTCTTTCTAATAACTATTACTAAACAAAGCTCTAAAACACTTGTTCTTTGGCTTAACTGTTTTCAATCCACACTGCTAAAAGGGAAGTCTGACAATCGCTCATAATCCTACGCTTGAACAAAATGACGTTTTGCAAATATATCCAAATTGACCAAATTCATTTCTGTTTTCTGCCTGTCTTGTAACTCTCATTTGTAAATAAATAAAAATACAAAATGTTTGGTTTTCCACATTTATTCTCTGTTAATTACTGATAGGAATCGAAGTACAAAAGTTATGTAACCAAGTAATACATTGACTTGCTCTGAATGACATGTCCTATGTCAGAATAGTAAGACTGAATGCTGCTTTCTTTCTATTATCGTAAAAAAAATCTTTATTATTTTTATTATTTCACTGCAAAATTCAGTCTCATGATTTTATACAACAGTAGCAAAGCTATAGTAGCAAACAAGTAAAGTTCTAAGTCTTCTGCATTAGTCAAGACTCATGATATTCATTTGGGAGAAACTACCAAAAGAATAAAAGATGAACGATTCCACATTCCAGATGGCCATTGCTGTAGTCACCTGAAAATAATCTTGACTTAAGGGAGCATTTATGTTTGGCTTCAATCCATTTCCTTGTGAAGGAATATTATCTCCCCTTTACTGAAATAGCTTTATCAGAGGTTTAGCTAATATATCTTTCCTTGGTGGTAAGTTATGTGTGTAAGAAACCTTCAAAATGTAACATTTGAAGAATTCAACCAGACATTCTCTCTATCTGCAATGAAGGAACTACGATCTTCCAAAACTTGTTAGCTGGTAGATGATGGGAGCTTAATTCAGTAACATCTGGAAGAATGAAGTTTTTCTATCCCTGTTCTAAATACTATTATACTGCATATAGTCTTTCCTTAATTTTCATCTAGCTTCCCAGTACCTTTGGAAAGGATATACTATGACTCAAATATTTTTTTAGTTGAATAATATCACTCATCTCAGTACAACAAAGGCTCAGAAGTCTATCTGTCCTTGCAACATAATCCTACCTCCTACAAAATCCAGTAATTATGATTGCCAAACACTGTGCTATATACTGTGAGTGAAAGGGTAAGCCCCCAGTTTAAGAACGGGTTCCATTCCCAAGGTCTGTCCTTAAATCGAATGTTTATGTAAGTTGGAACAGTATTATTGTATAATACTGTATTATTGTGTAATGAACTCGAATCATTGTGTATTTAACTTGAGTTTTGCTACAATAGGCTTTGTCCTTAACTATGAATCATCCATAAACCAGGTGTTCTTAACCTGGGGACTACCTGTACATGGGATAAGAAGTTAATATCAAAGCTAATATTTGAATTTTTCTGCAGTATACAATTCATATTTGGAGAAAAATAATTATATATCATTAACCAAGTTAAAACATTTATTTCAAAACACTTCCAAATATATATGTTCACAAAAACAGAGCCCATCAAATGGCTAGTTTGACTGTGGAGGGTGTAGTGGGGTTTGCATTGGGATCTGATTTCTGTAAGCTGCCTGGAATCACTGTGAATTACTTTGGGAAGTAATTAATTTACAGATGAAGAGAGATTTTCTTTGAAGCAAAGAGAAGACTCCTTGCAGTGAGTTAAACCTTCTTTCAAGATTACAAAAAAACAAGAAAAAGAGACGATGATTTAAAGATCTAAAAATTCTTTGCAAAAAGCTTAATTAAGAGAAGATGTAAGTTTTAAAACAGACAAGGGGACAGTCTTTTTTTCTATTTTTATCATTTTTACTTTTGACGAAAGTACTTTGGTGTAAATTTCACTAAGCTAAAGAGACCAGTCCAGGGTGGGAATACTTGTTTATTCTTAAAGCATGAATTTAATTGGCAGAATCTACACAACAAAAGATAAGGTAAAGAATCAGACTGTGATGTTTAACTGTCATGTGAAAAGGAAAGAGGAGGATTGGGTCTACCAGATTTGAAATTATATATTGCAGCCTGTGGCTTAGCTTGGATGAAAGAGTGGGTGTTGTTAAGAAATAGAAGGTTATTGGAGTTAGAAGACATGATCTGAGATTTGGGTGGCATGGATATTTATGGTATGATAAAGCTAAGGTTAATGTACATTTCAAAAATCACTGTCAGAAGGGCCATTCTTAGAGTATGGAATAAATATAAATTTAGGATGTGCCTGAAAACACCTTTATGGCTTTCAGCACAAGAAGCATTTTATAGACGTTAACTTATCGTGATGTACTAAAATTTTCTCAAGGGGATTGTAAAATAAAATCAAGAGAAGATTTGATAACAGAGGATATGGTTGTCAGTGGTTTTCTTATGTACAATTACCAGAAAGGTTTAAAGTGGATAAAAGATGTTATGGTTTTGAACAATGCAAGACTGAGTTTGAAATAGAACTATGTACAAATGATGAACATATTATTGCTAAAACATATAATCTTTTGTTGAAATATGAGACATAAGAACAAGTGAAAGAATGTATGATAAAATGGGCTAAAAATTGTTGGTTACAATATACAAATGGATCAATGGGAAAATATGTGGTTGAAAGGATTAAAATTTACATTATGTTCTAGTCTTAAAGAGAATTTTTATAAAATGATGTTTTGTTGGTATTTGTCACCAAAGAAATTGTCTAGAATGTATAAAGGTGCTTTGAATCTTTGCTGGAAATGTGAACAGCAAGAAGGGACATTTTATCATGTATGGTAGACATATAAAAAAGCCAAAAACATTTGGATACAAATAAATACATTAATTCAGAAGATTTTAAAGATTGATGTACAATTGAAACCAGAGATTTTTCTTTTGGGATTAATGGACAGCCAGCCAAAAAAAACCCATGGAACTTTGTTCATATATATGAAAACTGTAGTGAGATTACTTAGGCTCAAAAGTGGAAAAGTTCGATACTACCCGCAATAGAGGAACGGTTGGTGAAGATGAAGGAGCTTGCAGAGATGGCTTGACTTCTTTGATTAGAGAAAAACAGTATCTACATTTATGGCTGACTGGAAACCCCTTACAGGCATTTCACATGAAGCAGAAAAAAATGCACTTATGATTTGTGGTTTTGATGACGACAAAAAAAATTGGATAATAGAAAAAAGTGAGTTTTTTGTAATCATAGAGTAAGAGATAATTTTGTAAACATACTTATATTTGTTGCAAAGAAAATCAAAAGCTTCTTGTTTCTATTCCTTTTTATCTTTTTTCCTGCACTTTTCTTTTTGTTTTCTTTATTTCTGTTTTAGTTTATGTTCGTTTTTAAGTTCTCTTTAAAACTTTTAATATTTATTTATTTATTTATTTATTTATTTATTTAAATATTCACTCTAATGAAATTCTCCAGAGCAGATCTGAGAGACTGAAGAGGCAGTACTGGAAAAAGAGAAGAGGGGAAGAGTTTATTGTGTGACTAGAGGATCATTGGATTTCACCTTATGACTATAAAAGTAATATGTGGCAGCTGTGGCTAGGGGGCTTTTGCACAGATTTTTCTTGTGCACCACTTGCGCCCTTTCCTGAACTTGCTCATGGTCACTCATGCCTTGGTCATCTCCCTTTGGATTACTGCAATGAACTTTACATGGGACTAGGTTCACCCATATTACACCCTGGTTGCATGAGCTGCGCTGGCTCCGAGTTTCCTTCGGGGTGCAATTCAAGGTGCTAATTAGCACCTTTTAAGCCCTACATGGCACAGGACCAGGTTATTTGCATAACTGCCTCACCCTGAGGTTATCTGCCTGTGCCACCAGAGAAGATAGGGTGGGCACACTCCAGGTCCCTTCCCTTAAACACCGCCATCTTTGGACCTAATGTCTTCTCTATTGCAGCCTCTGCCTTATGGAACGGAGATCCCACAGGCCCCCATCCATTTAACCCTCAAGAAAGTGGTTAAGACCTGGCTTTCCTCCCAAGTGTTGAGATAGGGTGAGGTTAGAGTGGGAAGGGAATGTTAGATCTGCATTTCTTTTGTTTTTATTGTTGTATACATTGTTTTATTTTTTTCAGTTGTAAGGCATCCAGAGTTTGGCTTTAAGATGGGCGGCTATACAAGTATTCTAAATAAATAAATAAAATAGGTTGCATCTCAATAAATGCAACATGCATTAGAATGTATATAGGTATGATCTGCTTGTCAAATAACTTATAAAATACACAAAATCTGTTGCTGAATCAAAGGAATGTGATACATCACTTCATTTAACTATTAAATGGTATTTTAGGAAAACAAAATCACGCTCAAGGTCTAACAGTACACTGAAAATAAGATAGTTATAGGATTTTTCAATTGGACAAACTGCTTTCCTTGGTTCTGGCAGTACATACATACATACATTCATTCATGTTTTCAACTCATGTGAAAACCCAACTTGCTTGTATGAAGATAAGCAGTTAATTGACTATTGTCCGATTATCATTTTAATGCTGGGAGATACCAGCTATAAATCTCTGAAATTGTTAAGTGCTAATATTTTTTAAAATAAAAATGTACTACTCAAACTATTACTTTAGTCTCAATCATCATGGCTGCAAACTTGCAAGACATATGTAGCAGCAATAATAGGTTCACCCAAATTGCAGTGTTTCAACAGGGTATTTTATAAGCTGCACAATATGAAACATATTTATTAACTATCCTTCAGAAAATTCAACTTCGGAATTTTTTTTTTCTGCATGAGTCCATACATACCTCATGTTTCATACGGGATAATCTGTCGCTTTCTCCCTTGCAATTTGCATAAATTAGATGCTTTGTATAATAGCCATTGAGTATGTTATGAAGGGTAATTAGTATGATTGTAACAGTAAAATAATATAAATATATTTTCAAAATAATAAAAGAAAACACTCTCCTGCCCAAGAAAAGTGGGTGGAGAAAATCAGCTATGTTTCCTGAATCAAAGGACAAGAGAACAAACACCAGTATCACTTAGCAAACAAGCCACTGTAAGTCCAAGATGGATATAACAGGTTTGATTTATTTTACAATCTGGTTGCCGTTACTGAAATCAAACCCACAGAAATCTTGGAGCACTGCAAAGCTGCACATAAACACTACAGCTACTGTTTATGCCATTTGTGCTCTCCAATTAGTTGGATTTCACAGGTCAGAAAGAGTCTTTCCGGATAATGGTTTGGATGGCCTCTCCCATCATCCCTCGCTACTGGCCAAGCCAGCTAGAACTAATTAAAAAAAGTGCAGCCCAAGATGGCCTGGGATCACTTGGTGACCCGGCACAGTTCCAGTCGTGGAGGACGAGATCAAGAGTTTGGAAGGGAGCCTCGCCGGGCTGAAGGAAGAGCAGATTTCCAAGATCAAACAAGTAACACGCTGCTACCCCCCCACCCCCCGCCGAAAAAGGCACACCTGCTGAATAGTCCACCTGTTCCCCGGGGATCAGAGGCTCCACGGCGCCACTCCTATTGACCTATGCAAAATGTTACGAAATTCCTCTCAGACTTCCCTTCCCTTCCCACCTTTCGACCTGGAACTGGCGCTTAGGTGACTGAAGGAAAGGGGAAGATTATTCTTCCCCACCCAGGCAGGGCGATCTTCCATCTTCGGAAGAATCCAACAATTATCGCGGTCGCGGTCCCGATCCCAGCCGGCCCCCGACCCCCGTAACTGACCCGTGTTGGGCGGCGGCGGCGGCGGCTTTACGCCGCTTGCTGAGTAGGCAGAGCAGAGCGCAAGCGGCGGCGGCGGCGCCGGCCATGGTGGAGTAGCGCGCGGTGAGGAACTTGCTGTAGGCGGCCATGGCGGCGCAGCAAGAGGGAGAACGGCAGGCGCACCCCGAGCACCAAAGCGGCGGCTGCCGACTGGAGAAGAGGCTCGCCGCAAAGAGGGACGTCGGGAAAAAAAGGTGGCGTCTGTGGGCGACGGCGGCTCGGGCCTTGCCCTCTTTCTGGCAACCCCGCCTTGGCTCCTCCTCACCCGGCAGCCGGGCCCAAGCTGTAGCAGAACCAGCCGAACGAGCCGGAGCAAAACGCCAAGGCCGGGGGGAGAATTTACCGCCATAGAAGAGGTTGCGTCTGAATAAGCTTAGATGCCCACGAGCTTGCTTGGCCTGGAACCTAAGCAAGGTAGTCCTGGAATGGAGGACCAGCAGGGAATCCCCGGGCTCGAAGCTACAGTAGGAAGTCCCAAAAACCTCCCGGAAGAAGGCAATAGCAAGGCACTTCTGCCTTCTTGGCAAGGAAGCTTAGCCAGAAGTCTAGATGAACGCGAAGACTTTATCCTGCAACCTCTGTTTCAAGGGCATGTGTCATAGCAAGTGCGCTCCCAGAAGTAGCTGTTGCTATTCAGTCTCTCTGCCTCATCATGCATGGAGACTTTTGGGATGACCAGATTACCTTCTCCTCTAATTGTGACCCTGCGGACTTTTGTAGTCTTACTCTGTTTTGTTTTGTTTTTTCATGCCAGAGGAAATCTGTTAAGGAGGAAAAGGCGAAAAAAACTAACTGACGGCTCTCTAAAGATAATCATAGCAGCTTGTACTTTTAATTCCACCATCCTTGCAGTATGTTCCTATGTGCATACAGTGTGTTTTTGCAAAATGTGAATAGAAGCATCTAGATTTCTTAATCTAATCTTGTGCACAGAAGTTTGCAGCAGGTGTTAACACTTACATTTAACTTACTACACTAAGTTTGCCACTGCAGGAAGAAAGCTGTGTTAGGCTATGGTGGCAAAAAATCAGGAATAATAGCACCTTTTTTTTTTTGATAGCACCTTTTCCAACTACAAAATTTAATTAAAATACATAAGATTTGGTGAGCTTATGTTTCCCCTGTTTCTTTCAGCCTGCCGGCCTGCCGGCCTTTCTCTTTCTTCCTTCCTTTCCTTTCCTTTCCTTTCCTTTCCTTTCCTTTCCTTTCCTTTCCTTTCCTTTCCTTTCCTTTCCTTTCCTTTCCTTTCCTTTCCTTTCCTTTCCTTTCCTTTCCTTTCCTTTCCTTTCCTTTCCTTTCCTTTCCTTTCCTTTCCTTTCCTTTCCTTTCCTTTCCTTTCCTTTCCTTTCCTTTCCTTTCCTTTCCTTTCCTTTCCTTTCCTTTCTTTCTTCCTTCCTTCCTTCCTTCCTTCCTATCTATCTATCTATCTATCTATCTATCTATCTATCTATCTATGAAGGAAGAAAGGACAAAATAGCCAACCAGTCCCTTACGATCAAGAGCACTAAGAATTTTTCATCAAAAAGGATTAATGGTAGTTAATCTAAATTATCAGTCTCAAGTTCTGGTTGCTGTTGTTACATACAAGTACACTACCCTAAAATGTACTGTATATGGAGTTGTTTGGGGGAGAAAATAAAAATTACAAGTACAGAATGCTGCAACCAGTTCAAAGTACTATTTTTGGCATTGAAAATTATAAACTTTTTGAAGTTTAGGATACTGTATGACTGTCCTCATCTAAAAAGTCCTCACTGCAACTTAGTGATGTCCTATTTCATATTTACCTTTGCTGCCTGATGTGTGCAAACAATACTTTTTCAGTAGGGTCTGAAATACTGTAAACTACTAAGAAAGCCAGTTTGGTGGTGTGGTTAAGGTGATGGCTTAGAAACCAGGAGACTCAGTTCTAGTCCCGTGAAAGCCCCTTGGTGACTTTGGGCCAGTCACTCTCATCCCAACTCATCTCACAGGCTTGTTGTGGAGAAAGTAGGAAGCAGGAGTATTTGCTACCCTGGATGGATGGATGGATGGATGGAGAGAGAGAGAGAGAGAGAGAAAGAAAAAGAGAGAGAGAGAGAAAGAAAGAAAAGGAAAGAAAGAAAGAGAAAGAAAGAAAGAAAGAAAAAGAAAGAAAGAAAGAAAAAGAAAGAAAGAAAGAGATGGGATGAAAATCTAATAAAAATAATAATACCTGCTTGATCCCTTTGCTGCATTTTAAGCAGCAAATTTGCGATTTAATGTTTGAGAGGGTTTTTTTTTTTTTTTTGGAGTATTCTGTGATTACTTTGTCCCATGTGATTATTGTTGCTGTTGTGATTTTATTGCTTAAATTGCTAACATCTTATTGTTAATTTTGCTTGTTTATATTGTTAAGGTGCCTTCCTAATCATGTTGGATGGGTAAATAAAACTGCATCCTTAAGGACACTGTTGGAATAAGAAGTTGAACTTATCCTTGATGACCCAATGAAATAAACCACTTACAGATATCTTTATTCTATTTATTTATTTAATTTTTATTTGCTGGGATGGAGAAAGGAGATTGTTTGGAATGTGGAATGCAGAACAAACAGGTTGTAGAGAGAATATAATGAAAGTTGAAGTCATGATGAGAACTGTGATTACTTGTGATTTTGGAGATTAGTTGGAGAATGGAAGGTATTAGAAATGGTTAATAAGAGTGCAAGTTCTATTCATCCCACACTTCAGTTTATTGTTAATGTGCTTTTATTACTTTTCAGATAAAAACACTATTATTAATTCTGGATAAATGTTAGTGCAACCCATTGTTTAAAATATCTGAGTATGTCTCTTACATGTTGACAGAGTAAGACTAAGATACATGGTAATGTTTCCAGCTTTGATAATCAAAGCAAGTCAAATCAGCCAATGCTTTACAATTATTCTAGCCTGTATTGCTTAGTTATGCTGGTGTGTGCAGTGGGAAATTATATGTCATTATAGCTCAACCATTTGTGGGACAATATTTATCTTAAATATGTGTCAACAAAAGAGTAACATATTTTAACGAAGAAATTACAGCAACCCCCCCCTCGCCAAATCTGAAGTACATTAGGCTAGAACTTTTAATAGGACCAGAGTTTCACAAGGTTATAAGCAAGCTTTCAGGATTCTAGAAATCTTTTTAAGCTGGATGTTAAACAAAATAAGTCAGGGGTAGAGGTAGAAAAAATAGGCCATTATGTTAAAGGCCTACATCTGTAGTTTGTAACTGTATTGAGATGGAATTTTAAAGGAACATTTTGGGTTGTAACAACTTTCAGTTGTATCAAAGACTAGTTTTCTTGGCAACAGTATGGAGTGGTTTGCCTTGCTTTCTTCCATGATGTCTTTTGGCTTCCTAGTCTAGTTTATGTTCCTTGGAATTTCTGGTGGCTATACTAAATAAATAAATACAAATACTAAATAGGTCTGACTTCACTTAGATTTTTGAAATTAGTTTTGGTTGGTCCTGCCATCTATCTGGACAAATGCTTTATATCAGTACCTTAAAATTATACAACATCAAGTGTTGGGGGACAGGAAGAATTTAATTTGTCATACAGGGTTTCTTCAGTTTTTTCATCTAGAAAAATTAGTAATTGAATTAAGTAGTCAATCTTGTTTAACAAGAAATTCACATTGTTGCACCAAGGCTTCAAGACTTGGTGAGTGATGATTATTGCTTAAGTCCCCACTTATCTTGATATGCTTTGCATCATATGAAGCTGCTACAATTAGTTTCATGGTCTTAATTAGAGGGCAATTCTTATTGCTTTAGAAGGCCAGTAGTGCTGCATATGTAAACCATAGCCTCAAATGCCCAAATACATTATTCTTTCCATTTAGGAATCTCCATAGCTTTTCTGAACACTTCCAATAACTTATTTTCTCCCCACATTTTCTGTTCACTAGTTCATGAGATAGCTAAAGGTCTGGAATGCCTTATTCGACTTAGTTTTGTATCTCTTAATCTTTATGTAATTTCAACTGCCATGGGAGCTGAAACCAGGCATTGGAATTGAGAATAAGCTATTAAGTGGGGCTAGACTCTTAACAGGCTAAAGATTGGGAAAGAAGGTGGAATGAGCATTAGAAACTTAAGTAAAGTCAGTATGAAAATGTAAACAGAACTGTGTAGACTCTTCTAGGTTTAGCTGTAAATCTTTAGCGGAGAAAGGGAGAAGGCAAGGGAATAATCACATAAGAGAATGGCATAATGAGGCAGAAAGTTATAATACTTACATTCTAGAATATATAGAGAAATTTGCAAAAAGTCAAGATAAAAGTAAGGTAATCTTATTAGATAGCTAGTTTTAGCTGCAAAGAACAGGTAGGAAAAAAATGTTTTTACAATGTTCCCAGGAAAAGGAAAGCTCATGACATGTGGTAACTACTTGCATTTACAAGACTAAGCAAAAAGATACAGGTTTTATATCAGATTAAAATAAGGGTTTGCTTGGCCATCAAAGGGAAACGTGAATGAAATATGAAGAAAGATGTATTGAGGGCATCATGTAATGGGCTAAGAAGCACAGAATATCCTGTTCAGTATCCAAGGAAGAAGAAAGTTACAACAGTTAGATTCTGAGACAGTTGTATTTTAGTTACTGTTTTATGCTACAGTTTCCGTTGGCAATCAGAGGGTTGCAAACTACACAGAGGCGGAGACCTGATGGTGAAATGTTTGTCTTTGTATTAAGTAGTTTATGTAATTTTTTTTAAAAAAGCAAGCATGACAATATGAGATGGTAGGGTTTTTGCAATAATATCTTTCTGCTGATACCTGTTTTACTGGAGGGAAATAGATTGGAAAATGACACACAGTATATTAAGTGGGATGTATGTATGCCTATTTAGAAGTAAGCCCTGCTGAGTTGGGGGGAGACTTTACCAAGCTGAATACAAACGCTTCTGTTCACGAACAATTTGGTTCGCGAATAGCAGTGTTCGCAAAATTTTGCTTCTGTTCGTGAACTCCGGATCAGGTGCCGAACACGACCCACGGCCATCTTCCCTGCTCTGACACGTGGTCATGGCTTTCTCTAGGCGAGATCATGGTCGCAGACAGACAGTTGCTGTGAAGCTTTTTGGTGTGCTTTTTAGCACATACAGTACATTCAGCATGGCTCCAAAGAAAGTGCAGAGCAAGCATGGTGGTAAAAAGAAAGTGCAGAGCAAGAATGGTAAGAAGAAGGTTTTGAAGAAAATAACCATTGAATTGAAGAAGGAAATTGTAGAAAAGCATGAGCGTGGTATTCGTGTGACTGATCTGGCCTTGGAGTACAAGATGGCGAAGTCGACAATCTCAACTATTTTGAAGAATAAAGATGCGATCAAAGGAGCTGATGTGGCAAAAGGAGTAACGATGTTAACCAAGCAGAGGACACAAGTGCTGGAAGAGGTGGAAAAGCTTTTGTTAGTGTGGTTGAATGAGAAACAGCTGGCAGGTGATAGCGTTAGTGAAGCTATGATCTGTGAAAAAGCCAGGAAATTGCACAGTGATTTACTGCAAAAAAAGCCCTCTACATGTGCAACAAGTGAAGAATTTAAAGCCAGTAGAGGATGGTTTGATAAATTCCGCAAGAGAAGTGGCATCCACAGTGTGACAAGACATGGTGAGGCTTCCAGTTCTGGCAAGGCCGCTGCAGAAACCTACAAGAAAGAATTCACGGAATTCATGAAGGCAGAAGGATACGTCACTCAACAACTGTTCAACTGCGATGAAACAGGGCTCTTCTGGAAGAAGATGCCGAACAGAACCTACATCACACAGGAGGAAAAGGCACTGCCAGGGCACAAGCCCATGAAGGACAGATTGACCCTTTTGCTGTGTGTGAACGCAAGCACCGAGCTGAAGATTAAGCCACTACTGGTGTACCATTCCCAGACCCCTCATGCATTCAAGGAACAGAATGTGAACAAGGCCAGACTGCCTGTCATGTGGAGGGGCAATGCAAAAGCTTGGGTCACAAGGCAATTGTTCATGGAATGGCTGCACGAGGTGTTCGCACCCACCATTAAAAAATATCTTTCTGACAACCAACTGCCTGAAAGGTGCTTTCTTCTGATGGACAATGCCCCGGCATACCCTCCAGCCTTGGTGGATGATATGGACACTGAGTATGACTTCATAAAGGTCAAGTTCCTCCCCCCCCCCAACACGACACCTCTTCTGCAGCCCATGGACCAGCATGTGATCTGCAACTTCAAGAAGCTATACACAAAGGCGCTCTTCACCAGGTGTTTTAATGTCACTGAAGAGACGTCCTTGACTCTGAAAGAATTCTGGAAGAAACATTTCAATGTCCTTCACTGCATCAACCTCATTGACAAAGCCTGGGAAGATGTCACATACCGGACCTTAAACTCAGCCTGGAGGAAACTGTGGCCAGAATGTGTTACTGAACATGACTTTGAAGGGTCTGATGCAGAGGTAGTAGAGGAGATTGTGTCCATGTGCAAGAGTATGGGTCTGGACATTGATGGTGCAGACATAGAGAAGCTTGTTGAGGACCATAAGGAGGAGCTGACCACGGAAGAACTTGCTGAACTCCAGAGTGAGCAGCAGAAGGCGCTTCTTGAGGAGCATTCCACTGAGGAAGAGGAAGACAGGGAGGAGGTTGGCAGTGATGTGATAAAATCCATTATGGAAACATGGAATAAGTGCCAGGATTTCTTTGAGAAGTACCACCCCAACATAACTGTAACGAACAGAGTGTTGAATCTGATGAACAATAACATGGTCTCTCATTTCTAGAGGGTTATGCAGCACAGGAAAAAACAAGTGACATTAGACAGATTTTTTGCCAAAACTCAGCCTGCAGCTAAGAGACAAAGAAGAGAGGAAACCCCTGAAGGAGATCTCCCCAATGTCCTTATGGAGGGGGACTCTCCCTCCAAACAATAACCACCTCCCCACCCACCTTCCTGTCCTCCATGCCAGAAGTCACCTCAAGCAAGGTTAGTGTTCTCTCTCTTCATACTGTACTGTACTGTACTTTGTTTCATATTTTTGTGGTTAAAAAAAAAATACATATGGTTCAGAACAGATTAACCTTATTTACACTGAACCTTATGGGAAAATTTGATTCGATTGGTGACCACATTCGTAGGGGTCAGAACAGATTAACCTTATTTACATTGAACATTATGGGGGAAATTTGATTCGGTTCGTGACCAATTCTGTTCGCGACCAGAATCATGGAACGAATTAAGTTTGTGAACCGAGGTACCACTGTGCATACTATATAGTATTGCAGCCCTAGTCATCGGTGTTTTAGCAGAACTTGTGTAATAGAACCTACTCACTTTCCACTATAAAAGTATCCTTCAACAGTAATAACAATCTGCTTCCAAGGGAAGATGGCGGACTGAAGACAGCTCCGCTAACAAGCAGAGCTGACATTTGCAGCATTCTACAAGGGAGCCGAAGCAGATCAGCTCCCTTTGATCCTCTCTGGAACAAAGAGAGAGATGTGAGATTCCCCAAGCTGTTTCTCCTTACAGTTGTGCCTTTTCCTCATGAAGAGACTGGAATATATGATCTTGGGTGAGGGTGGGGAACCAGGAGACGGGGGAATTCACTATATTTGCTCCAGCTGCAAATGGAGCCCTTCAAAGGACACTGAGTTCATACACTTCCCTTGCTAACTATTTTTGGAAATTGCTTAACGGATTTTAAGAAGTTAGACACCTTCGGAATGACAAGGCTGGAAACACTGGGTGAGTGAGTGCTTTCAATCCTCAATATAAGAATATGAAGACCTACCTTTATAATCTTTAAGAACTTAAAATAAACAGCAAAAAGTAAGACAAGATTTTGGCTACAGAAAATTTTAAGGGCTCAGAAACCACTGGAGTTTGGGACTTAGAACATTAAGATTTTGAAACTTTTTTTTAATAAAAGTATGCTTGTAGAAAAGAGAAATAGTTTAATGAGATTGGAGGTATAAAACAAGCAATTTATAATGGCCTTTAGAGACATCTTTGAAGAACTACGTAGAGACCTGCATCATGAAATGTCAGCTATGTTGTGTCTTCCTGAGAACAGTTTGCTCCCAAATGAAGATTCTACATAATGAAAAATGCAGCAAAATTTACTTGAGGAAAATATGGAGACTTTGAATAAGAATCTATCACCAGACACAGAGAGAAAACTGGATGAGGTTCTAAAAATCAAGAAGGCAATAAAAATGAAAATTCCAGAGAACTATTGGAATAATTTCCCTTTGTTGAATGTACAAAAGAGAATGTTTAAAGTGCTAATGAAATTTGTAACAAGGATCAACAGTCATCTGAATGAATTACAGGTAGTCCTTGCTTAATGACTACAATAGGGACTGGAAAATTGGTTGTTAAGTGGGGCTGTCATTAAGCAAGTCACATGTGACTGGACCCAATTTTACAACCATTTTTACAATGGTCATAAAGCGAATCCACAGTCGTTAAGCAAATAACTGTGGTCATCAAATGAATGACGTTTTTTGCTGGAATTCACTTAACAACCACGTGATTCACTTAACAACCACAGTGATTTGCTTTACGATTGTTGTAAATAGGGGTGATGCAACAGTTTGTGACAGTCATAAGTGCAAGTACAGGTTGTAAAGCACTTTTTCTGAGGCTGTCATAACTTCAAACCATCGTTCAATGAACGGTCATTAAGTGAGGACTACCTGTACAGAGAAAGACTGCCGTGTATAGAAGAAAAAAAGACTACAAAGCTGGTTTATTTGATCAGGGATAAAATGGGATACGTTGTTGTTCTGGGTGGTTCTTTCTGGATTTATTGATATATTAATTAGAAAATATGGTGTACTGGATTTGCCTACACTGAATACGATGTAAAAGCTTTTTACTCTATAGTTATTCTGTGTAATCCTAATTTTATAGTACTTAAATTGGCTTTTCATTTAACTGTTTATTCAAAGTAAGGAAGTTTGGAGAATTTGTTTTTTTTTTTTAAAGGAGAAATCATTTCTCTTTGTTATTTTAAACTTCAGTTTTTTGTCTATATTAGGATAGTAGGATTGCTTTTACTTTTGTGAAATGTAGATGTGCCTATAGTTTAGAGTGGAGATATGGTATGTGTATTTGAATGGGGTAAGTTATCATCTGGAATGTTGTGTATTGGGGCTTGTCTTTTGTAAAAGAAAAATTGTCTCTTTTTGTCATGTTAAACTTGGGGTGTGTTGTTGTTTTTGTTATTATTAAGATATTGGAACATTTTATGATTTTTAAATGGGATTTTGTTTTGGTTAAGTGGTGAAATGTGGAATGTTGAGCTTTATATATGCTAATTAATGTTAAAATCTTAGAGCTTTGTTTGGATCTTTGCTGGTAACTGGATTGAAGAAGGTGTTACTTATTTAATTTGCCTATTGTTAAGAAATGGGTTATGGGATGAAGGATTTTATATTTCTTAACTAAAAGGAGGTGAAGAGATTAGGGAACTGTTTATACTTGCCATGATGAGAGTGAGGACTCATTTTCTTGGGGGGGAAGGGGTTTTCTTTTTTATAAACACTTTTTACTTTGCATTTTTAAAAATTTCTTCTCTTTCTTTTTTTTCCTTTAGTCTGTATTATCTTTTATTGCTTTATTCAAAATTTTTAATAAAATTATTTTTAAAAAGAGTAATAACAATCTATAGAAAACTATAGAATAACAAATGCATATTTGCACATAGGATAAGTCTCCTATGTAGTTTCACCAACCAATTTACCATTGTTTTCTTGTTTGCTAATGGAAAAGCCCCAGAATAAGAACAAACCTTTTGTGGTTCTCACAAGAATATAGGTGCTCTATAAGACCGAAATGAAAGATTTCTGTCTACTTCACTATTTGTCAACATGGTTTAATTTCTCCTCAAACACAAAAGAATTAACGTACTCTAGTGCAGACAAAATAGGACTTTTCCCCCCCATTTACTTTCTTGCCAAGTGTGAGGGTTCTTTGCTTTCCAAGGACTGGACATACCACAGCATAACAAATCTGTACAAAATGGTTTATTGCAGCACACACCTTCCCCAACAACAGGCTATTGCTCTCCACCCATCTAGGACTTGCAAGGTGATGTTGCCATGTAAACATCTCATGTCATGTCTTTAATGCTCAATCCTTTGATACTTAGTTCAACCAAAAGTCAAAAGTGGCACGCAACCTTTGCCTCCCTCCAAACATTCCTACTCTAATTGAGATCAGGTGCTGCCTCAGTGCGGTTGTTCCTCTTCTAGTTGCCGAGTTCCTGGCAAAGCTCCCGGCAGGACTCCCACCAGGATATGCTGCTCATGGTAACTTGTGGTCCTGGCGGTTAAATGATAGTCCTCTTGCCTGCTTGTAGTAGCTGCCAATTTTCAGATGTCGCCTCTGCTTCCCCGTCTGTATGCCATTTGCTTATCTTCTTTCCTCCTACATGCATCTACCCACTCTCTTAGCATTTGCTTTTGTAATCTAAGAGCCTCGGTGGGGTGAGGCTGTCTCTGGTTGGCACATCCTTGAAAATGCCAGGGTGTGGCTTGATTATTACAGGCAACTGGAACATCGGCTTGGATGCTTGTGAATAAAATTTGAGTTAATGAATGAATGTATGAGGGAAATGGGGTGAGAAGCATTTCTGCCTAGCTGTAGCTACTTTTCCCAACTTCACTCCCTCACACCAAGAAGCTGCTTTTTACTTTTGATACTTACGTATATACAGAGGAGATATTCTTCATACAATCACAATAGCCATTACTCCTTTGTATCTTCCTTTTGTGGACCACCACTTAAGAAAGGTTGATTATAGTGAATACTCACTACAATCTGATGTTAAAGAGTACCTATGACCTGAACACCTGTATCAGTGACCTGTTCCATGATCTCATATGTTCAGATATTCTTATAAATAATTTATTTAAATTATAATAGAATACTGTTTTCTGAAATAAATCTTTTATATTGTGCTGTAGCAGGGTAATTTACCTGATTCCTTCCTCAGAAATCCACTCCCCTACCCCATCTGTCTTAGTTCTGGGATACCTGGGTGTGGCTGTTCCCCCAAATAAGAGTCCTACCTGGGCAGGCAATTAAGCTGCCACCACCTGTTCTTGAATGGCCAGGTTCCCCCCACCCCACTTTGTCTAGAATCTGGATGGGTCCAAACAGGAAATACCTCTTTTCCCAGGCTAAGCTTGTAAATAAAAGACTCTAGTTTCACATAAAGGATTTTCATTTTAATAGATGCAACTAAGTAAATGGTTGGGAAATAAGACAGCCAGCCAGCCAGGTTACAAGAAGCCTACATTTATATATATAAGCTAATCATATTAATATACCAAAAGACAGGGCCAGAAAATGAGATCAAAGTTAATCCTATGCAGTTGAGCAAAGCAGCCCTGAAAATGAATACAATAAGTTGACATTTCTGCATGTGCTTTTAGGTTTCCTTTAGTGGTTTCAGTTCTCCCAAGGCTTTGGGGCAAATGTCTTGAATTCCTGGTCCAGTCCTACAGCCCTTGTTCTCAGATCTGCCATCCAGTCAGACTGGAGAAATAGAAAAAGAAAGAAAAGAAAACTTCCCACTGCTTTCCCAGCCTGAATCCCACTCCTGTGTTCTCACTGGAAGAAGATAGTAACTCTAAATAATTATAAGCACCAACAAGAGGTTCTTAAATTCACTATAACTTCCCATTCAAATGGAGGAGAAAGTGGACATGCAGAAGATTGGCATCATACAAATGATGATTTTAGAGGACTATATGTATTAGTATACTTATTTCAGGATGTATTATGAAGCTTCAGTTTTGTGGGAGATCTATATAAAATAATTTTCTGTACTCTCTAATACGGTATCCACTTTTTAGAAACACACTCACATGCACAAAAGGCTAGTGCAACATGAGCAACATCTCACAGATTTCCCATAACTGTAAGGAAACAGGGGATCCATATTTAATGCATTCAGTTACTCAATTTTCACTGAGGGAAATTATTATGCATTAGATTCAGGGCATTCAATATTACATCATCTCCAATTAGCGTAGGATGGCTTTCACTTTTTCCCACAGCGTAACCAGTTCCAAAGGCTCACCCTCCATCTCTCCCAAATTGGGCTTTGCTTCATGAACAAGCAGTTTTCAGTTTACTCAGTCTTCACTGGAAGCCAGATGAAAAGAAAAACCCTAGAATTAAAGAAAAGGAGGTTGGGAACATGCTTTGAACATTAAGGAATTTGGTTTTAGTATCAAGTTCTTTTACACACAAATTTATTTCAAATTCATGTAGGAAAAATAATGTTGTGGTTTTATTAAATTAGTGTGGAAAATTCTTGCTGTCTACTGCAAATCATTCAGAGATCTTCAGTAGAACTACTTTTGCCTATTTCTGCCTTGTATAGTCCTTCCACTTTAGCCCCAAAAGCCAACATGTGGACCAGATAATTTTTTTTTCAAGTAAGCAAAAGAGGAGGTTAAGGCATCACTTATAACCTGAGGTTAGAAATATCAACATGGAAAATTTGTTCTTTTAACATTAAATAGGAAATACAGTGTTCAGTGAAGCTAGCTGGAATTTTGGCTGTTTAATTTCTATGAAAAACAATATTTTTAAAGTTCTTCAGAATCATCTCTTAGGTTTCTACTTCCAAGTCATCTGTGCTGCTTAGCCTAATTCTTGAGGGGATTTTGATACATGTGACTAGGACTCTATTATAATCTGATTTTGGCAGACATTCAAACCATTGTTAATATGCTTTTGCAAAGAGAATTAACTTTAAAGATATAATGTTCTGAAAATGTTGAATTTATCAGTATATGAAGAACTTTGGATTTATAAAGCTTGGAGGATATCCAAGAATATGCATTTGCTTTATTGGAAAATAAACAGTTACTCTGGATTTAAAATCCTGGACTGAAGATATGTGCTCAGTCTCAGCCTTTGAATTGGCTGTTTATCAACACAAACAAAATACTGACTGATATGGATCAGGATGGGTAATTTGTTGTTTTAGAAGCAGTGTCACCATTAAATATTTATTGTAATATGTGTAGTATTTCTTTTCTGCGTGAGTTATTCTGTGGCTTTTCTAGGTTCTGTTGTAACCTACATTGTTTTATATTTTATGAAATCCACCCCCCCTTTTTTTCATAGTCATTTGTATAGTATAGTACCATATATACCCTTGGATAAGATGAAAATTTTTGGTGCCAAAATACACCCCCAAAACTGACTGCAAACTGCAGCTCATGCAGTTCTTCCTCTTCCTTGAAAGTGAAGTTCTCACGTTGAACAGAAGATGCAGAGAAAGGATCCGTCACCCAGTCATACATTTGTGTTGAAAGGAAGGAAAAGTAGTGATCAATTTTGTTCTGCAGTACTTTCAGGTGGTTTTCAATTAGATTTGAGACTTTTTAGTATCCCTTCTCATTCTCAAGCCCTAGCAGCAGTGAAAACATTTCAATATTTCCTTTTGCAACATGATTTTTCCAAACATTCAGTTTTCTTTTAAATCCAAGAGTATTGCCACTTGAAGTCAAAACATCTTCTCCAGTGCCTTGCAGAGTCTTGTTCAGCTGATTCATGTGATGAAAGATGCCCACTAAGTATGCTAGTTTCTGCAACCATTCTCCATCTTCAAAACACTCAGCAAAATGTGGAATACTATTTTCTCAAAAATACTCTTGCAATTCTGCCTTCAGCTCAAACACCCTCTTCCTCTGCTGAGCCACCGTATTTCTGTGTGTAACAGGAGACTTATGTGCTCTTTGTCTGAGTTTTCAGTTTTTAAAACATTCTTGAGTGAACTGGTCTTTGTTTAATAAAGTTAATCATTTTTGTAGCATCCAGAACTTTTTTCATTTCATCTCCAAGAGTTTTTGACATCAACATCTCTCTGTGAAAAAAAACCTGTGTGTTGTGACATTAGGATTTTCTTTTCTTATAAGAAAAATGAAACCTCTCATGGAGCCAACACAATTCCTCCAGGGCAGACTTTTTGTTTCCAGATATAAAGACAAAACATTAAATACAACTTGGCCTTGGCATGTTTCATGTAGTTCTTTGCAGCAGAAAAAGTTTTCTTGAATTTCGTCATCATTTACAAATCTTACAAATGCCATAACATGGCATTTATTGGTGAAATCTGTTGACTCATCAGCTTGGATAGAAAAGCTGCTGTTCTTCAGTTTGTCACACAAAACCTCTTCTGTATCATGTGACATGTCATCAGTATGCCGACTTATTGTACTGTTTGACACTGGAACCTTTTCAATTTCTTGTACTGCATCTGGTCCTAGCATTTTTCCCACTATCATTTTACATGCTGGCATGATTACTTTCTCACCCAAAGTGTGACTTTCCTCTGCTGTGTAATAAATTCAGCTACTAAAGAACTTGCTTCATGGGCTTTTTTACTGACTGTCATTTTGTTAACAAAACCTTTACTCTGTTCTGTGATTCCAATAACCATTTAAAATAATCAGAACTTTTACTTGTCATATGGCTGTGATTTGTAGCTAAGTGTCTTTTTTAATTTTGCTGGAGGCATTGTTACATATGTAAGTTGTTTGCCACAGATGAGGCACAACAGAATAGGGCAACTTGGATCACTAATCTATGTAAAACTCATTGATAAATAGCTTTCATTGTAAAGACAGAGTTTTTTTGAGTCCATTGATGTACCAGTACAGGGAAATCCTGAGAAGATATACATTCTTCATTATCATTAAACTTATTGGTAGTGTCCATTCTAGAATCTTCCTCTTCTTTCTCACATCTCCTCTTCAAAAATAACCAGACCCTCAGACATAACTGAATAAACAAGTACAAAATTTATTTAAAACAGGAAAACCGCAAGGAAAAGATATAGGAGGAAGAGACTGATGTCACAGACTAAGATGGACAAGTCCATTACTTTCTTGAAAAATGCACTTCTCCCTCTCCTTCCTTCAATATATTCCTCCCTTCCTGCAACATAGCGTTTACCTGTTATCAACGGTCTCCCCATCTTGTGTCAAAAATTAAGAATGCATTCAACCAAATAAACACAGTCCTACAGCACACTACCAGAGAGCTCAGAAACAGTTGTAACTAGATTTTTATTCAGTCTCTGCTCATCACTGTGAGAGCGCTTTGCCTGAATTTGAAATAATGTTTTAAATAAATCATGATCTCCCAGGGAACCCCTAGTGACTTCTTGTGGAATCCTAGGCGTCCCCGGTGCCCTGGTTGAGAAACCCTGCTGTGTTTAAGTTGTCAGCTGTGTCTTGGCTACAGACCATTTATAGGCCATTAAATCAGTTAAGTACTCAGATTTGTAACTGCCTTGCTTTTTGTTTACATCAGTCTAAGGCAGTGTTTCTCAACCTTAGCAACTTTAAGATGTGTGGACTTCACCTCCCAGAATTGGCTGGCTAGGAAATTCTAAGAATTGAAATCTACATATCTTAAAGTAGCTGAGATTGAAAAACACTGGGCTAAGGCTTGCATAGAACAATATTACATATGTAATGATGTGCAGCCATTATTGGATGTTGCCCCCCCCCTTTTGTTTACTTATCAACTTGTATGCTGCTTCAGTCACCAAAGTAACTCTAGGCAGCTTACAAATTAGATTTGAAATAGCACCTTAAAAATAATAAAAGAACAATAGCCAAGAACGTCAGAGGAAAAGGATACTCAGTTGTAATCAAAGACCAAACTTATTAGGGAGTGGATCACTTTACTCCAGTGCTGTGCCAGAAAGAGCCAGGCATTACTTTGAATGCACCTGGAACCTCACCAGTAGCCAGTGCAGCTCACAGAGTATATGTGCTACCTGGGTGAAATGGGGAACACCCATAACTAGGTACAACCATGTTTTGGACCAGTTGTACCTTCTGAGTGGTGCTTAAAGGTAGCCCCATGTGGAGCACATTACAGTAGCCCAGATGGGAGGTAAGGCATGAGTGACTGTAAGAGGGGCTGTTCAATCTTGGACAAGTCATAACTGATGCACAACATGGACTTGTGCAAAGGCCCTCTTGCTCATGGCTGCTACCTGCTCCTCCAGGAAGACTCCCAAATCACATACAGGTTCCATCTGGGAAAATATAACCCCATCAAGAACCAAGGATGATACATCCTTGTGATCAGGATTCCCTTATAATCAAAACCATTCAGTCTTGCTATGGTTGAGTCTAAGTTTGTTTCTTCCCATCCAGACTCTTACAGCCCCAGGCATTGGGATATAACCCATATGACATCATTTGTTCAGCCAGGAGTTGAGATGTAAAGCAAGGTATCATCTGCATACTGATGATACCTGATTCTGTGCCAACAGAAGACCTAATTATATAATATAATATAATTATATATAATGATATTATAATCCCCTAGTGAGGGACTACCTTGACATGGTGGTGAGGCTTGCATGCTCTGAGGAAGATGAGAGCTATGCTAGAGGTTCAACCATACTGGACAGGTCTCATCAGAGAAGCCAGACAAAGAGCGTCTCTGTCCCATAACAATATGGTGAGAGGTAACTTACTTCTATACCGGATTGGTCATCGCTCGGACCAACAAGGACTGTGCTAGGTGTTGGAGTTCCTGGAAATCTGGTGACAAGTGGAATACAGGACTCAGGACTGCTGGCTGAGCAACCAGGGCCAGCAGCTGCAGGACTACTGGAAGAAAAGTTGTTTACCCATCGCAAATATACAAAGACTGAAAACAAAGAAATACTGATTTGCTGTTACAAATCAAGTCCAACAAAGAGAGGATATCTGAAAAGAATGCACCATTTCTGGAAAGAACAATATTCAGAATAAGAAATAACAGAGCAGAGGCTAGCAGATCAATGTTGATTTATAATATGAAATAAAAAATTCACAGAAGTATAATTGCAAAAAATTGCAAAGAACTGCAAAGGTCTACCCTGGGCAAAGAAGTCGAAGCCTTGCCAGAAGTAGTTCAGACAGCAGAGACAATCCAAGGGGAGTCGGTAGGAGGAGAAGCCAGCATCGCTATTGAACTGTTCTTATTCTCAAACCAGGCTCTCTCTCCTCTATCTTCTCCTCAGAAAGAACTAAGTCCCCTAACTGAAAAACAAGAGGAACTGAAATGAAGAATAACTGAGCATCTAGAACAGCACAAAAACAACAGAATAAGGTTGTCTGCATTGAAGCTTGTTACCAAAAAAAACCCCCAACAGCACAGTATTGAAAGATGCCAATACTGTAATATCAAATATAAGCACCAGCTCACTGATGTACAGCATGGCTGCAGTTATAACTGAAAATCTTGGATGCAAAATTAACAAACAAAAAAAGCCAAACAGTGCATCACCAAAATGGAAGATCAGGTTGGAAAATAAGATCGGCAAGCTAAGATCAGATGCAAGCAAGCTAGATCAGATGAAAGGAAAGAAGCTGAAGGACAAGAAGACCAAAACATACCTGATCACGAAATATCACCTAGAGACAAGGAAGATCAAGGAAGCACTGGAAATAATAAAGCAGCAAATAACAGCTATAGCCAAGAAAATCAGCAGATACGAAGCTCAAATTGCACATTACAGGCACAATCTCCAATTTCAGTTGAATCAGAAATGTTTCTACCAATCCATCAACAGAGAAACTGCAATGAATTAGCCAACACATGACAAAGAAGAAACAGTGCAGTTCTGGGCACAGCTATGGGACCACCCAAAGAAATACAACAAGAATGCAGCTTGGATAAAGGAGGTGGAGAAGGAAAAAAAAAAGCTGAAATGAAATAACTTATAATAACAGCAGAAATGGTGGAGAAAAGGGCAAGGAAGATCAAGAATTGGGTCAGCACCAGGTGAAGATGAGCTGCTTGGATTTTGGTTGAAACATCTGACAGGTCTGCACCCACTCATTGCCAAGCAGTTTAACAACATACTGCAAGGAGGTAAAATTGAAGGTTGGTTAACATCCGGCAAAACCTACCTGATAATAAAAGGCCCAACAAAAGGAGCAGCACCAGGCAACTACAGGCCAATTACCTGCTTGCCAATAACTTTCAAATTCCTAACTGTTGTGGTAGCTGATGCAGTCCAACAGCATCTAGTTGAAAACAAGCTCTTTCCATTTGAGCAGAAAGGAAACTGCCCAAACAGCAGAGGAACAAAAGGTCACCTCCTAATTGACAAGATGATTTTGGAAAACTTTAAGAGAAGGAAGACCAACTTGAATGTAGCTTGGATTGATTACAAGAAGGTATTTGACTCCCTGCCACATGACTGGATAAACAAGTGCCTAGAAATAACAGGAGCCAGTAGAAACATCAGAAACTTTGTGCAAAGATCAATGGCACAGTGGAAGACACAGTTGCTGATCAATGGTGATAGATTGGGAGAGGTTATCATCAAGAGAGGAATCTTTTAAGGAGACTCACTACCACCACTACTGTTTATCATTGCATTGATTCCTCTGTCAACAATACTGAACAAGTCAGGCCATGGCTATCAAAGATCAAAAACATCTGCCAGGCTATCCCACCTCCTTTACATGGACAATCTGAAGCTGCATGGAAAAACAGCATCTGAAATAGAATCGCTGCTCAACACTGTCCAAATATACAGCCAAGATATTCAGTGGAGTTTGGACTGGACAAATGTGCCACCCTTACCATCAACAGGGGAAAAATAGTGAAAACTGAAGGAATCAAGATGCCCTATGGAAATAATATCAAGAGTCAGATGAAGAAGATCACTACAAATACCTGGGCATCCTTCAAGCTGACAACATCAAGCACACTGAAGTCAAGAAGAAGGTTAGTAGTGAATTCATCAGAAGATCTTAAAGTCCAAGCTCAGTGGAGGAAATACCATCAAGGTGATTAACACCTGGGCAATTCCAGTCATTAGATATACAGCTGAAATAGTGGACTGGACTCAAGTTGAACTAGAAGCCTTGGATAGGAAGACCAGAAAATAATGACTATGAATCATGCCCTTCAACCATGCAGCAACATTGACAGACTCTCGTTACAGCATTGGTGGGTGTGGAATGTTGCAAGTACACGAGACAGTTGAAGAAGAAAAAAGGGCATTGGAAGAATATGTGAAGGACAGTGAAGAAGATGCACTGAAGCTAGTACACCATGGAGGCTTACTGAATACCAAAGAGACCAAACTAGCCTAGACATGGCAAGGCAAAGTATTGCATGGCCAGTACTTAAAAAACTAGCAGGCAAAGCAGATAACAACAGGACCTGGCAATGGCTAAGAGCAGGAAAGTTGAAGAAAGAGACAGAGGGGATAATTCTGGCTGCACAAGACCAAGCCTTAAGAACAAATGCATACAAAGCCAGAATTGAGAAGATAAGCAACAGACAGCAAATGCCGCCTCTGAAATGAAGCTGAAGAAACACTGGGCCACCTTCTTAGCTGTTGCAAGAAGATCACACAGACTGATTACAAACAACGGCATGATGCAACAATGGTGCAGTGAAATATCTGCAAGAAATACCACTTGCCTGCAAGCAAGAACTGGTGGGACCACAAAATAGACAAAGTAATAGAAAATGAAGAAGCTAAAGTGCTCTGACAGACAAGCATCTGCCACACACCACCCCAGACTTAACCAAAGTTGATAAGAAAACAAAAAAGTCTGGATAGTGGACATTGCAATACCTGGAGATAGCAGAATAGAAGAGAAAGAACTGGAGAAAATAACAAAATATAAAGACCTGCAAATAAAAGTAGAATGACTGTGGCAAAAGAAAGCACAGATAGTACCAACAGTAATAGGTGCCTTAGGTGCAATCCCAAAACATCTGGAGCACCACTTGAACACCATCGGCATTGACAAAATCACCATCAGTCAATTGCAAAAGGCAGCTTTACTTGGAACAGCTTACATTCTGTGACAATACTTTTAATATTATTAAACAACAACATCTCCCTATCCCAGGTCCTTGGGAAGGACTTGATAGGTGGACAAAAATGCCAAATCCAGTCTAAACATCTGGCTGACTGCAACCAACCATAATGATAACGATAAAATTTATATGCCACCTGACTCCCATTGACTCTGGACAGTTTATAATTGTTAAAAATATTTAAGAGCAAAAAACAATACAAAAAACACAAACATTTCCCAGCAACTCTGGGCAGTTTACAATTGTTAAAAACATTTAAAAGCAAAAAACAATACAACAATACAAAAAAAACCCCCAAAACAGCACAATAGCCTCAAGTAGATGTTGAACAGGAGTGGGTAGAGTGTTAAGCCCTGTGTGACCCCACATAACAGGTGGCCTCCCCACCTATCAACACCAGCTGGGATTGACCTGGAGGAAGGGAAGAACCATGGCAAGACAGTGTCCTACCCCTCCCAACCTCCTGAGATAGTTCAGAAGTATTGAATGCTGCTGAGAGATCAAATACGATCAAGAGAATCTTTTCACCTCTATCCCAGTCCCATCAGAGGTCATCCACAAGCATGATCCATGCCATCCCAGTGTTATACTGGCGTATTTATAATTGTCACTATGTCTCAAAAACTGCCTGAATTAATGAGTATTCTTTGTCCAAACTGGTATAATGCTGTTTTGATGGATTGAGCTTTCTAGAATCAGAAGTACATGAGAGCAATATTGAGGTCCCCCCCGCCCGAAAACTGAAATAACACAGCTCTGACAGTCACATTTGCAATATCATTTTCCACAACAAAGCAGTGTGCATGCAGGATCAGGGTGCCTGTAGAATAGCAATAGCAATAAAAGCACAACATCAAGTCTTTCGAAGTTTGCTACACAATGGAATCCTAACCAAGCTGGGTATGTTTACACAATAGAGTGGTCAAGGCTGTGTTCAGTTTGGCAAGGATGAACATTTCACAATAATTAGCAACCCCTTTAAGTGCCATTTACTTCCTTGAGAGATTTCTATGCAAGAATAACTTCTACTTTGTCAGTAACCCAGTGAGTTCATGGTTGTGTTATGTCCCACACTCCACCAGTTGCTCAGACAATAGTCACAAGGGGCAATGTTAACCAGTCTGTAAGTCCAACCAGAAATTACAGTATCAGGTTCTATAAGGTGAAGCCAAGAGATCATCCATAGCAGCAGGCACCAGGTCCAACAAACCAAAATGATCCCATATAGAGAAGAGAAAGGGCTTGAAATAAATGTCTCCACAAAGTGCTTTGACTTCCTTTGGTGCCTTTTGGTGCCCTTTCCTCTAGTCCTCCCTGACCCAGTTAGTGTTTATTAAGTCATAGGCAGCTATTTCCCTGTGGTGGAAAATTCAGTCCCAACGCACCAATGACTGGAGGGGATCCAAGCAATTGTTTTATTAGTACTAAAACTAGCAGGTTACAATGAGTCACTGGTTTCTTGCACCCAGACAAACGAAGAGCAAGAAATACAATTTTATATAGTTCTAACATAGAATGTTGATCAAAGTTCGAGCATGCGTATACATTAGCAGAAGATCCCAAATGCAGAGAGAATAGCTTTACAACTGGTGATGAAAGAAGATTATCCACAAAAGTACCTTTTCCAGTGTCAAGTCTTTAAAGGCACCTTTATAAAAAGAAACATAGTAAGTTTGATATATGAATTGAGCCAAGCCTCTAACTCTAACAGGGGCGTTTACATGCAGAAAAGATAAGGAGGCACAGCAACATATAGCCTTGAGTTTAGCTTCCTCTAGAAGTATGAGCTCAATAATCAGTGAGCCACTACCAGGCACAGATAGGCAGAATAATAAAAATTCCAATCTTAAAGCACTTTAAATGTGGGATACAGCAAAAGGTATTAAAGGAACATTTACCTAACGCTGTACTATACTTACATAAGCAAACATGAACATGGTTACAAACTGATTCACCCCTGGTTCTTACTCCAACCCACCACATTTTTTCAAGGTGTCTTCTTCTTTAATCTTGAACTCTGCCATCTGCTTCATCTTTTTTTCTTTTGTTAAGCAGTGGTGGTTGAGACTTCTAGGATGGGGTTCAGGATCAGGGGTATAAACACCATTGTTTGCCATGATTACTCATCACGTTCTGATGGCATCATGCTTTGGAAAAGACCCTGATGCTGGGAAAGATTGAAGGCAAAAGGAGAAGGGGATGGCAGAGGATGAGATGGTTAGATAGCATCACTGAAGCAATGAGCATGAAACTGAGCAAACTCAGGGAGACAGTGAAGGACAGGAAGGCCTGGCGTGGTATGGTTCATGGGATCACGAAGAGTTGGACACGACTTAACGACTGAACAACAACAACCTGGACACAAAGTAGTCATTGTTTCACTAGCATGTCAATATCTGTTGAGAACCATGACACCAGAATGATTTTTCTGCCTGTCCTTGGTACTTCACAATTCCCTGAAGTCTGCTATGAGTTCAAGAGAGAATTAATCTTAAATATTTGCTGGAATTATCAGGAAATTTCCCTTCATCGGTTGCTGTTGAGGTTGGAGCTGGTCATATGGAAGATGACTCCTGAATGGAGAGCAGCTAAGAGCAGCAAAGGAGGGACTCCAGGAACCTCACTGTAATGTGGAAGCAATGGAACTCCACGTGAAGGTGCCTCCTACCTCCTACTCCTAACAGAGCTAAGGTCAGGTTGTTGCCCTGCTCATGGATCCTGCCAATGCTGCAACCTATGTGGCTTCCTCTTCACCTGAGATAACCTGAGACGGTGAAGGAACAAGGGCGGCATAGCCAGCTGCCTTGAATGCTGGTGGTGACACCAAGGAGGATCTGGTGGGGTCGGTAGCAATGGGAAGTAGGAAAAGGCAAACCTTGGCCATGACAAAGCTTTGATTTGGGATTAGGAGTATAGCTCTTCCTCAATCTGCCCTGCCTGGCTACGGAGCAACGTTTTTTAAAGATTTTTTTTATCCCGCCTTTATTATTTTTATAAATAACTCAAGGTGGCGAACATATCTAGTACACCTTCCTCCTCCTATTTATCCCACAACAACAACCCTGTGAGGTGGGTTGGGCTAAGAGAGCGTGACTGGCCCAAAGTCACCTTTTCACCCCTAAAGTGGGACTAGAACTCACAGTCTTCTGCTTTCTAGCCTGGTACCTTAACCACTAGAACAAACTGGCTCTTCCAAACGTTTCTTTCTCAGTCTAAAGCCATTGGCTTCAGCGATTAAATGTCACTGCCTTGTATTGTACATCTCTTCCCGTTGCTCTGATGCTCACCTACAGCCCCAAGGAGGATTTGCAATGCCTGGCTGAGATCAACAAGCTGTTGTCCCCCTCCCAACAGTCACTCTGCTGCTGTGTATGCAGTGGAATGAGATGCTTTATATTCTGGGCTGCAGACAAGTCCTCACACTCCTTTTTTCTCCTTGTTGTACACCCACTGAAATGGGCAGCAAACAATTTTGCCATCTTTTGGGGTAGGTCTGCCAGCCAGGAGATGTGTGCCCTGCAGGCCCTATTCTTTCCTGTATGTATTACTGTGAGCTACAGAAAATTGCTTGAGAAGTGTGAAGTTGAGACCCTTATGCTATATAGTGGGGTGATTAGATCATCCAATGATTCATTGTCTTTTCAGTTCACATGAGTTAAATTTTTCTATCTCATAAATAATAATATGAATATTAGCAACAAAATAAAATGGTTCCAAATCTGTGCAGCATGACAACATCTTTTTTCATTAGTCCTGTCTTAACTTGAATGAAAGCAGAATATTATAAATCAGCATATTGACCTGTTCCTCTACAGATTCACTTTGCAGCCTTCTCTGGAAATACTGAAATGTACATTTCCACTTAGGGTACTCTCTTAAAGTTACATATGGAAAGGGCTTTGGGAACTGAACAATAAAAGAAGCTACATTCATTTTCTCTGTGATTAAGAAACCTTCTCACTAAAATTCTGGTTTTGTCCTCTCTCTCTTTTCAAGGCTTCTCATCTTGTTCTTTGTCTTCATTCGGCCACATTTTGCAACAAGTTTTGCCTCGCTACAAGACAGTGAGCTGCAAATGGAGAATACTCAAGTTGGCATTGCAGATACCCTCAAAACAGAAGCATTATACATCTATCAAAGATGATAGATTTTTAGATGATCCACTTGATCCACAGTGAATGTTAATGTTACAAATGTCTAACATTACCAGCTCAATATCTACTAGATGCTTGAGGCACAAATTATCTGGCTCAACATATTATATTTTGGACACATTATGCAAAGACTTCTCTAGAGAAGTCTATAATGCTGGGAAAGGTGGAAGAGAAGAGGAAAAGAGGACAATCAACAGCAAGATGGGTGGACTTAATTACAGTGGCATTGAAAAACTTGAAAGACCAGGTTGGGGACAGATCATCTTAGAGAAGGTCTATCCATGAGGTCACTAGACTTGTTGGCACACGGTCAATCATCAAAATCTATTAGAGGAGAACACGAAGTATTTTTATGAGAAAAAAACTTTTGAACAATGTGTATGAAAAAAAACCCCACAGAAAGTATTACTGGTATGCTGTAGCCAGTAACAAGGAGAAACTGTCAAGGGAAATAAACATCTTTGTAAGGCAAGATTGTAAAGCCTACTGGGGGATGAGAACTATTTGTGGCTCTGGAATGTTGGTAACCATGCTCAAGTGACCAAAAGCAGAACAAAAACATTAATTTATATTTAATTAAGAATACACTAAATTAAATACAGTCAATTTAATTACCTTTACACATTTAATAATTGCCCTTTTATCTCATTAAAAAGTGCAATTCAGATATAGCTTTTGGAGACAAGATTACATTCTTCTGTTATAAAAATCCATGAAACCTAAATCCATGTTATGCAAATTTGAAATACACTGTTTATTGTTCACTCCGGAAAATCTGTATCAACCATAGCTGATTTTCCTTTAAATGTATTCCATAATATTGGATTGGTATAGCTTTTGACAATTTAATTGAACAGTACTCGGAGAATCCATTAAATTTCAGCCATCCATGCCAAAGAAATAATTTGTGTGTAAAGTGATTTAATATTAAAGAACAGCGATATGCAGGTATTTGCCATTTCCCTGGCTCTTTTGCTTTGTGCCACACAGATACAGTCATGATAGAATAAATTCTTATAAGGGCATTTGAAAGCAGAATTGACAAACTGGAACAAACTGCCATAGACTGCAAATTTGTATATGCACTATATGTTAGCAAACACAGTTGATTAAAAGTTACTTTTTTCACAACCTGTGTTAGGCTTTTGCCAACATTACAAAATCACAGCAAAACACATTCTTGCAAATTGCAAGATTAGGATCAGTGATGCTTATATTGATCATTATGATTGCTTCATGAATTGCAAGAGCTGTTACTGATCTTTTCATGTATTAGAGGAAGTTTCTAGATCAGGGTTTCTCAACCTCAGCCACCTTAAGATGTGTGGACTTCAACTCCCAGAATTCCCCAGCCAGCATGGTTGGCTGGAATTCTGGGTGTTGAAGCCTATCCATCTTAAAATGGCCGAGTTTGAAAAAGATTGTTCTAGAGGAAGGATTGATTGTACGGCCTCTTTTATGTACTGATTGTCATTAGTACATGCCCAAACTGCCCACTTCTCCTCAAGATATGAGAATGATGGTGGTTTGCGATTATTGTGGTAGACATTCATTCCTCTTTACATTTTGTAAATCAAAGGGATTTTGTAAGACTGCAATATCACGGTGATGGAAAACTGGACCATAGGCAGTGTCATGGGGAGCTCTGATTCAGATTCAGAGCCAGAGTCCAAGGACATGTTGTCCACGCACCAATGGAGAGGCGGAGAGGACCCACCAGGTGTTGCAGCAGTATTTGTGGTGCTACACCACCTACAGCCAAGACAATTGGACTGCACTGATTCCTTTGGCAGAGTTCTCCTATAACAATTCGGTGCACTCATCGATTGGGATGTCCCTTTTTCAGGCATTGTACGGAGTAAACCCACAGGTATTGCCAGAAACTGTACCACAAGGAGGGGTGCCAGGTGCAGCGCATTTTCTTAAAGAGCAGCAGGCAGCACAGCAGCTTTTGAAGGACCAGTTGGCAAGGGCAAAGGAGGCGTACAAGAGATCTGCTGATGACCACAGGCAGAAAGGTCCACAGATTTCAATAGGGGACAAGGTGTGGTTATCTACCAGGTTCTTAAATTCCACCAGGCCATCTAAGAAATTGGATGACCGGTTTGTCAGGCCTTTTAGGGTGTTGCAGCAAGTGAACCAGGTGGCTTTATGTTTGCAGCTGTCACCTTCAGTGAAGGTCCATCTGGTCTTTCACCGCTCCTTGCTAGTTAAGGAGGCTCCACCAAGTCCCTTGAGAACACAGCTTTCCCCACCCCCTCCGGTTGTAGTCGAAGGAGAAGAAGAATACGAGGTGGTGATTTTGGACTCTCACAGGAGAGGAAAGGGACTTCAGTATCTGGTTCATTGGAAGGGCTATCTTGAACCGGAGTGTTCTTGGGAGAATGCAAGGAACGTCCACGCCCTGGAGCTGGCAGTGGTTAATCAGCAGGCAGAGGGCGGCGACGGCTGGCTCGCTAGAGGAAGGTTTGGTGGGGGCTTTAGGGGAGGGGAGGGCTGGAGCAAGCAGCCCACAACCTTCCACTTCCAGCTTGCATTTTGTAGGGGGGAGGGGGGCTGATTTTACTAATGATGTAGCTGTTTTGCAGGACCCATTAGATGGATTGTGGGAGGAGCCAGGAGACACAGACAGACCATCATCACCTGCTCTTTCATCTCTGCCGCCACTGCCCAGTTCTCCTGAGAACTCAGAGGGAGAGGATGAAGGTGGAGGGAGGGGTGATGTGATAGAATAGAATGAGAGGAGTCAAGGACACAAGCATCTCCTCAGCCCACAGCAGGAGCATGGGAAAGTGAAGAGGATGAGACTGGCACCACCCTAAGGAATTCGTAGTGTTTAGTTGCTGGCTTGGGGAGTTTAGAGTTAGTTTGGCGAGATTCTGTCTAGCAGGTGTGAGCTAATAAAGTAACTGAACTGTTCCAGAACTGTCTCCTGGAGTTTCTTGGGCTTAACCTGGAGCTGATTCAGCTGAGCGGCAAGGAGAGTAACTTGCTGCGCAAGCTGGGTGTTATCAGCAAGGAGCTGCTCAATTCTTTTTGTGCTGACCACGCAAACATCCTCTTTTTTTCCCCCCCCCAAAAAGGGTTTGGGGTAACAACAAACTGTCCTTATCCTGCTCAGCGCACATGCACACACACACACACACACACACAGAGGAGTTTGCAATACTTATGAATGATACCAACATGGTTCCCAACAAGTCCCAGAGTCTATGAAGCTTGCCTTGAAACAGGATTTAACAAACCGCGAAACAGGAGGAGAGTCGTCGAATGCAGGCCAAGGTCAAAACAGGAATCGTTGGTCGTCAGCCGGTCCGGGTCTAGGTGTCACAGGAGATAGGTTCTAAGGCACAAGATACAGACCAGGGTAACCAGATGGTTGTTGTTACCAGAGAGGCACTAGCTCGCCGAGCCTCTTTTAAGGTAGCCACCCTGGTGTTGCTTATTTCTGAGAGCGAGGCTCCTTTCTCGCGACTAATTTCACTGAGCGTTGTTGTTGAGCTTTCTTCCGCATACCTCATTCTGGCATCGGGGGGCCTCTCTGCCTCATTATCGGAGAGTGGGGCCGGCTGTGTCTGTTGTTCACTGCCCTGCCCCACCTCCTCCGGCTGCTCAGCCGGCTGTCCGTCTGGGGCCTCTGACTGCATTGACTCTTCTTCTGTTTGTACCTCTGGAAGCGTCCGTGTGCAGGACAAACTGGCGGGAAGGATTGGGGTGAAGGAAGAGAGGCTGGGAGGCAAAAAGCTGCTTTAACTGCTGGAAAGCCACCTGCTCCCTTTCCGCCCAAGCAAACTTCTTCCCTTCCTTTAACAGCTGCGTGAGGGGCTTAACCTGCTCTGCAAATTTGGGATGAACTTTCTGTAGAAATTAACAAAGCCCAGAAAACGCTGCACATCCTGTGCACATTACAGGGTGGGTGGCAAGACAACACTGCCTGCACTTTAGCTGGATCCATCTGCAGCCCTTCTGTCGAAATTCTGAACCCCAAATAATCCAACTGAGGCAAGTCAAATGCACACTTCTCCAGTTTGGCGAAAAGCTTATTTTCTCTCAGTCTCTGCAATACATTTCTAACGTGCATCGTGTGCAACTCAGCATCCCCGGAATATATCAAAATGTCATCCAAATAAATCACCACATAGGAATCAATTATGTCAGAAAAAAATCTGATTCATAAATCTGGAAAACACTGCCCCACAATTAGAAAGTCCGAACAGCATCACTGTGTATTCATATTTTTCATACCTTATATCAAAAGCAGTCAGGTACTCATGCCCCTCCTTAACACGCATTTCTAAGATCTAGCTTTGTAAAAATGGGGGCTTTCTGCAGCCGGTCTAAGAGATCTGATATCAATGGCAGAGGATAATGATCCCTTAAGATCACTTTATTTAGCTCCTTGTAATCATGGACTGTGCGCTCAAGTCCCTGTGCTTGAACCAGTCCCCAAGGTCTGTGGGTCTGGTTTCTTTGGCACGAAAAATGTGGGAGCTGAAGCTGGAGACTTCGATGGTCTGATAAACCCTTTCCTTAAATTTACATCCAGGTAGTCCTTGAGAATAGCTAACTCTTTTGCAGACATGGGATATTGCCACTTGGCTGGGATCTTTGCCCCTGGCTTCAAATCAATTGTGCAATCACAGTCTTTATGGGGAGGCAGAGCCGTAGCCTCCTCCTCTCCAAAAACATCGGCAAAGTCAGCATACTTGGCAAGCAAACCCCCTCCCCCTGCCTGGATGCTTCCCTGTGAAATGGGGAGGATGGCTCCCTGTGCCTTGTGGTGCCGACAGCCTGGAGAGGAAAATGAGATTGTTCCTGCAGTCCAGTCTATGGTAGGGTTGTGCAGTCTAAGCCATGAAGTACCTAACACCATCGGCACCTGCAAAGACACTGTAACATACAGGGGCATTCTGTATGATCATTGATAGTCAACTGCAGGGGGATCATAGACTGCACCACCGGACCTGCCTGCAATGGTTGCGCGTCTATAGTCTCTACTTCCATGGGTTTCTTCAAATCCACCATAGGTAACTGCAATTTATGCACAGTTTGAATATCAATGAAGCTTGTGGAAGCCCCTGAGTCTATAAGAGCCTCCAACTCAATTTTGGAGCCAGAATCCAAGGTCACTGTGACGGACACTAATATGAACGCCTGCCTGTCATCTCCAGAATGAGCTTTCCTTAATTGCTTGATGGCCGCTCCCACAAGTTCTGAAGAGAAGGGCTCTGCAAGTTTCCCTGCTGTGCCACTGGGACTGAACCTGTACGCTTGGTGGATGCCTGCTGCATGCATTTGGCCCCCACTGGCGCAGCCCTCACCAGACATGCTCTCACCATATGCCCTGGGGCTCCGCAGTAAAAACAGAGGTTCAAATCTCTCCTCCTTTGCCTCTCCTCTCCCGAAACTGCCCTTCTAGCAGCTCCTATTTGCATTGGCTCCCCCTCTGCCAATTCTGCTGTTGTGACATGAGGAGGGGGGAGTACTGCCGGAGGGGACTGCGAGGCAGCCAAATGATTGGAAGGCAAATATTGCTTTAAGTCCTCCAGCCTGGCATCAATTACTATACAGAGCTGATATAGGTCATCCAGCGTATTTGGAATGCCTTGCTTTATCAGCTCGCACCGAAGCTCAGGGTCCAACCCTTCCCGAAATTGGTCCATGAGAGCTGTATCATTCCACTCAACAACCCCCGCCAACAACTTGAAATCCGCAATGAACAACCTAACTGGTCTGCCGCTCTGCTTGAGCTTGCGAATGTCCCAACAGGCCATTAATCTCCTTATTGGGTCCCCAAAATGCCCCCTAAAGGCACCAATGAAATTTTGATAATTGTTGAGCACTGGATCACCTGCTTCTATGAGGGGGGTTGCCCACTTGGCAGCAGCTCCTTTCAATAAACTCAGTACAAAAGACATCCTTGGGTGGTCCGTAGGAAATTCTGCCAGTCTGCCATCCATGAACAACTCACACTGTGCCAGGGAGGTTCCCATCTGTTCCACCTTACCTCCATATTTTTCAGGCATGCTTCCAGGAGAACGCAATAACAACGGAGGGGCCGCTGCAACATTCTGCCCAGCCTGTTCGATTTGTTGGGCTATTTGGGGCATTGCTGCTTGTAAATTATTTATCTGGGCATCGACTTGTTGATGTTGTAATAAAGCCGCCACCAAAAGCTGTGGTGTCAAACCAGCCCCCTGGGGATCTGTTGCCATACTTCAAAATTCCTCCCTCTCAACGTGAGTAGAGTGTCTCGCGAGACTGATGTCAGGTCAAGCCCAAGAAACTCCAGGAGACAGTTCTGGAACAGCTCAGTTACTTTATTAGCTCACACCTGCTAGACAGAATCTTGCCAGACTAACTCTAAACTTCCCAAGCCAGCAACTAAACACTACAGATTCCTTAGGGTGGTGCCAGTCTCATCTTCACTTTCCCATGCTCACGCTGTGGGCTGAGGAGATGCTTCTATCCTTGACCCCTCTCATTCCATTCTATCACCCTCGGCTACAGCTATCACAACACCACGTCGAAAATGCCCAGTTCTGCTGCTAGAAAAATTCGATGGAACTCTGGTGCAGCTTCCTGCGTTCTTTGCTCAGTGCAAACTCTACGTGAGTCTTTGCCCAGAAGACTTTCCTACAGATTGTTTCAAAGTCGGATTTATAATTAGCTTGCTTTCTGGTTCAGCAGCCAGGTGGGCTGCCCCATTGCTCATACAGCAAAGCCCTCTGCTGGACGATTTTGATGAATTCAGCTGGCAGCTATAACTAATGTATTCTAATCTGGTAAAATCACAGACTGCTAATAGACTCATTCAGGAACTGAAGCAGAATGGGCAGCCAGTAGCCAAATACATCAGTGAATTCCGTCTTCTGGCTCAGGATTTGACCTGGAATGATGCTGCCTTGATGGATCAGTTCCATCTTCCAGGAAGGTCTATCCTCAGAAATATTAGACAAACTGGCCTGGACTGAGTGCCCACAGACCCTACATACTCTCACGCACTTGGGTCTTTGCACTGATGGCCGCCTTCAGCAATGAAAGACAGAGTCGTTCCTCTATGACTCCATTACCTATGGCATTGTGGATCCCCCAAGAGGTGCTTGTGGAAGAACCCATGCAAGTGGGAGGCGCTCAGCCTCATTTGTTGCAGGCTGAAAAGGACAGGCAGAGGAGGAAGGACTTTGCTTATATTGTGGCAGTCAGGATCACCTTGCTGCCACATGTTCCTCAAAAAAGGCCAGATCTTCGCTGTCGGGAAATGGACTCAGACCAGTCTAAGGGGGAAATTAGACTGGGTCAAATTGGCAGTTAGCCATACTCAACATCCCCAAACCACTCCCTCCAAATATCTTGTTGTGACTGTTGTGTTACAGATACAAAATACAAATACAAAAAAAAAACAAAATACTTTAATGACCAAGTATAAAATATATACAAGGAATTTGTCTTTGGTGATAAACAGCAAGATCAATGGTGCGTTTGGATAACAACAGAAAATTAATAAATAGTAACAATAACACTGCCCAGTAAAATAACTTTTCCAAAAGAAGAAGCCACTGTCCAATACATATCAAATCATATAGTATTTAACAAAGCAATGGCACAAGGAAAAAAACTATTCCGATGTCTAGATGTTTTAACATAAGGAGCTCTATAGCGCCGTCCTGAAGGAAGAAGTTGGAACAGATTATATCCAGGATGAGAAGAGTCTGAAGATATCCTCTCTGTCTTCCTTTTGACCCTTACAGTATATAGTTCTTCTATAGAAGGCAGGCGGGTTGCAATTATCCTTTCTGCAGACTTAACTATCCGTTGGAGTCTGAGTCTGTCCTGTTTGGTTGCAGAATCAAACCAGACAGTTATAGAGGAGCAGGTAACAGACTCAATGATTCCCCTGTAAAACTATATCAAGAGCTCCTGGGATAATTTAAGCTTCCTAAGTTGCCGCAGGAAAAACATCCTTTGCTGTGCCTTTTTAATAATGGCTGTAATGTTAAACGTCCATTTCAGGTCTTGGGAAAGTATAGAACCCAAGAACTTGAAGGACTCTACCACTGATACTAGGCTGTTGAGTATGGTAAGGGGAGGAGTATTAGAAGGATTCTTCCTAAAGTCCACAATCATCTCCACGGTTTTAAGTGTATTCAATTGCAAGTTATTACAACCACACCACAAGACCGTTGTTGAACCTCCCGTCTATATGCTGACTCATTTCCATTTTGAATTAGACCAATGACAGTTGTATCATCCACATATTTCAAGATTTTAACAGAAGAGTCTTTTGAAATGCAGTCATTGGTATAAAGGGAGAAAAGCAGTGGGGAAAGCACACATCCCTGAGGGGCACCAGTACTGATTAACCGGGTACTGGATGTAATTTTGCCTAACCTCATGTATTGTTTCTTACCTGTTAGAAAACTGATTATCCACCTACAGGTATGTTCAGGCTCAGTAAGCTGGACCAGTTTGTTGTAAAGAATTTCTGGTACAATAGTATTAAATGCTGAACTGAAGTCCACAAAAAGAACTGGTGCATAAGACCCTGGAAATTCAAGGTGTTGCAGAATATAGTGAAGGGCCATATTAACAGCATCATCCACTGACCTGCTTCCACGATAAGCAAACTGCAGTGGATCTAACAGGGGATCCGTGATGGCTTTCAAGTCAGCCAACATTAACCTCTCAAAGGTCTTTATGACCACAGATGTCAGTGCAACCAGTCTGTAGTCATTCAGCTCACTAATGGGGGATTTCTTAGGAACTGGGATGATTGTAGAGCTCTTAAAACAAGAAGGGACATAACCCGTCTTCAGCGATTTATTTAAAATATGCGTGAAAACGGGGGCCAGTTGTTCTGCACAAGCTTTCAGACACGAGGTGGTCACACTGTCTGGACCTGGAGCTTTTCCAATCTTTTGCTTTTGAAACAGACCTCGCACTTCTTTTTCTAGGATCACCAGAGGTAAGGGACCCGGGGGATTGGGGACAGGTGAAGAGAAATTTAATGCTGATGATGTATCTGAGATACAATTGGCAGCAGCAGATAACAGTTGTTCATTCTCAAACCTGCAATAAAACCTGTTGAGATCGTCTACCAGTTGATGACTCTCTTCAATCAGGAGAGGTGGGTTGTTATAGCCGATGATGTTCTTCAGGCTTCTCCACACAGTCGCAGGATTATTTGCTGAAAACTGACTTTTCAGCTTTATTGAGTAGTTCCTCTTTGCTGCCTTAATCTCCCTTGTAAGTACATTTCTAGTCCGATTATACATAATCCTGTCCCCATTCCTATGGGTCTCCTCCTTGTCACAACGCAGCTGTTTAAGCTTTGCTGTGAACCACGACTTGTTGTTATTATATATCCGTATATCTTTGGTGGGCACACATATGCCCTCACAAAAGCTAATGTATGAAGTCACAGCATCAGTGTACTCATCCAGATCTGCAGAGGCAGCTTCAAAAACATTCCAGTCTGTGCACTCCAAGCAGGCCTGTAGATTTAACTTAGCATCATCAGACCATATCTTCACTGGTTTGATCACAGGCTTTGCAGTTTTAAATCTCTGCCTGTAGGTGGGAATGAGATGAATCATGCAATGATCAAATAATCCAATTGCTGCTCGTGATATAGAACGGTAGGCTCTATATCACGGATGGCAGGAAGACCTGCACTACGGGTCCATGCCATGATTGATTCTTGAGCCACTGTGAACTTTATGGATAAGAATTTTGCCAAAAAACAGGGTATTTCACAACATGTCATAGAGTCTCCTTTGCTAGCAGAGACAATTGATGGTTGGCCATTACAATCAGGACCAGTGGCTTTGGCAACAGACCCAGTGCAAATGCAAATGGATGATCACAAAGAATGGGTAGAATTCTATTTGGCCCCGGCACCCCCTTTTCCTATTGTTTTGGGGCTGGAGTGGCTTCAGGCCCACAATCCCCAGATTATGTGGTCATCAGGAGCCATTAATTTTACGAGTCCTAAATGCACAGCTCATATTGTGAACAGTCTCGCTGCAGGAACACCAGGTCCTTTATTCCAGGGTATTCCTTGCCAATGTATGGATTATGCAGATGTTTTCAATGAGATGGAGGCAGATCATCTCCCCCCACACAGGCCTTATGATTGTCCCATTGATCTGATTCCTGGTGCCAAGCTTCCTATGGACTGTGTATTGTCGAAGGCTTTCACGGCTGGCATACGATGGCTGGTGTGGGTCTTCTGGGCTGTGTGGCCGTGTTCTTGAAGTTTTGTTTCCTAACGTTTCGCCAGCACCTGTGACCGGCATCTTCAGAGTGCAGGAGCACAGACAGGAGCAGTTCTGGGCACAGAGAGAACTGCTCCTGTCTGTGCTCCTGCACTCTGAAGATGCCGGCCACAGGTGCTGGCGAAACGTTAGGAAACAAAACTTCAAGAACACGGCCACACAGCCCGGAAGACCCACACCCTTCCTATGGACTGTTTATACTCCCTATCTGAACCGGAACAGGCCGCCTTATGAGACTTTATTGAAAAGAACTTAAAGAGGGGTTTTATACACCCTTCCTCTTCTCCCGTTGCTGCACCAGTACTTTTTATAAAGAAAAAATCAGGTGAACTAAGATTATGCTGTGATTACAGAAAATTAAATGACATCACCATCAAAAACCGGTATCCTTTTCCATTAATCCCAGAGCTCCTAGAATGGTTGCACAGTGCCCAGAATTTTACCAAGATGGACCTGCGGGGTGCATATAATTTAGTAAGGGTTCGAAAGGGGGATGAATGGAAAACAGCTTTTCGCACTCGGTATGGATACTTTGAATATATGGTAATGCCATTTGGGTTGTCCAGTGCTTCTGGGGTCTTCATGCATTTTATGCATGATGTGTTCAGGGACTTTTGGGACAAGTATGTCATAATTTACCTCAATGACATACTGATTTTTTCCTCCTCTCCAGAGGAACACACTCAGCATGTACGAACAGTGTTGCAAAGACTCTGAGAACATCGTCTTTATGCTAAACTGGAGAAATGTGAATTTGTGTGCACCAGCATTGACTTTTTGGGGTATCGCATTTCTCCTACTGGTATATCTATGGACCTAGAAAAGATCGAAGCACTTCAGATGTGGCAACCCCCACGTCAGACCAAGGATGTGAAGCGTTTATTGGGGTTTGCCAATAACTACTGTATGTACATACCCTAATTTGCTAAACTCACTGCTCCATTAACCAACTTGTTAAGAAAAAATAACAAGTTCATTTAGGATGAGGCTGTGCAATGGGCTTTCGAAACCTTGAAGAAGGCATTTGCCTCTGAAGCCATTCTCCAACATCCAGATCCTTCCAAACCATTTGTCATAGAAACATATGCTTCCAATGCTGCTATTGGGGCCGTACTATTACAGGCAGAGCAGAAACCAAGTACCCTGTTTCCGTGTGCTTATTACTTACGACAACTTGCGCCTCTGGAAATAAATTATACTATTTGGGACAAGGAGCTTCTGGCTATTAAAGTGGCTTTTGAGGTATGATGACACCATTTGGAAGGGGCCCAACACTCTGTTGAAGTCTGAACCGATCATCAGAATCTAGAATATTTAAAGACCACCAGAAAACTAAACCAAAGACAGATCTGGTGGTCACTGTTCTTCTCCCAGTTCAGCTTTAAAGTAACTTATATTCCTAGCAGAAAGAATCAACGAGCAGATCCTCTTTCTCACAAATCAGAGTACAGTCATTTGGAAAACCAAGAACCACTCCGCTCTATAATTGCAGCCACTTGACCTCCGATAGACCTCTTTCAGCAAATTCGAGAGCAACAGAAACAAGATCCTTATGCTCAAGCCCAAAAGCAGGAATTGGTACAAGGATCTCCAGACCAACCTAATCCATGGAGCTGGGATGATAGTTTATTATGCTTCTGTGACTGCTACTATGTGCCATCGGGTTCACTATGCAGCACCATCTTACATCTGTGCCACGACAACCCAGCAGTGGGCCATTTCAGATTCTTTAAAACTTTATAGTTAATTTCCAGAGACTTTTGGTGGCCTTGCATGAGAAATGACGTTAACTGATATATAGCATCCTGTCCCAATTGTCATCAAGCCAAGAATGCAACCGGAAAACCAGTGGGCTGCTTATTGTCACTTCCCACTCCAACATGGCCATGGACAGCTATATCCATGGATTTTATAACCGACTTGCCCACATCAAGAGGGGCCTCAACAATTCTGGTCATAGTGGACATGCTAACTAAGATGGCTCATTTCATTGCCTGTTCTGGTGTACCCATGGCTCAAGAAACTGCACAGTTGTTTATACAGCACATATTCAGACCACGATTTGCCAGAAAGTGTACTTTTGGACCGTGAGACCCAGTTTACTGCCCAGTTCTGGCGGGTCCTTCTTAAGAACCTAGAGGTCCAAGTTCATCTGTCATCTGCACATCATCCAGAGTTGGACGGGGGAACTGAATGGGTTAATGCCACCCTAGAACAGTATCTGCGCTGTTACGTGAATTTCCAACAAGACAACTGGACAGACCTTTTAGCTGTAGCAGAATTTGCATATAGTAATGTGCATCACACTTCTACTCAAATGATGCCCTTTTTGGCCAACTACGGGTATCACCCTCGTTTTTATTCATTGACTTCTACAGATTTGCTGGTTCCTGCTGTGGATCACTTCATGCAGGAATTGCAAGCTATCCATCAGGTTCTTCGTAATCAACTGGAGAAAGCAAAAGAGGACTACAAAAGGTTCGCTGATTGACATCGCCAATCAGGTCCTCCCTTAGCTGTTGGAGATCTAGTATAGCTATCCACAAAGCATCTATCTACAAAGTGCCCATCACGTAAACTAGATTACTGCTTTTTGGGGCCTTTTCCTATAAAGGCTGGCATCAATCTGGTAGCCTTTTGGATTATCTTGCCTCCCCATATTCATGTATACCCTGTGTTTCATCGGTCTCTCTTGCTTCCAGCTGCCCCTGCTAGTCTGCCCTGATCTACAGCACCCTCTCCTTTGCCTATAGAAGTCCAAGGAGAACCTGAATAGAAGGTGGCCTGAATCCTGGACTCCCGTGTTCGTCAGGGATGCCTTCAGTACCTGATTGACTGGAAGGTCTGTGGTCCCGGGGAAGATGCGAGCGATATCCATGCTCCCCGTCTTACTTCTATGTTTCACCAGTGATATCGACAAAAACCCAGACCCTCCGATTTTGGGGAGGGGAACCTTGGGGGGAGGGATAATGTCAGGGGGAGATCCAACTCAGAGCCAGAGTCTGAGCAGCAGGCGCTTCCAGAGGTACAAACAGAAGAAGAGTCAATGCAGTCAGAGGCCCCAGACAGACAGCCGGCTGAGCAGCTGGAGGAGGTGGGGCAGGGCAGTGAACAACAGACACAGCCGGCCCCACTCTCCGATAATGAGGCAGAGAGGCTACACACACACACACACACACACCCCGATGCCAGAATGAGGTATGCTGAAGAAAGCTCTACAACAATGCTCAGTGAAATTAGTCAAGAGAAAGGAGCCTCGCTCTCAGAAATAAGCAACACCAGGGTGGCTACCTTAAAAGAGGCTCGGCGAGCTAGTGCCTCTCTGGTAACAACCACCGTCTGGTTACCCTGGTCTGTATCTTGTGCCTTAGAACCTATCTCCTGTGACACCTAGACCCGGACCGGCTGATGACCAACGATTCCTGTTTTGACCTTGGACTGCATTCGATGATTCTCCTGTTTCGCGGTTTGTTAAATCCTGTTTCAAGGCAAGCTTCATAGACTCTGGGACTTGTTGGGAACTGTGTTGGAATCGTTTATAAGTATTGTAAACTCCTCCGTGTGTGCGTGTATGTGCTGAGCAGGATCAGGATAGGCAGACCCCACACCTTCCCAAGATTGTGCTGGCAAAATCTGATTACAATCACTGATTTGGGTGTCTCCAAGCATGCTATTACACAAATGCCTTACTCATAGATGGTACTACCTTGGCTTAGCTAGGAGTTACATAAGGTTAGGTGTTTGGAGAATAACTTTGCTCTTAGTATATACCAAGATCCTTTGATAATAAAGGATTCCTGTATGGAATGCTCTGTCTACCTGCTCCAAACACTCATTTTGCTCTCCTTCCCAGTGCTGCATTCATTCCTACTTTTGACTGAATATTTCAAGACAAAAGAATGGGGCAATCATCTTTCTGTGCCATTGAGCACGATCAATATTCATTGGGTGGTTTGGGATATGGTATATGTATGGGCAGACACAAATATACATACATACTTGTGTGTGAGAGAGGGTGGACATTTTGGTTTGTAAGCAGTAGCATAATCTGAAGATCAGAAATATACATAATAATGGCAATAATTTGGGCGAGGTCACCTGTCATTTCATGGTAAGGCATCATCAGTATGCTGATGATATCTGGTTATATGACTCCAGAGTTAAACAGGAGATTGTGGGACTTACCCAATGTCTGGATGCTGTATGAGTTCGAACCCTGTCCAGGTGGAGTGGCAGTTAGTTCAGCAAGTGTGTGGTGAATGAGTGGCTCCCCCTGCTGGCTTTAGGGGGTATAGCTCTCTCTCCAAAGGAACAGGTCCACAATTTAAGGGTGCTCCATCTAGGTCAGTGGCTCCATCTAGATGAGTCAATCCTTTGCTCAGCTTTGACTGATGGACCAGTTGCGGCCCTTTCTAGAAAAGGAAGCTTTTGGCAACTGCTTTCCATGCCCTCTTTACCTTTAGTTGGAGCTGCCCTTGAAGACTACCTGGAAGCTGCAATGGGTAGAAAAAGTTGCAGCTCACACGTTGATGGATACATGCTGAATCAGCAGTGTAACACGTATTCTGTAGGCTAGGCACTGGTTTCCAAGAAATTTCTAAGTTCAGTCCCAAGTTTCTGAGTTCAATCCCAAGTGCTAGTTTTATCCTAAAAAGCTCTATAGAGAATGGCCTAAGAAACTTACAAGACCATTTCCTCCAAGTTGACTCTGGTTCACCCACCTGGCCTGCCGGAGGGGGATGCTACATGTTCCATGAATTTGTGAGGTGAAGAGATGGGGACATCTCTATTGCTACCCTGACTCTCTAAATTATGCTCCTCCATGGAGATCTAGCTAGCCCCCATTTTAATCATCTTTCAGGAAGCTGTTAGTACATGGCTTTTCCAAGAGGCCTTTGGAGACTAACATCTATGTTCTGCTTCCTATATGATCAGTGCTAGATTATTAATTAATATTATATTTATGGTGCTTATTGTTTTTATTATTTGATTTGTGACCCACTGGAGAAATATGATTGAAGCAGACAAAATAACAAACAAAGCATTCAGTGTCTGAGTTGGCGTCCTTTAGCTTATAACAGATTCAGCAGAGAAAGGCTTTCTGTTTTTGTTTTCCTATTAACTGGATGAAATTAACAACAGTTCTGCCAGGTTTCCCCTTCCCACCCGAGTAACAGAAAAAAAATGTCAAACTATTTGTCCTTTTTTTTTTTAGCTAGTCCTCAAAAGCCATGACCACAATGGGTACTTGCTTTCTTTTCCATTGGTGAGAGGAGGAAAGAAGCAGGGAATCCACCAAATGAGAACTAGTTTGGTGCACCGTAGTGGTTAAAGGTGCTGTTTTAGAAACCAGGAGAATGTGAGTTCTAGTCCTGATTTAGGTGCAAAGCCAGCTGGGTGACTTTGGGACAGTTATTCTCTCCCAACCCTAAAAGAAGGCAAGGGCAACCAATTTCTGAAAACGTGGCCAAGAAAACTGCAGGGACTTCTCCAGGCAGATGCCAAGAATCAAGCCTGACAAAGGCACCAGAACAAAACAAACCTACAGACTGGGGGCTAAGCTAGTTGCCATCTGGACAGAATACCTGGTCATCAGTATGGCCAAAGTGAATGGGCAACCTCAAGGATTAAGCTAGTAGCCATGACCACATGATCAAAGCCCTGCCTTCTTTTTATGTGTGTTGTGACACACACATCTAAAAAGGTGGGGCACTGATTGTGGGTTGAGGCTGCCATTTTGACTCTTTTGGCCCTGACTTACCTGCAGACACCACTGGAAGGAGCTGAAATCTGGAAAAGCATTTCTTAAGCCAGCTTCATTTCTTCATTTCATTTGAAATTTGGAATTCATTCATTTCATTTGAAATTTCATTTCAAAGGTGGCATTGCAGAAAAACCCAATTTCCATGTTTAGGCAGCAGATGGCACCAGAACACTGACATGTAAACATTCCAAGTTCTCGTTCTAAACTTTTTTTCTCAATGGAAAGATGGAAGTACCTTTCCAAAAAGTGTAACTGTCAAATCAAGGAGAGAAAAATCCTTGCAGGTATTTTAAAGCATGCTGGTTGATCCCAGCAGAGTTACTTGCTTTCCAGTTTACTGTTTTATTATACCTGCAGAATTCATTACACATACGCACAGGAGTAAATTGTGCAAGGCACTACTGAAGGCAAAGGTTTTCTGCATGAAAGTTTTGAATGATTTTCTTTCAGTGGCATTAGAAGAAAGACAGTGTAAGATTTACTGTAATGTTATCTATTCACAGACATACCACAGAGAAATTGTTCTTCTTCAGCTGGATGTGTAGATATGTAAAAGGAAATGTAAGGCGCTATGAGGTTTGGTGCCTCCCTTCTAAATGCCCACCCCACAAGGTAGCATAGCTAACATGCACCAGCCCAAAAACCCACATCTGACATTCCCCAGTGTCAAGGAAGCTGCAGACCCACCTGGTTGCTAGCCAGAGTCTACCCTAATGGGTGCAACAAGAATAATTGGTGTGATCAGAGATCAGAGGGCTTGCCTTGTGCAAAGAAAGTTATAAAAGACTGCTGTTTAAAGACTGTGCCTAATCTATACAGGGACCGATAGAAACCTGTCTTCTAAGGAGTGACAAGGTCTTAAATAGAGGCACACAACTTTCTTTCAGACTAAAGGCCACATTCTGTCTTTGGCTGTCATGCTGTGTCAAAAAGATTGTAAAACAAATAAAGCAAAACAAAAAATAGGTGGGCCTAGGTCCAAGAAATCAGTGGGACCAAGGGAAAAGCTAAATTTTATGCAGTATGATTTACATGACTTCTCCTCAAGCATTTAACCACTTACTATTTCTGTCACTCAATTAAAAATTACAATTCAATAACAAACGTTAGTGGGCACCTGGGGGGGGAGTCCCCCATACAACCCTGTGGCCTCAGGTTTCTTTTCTACTCTTGTGATACAGCATGACTTCATGCCAAGGAATCCAGTCTCGGGCCTTATTCATATAGCCCAGTTATCAGCCCTTCAAGGTACACCAGATTAGGAAAACAAAGTTATGAATGCTAGTACTACTTTTATTATGAGGTTACAGTAATAGAATCTTGCAAGTCTGAATGGACTTCCCCACTCCCTCCCTTTATGTCTGTGAGAACTAGGGAGGGTCATGTTTGAGATGCTTTCTCTAACTACATTTTTGCCCCTGACTCAGATTTCTTTTATCTTCTTCCTGTTCCTCAAGATTATTCCTTCTGCCGATTACACCAGCTGACCCATTTAGGATAAACGCCTCTCTGCCCTGGCAGCACGTCATCACAGATGCCACGGTCAAATGGTCTAAGAGTGGTCTTAGATAGCCTTGCAGCTGCCCCAAAGGTGGCTGAAATGTGTCATTTCCTGACATTTTTTTAATGTTAAAAAATGGAGAGAGAGAGAGAGAGAGAGAGAGAGAGAGAGAAAGAACTGCAGTAAATCAAACAGGACTGGCACCCTTGTGGACAGAGTGGAGAGAGGTTGCTTCCCCCCCCCCCCACTTAGTTGTGGCAGGGGGTGAAATGTAAAAGAGAGAGCTATGGGGTTTTTAGAGAAGTCCTGTTTCTGCAGTGCAACTGGAACACTTCCTTCCTTTTGCCAGCAGCAGGAAGAGAAGGTTAACCTTCTGTCAACCTCATCACTTTTTCCACAACAGGGCTTCGTAAAGGAGATTAGTTTAGCCCAAGGCAGCTCTGGAGGTATTTGGGTTTAATGCGAATCCACTCTAAACTTCCCAACTGCAGACTGGGTTGTTATAGTGTATGCATGACAACACTTGCCTCACCATGATCTAGTTAACTATGTTATGAGAACTGAGGCCCACATATGCATGTGTGTGCTGAACTTTTTCTAAAACTGCCATGGTGGTATATGAGACAAGTAGCGAGAGGTGGTAGGACCCAGCCATCCGCACCTGCATTAGGCCCATTATATAGACACAACAGAATACAAACGCAATAAAAACTTTTTAGTTAACAGTAAGCCGCAGTCTAAGAGAAAAGTTACTACCAATGTGACACAGTGATTAAAAGTGTTGGACTAGGCCTGAGGAGATCCAGATTTAGCCTCAGCCAGGGTAGATCATTGTTCGCAGGTTGTTGTTGAGGGAGATCCCCCTGAGTAAACTGCTTTGACCTCCTGGAGGAAGGTAGGGTATAAATCCGAAGAAGAATATACAGTATAATTCATATAGTTATTCAGTTCATGGCTAACTTTGTATCTATTATGACTGCAATTTCAGTTTCCCTTTTCTGTTGTCTTTACTGGGATGAAGAGACATGGCTTTACAGCAAGCTAACCCTTCTCTTTCCTGTCTGTCTAGGAGTGTTTATGAACCATCTGTTGTTAGCTACCCACAAAACCATTTCCTTTTTGTAGCTTGTTACCCAAACTGAGGAATGTTTTCTGTTGGTTTGACTGCTTTTTTGTTTTTAGGTTTCAAAAGTATTTGCAACCTTGTATGTACCATGCTTGCTACAAGCCGGAAAAAGCCAGAGGTCTTAATAAAATTAAATCCCATATTCTAGAAGTATACTTTAGCATCACATTTACATCTTGAACGACTGTGTTTTAAAACCCTAAGGTTATGTTTATATTATCATTTAAAATCAAAAGGGAGTTCTAACTGGAGATGACCAAATCATGTAAGTCAAAAAGCCCTTAGATACCGTGCTTTACCTACATGGGTCTTCTCTTGTCTGAAATTATAGCTGGTGCACAACAAGCAGTTAAACCCTTTACAGCAAGCAGGCATTCAGAACTTGTTTCTGCCTTTTCTGCACCAGTCAGGACAAGTGTGAGGCCGGGTGGGAATGGGCCCAGTTTACTACATTGATATTACCTATCAAAGCTCCAAGGGGCATGGAAGGAGGCTATCTAAAGGACAATCTGAAAATCTGGCTAATTCAGAGTCTTCCTTTTGAATTCAGCAATAGGAACGTTGAGACTGGTGACTGCCAAAGTCAAGTTTTTTTCAGTAGTGGTCTTCAAGCTTTGGAATATCCTTACATGTTGCCAAAAAATTTGCATAGCCTTTTTTTTCCTTTTTTTTTTTTTTTTGCTGACTCTGACATGGATTTCCCTTATTAATAGCATAGTTATCCTATTCTGCATTTGGTCTATTTTAATGAATTGCAATTTTAATTAAGGGTTTATCTATTGCAATATTTATTTCTTATTTTAATTATTTGCATATTAAACATGTTTTTCTTTACTAGGTTTGGTATATTAAATTATATTGTAAACCTGCTTTGCAGTATTTTTTACCTCAGAGTGACTTTAAATCAATCAAATCAAATGAAAATAAAAATGTAGAAACCATTATCTGTTTGAAATGCAAAGTCTTTGATTCTATAGGGCTGCCTCTCTTTCATTTGAAAGTTAATAAATAATTATCAGCCTTGAAATTCCCTTTTATAGTTTCAAGCACACTGAGTTTCCAGTTCTTTTTATGACACAAATGTTTGCTGCTCCTTGGTGTCCTTGAAGTTATAATAACTTCACTTACATTTGCTGGCAAAGTATTTTTGACCTAATTTGTTTTTTAGTACACAAGTAATTGGCATTTTGTTTATCCATATTGCCACACTGCCTATTGTGAATTAATGTACTATTGAAAATATGTGTGCTTTTAAAGCCACATAATTAAATGTTTAATTACTCTTTGCAAGAAGGTTAAAACAGTCATACATACATAAAGAAAAAGATTATTTTAAGAAACAATTTGAGAGGCCCCAATTATGAAAGTAAACAGTTGATCAAATTATTTCCAGTCTGACAGATGTTTCTTGGAATTCTGAGCTAGGAGAATAGCAAACCTGTCACCAAGTGCAAGTCCCATGTAAGCTTCATTCTGGAATGCCTTCCCCTGAGAGGCCTGCCAGGACCCACCACTGATTGCTAAATTTGAGCAGGTGGTGAAAACATAGATGTTATGATGCCTTTCAATAGAGTGACTGTTTACGCCTCACCTAAAAGGAGGTCAAAAGATAAAGATTTGCATAAAATATGCGGCTGCAAATTTCTACGTTCAGAGGAAGATTCAGAAATAATTTCTGCAATTTAAATAGTCATGTCACTTTTCACCATAGTGTGGGAAGACACCTCCGATCATGTGATTCTGATTAATCTGCAGTCAAGATACTAACTGTTGAGGGGCAATTTTAATATCATTTTTCCTCTCTTAGATCAAGAATCCCTTCAAATAGAAGCCTGTCTTTGTAACGCAGGGCACTTGTCTGCTGTCAAATCCTAATAATTACAATGCGATTGTATCTGCCTGTAAAATTAGACACTTTGATTGTCCACCAATGAACCCTGCATCAGTTGTAATATTTTATCTTGTTTTGTTTTTACTTTATTTTTATTTTTGATGTGTTTCTGTTTGCAATTCTGGCCAGTGACCAGTAATAAAAATTCTATCCTATTCTAATTTTTCAATATTTCTTTCCTAGGTGGTTTTCTCTGTATGTTTTTGTTTTTGTTTTTGTTTCATAACTGTTGACAGTCTATGCTATTTTAAGAATTTGTTAGAGAAGGGGTAAATAACTCAAATAATTTAATTTGGGTAGAAACTTTGCAATGATACTGCTTGATGGATAGTCTGCCTAACCATGCAGTCAGGCACACATGGCTATCAAAACATCTTCCTTTGTAAGTTTTTTTTTTTAATCACAGATTACATTTATTCTCTTTGGAATTATAAAGAATCATAGAGTTGGAGTAGTTCCATCTAGTCTTTTATTCTGTTTGATGCAGAACATCCAGAGTTAGAACATTCTATGAATGGTTGCCTAGCAAGAGAGAGGTCTCTTTAGCACAGGGATTGCTGAAGAAACACTACAACTGAGTCCAAAGGAGGATCCATTCCTCCTTTTGCACACTCACTCCAGTGCACCCATTTCCCAGCTGCAGTAGCACTGTCTGTCACACTCTGGCTAGCCAGCCACCCTATTAGTGTGACTCTCAGCAACACTTTGTGACTTGCTCACAGCAAGTCCACGAGCAGGCAGATACCACAGCCTCCCTCACCTAGTATCATTCCAAAAACACCATCAGAACAATGCATGTAAGCAGTAGCCAGGAGCATCAAGCCAGTTAGGAAAGCTATGTATCTTAGGTGCAAGGAACACTGTGTGATGAAATTGAGAGACAGCGGAAGGAGAGCTTGACCTAATCTGCTGCCCATTCTGGTCTATAAATAAATTGTTTCATCCTTCCCAGTGGTAGGCCAGCCCTGCCTCTCTCCTCCAAATAACTGATTTGTTAAACTGCTTACCAGAAAAGGTTTCCTCCAATATTCAAAGGAACTCTGTCCTCCTGTAATTTAAAGCCTTTAAACTGAGTCCTGCCATACCAGTTTAATCCAGTTCAAAATTCTGTGCAGTGTTAGAAAGCTGAGATAATTTATTTCTGGCTCAGCTGTGATGTAATTGAAACCACTCTAAAGAGACCCCCTCCCTCTCCATTGGAGGGAATTCTTGATTCATGTCCTCTCCCAAGTCCTGTGCTTTAGGTCTCATAAGGCAGATGTTAATTGGATGAATTTATAGCGCCCTTCAGGACAGTACACCAACTTGAACAGGGTTGAAATTGACAAGAGTTTTGTCAGTTTCCCCCTTTTCTTTGGCAACCAGGGGGCAAGGTAGCATCCCAAGCATAAGGCTGCTTGGGTTCCACCACCACATATTCCTTTCCTCACTTTTATGTGGAAATGGGAGTGAGATTTCATTCTTTATTGACGGGCAAATAATCAGTGGTTGCTTTGCCCCTTCCCATAGCAGGCCTAGTACACAGGCCTAGTATGCAGGCCTAGGAAGCCCTGGGCTTTCCTTTGCCTCATAGTTCAACAAACCTGGTCAGGTGGGGTCCCACCAGGAGCCCTCATGAGAAGACTGATGCCAAAGGAAGGAGGGGGTAAGTAAGGGAGGAGCCACTGCAGCTGTTAAATCACTTCCTTTTCACTGTCACCTCCATGTCAACCAGCATCTCACTCATCAGCAGCAGCAACAACACTGCCATCATCACCAGCCTCCTGTTCCTCTCTCTTTAGTCAGGTAAGAGCTACTTCATGGTGATCAATAAGGTGTGGGACTGACTCATGGGACTCAGGTCTATTGCTGGGGCAGCAGGAAAGCAGGTCCACATGACCTCCCTTTCTTCCACCAACCTCAGGTGGGTTGGTGCATGAAGTCTCTCAACATGGGGGGTGGGGGGGAGGAGTCCATCTGAGATATTTTAAGCTGCTATATCCCATATCTGTGGTTCCTGGGTTCCCAGGAACCACAGATATAGGATATAGCAGCTTAAAATGAGGAGTGATTTTCACTCTGTTCCACATTTCAAGCAAAGATGATCAACTGCTTCAGAGGTTTTGGAGACTTAAAATGATGGTGATGTCTAATGTCCTTTAACAATGGAGATCAGCTCTTCATCCCTCTCTCTGTACAACAGTGTTTCAGATATTTACATCTGTAACGTCCTTCCTCTGTCTTCTCTTCTCCAGGGTAAACTTCCCAATTATATCAACCTTCCTCCGTAAAACTTAAATGGATTCACTTTCCTAGGTCTTTTTAGGTCTCTCCCCTTATTTTATGAGTAGTTAAATCAGTTATGAACTGGCAAAATAAATTATCATAGTTGTTGCAATTTTTTAAAAGTTCTGTTTTACATATTCCCAACATTTTGATTTTTTTCCCAAATTGCTTTATAGCAATACGCTACACAGGTGGATGCTGCCACGTTCCTTTCTTTTCTTCTTTTAAATGTTTTTAAGAGAGCTTCCCTCCTGCCGCTGCTGCTATTGTGTCTGTCATCTTCATTCTCCAGAGTCTGTGTTCTGTATGGAGTATGAAGATTGGGAGACCTTGCTCTGTAAAAAGGAAAGAAAGGAAGGCATTTGTTGGTTCACATATTATGTTTGGATTTGACTTGGTGTGTTATATAAAACTAGCCATTATGGATTACTCAACAAATAATGTATGTATACTTTATTTATGCTCTCAGAAACCACTGTCAACAAATTGTTGAGAAAACACACCATGGCTTAGTATGTATGATGCTGGGGAAATTGTGCCATTGCCAGCCAGTACAGGAAGGGAGGGGCAGCAGGAAAGAGATTGTTCAGGGAGGGAGCAAATTAGGGTTTTATTTTTTCAAACTGGAATTTTAGGAAGGAAGGAAGGAAGGAAGGAAGGAAGGAAGGAAGGAAGGAAGGAAGGAAGGAAGGAAGGAAGGAAAGATCTGTAAACCAGCCATTTTCTACACCACCCCAATAGGGTGAAATAATGAAATAAAACACATGAAATAAAAACACATGATTCAAGGAGAAGCAAGTAACCAGGGGTTGTGGCAGTGAACATCCATGGAAGAAATGTTGTGTAAGCCCTTTTAACCTTGGCAGCCCTACTGAGGGACTTTTGTTTTCCATTATTAGCTCATGAAACATGAACTAAAGACATAAGGTGGGGGAGAAACTTATTTTGGGACTGACTCTCCTTTCTCAGTACAGATGATTGTGGCAAAGTCTGGCTTTGAAGAATGCTTCTCCTCATTTGTTGTCTTCTGTTTCGTGTTATCATCATCATTACACAATCAAGCTCAGTGGTGGGAAAATTGTACCAGTCATCCCATCCTGATCTGGGGGTTGAAAAGATAGCCCTGTAAATTGCAGTGCACTCCAAACAAGTTGCCCTACCCATACCCCAAGGTTATAGTCCTTTAAACAGCTTACTCTGGAGCGGTTCCATATTAATTCCTTTGTATGAAATGCTTTGGAGAACTTGAGATTATATTAAGCTGCAGTGGATTTAAACAAATTTGCAGAAAACTCTGGACAAACCTGCATGGAATGGCAATTTCTGAGTTTAAATAAATAAGTAAAGTCTCTGAGATGAGAGCAACTCATAGTGACTTCATAGGAATGACCATGTAGATTTCTTGGCAACTGAAGTTACTCACCACTGCCTTCTTCCCAGTCTAACCTACATTCCTAGAGTTTTGCCTCCAAATACAAACCAAGCTTGATTTGGCTTAGCTTCTGAACCGAGAAGTTCAGCCAGGTGTTGCCACCTGCTGACACATTACAAAACATACGGCTAAAAAGACATTTCATAATGTGTTGCTACAGCTTAGATCCTCCTTTTACCTGTTATCAGTTCTAATATCTTATAATGGGTTGAACTGAAACTATTACTCCAAGGGTTTACCAAAGAGAAAGCTTTGTCAGGCAGACAGCTTACACATCATTAGATAAGAGAGTCGTGAAATTGTACATAATGTAGGTGTGTGCAATTCCAACTAGGGCATGACAGACAGGAAAAGACTGGAAAAAAAACAAGAAGAGCATCCTCCATTCCAGAGGAGTCAAAATAGCTCACAGGAATGTTGTCAAGATCCTCCAACTAAAGACAATTAAAGTAGCCTAGCCAATGTGGAATGTGCTTAGAGCAACCACTGGCTGGTTATAAGGAAAGGAAGAAATGCACCCTGATTTTCCTTACTGGAGTTTGCTAGGCGTTAGCATGCGCACTTCTCCCTCGCATTCCATGGAAATGGGATTGGGTACTACTCCACCTGAAATCAAGATTTATTTATTTATTTATCGTATTTATATAGCCGCCCATCTTGCATAAAGTGACCCTTTGTGACAATAAAGTGATATTGACTGGATTCATTCTTCACATTAAACAAACATTGTTATAACCAGAGATTATTAAATATATCAGTTGGTTCAGTTTGCACAGCATGCTAAGCCAGGGTTATGGAATTTCTATAAGCTCAAGGCCCATGCCAGGAGACACGTTGCAGGCTGCATTCCACAAGTGGGTGAGGCCAGGGCCTACTTGGAGAGAGGAGTTTTAAGGAGTATCTGTAGGCTTAAAGTATCTATTTTGACCCTCAACTGCTGAAAAGGACCCCAAAATTTGACCCCACCCACTTTGAGGGCCATAAAAGGGACGCTGGCAAACCATACTTTCTGTACACCTGTAACAAGCCTAAACCATGATTTACAAGCCACAATGACTGGTTTCATGCAACAAACCAAAATCATACAAACCACATTGTGGCTGTATGAATCTAGCTGAATCCAGTAACAGCTTTTGCCTTCTTCCAACCGATCTGAGAGTAGCCACCCAGAACCCGCTTGATGTTTTATATGGCTATAAAGTGTGAAAATAATCTATTCCAAAATGCTCACATACAAATTATGTAATTGTTTTACCTTAAATCCCAGCAGAGGCCCTCAGGGACCCACATTTCCTCATGGGAAATACACCTGCTGCTTTGTACCAAGCAGAATCATAACTCAGCAACTTGATTGCAAAACACGCGGCGGCGGCGGCAGCGGCGCATTTCCTGTTATTGGCTACGCTGCAAGGCCCTGCAAGGCCCTGTCACCCAGGAACTGTGTTTTCATCATCTTGGTTTTTTTTTTCAATTTTTTTTTATTCCGTCTTTATTATTTTTGTAAATAACTCAAGGTGGCAAACATACCTAATACTTCCTCCTCCTCCTATTTTCACAACAACCCTGTGAGGTGAGTTGGGCTGAGAGAGAGTGACTGGCCCAAGGTCACCCAGCCAGCAATAAATAACTACTGTATAAGCGAAACAGTTTTAAAACAATGTTTATTTCATGAGGCCTTATTGAGAGCAGAGTTACATATTACAAAGCAGACTTTCTAATCTTCGGTTTTCCTGGTAATGCTGACTTAACAACCCAAAGGATTTCCGAAAACAATTGGCAGGTGGGAGGGGATACTTAACCCTTTTTCTGACCTTTAATTCTCTTGTTCAAAACTGATTGACTGAATAGTTTGTGAAGGCCACCAACTAGATTCGTGGCAGAGGAGAGAATTAAAGGTATTTTGTGGTTTAGCCACTATATGACGTTAGTTTGCATAATACACTTGTGATTAATGTAACTAGTTTACTCAATTAACCCACTTCTCTGGGTTTGTATAATATACAACTATTAACTAAACTACACTGGATGGATTCATACATTATAATAGGCTAAAATGTGGTAGGCAAATTTGTGGTTTCATATTAAGTCAGATGAAAATGTTTAAAAACAATCTAGGAAAGCATCGGAAGGCAGAGTTAAGCACCACGCCAGTCACAACAGACTGTGGTCTGCCCTTAACTCCCCTAATTTATAAAACAGGAGTAAAAGATCTAGCTAATCATATACAGAGAACAGATTCTCAGAAGAGAGAGAGAGATTAAAACAAAGTATTCTGAATCCTTTGCATATTGGTCAAGAAAGAGCTGATGATGCATGCATTTGGTCCTTGTAAGATTTTTTTAAAAATTTAGATTATATAAATCTTCAAACCTCTGATTTTTTTGGATTATCACTTCCTTTTCCTATACACCCTGTACAGGATATATAGCTGTATGGTTCTAATTAAGTGCAGACTACAAAACAATATATATACACCAATGCACTTAGTTAGTTAAATATAATTAATAGACACATAATGTTCTTCACGCTCGTTATCCATTTGCCATTTTGTTGTCAGCTGTTAAGCAGGTTGTCATGACGTGGACTATGGAAGTTTTTGCATCTCATTGTGGCTTTTGCATTGAACAGGTTTCCTAAATTACATATAGAAGTTTCTATAGGGATACTTTGTTGGGTTTTTAAAAATCAGGGTTTTTACAAATTCTTTTTCTGAATTAACTTCACAGAAATTGCTTTAACTCTACTAAAGTTGATTTATTTTTAAATGGAAACAAATAGGGCCTTTGGTTAAATTCAGAAGTGTGAAATGAGCCTTACTAGGATTCTAACTAGTAAGCCACACAACTCTTCTAATACAATCCATTTCATTCCTTCTCCCATTCTGAATTGCAAGGTCAGAAAGATGCTCTGTCATCATTGGACTATTTTGAGAGCCTGAACTTTTGTAAAGCTTTTTAGGGTAGACTCTTCGACAGATTTGCAAGGCCACTGATACCATGTCTATGAATGGCGGTGTTTTGGCTCCAAAAAAAAATCCTGCTTAGAGAATGAATTTGCAATTAGCAGACAGGAATATACCTTATTAACTCATGATCACTAGCCAGAAAACATGGCTTGCTCATACTGAATCAAGTACAGATGGATTTAAGAAAACTTTCTTGAGCTGAATTCTATATAATGTTGTTAATGACAATTCATTTCATTAATTCCATTTATATCACCACTCACCAAGCAACTTTTATATATAATATGATTCCCTACAATTATTTTTCCCCTTCCCCAGCAAAATCAAACAGCCATATCTACTACATACAGGAACAAGAGTTATTCTTACTTTTAAGAACCTCTAAAAAATAGGTAATGTGTCACTACTGAATCAACCAGTTTCTACAGTCAGTCCCCTACTTACAAACAGGTTACGTTCCAAGAGGTTGTTTGTAAGTCCGTTTTGTTTGTAAGTCCAGCCAAGTAAAAAGTAAAAAGTAAAAAATAGAGGAGGAGGAGGAGGAGGAGGAGGCAGGAGGCAGGGCAGTAGTATGGGCAGAGGAGCCCTATCTTCTGCTGCCAATGTGTTGCCAGGTGAGGAAGGAGAGGGGGTGGTAGCGGAGGAGAGGGGAACGAAGGATGAGTGGGTAGGGTGCAGCACGCTCCACTGCCGGGCAAGGCAGAGACCTCCGCCCCCCTCCCCGTCCGCTGCCACCGCCCCTTCTCCTGCCTCACCCAGCAACAGAGCGCGCCGTGTAAACTAACCCTTTCTGGGAACTCCAATTCCAATGCAAACCTCCAATGCAAACGGAAGGCGGGAGAGGGTGGGAAAGGCTAAGTTTGCAGTGCAGACTAACCCTTTCCCACCTTCTCTTGACTTCCAGTTCTGATTTCCGGCCCAACTTCCGGTTCCAACTTTGGGGTCCATCTTTTTTGTATCGGTGAAAGTTCACAATAGGAAAGTTCATAAGTAGGGGATTGTCTGTACTTAATCAATAGGATCAATAGCAACAAACATGAGTACAGTCCAAACACTGTTCATTCTTGATTTTCTTTCTATTTTGCATTGGTGCAACCTATATTCTATAGCAGATGTAGGCAACCTATAGTTGTTCAGATGTAGTTGAATTACATCTCCCGGCATCCTTTCCCACTGCCCATGCTGGCTGGGCACATTGAGAATGGAAATTCAGCAATATCTGGAAGGCTGCAGATTGGAGCTGTAGTTGAAGATGGTTGTGCTAGGGAACAAGTAAGCCCACTAGGAAGAGAACCTGGAAAAGCTGGACTGTAAACAAGAAAAGCATGTAACCGAGGAAGAAGGAGCAGAATAATTGCATGGTATAGTACTGTATAGATGAACCTGAAGTCCAAACTCACACTGCACCACAATTCCCAAGACTGCTTTTTAGATCAGAGTAAGATTTTTTTTTTTTAAGTGACAAAACCAAAGGTATCTGCAGGGGTTAAAAAAGTCAAGATAGTGGCCACAACTGTGCAATCAAAGCCCCACCCTTTTTTACATACATTATGACAGTTGTGATGGACACCCCTGGACAAAACTGTGAGAATTCAGTTCCCTAAAATGGGAGTATAACTAGACCAGAAGTATTACTGAGGAAAAAGTCTTAGGATACTAGTAAGAATTCATTTCATGTTTATTACTATAAAACTATTTGATGGGAGACTAGAGGGTTTCCTTGTGCAGTGGTTGGCCATTATGGAAACAGTCTGCTGGACTAGATTGGGCCATGGATCCAATCCAAGAGGGCACTGCTTATGTTCTTATCATTCCAGAAGACTCAGGCATTATTTATCTCAGAGTAAGATTACACAAAAATTTTATTTCTTCTCTGGGAAAAGAAACAGGACAGTTGCATTTCATCCTTAGCACCAGTGAAGCCTCATGCAGACTTGATTTCTGATTTCTTCAGAAACTGGGAACTATCCATGACTTCATTTCCTTCTCCCCTCTCTGCCAAGAATTCCCTCTCCTTTTCCTTCCGTAGACAACACCATGGATAAGTTGGAATTATTTACTCAATTAACCCAACTCTCTGACTTCACACACAACAGAATGAACCATACACTAAACACATGGGCTGGATTTGTATTAAATACTATGCTTCAGTGTAGTGATCTAAATTATGGATCATGTGTTGTCCAGCCAGTCAGCATTAATCATGATGTTTGCTATTTATGTACATTGAGCTCCACTAAACCTGTAGCTTTTGTTGGGATAGCAGGAGAATCAATCTAGGAACATTGGAAGGCCACAGGTTCTTCACTCTTGCTTTGCACGGAAAAGGAAAGGAGGCTGTAAATTCCTCCTGTGCTCTTAAACATGGAAAAGAGATTGACAGTGTCCCTTAACCTTCAAGGTTAGGCCAACAGCAGGTCAGAAAAGCAGAGCTTTAAACTTCTGCAGAAAAGATTACTGTGGAAAGAAACTGAATTGAGAATCAATTGTGCAACCAGTTCAATTATGTGTCAACTTTTATACAATAGAAGAAGGGATGGGAATGGAGGAACAGATTCAACTTACTGCAAAACAGCTGCAATTTCCTTTGAGAACTTTCAGATTTAATTAATTTCTGTTCTCTTAACAATCAATACTGTAGAACTGATCCTCTTTCAACTCTGCTATATGTATATGTGTGTGTGTGTGTGTGTGTGTGTGTGTGTGTGTGTGTGTGTAATATAAAAGAACATTTTCTTGAAATATTATGTTTCAACCTAGAGGGCTCTGAATGTGCTGGTATAAGACAAATTAATTCTACCATAATTTGTAATTATTTTGATCATAATCAAGAGTCATATTTGCGCATGGAAACATGCAGGAAAGAAAACCGAGTAACTGAAGTCTCAAGAAAATACTGGGCTGTTGTTTGATAGCAAAAGCAAGCATATCTATTGTATGTAGCAGTGGTTCTTAAACTGGGGGTAATTTGGGCATATCCTGGGGGTAATGGAGTTATTTGTAAATGCTAATTTGTGAGTCAAGGATCTAGTTTAGGACTGCTGCTGCCAAGAGACTTGTGTAAAACAACAGTCTCTGGGATTTTTTTGCGGAGGTAATGATATTATCTGAGACCGGAAGAGGAGTAATTCGGTCAAACAGTTTAAGAATCACTGGTATATAGCTCTCTGTTTGTGTTCATAATGTTAAAATATTTCTTATTTGTGCTGAAGTTAAATATGTGTTTGATAAGCACTGAAACCAAACATCAAGGAAGTATCCATAAAACTAGCTGCCCTCAAGATAATGTTCTGGGTAAATACTTCCTTTCCTTTCCTTTCCCCCTCCAGTTTCCATTCTCACAAATGGGCTCAGTATCCTCTGCCGACGGTAGGTCATGTATGGAGAACAAATTTACCCATGATTAACTTAATTATAATTTTTTAACCCAAGTTTCTTGGTTTGCATGATACACAGAGCCATAAATTAACCATGTGAACTTAGTTTGCACAGCATGCTAGTTAAATGTTAAGCTTACATTAACTCTTCTGTCTGCATTTGAACAACGCAAGGAACTAAGAGGCAAATAAACTTTATAAAACTTAGTTTCACATCATGGTTAAGCCTTTCTGCTCTAGCAGGACATTCCTGTACCATCAGATTGGTTAGACACTCCTTTGTTTCAGATCAGAAGCTAAGCAAAAGTCACTTCAAATCAAATCCAGCATTTACGGTCCCAGACCAATAAAGCTGCAAATCTTAATGTAGCAATATTCATCATTACTACCATCAAAAGACACAACACTTTAAGAGCCAAGAGCATTTGTGACTGTGGGTAGCTCATGTACAGTTCCATTATAAGAGCTCAGTTGGCTGCCATATTGCACGGGAGTAACAAAATTGTATAAGCTTTTCTGTTATTGCTCCTTATTTTCTAAGCTTCCAACCACCAACATTTCTAATTGGGTTCATATATCAAAGTAAGGCATAGTTTGTTCCCATGCTGGTTAGGAATTCTAAGAGATGAACTCAAACAAATCTGGGTTCCAGATTAAGAAAAAATGTTTGAGGTGATATACTGATCAGTAATAATTATATTGAAGGATTGTCCGACACAAGTGAGAAGTCAATTTTTTTCTCTTAGTTTTTCCTGACTTCTACTGAAATTCTAACCACTGATCATAGATTAACACATTGTTTACATTTTATTTGGAAAGTTGTTCAACTTTATCCGTTTCTTGCAGTGAGATAATTGTAAAGGAATTTTAGCAAACACTTTCAAAAATTGATTTGCATACCAATGAACTACATTGTCCTTTGTTATCTGGTGTGCAGTGCTTAGCAGTAGATTTTACCTTACACACAGATTTTGCCCTATGCAATAATCCCTAATATTTACAATCTCACTAATTTGTCTCTTTGTTACTGCAAGATTGATTCACATTTTCCTGTTATAAGCTTTCCATGGATTTTAACAGTGGCTCTACAACCACTTGCAGTTTGGAGCAGCACCATCATGCTCGACATTTTCCATCTTTTCCCTTGATCACATGATGTTGACTTCATCTTGCCGTAGGCCATGAGTTAAGCAGCCTTATGTTTTATGTGTGTCGTTTTTTTTTTTCCTGTTTAATCTGGCATTGCCCCATCATTGTTTCAAGATGTGTCAAATCTATAATGCTTTGCCACTCATCTTAGAAAGGGGTCTGATGACCTGTAGTAGGTGTAAACCGAAGTATGTTTGTGCAGCTTCTGCTACAATATTTGCCCTTTCAATGAGTGTTTTCTTTCCAACTCTGTCCTGGCAATGGGTTAGGGATGACTTCCACTATTTTATTTGGGGAAGAAGAGAGACTGTATTTGTGCATCTCATTATTTGCGCAAGTCCTGATACCATGTCAATAAGGAGATCTTTTCTTTAGCTGTAGCAGCCCCACTTTTCCTGAAAATCAGGTATGCCCAACTGAATTTTCCCTGATTATTTGCCAGTTTCCCTGTATTTCTCTATTTCTCATTTTATTCTTTCTCCTCCCCCAAAGTAAGAGATGCAATTATCTAGCAGCTAATCAGTTTGCTATTCAGCTCTACAGAAACTAGCTAGTTTGCACAATCATAGCAAGATTTGTCTCCCCCTTCTCTGGAAGTGCTTACCCTGGATCTCTTCAGGGACAATTATAAATTCTAATTGTCCACCTTATAATTTATTTGGTGTTGCTTAGCTATGTTAAAAATGTGTATAGACACATGCTTATGACTGCTGAGAAGCCCAGGCAGTATCCCCAAATTTCTGCCATCGTGTCAAGCCTACCCCATTCAGCCTGCAATGCCCTAAGGAGTAAGTGTTTTCTTGCTGGCTGGTGATGCACTGAAGGGGAATGACAACAAAGCCAGAGTTGAAAAACAATAATACAGTAGGCTGAATTTCTGCCTATGCTACAACTGTTAAAATAAAAGTGAGCTCTACTGTCAACCTTTTCTATCCAGCTTTTGTAGAGAAAAGCTATTACTATATAATCCTTTTTTTTTTTTTTTTAATCTGTGCTCAGTCGTTACCGGCTCTGCAGTGACTGCTTGGACGAGTCCTTGCAGTTTTCAAGGCAAGGTGTTTCGGAAGTGGTTTGCCAGTGCCTTCCTAGAGCAGAGCCCAGCTGGCGAGCGCAGGAGGCGGGGTTTCCGTTGCTTCGCACCCTTTTCGGGCATGCGCGGTTTTTTTCGCGCTTACCGGCAACTGCTCCCCACTCCTTTTTGCAAGGCGCCGCCAGCATTTTTCCTCCCACCGGAGTGAGAGTCCCCATTTATCTACTCACATGAGTTTTCGAACTGTTGGGTTTACAGGAACTGGGGAGGAAACAGGAACTCACCCTGCTAACACGAAGGCTGGACTCGAACCGCTGAAGCGTCGACCATTTCTGGCCAGCAACTTTCAGCGTCATTAAATAAAATAGCTAAATAGCTAAAATACCCATCTTTTGGTTCCAGTTCTTTTCAATGCTTGCTCTTTCATTTTTGTCATGAATCTCCATGCACTTCTTGGCATTCCGCTCTGAAGCTGAGTCTCTACATGTGATCTAAGCAAAAATTAAGAATTTTAATTTTCACACAGTTTTAGACAATTGTAGTGTCCAAATGCCACTGAAGTCAGGATTGATTCATCATGCTAAACCATGGCTGGTTTTAAGGATGATTTTTAAAAAAATCTTTACTGAATAAAACAGTAAAATTCACAAGTACTGCTAGGTAAAAGAAAATGCAGTAGTTAGGTTCACACATCACACAAAGCCAAAATTAAAACATCACTATCAGTCCATTGCTATGGACAGATCACTGTTTGGTTACCCTCCAGCTTGATGGTGTCCATTCACTTCTGCAGTGTGAATCTGCCCAGATGACTGATGGCCCCGGTTGGGTTCCAGAGGGAGCTTGGGGTTTTTCCTGAGGATATAGCAGACAGTTCAGCTGAGACCTTGGTGGCAGCCTGGAGTAGGCAGGTGACTGGGGCCCTGGACTGGATTGCTCCTATGTAGCCTCTCTCTGTGTACTGATCCTGGGGTGCACCTTGGTTCTCTGAGGAGCTCCAGGAAATGAAGCACCAGAAGTGGTGCCTGGAGCACCATTGGAGGAAAGCAAAGAGTGAATCCAACCGAACATGAGTTAGAGCCTATATCTGAGCCTACATCATGGCAATCAGGGCAGCAAAAGATTATTTCTCCATCTTTATTGATCTGCTGATAGCTGTCCAGTGGCCCTTTCAAAGTGACCAATTCCTTGTTAAGGAGGGTGGGCCTCAGGACCATCTGCAGGGCTACAGCAAGGAGTATTCATGCTATTTGATGGATAAAGTCACTTGGATTCACTTGGAGTTGGACTCTGACTGGGCATGTCCAAAGTTGGTCTTGTGAGGTTATTGGATGGAGTTCTGTGATTCCTGAGGAACTGGAGAAGCTTCTCCAATCTGTCAGCCTGGTCACCTGTTTGTTAGATCTTGGCCCCTTCTGGATTGTTAAAGTGGCCCAGGAGGTGACTAAGGGTCCATGAAGGATGGGTCTTATTCCCTGAGGGAATGTTAGCTCTTTGAGGTAGTCCAGACAAGAAGCACGACTATGATTACTAGCTGCATCTTTATTGTAAGGTTGCATTAACAGAATCTTGCAAGTCTGAAACTACCCCTCCCATCCTTCAGTTTTACTCTCCTGAAAACTAGGGAGGGTCCCTTCTGAGACACTTTTGCCACCCCTCCTCCTTCAGACTCAAATTTTGTTTATGAGACTGTTGTCTAGGCTGCAGTTCTTCCTCCTATCTCTCAAGGTCATTCCCACATACCATTACATGGAGTGGGTGGTCCCTCCAGCTTTGGAGGAGGCAGTAGTGCACCCCCTGCTGAAGAGGCTATCACTGGCCCCTCCATTTTGGAAAACTATCAGCCAGTTTCCAATTTCCCTTTATTGGGAAGGTTGTATAGAAGGTGATTGGATGGCAGTTACAGAGGATTTTGGACGAAATGGATTATCTGGATGCATTTCAGTCTGGCTTTGGATCAGGAGACAGCACTGGTTGTGTTTGGGGAAGACCTTTGGCAGACCTGGGATGGGGTTGGTGCATCCATCATTGTGCTCCTTGATCTCTCAGTGGCTTTTGACCACCATAACCTTCTGGACCAACTGCAGAGGTTGGGAGTGGGAGGCACTGTGTTTACCCCCCTCCTCAGTGGTGGGTTCCAGTCGGTGTTGATGAGAGGGGAGAGATCACACCCATGGCCCCTCACTTGTGAGGTCCCTCAGGGTTCTACACTTCCCCCCTCCTGTTTAACATCTACATGAAACCATTGGAGAAGGTAATCTGTCAGTTTGGGGTTTGGTATCATCAGTATGCTGGGACAGTTTGGCACCCCTGGGTTGGGGATATTTCCATCACTGGACGTGGATGGGGTTGCACTTCCCCATTTGAGACTTGTATGCAATTTGGGGGTCCTCCTAGTCCCACAGCTACTGCTTGAAAAACAGGTGGGAACTGTGGCCAGGAGGGTCTTTCACAGGTAATCTTGTGTGCCACTTGCGCCCTTTCCTCGACCGGGAAGCCCTGCAGATGGTCAGTCATGCCCTGGTCACCTTGCAACTGTGCTATTGCAATATGCTCTACATGGGGCTGCCTTTGAAGACCAGCCAGAAGCTACAGCTGGTTCAAAATGCAGTGGTGCAAGCAGTAATGGACACTTCTCATTGTGCCCATGTGTCACCATTGCTATGTGACCTCAGTGGCTACCAGTTGGCGTCTGGGTGCATTTTCAAATTGCTGGTTGTTAAAGCCCTTCATGGCACAGGGCCTGTTTATCTGAGCGACTGTTTCTTTCCCATTGTTTCTGCCTGGCTGGTATGTTTGGGCAGAGTAGGTGTGCTCCGATACCCTTCTATTAAATGTTGTGGGACCTAGAAAGCGTGCCTTCTCTGTCACGGTCCCCACCCTCTGGAATAGCATCCCACTGTCTTGGGGTTCTGGAAAGCTCTGAAAACCTAGCTTTGGTCCCAGGCCTGGGGTTCATGTATTTTTGGGGGGTGGGCTGTCATGCTTGGTTTTAAAAGTTGCTTTTAGTCCGGGCTGTTTTGTCTTATGTTTTTAATTGTTTTAGCTTGGTATCGGATTTTGTAAGCCTCCCAGAATGGGTGGCTATAATAAATTTAATGAAATATAAACAAATGCCACAGTACAACTATTTCTCATCTGGGATTTGATCACGTTTTAGATGACAAAGGAATTCAGACTCTCCTGAAACCTAGACAGAAACTTACCTTTATTACAACCTGGGCTATGCTGGGTTGCAAAAATCTAGATGACAGCAAAGGAATTGAGAAAAAACCCCAGTGGTTGTCTGGATTTTTGCAGCTCATATAGGCTACTTAGACATACATGAATCTAGCTATGTTATAAGCACAACCCAGAGTTTAATACACTGAAGTCATTGGTGTGCTATTTTTGCTTAATGCTAATTTTGCTTCTGCTTAAAGCAGAAATATTAACATGCTCGCCTGCTCCTTAGTTACTGTTCTGTTTGTGCATGTTCCAGCACAATACTGAATCCTGGCAAAGAATTTGAGGATGAATGCCAAACAAAGTAGTTGAGATTGGCATAAAAAAACAAGACTTCTTACTGCATGTTTTCTCTTGACCTCCCCTGCCCCCGCTCCCACGAATCAGTTTTATGTGTGGTGTCTCTGTGTATGTAAAAGAACAAAAAGGAGGGGGCATTTGTCTTTCAGCTTCCTCCATTTTTGTGGTTTCATGTTCACTCCAACATAGGATAGGTATAGGGGAACTCTGGGGCCTCCAAAAAAATAATAAATAGATGCAAAATGGAGCATGCTGTTTGAAGAATGAAATACCATGCTGCTTTTCTATCTTTTGCTTTCTGTATCTGTATTTAAATAGTATGAGCTATGTGTTTCAGAAACAATTATGTAAAAAAAAAACCAATCCAGCAAAATCCACTGTGGAGTTCCCTTGCACAAGTCTTGTGCAAATTATAGGAGTGGTCTTTCTGTATCCTGTTCACGTGTACCAGTCTTTTATAACTTAGCTCTCTTCATATGCTCTGAATTCCCAGAAGTCAAGGAGTTGTAGTCCCCATAAATCTGGAGGGCATCCGGTGCAGGAAAACGGACGTCTTCAGTTTTGTGCAAGGGACTTTTCCAGTCTTTGTTTGTCTTTTGGTCAGATTTTCTCTTGCACCACCAAGTGAGGAAAATTGCTGCTTAACACCCACTGCCAATAAGTATATTTAACATTTTCTACAAACAGAGATTAGTTTATAGTTGGGGCTGGAATTCCTTATCAGCTCTGTGGAATGTAAAAATGAATGAAAAACTCTGCACACACCAGGGAGCCAGGGGTTATGATTTGTGAGATTTATATATTAAAAATGTATCTGATCATATTGGAATAATTTTTATGGGGGCATTTTTTTCTTAATTAACATGTATATGTTCAGGGTTCAGAAATAAGTAACAAGATGAACCAAATGCCCAGAGAGTATAATGTGGGTAGAAAAATACAATATATTTATTAAAAGAATATAATGAACTCTTCTACTTCCCTGTTTCCCAGAGTGGAAAAACAGATTTTGAAAACCCCATAAACACATCATTATAGAACTACTTATATTATTAATCCCCATTGTTGTGTCACATATCTCAGCCAGAACCTGCAAACCCAATATTATCATCATATAAAGTTCTCTCCTATTCAAGTTCTTTGACATAATGATTAATATTTAATCCTGTAGCAGCAATTCCCATAAAATAGTGGTTCACTGGCAAGGTCATACACAGCTGTAAGCCATGGCTTATTAAATACACCACTATAGTTGTCTTCACACATTGCATTAAGCTAAAAAGCATGGTTTCCAAACTATGATGGCTGAGTTCACACAGTACAAGAGTTCCTCTTGCAAAAGTTTATAAAACTATAAAAAGGTATCTAAAGTGTATAGCATTGTTTTTGATTTGGGAAATATGATCAAGAAGCTAGAAGTATTTCCTGAAAGGTAAAATATAGCAGGCTTAGCAAGTGTATGATTGTGACCTGCCACCAGAATAGTGGACTATGCTACAAGAAAGCTGAATTTGAAAAAAAAAGAAAGAAAGAAAGAAAGAAAGAAAGAAAGAAAGAAAGAAAGAAAGAAAGAAAGAAAGAAAGAAAGAAAGAAAGAAATGGGCAAAAAGGAATAAATATTTGGGAGCACAAAAAGTTTGATATTTCATTTCCAGAACAGGCTGAATTTGTGATGCTGCTCCCCCATATCATATCTTTTTTCTCTATCCTCTGCTATAACATAATTGTGTAGTGTATTTCTCATTGTCTAGCCTCATGTTACTGGTTGTGGAAGCAGACCCAGAGTGATGATGTTGCATCATGCACTGGCTTATAACAAACAAAGAGTAAAGAACCATGGACTCTTGCAAAGTATGAGAAATGAAGATTTCCTGGCATTTCTGTAAGAATTTAATGAAATTCCTATTAACTCCTCCTTGACATTTTTTAAATACCAAGCACAGCTTCTAGTATCATTCCTGCTTCCTTTCTTAACATTTTACTTACTTGAAGTGCTACTATTTTAAGTACTGCAATAAAGTTCCATATCTACCCAGATTTGTCCATGATTGAAAAATCAAATTGAGATGGAATATTTCTGAAGTCCAGTAAGGCTGTTAGTGTGTTTTGACTACCCCTCTTCCCCAAACCCTCACCTACATCCATGATTCATCCTTACTTGTCTGCCCCCACTCAAAGTTCTTATGATGACCATGTTATAATGTTGGTCAGATGGCCATGTTATTTTCATGGTCAGATCCATACTTGCTGCTTGCCCCATTGCCAGTACACACAATCCACTCTTTCTTGAGTGTAGAAACTGACAAAGCAGCTTCCACCCACCCCTAGCTCACCACAAATGTGCTCCCCATCTGGGTTTTGAAATTCCACTTAAAAATACTGTTTTCTATCCTGAGCCATCTTTAGACCTTTCAAATGGTTAGATGGTAATACTTCATTCTAATTTAGTGTCATCCCCAACTCCAAGTGCCTGTATACCCTCTCCCCTCTAGTGTGTGATCCTGTATAGCCATTTCATTCCGGGCTGCCATGTCAATAGTTTCCTTTTGTTGTTGTTCTTCCAGTTGATCCAGCAATGGCCCATAAGGGCCATGGAGTCCACTCAAGTCCCCTGGCTACCATGTTTTCCCCACCTGTTCTTCTAACACATCTCTGTTCCACCATTAGGCATCCTAGTAGGTACTCTTTTTGCTTTCTGCCCAGACTGGGTAAAGCATATCCTCTTTTCTTTCTTGTCCTGTGCCTACTATATCACAATGGCTCCCCCACCCCTTTTTGTAGAATGTAGAATGAAGCTACAACGTTTCAACAAATATTACTTCTTTGCTTCTATAAACCTGAACCATTGCCACAAAGTTTCTGTGGACCCACAATGGAACATATCCCCTCTGCTGTAATCACTGTAGGATTGAAGCAACAATCATGCAATTTGGGAGGAGGGGTGGGGGGAATCAGGGCTTGCACTGGCCATAACTGGATTAAGCACCAACTCAGCTGTGTTGCCAACCCACTACAATCTGGACTGGAATCAGCTTCAGGAACATCCAGGAATAGCAGTAGAGACAAACAACCTAGGTTGCTGTGCAGAATTGTCCCATGTGCTTTCTCCCATAAACTATGGCTAGAAACCTAGTTTGTCTGAGAACGTAATTCAGGCAGGCCCTACAAGGTGATGTGAAGTGATACAAGAACTGATGAAGAATATCATCAGCAAGGATACAATATTAAATCTCACCTCCTGAGAGTATCCATTTCCCCATGCCAAAAGGAGAAGGTGGGGAGCTATTTAGCCCTTTGTTCTTTGAAACGGAACCCAGCTCTTCATTCAGAATGTATCTTTTTTCATCATTTGTCAGTGTCTGCCTTACTACTGAAATACTTTATGCTCTTGAAGCATGGATGGGGCCTATTCAAAAGTATGCTTCAGTATTTCAGATGATCAGATGATGGATATTTTTTTTGAGGCAGTAAAAGTACTCAGTTAAAATATAATCCTGAGTTATTTCAGTATTAAAGGAGACAAAAATAGGATGCAATGAGAATAAAGGTCGTTCTTAAATTAACATTTGCCAGTGAGTCTCTCAAGGTCTTTGAAAAGGCCTCCTTCTTAAAACAATTCAAGATCACCATCTTCAGGCTGTATTTGACTGAAGAATTTCTTCCTTATCATGCTACTCTAAGAGGGAGGCAAGAAGGGATGGTATAAATGCAGTCAAAATGCCCACATTTTAATTAACCTGATATCTATTAGAGACAAAACTGCCCAATTAAAGAGAGATTTTGTATTTTCTTATTTTTTTACTACTGTATAAGTTCAAGTCTCTACCATACTTTTTTTTTTTTTTTTGGTCTGAAAACTGACTGAAATTTTAGTGTGGAAAAATTAATGCTGGGAAATTTTCTTCCCCAGCCATTCAAGTCTTGGACAGAAGACACTTGGGTTTGATTATATAATACAGGACACAAGCGGTAAGAATTTAATTCCCATTCTGTGCTATTCCTTTGTGAATCTGAATTTAACAAGTTAATTTTTCAACTCATGAAAAATTATCAGATGGTGCTATAATTGCTCAATCACAGGTTTTCCCATAAGGTATGCATTTGCCAGGCAAGTTCAGTGATAACAGGATGGGGAATCAGGAACCCCAGTCTGGAAACAGTAGTATTATAAATAATAATCTAGAAATGATCTAGATTAAAAAATAACCTAGAAGTGATCAATATTTGATATAAAACAGTGCTACAGCTCTTGCAACAAGAAAATTAACTGTACAGAGAAGTCTTCCATCCACACAAATTTACTTATTTTTAAACTATCTTCACTGAATAATGAAATAAACAGGTAGAAGGCAAAATGGTTGAACTAATATAATTTATTATTTCAGAATTTTTCTTAATGCAAAAAATGTTTATTTTTAAACTCAAGGGAATAAAATATTTCTAGCACTGGACTACAGAATAACAAAAATTGACAGTGGGCTCCTAGGCATTTATGATATCAAAGCAAGATACTTCTAAAATGATTTCAGTTTAAACAAATCAATGGCAGGTTTTTGTTAAGAGTTCTGCAGAAACTGAAACATTACACATTGTATTTTGTGACTTTTAATTTGGCTTATTTAAGGTATTGTCCCACTTAGGTTTTTTGTGATTATTTTAAGGGAGTTATCTTGTGTTATTTTAAAGCATGAGTTGCATAATTTGTCTTCCTCCTTTCCAGGGCTTTTTGGATAATCTCCAGGCCCCTTCTTAGCTAGTGCAGATTTTTTTTTGGAAACAAAATAAAAAGTCAGCAGTTTTAAGACTATATGAAATAGGAGGGGAGGGAGGGAGGGATGATGTATCATCAAGACTTTGTTGACCTTTAGTGATCACATAGACAGATCGTCCATGACAATCTGTCCCAAACCTGGCCCTTTAGGTCTTTGAACAGTGTACCCATCTCTCCTGTAACTCCACCTTGCTCCTGATCATTCTCTTTTTCCCTTTCCTTCCACCTTTCCCAGCATTACAGCCTTCTCCAGAGAGTTAGGACTTTGCATAATTTGTCCAAAGTAGGATAATTTGAGCCTAGTCATTTGGGTCTTGAGTGAGAACTCCGGGTTGTTTTGTTTGATGATCCTGCTTGTTCCTTTATTGTTGATGGTTGATCTACAGAAGCAGAAGCCATCTACCATTTTGATATCTTCACTGTTAGTTCTAAGGCTGGTTTTTGTTTGAGTTTGATCTTCTTTATATTTAATGTTAGTGCCATTTTTTCCTGTGCTCCTTGACTTTTATTACTGGAGCTCGTCGATCCTTTGTATTTTTGGCTATGAGGATAGTGTCATCAGCAGAGTGCAGGTTATTGATGTTTCTTTCTCCAATTTTAAAACTATGTCCATCTCTTCCAATCCAGGTTTTCTTAATATATATTCAGCATATAGATTGAATAATAAGGGGAGAGCATACAAGTTTGTCTCAACTAACCTGGAGCCAGTCTGCTTCACCATGTTCTGTCCATACTGTGGCTTCCTGACTTGTGTAACCAGGTAGTCCTTGCTTAACAATCCTAATTGGGACCAGCAACTCTGCTGCTAAGCAAAGTGGTCACTAAGTGAGAAATCATGTGACGACAACTGTGCCTTCTGGCTAGAAAGAGATAAGATTAGTCAGTTTCACACCTTCAGCTTTTGTTTGTCTCTTGTACACATTGAAAGCGATGCAATCGCGCTGGAACCCTGGGGCTGGGAGCTGCAGGTGCACTACGCAAACAGCTTACAGTACTCTCTTGAAATCTCTTTCTCTCCAATCTATCTGCTCTGTGGGGGGCGGGGGGGGGGAAAGCAATTTCTGTAGGCAACCTCTCCTTTGCCTGAGTCTTTCCCAGTGCCAGCAGGACAATGCATACTGACTCTAATAGCAATCACATGACTGAGGGACACTGTGAAAGTTGTAAATGGTCATAAATGGGCTGTAAAGTTAATTTTCAGCACCATTGTAACTTCAAATGGTCTTTGAATGAATGGTCAGTAAGTGAGGACTACCTGTATAGGTTTCACATGAAGACAATAAGATGTCCTGGGATTCCCATTTCTCTGAGCACATTCCACAGCTTGACATGATCAACATAGCTGAAAGCCTTTCTATAATCAATGAAGCACATAGTAACTTCTTTTTGGTATTCTTCGGCTTTCTCAATTATTCAGCATGCATCAGTCTTATATTCCTTGGCCTTTTTAAAGGCATCCTGAACGTTTGGCATCTCTCTTTCCATGTAGGGCTCTAATCCATGTTGGATGATCCTGAGAATTATTTTGCTAGCATGTGAAATTAAGGATACAGGTAGTCCTCAAGTTATGACTATTCATTCAGTGATCATTCAAAGTTATAATGGGGCTGAATGAAGGAACTTATGACTGGTCCTTGAAGTTTCAGCTGTTGCAGCACCCTGGTGGTCATGTGAACCAAATTTGCACACTTGGCAACCAGCTTGCATTTACAACCAGTTGCAGCATCCCATGGTCACATGATCACCATTTGTGACCTTCCCTGCCAGCTTCCCACAACCAAAGCCAATGGGCAAGCCAGCAGGGAAGGTCACAAGTTGCTCGGGTAAGTCTCCCCCACCCTCCACCTTTTTTCACTTGCTCACACACACGCCGCCTTCCTTCATTCACATGCCCTGTACACTCCTTCCCCTCTTCGTTTGCACTTATTGCACTCTCCTTCCCCCTTCACTCACACACACTGCACTGTTCTTCCCCTTCATTCGCATGCATGCACTGCACCCTCCTTCCCCTCTTTGCTTGTATGCACACACCAAGATGTCCTTTCCTCCTTTGCTTGCACATACATACCCAGTAGCACCCTCCTTCTTGGACCTACCTGCACTTGCATGCATGCACCCCGCTGCCCTCCTTCCCCCTTTGTTTGCATGCACACATCACACCCTCCTGCCCTCTTTACTTGCATGCATGCACATTGTCCTTCCCCCCTTTGCTCGCGTGCACACACCCACCCACAGTGCCCTCCTTCCCTGGGTGTCCCTGCAGTCACACACACCCCTTGCCCTCCTTCCTGGGCCTCCCTGTGCTTCACATCCTCCTTCCTGGGTCTTCCTATGCTCACATGCACCCCACGCCCTCTTTTCCCAGACTCCCTGCATTCTCACAGCTCATGCCACTTGTGCCGCACCACAGCACCTCCTCCCCCAACTTGTGCATGGCCTACACTGGGCCTCCCAGGGCCTCGTCCACCCCCCCCCCCCGTGATGGAATGGACTTATGAAGGCCAGGTTCAGGGAGATAAGCGTGTTCTTAGCCTCCAGCAGGAGCATGGGAAGTTCAAGAAGATAAGGCTGGCAGCTCCCTAAGGAATTCCCGGTGTTGTGGCTGGCTGGCTTGGGAACTAAGGTTCAGTCTGGGGAGATTTTCTGTTTGGAGGTTGTAGCTAATAAACGCAACAGAACTGTATTTGCATTGTCTCTTGGAGTTCTTTGGGCTGAACCTGATACCCCCCCCCCAAGGCACCCCCACACTCCTTACCTGGTACTCCTGCTGCTTCCCGCTTATTGACCTGCATGTCTCTAGGTTACAATGGCAACTGAGACTGCCTGGATTGCTGTCGCTAAGCAATGCTGGCGACAATTGCCATCGTAACTCGAGGACTACCTGTATTGTTTGCACACTCTGTTAAGTCTCTCTTTTTTTGGTATTGAAATGTAAGGATCTCTTCCAAACTGTTGGCACTGTGTCATTCTCCAGATTTACTGGCATAGCTTGGTTAGAACCTTTACTGATTCTTCTTTCATTGTTTACCATATTTCTGTGGCTATTCCACCAGTTCCTGTAGTCTTCTGACTTGGTAATGATCAGTGGGAGGGAAGAAGAAGTTGGGTTCCTCCCCCCCGTCTTAACCCAATTTAAAACCTCTATCAGTCAAGCCACTCTAAGCATCTGTTGAAATGAGCTGCAGCTCAGAAAAGCTTATATTTTTTAACATCATTGGTTGGACAGAAAAGGTGCCACTAGGCTTCTGATTTTTTGCTACCATAGACTAATGGAGCTCCTACAATGTCTTATATAGAGACATCAAAAATATACGCTTCCCACATATTCAGTGAAGACTGGTAAGTATTAAAGTGAATGCACAGAGACATATGCTCAACAACTCTTCATGTGGAAAATGTTTTTCCATGTTGGAAGAGGCTTCTATAATGCCACTAAGGTGCATAGTGCTTTATAGATTGATTTCATTGCCCCAGTTAACTTATTGTCCAAAATTCAACCTAGGAAAATCAATAAAGAATTGAGACCCAAGGAATTTGTTCTGAGTATCAGCACTAAACAGAAGTCACAGTCCTTCCACACACAAATCCCAAGATACTCTTGGCTTTCTTCATTTCTGAAGTTCATTAAGGAGTTTGACTGATGATCCTGGTACCTCACCTGAAGTCAGAAAATCTTATTAGAAAACCAGTAAACCTATCTTCTGCTCATCCCTCACTCAGAGGGAGAACATTAAATCAGAGAAGAAAGTTGCTGAGTTCACATAGTGCAACTAGTCATAGTTAATTTAATCAGCCATAATTTTCTTGGTTGACACATATCATGAAGCAATGGTATGTTTGGTTACGGCTTAGTGTGATATATGAAGCCAGCCATAGTGTGTAAAGCTAGCCACAATGGCTCATTCAAAAACCATGGCTTTATGCAATGTGTGAACTCAGCGCACAGGTTAGATTCAGCTTCAAGGGGTTTATGTTTGTCTTGTGACTGAGGCTGGGTAAAATGGGCTAAACCTTGTGCTTTAAAGCAAACTGTATAGCACCAGGCAGTGGGGTCAGGATGTTGTAAGAGGGCTCTGGTATGGGTGTATGTGATTAGTGGTTTTACTCAGCCTCCATGCAGTTTTATGTGGTTTCTCTTAGTTTAATGGAATCTCTTGCTTTTATTTTGCCCAGAATTTCTTGGATAGATGCATGCCCATATAAATTGGATAAATAAATAAATGTATACTAACTGATATTATTAATAATACAGTAAAGCCTTGCTTTAATATCTCTAACTTTGTTCTTCTTTTGCTATAGGAAAGATCTGGCAGTTAGCTCTTTCTGTTTTGTCTAAATTATATGCTGCTAATAGCTCTTGGAGAAAGGCAATGCTAGGTTTTCAGACAGGCTTGTTTCAAGCAAGACCTACTATGGAGCAATCTTTACCTACTCAACTTCCACTGATGCATGACCAGTGCAGCCATCAATGCTGATGCAATAACCTCCCAAATACAAACACTCCTTTTATTATTGTTAAACAGTCCCGCTATTCACTGCTTAGGTGGTCAGCCTGTTCCAGCCTTTGACCTTTCACCACAGGACCCTTTTATTCAATTCATGCTGATACTCTGAATGTCTTTGCCCTCTGTCCAGACTTGGGCATTTAAGATTATTGTAATGTGCAAGAGTTTCACTGCCATCTTGAGACACAGGAGTCTTACAGATGAATTACTGCAGCCTTCCTTAACCATGGTGCTGCTGGCTGTGCTGGCTGGGAACTCTGGGAGCCGAGATCCAACACATCTGAAGGACCCCGGTTGAAGAAGACTGAACTATATTCTTTTAAATATAGCTTTGGATGTTATGAATAACTATTAGTTCATATGTGGACCCAGCCCCAATTAACTCTTGATACAATAAAGCAGAAATCAGACCTGATATATTTAATTAAAGGTTGCAGAGTGGATTGCATTATACAGCAAATTTCATGAAAAGAAAATGAAAGATGCAAAGTCTATTAGAAAAGGACTCAACAATAACAATAATGTTTAGTGGAATAAAGGGCAGTTTTCCTCATCTCTTCTCTGCTAATAAATTAGAAATTCTCCTGGGGAGTCAAACCAAATTGTTGTGCAAAAGTGAAAAGATTCCTTTCATATTTCTTGCTGTGCTCCACATAAAGCATTGTTCATGACAAGCAGCAGATTCATGAGAACAGTAACTTAAAAAAAAAAATACAATTAACGTTGAAAGCTTCAACTTAGCAGAAAATCTGGTCATTGTTCAACTTTGGGGAGGGGGAAATCCACAGAAGACCTCCCCAGATGGCTGGGCAAACTTTCATGCATTATAATTAGATGTTACCTACCACAATGGCTGGTACATCTATTAAACCACTGGCTAATTCCAGGCTCAAGAGGAATATATATCCCCAGGTTGCAGCTCCAACTTTGAATCAAAATATGGTAAAACTTTTGAAGAATGTGTTGAAAGGATAGGGGTCAGAAATATAAACATTCCACATGTAAACCACACATAATGTGAAAACATTTTTTTAATGTAGGTATATTTGCATACTTGCATTAATGCTGTTTTATTTGATGGACAAATATCCTATCCTAGTATAATGTATCTCCTGTTCTATGAATCCTATCTACACACTAATGAATTAATTTGCATGGCAAAATAAAATATCAACTTTCAAATAATTTCTTGGGATATCATTCTAGCCAAGGCCACCTACCCTTCCAAATAATTAAAATATACATGTAGCTATAATAAAATAGTCCCTGATTCTTTGGTAGCTATGCTGTGGAGGCTATGGTGGAATAAGAATTTAGAGTAGAGGTGGGGATCCTGTGGCCCTTCAGATGTTGCAATTCTAAATCCCCCAAAGCCCTAGCCAGCATAGCTGATGGTGAGGGATGCTGAGATGTGCTGCTCAACAGTACCTAGAGAGTCACAGTTTACCCATTCCTGATCTGCAGGATCTTTCCATATCCTGAGTATTGCCTGAGAAAAAAATTGGATATACTTGCAACTTGTCTGGCACCTCCCAATTTCAGGCCCTGTTTCCAGTTGGATGACATGATGATGCCCAGAGAACACCAATCTTCCCCCTTGTAGCTGCCCTCAACTCTGTCCTATGAATGAAATGCCTTTATCTGTCAGCATACAGGTTTCAAAATGGCATTTTCCTCCTTAAGCCAATGCTAACTAGGTCCCAGCCATAAAGCACTTTCTTCTTGTGGGACATAAGAGACACACTTTCTCAGTAGCATGCCCCCTGAGATCTGTATGCTCCAACCCTTCTCTTCAAATCCTGCTCCCACAACCCTGCTCTGCACCTGTGACCTATCAGCAGAGCTACTTCTGAACATAGATTTAGTATTTTTCTGAAGGAAGGGTGCATGGTGAACCAGAATTTCATTTTAATAAAAGCTTCAGATTCTGTAGATGGTTCTAGGAAAACCTGTGATGTTTGAAAGTGGTGACAGAACTAGCAACACACAGCTGGCAGAACCACGCTCTCTTTTCTGATTTAAATCCACCTTCTGTACAGCACAAGAGTTGTACTCTTTGAAGAGAGTCCAAATCCCTACTTTTAAACAGATGTCTAGCTCCTAGTGCTAAATCTGTGTGTAAAAATCAAAAGTAGCATTCTTTCAAAAGAGCATTACATTTGTGTTTATAAGGAACCCATGTAAAACAACCTGACAGATGCTTTGTAAAATGCTGGTCAGACACTGCAAGGGGAGACTCCTTTGTGGAAAGCCAGATGTTCTGTCTTTAGTGCAAAGTGGCCATGGAGGGAGGAGAGAGAGGAAGCATGCTCAGAACAGCTTAAAGTGACAAATAGGAACTGGGGCAAATCCCAATCTCTGACCATGTCAGCAACCACATGGTTGGTGAAGCATGTCAGATGCATCCAAGGCAAAAATTGTGTCAGGAAAAGAAAGAAAACAACTAAGGAGGACTTTAAAGCTGTCTCAGATACTGGCTGGGGATTAGTCAAAGGCAATGTCATGAGGCCAGGGAAGAAAAAATGTTACTGAGGCACGCTTGTTCTCCAATTAGGGGAGATGAGGAAGAACGGGTGGAGCTTGAATGCCTTATTAATTCAAAATTTGTTATCTGCCATAAAGAGACCAGCTATGCACTAAAACGCAGGATTACAGTTCTAGAGAAATTGTCGGGCTCTTCTGCATAGTTGACCAGCGTATTTCTGGATTTTCTGAGCCGTGGGGAGGTTGAACGATCTCTTCTTGGTCTGTAAGGCTCCTTGAAATTGTGTTCGACATTCTCCAAATGCTAAATAAATGACTCCACCACGAGATTTTAATCTCCAAACGTGAGGGAGGGAGTTGAACTCTGAAGACTACGAGCAATAGTTAACATTAACTTATTAAAAAAAAAAGTTCATGTACCACAAAATAGCAGTCAATCAGGGTGGGCTTGAATCAGCTGCAAGCACCGGAACTTGCGCTCTCGCCCGCCCAGGAGTTTGCATTCCGACGAGGAATGAACAAACCCCGACCACCTGCATTTTCATCCTGACGTTTCCTTACGTGGCAGCCTCTTTTTCCGCTAACATACTGACGGGGTTCAAGAGAACTGTAGGAACCAAGGTAGGGAAAGGCTGTTCCGCACACGCTCCGCGATCCGACAGGCACTCTTATTTTTCTTTCCTTACCGAAAGCCAAGACATCTGACGTCCCCGCCCGTACCTGCTGCCTCTTTCGCAAAAGTCACGCCCTGGGGGCGGAAAGCGCCCAATGGGAGACGGCGTTTTGAGAGGAGCGGGGAGGGCGCTGCGCGCAGGCGGGACTGCAGAGCGATTGGGGAGGGCGGGTAACGGCGGCGTTAGCCAGTCCGGCAGGGCGTCGTGTGAAGGGAGAGAGGAGAGGGTGACTTCAATGGACGGAGGGGATGTGGCGGCTCCTGACGCTGCTCCCCTTGCCCGCAGTTCCGGAGGCATCGACCCTGTCCTCGCGCCGGCTATAGCGTCGTCTCCCTGCCACGCCACGCCTCGCCTCGCCTCGCCTCAGCCGGTCTGTCGGGTAAGGAGAGCCGAGTGGGCGCGTGGCGGGGGTTGGGTCGGGCGAGTCCGCGAGCGACGCCTGTCAACGCGCCCCCGTCCCTTCAGCGGCGCGAGGTAAACGGCGGGGCGGCGGGCGGAGGGAGGGTCTTGCGGGGAGCAGCCGCTCCTTGGCTCCGAGTCGTCCCTCTGCTGTTTCTCGGGTCGGGGGTAGCTCTGGAGAATCTTCTGCCGCTGGTTTCGGGGATGTTTTTAACATCAGCCTACCCCCTCGCCCCCCGTCTAGAGGAAGGGGGCGTATTCCCAGCTCCCCCGGGTTAGAAATTTCCGCTCCCCTCCTCTCTTCCCGCAGCCTGTTTAGTTACTACTTGATAGCTTTATCGCTCTTCCCCTCCCCTCCCGTCTTATTTGTAGCCCGAGCGTCTCCTTTCGATTGTATTTAAATCCTGGGCATGAACCGCAGTGGGAGGAGAGGTACGTGCGACTTGGCAGCTGGCTGCACATGCACGGGCCGGGGAAGGGGCCTTTGACGGCCTGCGGCGGCTAGCAAAAATGGGAATTGCAGAGGGCGAGCGCGCTCCCGCGCGCGCTCGCGCCTGCCCGCCCGCCCCGCGAGGAATGCCAGCTATTTCTTTGAAGGGGCGGGTGTACTCAGGCGCCTCCTCCCTCGCTCAAACCGGGAGGTTTACCCCTCGTTCATGCATGTATTTGTCAACAACCTTTTTGCCAGGTTTAATAAAAGTCCTGATGCCAGATTCCCCCCTCGTTGTACAGTATCGGGCAAGCACGTTTAAGACCTCGTGTTAGAAGCCTTGTTCTTTCAGAAATCTGTCTCAACTTCTGCTTTTATCAAAGTCACTTACTGTGATTACGGGAACTGGGAAGTAAGCCTGTGGATATAAAGAGTCTCCTTGGGAGGACACAACTTCTAAGTGAATATGCAGTTAATCGGTCCGATACTGATTAGAGCTTATTACTTTGGAAGGAATGAAGGCTTTTTCAGTGATGGGCAGTAGTTGTGTTCCTGTATGATAAAATATAAGGGGAATTTCTTCCCCTAAATAAATATACAGATCAATGTCTAGGACAGTGCTTCCCAAACCTGGGTAAATTACCCAAAAATGGATAAAAGTGTTTTTATTTTGGGTAAGGACACGAACCCAATCACAACAGGGACATTTAAATTGACTTAAAGATTGCCAGGTATACTGAAGTATATTTGAACATCGTCCAAAATGTTCCCATTAAGATGAAAATCAATGAAATTACCAATGGTAACTTGTTGAAATGACATAAAGATCATTCAGTGATATTGTTTTTATAATACAGGTAGTCCTTGAGTTATGACCATTCGTTCAGTGGCTGTGCAAAGTTAGGGTTTTGGGTAATGAAGGAAAAAGTTTGGGAAGCACTGGTCTGGGCCTTAAAAAGCTAAGAGAAGGGTTTATATTGTAAAAACAAAATTGTATTTTATTATAGTTACTGTTCTTGCTTGGATAATTATAGAAAAGATATTTAATATTAATGTATAATGTAGATATAACATGGCAAGGAGATTCTAAAGCACGTTTGTGTATCTTAAAATTATTTGTCTTTTATAATGTGGGTGAGAGCAGGTTCTAAATATGACCTTCTTCAGAATACAAACCCACAAGAGTTCTCTGTGTTTAGCAAGTTTTGCTTGTCTCACTAGTAGTCATTATGTTTTAAAAGAGGGAAATAGTTAAGTGGAAGGATGAGATTGCAGAATATTATTCTGGCTATGAAAACACATATAGGAAGTTAAGAAATTTGCAGTTTTTGCACAGTATAATTTAAAGAGAGCTCCTATCTACCATGATCTTCCCATATAGTTCAGTGCGTCATGGTATGATGTTGACATGGCATGTTTTCATGTATTAGGGTATGGTATTATGCATGTACCTAAGAAACAAAAAAACAAATAAATGCAAAGGACTTGACATTAAGATGGTCAGTGGAAATTTTAATTGTCTAGAACAATTAATTTTTTTTTCCTCAGAGAATGCAAATGCACATGTTCTAACATTAACTGGAAAGAACTTGAAATTTCTATTTAAGCCTCTTTCTCTATAATATTAATTATACATTTGTAACCCCTAAACATTTTAATTGAATTGTAATTTAAAATACTGCCTTCTTGGTAAAACTGGGAGAACAGCATTTTGAAGCACTATAATTTTTTACTTCTGTTAACTCAAATTGAATGCCTTGAAATAGAAATAAGTTTTGTAAATTACTATATATTAAAAAATAAGAATATGCTTTATAATAATATATAATACTTATTTGTATGCTTGAAGATTTCCTAGGAATAAATTGAACTGAATCACACTGGAAATGGGAGAAATCATGGTTTAAAGATTTATAATTTTCTCTTTCATGAAATCTATAATTTTAGGTTTTTGCAGGTACTACAAGTACCACTTGAATGAGTATTTTTTAAATCTTGAGATATGCCTTCTAAAATTGTAATTTTAGGGATATTTATGCTTAGATTTAGAAGCAAGATTAAAATGGCTTAATAAGGATGTAATTTGGGTACCAGGTATTTTGTCAAAATTTTAAATGAGAATGCTCATTGTTTTAAACTGAAAAAATAATTTTAATATTAAAGGCTTACTAATAATATGCAATAGCATTTGAAAAATGTTCAAAATTTTTTATTTGTATTCTAATTTTTATAGCTGACTCAAGTTTGTTTTTGTTTTTCTTTTCTCAGGGCTGTTTTGCTTGGCAGATGGACCCTAAGTAACACTGAATGTTAGCTCTGGAAATTTCATAAGCTCTGCAGTGGCTGGGATGTTGCGACAGAACGGTGGCAGCAACAAGCGTGGTTTAGGATTAACTAAACTGTCTACCTCCAATTTCTTCACCATCTCTAATACAGGAAACTGGGGGATGGGGCGCAGCACCAAAAGTAGTTCTCTGAGCAGCATTAGCTCAAACTCTGATGGCTATGACAGCACTATTGTGGACCCAGAATATATCATGCAGCTGGTGAACGATGTCAGAAAATTTGCAGATGTTCTACTTTATTTGAAAGAAGCCATTCTTTCAGAAGGTTTGTCAGCTGTTTCTTGGTAACTTCTCATTTGATATGTACACTTGTAGCAGATTATTTAGTAAAATATGACTCTAGGAATGTTAAGTTGGAACAGTGGTAAAGTTATCTTGGGTATGTTTGCCATTTACAGGAAATTGTGGCTTTTACTTTGCTAACTTCCTGTGTGAAACATTGCATAGGAACTGAAAGTGAGCATTGAAGGTTTTGATTTAAATGGATTGCACATTGCTTCTTTACCTTAATAGTATTTTCATATATGAATGGCTTTCCCTTGTTATCACAGTTTTGACAGTTTATTTGGGCTGACCTTTCTTAAAAAGAACTACTATTTCAAAACAAAACTGGATGAGACATTTTTGCCACTTACTGCCAGCATATGGAAACAGCAAATTGGTTTGCACAGACTCTCTTAATTCTGTTTTCTTCTTAGGGGGAAGTAGCATATTATTTTGCTAAGCAGAAAGGAAGGATTTCACACAGTTTGGGCATAATGCTAAGCTGTACTTTAGTAGCACATACAAACTGGGCTATTGGCAAGATTTTTCTTTATTTTGAAGAATATAAAACATTTATCACCAGTTATTTTCATTCTTCTTAGTATTCTAAGTAATAACTTAAGTGATAATGTTTCTCTGGGCTTTTGCATCTGTTATAGAACAGTAAGTAGTTTTCCTGTCAAATGAGTGAAAGAGAGATGGCCAGTTAAATGCAGTCTTTATATGAAAAGATAAAAGCAACTTACAGTAGGAACTGGCTTCCAGATTGAAATACCTTATTATATTCTTTGCAAAGTAATTAATGAATCCTTTAGACTGAGCAGTATAACTATGTAATGGAATAGAATTGACTAAGAATATATATCCTCTTTGTGGAGCAGGCACCTCACAGGGTGGTTGTTGTGGGGAAAATAGAGGCAGGAGAATTAAATATGTTCACTGCCTTGAGTTATATATATATATATAAAAAAGGCAGGATAAAAATATAATAATAGCCTTTTATAAACCTTCTGTAGTTTTGAAAGGGCTGTCAGTGACCAATAGATTTTTTTTGAGTGGTTATAGTTAAATTGTCTATTGATACAATTGTCATTAAAGAGAAATATAGTCTCAGAATATATTTATGCAGTGTTTTAAGTTATAACCAAAAGTTTTTAAACCTCAGTGGATGAGTTCAGATAACAAACCAAGTTAAATCTACATTATGGCTTAGAAAGATATGTGACTCCTATAACAGCATTTGATGTAAATTTTAAAATTCCATGGTATAGTATAGCTTTTGCCTATTACACTAAATTATATAAACATTGATTACTGTACTTTTAAATTAGGATCTTTGTAAGCTGTACATCTTAAGCAACTTGGTGGCAGTATTTTTAAAAAGTATTATAGAGATTGTATATTAGTAAAATAATTGCCTCACTGGATACAGAATAAGAGCTAATGAAATTTCTAATAAGTTTTAACTATGTCCTCGGAGACTGTGTTACTTCTATTTATAGGAAGTTTAGGCTTGTAACCAATAGGCACCTTGCAGTTTGGGGAGCTGTTGTATCTCAAAGAAAAAGTCTTCATGTTGAGGCGAGAATCATAATCAACTATGAATTTTCCATAGAGAAAATTAGAGCCTTTGGGCAAATCTGAATATTGCATAAATATTGCATAAATATTATACAAATTTCTGTGAAGCTTGGATTCTGAGAGGTTTGGATTCTGATTCTATATGCTCAGATCAATAAAAATTCCAAAAAAAGATGTAGTAGTATAAAAGGAATTGTCTTCTGGATCTAGTAATGGCAAAAAGTGAAGAATAGAAATTCATGATACATGAAATAATTTGAACTATATATAAGGAGTTTTTGTGCTAACCCAGGTTTAGTAAGATGAGATTGAGTTGCAGTTAGCTATTTCTCCTTCATATTATGTAGCTGCAAAGATTAGTTCAAAACTTTGCTTGAATACCATTAAATATAACAAAAATGCCTGTTGGAAATCTTAGTTTTTTGGTAGGCTTATTTCAAATAAACTATAATGAACATTAACCACAATTTGGTGAGATGGATGCTATGAGAAGCTGTGATTAAGCAAAAATAGAAGCAAACATTTCTGAGCAAATCTTTGCAGTGAACAATTTGCAGTGAACACAGGAGTACAAAGAGAAAGAAAAGTGCAATCAAATTGATCTGTAATTTAATATAGATTTCTCCAATCTGGATCCGTCTGGATGTTTTGAACTACAGCTGCCCTTCTTGTAGTCAATGTGGCAAATGATCAAAAATTACTAGAGTTTTAATAGGAGGCTATCCCTAATTTGTAAATTTTGTTTGCGGTTGGATATATTTTTTCCACCTTATTCTGCAATGTCATTTTAAAACATTTAAAATGCACAAAATTTCCCTAAAGCTATGCATTTTGAACTGAGAATTGCATGGTAAAATTTATTAGTGCATGGAATCCAAAAGATAATTATATTTGAATCCACTATTAATGGAAGTGTAGGAGAAATTGCTTTGATTTGTCTATTTTGTGATTACCATCAAATGCTATATTTGATGATCCTAATATTCTTATGCATATGATTTTGGCAACATTGTTTGGCTATGGCTGAGTATATCTTAAAAGTATGAAGAAATTTAATAAAATTCTTAGTGCTTTTCCAATAACCAGCTTGATATATATTGAAGTTAGAATGGAAATGATTGCTTTTATAAGCAAATAAAGAAAGGTCAATTTATGAAAGTGGTTTTTTTCTGGGTTCACAAATAGCAGTATTTTTTCAAGCTAGAAAAAGTACTTCGGAATTTGTTTCCAGTTTTCTGTCAGGGAGCTCAAAGCAGTTCTGCAGTTTGAAAGCTTTATAAAGTATATTTAACATAGAATATAGTGACTTCATTTACCTAAGGCCACGTAGAAAAATTTATAAGTAAATGAAGAATTCAGCATTGCTTCTTTATATCCAAGTGGATGCTTTGGTTGGTGCATATCATTGGTGCTACACATTAGGACTTTGATTAAGGTGATCAAATAATTTGATACAGGTAGAAACCATTAACCATTAATTTTCAAATTAAAAAAATAAACATTAGTTTAGTGAAACTAAATAAAATGTTAGTAAGCTTTCAACTTTAACATATGAAGTAAGTTAAAAATCTTAATCTTATACTGTATTGGTGACTTCTTTGTATAGCCTATTACTGCTGAACATACACAAATGAATCCTATGAATGTATATGATAACCAGCATATTTCTCCCAATGTTGTGTTTGTGTTTAGCTATATTAACATTCCGCGCTAAAAAAGAAAAAAAAAGGAAAATACTGATAATTGATATTTGATTTTTAATTTGGTTCATTATTACCATAAACAATTATTTTTGCTTGCATAGCACTAATGGGTTTTGTTGGAGATGAGAATAGTTTAGGGTGGTGATACCTGCAAGTAGGATTGCCTTTCTCTACGATTCACTCTCTTTCTCTCATATTCATGGGGAATGGAGGGACTTTCAGCCTACCATTCAGCTATGCCATAGACTGAAGGTTAATGTACATTAATCTGATATTATTACCATGTGCTACCTTCTCCAGGAAACTAGCAGGGTTCTCAGCCTGCTGATTGGTACACATGAAGTAAAGGCAACATTTGGTGGTAGTTGTGGAGATGGCATCTTGGGTTCTACTCTATACTCTGTGGTTTTCCCACCTGTATTCTAAGTAAATTATGAGCTTTCCAACTTTTTGGACCTACTGAGTATATTATTGTGAAATGGGTATAAGCCCTAAAAATGTTTTCCAAAGAATCTAGTGCAAGACAGCAGTATGCAAAATCACGTTTCTGCTCTACACGGCACCTAATTTTAAAAATACAAATGGGATGCTGAGAAAAATACTCATGCCAAATTAGTCCTCTATGCAGAAATACAGAAAGGTGCATTGTCCCAAAACACATTAAAATAACAAACAAGAAAAGGCACACACACATACACAGCACATGCAGAAAATCTTGGCATGTGATAATCCTTCAAATATTGCTTTACAGCATGCCACCCTCTAGTTTAAAATCAGGTGAAGCAGGGAATTTATTGGATGCCAAGAGGCTTGCCTATTAGCAATAATCTACGTGTGCATCCAACACATTTATTACAGTTTATCTTAATCAGAAAATCTAAGACTAAGGAAACCTCAGTAGTATCAATTTTTCTGGATAACAGAATGTAATTATAATCAGAAACTGTAAACAGGGAAGAAGGGTATACCTATTTCAAAATGGCATCAATCTGTATCGTGTAGTGGGATATAGCAACTCTGGTAGTTTGAAGTCTTGTTGCAAATATGCGTACACATTCCCACCAATAATCTGTTTCATCATCAAGCAACAAATATAAAAGAGCCACATTTGCCATTGTGAAGCTGTGATCGTGAATGTCAAATCTTGCTGGCTACACAAGATAATATGTGGCTCCTAACCCTAGCAAATCTTTCTGATTTCTGTGTCAGGAATTATCTGTACCATTATATTCTTGTACAACTAGGTAGAAGATTACTTTGTATAATCTAAGTTCAGTTATTTAAACAACTGTAATACAATCTTTCTGACCACAAAACTCTAAAAAATCTAATGTGCAGTATTTCAGTGGGTCAGTAAATATATATGAAAACAAAATTCTGTAAATTAAATGCGATGTATACTTAATTTAGTTAATAATCTGTACTTCTTTGTGAAGTCTATCCAACTGATTTAAAATTATGACCACATCCCCTCCCCATCACATACTTTACATTCCTTCAGAACAAATGTTCACTTGTTGCTATAGTGTCAAAGATCAACAGTTGGTTAGGGGTATGTTTCTTGAGCAAGTGCACAGAATGTTCAAATCAACTTCAGTGGAGGAATTTTATTTTTGTTGAATTTAAAATAGCTTATTAATCAGAAAAATATGTATTTTTAATCAAACTCCTCCCTGTTTTTGATTTTACAGTGGACCAAATGGTGGTGGTGATGGTACTGGTTTTTCTTCTTCTCCTATAAATGAAATAACGTTGAACATTGCCTGTATTACATGTGTGGTAAAGCAAAACATATGTAGTGCACTCCAAATACCTTTGGCTTCCCCCCCCCCCCTTTACATACTTATGGGACTTGCAATTTCTGTAAAATACAGTATATTCTGAAATTTCTTAGTCACTTAGTCACTCAGGACAGTCAACTACACCATTGAAATTAATCAGCCCCGGGGGGGGGGAGGACTAACTAAAGTATGATTCTGTAGCCTGCAAAAGATTGATTTCTCTGTTCTAAATGTTGTCCTAAGAAATAATTAAGCCATAGTATTAAAATATATTTTATATACTTTCATTGGGGTAAACAAGGATAATAATATACATAATCTCTCTGAAAGAGCTGCTACCTCCAGATATCAGTAGATCTGGTTGCAGTATTCTAATTTGCTTACTTGAGAGCTACCCCCAGTGAATTCAATAAGTGTTACTGAATGGGTTAAAAAATAATGTGGTTGAAGTTGAAGTTCAACATGTTCAGAGTGCTTTCAGAGAAAAATGTAAACATATACTTAATTCCTTCTTTGAAACCAGTGTGATTTAGAAGTATTTAGTTTTAAATGGATTATTCCAATGAATACTAGAAGATGAAATAAGTTCTACTGTACTTATTTTAAATTTTAAAAAAACTGTACATATTATACTAACATCTACTTGGAAAATATGACACTAAAAACTTGATACTAAGCATGATGAATTGACAATATATAGGCCTGTCTTAGATATAACTAAAACCTGAGTATGTTTTCATCCCAACAGTGATCAAGCATTGTCGAAGGCTTTTACGGCCGGCATACGATGGCAGGTGTGGGTCTTCCGGGCTGTGTGGCTGTGTTCTGGAAGTCTCTGGGCACAGAGAGAACTGCTCCTGTCTGTGCTCCTGCACTCTGAAGATGCCGGTCACAGGTGCTGGCGAAACGTTAGGAAACAAAACTTCCAGAACACGGCCACACAGCCCGGAAGACCCACACCAGCCATAGTGATCAAGCAGTTAATTTCCTGAAAAAAAGTTATTGGCTAAATATTTGTAATGATATTTGTTGCCTCAAAATAGGTCGATGAGTGGGAGGTAATTTTATATGTATAATTTAAAAAGCACAACATATTGTCTATCCTGACCTTTTGATGGAATGCATAATATCTAAATAGAAAAGTGGGAGGGTTGATAAAATATTCTATATACTATTGATATTTGTCCAGTGGAATTGAAAATAATGAGTCAACCTTAGTTCATTAAATATAACTTATCAGGAATATAACTTACTGTTTTTTCATTATATCAGCCAACTTTCTTTAGTTTGTAGCAGAATGAAAATCTGAAAATAGTATAAATGCAGCAGTTGTAAGAAGAATTTCATGAAATAAGGTTTTAAACAACTTTACAAATACTTTAAAATTTTGAAATTGAGGCTAGTAGAATATTTATGATGTTGGCATTATTTGAAATAAATTGGGGTAGATCTCTCATGACACAGCTGGATGTTATGCATACATGTAGCTTGATGCTGCTGCTTCATAAAGAAATTATTTGGAAAGAGATTTAACAAATGGGGGATATGGAGGTCAGTGCTTAGTTAATAAGACTCTTGAGACTTTGGAAATACTGTGTCCATAATTGACTATTGTGGAGTTCCTTTAAAATAGATACTAATACTAAAATGAGCCTGATGCTATGTAGCAGCAGTTCTCAAAGTGTGGTCTGCAGATCCCCTGAGGGTCCCTGAGACCTTTTCAGGGGGTCCCTGAGGTCAAAACTATTTTCATAATAACACTGAGATGTTATTTGCCTTTTTCACTCCCATTGTCTCACAAGTGTACAGTGGAATTTTCCAGACTACATGATGTGTAATGATGTCATAGCTCTGATGGCTAATGGAATGTGTATTCTTGTGTTTTTTAGAATTTTCTATGGTGGTAGAAAATTAAGTTATAAATAGGTGTATTTTCAAAGATCAACTAGCTTGTTCTCAATATTTGAATTGTGCACTTATTAGGTATCTTCAGTTATACCTGCTTTAATCTCTGTAACTTCATCGTCATCCAATAAATGGTTGTTTTGAAATCCTGAAGTTTTCCTTGTACCTATGCGGAAGCACAACAAGAAGTAAGTATACTTTGTTGTCTTATTTTTCAATAATATTTTTTTTAAAAAAATCAAATCTAAATTTTTAAATTTTATCTAAAATTATTTTATTATTTTAGAATTTAATATTTTATTCTAACAAAAATAAAATTTAATATATATTTTTTCTTGTAGGATCTTCTTTAAGGATGGATCATTGGCTTAAAAAAGGGAGATTAGAAGATTCACTTTCTCAACCTACAGCTGAACTGTCTACCTCTGAAGATGCTGAAAAAGATGAAGCTGAGTTCTCTGACTCATGGAAGGGAGGAATCTATTCCAAAGAAACTGGGTGAAACTGTAAATAAGAAACTAAAACATGATGAAACCTATCTTTCCCTCATCTTTATAGATGTTGATAATTTACCTCATTGTGTCTTATGCAACTTAACATTTTTGAATAGTATTATGATGCATTAAGTTGCAGTGTCATTTTGTGACCATTCATTCAGAGTTTAAAGAAAATGGAATTGAATATTTTAAACATATACACGATGAGCTCTTTAAAAGCCAAAAGTTGTTTGTTATGGCTTTTCAAGTTAGAAATTAAAAAGCCAGTAATGCATCTTACAGAGTAAGTTATCGTATTGTATTGGCTGGAGAAGCATACACAATAGCTGAAAGCCTTGTAGAGATGACATTGCTGGATGCCTGCTGGATGAAAAGAAATGGCAGTGCCAATTACCAACAATACAGTAACTTTTCATATTAAAGGTTAAGCCGCAAACATAGACTGAGTTAAATCTAGTCTGAAGAATTATACTTTTGCCTTACAAATGAACGAACCTACAGAAGTGGCTGGACTTGCCATTTTGCTTGTGTTAATCTGATATCCACACAAACTAATCATCAAAGAAGATCTTTTATGTGAATACTTGGCAACAAGCAAAATGGTGCCAAAGTATTCTAAGACTTGAATAACTTTTTTGAATCTCATGGTCTATCCTGGAAAAACTGTATTGACATTTACACTGATGGTGCAAAAGCAATAGCAGGTAAAACTGCTGAGGCCTTAGCACCAATCAGGGCAGTGGCACCAAACTATATTAGTAGTCATTATATTCTTCATCACCACACACTTGCAGAAAAAAAGCCAGTTTCATTTAAAAATGTCCTTGATAAAGCAGTAAAAATTAATTAGTTTTATTAAATCTCAACCCTTATGTATCTTTTTAATATTCTATGTGATGGAATGGGAAATATGGATCAAGCACTTCTGCTGCATACCAAAGTACAGTGCTTGTTTTGAGGAAAAGCATTGTGTGATTGTTTGCGTTGTGACCTGAACTAGCTGGGTTTTTTTTTCATGGAATATCATTTTTACTTGAAAGAACGACTGACAGACAAACTCTGGTTATTCAGTCTTGGACTTGGCAGACATTTTCTCAAAAATGAACAAAATGAGCCTGTCACTTCAAGAAAATAACTGACAGTATTTGTTATCAATGATAAAATTTGAGCTTTCAAGTGAAGACTAGACTTTAGGAAAGCTTATATCTGCCACTGCGAATTTGACAGCTTCCCAACACTTTTAAGACTTTTCTGATGACGTCAGTGGTGATATTAATGAATGCGATTTTTTTGGTATGATATAATGAAACGTGTCAACATTTGGAAGATCTGCATAACTCAGTGAACCAATATTTTCCAGATGACCAATGAATGATGTTACAAAATTATGCATGGATAAAAGATCCATTCAAAGCGCAAGATAGACCAGTGGATTTTAATGCAACAGAGTATGAAAAGTTCATTAATATGGTTTCAGATTCCACATTGCAACTAACCTTTAAGAAACTACCACTTGTGGGGTTTTAGTGTAGTATCAGAGAAGAATATCCACAATTATCTGAAAAGGCTATTAAAATGCTCTTCTCTTTTCCAACTACATATCTCTCTGAGGCCAGATTTTCTTCATATACTTCAACCAAAACAACAGATCACAACAAATTGAATGCAGAAGATAATGAGAATCCAGCTATCTTCTATTAAGCCAGACATTAAAGAGATTTGCAAAAATGTAAAACAATGCCAGTCTTCTCACTATTTTTTTGGGGGGGGGAATATAGTTATTTTGAATTAAAATGATTTATGTTAACATGTAATGGGTTAATTAATACTTTTAAATGAATAAATAAATATTTCAGCAATTTATTACTTTTGTCAGTCTCACTGTGCAGACCAGACCAAGAAATCAACTGTGAGCCACTTTTGCATACCTTCTACTTGTTTTAGACTTAAACCATGTTTTACCCTTGTTGCTTTGGTAATGGATCTGGCCTATCTCTATCAAGGTCATCTTCCTTACTCTCTATACTTTTAATTTCTAATAAAGTAAATATTTATAGATACAACCAACATAAACAAAAGTTCTTTGCAGTCTTCAGTAATTTTTAAGAATGTAAAGGGGCCCTGAGAGCAAAAGTTTGAGAACTGCTACTATATATTCAGGAATCAAAGTAAACCATGCCCCCTAAAGAACACTTCTGTGCTTTAATTCCTGACATAATATCAATAGTTGAAACACAAGTTTTTTTTTTTTTTTTTTAAAACGTCTTCCAATAATCACTTCTTGGTAATAGCACTACAATATTTTTAAATCTAGATTTTTAATGGTGAAATTGTGGATTATATTGCTCTCTTCCCAAATAAAGTAAAATAAATAAAATGTGTCTGGGCTAGATGAGATTGTAATTTCAAGGCTTGAAAAAAAAAGTTTGAACAATGAAGGATAGAGCATATTGACATGGATTGATTAAAACTGCTTTGTGGCAATGCCTATTTTTAAATTCCAAAGACTGCCCAGCTAAGAGTGATTTCATTAATTTAAATGTGAATATGTAAAAACTTGCTTACTGGTGTCAAAGAAATTGGTGAAGGAAAACCAAGAATGAATCTTTTTGCAAATTATAAGCATGATACATTTAGGTGATTTATATGCAGTTCTGTATTATTACATCTTTAAAATGTTTAATTATAACCATTGTCTTTAGCTGGAATACTGCTGTGAAATTACAAAGCTTTGTTCCAGATAATTTTCTCATTTTACTTTTTCATTTTATATAGTTATGAAAAAGTCCTCTTCCTCACATCTCTGTGAAAAAAAAAGACATTCAAAACTTGAGAAAGTAATTATATCCGCAATCCATTATTGTAAATCAAGTGTAGATTTGTACTATTACATAATATTTATTCTACCTGTGCCCCTCTTCTAAGAGCCATAATACTGTGTGCTTGCTAAATTCTAAATAGTGAGATATAACTAAGGATATTATAGATGTCTGACAAAGATGGCTCTAAATTCATGTTAACAACCATATTAATTTCACTTCAAAATGTCATAGTAAGACAACTTAAAACATGTGAATTAATATTGTGATTCTCCCAATTATATCTCCTCCTAGAAAGATTTAAAAAATATCTTAGGTGTCCAACATACACAAAACAATTATTTCTGTAGTATTAACCACATTTTGAAATCAAAAGAAATTATTTTCAGAGTTTTTAAACAGCTTGCTATTAGACTGTAAGAATAGGACATTAAATTTTGTTAAGTTGTGCAAGAAGTAGCAGTTTAATTTGCTTCCTTCAAAATAGTATAAAGTTAAGTTATTTAGAAATTAACTCTTTCATGACCTTTAACAAATAAAAGAATGTCAGAAGCAGCAGTGTAGAAGACAAAAGAATTCGGATAACAAGTGCTTAAATTGAGCTTTCCAGAAGCCTTCTTGAGGTAGATCCACAGTCCGTAACTATAGTTTGAAAGAAGGAAAATCTTATTGATCCAGTGTACCTTAATTGCCATCATTTTCCATATGAGAAATGCTTGCTGACAGCCAAACTGATTTATTTCCAGCAAGAAATCTACAAAATTTGGATACTAAACTTCATTTCTCTTGGCCTGTGTACAGATGCTTATGTGACTTCTAAAAAATTTCTTTTTTTTCATTAGAGAAATAAACATGGAGTTTCTAATCAGCTTTAAATGGTATTTAAAGTCCCCTGAATAGTTCACAGTCTTTGATAGAGATATATAGCTAGTTATTTCCTCCAGCTCAATGTATTAGTGGTATGGTTGAAAATATTAGTTGCAGTATTAGAATCACCTGCACCAATGATAAAGCAGAATATGGATAACTGTTTACCATTGTAAAACGTGTAAGTTAAAATGTTAATTCCATTCACTATCTAAGTAAATATTTCAGCAATTGACATTTCATGTAAAGAAAGGGATTAGAGAAGCAAAGTCTCATAAAAATTTCCTGCAAGATCAGTCTATTTCCTGAAGATTTCTTTCTGACAATAACATATGTTTAAGACTTTGTTCTGATGTTCCACATAACTGCAAGACTGCTCTCTCTCTCTCTTTCTTTCTCTTTTTACAAATAGTGATTTAAGATATCTCAGCAAGTGACAGCACTTGGGTGATCTTGACTGGGTAGTATTTGGATGGGAGACCACAAGCGAATCCAAGGTTAGACTGGGAAGTTGAAAAAGTCTCAGAAGGTAATAGGTAGTCCTCGACTTACGACCACAATAAGGACTGGGAAATTTGTTGTTAAAGTGGTGTGGTCGTTAAGCAAGACATCATGTGACCGTGACTTGCAACCTTCCCTGCCAGCTTCCCCATTGACTTTGCTTAGTGGAAGCCGGCTGGGAAGGTTGCAAATGGTGATAATGTAACTGCAGGACGCTGCAATGGTTGTAAGTGTGAGGTCCAAGTGTAAGTCACTTTTTCAGTGCTGCCATAACTTTGGTTGCTAAACAAATGGTTGTAAGTTGGGGACTACCTGTACTTTTGTATTGTTGCTAAGAAAATATATAGGTGTATCTGTAGTCACTAGGAGTTGAGCTTGACTCATGGGGAAGTTTACCTTACAAAATTAAGATTAAAAGAAATGTATATAATATGAAAGACTGAACTATCTTAGCATTTCACATTGCAAAGTTCAGTCGTGTTTTCAGATATAAGAACATTTCCACGGAAAGTTTGGGAATGCAGCAACTTTTTAGAAATTTAGCAAAATTTCTAGAAATGGAGAACACTATACCTAAATTGCAACTGAAAGATTAATGTGAGGCCAGCAACAAAATATTGCTGAGTCTACCTGATGATCCAGCTTTCACAGCCATATGCTACAACTGGAAAAAACATATTCTTAGTAACTTGATAATACATGTAATGTTTTTGTACTTTAATATTTTGTTGAGATTTGCTATAATCATTTCCTCAAGTGACAGTCATCTCTGTTTCATGGCTGAAGCTACCAAATTTTTGAGCCCAGAAAGATTAAGTTGGTTGCTATCTCAGCTTTATCTCTGTTTGTACTGGGCTGGTATTACCTTTCACTTCAAGAAGAGATTCCTTAAGACTCCCTCACTTCTAGCCATCAAAGAGTTTATTGAAATTTCCCCCAGCAGTTTTAATACCAATTTCAAATAAAATCAGCAATACCAAAAATAGTACAACAAGAAAAAGATTGCTTGGAAATATTGAAATCAATTAAAAAAAACAGAAGACAAGTTGGCCATATAAGTTTATGAGAACTGAAAGAAGCAGTTACTGACAGATAATCCTGGAGAAATGATCATAAAGTGACTGAACAACTAAGTAACAAAATGAAGTGCTCCTTTTTTGCTTAAGTATTTAGTTGTTTACTTCTTAAGCACTCAGTTCCATTCCTCACCCCACCTCAGTTTTTAACTGTTTTTTCTTCTCAGTCACTGAACATCTTTAGTCCTCCTTTGGTTTTTTGTTTTTTCCCACTTTATTTTTTCCCCTAAATTTCTTTGTACTTCTGGGTAAAATCCAAATGTTGCTGATTTGCCAGTATTTGGTTTTATATAGTATTTATGTTGTTTTAATCACACACATATCTTTTAACTTTGGCAACAGAAGGTGAAAGTGGGGCCCAGGATAGCTAGTTATTACCAGAGCTCATGACTAAAGGGCTGAAAAAACAGACAGAAATATCAAAAACAGGAATTCAAACTTTATCATAAGGTTTTTTATTGATTTTAAAATTTGTTTAATATTTATATTTTAAGCAATTTGCTCGACTTTCAGTATTCGGTATAAGATACGCAAATGCTAAAAATAACCCCAATATGGGAACGGTAGACTTAAATTACTTTTGGATTTTAATTAGAAGGGTTATTTTCTTAAAGTTTCTTACTAAACAACTGATCTTGAAGTAATAGGAACAATTCTTTTGGCTGTTGACTTTGGGTGTAGGAGTGGGGATGAATGTTCTGTGATTTCTCTGCTGATTTGTCCTTGAGGATATAGCACCCATAACTTTAGTGGAAATTCAGAAGTGATTTTTTAAATAATGAGATATTTCTGTCTACATTTTTGGTGTTTTTGTCTTTCTCCAACTCTTTCTTTTTTAACTACTTCATTTAATCTTTATTGTAATTCTTGCCTTCTTCCTTAATAACCAGATTTTTTTTTTGTGCTCACTGAGTTTGTTCAGCTCTTAAATTGTTTTCAAAGGAAGTTCCTTATCCTACATTTTAATGTTCTAAAATAGTTTTGTACTTCTAGTCTTTGTATTCTGCCACGTGTTCCTATTCCCGAAGTTCTTAATTATTCCCTCTTGTGTGTGCTATTGTTTTATTATATAAGCATGTATACTTTCCTTTGAAGGAACACACACATAATATGCTTTGGGGTTAATGATAATGCACTTGATGTGTTGCAATGTGTATTGACGTGTCCAAGGTACATTCATATTAGTATTTCTTAACTTCTGATTTATGCATGACATATTTAAAAAATGTACAATAATAACATAATGAAGAATGATATAATTGTAGGAAAATGGAGTTTTACTTTGCAGTAGATGAATAAATCTGCTTATCCGTGACTTGTGGGGATTGTGTTAATTTTCTGACTTCTGAGGGTGTGTTCACCACAATGCAGTATCCCTTAACTCTTCCATATTTGAACAATCAAGAAAATATAGCCAGATATCATGAAGTAATTTCAAGATAAATGAAAATGTAAAGATGATCACGTTTTACTTGAGAAAGTAAGTTCAGGATCAAATTTATATGACTTTGAAACGCTGGATCCCTGTCTTCTATGTTATACACTTAGTTTGGAGTTTTATGGGATTTTTCTCTTCAGTCTTAGCTGTTTCTCCATGAATGATTTATGTAGCAGAATGAGAATATTTTTATGGACTGTATCATTGTAATAAAGATGACTTTATTTGGAAAGTCCACTATTAAAGGTATTCCATAAAGAAGAAGGGATATGTGAAGTTAAATGAACAACCTTATTTTCTGAAATGTTAGCTGCCTGTGTGCTGTAGCATTAGAATGTATAGTTTAACACCTGCAGCACAAAATACAGTATTTCCTTCTTTAAATAACAATATTAAATAGTGTAATTGGCTTTAGAGAAGTTAAATGCCATAATCTTCATGAAAATAATAGTATAATATCTGTGTCTTCTTAGTGTGTGAGTTAAACTTGGATTTTTTCCAGGAAATATAGTGTTATCAGAGAGGAAAACATTATTTTTGCTTAGTCTGCATTGCCCAGTGAGGAATTATATGGTTCAAAAGCAGAACCAACTGAATGTTTTTATGCAGTCTTTATTTCAGGAAGAAATGATAGGCTCATTGCTTTTTTTTGCTTCCATAATAGTATTTCAGAATTATTCACTTATGAATTCCTTGGGGTTTTTTTCCCTCCCAAATAGTTAATTGCGGCAGTCCATTCCGATTTCTTTATATCTTCAAAATTGGAATGACTTGAAATATAATAGAGATACACAGTAGATTCAGACAAATTCTGAATTAAAGTGCTCTTCTTTAGACTGATTCTATGGCTATATGAGATGAAGCAAGATTCCTGTGAAGTGATCTGATCTGAGATCTTCATGAGCTTTCTTAAACAATTTGATGGTACTGAGTGCTGCTGCAGTCAGTATAGCACTGCTTCTTCAACATGGGAAGAGGGAGGTCAGAGGCACTCCATTCTTAAACAGAGAGACTATGCCTTCTTCCTAGCAACAATCAGAAATTAAAACAGCTTAATTCCAAATTCCTGTATCTAATCTTCTATAAAGGTATAAAGGGTATTGTTGCACTGTCTGCAATTCTCATAACATTGCCCCCTGAAAAACAGTAGGGAAGATTAATGAATCTTTTGAATCTTTTCAAAGCTGGGATCATTGACTACAAAACAGGGCTCCAGTCAATCTTGAGGCTGTATCACCAATTCTGACTGAGATTAGAACACCTTGCACAAACTGCAGAATGGATGCTTTAGAGTCTTAGTGTTTTAACCTCAAAATGTTTTGTAGACAACTTATCAATTCTTCATATGCTTGCTGTGATGTTTCTGAGAAATTTAGCATTCACAGTGAAAAATGAAATAAACATAAACCAACAGTTCAAAGCTGTGAAATGAAATTTTAATATATATTCAGATAGCATTAATGGGAATAACATTTCTTAGGTCTGAATTGTTGCATGGATTCTTGATAAGATAGATTTCACTGTTGCATTCTGTTCTATTCTGTTTAAAAATGGTTGGAAATGAAAAAACTTCAGAAAAGCTTTTTTTGTATAAACAGTCTAGAACATTGTGAAGATTTGAACACTGGTGATTACAAATTGGCTTACAGGAAGGAGGAAATGATGCATAAAATTAATTTACAGATTAGTGCTGTTTGTTAGTCATAAGAAGGACTCAAATTAATTTTACTAAAGGAAACAGTGGATTTCAAAAGTCTCTGCATCATATAAACTTCAGTATAAGATTTGCATATCCCTCTTTAAAATGTAATAGATATCTTTTCATTTGCTTTGTAAATAGCAATTATATTTTATTTTTATTTTGTGTTATAGTTACAATCAATTGTGAATATTTATCGAATTTGTCACTACCCATCTCATGAAATGACTCTGGGCGGTTTACAAGAAGATAAAAATTCATTAAAATACAACATAAAAATCCTAAAAATAAATAGGTTCCAAGAAGATGGAAAATTGGCAAATAATGCCAGGGAGCATCATCAGGAGGCTAACCACCCCCAGGGATGGGTATAGCTCATATCACCTCATATACACTGACAGAGCCTTTTTGGAAAGCCAGGAGGGTAGGGCCCACCGCATCTCTGGGGGGGAAATATTCCAAAGGGCGGGGCAACGGCAGAGAAGGCTCTCTTCCTGGGCCCCGCCAACCGACATTCCCTCGCTGACAGGATCTGCAACATTCCCTCTCTGCCTGACTGGGTGGGACAGGTTGATGTAATGGGGATGAGATGGTCCCTCAGGTAACCTGGATCCGTGCCATGTAGGGCTTTAAAGGTAATAACCAACACCTTAAATCGGACCCGGAAGCAAACTGGTACCCAGTGCAGCTCCCACAGCAAAGGTGTTACATGTGCCATCCTAGGGGCACCCAATAACTGCGCAGCTGCATTTTGAACCAGCTGTAGCTTCTGGTTACTCTTCAAGGGTAGCCCCATGTAGAGCGCATTGCAGTAGTCTAACCAAGAGATGATCAGGGCATGAATGACTGACTGGAGAACCTCCTGATCCAAGAAGGGGCGTAATTGGTGCACCACCTGAAGGTCACAACTGCCACCTGCTCTTTGAGCAGTAGCCATGAGTCTAGGAGGACCCCCAGATTACACAACCCCATCCAAAACCAAAGATGGTAAGTTCTTGGATACAGAGCCCCTCTGTCTTACCAGGATTCAGCTGAAGCCTGTTGTTCCCCATCCAGAACCCCACAGCCTTCAGGCACCCCAAAAGGGTGGTCACAGCATCACTCAAGTCATCCAGGATGGAGATGTATAACTGGGTATCATTGCATATTGTTGATATATAAAAAAATATTTTTAAAACATAAGAAAACTTAAATTGAAATGTAATAATTTTAGCACTATATTAGAGATAAAATAAATTTAGCATTTTGTATTTAACATTTGACAGAAGTGGAGAGTAAAAGAATGTATCTGCATATTTTAAGGGCAAATATTAGAATAGCTTTCATTATTAAGGTTAATTAATATGGTGGTTTCATGGTGTAATGATAAATCAGATATGTAATTTATACAGTATTTATGAGTTCCATAAAATAATTTTTTCATAAAATATTTGAATCTCATAAATAGTGCCTGACAAAAGAAGACCTTGCTGACACAACAGTATTTTTCTCAACTGCATATAATGTAATGGCTGGCCATTGTTTTGAAACTGGTAAACTTGATTGTGAAAGGTGTTTTAGCAGCTATATGATTAGATTCTATAATTGAGTAATTACTATAAATTAATGCATGTATGGTAAAGATTCCATTCAGCGATTATGTGTTTAAAATTAGAAAATAAGTAAATTATATTGTTAACAAAAAAGAGAAGCATAGACAAAAGGGAAGCAAACTTGGACATCTATGGATGGAGCTGGAAAAAAAGAGAATATTCCTTAATAGTTTTTAATATGATCCATTGTCATTTGATATTCCTTCTAAAATAAAGTTGAAATGTTTGTGATTAATTAATGAAAACACATAACGCCTTTAATTCAAAGATTGATACCTGGAACAATTCAGTAAGACATGTGGGATTGATAATTGATCCTTCCAAACAGGAATAGAGATGGTCTGTCGGAAGAATGTTATTATATCTGCCCTCCAGATTTGTAGATAGTGTATCATTATGTCTAGTGTGTAAAAAACCTATTATTTGTGGAATAGACAAAATGTTAGTAAGGTAACTGCCTAATATAAGCGGCCTTCTGAACAGACCACCCTTATAATAGTATGGGGCCAAACGTCTCTCTCTAGATTGGAATTAGGTCTATGTTGTTTTATTCCAGTGATATTTTGTGGAATTAAACACTGAGTTGAAAAGCCACAATAATTTAAAGCTTTCTCTGTGTTATTTTTCTCTGAGGAAGTTAACTGGTCCATAAGAATTAAGGATATGAGAAAATCGTCCAATATCTTAATTTATAAGGTCATACACATGCCTCTGTAAAAGGGAGACTTGTTTCAAATGCATGGGAATCTCTAGAACACACAAGGGAGGTGTAAAGCATTGCTCTTACATATTTTGTCGGGGCTACTTCTAATGCTCTTAAGTCTTTATACAGACAGCATTAGGCTTAGGACCTTTGCCTTAAAGAGCTTTACTGGTGCATGGGCTGGCAAATTAAGGTATTGTATTGGTGGATTTTGTGTATATATGGTTGCTTTGTTTATTAAGTTCCAGACCAATAATTAAAAATACACCAAATACAGCAGATAAAAAGCACACACGTAGAGAGAATGTGAGTGAATGATTGTGCAGCACAGGCCTGAAACAATGAGTTATATGAAGAGGGCATCAGACATCTTCTATAAGCCTTCTAATAGCTATTGATAAAAATGTTGCTTTAGATACTTCAGAGGTATCTGAAAATTGGTCACAAAGAAGGTATACAAGGTAGTGTCTTTTATTTAATTTTTCCATGTTGAAGGTGATTGGAAGATAACTCCTAAATATTTAAATTCCTTCACTTGCTTGATGATGGTATTAGGTTTGCAGAAGAGAGAAAGAGGTTAACAATGGTTTATTACAAGCATAAGATCTACTTGATAATTCCTTTATCAATGAGGACACAGTTTCAGTAAGGAAAGCTGGTAGTAGTGAAGAAATTGGTATTGGTTATAAATATCTCGAGCGGATTAGAACATAATTGTTGTCAGGCTGTCACCCTGGTTGGTATTGGTGTGGAACATAGTTCATGTGAATTACCTTTTTTAATTGATTGTTGATTGTGGAGTCCTTGGGGTTCTCTGAGCTTGGTTCTTTTCTTGCAAATGTTTCATTACCCGGCTAGGTAATATCTTCAGTGCTAAAATGGGCTGGGGTTTGCTTTCTATTTATGTGCTGTGGCCTGCCTTGCCAGTGCTGGTAAGGGTGGTTTTTTTTGTTTTTTGTTTTGTTTTGCTCCTCTAGTAGTTCTTTGATTGGCATGTGTTTGCTGCTTGATTGTGTGCCTGCTACAGATATTCATTCACCTTTATTGATTGTTGATTTTTTTTCTAGGGAATTGAGTTATTATTATAGCCTACAGTTTAATTAATAATACCTTTTCATCTTTTTAAAATGCCACAACATTTTAAAGCAGATTTTACAGAAGTTCAGAATCTCTGCATCAATTTTTATTGTTTGATTTGCTTTTTCAATTATAATGCTGTTTTCTATTTCTTTCATCCTATTCTGGTGAAAAACAAAATCTTACAATTGCTTTAATTTTTCCCATAATAGACAATGGAAGATTGAGCTCCATTTTTCTAAATCCTGTTCTAGAGATTGGGTTAGACAAGGCTACCTTAGAGTGGGCCAGGCTGGACTGGGTCATTTAAAGAAATCCACCATTTAAATCCACCATTGAAGTAGGATGGTTGAATAAAAAGTACTCTTAGTGATATTCCAGGAAAGATGTGTGTTAAAATAGAAAACATATCCATGAAATGAAATGAGGATTAGGATATAGCATTAAACTAGGACTGCTATTGAAAAAATGTAATTTAAAATGTTAGTGCCAATTTGTACTGCCTCCCTGTCTTCAACTCAAAGTATAGGAAAGAGCTTAACTTGAGAATTTTTGTTGAAATTCTTCAGTATCCAGCTGAACTATTATTGTATGAAATTAAGTACTTAGGCTGCTTATGCACAGAACAATTGTCTTAGAGCACATGTGAGCCCTTCCCATTTAACATAATGTAATAATAATTTTGATGCTTGATAGATATTTTGAAGATACGTTTTATAGAAAACAATAGATGAGAATGTACTTCAGCTTCTGCTGCATTGACAGAAATAATTAAAGTTTTGGTAAAGCAGATCATGTTCTTTCCTGTCTTTTGTGAAATATAAATTGGACACTGATTTAGATCATCAGGAGGTTTTTTTTAATATACATAGTGGGCTTGCATTCTGGCAGAATTTGAATTGCTTTATCTTTCAAACATGGAGCTCTGGTGAAGTTTAAATATGCTGTGAAACAGTATATCAAGATAATTAAAATAACTGTTTTTGTACTGAAAGAGTAACCTTCTGAAGTTGTCTTTTCAGTGCTGTGTGTGTGGGGGGGGGGGTTAGATTCTCTGTGCTATAAGAAGTGAGTTAATATTTTATTCATCTTATGGGAACATTGAAATTGCATTATTCTGAGTCAGACTCCTGGCCTTTCTAACCTAGTATTATAAATTGTGACTTGTAGCAGTTCTGCAACTAGGCAGAGCTTTTTCTCATCTCTTACTGGCTGATTCCTTTCACTGAAGTTGTATGGTGTTTCCTTGAGCCTCTGGATGTAAAAACTGTATTCCACTAATGGGCTAAGAGGTACGCATATTGCACGCTTCTTTTAAGAACTAACAAGCTCATTATTTCCAGATGTTTTGGAATAAACTTCTGTAATCCCTTGTCATTGGCCATGCAGACTGTGACTTTTGGGAATTGCCCAAAGCATCTGGAGATTCTGAGTGCACTGTGTTACCTAATCATGATTTTTTTTTCATAAAATTGGTCTTTGAAATTGAAAATAAAATATTTTATTTATAAAGTATTTGTGTGTATGATGATGCTTTAATAATTGGCTTCTGCCATGCTCATGGACAATGCCTGCCTGCCTGGAGTCATCATGATATGTTGAACTTCAGAAAGTTTGTCCTTTGGCAATAATCCAGTATTAATGTGCGCACATAGATATACATACGTGCACATACATATTTCTTTAGTGACTGCATGTGCACTGTACTATAGTTGTACAGTTGTAATAAAATCATGGGTGGACAATCCAAATCCTGTCCTCTAAAGTAGCATAGAAATAGTCTCATCTCAAAGTGTTAGGTTTAGGTAAAAGAAGTTGATATATGAAAATATTTAGAATGTTCTGTATTTAAGATTTAATAAGCACACATTAAATCTTAATAAGCAAACTGCAAACTGATCTGTTTGCTTTTCAAATTATACCATTTTCTTATCAAATGCTCCACTTGATAACAACGTAGGTCAAGTACTTGTATTAATTGTTCTGTATGTTTCAATTTCAGAAAAAGTAAATTGAGCAACAGTTACAGAAAGCTATATGAAAAGAGTGGTATTCTTTCTGCTGAGAGTTGTGTGCTAGGCTTTAGGACCACAGTTGAATATTTCTAGAGAGAGAATATTCAATTTTTCATACGTTTAATTTACAAAATGTTAATTTATATCTTGGATGGTTTTTTTTTTTTTTTTTTAAATCTGCGCTCAGTCCTTACCGACTCTGCAGTGACTGCTTGGACGAGTCCTTGCAGTTTTCAAGGCAATTGTTTCGGAAGTGGTTTGCCAGAGCCTCCTTCCTAGAGCAGAGCCCAGCTGGCGGGCGCTGGAGGTGGGGTTTCCGTTGCTTCGCGCCCTTTTTGGGCGCGCGGGGTTTTTCGCGCTTACCGGCAACTGTTCCCGACTCCTTTTTTGCAAGGCGCCGCCAGCATTTTTCCTCCCACCGGAGTGAGAGTACCCATTTATCTACACACGTGAGTTTTCGAACTGTTGGGTTTACCGGAACTGGGGAGGAAACAGGAGCTCACCCTGCTAACGGGAAGGCTGGACTCGAACCGCTGAAGCGTCGACCATTTCTGGCCGGAAACTTTCAGCGTCATTAAGCCACAGCTTGCCAATTTCTTTCTGGTCAAACTCACCTTTTGAGTGCAGCTCTTGGATCAAAGAAGGTTGCCCATTCAAGAAATAAATTAATTTATGTGAAGAAATAGAAGTCTTTAATTCTCTTGGATTTAATGAGAATAAAATTTATTCCAGTAGATTATCTTTTTGCTGAATGATTATAACTAACAATGCTTTTAATTTGGAGAAGATAGAAAATCCACAGTGGAGCATCTGATATTGCCAAAACTTGCAGTCCACACAGTAACTAAGGCACACAGTGGACAGACCGTTTTTTCCTGCACTTTTTGAAGTGTTAACTACATCACCTCAGGTTTAATATAGTTGAAAGGAATATTGTCTGGAGAATTTTATGTTTCCTTGGCTTCTCCAGAATGCCTGCTTCTGCAGGTGGGCATTTTCCATTGCCATATGGGGCCAAGGGGTGGCCCTGTGAACATCCATTGAAGAGGTATGGCCAAGGTCTAATTATTTATTGATAGTTGTTCCTGGAAGTTTAGGAATCTCTTTAATAAGTTATTTACCCTCAGTTTTTAAATGCTGTAACTCCTGTCATAATACTTTCCTACAATACCTTCCTTGAGACTATGAACTAGTTTATACTCTCAAAATAGATCTTGTAAGCCTTCCATGTGACTAAGCCCAGATAACAGGGGAAATCATATTTGCAGCACTTTATGTGGATACTGCTTAGCTATTAACTACCATAAAATTTTCTTTCTAGAAAATCAAGATTGTCTCCATCAAGTTGTTCATGAACGTTTGGGTGAGCTACTTCGTGTATTAAAGGCAATAATTAACAAACATCAGAGTCTCAACTCAGTTGACGTTCTAAGTGCTGCAGGAACAGTCATTGCAAAAGTCAAAGGTAAGAAAAATGATCCAATTATTTTATTGTGACTGTAAATTGGGATTGGAAAAGTTTCTTTGTAATATAACATCAAGCAACACAAATTGTGATGCTGTTGTCTGTGTATCTTCCTCAATAAATAAATGCTGATTTTTTAAAAAGTAATGGATTAGGCTTAATTACATTCTCTGTTGTGTACTTCAGCATTTATCAGATACTCATGTGGGTGTTTTCTCTCCATTTGATAATTCAATAGTTATTGGAGGAGGTAGGGGGTGGAGATAGCTTAGGTATTTAAGGTATATTTTTTAAGAAATTGAATAACCATCCCATGGCATACAACAGTATTATTTCTGTACTACATATTTAAAACTGAAGTTTAGAGAAAGTGAACTTACAAAGGTCATATTATATGTTCATATCTGAATTTAATTTTTAATGGGGACTCCACAGCCATAGGATCTGAGATGGGACAGAAGGAAGGGGAGGAATGTCAAATGGTGAAACCTCCAGATTCTACAGATGCCTTTCTTCATGGCTTATGCTCTTAATTTTGCTTTAATACTTCTGAATTACAGTTGAATTGTAAAATATAGCTTGTTCAAAGATTTTCTTTGGGGCTCTATTTTTAATGCCTTAATTCTCTAGTTTGGAGATTGCTACCACTGTTATTTGTTAGATTTATATTCTGACTTACTTTCTTAAGCTCAAGGCAGCATATATAGCATTCGTCAGATTTTCGTCTGACAGTAATAACTCTATGAGGCAGTTTAGGATGAGAGATAATAATTGGCCCAAAGTCACCAAGTGAGCTCTCATGACTGAAAGTAGACTTGATACTATTCAGTTCTCAGTTCTATTCCAGTATGTAATCATTATGCTACTGGAATTAGTCTGCAGCTCAGTCTTTGAAGGATCAATTCAATTGTGTTTCTAGCTACTATTTTAATCAATATTATATTAGCTTGAAGTATGTCTAGCCATATTTGATTGCTGGTATGTTAGTAACTTGAATGTATACTGTTGATTTGAAGATATACATAATTTTATCAGCTTATTCATTTTATAGTAATGTTATTAAAAATTACAACTGCAACAATAAAACTAATACAAACTAAAAAAATAAAAGAATAAAAAGAAAAAATAGAAGATGCAGAAAAGAAAAAAATAGAAAAATAGAAAAGAAAGAAACGAAAGAAAAATAATATGGTAAAGAAAAGAAATATATAAAGAAATTACTTCCCCCTTCATCACAAGTATAAACAATTTTAGTAATTTATCACCTTTTCTTAGAATACAACACATGACCTCTTCTTCCCATATCCCATCTCTTATCTATAAACAACTCCTTAAAGCCTCACCATATCAGTCCTGATGTCAGCAAAAGTCCATTAAGGGTTACCAGAGATAACATATCTATTTTAACCTTGATCAAACAAACTAACTTTATATTCCTGCCTTTTGCTTTTAACAATCTTGATCTTTAGTCCCTTCAAATAATGTCCTAGAACTTGATTTCTTTTCATTTTTCCTTTGTCCCTTCTCACAAAATTCTTCAAAGCTTTAACAAGACTCTTTTGTAAATTCAATATAGGAAAATTATCCAATTTTATTATCAGCTTATTCAGGGGAACAGTTCATGCAAAATTTTGATTCTCAGTATAAAGAGAAAACACAAAAGCAAAATTGCGTATTGAATAACTGGGTTATGGAATTGTAGGAAGAGAGCCATGTTTGTCTATAGTAGCAAAAAATCAGGAGGAGTGTGGTAGCACCTTTTCCAACCTGACAAGCTGCATCTGATGAAGTGAGCTGTAGCTTATGAAAGCATATGTCTTTAATAAAATTTGTTAGTTGGAAAAGGTGCTACCAGACTCCTTTTGATTTTGAGTTATAGAATGAGTCTTATCAACATATATCACTACTCAAAATTCTTTTCAAGAGTGCCATTTGGTAAACATTTAAAGACTGTCCATGCTGACTTAGTTTGATCTAAGGGACAGTTTTTGGGTTGGAGCACATTCCCTGAATTTTATGAGACTAAGGAGATTTATATAAGTGGTGGCAGGATATGTACTAAGATTCTTGATTGTTTCTTGCACTATTATTTGGGAAATTTATATCTTAAGAACAGCAGATAAATCTAGAGCTATGCAAATTTGGAAGCCCAGCTTGGTCCTTATATATGCTTAAAAGAGGGTGATTTCCCTTGACTGCTCAGTTCTTTGCTAATAAAATAGTATCCAAATACAACTAAACCAAGTTTTATTTTGTTTTTCTCCTCTTTTCTCTCTCTGTTTTTTTTCCTTTATATATTTGTGTTTCTTCTGATGCATTCTGAGTGAGTTGGAATATTCAGTCTGTTAAAGTATATGCCATTTCTGAGTGGCATTCTTTGTAAAAGCACATTTCATTGACGTGCATACCGCCTGCCTCCTTGATAAAGGGCATGGTTAGATGCATGCCTCTGTTGTCATTGTTTCATCAGGTGCATATACTGTATCATAACCATTCATCTCAGTTGTAAGTGATGCTATGGAAAAAGGGCCTTTGCCAGCAGACACTTGACACCAAAGTTCCAAAGATGCACAAATCATTGTTTGTGTCCTTATTGTTATTGATAATAAATACTGTCTCCAGGGGGAATGCATATAACGAACTGCCAAACCTGTAGAAAGGTTAGCCAGTGGAATGAGTTTCAAAAAGTATGTGTTGTACAGACACTGCAGAAAGCATAATTAAATTTTGTTTCCATTGTTTCCTATGGCATTTTTTTTTAGAAATAATTTCTTTGGAAACCATCATCCCCTTAGTCCTTTTTTTAAAAAAGTTTGATTAACAGGTAGCATATAGAATGGAACATCATCTCACCTAGATTTGTGGCCCTATGGTAAAAATGAAAAACAAGGGTTGGTTTCAAGTTCTAGTTATTCCCTAATCCAGAATATTTAAAATTTAAAATATTTTATATTGGATAAAACACCCTGTTTCATATATGGTACACATGCCAGAAAACAAGATATTTTGGAAATTCGAACTTCTTACACACCCTATTGGCACAGCAGTCCAAGAGGTTACTGGTGATTTGAAGGTTTCCTGCATGTTTAGCTGGCAAATAACCATCTGTAGAAGTTACTCCATTCTTATCTGATGCTTGCAATTCAGAACAGGTAGTAGTCCTTGCTTAACTATGGTAATTGGGATTGAAATTTCCATCACTAAGCGATGCAGCTGTGAAGTGTGATGTCATGTAACCGTGCTGCTTAGTGCTGGCAGTTCCAGCAGTCCCCAGTTACCATTGTTAAGCAATTCACCATGAATCATTAAGCAAGGAACTCACATGACTGTGACTTCCTGCTGGCTTCCCCGTTGACTTTACTTGTGGGAAGCTGGCAGGGAAGGTTGCAAATTATGATCGTGTGAGCACTGGGGCTCTCCAACAGTCAAAACTTCAAGGATCGGTCCTTAAGTACCACTTGTTTAGCGCCGTTGTAAGTTTGAATGGTTGCTGAATGAGTGGTCATTAACCAAGGACCACCTATATTGAAACCTTTACTATTTTTATTTGCTCCAAAACTTAGTGTGCAGATGTTCCTCTCAACATAATGCAGAAAGTCTTGACTTGCCTTATTAAACTAAACAGTCTTTTTGGAGGCAGGGTTTCTGTTTAGTTTCATATGTTACTCTGTGCCAGCAAAGAATCCATATATTCACAGATGAGCATTTGAATTACTACAGTTGTGGGTAACAATCTTTTTGCATTTTATTTATTTATTACTGCAAATTATATGCCATTGCATTTCCAGAGACTTTGAGTAATTGAATTGGTTTTTATTCTTAATCTTATTATATTAATATACTTATATTCAGTCAATCCAGTGTGCCACCAGGTGGGGGTAGCATGATCTTATACCAATCTCACAATTTGTGAAAAAATTACTTTATTTGGCATTTAATTTATTCCAATAAAATTTAATTATTTTGCATTGCCTACCACATTTGCATGCATGAAATAGGTGGAGGAAAAAATAGTGAGTACAGGTACATCGCATGGAAATGTTTCAGTTTGGATTTCTAAGTGTGTATTAGCAAACATGTTATTACTGTGTAAAACAGCAAATCCTGGGAGAGTTATTTAATGGCCAGGAACTAAATTTTAACTCCTGAGAACATTTACTTCACCATATTAGAAGGAAGTAAATACTTCAGCATTCTGGCATAAAGCCTAAGGCTTAAAACACAAAGTAAAATTCCAGTGAAGGGTCTGGCATATGAGCTTTCAAGTAGCAATACGAATTTTGAGGTTTTTAAAAACATATTCCTGCCATTCCCTTCATATTCCTGCCATTCCCTTTTGTATTCCTTTTTATTATTTTCTACCTACACCTGATTTTCCTCCAAACACATTTTGTTTTATGGAATTATTATGGGGGCAGGGAGAGAATGCAATAATACCCTGGACTGCAAAACTTGAAGCCTATAAAAATTCTAAACTAAAGGAAATAAAATGTGATTTCTAGCAAGTAGTAAAAGAATACAATATAATACAGAAATTTTCAGCAGTATATAATTTTAAATAAATGTATATGTATAATTCAAGTTATAATTATATTTTATTAGACTTCTAAATTATGTTATTATAAATCCAGAGATGGTGGTTTTAGTTTTTAATAATAGTGCTTGGAACCATATGTTTACATTAATTTTTCCCATCTCCGTTAGGTTGCATTCTGACTTGAAAGAGTAGCTGTATAGAGAGCTGCCATTTCCAGACATGGAAACGGTATTACTAATTGTTGTCAGCACTATTGTGTACAGCCAGGATGTCCTGGGGAAAGACTGTTTAAAGCTGATGATAAGTAATATCAGTATGTAATGGTTGAAAGAAGGCTTTAGCATTCTTTGAGTAGAAGTGTTTGGAAATAAGGTAGGAGGAATTAATTTATATTTAAACCATTAAGTACTTATTTTCCAAAATCATTAGTATTTAGGCATAACAAAAACCAAAAACATGCTCATAAAACAGGAAAGGATTTTGTTTGTTTTAGCCGATAGCATTTCCTTGGGGGAAAATTGTTCAAAACGGTTTGAATTATACATTTTTTGCTACTGCTATCTTCATTGTTTTCCCCCTTATTTCATCTTTTAATTTCCAGTAACATTTTCAATATGCATATTAGAATATAAATTTATGTCTTATATACTTAATTTACAATGTTACTGTGTGCTATTAAATTGTTTTTCTCAAATTAACAGAACTCTCTCTTTTATGCCATACAGGATGAGCTAGTGACTGCCTTTGATTTAACTGAACTTTTAAAGTAGTTAATAGTATCAGGCTTTGCCTTTCTAGTATTTCATTCTGAAAAAAATGATATATGCAATTGTATTTTACAAAACCTATTTAGTATGAATATAAATGCACTGTTAAATTTTAGAATATAAACTCTAGGGAAATTGGTTTTAAATACTTCAGTCAATTCTGAAGTTAGTTTTCAGAGCAAGAGTATACATGATGAAACCACTAGCTCTGCATTTAATTTACATCATCAGCAATGAAGTCCATATTGAGTAGTTTATTAGTCTATTATATGATACTAGACAGTTAATTTCTATCAGCTTACTGGAAACTTTTCTTGTCACAAAGGAAGTCTGATGGAATATCTGGTTTATTCAGTTCATTGTGTTGTTTAGACACCTGTCAGGAACATCACAAAGTTACTGTGTTTGAAATTAATTTATATTTATGATATTTTTATTTCTAGGTATAGCTGACTTCTAATTAAACTAATTTATATTTCTTGTAAATTTATTTTCTTTAAATCAAAGATTAGTATTTGATTAGTTTCTTAATGAAATAATGGATTGTGTAAAATATTTTAAAGGATTAAACAGAAGATGTTTCTAAATACCTGTGAAAGATGAAGACTGAATTATGGGGAAGGCACTTTTGTGAAGGGAAATTATTGAAAGAGGCAGTCTTTAGAGACTGGAATTGGTATTGCCTCCCAGTTTCCTAAATTTCTAAGTATTCTCTGCAAAACTTTTCAATTGCTTCTATTGGTGCCAGTGGATGATCACTGCCATGAACAAGTTTTTTTCAGGGAAGTTGTTAGCCTTGCCTTCTCTGGCATCCCAAATTCACAGCATCCCCACGGTCATGTGATCAAAATTTGGGTGCTTGGTGGCCGGCATGTATTTCTGATGGTTGCAGCATCCCAGGGTCACATGATTGCCATTTGTAACCTTCCCAGAGGGCTTCCAACAAGCAAAGTCAATGAGGGAAGCTTAATGACCATGTGATTTGCTTAACAACCGCCATGATTCGCTTAATGACTGTGGCAAAAAAGGTCATAAAATCGAGTGTGACTCACTTACCCACCACATCACATAGCGACAGACGTTCCGGTCCCAACTGTGGTTGTAAGTCGAGGACTACCTGTGTACCAAGCTACATGGAATTACAGATATATGGATGAATTTATTGGCTCTTTAAGAGTCAGCTCAGGAGTCTCCTTCTTTGACAGAGAATTTAACCTTTTCCTTCATCTGGTTCACAAAGATTAGATACTTTCCTGCTTTTAACATCTTCTAGGAAAAATTCTATCTGGGTTGGTAGTTTTTTTTATAACAAGGCAGGTAACAGTTTGGAGGAAGAGTCTATGATTTCATAAAGAAAATACACGGAGAGAAAGATTAATCTTCAGCACCAGATTCCTTTATATATACTGTTGGTCAAAATTTAAATATGCTGAAAATCCAGTCACAAATTTCTGTATTATATAATTTGGCCCTAATCATTTTGATATGTTTGGATGGCTTGTTCCTTCATGTGACTATAGCTTATTTTACTGTTTTTCGAAAATGTTATCATGGATATATTTTTTTCTGAAAAATGTATTTGCTTGCCTTGGTGTTGATCCTGAGTCACTTCAAGTATCTCCTATGTAAAAACACTCTTTTGCTTTGCACTTGTGCTTTCATCTTACAGAATTTTACTCCTGAAATGGACCTTTTAGTATGCAAATGTGGCTTAAAAGAGTAGAGAGTAGAGTTTTGAAATACTGAGACAGAATATTTGCCATCATTTGTTTAAAAAATATTTGGATATCTAGGTCTATTCTCAGTTCTATGTATATTCTAAGCAATTAGTGACAGGTACTCAAGATTATCTAAAATGAACTGAATAAATTACCATCTAGCCCTATTTCTTTAGTTTAAATACGACATAGAACGTATATGGTATGATTTGAGAGCATTACCTAGCTATGAAAATTCCATCTGATAATTTACAGTGCCTCTTTGTTTTTTCTCTTAGCTGTGAACTTTAAGGAAGTTAATGAAGAAAACAAGCGAGAAGTATTAAGTGAAATATTCTCTTCTATTGACTTACTGGCATTTACTTTTGGCAACATGTAAGTTTTAAAAAACATATAATTGTGTTTTTTTAGGGTCTAAAAGCCTTAGATTGTATATATCTGAACCATTACTGTGATCTATTTCTTCATCCATGTTGTTCATTTAGTTGTAATTTTCCTTTCCTAATGCTACTTCTTTTTGTAGGTCTTCTAATGTAGCAAGCTTTTCTTGCTGGAAAGAATTTTTATACTCTCTTTATGAAGGTCTTTGCTTCACTGTTTCCAGTCTTCTCTTGCAGCTGTTCTCTATTAACATTTCTGATTTCTTGAAGCAACATTGGATTACTGCCTGTTTTCTCCAGCAGTGCCTTATGTCTCCTGCTTTCTTCCAATTCAGAACAGGGAAGACTATATCTAGGCAGTGCTGGCTTATTCATTTTAAAGCAAATGACTCAAATTTTGAAGTTACCTGATGTTCAACATTTTCATAAGTAGTAAGGTTTTTCAGCAGTCAAGAATTATATATGTTTAAAATGCTACATTTTATAGCTGAGGCTATCTTAAAATAGATACTGATCATTCCCATATGATATCTGGTCTGAATATTTGTTAGATGTTTGTGCCTATGTAGTAAACCAAAGCATAATTAAATTTTATTCTGACTGTCATGACAGAGTTTCAGACTTCCTTATGGGAGATGTGGATAATGGCTCAGGACTGGGTCTTCCTGTATCTCGGCAAAATCAGGTAAGATGAAAATGCTCTTGAAAGTTTCAGCATGTTTCATTGTGCAGTGGTTGAGAATATAGATTCAGCAAGGACAGTGTAAAACTAAAAACTGCATAGGAACCTAATATTTTGTAGAAACTACAGCTATTAGTTTCTACAAAACTAGAACTAGCTTAGTTCTAGATATAAGTATAAATGGAGGCCAAATAATTTCTAGTAAGAAATTTAAATGAGTTGTCATATCAACTTTGTGATGGATAAAAATATATCTTTATAGAAAGATAAATGTTTACTTCCATAAGCTTTCTTTGTGCTTAGACTGTCGTAACAATATTTGGTAAATGAGCTGGAAAATGTGTTAGTGGATGAAGGTACTGTAATATGAAGAGTTGCATTGTTTCAGTTTCATTGCTGTTGTTGTTGTTCCACTTTGATTTTTATCAAAAAGGCTGCTTAGTTTTTTTCATATTCCTCTTTTTTTCCTTTGAAGTACATCTGTGATCTCCACCATGGCACCTGTTGGCACCAGTGTGCCAATGTATATCTCCTTTGGTGCTCACCTAGCTTGTTGCCTCATTTAACTTCTTACAATTAAAATATATTTTAATTTTAAAAATAGAAAGTTGGAGTCCTGTTGTTAAAAGCATCAATATCCATTAACATTGCTGCAAATATTTCTGGCTCTTAAACGAACCCCACTAGTTTTCTTAGAAAATAATAATGGAAGGTGATAGCACTTTAGAGCTTTGCTTGGAAGTACATCTGCCTAACCAGGAAAAAAATAAGCAGAAGTAATAGTATACTAGAGAGAAACTAGATAAGTGGGGATAATATTCTCTTATATTATGTTTTGTAGCTGATTAAGTCCCCAATGGAAAATATTTTTTGAGAGCATTCTTGATAGGCACTCAGATTGCTAATGTGCTTGGGGACTGTGTAGTACTAATGCACCTGAAAACAATGTTTATAACATGAGTAGAGCAGTAGTATTAGCCCCATCATTCTGTAAATATCACTTGACCTTGACTACAGGTAACCTTTTACTATATGGTCTTTTTACCTACTGTCATATTGAGTAGTTTCTTGGTTAACTGAAAGAATATGCAACTGATACTAAACATGAATCACCTGTGTAACATACAATGGATTTTTTGGTTTTATGGAGATAATATGTTTCACTCATAATCCATCTGGCTTTCTTTCAATATTGACCTCTCCTGTGGGAAATTTTTCATGTTGTATGCATTGAAATGTCTTTGATTTTTAATTATAGCTGTTACAATTAACTTCATCTCTTGTGCCTGGATTATTTAAAACATCTTTTTAAAACTTTTTTTATAGCAACGTAATTTTTACTTCCATGTTGTCCATCTTCATGTGGCACAGGTTATCTAACATTTTTAAAAGCAGAGAATGCAAATAATGTTACCTCAGTATTTAAGCCCATAAATCTTGGGTAATTACTAATGTTGTGCCCTTTCCTTGGTCAAATATTTGTTCAGGTCCACACCAAGAATGCTTTTTTTCCCTCCCTCTTCTTTTAATTTGAGTTTAGCATCTCTTGCCTACATAACTAGAAATTCTAAAATATTAATGGAATTACACTAGCAAATGTTATTATATGCTAATAATGTGTTTTATACACAAACCAGAAATAATCTATTCTTAATCTTATTTCACTATTCTATAAGTTTGGGATTCTGTATGGGTAGTATAAAAATTAAGAGTAAATTAGATTTGTTACCATTGGATCATAGTGATCTAGAAAATGTGACTAAGATAAATTTAACTGGTTTAAATTTTGAGAAGCATCTCTGTGTTTATTCTGTTAAATTATTTTTAAAAACTTACAGGACATTAAGTACATTTCCTTGGCAAGATCATACTGCAAGATTTTAATTAAGCAAATTACAACTACCTGTTTAGAAAGGTGGATTTAACTTTCCACACTTTCAGATTTATCACTGGGCATTTATTCTAGCTTCAGTTACTGTCTGGAATAAGAAGTGTCAGACTTCAGCTCCTCTTTGGCTCAATTGAAGAGTTATTATCAGAACCTGTTAAAATCTTGGCAAGTATTATTTATGAGCGCATCTGCACATGCTGCAAGAAATACGTAGAAAACTTTGGATTACAGATATTATTGTGACCCATTTACCCATGAAAAGCTTACATTATTTGATCATTTCAGTTTAATATTAGCATTAAATCTGTGACATTTTATTGATGAAGTTAATGCTTCCTGGAGTCATGGATACTCTTATCACTGGGGATATTCAAACCAATTAAACAGCAGTTTGTCTGGGATAGTTGAAGGTTTCCTGCCCTGAGGAGGGGGTTGGACTCGAAGACATCCAAGATCCCTTCCAACTATATGATTCTATGAAGTTAAAACAGCAAAAAATTGCTTCAAACATATTGGACAACTCAGAGAACACTTAAGGTTTGCTTATAGTCACATTACTATTGGAGATCCAAGTCAGGAGTTAGAAATTAACCCATATGACTTGGTCTCGCCCCATTATTGTCAATTTTGGGGTTGATATCAGCAGGATTGTTAATATGAATCTGGATTATTTTTTGTGTATTAAAGATGCCTTCGAAGTTATTTTTGTTACTACTATTATGTTTATCTGTACTTTTGTTAATTTAGCTTAATAAAATTTAAAATAATAAGGCTACCTAAATAGGCTTTACGTATAAATGCTTTGCTATGTCATGATTTCTTGTTTGTCTGGTTTTTTATTCCTCCCACCCTGCCTATCATGTATTAAATTTTTTTTAGCTGATGCTAAACAAGTTAAATTTTTTTGTATGCCAGTCTTTTGAAAATCTTTGTGTGGATTCTGGAGGATCATTGCATGAAAGAGAAGGTGTTCAAACAACAGGTAAGCATTTTTAAATGTATGATGACTTTGTGCACCATTTTTATTATAGGTAAATCATAATAGAGGCAATAAATACTAAAAAAGTTATAAACAGTAGATCTTCTACATAAATAATGTAAATATTTATCCTAATTTAAATATTTAAAGGAAAATCATTGGTATTTTAAAATACTCATTGTATTATGAATGAGGTTCCCCCCAAAATTCTAATGGTTCCCAGCCTACTGGTATATTGAAGGGTTTTAAAAACCTGGCTCTTTGTCCAGGCATTTGGAGAGGACAACTGATGCCCCTTTCTTCCTTTCTGTTCCCCTCTGGATTTGTTTTCTTCATATTGTTGTTCTTTTGTCTTGTGCTGTTCTTCTGTTTTTTATATTGTTCTTTGTTTTTAAATGTTTAAACAATTGTAAACCACCCAGAGTCTCTAGGAGTCAAGCGGCATATAAATTTAATACATAATAATATTAATAGTAATTATTATTATTATTATTATTGTTATTGTTATTATTATTATTATTATTATTATGGTTTGTCACACAGTCAGCCAGATATTTAGACTGGATTTGGCATTTTTATCCACCTATCGGGTCCTCCCCAAGGACCTGGGTTAGGTAGATGTTGTTTGATGGTGTTAAAGGTATTCTCATAGGATATAAGCTGTTCCAAGTAAAGCTGCCTTTTGCAGTTGACTGATGGTGATTTTGTCAATGCCAGTGGTGTTCAAATGGTGCTCCAGACATTTTGGGATTGCACCTAAGGTGCCTATAACTACTGATATTATCTTTACCTTTTTTTGCCATAGTCATTCTACTTTTATTTGCAGGTCTTTGTATTTTGTGATTTTCTCCAGTTCTTTCTCTTCTATTCTGCTGTCTCCAGGTATTGCAGTGTCCACTATTCAGACTTATTTGTCTTTCTTATCAGTAATTGTTAAATCTGGGGTGTTGTGTGGCAGGTGCTTCTCTGTTTGAATTCTAAAATCCCAGAGCACTTTAGTTTCTTCATTTTCTATTACTTTGTCTGTTTTGTGATATTATTATTATTATTATTATTATTATTATTATTATTATTATTCTCATTCAAATCTCAAGAATTGTTTACGCTACTATTAGAATGAACTTCAGCTATTTATATTATTTTTTTCCTGTTAAACCATTACAAAAGTTCTATAGGATTTGCTAAGATATAATTCTGTGAACCTTTAATTTGTTCTAAAAGCTTTGTCAGTTCCATTTAGCGTCAACTAGCATTAAAAAGATTACAACTGCTTTGGTGTTCACAACTAATGTCTAAAATGTGCTTTTTTGCATTTGATGCTTTACTTTCAGGGCACCTTAATGCTGAAGAAATTGATAACACTCTCCTAAGAAATGATAATGGAATCAAATCTGCTCTATCCTATGCTAAAGCATGGTCAAAATATGCAAAAGACATTGTTGCTTGGGTAGAGAAAAAGATTAATTTGGGTGAGTAGCTTTTACTGGCACCTAGAGTTGTTGAGAGTCAGGCAGCATATAAGTGTGTGTGTGTAAAAATAAATAAATAAAGATTCCCCTCTCACCTCTGGGTGATATGTGTCTTCCTCAATCTCGGGTCTTCTATCTGAGGCCGGGGGTTTGAGGGTTTTGTGCAGTATCTTAGCTGTTCCTAGCACTGCGTTCTTCTGGACAGAGAGCTCTGATGTTCCTGGGATTTGTTGGAGCCACTCTCCCACCTTAGGAGTTACAGCCTCAAGTGCTCCTACCACCACTGGAACCACTTTGGCCTTTACTTTCCACATCCTCTCTAGTTCTTCCTTCAGGCTCTGGTACTTCTCCAACTTCTCATGCTCCTTTTTTTGAGGTTGCTGTCACTTGGCACCACTACATCTATCACCACCGCTGTCTTTTGGTCCTTGTCTACTACCATGATGTTTGGTTCATTGGCTAGTACCTACCTGTCCATCTGGATTTGGAAGTCTCACAGGATCTTAGACCTGTTATTCTCCACAACCTTCTGTGGAATCTCCCATCTGGACTTGGGAGGGTCTAGCCCATATACTACGCATAGATGTTCTTGTACACAATTCCAGCTACTTGGTTTTGCCTTTCAGTGTATGCTGTTCCTGCCTGCATCTTACACCCTGCCACTATGTGTTGGGCTGTCTCTGAGGCCTCTCTGCACAGTCTGCACCTTGGGTCCTGTCCAGTGTGGTAGACCCCTGCTTCTACTGATCTAGTGCTTAGTGCCTGTTCTTGCGCTGCTATGATTGGTGCCTCAGTGCTGTCTTTTAGTCCAGCCCTTTCCAGCTACTGGTAGGATTTCCCAGTGTTAGCTACCTCAGCTATCTGCTAATGGTACATCCCATGCAGGATCTTGTCTTGCCATGGGACTTCCTCTGCTTGAACTTCCTCCCATGTCAGCTGCTGCCTCAGACATTCAGCAGCTCATCTTTGGATGCCATCTTACTGATGTACTCCTGGATGCTCTGGGTTTCATCCAGGACAGTGGCTTTCACATTCACCAGACCCCGCCCGCCCTCTTTCTGGCTGGTGTACAGTCTCTGGGTGTTGGACTTGGGTGGAAACCACTGTACATTGTGAGGAGCTTCTGGGTTTTCACATCCGCAGCCTCCATGTCTTCCTTTGGCCAGCTCACTATACCAGCAGGGTATCTGATGACTGGCAGGGCATATGTGTTGATGGCATGGATCTTGTTCTTCCATTGAGCTGGCTCTTCAGGATCTGTCTTATCCTTTGGTAGTACTTGGATGTTGCTGTCTTCCTTGCCTCCTCCTCATGGTTCCCATGTGACTGTGGGATACCAAAGTACTTGTAGCTGGTTGGTATGTCTATTATGTGGCCCACTGGTAGTTCCACCACATCAGTCTTAACTACCTTCCCTCTCTTTACTACCATCCGGGCACACTTCTCCAGTCCAAATGACATCCCAGTGTCCTCACTGTAGATCTGTGTCAAGTAGATCAGCAAGTCAATGTCTCGTTCAGTCTTAGCATACAGCTTGATGTCATCCATGTAGAGGAAGTGGCTGATGGTAGTTCCACTCTTGAACTTGTATCTGTATCCAGTCCTTGTGATTATCTGGCTGAGGGGGTTCAAGCCTATGCAGAACAGTGGGGACAGTGCATCACCTTGGTATATGCCGCATTTGATGGCCACTTGTGCGAGCTATCTTGAGTTGACTTCCAGTGTTGTCTTCCACAGTCCCATTGAGTTCTTGAGGAAGGTCCTTAGTGTCCTGTTGACTTTGTATAGTACCAGGCATTGACAGATCCATGTGTGTGGCATTGAGTTGTAGGCTTTCCTGTAGCCAATCCAGATTATGCTCAGATTGGTTTACCTTGAGTCTCGGGGGACTGCTCTGTCTATGAGCAACTGGTGGTATGAGCCTCTGGTGTTGTTCCCAATGCCCTTCTGAGCTGTGCTCATGTACTAGCCCATATGGTCCTGTAGCATAATCAAAATATGCAAAGGACATTGTTGCATGGGTAGAAAAAAGGTTAATTTGGGTGAGTAGCTTTTTCTGTCACCTGGAGTCGTGGAGTCAGGCAGCGTATAAAAGTGTGTGTGTGTGTATACACATACATACATACCAATTTTTATATGTATATCTAATATATAATTCAGTCTATTGTTATGATTGTGCTACAGACTGCCAGTAATATGACTTCTGAATTAGTAACTATTTCCTGAAATGGAGTGATTGCCTGGTTCCTGTGCCTGGAAGATTGTAATAAAATAGTATCTAATTAAGATTACAGAAAAGTCTGTTTTTATTATCACTAGTGCTTCTTTTTACAGAAATGGAGTATGCTAAAAGTCTGGCAAAAATAGCAGAAACCACTAAGACTGTTATTGGAACTCAGGTGAGTATTCAGTTAAGAAAAGGACATTAAATGTATTACTAAATCATTACTTTTTTGATGTTCAAAATTAAATGAATTTCAAGTTCCACTCTGTAATTCCTAATTATTTGGTAATTAAATTATCTTGTATCTTCGAATCTGAATAATTTGTTATAATAAAGTATATTCAGTTATGACAGGATGCAGATGTTTAAACTGAACAGTCATTTAAGTACTATTATTTAAACAAACTAAGCATTTTAAAATCACTTTAAACAAGTGTTATATAGGAGTTTAATTTGGCATTAAAGCTGTTTAAAACATTTTTCATTTAAATAATTGGAAATCTAAATCTTAGGATATTTTGCAAAATTACTAGCATTACATTATGTGTTTTTGCTTGTAGGACTACATGCCATTCCAGTCAATATTCATAAATGCATTTCAAAATGATATAGAGAACAGTCAGCTTTGGCAGCAGACAGCAACAGCTCTCCAAACTAATAAATTTTTACAGGTAAAGAAAAAATCCGCATAGAAGCATTTCTGTGTGCATAGTTGTTCATAGGTATGTGAACTACTAACACACAACTAATACTTCCTTACACAGTTCATTTTTCTTGTTTAGCCACTCCTTGGGAGAAAAAATGAATTGGATAAACAAAGAAAAGAGATAAAGGAACTTTGGCAACGAGAACAAAAAAAAATGGTGGGTATCTTTGTTTATTATACATCTTGTTTACCCATTTGAATTTCTAAACTTCCTTCTAAGCATAAATCATGACATTATATTAAAAAGGAAGGTCTCATTTCAATCCAGCTCAGTTCTTGCTCTCATCATAGACATTTCCATGTACCTTTATGATGACAATACAGAAGTGGTTTGCCATTGCCTTTTTCCAAGATTATTTTTTGTTACCAGCCTACTCTGCACTCTTGATAGTCTCCCCTCCAGTTATTGACCATATGACCCTGCTTTCCTTTTGTAGATCAGTTGAGGCTAATTAGGTGCTGCCACCTAGATAGGTTTAAAAGTTAGCCTCTCTTGAGCTTGACACTTAGTGACCACAGAGAGATATCCATCTTAATTGTAATCTGTTAAATAAATATCAAAATTGTATAACTAAACAATTTGCTACACATCCTCTTTTCCCTTAGTGATATAAGGATCATAGTTTCCTGTTTGCCCTATACTTGGATCCCTTTATCATAATTATTAATTTTTAATAAGTAGAAATGTGCTTGGAAATTACAAAATCATATTGATTTAACACATTAATATCCTGTGCTACAAAGTGGACAGTGTAAAATGTAATGTAAAAGGTATTTTTCTTTTGGAATGTACAGCAAGAACTGGAATCTTGTGTAAGAAAAGCAAAGCTATTATATGTTCAGCGGCAAGATGAGTATGAGAGGGCAAAAACAACAACTGTTCGTGCTGAGGAGGAACATATGACCTCCAATGGGGGCATTACAAAAGATATCAGCAAACTAGAAAAGAAACGTAAACTAGAAGAGGAAGCTCTCCAAAAAGTAAAGTATCAACTTTAAATATATCACTTAAAAATATTTGACACATAGGCTGATGTTGGCTTTTATCTATTATTTGAATCATATGCTTTTGTATGATTTTTTATTATGGGTTATTTAAGGAAGGGGATTTGAGCTGTTTAACTGGATTTTTTTTCTATCAATACTTATTTCTTTATGTTTAATTTGTTGTAGGCTGAAGAAGCCAATGAACATTTCAAAGCCAGCATGGCTGAAGTTGAAGAAAAGAGAAATGATCTAGAAAATTTCAAAAGTGATATTTTAACACAACTACGGGAACTAGTTTATCAATGTGATCTCACACTAAAAGCTGTAAGAATATATAATTTAATGTATCTTAAATTAGAAAACATTGAGTGATTTTAAAAACAGTAATATTACTTTGCCATAATGTGAAAAAGATTTGATGCTTTCCTTATTATTTTAATTATTATGAAACCCATTATTATAAAACAATCAATGCCTTACCTCAGATGATTTTTCTGGTACAAACAATGGTAGTTCAAACTTTAAAGTGTAGTCTTCCTATCTCCTAGTATTTGAAAGGGGAATATATGAAAGAGGAAAGTGTTAAACCTAAAACTTGTTCTCATGGCAGGAAGCTATGATTTCTACTTGTCTGAGCTAGAATATTAGAAATAGCGCTATATATTTTATAAAGTATTTTATTTATATATCCATACACGTGGTTGGCCCACTCTCTCCATATAGAACTCTAGATAACAAATGGCAAAAACACAAGTTCATAAAAAAATTAAATTCACAGTTAACTCAATTAAACTCAGATCTGAAAAACCTGACTGAAGAGAAAGGAGTGTATAACTTCCATTAGCTCAAAAATCATACCACGCTTTTCATGGAATGTTGAGGGCCCCACCAAATCTATGGGGGCTTTGAACGCTGCAAAATGGATGTTGGTGAGCTGCATTTTTGTGCCCCTGCTAAAGAGGACAGTCTGGAAATGAAGAGAGACATCTCCAGTGCTAGAACCTCATTTCCTGTATGATTGTATCAGATCTTCTTTGCCATATTTACCTTTTTTGTATAGCAGTATAGCTTCTGGTATATTTGGTTGATAATGCCAATGTTTTCTTTTTTTCCTTTGTATACACTGGTACTAAGCAAAGGATCTCAGGTTTATCTTTCCTTTAAAACAACCTTTAAGAATTTGAAGGTCAGCAAGTGGGAAAAATGCAGCTGCAGTTTAAACTTTGGTTTAAAGTTGCTTTGTTTTGTAATAGGGTAATTGTAAAGAGTATGTAAACTTAGAACTGCTATTTCTAGAGTTTTGGTCTCCTTTTAATTAAAATAACTGTATCTAAAATTTTGTAGTTTCTTTGTATTTTGCTGTTTCTAAAAAGTGCTGTGGAACATTTTATGACCATTAATAAGCAACAAATAGCAATAAGTACCCAAAGTGGCATATGAATAGCTCGTTTCTAAAGTAATTTACAGTATTTAACCATAAATTAGTAATTGGATATTAAACCAGTGAGTATGAGAAGTTTCAAAATCTTGTTTATATGTGAGGTGGGAAATATTCTTCTTTTGTTTGCAAAATGGAAATGATTTTTATGTTGATAAATACCAATTAAGGTACCAGGCTAGAAACCAGGAGACTGAGTTCTAGACCTGCCTTAGATATGAAAGCCAGCTGGGTGACTTAGGCCAGTCGCTCTTTCTCAGCCCGACTCACCTCACATGGTGGTTGTTGTGGGGAGAATAGGAGGAGGAAGGAGTATTAAGTATGTTCACTGCCTTGAGTTATTTATAAAAATAATAAAGGCAGGATAAAAAAATCTAAAAAAAAATGTGAATTCAGAATATAGCAGCCTTAGATAATGAATTTCTCTTGTATAGATATCGTTTGCTTATGCTTCACTAAAGAAACATCTTATGAAGTATATTATCTATGAAGCTGTACTTATTGAACATATGCTTGTAGAAAATGAAATGTACATCTCTCTAAATGCTGATGATGCAGAAATGAACCAAGAACAGTAATATTCTGAACTTGTTTTTCATTCCCTGTATACATGGGATACCTGTGAATACTCCTTGTATATATTAAGGATTTATCCCAGTATCATCTCTATTACTTTGGACTGAATGCTATCCTTGGAAATAATCATGGGGCAGATGGCAATTGTCATGGTGCTAACTGGGTCTTTTGGGCATAAATAAAAAATATTTTTATTAATTGCCCCGATGAAACTCCAGTGTAATCTGCAGTTGGATTATGAGGCTACAAAACCATGAGAATGTTACTTCTTCCATGCTGCTTCAGGACTTAGAGAATACAGTGGGGCAAAAAAGTATTTAGTCAGCCACCAATTGTGCAGGTTCTCCCACTTAAAAAGATGAGAGAGGCCTGTAATTTTCATCATAGGTATACCTCAACTATGAGAGACAAAATGAGGGGAAAAAATCCAGAAAATCACATTGTCTGATTTTTAAAGAATTTATTTGCAAATCATGGTGGAAAATAAGTATTTGGTCACCTACAAACAAGCAAGATGTCTGGCTCTCACAGACCTGTAACTACTTCTTTAAGAGGCTCCTCTGTCCTCCACTCGTTACCTGTAGTAATGGCACCTGTTTGACCTTGGTATCAGTATAAAAGACACCTGTCCACAACCTCAAACAGTCACACTCCAAGCTCCACTATGGCCAAGACCAAAGAGCTGTTGAAGGACACCAGAAACAAAATTGTAGACCTGCACCAGGCTGGGAAGACTGAATCTGCAATAGGCAAGCAGCTTGGTGTGAAGAAATCAACTGTGGGAGCAATAATTAGAAAATGGAAGACATACAAGACCACTGATAATCTCCCTCGATCTGGGGCTCCATGCAAGATCTCACCCCGTGGGGTCAAAATGATCACAAGAACGGTGAGCAAAAATCCCAGAACCACACGGGGGGACCTAGTGAATGACCTGCAGAGAGCTGGGACCAAAGTAACAAAGGCTACCATCAGTAACACACTATGCCGCCAGGGACTCAAATCCTGCAGTGCCAGACGTGTCCCCCTGCTTAAGCCAGTACATGTCCGGGCCTGTCTGAAGTTTGCTAGAGAGCATTTGGATGATCCAGAAGAGGATTGGGAAAATGTCATATGGTCAGATGAAACCAAAGTAGAACGTTTTGGTCTAAACTCAACTCGTCATGTTTGGAGGAGAGAGAATGCTGAGTTGCATCCAAAGAACACCATACCTACTGTGAAGCATGGGGGTGGAAACATCATGCTTTGGGGCTGTTTTTCTGCAAAGGGACCAGGACGACTGATCCGTGTAAAGGAAAGAATGGGGCCATGTATCGTGAGATTTTGAGTGAACACCTCCTTCCATCAGCAAGGGCATTGAAGATGAAACGTGGCTGGGTCCTTCAGCATGACAATGATCCCAAACACACTGCCCGGGCAATGAAGGAGTGGCTTCGTAAGAAGCATTTCAAGGTCCTGGAGTGGCCTAGCCAGTCTCCAGATCTCAACCCCATGGAAAACCTTTGGAGGGAGTTGAAAGTCCGTGTTGCCCAGCGACAGCCCCAAAACATCACTGCTCTAGAGGAGATCTGCATGGAGGAATGGGCCAAAATACCAGCAACAGTGTGTGAAAACCTTGTGAAGACTTACAGAAAACGTTTGACCTCTGTCATTGCCAACAAAGGATATATAACAAAGTATTGTGATGAACTTTTGATATTGACCAAATACTTATTTTCCACCATGATTTGCAAATAAATTCTTTAAAACTCAGACAATGTGATTTTCTGGATTTTTCCCCCCATTTTGTCTCTCATAGTTGAGGTTTACCTATGATGAAAATTACAGGCCTCTCTCATCTTTTTAAGTGGGAGAACTTGCACAATTGGTGGCTGACTAAATACTTTTTTGCCCCACTGTATATGGATACATAATATAAGATACATATTAAAGGGAAGCTGGTTTATATTGCCTTTTTAAAAATAGAAAATTCTAATTTTGATGTTAAAGAACTTTTTAAGATATCCCTACTACAACAATATGTTGCATAGCAGATACACAGAGACACACACACTGATTTCTCAAACATGAAAGTTTCATTTTTCAACTTTTTTACAGATTTTTTTTAACTTAGATTTCTTGTGTCTCATCCCACGCTACAGTGTGCTGTAAATGGTAGAGAAGAAAGGAAAGCTATTTAAAATGTATGCTTCTTGAAATAAATTAAATTATCTTCCACATAGGCAACAGTTAACCTGTTCCAGATGCAGCATGCCCAAGTTGTCTCCCTACCAGTCAACTGTCAGTCCCTCTGTGAGAGTGCCAAGCTGTATGATCCAGGAAAAAAGTTCTCTGAATTTGTGAAGAATTTGCCAAAATATGATGTTCCTACTGAATCTGTTTGCTTTGAAACTCAAAGTTCCCAGGTTGGAGGGTGAGAGCTCAGATATATTATTGTGTACTTGGCAGTAAATGTGAACAGAATGTTAAAGAAATGTAGATAAAGGAATAAAAGCTTGAATTGCTGGATTACTGGTTGTATGCCTATGAAATATTTGGATTTCTTGGTTGTATGCAACACACTTTATAGTTCTATTTCTTTTTTCTTTTTTAAGTAAAAATCATCTTTGTCTTTTTTCCCTGCTAGAGCTGTCTATTTCCTATATCCTTATATGTTTATCAGTCTTTTTGAAGATTTTCTACCTGTCCGTGATCAAAGTTGCTCAGATAATTACTACTTTTTTCTCAGATTGGGGGGTAGATAAGTTCATAATTCTAGTTGGTCGGTGTTAAATGACAGCCAGTCACTGCCAAAAAATTCAAAATCACAGCCAATTCAAAAACTTAACTAGAAATGGAAGACTGAGCATGCTCAGCTCAATCATAGAATGTTGAGTGGCAGAGAAACAAAACAGGTAGAATTGTGTGCTGGTGTCTATGTAGGATCATAGGATTTTGGAGAAAACCCAACATTCTGAATGGGAGCACTTCTTAGAGTTGGACTATATTGCATATTTCATTGTAAACATCATTTTTATTGATAAGTGTCTCTTGCCCAGAGTCCATTCAAGCTTGGAGGATTATACTTCTGTTTACTTTATCCTGATCTTTGCATATTAATCAGTAGCATAAGCGAAGCTGAGTATATGTCATTAATGCTTCAGAACTGGCTCAAGATATGGTTAAATTTATTAAATCTAATTTATTTAATAAAAATTAATTAACAAAAGAGTTGGGGAAGTGAAGTCATAGTGATTAGTTTGATTTTGGAGAGGAAAGGTTGGGGAATTGAAAGGCAGAGAGTGGTAGTGGAGTGCTCCCCCAGGAGTGCAAGTTTGAGGAGGGCTGCATGTAATACACTTGAGTGAGTAGGTGTACTCCTCTGAATAGCTGCCCAGCAGTATTGTTTAAAGTTACCTAGACCCCGTTGGAGAATGCTGGGCTGAAAGAGTGCCTGCTCTCCGTTACAATGAGTTCTTATAGCATCATTCACTACAAGTTGGAAGCTGAAATGACAGAACCCATATCTTGGGATCAGTTTGAGCCTGTTGATCCTGAGAAATTGAGCAGAGTGTGCTGCTAGGTTAGTTCTCCAACTTGTGGATTGAATCTCTGCCTACCAGGTTGTTGAAAGTCATTAAGAAAGTTTCAGGAAGCTGGGTATTTATGGTTATGGCTCTGTACTTAAGCTTTTAAAATCTTGAAGGAAAGTGTAAGGTGTTGATTTATTCTTAATTGGGGAAACATTGTAATTCCAAATAATGGTTTGTTCCCTTTCACAGGGTTTTCAGTAAACAATCAAACAATGCCCATGCATCACAAGGAAGCATATCTCAGTGCTCAGGAGATTATCCTATTCAGTCACTAGATGATATTACAAGCCCAGTCTGTCTTCGCTCCCAAAAGATTGGAGACAAAAGATCTTCAAGCAGTACAGATATCTCTGGTAATACTTGATCATATATGTAGTTAAGTAAACAACTTTAATAGATCACTATGATCAGTCCACTGCCAATATTCTAATGTATTATTTTTATTGTATGTTATGTTTTTGTTGTCTTCAATAGGATATCTGTACATAGGTCAAGGTAATCAATGGAAGTGAAAGATGATTAAGGCTCATAATTTAGTTTTGGGATGTAAGAATTTTACACTTTTCAATTAACATTAATAATTTAGCAAACAGGAGTGAAATATGAATAGAAATTTATTTTTAGAAATAAATTATAATTATATATATAGAAACAAATAATTATATATATAGAAATAAATAATTTAATTCCTCTCTAAAGAAATGGGACAAAAGTCAAGCAGTAAATGTAGAAAAATGTTGAAATATGTGCAATTTAATATCAGAACAATTATGTATTTAGTATTTGTCTATTTCAGTTTGTTTATTGAAGATAGCTCAGAGGCACTATTCTAATGATTGATTGTTCAAGAATTGGTACTCATGTTTTCAAGTCCTTTTTGTGGGTTTCCAGGAAACATGTAATTGGGGTCTGCCTGAATGCAGATATTGAGCTTGATGTCCATCAATTTCAACTTCCCTGTGAGCAAAATTTCTATAACTGCATTTCTGACTTATTGTTCTGGCTTTGCATTCAAACTCATCTTGGACTACTTTGTTCTGCCATAGATAAGATTCAGGCTATCCCACTGGATGGGTGCACCAAAGTTGCCACTTGCAGAGCATGCCCAACCAGAACAGTGGCTTGTACAGACATAGAGAGGATGTATAGTTCTTATTCTAGTACAATAAAGGGTGCCTCCATTTTAATTTTTAAAAATTGTGCATAAGCTGTGACAAGCAGGATAAATTTTGTTTTATATCTGAAGAACCTGAACTCATTAAACCTATTTCTCCTCCTCCTTTAAAGCTGTGCGAGGTCCACCACCTTTCAGATCCTGGTCAGTTGGTAATCAAAGTGGAGGAATGTGCAGTGATTCTGAAAGTGCAGGAGGAAGCAGTGAGTCACGATCTGTGGATTCTCCATCTGCTAGCCCAGGTACATATATTATTTTTCAATGCTAATACTATTGCTGTGATTTAATGAATTTTGAATACTGTTCAGCAAAAGAAATGAAACAGATGGGCTTAGATTGTCAATGTCTTGGCTCTTTAGTAGGTGACTTTAAAAGAAGGCTTCCTCGTACACCATCTACAGGTACCATGTCATCTGCAGACGATCTTGATGAAAGAGAGCCACCTTCACCTTCTGACTGTGGTAATATAATTCTAAGCTGAATTTATCATTTGTTATAAGTACACTTTGCGGTCCTGATTTTCTTTGATTCTTGAACTTTGTTAGAAACAGAAGGGTAGATAATGGGCATGTTTATCTCTTCTAAGCAAATGTATACATTTATTGATCTGAAAGAATACATTTCGGTAAGTACAGGAATTCTTCTGCAAAAATGAAGCTTAGCTGTTCTGCTTAAAAGGCTGATACATCTGGTAAACACATGTTTGATAGAAGATGGAATTAAATAAGCAGGGATTTTGGGGGGGGTAATAATGCTGGTAGAGATTTCAAAACCAACAAATAATGATTGAGTATATAGAAATCTATGACTTAACTTTTTCAAAAGTAGACATTGAAGCATTGTGAGCAATTCCCCCCCACGAAAAAAAATCTAATGACAAAATGATAGATAACAGTCTTCCACAGGATTGCTCAGGATTAGGGTCTCATACCCCAACGAGTTAAGAGTCAGACTAAGTTTATTTCTAATGTTTTCTTCATTTCCCAGGCTTAAAACATGTTTTTGTAACTGTTGCCACATAGTTTCTCCAAGGTCATCTTTGTGACTCGCTACAATACTACAGTGTGATTAAATGGTGGTAGAATATCACTGAGTAGAGAGAAAAGGATTGTGGGCTATTTTTTCCCTGACATGCGTGTTTCCTGTGTGCAGTGAGCATTTTATTTTCTCATATATTATGATCCCATTAAACAGTCTGAACAATTTCCAGAGGAACAGTCGTATTAGTCTCTTGAAGCAAAATAACAGTGAGTCTTGTGATACCTGAAAGGTTAACCTTACAGAATAAGCTTTCATGGACTAGAGTCCATGAGATATATAAAGTACATTTGCAACTTTGGTTAACAATTAAAGCTTCTGGTAATATGGTCTCTGGCTTAAACCTATGTCATAATTGTTTTGCAATTTAAGTTGCCACACAATTTTTTTTTCCTAAATGTGTAGATAAATGCTAAATCATATTTTTGAACAGATAATTTGCATATGAACGCATAAGCAAAAATATAGATGGCTTTACTTGACTGAACAAATTATATGTATTCTTGATAGAATACCATTTCATAGGATAAGTAAGTGAATATATTAGCGTGTATTTCTTGCACCCTGAAGAGCTAACAATAGACCTTTTTATTCTAAGGTTTAAATGATCTAGCAGCTGAAATTGCCAGTTCTCCTGGACCTTTTCGAAACATTCTCCTATCTAAGGCAGCACAAACACACAAACTCCGGAAACTGAGGGCTCCATCTAAATGCAGGGAATGCGATAGTCTGGTGGTATTCCATGGAGCAGAATGTGAAGAGGTTGGAAATCCGAACACCTTTTGGCTTCCTTATAATGTCTTGTGGCAGATTCTAGTTACTGCATGCAAATCATATGATTTCATAACCCTGTGGCTTACATGACTGTGAGGTGCACTGGACGTGAAACTACAATGGGGAAGTTGAAGTGCCAGAGAGAGTGGTGTCAATTTGTCTTACCAGCTTGACAGTAGATTTGCCAAGATAATATAAATGACGTTCCTTCTCCAGTGATTTATTAGGCTTGGCAGATAGGTTTATGGGAGAAATCTTCATTATGCCTCATGTTTAAGAGCAGCTTTGAATCCAACATACTGGAATGGCTGCCTTTTCTGAATTGTATATGCATTATATATACATTTATTTTTACTATTTATATCCTGCTATTTTGCTCATAAAACACTCAGCTGGTAACTATTAAAAAATGTTTAAAATAGTATAAAGTCACTGTGAACTGGCTTAAAGAGGCTAAATGCTTTAAATAAGCATGAGGTTAGGTGATAAGCTGAACAGTAGATGCTATATGCCCTTGCCCTGTTTTTTAATGACTCATTTCTTTTGTGCTTCTTTTAGTGTTCACTTTCCTGTCACAAAAAGTGTTTGGAGACTTTAGCTATTCAGTGTGGACATAAAAAGCTTCATGGAAGGCTTCATTTGTTTGGGGTAGAATTTACTCAAGCTGCTAAAAATAGTCCAGATGGTATCCCCTTCATCATAAAAAAGTGTACCTCTGAAATTGAAAGCAGAGCCTTAAATGTCAAGGTAAAGATTCATACTGCTTTTCAAATGCCTCTCTTCAAAACCATTAAAATTTTGGTTTTACAATTATTTATGACTTTTTCTCATATTTAAGGGGATATACCGTGTGAATGGAGCCAAATCCAGAGTTGAAAAACTTTGTCAGGCATTTGAAAATGGGAAAGATTTGGTAGAATTATCCCAGCTCTATGCACATGATATAAGTAATGTCCTTAAACTATATCTTCGCCAGGTAAATATGCATTATTATCTTGTTTACTCTAACACATTTGTATGTTGGGAGATTTGCTAAGGTGGACATGTTTGTTGTGTAGCTTTTTGTGAAGGCTCCAGTATTAAGGTGATTGCGAGTTTTTATCCTTTGGCTTTGTTGCTTGTATTGGAAAGATGGAAAACAGTCAAGTAATAGTTCTTAAAATTAGATTGCTACTGTTTTCTCATTGTCACTGATTTTTGTCAGGTTAATTAAAATTAGCTGTTTTAAGTCTGATTAACATGGAATTAGTAGATGGAGGAAATTAGCTGGAAAAAATGGGAAAGAAGTTTAAGAAAATGTGGAGGGAATAAATTTTTGAACAAAAAACCCAGCACTTCTTGTTTTTACCATCTTCATTTAGCTTCTGACATACAAAAAAAATGTCTAATCATGCTTTAATAGAAGGCTCAAAAATGTGCAACCTACCTTATGAGAATATAGAACTGGGGCCTATGCTAATATTGACAGGCAGGATACTCTTAAAAAAAGAGTTGCCATTTTTATTAATATAGCAACTCTATAAATGTAAGATGCATAATACTAAGACACTATAAACAGTCCATTTTGAAATTACATCTCAAATACTTCATTACAATATTACATTATAGTGAAACATAAATGCATAATAATTTCCGTGTCATCTATTTCTGCAGTGACTAACATGATTCCCCTCTATTGCAATTCAAGATTCTGTTACACCATCTCTTCTGTTTATCTCTTAACTGCTTCACTGATGTTCAGATATTATGCCAGTCTTACTATTTTTTGCTGTTCTTTGTGGTGTAGTTGTTAATAAGTTTAAGATAAATGCTGCAGTTATTACTACTTATGCCAAAACAGTGGAAGTTACTCTTTAAACTATGATATTTTATAGTCCATGAGTCAAGAGAATTGGCTGTATTGTGAGGAGGCAAAAAGATGGGGCCTTGTGAATAGTGATTAACTACATTAACCTTCACATATATTGGACTTCCATTATCCCTTACCAGCATTTCCTAAAATGTAATACATCTTGCAGTAGTGTTTGATTGCATACTAGCATCAATTTTGAAAATAACAGTTGCAGAGCTTCTTTTCAGTGAAATCTGGGAAGTATGAAGTATTTGCTTTGATGGGATGGTAGTGATTGTGCACTGTGGCACATGTTTACCCTAGTAAACAGCTGACAGGTTCAGATGTGTCATATAAACACAGGCTATGAGTCTGAATGGGGAATTCATTGGTCTCCTTACTTTGGATCCATTCTTCATTCCTTAAGTGGGCAGCCTTTTTAGCTCCTGAATTGCACTGATTGCCATGTCAGTAGCCAGTCATATTTGTGAGCCCATTCACATACTCTCACTTGCCCTTTCCACCTACTCAGATTGACACACATAGTAGCTGAGTTCATCTATTATTCTAAGTGCTTGGTTTTCTTTTGGCAAACACTGATTATTGTTGGACAAATCACAGTTTAAGTCGGCTTAATGTAATTTATGAACCCAATCAACAAGTATCTAGTCCCTCTATCCAAGATAATTGTTCTCTTGCTCTGTGATTTAACTGATTAATAACTATCTAACAGGTTTTTTTATTTTTAGGAACTTTTTACAAGTAAATAAAACAAAATTGGTCATTTATACAAAGCAAAACTTAAAAACACCTATAGAAGAGTTAATAAAATCTAAGCTATAACAAGTGGAATTCCTCAGCAGTGCTACATGAATTGCTTGCAGTATGCTAATTATGCAGGGACTAGATGAGATCATTCAAAAAATAATTCAGAAGCTTTCCAGAAAAAGACTAGACAAATGAAAAGGACACAGACAAAGTTAAGATAAAATTTCAAATGAATTTCTGATGTTCTTTCCCTTAGCTCCCTGAACCTTTGATTTTGTTTCGACTTTATAATGAATTCATTGGACTTGCGAAGGAAAGCCAGAATATTAATGAGGAATTTGATATGAAGCAGATGAGCCCAAAATCAAACAAAAGGCAATCCATTTGTATTGAATTGAATAGGATCTTACTTAAAATCAAAGATCTACTGAAATTACTGCCTGCAGCGAACTATAACACTCTGCAGTTTCTTTTAGGTCATCTATACAGGTAAGAGAATTCCAAGTCAACCAGCACCTATGATTAGACATTCCCCAGTAATACATGTAGTAATGAAAATAATATCCCTTTCTATTTAGTGACTTGTTATGTTTACCCTATTAATGTTAATTATAAAGTTTAATACAGAGATTTTTTATTTATTTATTTGTTCGTTTATTGCTTAAAATTGTTATAGCTACCCACCCTGTAAGACTCAGGGTGGCTTACAGAATCTAAAAACAATGAAAACAGTTCAGAAACATACAACAACACAGCTTGGACTAAAACAACCATTATAGTAACAGAGAATTACAACCACACATTAACCCCAGACCTGAGACCAAAGCTAGGTGTTGAGGGCTTTTCAGAACCCAGGAGAGAAGGCACTGTCCATTTTTTTTTTTTTTGGTGTGGGGATGCTGTATCTGAAGGCAGCAGGTGGGGTGTAACAGAGAAGGCACACTTCTCTGCTGGAACATCCTGAAAGGACAGAAACTATTGGTGATAGGTAGTCCCTCAGGTATCTAGATCCTATGCCATGATTAATGTTGGTTGGCAGTTAAAAACATATTTGTACAAATATTTGTTGGTACACTCAAAACTTTTGTGAATTTTCTGTTCTTTTATACAGAGTTAGTGAACAGTCTCATGAAAATAAAATGTCTGCCAGCAACCTTGGCATTATATTTGGTCCAACTTTGATCAGACCACGTCAGACAGATGCTACACTTTCACTATCTTCACTTGTGGACTATCCATATCAAGCCCGAGTGGTAGAACTTCTGATCACTCACTATGAGAAGATCTTTGACGTTGCACAGGAACATTCATCAGTTGCATCTGAATCTGATGAAAATTCTTTTTGTACTAAAAGTATTTTATCGGTAGAAGATAAAGAAGCATATCAACAAAGGAAAGCACTGCCTTTCGTGGCTATGAAGGAAGTGAGTTTCTGTTGAGGAACAATATCTTTTGTGGATTGCATTATATTTGTTCCATTTCATTTAGAAAAAAAATAAGTCTTATTTAAAATCTTGTTATCATTGACAGAGTGTCAAGTTGATCCAAAATGAGAGGAACAATTCTGAAACAAGCATATCTCTTGAAGAACCAGATGGTAGCAAAAGTTCCCCCTCCCAATCTGATTCCTTAGTGAAAGGTTAGTGTTTGAATGTTACAATAAATGGATGCACCAATGATGCAGAACTGTCTCTCTTAATTAGTGGGGATAAATATTAATGCTCCCTGTGAAATTGACAGAACAATATTAAAATGTTTTAGGCTTGAAATAACCTTATCTATCTATCTATCTATCTATCTATCTATCTATCTATCTATCTATCTATCTATCTATCTATCTATCACATTTATATCCTGCTGCTGTCAGGCCTAGCCCAAAGAACTCCTGGAGACATGCAGGTTCAATCAGCAAGGTTTATTTGCCAGCACCTGTTTACAGAAATCTTCTCAGACTGACCAGCAATTCCCAGGCACAAGTCTCTACTATCTTCTGGAATGTTTAGGGATGCGCCAGCTTTCTCCGCTTATCTCCAGAGCGTTCCTCTGGAGACGAGAGCACTGTTTTCACCCCCCTTCGTCCATTCCAGTCCATCACAGCTGCAATCATAAAGTGATTCTCAGCAGCTCACAAAAGACAACGTAATAATAAATAATAAAAAATACTATACATCCAGACTTCAAAACAGTACCTGGATTCAGCACCCAAAGACCCTTTGAGGTTGTCTCAAAAGCATGGAAAGCTCCATCTTCAGCCCTTTCTGGAAGGTGAATTATGTTGGAGCCACTCATACCTCCCATGGAAGGCCATTCCAGGGGGCCAGCCCCATTATGGAAAAACAGTGGTAGCCCCATGTAGAGTGTATTGCGTTAGTCTAGATGAGTGGTGATGAGTGCGTGAGCCACTGTAATCAGGTCATTTTGCCTGAAGTAAGGCCACCACTGGCACACCAGCCAAAGCTGGGCATAGGCACCCCGGCCATGGTCTCTACCTGCAGATCCAGCTGGAGCTGTGAGTCCAGGAGGACCCCAGTTTGTGGGGCAGTGCAGCCCCATCCACGGGGTGTAGAGGATCCCCAATGTACAATTCATAGCTCAGTCTTACTGTGGTTCAATTTGAACCTGTTTTCTCCAATCCAGACCCTAACAATCTCCATGGTAGACTTCAACACCATTTAGATTTTCCTGTCCAAATATAAGTGCTTGCATTACTGATTTCTTTCTTAGAATGGACCTGTGAACTTGAAACAAAACACAGTCTTGACAAGCAAAATTTCCTCTCAGAATCTCCTCCTGTCTCGGTTTTGGAAAATGACATGGTACCTATAAAAGAACCAGGTCCATTAACTGTAGAACTTTATAGAATTATTCCTGCTAATCTTCAATTATTCTGTGTTTAAAAACAAAACAAGACAATTGTTAGATTAAATTGGTGACAGCTCTTAATGAAAAGAATTGTCAACTTTTATAGGGCTAATATAGTTGGAATTCTTTAATATTTAAAGGGCACTTGAATCTTGAGTTAATACATTGCAAGAATATTTCCATGTAAAAGTGCATTACACTTAATTCTCAAGTGACGAATCTATAGCTTATTTTTTTTGCATACTTACAGTTGATAATAATTATCTTTTTTTAGAGATCTGCAATTCAAAACCACACAAGTATGGTACTAATATAATTTTTTAAAATACCATTTTCTCCAGTTGTGTCATATTAGATATTTCTAAAGCAACTTCCTGTGCGTAAACAGAAATAGCTTTGATTGATTACCTGCCATCAAGTCAGTGTCAAGTCTTAGCAACCATATATATATAGATCTTCTCCAGGATGATCTATCCCTAACTTAATCTTTCAGATCCTCCAGTGATACACCCATCACTACTGAAGTTAAATCCATCAACTTTGCTGTTATTCATCCTCTTTTCCTCTACCTTTCCCAGCATTAATAGACTTTTCACTCTTGTCCTTACAAAATGTTTGCTATGGATCCAGTCTGGCATTCTTCAACAACAGTGTGGTTGCTGATACGGTCTGGTATTGGGATCTGCACAGCATCTACTTTAGACTGCTGCTGGAACATCCCCTCCACTCTAGGACTCTGGGAACCGACATGGCCATTTCAGCTTGGGCTACAGGACAGTCCAGACACCTGGCTTCTACTGAAGCATGTCCCTAACAGGTGTTTTGTATTGCACTTCTTCAGTATTACACTGGCTTCTTATAAACACAGACTTTTGAGTCCTTTTCACTAGACTTGTATTTAAAAAAATAGGATTAGTGCTCTCTTGAAAGAGCATTAGACCTGTTCTGCACAGTAGGTTAATATCAGTTGGGAAAGAGAGTCAGATTCTGCCAGCTGTATTGCCAATTATAGGTTTTACGTTGCTGCCACTAGCAAGGGGTTTTGCTTGCCCGCATTTTTTATTGTTTTCATTACTTTTATCATTTCTGAGGATTCTTTGATGACTGCTACAAAGTTGTATCTGCAGTTCATGTGGTTGTTCGTGGTTACTTATGTTTCTATTGGTGTACCATTTTGCCCACTCAATTCTGGCTTTGGTGGCACAAGGTATTATATTGATGACTGTTGTTACATGCAGGCAAATATTATTTGTGTTCTCCATAGCCATGCACCAACTATTTCCAGGTGCTGCTGACCACAAAATCAGAACTGGGCTCCTTTGGTGCTAACTGCCAGTGCTAAGATTTCTTTGCAGCATTAGTTGATGGTTTATTTCATTTGTTGTCCACCATTCCATTTCACCTCATGCCCCTCTTTACACCTGTCCTCTGGACTATTTTTAAACATGGATGTAAGTGTTCCTTCAAAGATCACTTGACAGTCATAGTGTGGAGAAGAGGTTGCATCAAATAAAATCATTGTGAAAGTTCCCTCTTTTTTCCACCCACATCTCCCATTAGCATCTGCCACCTGTTAGTTGAGCAACTTGACAGATGGCTAAATCCACCATTCCAAGCACCACCATCCAATCCTATCCTGCCCTACAACATTTTAAGGAAAGCTATTGGTTTTTCCTATTGGCACATGATGCTTGGCAGAAGGGGACAGAAAGCCAGGTGAATCCACTAATCACTTTCCATAAGAGATTACATCAGTAAGGACAGCACTATTCATTGGCCTGTTCCTCTAGCAGAATAGGGATTAGCTATGCAGACGGAAAATTTATGCTGGCATATTTTTCTGATGGCTCACAGAGTGCTGGATAGCACTTAAACATGATATCTGGCAGAGTCTGAGTCTTTCCTAAGTCTCTAAAAGTTATCTCCTGCTTGCCTTTTCTAAAAAAGGCATCTGATTTTTTCCCCTGGCCTGATTATAATTTTTCATAGTGATAAAATAGGTAAAAGTGTTCAAAGTATTTAAAAATTGCAGGTCTCTAATACTCAGTTTAGGTTGCCACTTCCTATCCCTACCCAATATATTGCTAAATGTGAAGTATGAGAACATCTTTACGTAGGGCCTAGCTGTAAGAATCTTTCATTTGAATTGTTTTACCATGTTAATTCTGCAATTATTTAGCCTGACTTTGAACTAATGAGAGTCTCATATAAAGAGATGGCCATTAATTAAAACAGGCTTCTCCAACCTAACATCTCCAGATATGTTAAGACTGCAACCATTCAAAATTCCCAGCAAGCGATTCCATTTGGAGAATGCAAGCTTGGAGAAGATTGAGTTAAAAAACAAACAAGCACAAAATGACCTTTCATTCTACTAACGAAAACAAGCAAGAGGAATGAAATTCCATTGTGGGTAGCTTCTTGCAAGACAGCTGTAGGAGAGTTCCTTCCTTCTTGAATTATGTTGAGGAAGATGAATCATAATAAATGGAACAGATAGAATGAGATTCTGGAGTAGGAGACAGTTGGCTGATGTGTCTTTCAGACAAAATTGTCATAAGGCCATTAGGTATAATTGTCAAGAAGAGATATAAACTAGAAATGTGATTCTCTGAAATCTATATCTTTTCTAGTTAATATTCAATATTAATACTTTTTGATGACACTCAAAACATCTCTTTCCTTCCTAGGCAACAGAGTGGCTTCAGTTTCAGATCAAGACAATGGGAAGCATGACCTTAAAACTGAGGATGGTGTTAAAAGCAATCAGTTAATAAGGCCTAATCGTCAAATAACCAAAGTTCAGTTGCGTTCTCAGAGGACAAAGCCATTTCTTCGTCCTGTGAGTTTACCTTTAGGACCAATGCTTCCTCCCTGTATTTTAAATGAGCGGAACTCCCAAAATGCAAGTCTGAGTCCAGAGAAACTTGGGAAAAGTCCTGTTATTGAAGAGGTTTCTGAGACACAGTCACTCCCCACTGTTAATGCTGGTTGTAGACTCTCTTGTTATGACCCACAGATTCAGAAAAAAACTTGGGACAAGCAATATAAGCAGTATGATATGACTTCAAGGACAGCAATGATTGTGACCAATATATCCCAGGAAAACCTAACACAAGAGTCTGTAAATACGTGTGCCTTAAGTACATCTAGTAACCTTGTTAACAATTCAGTAAATGCCATACTTCCTGGTAAGCCATATACAGGACCTGTTAGGGCTGCAAGGACTACAGTAGAAGCTCATTCCACAGTCCCTAATCCTGTTGCTACTTTCAGAATGCCAAGAACTTTACAACCACCACCAGGAACATTTTATAAACCACCACCCAACAATAAGGCCAAACCAAATGATGAGAGTTCTACACCCAAACCCTATGCAGCAATAATCCAAGATGAGGTTCCAGGGCTAGGTGTGAATCCTGGCCTTGCTCATGGCACTTTGGATTCTTCTAGCCACCATGGAAAGCAACACAAAGCTAGTTCTGAAGCCCTTTCCCCTGCAGACCTGAAGCCCACTTATCAGAGATTAAGGCCAAAGCGGATGCAAGAACTGGAACATAGGGAAGCTCATTTTGTATAGGGCAATAAAAACTTCTGGGACTCTTTTTTTTTTTCTTGAGGATTTCACCTTTGTGCCATATTGAAATTATTTTTTATAAATACCTGTACAGACATTTTAAAACATGGAATGAAAAAAGCTGTGAAGAATAATGAAGTTAATTTTTTTATTATTATTATTATTATTATTACATTTCTCTCAAGAGTATTTAAATGCATTCCAAATGTAAAAGCAGCTAATATGAAGTGCACTCAAAGAAACCTTATAATCTACTTCATTTGTGGAATTGTACTTTTTCTCATGGAAGCCTACTTATGTTAGAGTGCAGCAGTGAAAAGAGCCCGTATCCAAGAATAAATGGTTTATTAAGACTGCAGAGTATGAAATATAGATACTTAATTTAAGAATAAACCAAAGCTTGAAGCATTGCTCTAAGTGTCTGTATTTAGTTTTTTCTCTACTCTGGACAATTAAATGCTCCTTGGTTAACATGATCTTTATATACTTGCATGTCATATGTTTTATATAGCATTTTTTGACAAGTTATGTTGTCACTTGTTACTTGTACAGAAAAGATTGAACTTTACTATAAAACTATTTTAAAAACTTTTATAGCAGTTATTGTATAGTTTAAATGCACAAAAATTAACTAGTTCAGTTGCCATTCAGTAAAAAAAATCCTGTAGAAGTGGTGCAGACATCCCTAATTATTATGAAGTTAGAGTTTTCTCATCACAGAAAAGAGCTTTTTTATTGCTTTAAGAGAAATTTAAATCTTAGGCATAGTGAAATAGATAAAAATAACCCACTGTTTATTAACTTCATCAAATAGTGTTTCACTGTATATAAAATTGCTTTTATATGTATACTATTTGCCTTAAAAATATACATTAATATCCACATATTCTGTAATGCACTTCATCTTATTCAATACAGACTTTTTTATATTGTTAATATAATATGATATGAATTACACTACTATTTTTTAAAAACCATACAGAAGGGTTTGTGTTTATCCTACATTAAAATAATATTATGAACATTTTTGAAATAAAACAAGATGATGGTTGAGGAAATTAATAGCTATAGGTGGTATAGCTTACCTCAAAGGAATAGTGAAGTAGTGTATTTACAGAAGTTACAGCTATTGGGCTTTTTCTTTTTCTTCCACTGAGTTCCAGTTCACTGTAACGAATCACAAACAGAAATACTGGATGTGAAAGCATAATTTGACACTAATAGTCAACTTGTCTGGAAAAGGCTGGGGAGTTTTTAGACATGCTGATTAATGTGGAATCTTACCAGAAAAAAGAACTCTTTAAGATGAGAATGAATGGCTTATTATTCTTGTGAACATAGCTCCACTTCCATGAAGCAACTGTTTGTGCCACCTTTACGATATTTGGTAGAAAGCACAAAAAGTTTTGCATTAGTTCTCTTGATCTATTCACCTGAGAACATGAGAGTTTGAAAATGGATAAAAAATTGGGCTGCTTACACTGGCTCCATCTCATATCTTTTCCAGTCTTTACTTACTCAACTGGAAATTCTGAAGGATTGCTTTATTGAAGTTTCCTGGAAGGCTTCTGTGCTGCTGTATCAGAAAAAAAAAATTCTATTTCATGGAAATGTAATGCTGCAGTTTAAAAGGCCAGAACTCTAATCCACCATTTATTCCTTCAGAGATGGACAGGAAGGTAGTGTCCCAAGCAGGATCTGTCAGCCAGCCATCATTTGTTTCCTGCAAACAATTCCAAATAACTTACTCTTAAACAAAAATATGCTGTAATATAAACAACAAATAAATTAACATAAATGGTGTCAGGAGGACTGTTGCAATGTTGCAAAGAAATACAGATGCTTGAGACTTGTACCAGACTTTTCACAGATGCAACAAATCATATCAGATATATTTTAATTTATTTATTATTTAAATTAGAGCCACTCAGTTCCAAATTGCACCTAGCCACTCTCTTCTGTCAGAATGTATGTGGTAACAAGCACTTCTGTTCATAAAAACAAAATAAATTGATGCTTCAGTCACATGAGATTGGAGCCACTTCACACACAGTGTTAGAAATTTAAGTCTTTCCCTTTATACTGATGATTCATCATACCACTGATGTAGGATGAAGATGCTGCAGAAGCAGTGAAGATGCTGCAGGAGTGACTTTGTTTTTGTGGTAAATAGTCTGGAAGCTAGAAAAGATAATTAAGCATCCCCATCTAGATTAAGAAGACATGCTGGGTCATATTTAAAGTACAGTAAGGTTTAATAAATCATGGTTACAGATTGTAGTTGAAGGTAGAGCATTTTTTCCATAATATGGGTCCTCCAGACAATCCATTAAACCTAATCCCAATACAGGTAGTCCTCACTTAGCAACTGCCCTGTTTAGTGACTGTTCCAAGTTACAACAGTGCTGAAAAAGCAACAGCAACCAGTCCTCACATTTGCGACCTTCACAGCATCTCTCTGCTCTTAGTTTCACTTGCTTATTTACCCCATACCAAGATGTTCTCAAAGAGAAAGAACCCCAGTAAAATGATAAGCACAGTCTCAGTCAAGAGATTTTCACTTGGCAACTGCTTCATTTAATGACTGAGTTGCTGGTCCCAAATGCAGTTGTTAACAAGGACTACCTGTATGTAGAAATGTCAGTTCCCTTTATCAATTTTGGCATCACATTTTAAATTGAAGTTGTCAGATACTGTCCAAGGGCAACTCCATAATGCATTTCTATTAACCTAAACATCTATCTGCCAAATTAAAACAGATTTCCTGAAGAACCATATATTCAAATACCGTCCTTAAGTATTTCAAAAAGAATATCACAGTCAATAGTACTGAAGGACAGAAGATGCTCTGTGAGAATAAGGATTCATTCATTCTTCCACTGTGATTACCTACCTCAGCAACTAAACCCATATAGGTTATAACTGAAATGGCAGAAAATTAGCATCTAGTATTAGATATGTACCAAATATTTGCCTCAAAAATTATTTGCGTTCCTCAAACTTTTAAGAAAGCCTAAAGGGATTCCCTGAAGTTCTTAAATTTAATGCTCAGAGACTATAACACAGCCTTCCTCTTTCTACTACTTCTCTCATTCCTATAAAAGAGAAAGGAAAACATAACAAGTAAAGGCAGATCTAGCAATAACATGAATTATGACGGACTTCACTGAGAAGTGTAATTACCTGCCTCAGAAGAAACCCACTGTACTCCAATCATTTTTCTATGCCTTTACAAAGAAGATTTTTTTAAAAAAACTGGATAAGGAGGAATAACAGGAGAAGGGAGCACAAGCAGAATTGCTTGAAATAACTTGCTTAAAGTGAGTTAGGCCAGGATATTTGAGGGTCCATCTATCTCCAATTATTTTTGTCCACCTTATGAGATCAGGCAGGGATGGCATGCTCTGGGTACTGTTTATTAAACCTTGCCATCATAGGGTTCCCAGAAGGTGTGTTGTCTCTGTTGTTGCCCCTACCTTGCCCTCCTCATGATTTGGATCACCCCAGCCCTGCTGGCTTTTAGAAAGGCCATGAAGACCTGCTTCTTCCCTCCAGGGCTGGGCAAGGATATTATGTGTGCTGTTAGTATGTGTTATGTGAGCTATTAAATCTGTGTTTACATATGGCTTTTTTATGATGGATGTATTTCTCTGTGTTTTAACTTGTTAGCTGCCCAGAATTGCTTTGCAAGTAGGCAGTCATAAGAAACAAGCAAGTGAGGGTTGCATGGTTTAATCTCTCTGTTCTGAATTCTCTAATATTTTTATGAACATTTGGAATTATGCTGCTGTCACATCCTGGAAAAACAAATGTTTACAGAAGTTGGTTTTGAAAGATAAGTTTATAGACTCACATGCTGGTTGTCGAATATGATAAGCATATACAGGTAGGCCTCTGGTTACAAAGGCAATTGGGACTGGAATTGCTGTGTCACTTAGCGAGAGCAGTTCTGGCAGTCCTGGTTGCTGTCATTAAGGGAGGACCTCACATGACCATGACTTCCAACTTCCTGCCAGCTTCCCCATTGATTTTGCTTGTGGAAAGTCAGCAGGGAATGTCAGAAATCACGATCACGTGACCATGGGGACACTGAGATGGCTGGAACTCCAAAGACTGGTTGCAAGTCCATCTCATTCAGTGCTGTCACAAGTTTGAACGGTCACTGAACAAGTGGTTATAACCCAAGGACCACCTGTAATGGAAGTAAAGTGTATGTGAAAATAAATGGAATGTGGTTCAATGTTGAGCCAGGAGTAAGAGTATGACATATACCATACCAAAATTCATTTATTAATTTATATGGCTGCCCAACTCACGGTGACTCATGATGAAAATAAATAAATAAATACCAAAATTCCAAAGAACTTTGACATTTGTTCCCTATAATGCCCTGCAAACTGTGGGTCTGGAAGGAAAATTCCAGAAAATCCCATATAATGAACACCTGTGTCACTTTAAGTGAGGAGCCATTGAAACAGCCCACAGCTTCTCTACTGTTAGCCTCACCAAGATCTGTGACACAAATTCATTGCACCTTCATTAGTTCAATATCCAGGCCAAACTGATTCTTTTTATTTCAATTATCTTTGAGTGATCAGAGCAATGTACTCTTTACCGTATTGCCAAATTTTGTTTAATAGCCAGAATGATTCAACAGGATCTCACTAGGAACAGTTTGATTGGGTTCAACTTGCTCCAAGTTTAGTAATAATAAACCCTCCTGTTTATCTGTTTCTTGTTATATTTATGTTGGCCTTTTCCGAAGCGTATTAAAGAGTCTCAGAATTCACAGTGAACTGAGAGAGCTTCACCTATGCTGGCTGTGTTCATCTTTTACTCCGTTTTGTTTTATTTATCTTTTATTTCTATGTTTTATGTTACAGTATGTAAAGCTGGCCAGTGACTGAAATAAAATACTTTGACAAAGTATTTTAACGTCTTCTTGGTTGTTTAATGTTTTCATAGATCAGTGCATAAGGAATACTTGTGCTAACATTTGATGTGTTTTAGCTGGGGATGTGAATGTATGTATACTTTTTCATATAGATGATGCTGTGTTGTTGGATGAGAACCTGAATAATTTGCAGCAAATGTTAAATAGTATGTCTGATGCAGCAAGGAATGTGGATCTGAAAATTAATATATCACACAACAATATAGTTGTGTCTGATAGGGAAAATGGAATCAATGATTGCTATTTATATATACATGATTATATATAAATGGCTAAAAACTAGGGCAACTAGATGAATTTGTGTACCTTGGTAAAATGTTTTACTAAAGATGGGAAAATGAAGAAGTTTTAAGATCTGCAAGTGATGGTAGAAAGGTAGTGGGTAGTATGTGGTCTGCTGCAAAGAATGAATGTTTGTAGAAAGAAGCAAAAACCGCTGTGGATCAGAGAGTGCTTCTGCCCAGTTTGTTATTGGGGAGTGGAAGTTAGGTCAAGAGAAACACTACGTTGAAGGCCACGGAAATGGAGTCCTTAAGAATCGTGTGTGGTAAAACAAGGGAGGGGGTCAAGAATGAATGGGGGCTGAATGCATTCAAAACTGAGTGACCATTACAAAATAAGTACACTGACGTTTGGTTATACAGAGACAGTGAACGGAGATCAACTTGTAAAACAAATATACAGTATGAAAGGAGAGGAAGGAGTAAACCAAAAAAGTTGCGGCTGGGTGATATTGATGAGATCCTCATAAAGACAGAGGTGAGGAGCTTAAAGAACGAAAGGCAATGTACGCGGAGGTATATGTGTGTGGTTTGCAATGATAGATATGAAGAAGTACGGTGACTGTTGCAGATGACATTTGGCTATCTTGTCTTTTTTCTTTTATGCTTTTACTTTCTTTGGCTTACAATTCCTTACTTTTCTCCTGTGCTTTGCGTACCGCTCTCAGATGGATTTGTCAGAATGCATATGCAAGCCTAAACAAAATCAGGGTGTTGTCATCGCTGATCTGCCGTTCCTATTTTGTCACAAGATTGCTAACTGCAGGAATGAGGGTGCATATTTATATGTATATACTGTGCCCAATACTGCTGGCACGATAAAACACAGCTGGTCAGACTGGCATGGTAATTACATGCCGTCTAAGAACATCCTAACATTTGTACATCATTTAAAGATATGCAATATACTTAAACTGCAGCAGCAAGTACTTCCATGGTTTTAGCAAAACAGTGGCTTCCTTCACTTCCTAACCTAATTACTTGTAATGTCTGTTTGATTTTGCTGTGATTTATAGGACTTCAGAAACCATAGCCCTGACAGTTTCAGACATTTAGATCAGTTGATAAAATTTCTTGCAAAGGACTATTATATGCAGCTTATTTCCCTTCATGTCATGGTGCTTACATTCTGAAAACAAAGCTGTCCCACATCAAATTGGAGGGATTAAAAAAAAATCTTCTTACAACTGAGCTGTATTATTTGGTAAGTGTTCACTGTTCCTGAGATAAGGCATTCCTCTGCGGTCATATTGGACTTTCTTTCAGAAACTCTTCCAGCTCTCATAGCAGTGCAATGCTTTTGTGGTAGATACCATTACAAACGAGGTAAGCTGAAGATATTTTCTAGTGTTATTCTTAAACGATGCAATCTTTGCTCTTTTTAAAGACCTTTCGTGTGGGAATGCTGCTAGTTTTGTAATGTGACAAGTATCAGATTGAGTATGTTTGGGTACAAACGTAAGATATTGTAAGCCTCTAGGTAATACTGTAGTGAAATAGAAGATATCTCTACTTAAATTACAGTGATTTATATAAAAACAAGATCACTGTATTTTACATTACATAATACCATACATGCAAGGTACAACCTTTTCAAAACCAGTTCGTAAGATCTATTTTGGCAGCCAAGTAAAATTGTTTTTGCACAGACAAATGTAGTGAGTAAATGCAAAATGCAAGGCATGAGACATCGTTTGTGACAGCTGTATTTAATAGTCATAGCATCTCTATAGAGGAATTGGTCAACAGAATTCTTGAGTTTGGGAATGTAATCTGGGAATCAAAGAATTGTCTTCACCGTCTCATGCCTTGATCTTATTTGGCTGTTCCTCACCAGTCCTTTAAAGCAGATCCCTACCTCTCTTATGGAATGCTTAGAAATTCCACAAATACACATTTATTTCTGGCAAAATATGTCAACTGTACAATGCAAAGAGTATTTCCCAATATTCTTTTTACCTCCAGTAGGCCTTAAACCCTTTTTTCCTTATTTAAATCTTGGTGAAATTTCTCATATCAGTGGATGGCCTGGACCAATTCTCTTTATCCACTGAGACACCTTTAACTAAGTGTGCTAATCATGATGGTCGGTCATTTGAAAATGTATACCATTCTCCTAAAAGAAAAGTAAATGCATATGTTTAATGTATACATATCCTCAGGCATATCTGGCTGGTTAGCTACATCTTAAGGATAGCTATCTACCAACAAATAGTGCCCTTAGGTCATGAAAACAAGATGACTCGTACGTTCCAGTTCATAAATGTCACGTATGCTGCTGGTGTTGCTTCAGCTGTGCCATCTGATATAAAACTTTCTTCTGCAGGAAAAAGCTAGGGCCTCAAGAATTATTACCTCTTTTGTGAGAGAGACCTTGAACAACCCTTTGCATTTCTTTTAGCCAATGAGAGAACTGCTAGTGAAACCCAACCATAACTAATCCCAGAACATACTGCAACAATACTTTCATGCAGTGTGAAAACCCCCCCCCCCACTTTTCCCAACCTGTGCCCTTTCTCCCTCTTGAATGGCACTTTTAACACCTGGAAGACATCAGGTTGGGATAGATGAAACAGTGCAAACAGTGCAGTTTTTAAAGGCCAGGTTATTCCTGATGTGTAGCATGCTGGCCAAGAGACAGAGATGGCATGCAGGAATGAATTGGATAAGCCCCTTCCCTCCCCTACACCACTGTTTTAGCCAAGTCATAGTCCACATAATCTTTTCAAAAGAGTAGCTAAGAGGCTGACATATACAGTAAGGGGGAAGTCCCATCACTGACTGGTTTGGAGCATCAGCAAGAAGCCTTTTCCTCATGTCTTACTTCTTCTCCCTCCTTTCCTTCCCTCATCTTAATTATTTTGTTACTGGTTTGATTGAAACATACTTTGCTATTGAGGGGCCAACTGGATTGAACAAGCCTAATCAAAATTGCCAATCACAGTGTGATCTGGGATTGCCTTTATCTGGAAGGTTCATTTCTCACCTCAATCTGCAGGCTACAATATGGTAGAAACTATGATTTTGATAAATCTAAAGTGTTGTAATAAAGCAAACATTTAAGCAGGAGACAGAAGGCCTGGCAGGGCCATTTCTGATCCATGGACTGGAGAATCAGAAAAATGACATCTGAATACAGCCTATTCACCCATCCAGTAAGGGGAAAAGTATGTACTGGAGACCCTGTACTGTATATTTCAGGAACTCAGGTAGATTAAGTTCATGCTCAGTGTCTAAAAGTTACAAACAGCTCCTATTTAGATATAGCTCATGTTGGATTGTGATAGCTACAGTAAGTATTTTGGAAGTTTGCACATATAAATAAAATTAAAACAGAACTTATCCAAAAATAATGTTTTATGCCCTTTCAAAAGTATAGCTAGCATCCTTGAAATTCCAAGATGTCTACCATCGTATACTTAGCCAATATCTGGAATTTAAATGGTGCCCATTTGTTTTTTTGTTTTATTTACATTTTTGATCATTAAAAAGATCCAAGGCCTGCTGAGTTTAGAAATCCTACCTAAAGCAGAAGTAGGTCACAGACACAGTCAACAATAGTTAAGAATAGCAGCATGTCAGTTCCCATTTCTTCAAATGGGATTTATAATTTAATTAGAGAAGATTACGCTTAATCTAATCCACAAGTCAGATGTTGGTACAGCCTGTCATAAAAGAGGCTTTCTAAAATAATCTTTATTTCTGAGTTGCTAACAATGCTCTCCCATATATAATAATTTAGAACTGCATAGAATACAAGGGCCATTACTCGTAGGTAAATGTATATAAAATTGCAGCCTATAAGATTGCAATCCTATACACACTTACCTAGAAGTAAGTGCCATTTCACTCAGTGGAATTTACTTTTGACTGGTTATGTGGAGGATCATGCAGGAATTATGTTGTAATTTGTTTAGATTTACATTTCAAAAGTGGCACTTATTCTTTGTTGGATATGCAATCCTTAGGAAGATGTTTAGGAAGAGGATATATTCTTCCATGGTCCTAAAATTTGTCTTCTGAAATTTCAAGGAAAAAAAATCTAAAAAAATAACAAATGTACAGATGGACATAGGCTACCCAATTATTATGATGCTTTCATTGTATGGCAATGCTATAATTTAAAAAGTGAGAAGAAAACATTGCTAGCAAGGAATGCATTTTAGTACATACATGCATACATATACTCCCGAAGCTCACCTCTGATTCTTCCTTTATTGCTATTCATTGGAGCATGACATTCAAATATCACCAAGCTACGGATTCTTACTTTCATACATACCCACAACAATCTAGAGAGGGCCAAGTCATATTTTCTGACATGTATTTTAGCCTTTTCACTCATTATTAAACTTTTGCATTAACTCCACAAGACCATCTTCTTTCAGATCTATTCATTGTTCCCCATTCTCTTTGTTCATAAACATTTCTTCCTTTCCTTTCCTTTCGTTTCCTTTCCTTTCCTTTCCTTTCCTTTCCTTCCCCTTCCCCTTCCCCTTCCCCTTCCCTTCCCCTTCCCCTTCCCCTTCCCCTCCCCTCCCCTCCCCTCCCCTCCCCTCCCCTCCCCTGCCAAGCCAACCATTCCTTCATGGTCTTTAGTATTTACTCCTCTTACATGGAAATCACAATCTTCCATGACAATGTAACAGTTGTCACCATGGTCCCACAGTCTGTGACTTTTTGCTGGCCATCATGGCTTTGTTCAGTCAAGGCTTTCACAAAATACTTCCTAATAAGATAGAATGTAAATTAGGTAATCAGTCATACCCATGGCACATGCAGCATTTCCAAGTATCAGCAAGGACACTACCAATCAATTTTGGCATATTTTGGTCAGTATGCAATAAGTGCAACCGAAGCCAAGTTTTACTTGGAATGTGCCGCATTATTCTATGCAAGTTGGGATTTTTATTGGTTACCTAGAAAATCAGTATATTGTTGCCTGGATACCTGCATTACACCAAGTAGGAGATATATGCAGTCTCCTGAGACATACTCAGGATAAGTTATAAGGTGGTTGTATATTCTTCTTTACACAGGATAGTCCCCTGATTGAATATACCCTATATTTTAGGGAGGAGAATCTTTGGCCTTCTGGATTTTGTTGGACTCCAGCTTTCATCAACCTCAGTGGTCAGGAAGTTGCAGGCCAATAATATTTGAAGGGCCACAGTTTCAAATATTAAACAGTTCAGTTTATCTTTAAACACCCCAAAGAGATCAAGAAAGCAGAAGCACTTGAAGTATCCATCAGCATCTTGCACTTTGACAACAGGTGGAGCAGATATGGTTACCTGGCCTACAAGGTGGGATGAAGTGTATTTCTATTTCAGTTATAGCAAACTATACATGTAAAATAACATTGCAAAATGTATATATATATATAGGTATTTACCTCTGTCCTCTTTTTTGCTGATCTGTAAGTGGCCATCCTAATGCATTATGAAAGCTATCTGTAACATAAAGGTAGCTTAACCTATTAACCAGTTGATTATCTTGCAACTTGCTGCTCCCACTCTGCATATCAGTCTGAAGTAATCAGATGTTGAAGGTGATCCATCTGAGGCACAGGTAAGTGATCTGGCAGATGAAAAAAATCCTGTACCAAACATAGCATGAACTATTTTGCATAGCTAATTCATGGGGAAGAAAATAGATCAAGAGTAAGTCACTTCTGGTAGCTTGTAGTTTGATTTGTGACTGGGTTCAGATACAGATACACAACACATTTAAAAATCTCAATTCAGCAGTTCCATGCTCACATAGGAACACCTGCTAATAAATTCATTTCTTTTTAGGATTCAGCTGTTTGTGTGAGAAGATAACAGCACCAGATTTCTGATCTGCAGACAGCAAAAGATTTTTAGTCTTCAAATTTGGGATGCTGCCACTGCCTAGGAAGAATGAGTTTCTTCCAACAGGTTAGACTTCTTCTATGGAAAAACTGGATACTCCGAAAACGGCAGAAAGTAAGCACTTAATGCATACCTACAAAAGGGAAAACACATATGAATGCTCCAAATTCTTTTAGAAAAATAGAGTTAGATTCAAATACCTCTTATTTTTCACAAATTTTAAATATATAACAAGATGTGCTTTAGTGATTAATCCATTCTGATCATATATATTAGTTCAAAGTTTAGAATAGCTCAGTTGTACCAGCTTATTTTGTTACTGAAGGCCTCCACCAGGAAGAAGACTGAACATATCCAACTTCCTGCATCAATGAGGAAAATTCTGGAGAGATTCACTTCCTTTTGACGCCCTGTTATACATAAGACTTAACTCTAATAGAACACAGGACTGGAAGATAAAAATAGCCAGTGGACTTTTCCTACAGGAAGCAACTGTCCAAAAGATTTAAATCTTTTCATGTGCTGCAGTTCTTCAAAAAGCAGGAGTTTGTTATGCAAGTATCTCTAGTCCACAGCATACCAGATCCATCTGAAGTCTATAGATTAAACCATAGGATTTGAGAGAATAGGTAAATGGTCCAGTTGGGTAATTAAACTTATCTTGAAATTGACAGAGTCTTTGGATATTTCATCTCTACTGTACATCTCATCACTTTACGGAGTGCATTACAGTAGTTCATTGTACTTTTACTGGTGGGGTGGGGGGAGGGAAGGGAAAAGTGGTTTGGGAGAATGGATAGAGCTCATGTCATTTAGGCTAAATAACCAAATAGTATTTTTGATTTAAACAACTACCAAAGTGGTGAGGGATGGAGCTGGCAAATCCTACCTGGAAGAGAAATGATGGCAATAGATGCAAGGCAGAGGGAAGAGGGTGGGACTACACTTTTGGATACACCCCTACCTGAGGCAATACCTAGAAGCAGAGCATCTCACCTATGGGCTCTGATGAGAGGCTATGAGGCAATGAAGATTTTACACAGCTTGTTCCTACAGTGAAATCTTCTCAGTTTAATTTTGAATAAAAAGTGATGATAGAACAATGATTAACATCGGGCTGGAAGCTATATAAAGTCAGCATTGTATTCTCAAAAGGGAATATTGTGGGAATATTAGGGCAGTCTGATGTTGGTTTAAACTGCATATGAGGAAAAAAAGCTTAAGTATGTAATTCAAATTCAGAGCAGCCATCATGTCCAGTTAGCCCTCAATGGAATTTGAAACATAGGATTTCATTTAATGCTAGGTGAAAATGGCAGCTGCTTGGGTTTTTGATGGCACACTTAGCTTTACAGAAACCACAAAACTTGGTTAAACAAGATCAGAGCATACAATGACAATGTTCATATCCAATTAACCTTCTAGAGTGGCTTAGCACGTCGTTTACTTATGCACATGGTACTGTTTCTATCCTATCTACAGCATACTTTACACTGCAGGGAAGCTCAGTTCAAAAACTAAGATCACATTGGCATATTGAACTAAAATGTAATGTTGTTTGATTCTGGCTTACCATCAGACAACTGTGATTCATTCAAGAAAACCCAGTTAAATAAACCTGGCTTAAAACAATATGTGAACCAAATCAACAGTGCTGGAGTAGATGAAACTATTGCTTGATTCAATGAAGCACATTCAAAGGTTTAAAGAGGTCTTGGAGGTCTACAGTAGAGTAGATGCATTATGTGAGTAAGGTCACAGCTTCAGTTTAAGAATGTTTACAGTTTTTTTTCTCTCTGCCCTTCTCCATCACTGCTACTCTAAGCTCATTTACAGCCCATTTGATCCTTGTTTTAAGTTTTTAAAAAGAGAGGTCGATGTAGGAAGAACTCAGATTAACCAAAATCTTTGATGGGCCTCAGTCTGTGTCAAAGAATTTAAGCAGCACTTTCTCTCAACAACTCTAGCAATCCTCAAACTGCTGGCATTGCCCTCTGCCCCTCCTTTCCAAAAGAAAGTTTTGAATTCCTGGCTTAGGTTTTGTTTCATCAAATACTCTTTTTTTCTTCTGAAAGGTTTTTAGACTTCGGATCAGACCCAGTGCAGCAATTAATTCACTACTTATTACATTTTCTTGGCATAATAAGACTGGTCAGTTCAGTACTTTTAACCAGCACTGAAGCTGTTCTGACCTATTGAATTTGTTATACGACACTTAATTTATAAGAGCTGAGAAACAGTAAGAGAAGAAGCTGATTCTGAACAGCAGTAAGTTGAAAACTCTGCTCTTTTGTTTATTATCCTGTAGCATCTCCACCCTTTAGATCAATCTACACGTATCCCCACCCCCTTCCCTGAGTCCAAACATCCTGAAGCTTTTCCAAGGCTTGGGTGGAGAAAATTAAAGCCTGAGGCTCTTTCTTAGGTTTCCTTTAAGTCAAAACAAGCCACCCTCCTCTGGAAATTAAGGGCAAAACGTTTTAAAATATGAGACTGTTATTTTCAGCTCTGGAACACAGAATGTTGAAGGAGACAAACGTGAATAGTGTAGTCCTGTGCATGTTTATTGCCACTGTCTTCAACTTCATGATTACTGGAGAGTAAATGCTCCTGAATGCCTGACTTGGCCCTACACATGTTTATTTGGAAATCATTTTTACTAAGTGTGTGTAGAATTTCAGGACTGAAAAGTCAAGCAGTGTATTAAAGACCACTCTTTCCAAAGCTATAATTTAGATACCAAGGAATACTCTTTTTGGCATTCATGGAAAGCTTTAAAAAGCAAAAGCGGCTTCAGAAACATGGTTTCTTTTTACACTATCATAATCTTGGCACACAGAATGAATTACAGTTCCGTCTTCCCACCTCCTATGGTCCAGATGCTATTTGGGCTTCCCAGTTATGTACTATGTATAAGTTAAAAAAAAAAAAAAAGGATAACCTTACATTTGCGCAATAAACACCCCATCTCATTTAATCCACAGACAAAACTAGCAGAAATCTGGCCACACAAAACTCCTTTTTGGCGGAAGCAGCAGAAAACCTGTAATGTACTCATTTGGGACAGAATCTAGCTCTCATTCCCAGTTTAAATCAACCATGGTGTTAGTCCTTTAAAAAAAAAAAAAAAAGATGGGTCAAGTGTTCTTTCAAAAGACACTCATGTTTCAAAGGAGGTCAACTGATGAAAGAATTATTGGGGCTCCTTAGAGAACTGTAAACCCTAATTTTTTGCAGAGTGTTCCGTACATTTCTCTGAGGTTTTTTGATGAGAATCTCTGTGTGATACGTCAGTTCTGAACAGCTTGTAATGGCCTCAGAAGCCCAAGGGTTTTAGTTTGCAGTTTGATATTAACTGATTAATTAAATATCTATCTGCCCTTGCCAACTGCCTCAGAGTTTGTTGTGGACCACATGGGGATCGTGCAGCCCAACATATCTGAGAAGAGCACCTTGGGAAAGACCAAACTAGTTCATGCAGTCTGCTTGCGCCCCTTTTGATCATGTTAGATTAGGGTTACCAGATATCTGAACAGACAAAGGAAGACACAGACAACTGGAAAGGAGGACAACAGGGAGGGGGGAGAGACTTTCTTGGCATCCATGACAAAAATTACAGCAAAAAACTGTAAAAAAAGTGTTCTTAGGCCTACATTATATAAAATCACTCTTTCCAGCATCAGATTGGTTTTTCAACTGCAATATTTTTCCAACAATTTTTTTATTTTCAAGCACATATTCTAGCGATAATATAGAATTGAGAACAACACACTTTTCAAATTTCGCCATAGAAGCATATGATGAGTCGAGTGATCTACAGACTCTAGTGATCATGGATTTGAAGGGGCTGGATTGAAGCTGATTGCTGGAAATGAAATAACATAAATCTAGCCTGTTGAGTGTGTCAGTGGGCAAGGGAAGAAAAGAAGCAGACAGTTTGCAAGGTCATAATACAGTACATGAAAGTTTGACTACTGTTGCGAAAACAATCCAGAATAAAAAACAAAACAAAAAACTCAAAAAGTCAGAGAATATTTAATTTTAAGGCTATGCCTGCCAGACGGTGGACACAAGGTCAAAAAGATGGACGTGTCCTCCTTTTGTCAGATGTCTGGTAACCCTAAGTTAGATGGAGTGAGTGTCATTTTTCAAACTGTGCATGGAGTTAATGCTTCTAATTGTTTTCTTTTTCAGCTTCGTCTGCTGGTTGAACTTCTGTGGCCCATTTCTTTATTTCTTGTCTTAGCATGGCTGAGGAAAGTTAGTCCAGTCTATCACCAACATGAATGTAAGAGTGTTATCTATAACTTTGTTTTTTTAGAAAAAGGGAGGGTAGGGTCCTCCTCAATGAAGTTTAAATTAAATCAAAAATAGCTGGGTATCCACATGAAGTTAGGCCCCACTTTATTAGTTAAAAAGAAAGTAGACATTCAGTTAAGAAGGAAATAGGAGATCAATGCTTCTGCCATTCTCAATCCCAAATTGTAAATTCTATAGCACTATATACACCCCCTTGAGCTCTGGATGTAAATCTAATAAATAAAAATAATAGGATACCTTCACGTATGTACCCTCAAGCTCTCAAAGATATGGTAGTAGAAAAATACAAGAAATAAAACTGCTTGCTAAGCAGTGATAGTGAAATGAAAGCATGTCAGCATTTTTGCATCAAACAGATGTTTCTCAATACAAGCAGCCATGGTTGCATGGCTACATCAGTTGGAGTGGAGAAAAGTGAATTATATCGTCTACACAGGATTTATAAACTAGGATTATCATAGCTGAGCTGCAAAGCTCTGAATGACCACTAGAGCACAACAAAGAATTAAAATATCCCTTTGCTGCCATCTAGTGGTGTCCTGTATTTTTTGCAGCTCCAACATAGTAGATAGCCACTATGTATGCACAGGATGTTGCAGGTTCCCTGGAGTATTGGTGGATAGGTAGTGGGAAATATTGTCCTGAAAAAACAAAGCTATTCAACAACACCTACACCCACACCCACCTGGAGATTTGCTTGCTGGTCCTCCTCTAAGAGAAGAAGGAAACAGACAACATTCCAAACAGCCCAGATCAATCCTGATTGCATAGATGGAATCTTCAGGGTGACATGCGTTTGCCTGATCATGTGCAAAAAATCAGACCTGTTATTGGGAGCAACCAAGTTACCAAAGAACCTTTCCCTTTTTAAGGGCCAGTGAGCAGAAGGCCAAATCAGCTGAAGCTTGGGAACTGGGCAATGGATGAAACACATCCAGCATAAGGGGAAGGTTATGGGTCTCGTCTGCTAAAGAGTTCCATCTGATGGGAGCCAGGAGGCAGGGCTTTTCTGCTGTGGCACCTGCCCTCTGGAACATCATTCCTCCCGAGGTGAGATTAGCCCCAACCCTATTGGCATTTAGGAAATCCCTCAAAATCTGGTTCTTCCAACAGGCTTAGAGATCCCAGAGAAATAGGTGGCTACACTGTGTAGGATGCTGGTGCATTCTTCTGCATCCTATTTATATCTGTGTTTAAATTGTTTTTAAATTGTTTTGTTGCATTATATTGTTGCATTATATTTGTTTTACCTGACTATTTTATTGTATGCTGCCCAGAGTCATATCTGTGAGATGGGCGGCTATATAAATTTAATAAATAAATAAACAAACAAACAAGAATTCTGGACAGTGTGAAAACTGACCTTCACTGCAAAACCAAAGTTCGCTTTTCTCCCTGTTTGGATTGTACAATAGCTGCCCTGGAAATAAATCAGCTCCACTACTAAAGACATATTGTACAATGGCGTGAGAATGCAGTAAGAATGAAATCTCCATTCAAACTAATACAGAATCCTTGGGTGGGAGTTCCCTATATGGAATTGGGAAGCAAAGGTTGATGTATCTACAATCTTTCCGTAATAGGGAGGTTGTGCCTCAATCGCAAATGTTGACTACTGTACCAGAAAGTCTGGTAGTGTGTATTGTGGCCATTAGATAACTTGATCTGGGTTTTAAACAAAAACAGATTATATATATTTTGCCAGAGATCCTATAATTAAATTATATTTAATTCATTTGAATTGTTCTGCTCTTTGCTTTTAATACCTGCTGCTTCCTATCCATTTAAGCTATCTTTATCACCATATTACTTTGCTTTTTATGGTAAGAATTCTTTTCCACAGGCAAATGAATACATTTTTTTGAAAAGGTAAATAATATATTTTATACTAAATTTTTTTCTGGGAAAAATGTTAAAAAAGAGGAGATTTAATCTGGATTTTAAAACGTTATTTATTTTAATGGAAAGACAATCCCTGACATCAAGTCTGCAATCTAAAAAGACATTTTTCTTTTTGTGCCATCAAGTCTTTGTTGACTCTTGACCACTGCCTGGACTAGTCCCTGCAGTTTTCTTGGCAAGATTCTTAAGAAGTGGTTTCCCTTGCCTCCTTCCTAGGGCTGAGAGAGTATGACTGCCCCAAAGTCATCCAGCTGGCTTCGTGTCTAAGATGGGACTAGAACTCATGATCTCCCAGTTTCTAGCCCGGTGCCTTAACCACTACTGTACACCAAATTGGCTCTTAAAAAGACATATACAGAAGGAAAAACTGAAAGGATAACTCTAATCCTCAAGCATCAGTCCTTATTGTTTGGTTGTTTATAGAAGGGACCATGCTAGATTTTCTTTTGCATAATATACTATTATTTTGAAAATTAATATTCATGTGTTTTTGTACAGTACTTTCCCCAAAGCACATTATCATTATCATCAGTAACTCTAGTCAGTCCAAAAGCTGAGTCTTTTCTACCTTCTGAGCTTATGGAAGCAATTTTGCACACATTTCAGATGTTACAGGTTTAACTTCTGAAGTTCAACCTTCTCATCACTCAGATTTTAAGCCATGAATATTTAATGTTTAAGTCAAATTAAATATTTTTATATCTTATCCCCCCGAAGCAAAAATTATAAGGACTATATCCAGTTCTTTTTATAAATAAATTTTTTTCACTGCAAGTGACTTTAATAATCAGTGCTAATGTTTCATTTCATTTGTCGTTTCTTATATCAAGGTCATTTTCCAAATAAGGCAATGCCTTCTGCAGGAACTCTGCCATGGTTACAGGGCATCTTCTGTAACATGAACAATCCATGCTTCAAAAGCCCTACCCATGGAGAATCTCCAGGTGTCATCTCCAACTACAATAATTCCATGTAAGTAAAGGACCGTCTTGTGTTTTAGGGAGGAGGAGGAAAGATTCACACGTGGCAGACTTTGATATTTTAAATATTATATGCCACAACCCAGTTTTGTGATACACAAAAGTTAGTGAATAAAGGCAAAGATAGACCTTGCATGTATTTTAGTTTTAATTCTTTCTTTTCCAGATGGAAGTGTGACATCCATGTAAGATCTATCCTTCATCCACATAAGCATTTCTCCAGCATTATTTCTTTGTTCACTGATTTCCCAGTTTTAGGATGTCCATTTCATCCATCTCCATGTGTTACTTTTTTGGGTATTTTTTTAACCATTTACAGTGAAACTATTCTATCCACTCCCTTCCTACTAAAACTTCTCTTCATTTCCCTTCCATCCTTATTAACAAATGGACTAAAGCTAGGTCTGGCTGTTGAGTAGAGGGGTAGCTATCTCAGACAGTAGATTGGGGCGGGAGGGAGAGAAGGATAGTTGACAGAATGAAGGAGGTATGTATGTATGTATGCCAGATTTTAGGACAGCTAAACTGCTGCCCTAAAAAGTGGGAAGTACAATCTTGTCTTTTGCTTTAATCAACAAATTATATTGGGCCAGCCTTGCCCAAACTAAAGCTAACACTAATGATGGCTAGCTTCCAGGGATTAAAAGCAAACAAACTTTGCCATAATTAGGCATAGTTGCCTAAACAAATTTGAATATTTAGCTCCCAGTAGGTTCATGATGATTTATACTGTAAAGAATAACTACAGGTAAATCTGGCAATATTAAGCCTTCTCACATCAGGCTGTAGGATGGTTTGGTTTATTGCTTGTACAAGGTAGCTGAGGGTAGAGCCTTTCTTCTTTTATTTAACTTTTAACATGCTCTTCAAACTCATAGAAATGCAGAGCTTTTGCTGCAGCATGTTCTGGAACGATCCTATAATTATGCAGAGTCACTTGGTCACTCAGCTGTGGAAATTTATGAAAAATCTATAGAAAAATATCTGAATAGTTGCAAAAAGCAAATATCAAAAGGAAACAGATTTTCCCTGCTTAGTCTTATTCTCCTAATGCCTTGCAGACTGAGAAAGGCTGATCTCTACAAGATAGCCATGAAGAATAACATTAAGTAACCTTTACCATTGTCTGGTTCAGTTTAGCAAGGGTATATCAAGATGCTCAAGAGCTATTGCTTGAAATCCATGAAAGAGACTTGGGTAGATTCTGGGAAGAACTACGTACCATGACCCAGTTTATGGAAACAATGAGGACGAACCCTGAAAAGGTTACAGGTAACTGTTGATTCTGTTCTCTTTTTTTCCCCAAATACCGGAGGATTACATTAAACAGGAGAGGGAAACTCCCTTGAGAACTAAATCACACTGGGCAGGTTGACTGCTGGCAAAAAATGAATGGATCTACATTAAAAGGAAAAAAAGAAAATACTTTAAATATCTCCAAAATACAAACATCCCATGGTTTCTCTATGGCTTTAAAAATGCATGGGGATAGGATTAAATTTGGCCTGCTAAAACCAAACCTCTCCCTCTGTGATGCTGCCTACAACCCCTATCTATTCTAGGTTAAGATTAAAAAAAAAAAAAAAAAGTCTGTTCATTCGTGTCCAATTCTCCGAGACTGCCTGGACAAGTCCCTGTGGTTTTCTTGGGAAGGTTTTTCAGAAGTGGTTTGCCATTGCCTGCTTCCTAGGGCTGAGAGAAAGTGACTGGCCCAAGGTCACCCAGCTGGCTTTCATGCCTAAGGCAGGACTAGAACTCACAGTCTCCTGGTTTCTAGCCTGGTGCCTTAACCGCTACACCAAACTGGCTCTTTAGATTAAGAGATAAAAGGAATCAAAAGCTAAAGAACAGGGCTTGGCCTCCGAGTTTTTATTGCTGCTCCTCTTAATGTCAGTTTAAATCGTGAGGAAATACTAGAATGCATCCATAGAAGAATATGAATTGCTTGGTCCATGGTATTTAATTTGATAGCTATCATTTAGCATTGCCTCTGGGAAATGATGAAAATGAATGGATTCTTATCAATCATTGCCTTCTATTGGAGTTTAAGGACACTTCTTTTTCCCCAATGGTTAAGCAGTGCAGTGTTTGGAACTGTGGAAAGTTATTCAAGGAGCAAACATAGGGAAACTTCAAATAATTAAGCCACAGCAGGTGCTTCCATTTGATTAATGAGAGATCTACTTTATTTAGCATAATGATTAATCCAGCTTTGGTCATGAGAAACTAATTGGAAGGATTCAGGACTCCCTACAAGGCAGCATCTAAAATGACTGCAACTCTCTTTGGCCAAATAATCTGGAGAAAGAGATTCCAAAACTATTTATTCTTAAGTGGCTGAAAACACACCCACACTTGCCCAGTAACCACTAACAACAAAACACTTGAGCTTTGAAGTTCTCAGCACCAGGTCTTTGGAACTTTTTGGTCATCCTTTGAAATCCCGGGTCTGCATCTTTGAGCATGCCAACTCTTTTCAGTGTGCAGAAAAATAAATAAGTGTGTTCCAAATGCCAAGCCTCTTGTGTAATGTGCAATACAACGGTCATTTCACATTCAGATGCTGTTTTTGAAGTCTTCAATGCTGCTTGCTCTTAAATGAAGGCAATTCTTTTGAAGAGTGTTTCCCAAACTTCTGGAATGTTCCATTACTAAACTCATTCTACCTTTTGCCTTTCATCTCTTCCTTAAGTAGCCTGCAAAGTCAGCAAAAGGGATTTATTACACAGTAAGAGCATGTAATAATCTTCACATCTTACTCTATATGTTCCTAGAGCTACTGCTACTGACTATGGAAAGAGTTACCTTCCTAAATCAGATTGTCCACCTAGCATTCCTCAGTCTGGGATCTTCCAGCTATGTTGAACTATGCCTTCCAGAAGTACAGCTTGGAATTCTTGGGATAGTGGTCCTCATCAGATTTGAAAAGGCTAATTTCTCATCCGTATGTTCTATATTAGAGCCAGTTTGGGGTAGTGGTTAAGGCACCAGAAAGTGGGAGACCATGAGTTCTAGTCCTGCCTTAGGCATAAAGCCAGCTGGGTGTCCTTGGTCAGTCATCTCTCTCAGCCCTAGGAAGGAGGCAGTGGCAAACCATTTCTGAAAAACTGCCAAGAAAACTGCAGGGACTTATCCAGGCAGTCACCAGGAGTCAAGACTGAATTGAAGTCCCCCCCGCCCCAAAAGTTCTATATAAGGCCTCTTTCTCAGCTAATCGCTATGGAATAATGATTAAGATGTTGCATTATGATTGGGGAGACTCAGGCTATTGTCTATCCTCAATGATCCCTGTGTGACCTGAGCCAAGCACTCACTCTCAGCCCAATCTACTTCATAAAGTTGTTGCTGATAAAGGAGATCTCCGTATCAGTCTCTTTTTTGCTCCTGAAGAAAGGATGTATATATGTCTAACAAATTATTATTGTTGGTTGCACAGTCAGCCAGATGTTTAGACTGGATTGGCATTTTTATCCACCTATCGAGTCCTCCCCTAGGACCTGGGATGGGCAGATATTGTTGTTTGATGGTGTTAAAGGTATCATCACAAGATGTAAGCTGTTCCAAGTAAAGTTGCCTTTTGCAATTAACTGATGGTGATTTTGTCAGTGCTGATGGTATTCAAGTGGTGCTCCAGATGTTTTGGGATTGCACCCAAGGCTCCGATTACTATTGGTGCTATCTTTGCTTTCTTTTGCCACAGTTGTACTATTTCTACTTGCAGGTCTTTGTATTTTGTGATTTTCTCCAATTCTTTCTCTTCTATTCTGCTGTCTCCAGGTATTGCAATGTCCACTATCCAGACTTTTTTTTGTCTTTCTTATCAACAATTGTTGATTGTTAAGTGTGGGGTGTTATATAACAAATTATAATTTGTTAGATAACCCTTGGGTGTTACCTAACAAATCATTATAATTATGATTATGCTGTTGTAGGTTGAATCACTTTTTTGTATTTATATAGTATTTTTTTAAAATAGAGTTGAAAGATCTTCCCATACACTGTTTCACATTCCTCAGAACAATCCACAATCCTGTAACATTAGGCCAGTAACATTAACCTCATCTTCCATAAAGTTAGGAATGGGCTGAGGATCAACCGTAGTGGTTTGCTTAAAATCACCAAGTGAATTTGCGTTACTTAACCACCTTTGTGGTTTGCTTAAAAAACATTTTGCTGCACCAACTCTTAACAGCTTTCTTATAATTTTTGTCTTCACTTAGGAAAAGGCATACGAATCCATGATATCTTAAAAGATGGGGAGAATCTAACAAAGTTTCTGCTTGAAGATGTAGACCTTCCTGATACCGTGGTTTACCACCTAATTAATGCCATAGTGCGACCTGAACAAGTGAGTTGATGAAATCCTGAAATACAGTAAGCTTTTGTATTGTAGTTCATATATTTATAGCCTTTTTCTGTTGCCTGTATCCAAGAGTACTTATGGTAATCTATAAAGCATAATAATTAGAAAACAAAATGTAAAGGAGTTAAAGCATAATAATAGAAAACAAAATTAGGCAACAGTCTAATTCATTGAATCCAACCTGCTTGAAGTGAGGAAAACAGAGAGAAATTGTTTTAGTCACACCTTTGCTATGAGTTGTTCAGAACAAATGTAATACAATCATAATCAAAGATAAGATGTTTTGAAACCTGCTTCAATCTGTAATTTTCCATCCAGATTTGTGGTCAGTCCTTAGTGATGTTTCGATTGGGAGAGACCTTTTCCTGGGCCAGGGATGATTTCTATTCCCACCCCTTTTTATTTGTTTTCTTCAAGGGGACGAAGGTGATGGAAGGGGGTTCTGTGGAATTTTGGTTTTACAGATGCATTAACCCTACTGGAAGTTTAATGTTACTATTTTGTTAACATTTTGAAGGGTCCCTTCTGAGATATTTGCCATGCCCACCCTCCTGCTATGGGCTACGTTGCTGCTTATCCAACCTTTCCCCTGGCTGAGGCTCTTCCCTCTGTCTCCCACTGTCATTCTCACATAGCATTACATCTTGGTGTCCCTCATCCTGCCTGGAGAACAAAGTTGTGTGTATGTGTGTTAAAAGTTCTCAAAAACCAGTTTGTTGGCCTTGGGTATGTTGGAGGAGCTGACCAGATGGAGGGTTGAATGGGAAAGGAGGCACTATCATGTCTTTGGACTCAAGCAGCAAAATGCTTTGATCTGGCCCTGAATGGGTCCCAAATCTTTCAGTAAGAGAAACGCTAAAATTCACGATTGCTGCTCTTCATGTCAGCAGGGCAGAGGTGAAAGGGCATTGCTGGGGCATTGACTCAGGTGAATTGATTGGACCCTTGAAAGACAGATCTCCTGTCTTCATACCAAACAATAGCTGTTTGTTTTCTTCTTTTTAATTCTTTTAGTGGAGAATTGCAGCCCTTGGTTGTTCTGAGCCCATCTTCCCCTCATAGATGACTTGTGTGTGACTCAGGCACTGGCTCTTCTGTGGCTGGAGAACTGTGAAAGGAATGTGGTGCCAATAATTGAGGTCTGCTGAATCAGATCTGTGGAACTAAAGCCTTTCTTACTGAGGCAAAGAGAAAGACACTGGCTGAATGGCACAATTCCTCTTTATATATTTTTCTTTTTTTGTTATATAATGCTCAGATGTGGGAAATGTGTGTGGTTATTTGTGGCCAGCAGGAGATGGAATTAATGAGCTTGCTTTTCACTCTGTTAGTTTTTTCCAGATTGTAGATGGTTTGTGTGACTTTTGTTGAACTGTTCAACTGATTGGATTCTGACTGGTGCTACAGGAAACTCCCTAGCAGCTCTTTTATTTGTGCAGAAGAAAAAAAATCTTCTGTGTGACATGAAAGTTATAGCAACTTATACCAACCTAAGCTGGTACACTAAATAAAATTTGATTTCTCATTCTAAAAAATAATACAAGTGGTACATGGCTAAGTCATCTTGAAAATGAGAGCCGATGGAGCCCTACTGATGGAGCCCCACTGATCATCTTTAAATAAATATTTAATATCTTTGAATTAGTGATGCATACAAGACAATTTCACTGCAAACCAATCTCCATCTTAAGAAGAATTTCATTTCAGTTATCCTTAAAGGAACATATTTAAGTGCCGTGCTATTTCTCAACTCTCCACCAAGCTGTTTTCAGAATCTGAATAGTAAAGTGGGGGAAGAGAAGCCTCAGCTCTTGTTAGAATAAAATCCCATATTTTCTATTGGTACAGATTATAGATCAGGATAGGCAACGTCCTCCTGATATTTTGGATTGACGCTTTCATTACTGTAGCCTGTATTTGCTTAGGGGGCAAGTTGTGCCTGCATAAACTGCAAAGGGAATTGTAGCTTTAAACATCTGGATGGGCACCAGTTTGCCTATGCCTTGTATATAAATTAATCCATATTGCTAATTCAGAGTCACAGGCACAGGCAATCAAGAAAACCATTAATGCATTGCGTGTAGGTCTGCTCATGAGGTCAAGGGTAGCATGTGGAATAGGGTCTTGTGGAAAATATTTATTTTATACATTAAACATATTTCTGTGTTGCTTCAATCAAAAGAGACTCTTAGCAGCTTCCATAGAACAGATATAGATTAAAACATCCACCGTGGGAATAAAACAAATACAAAACCAACAAAAATAAAAATGATTCAACATAAGCTATGAATAAATAAAAAATAAAGATGGCAATGTTCATTTCAGGGGACTAAATAATTTAGTCTTCAAGAGCTTCTGAAAGACCAGTGAAGAGGGAACCAGTCTGATCTTCATGGGGAGGCTGTTCCACAACATCGGCGCTGCTACAGAGAAGCAGCGCTGCCTCACCTTAGTCCCCCAAGTCTCCCATAAATACAGGATTCGGCAGCAGTTTCTTCTTGGTAGATCTAATGGGTTGGGCCAATTCTGATGGGAGTAGACAGTGCTCGTATTAGGATCTGGCTGGACAACAACTTTTCCTGTGATTCCTGGCTTTAAGTTCTGTGTTGGGTGTTGTAAGAGAGGGTATTCCTTCATAGGCATCCTGAAGTATCAAATGTATTTGATCTACTGAGTATTTCTTCAACTGCCTGCCATATGTTGAGATTTCATCTGGGATCATGTATGCTTTGCAAACCTCTTTCTGCTTAAAAAGTAGTATCCTTTTGTGGTCAGTTAACCCACAGTGCATGGCTATTATACGGAAAAGACTTTGCCATTGTCATGCGACGTTCTGATGCTTCTTTGCCACAGCTAATAATATATCCTGTTTCCTCTTCCAATGTCATTCTAAGGAAACTATGAAAAAGAATGGACGGTCCCAGAAATGCTGTTTACGAGTGTTTCAGTCTTCTGTAAAGAACTGCACGCAGCTGAAGGGCTGACCTCGTAAGCACCCTGGGAGCGCAGGAAATGACACACACTCACACATAAAAGCTAAACCCAATCTGGAGGCCAACTAACTGAGAAAATATTTTGTTTCTTCTCTCAGAAGTGCTTGCTGAACAATGGCACGCTGATAAAATTACTGGAATTTATTTCTCAACTGCTGCATTCAGGTTTCAAGAGAGATAACGGGGCTGTTTCTGACTCATAGGAAAAGCTGGGCTACAAAGAAAACTAGATGGGAAGTTTAATACGTTTCTTCACTCTTTAAGAACATTCTTGAATTGGGATTTCAATTAAAGTTTTATTTAGAAGTGACATCTTAATGACTAGTGATCCCTTTCAGCAAATCAGTACTAATGACCTGTTTCACTGCTATGTTTTAATATTCAATCCTCTGTTGCCCCTGGTTCCATGAAGAAAATCCATCTTAGTATTTAGATTGATGTTTTTGCTCCCACTGTTATACTACAAAATATTTTGAAATGTATTGCAACATCTACTCAAGATGAGCTTAATTCTAGGCACATCCTTATAGACACCAGTATCTTCTTGGCACCAGTATGGATTGTGATTCCTTTCTTCTGGGATTTTTTTTTTAGACACCCTAATCTGGTTTATAGCCCTGGGATTTCTGAATTGTCTCCCATCCAAGTAATAATCTGCCCCTGGTTACAAATTCATTTCTTGATAGTAATCTAAAATAGTTGCCCAAAAGACAACTGTGACAGTTACACAGGTACTATTCTAGCTTCTGGTGATAACTGAACTGGCATTAGTTGCATTCTTTCAGGCATCTATTTCCACTGACAAGCATTTGAAACTTTATTTCTTTATCAAAAGGTGAGAATATTAGGATGTTAATTTCTCTGGCCGGTATTATTCAGCCACTTATTTATTTATTTATTTATTTATTTATTTATTTATTTATTTATTTATTTATATTTCACCGCCCATCTCAGTGCAGAGTGACTCTGGGCGGTTTACGGCAAAAACAGAATAAACATGAATTAAAATAGATAATTAACATATTCTATTTTCTTGCAGAAATGCGACAAAGTGTATAATTTTTGTTTCTGATAAGGTTAAAAATGAACAACTTTGGATCAGATTCCATTTCTCACACTGACTTAAATTGCACAATGATTTCACCAATTGCTCCCACAAAGGGAGGTGAATCTGGGTCAACCAACCACAACAAATTGCCAGTAAAGGTATTATTTACAACAAGATGATGAGAAAAGCTCTAGGGTATATCATAAAATATATTCCAGGAAATATCTCTACCACTATATCACCCTGGCTTTCAGATTCTATTGGTGTTCCTTTCTAATCTGTTTTTCCTGCCATAGAAGCTTGCAGGAAAGTGAGAATAATTGCACACCTTTAAAGATATTGGTGTTGAAAATCTGGATGACATGAGGTGGCAGCAAATAGATTTAGAAAGCTCTAAATCTTTGCTGTCATCTAGTGGTTATTTGGGGTTTTGCAGCCCAGAACTGGTAGCAGCTGAAACTTTGGTTTGTCAGGTAGCCTCCTGCTCCTAAATTGCCATGAAAAACAAACTGCCGGAAGCTGTCTAACATCACAGGGACCTATTTCTTCCTCTCCCACTAGCAGTTTTCACAGGCTGGACGTGCCTTACTTAGCATTATCAAGGGCCTTCTGGGAAAGCCCTTTGAGAGCAAAGCAATGCCCCAAGAACCAGCTAATCCTGGGCCACCGGGAGGCATTACGAGGGTAACTCTGTCAGTACTAGGACTGCCGGACCTGGGCTGCAAAAATCCCGATGACTGCTAAAAAGCAACTGTTAGGTGAGAGCATCTAGTGGTCCTCTGGATTTTTGCAGTCCAGATTTGTAGGCCTAGTTAATATCAGGGCACACACAGAAGTTGAGATTCCTTCAAGCCCTTAAGAAGACAGTTTAGGTGGCGATTCAGAGCCAGAAGACTTAGGGATGCAGGATTGCTCAATTGCAAGAAGGTCTTCTTGGGAGAAATAGAACTATTGGCAGGAAGTCTGTATTTCTGAATAGTTCCTGCCTGAATGCTTAATTCTTAATGAACAGCAGCTGATACTGGATGGAGGCTGTAGAAGTTGGTATATAAAAACCTTCCATTGAAAGTAATCCAACCCTGGAGTAATGTCTGACTCCAGCCAAGGCTGTTGCTTAAGAATATCCAGGTTCTTGCCAGCAGATTTATATGTGCCTGGGCCCCTGAACCCACTGAACCATGCCTCTGTAACTTACCTGGTGTTTTCTGCTCCTTTCTGTCCTCTTCTAACTGTTGTACTTTATTTACATCATGATTGGACTTGCATCTCCTCTCACCTGCTTGTGCTACAGTTTGTGACTATGTATCTGCCAACACAACCTTCTGATCTTTCCAAGCTCTCTTTTTATGTATTTTTAAGCATATTGTTAATTTTTTTTTTAAAAAAGGGAAGCTAGCATGTTGCAAAACAAAGCAATGGCCCCCAGCATAACATGCATTTCCAACAATGCCTCTAGGTCCCGCAGAGACTTCCAGAGGCATTCTTAGATAATAGAATGATGGGTGACTACAATTTGTGTTTTGTCTACAGTTTGCCTTTGGCGTCCCAGACTTGACTTTGAAAGCTATAGCTTGCAGCCAGACCTTGCTGAATCGCTTTATTATCTTCCGGAGTCCAAGTGGCTTTCAAGCTGTGCATGGTGCAATGTGTGCTCTTTCCCAGGAGAACTTGCAAAAGGTTGAAGATTCCTTATATGCAAATACAGACTTCTTTAAGCTTTTCCATTTGGTAAGTTCCACCAAAGGCTTATCTTTTACTAATGGGGATGACAGTGGGGTATTTTTTTTTTTTGCTTAAACTATCTTCAACAAGCTGTGTTTTCCTTAGATGAAGAAATAAAATAATGATATAGTTATTGTACAGGTGGCGACAGGAGCAGAAGCATAATCAGGAACCTAAAGAGTCCTGACACCCATGCCAGAGAAACTTCAATTGAAGAACAAAGAAAAAATGAGATGAGAGGGGTTATTCTAACCCATCATTCATGAAGAAGCAAATGCAATCTACCTACCATATTACAGCCAATAGGTGCAAAGGCTTTGGGAGACTGGCGGGGATGTGCCATTCATGGCAACTTTTTCTCTTAATATTAATAGTGAACACATTTCTCTAAATTCGGATCCTTATATGGCGAGAAAGGCACTTGCTATGTATGCACAAGAAGCAAGTAGCACAGGTTTGGAGGAAATCCCAAAGTTTACTGAAGTTTTTAAAAATGTTTAGGGAAGTATGCCATCATAACTAAAACAGTCCATATTTGCATTTGTTGCAAGTCCTATCTGGTTTCTGGGTTCGTGTATGTGTGATTTAAACTTACAGATAAAACAATTTAAACAGTCTAAACTGCATCTTCATTCATGGCACTTTTTAACCAAATACCCTAATGAATAAAGGAAAGGAAATATTTATGTACTTCCTTTGCACAGGAAGCTTAGAGGCTTATCTCAACAATAGCATATGTTCCTTTAAAAAAAATTCACAGAAAAGAAGACAAGGAAGGAGGTGGAATCATCACTGCAAAGTCCACATGGGCAACTTCTTCCTTTACTTCTGCATATATGAGGGCAGAAGCTTTCCTCCTATGTTGGCTGGCAGTGGATGATAGGAGTATACCAAGAATACCAGATTAAGGAAGTCCAGAGGACCAAATTAGATGTACTGGGCATTATTCACATGTTCCCATAAAGTGATAGAAACTTTACTCTAAGGGGAGGCACAGTAGAAGGACATATCTGAACCCTCTTCTCTCATATCTTTCCTCTCCATCCCAACGTCTTCAAACTTTCTTCTTCCTTCCAGCTCCAACGTTCCAAGTTTTGACTGAATACTATGTGCATGTAGGATTTTAAAGGGAAGAGTTCTCTAATTATTTTGATAAAAGGATGGCTGCCTTCTTCATTTTCAAACCTTCCAGAAGTGTCTGATTTCACCCTCTGCAGCTGGGTTGGCAAGCAGTTTTGGAAGTTGGCCCAGCACATTTGGAAGGCACCAAGTTGGGAAAGGCTATGATATGGAATAGCCCAAAGCTTATTTGAGGATAGAGGGACATAAAAGCTTCTGTTCCTTACTTCAACTCTAAGTGAGAGCAGTGATTGAAGAAGGAAATAGGTGAAACACAAAAGTATGCTTCTTTTTTCCCCACTGTTAATACTTGCAAAGGACCAATTTGGGTAGCTCTTTCTTATTAAACCATCCCATAAAAGAAATCCCTAAAAATCTGCCACTGCAAGTTGATCGAAGAAGCCTGAGTTTGTACAACATGCTAAACCTTAAATTTGGATCAACAAAATATAATTCCTATGTTCACTTAATATGCTTGGTCTGAGCAAATAAACAGGTGGGTCCTACAACATGCTAACTCACAAACTATCCAATCACTTTGGCCCAATCTAAGATGTTGTATGAAGCCAAGCAAACACCGGTTTGCCCCAAAGGAGGAGTTTAATTCCTGAAGTTATTGAGCAAAAATAAATTGGACAGATAAAGTGTTTGGGGTACTTTTGAGAATGGATTTCATTTGCTTATTCCTGATCTAGTTCTTTTTGTTTTCTATTAAAATAAGAATACTTCTACAGGTATATGCAGAAAAAGTATGCATTTACCACCCTAAGTTACACCTAGATCACCCCATAAGTGCATGTGACAAATTATTTGTAACTGATGTGGATTTTCCTCTCCTTTCTTCACAAATCCAGCAAAATAGGTGGAAGGAATGTAATATATTTAAGAGCTGAACATTAAAATAAATAATAAAACAGGATACAAGGTAAAGGGGAAAGTTGCATCATTGGAACAAATTAAAGATGGATAGGAGTCAGTGAGGTTTTGAAGCCAAACAGAGAAGCAATTTATAGTCAGAAGGTACTGAGATGGGCTGGGATAGATTGGAAAAATTACTAACACATCTTTTCCTTGAAAAAATATTTTTTAGTTAAAGATACCAGGAGTGAAGGGAGGAAAATGTGGGGCATGAGTCAAATGGTGGGACACATTCATTAGAGAATAACAGAGTTTTGTCTGGCAGGGAAAAGAAGAGAGCTGAAGGAGGAAAGAGTGCATTTGTACTTGTCAGAGTCAGCACATTCTTTAGATTTCCTCCAGAAGAGTTCCGCAGACTAGTACCAGGGACGGATAACGTGGGCAGAGGGAATCAGCCAAGCTTGCTCTGTCAAGATACAATTGAGGGGAAGGGCGCACAAGGGTCCCCAGCAGTATTCCAGTATGTATTTGAATCAGCTTTTGCCTTTAAGTTAGCTCCATGTTAGGAAAGTTTCCAGGGTGAGTCTCACAGTCCCTCTATTCTTCTACTGTATATGTAGAAAGTTCAGATAAAGCACCAAAATGCCCCAGGGCCCTTTCGAGTGCAGGCCTTTCTGTTCCCTCTATACAATTGGTTCAAAATACCAACATGCTTTTTCCATAAAGCTGTCATTTTGTTAGGTTCCTGACAGTTGAAACATTTTTGGTGCAGTAGAAGCCTTTCTCTTCTTTCATGTCAGCTTGCTGTCAGGATGGAATGACGCCCTTAGCAGCAGTTAGTTCCTCCAGAGGCCTTTTGACCTGCAATCCAATTGAGAGCTGCTGCATTTTACAACTTTGCCCTAGGAAATGAAATCTGAATTGAAAGAGGATCCTTGCTGAAAGCAGGGGAAGAGAGAAAGAAGATATCTATCCATTTGTGGAGAAATTTGGGGTGTTCTCCTGGACTTGTGGCTCCTGCTTGAAAAGTAGGTCACAGACCTGGCTAGGAGAACCTTTGTGTACCAATTGATCTTGTTCCTAGACCGGAAGGCACTGTTCACGGTCATTCATGCCCGTGGTCACCTCCTGATTGGACTACAGTATTGCAATATGCTCTACATGGGGCTGCCTTTGAATATTCACAATCTTCAGCTGGTGCAAAATACATTGGCATGAGCAATTATGGGAGCCTGTTGTTCAGTGCATGTAACACCTCTGCTCCATGAACTGCGATGGTTGCCACTATGCTTCTGGGTTCAGTTTGAGATGCTGGTAGTTACCTTTAAAGCCATTCATGGCTTGGGGCCAGGTTATTTGCAGGACCATCTCTCCTCGATTGTATCTACCCTTCCTGTTAGGTCCAGCAGGAGAGGCATGCTCCAGATCCTGTCTATTAGGGACTGTCATCTGGCAGGACCCAGGAAGAGAGCCTTTTCTATTGTGATGCCTGCCCTCTGGAACATCATTCTCCCAGAGATCAGAATTGTCCTAACACTGCTGATCTTTTGTAAGGCCTTGGTTTTGTCATCGAGCCTGCAGCCCCAGATGTGTGGCTGAGCCCATATCTTAGCTACGTTAATTGTTGTTGGTTGTTTTTTTCTTGGCTGCTACCTATGTTATTTATGATTTTGTTATACAGTTTTTATCTTGTTTTTCAGCACTGTTAGCTGCCTAGAGTCATGTGTTTGAAATGGGCAGCCATATAAATTGAATGAATAAAATAAAATAAAAATAAGACTTTTATTCTGTCCCAAATTCTGAAGAACAAATATAGTAGTCTGACGGGAAATCCATGTATCCCAAGCCTGCTAAAGTTACTCCAAAATGGCTCTGCATTGGTTTCCTATCTTTACTGTTCATATTGTAGAGCACCCATCCACAAATTGATGCCCTCTAGGCATGTTTGGTTTCCAAACTCCATTTCCCCAGCCTTCACAGTCAGTGGCTCTGTTGACTAAGTCTGATAGAGATTAAAGTGAAGGGAACGTCAGGAAATATGCCAAAACTGCATGTCAAAGTAATGAAAAGGTGAAATTTCATTAGCCTGGAGCTCTTGATGAGAAGCAGCAAATAAACGGATTGGGAACTTCCAGTTTATGACCACCTGGCATCCAAGTATAGATGACCTTCTCCTCTGTTTTGGTTTCCAGATATATTGTATTCTATGAAGGCTGTATTCTATGAAGCAATCATAAGATTAAGGCTAAGGAGGAAACTGGTATTAGCTGAAGTACAAGGATCATCCCCCAAATAGCATATCTTTGTCAGGGTCTTTACTTCTTTCCTTATAATACAAAGAATCAGTTTTATCAGTTCATGATACCATTGTGCCACAACTTTCCCTTTTTATCAGAAAAGGCCAATGATGTGCAGGGTCCCTTAAAATGTTTGGCTTAATGTTCCTGAAGGGCAATTTTTAAGTTATTTTCATCTGAATTATTAGTGGCAATTGCAGTGCAAACCTATGCCTGTTGACTCAGAATTAAACCTCAGCTGATGACACATGAGGTTACAGACTTAGAATGGCACAACATCACCTATAATACAAACAGTTTTAATAAATACCTACAGTATATATGCTGACTTTTCTGGGCAAAGGATGGGCAAAAATCAAGGGCTGTTAACAGCTGAAAATGCAAGTCAAATGAAGAATCAGATCCAGCTGAGGGATTCTAAAGAATGGTTGGATATTTTAATTAATCCAAGTCACTGGTGGAAAGCTGTGGTAGAGCGAGAAAATGAACAGAGAGCAATATGGATTAGATGAATTCTTAAAATTCCTTGTTTGCCTTGTAAAATTGCTCACCCTACAATTTCCTGGTTTCACTGGACTTTCTCATAAGTGACAGACAGACCATGAACAAGAAAGGTTTCCCCTGTAATCTGTGGTATGTGTGATTCCACTGAGTGATGCATTCTGAAATAATTTCAACAACCCAGAAGGATGATACCTAAAAGGTGAAGGGAGTGGATCATCTTCATACTTGAATTATATGTTTCCCACAGTCTGAAGGGTGGAAACAAGCACAGCCCATGCATTCCAAACTGTTTTGTATAGTTCAGTTCACCATCTAGGAAAGAAAAATGCATTATTTCTGGTTCTATGAATGCTTGTTCATCAACAAAGTTGTTCCAAACCCCTTGTGTTACATCAGGATAGTACTGTTTTACATAAAAAGGATAACTGTGTGGTTGGACAATGAGTGTGAAATAAAGTATACTATTGGGTTTTATAGTCTCAACAAATTTTGAGAGTACCATGTCACAGAATATTACCTAAAGCATTGTATGCTTTTAGGTGTTATATAATTTTCTAAGGACACCTTAGAAGATATGGGACCTCATGAAAAGGTATCACATGCTCTCTTTAAGCAGGATAAATTGTTCATAGGGTTTCTGTATTTGGAATTGAGAGACCGGTGTGATTAGCCCTGAAGGAATGTACTGAAAGAGCCCTCAAGGTCTTTTCTTACATGCATAAGATAACCTGGTTAAGATACTGTCTGATCCCAATTCCAGCGTCTTCATTCAAGCAACCCTGTTAGCTTTAGGCTATTGACACAAGATAGCTTTATTTTCCTCTAATCCAAGATTTGGTTCTGTCTAAACCATCCGAAGAGAATTAAGATCTCAGCATAAATCCTATAACATGTACTGTATATGTATATACATTCTCATCAAAATATTCCCTTTTGGGGTAAGCAATGTTATGCAGAGTGTGGCAAAGGAGAAATAAATAGCATGCCAAGGAGAAGAGAAAGAAAAGAAAGCAGTTAAATCTAATTCACACCAAACCATACACTATCCCTACCCTTTCTATCCTGGCCTCTACCACATCCATACAGCACTTCATATATTGCCTTTTATTTTTTAGACTTCTCAACTCCCTCTTTCTAAGGATCTCACCAAATTCATACCATGAAGACATTCTTGATCTTCACCTTCCTTTTGATCCATTCATTCTTCCTTCGTATATGCAATGTGATGAACATTCATTCTCTCTATGTGACCTCAGTGACCTTCCTTAGTACTGGTCACTCACTTTGTATTCAATCGACATTCATTCATCACCCATTCATCTTTGTTTACATCTCTTCTTGTATTATCACAAATACTTCTTAAAGAACCCCTTCCCACTGTATTCAACATGCATTTATGTTTCCCATGACATACCCAATTCTCACTTCCATACAACAAAGATGACAGATACACACTCTTATACACAGTTATTTTTGATACTGCTGTCATCCCTATATTTGAATTGGTTTTACAATCCCGTCTCTCCAAAGCTGTGCAGACTGGGGAAAAAATTAATAGACTTGGGAGGCAAACATCCCTGGATCACCATGAGTGAGCTTCTAGTAAAGTCTCACCAGTCTGTATCTCTCTCCATTTGCAGCTTCCCACTGTTTGGGACAGTAATGCACAAGGTGCTGACCTACTATTATGGGGACGAATATTTTCTAATGTATCTCAAGCAGTGCAAAAGGTAAGTGAGCATGGTTTAAAAATTGATATTCAAACTACATGTGAAGTGGAGTTCCATTATTTCTCTCCATTTTTATTTGTTGAACTCAAGGTCCTCTCTGTAACTCACAAATCTGAATCCCATCTCTCTCCAAATGCAACGTTTAAAAGATACGGGTTTTCAGCTGACATCAGTTGGGACTGGCAAAGTGAAATGCCCTTCAGGTAGGACAGTTGCTAAGTCGGAAGTTGTAGAGGCCAGCTCAATGATTTCACACACTTAAAAAAAAACCTGTTCTCACTATCCATGACTCATTACATAAACATTTCTTTTTGTTGTGATTTTTTTTTTTTATCATCAAGGTATACGTGGGTGTATTACCACTGCTTTTCCTGGCCATTTGCAGCCAGTTTAGGCTGTCATTATCATTTGGAAAAGGTTGCTTCTACACAATAAGCAGGACTGTGTCGTTAGCTGTCCAGCGTTGGGTATGAGCGGATGACCATAGAAGTTGAAATTATAAAAAAATTATATTTGTGTGTGTGTGTATTTTAAATCGGAAACTAAAATAGCAACCACAACAGCCAGCACGGCAATGGAACCATTCTCCCTGATGCACTGGCTTTTCGTTTGCAGGGCAGAGTTCCTAAACAAGGGGACATTCAAAAGCCATATCCTTTCTCCATAAGCTAAAGCAATACAGTCCATTATGTGTGTGTGTGCGCGCATGTGCACACATGCGCCTTCAAGTCAGTGTTGTCTCCTGGCGATTGCCTGGACCAGTCCCTGCAGTTTTCTTGGCAAGATTTCAAAAGGGGTTTGCCATTGCCTCCTTCCTAGGCTGAGAGAGAGGGACTGGCCCAAGGTCACCCAGCTGGCTTCGTGCCCAAAGCAGGACTAGAACTCACCATCTCCCAATTTCTAGCCTGGCACCTTAATCACCACCCCAAACTGGCTCTCCACAGTCCATTATGACTCCCTGGTAAACAAGGGAAGTTCAATCTCTGGTATCTCTAAATAAAGCTTGCAAACTTTTTGCTTTAAAAATCTTCCTAGATAGCACCTTAGGCTGATTTGGAATAAGGCAACTTTCTATATTCCACTGTACATCCTTTAGGGGCAAACATTATTTCTCATTTGATATCTGATCATTGTTGCTCTTAAGCTACCAACAATTGCTATTGTACTTCAGCCTTATTCTCAAATCTTCATTTGGGCTGCTTGCTACATTGTTTGGTCTCTGGAATGTTTTAGTGTAACTCAGTTATTTAGGAAATAAATGTGGTAGTCCCTCTAGTCCAAAGTATGTTGAACTGCAACTTTTCATAATTTCTAACAGGGATGCTCATGGTGGCTGCAAATAACTGGGATTGCAGACTTTCATTACACAATTGGCCTCATATCATCTTGCTTTAATACATCTTGACCACTCTTTTCAAAGAGATTACTACCTTTTGAAATTTAAGAAGGGCACAACTAATGCACTATGTCAGTCTTCTGCTTGTCTCCGAGTTGCTACTGGAAATAATACAAATTCCCTCCCCTATCAGCTGCCTAGAAAGGGAACTCTATTACTGTTGTAGAGAATTCTGAACATTGTAGTCCAACTCGGCTAGAAGATGTCAGGTTGGAGAAGATTGTGCTGGGTGAATTTTATTAGAGTAAATGGGCTTATTCAAGACTAAGGCAGAAGCTACATACTGTAGTACCCAGGGCTGCCACATTATTTTAGTGCTGGAGACAGAAAATTCTGTCAGTTTTCCTAAGATTAAAAATGCTAAAATAATAAATAACATGGCAACTTTTGTGTTGCCTTCTAATGATACCCTGATATCTGCTGTGTCACTCTGGCAGGATCCATCATCGCACAGTTATCACTGACACAATTTAAAATCTGTCATTATTATTAGTTTTTGGGTGCAACAATAATTGGGTGATTCTAGAAAACACAGTCAGACACTAGTGGAAATACAACTTTTGCCTAAAGGTAGAGCCAGTTCGGAATGGAGGACCATAGTACAATGTTTGTTTTTTTCTTTTCAGCCTCATACCAAGAAGGGGGTAAGTTTCCTTATCTATGTTCATGGTAGTGTCCTTTGATCCACAAAAGCTGCACAGGTGTCTGATCTCCTTTTGGTTCTTACTTTAGAAATAACTCATTAAGATGCCTTGTTTCACCACAGTTAATTCACAGCCCAAGCGTTCAGGCCCTTTTCTCAATGCTCCGGCCACTTCTTCAAGAGGAGGAGCCAGCATCCTTATGGCAGCTTCTGAGGATTTTATCGGACCTGTTCTGCAGTTACCCAGAAGGAGGTGGCTCCAGAATACTCTCTCTAAACTGGTACGAAGATAATAATTACAAGGCCTTCCTTGGAGTTGACACTGCAAAAAAGGAATCCATGTATTTTTATGACAACACAACCAGTAAGTCTCCCATTTAGACCATGACTTCATGTGAGATTGATGGATTTGCCTAGACATTGATAGTGTAACTACCCCATTAGTCATTTTGGCTATTTAGCCTGAACGATTAGTGTTTCATCTGAGTTAAGGCAAAAAGCAGCTGGAATCATTAAGATAGGAATCTGATAGCTGTGTGTCTTAGCTGGCAGTGCAAGGGTGCTGTCTGGTCTGAGACTGGTAGTACTTTGAGAACTACCAGGTGCTCCAAAGAGAGCTGCCCAAAGACTCAGATGTGGACAGTGCTGGAACTTCCAGCCACTAGGGAAAGATTTCTGTAAAACTGGCAAAACAGTTCTGCAGAAAATTCTTTTGTTAAAAAAATACTTGATCTAAAAAGCTCACTCCTACGTTTAAATAACTGGGAATTGTATTCATAACACATATGTCATTATATTAAGTGCTATTTATGGCTTGAGAATGGTCCATTTGGTCTGTTTTAACTGAAGTTCCTGCATTTCTGCTTGTTCTCAGTGCTGTATTAAAGATAGATGGCCTTTACGTATAGATTGATAATTAAGTTGCATTTAATGGCATATTTTGCTTTTGATGTTGGTAACAGTGTATCAGATTTTGAAATTTTTCAATAACCTTTGCAATTGGTGAGCAACGTTTTGCTCTGAATATCTTTTACTTCTACATGCTATTTAGTTACCTTAAGTTCTTTCCCCATTTTCAAGAACTTGATCCGCAAAGAATTTGAGCAAGTAGGGTTGATCCAATAGTGCGACCAAATCTGTAATGAATATTTGAAGGTAGAATTTGAAGTATCCCAAAGATATTGTGAGGGTACAGATGCCTAGTTTATTATGTTTACAGAAATGTAAACAGATCTATGCAGGGATGAACAAAATGCTTTTGCTTGTTCAAGGTGCAGCCTCATCACAACAGTTTGTTGAATGTGGGTGTCTCATATACACATACAGATCATGTGTATGATCTGAGGACTCCAAAGCTAATCATAAAAATACAATTGTTGTATGACAGTGTTATGCTTCACATTTTCCTGTACAAAGACACATTTTATTATAATGAAGTCCTGTTTATCTTGAAGCGCAGAGTGTTTTGATTACAGAGATATATGATGTGGGTATATTCTATTTTTGTTCTAATGTTATGTAAACATTAAGTTTTTATTCACTTTACTGATTGAACTATCTTTGAAAATTTTCACAAATAAAAAACTAGGAAAAAGTAACTGACATTTTTCTCATTTCTATCTCTTGCTTAAAAAAACAAAAACAAAAGGAGCCCTGGGCCGTGGCCAATTTGAGTTTACTGTGGCAGCTTTCAAGATTTCAAGAGTTATTCATTGGGCAAGAACCTAAAAATAAAAGAATAGAAAAAACAGAGAGGGAAGAAAAATGTGTCTGCTGCTGAAGCCATGTCTGCTCCACAGTATTCTCAATAAATGTATTATTTCTCTTCTCTAACATTTATTCAAACACTATTCCATTGCTTTTGTAACCATGAGCATGGCAGATACACAAATTCAGAACAAGTTGTTCTGCTCAGCCTGTTCAGTTCCTAGGGACTGTGATTTTCTTTTAGTACTATGAAAAGATCCTTTCTGGAGGATAGACTCTGCAGGATGCATCGAACAATGACACTGGCTCAGCATTATATACTGTAAGTTGTCTTTTCTCCTTATCCTCCTCTAACAGCACCCTTTTGTAATCAGTTGATACAAACCATGGAATCAAACACTTTAACCAAAATAATCTGGAGAACTATGAAACCGCTGCTGATGGGGAAAATCCTCTTTGCTCCTGATTCACCTGCAGTACAGAGGATACTGAAGAATGTAAGAGTTTCTCCCCTCCCTTCACCCCTTTCTGATTATTTCTATAGGTAGTATTTAAGCACTTCAGCAGAAAGGTTTATTCAGCAAACCAATTAAGCTATTACTACCAAAAAATATTTCATTCTCAAAGCATCTTTTATTTCTTGTTGCTTTAAACACACACACACACACACAGTCCCAGAGTTAGGAGTGGAAAGAAAAAGATCAAATGTTTTTCTTCCTAATTCAGTGATTCATAACGTTCAAAGAATTTCAAAAGAATTTGGAAAATATTTATTGACTTGTACCTCCAAATGTGGGAAGCCATAGAGAACTTACCACATTCCAAAGAATGCCACTTCTTTTTACAAAGCTGATTTGCAAAATTTAACAAAGTCACCAGATATAGACACCCAATATTCCTTTTCCTCATTCAATATATTTTAAATTCCTCAGGCAAATTCCACATTTGAAGAGCTTGAGCGTTTGAGACTCATGGCTAAAGCATGGAAAGAAGTGGGACCTCAACTGTGGAACTTCTTCAATGACAGTGTACAAATGAACATGATCCGAGTAGGTACAGATGCTTTGCTTAGCATGGAAAGGCAACTAAAGTACAATAATTTAGGGTGGAGCATCAAAGTTAAAAAAATAAACCTTTGAACAAGAATACATCTAAGAATCTATAAAGGCTGGCCCATGTGGCCTCCAGGCCCACCACTTCCCACATTCAGTAGGTGCTCACTGAGAAGATGCAGCACGTTTATTCTCTGTGACTTCAGAGCAGTGTTTCTCAACCTTGGCAACTTTAAGATGCATGGACTTGAACTCCCAGAATTCCCCAGCCAGCTGGCTAGGGAATTCTGGGAGTTGAAGTCCATGCATCTTAAAGTTGCCAAGGTTGAGAAACACTGCTCCAGAAAACAGGCCTAAAGCTAATGGTTAAAAATTGAAGGAAACAGAATTCACCTTTGGGGGAGTGAAGGATTATTTTTCACCATAAGTACTCAAGTGGAGGATGGAAATCCATTTGTAAGGAATGCTGTAGCTGCATTCTGCACTGCAGATCCTGGACTAAACAGGAACATCCAACACGCTTTCCAATTTCTGCTTCCATGATGGACTCCCGGGATCAAAAGGGTGCTAGTTTGTCCATGGTCTCTGATACAATTCAGCTGATACTTTGAAACTGGCAAAGACTTCGCCAGCAATATTAATAGATTTTGAAAGACTCACTCTCTGTAAACATACTGTAGTAATACAAGCTTAGGTTCTAAGTAGGTGGTTAAATAAAGATATAATATTTCAGCAGGAACTATAGTTCACACTCCTAAGTTTCTTGGAAGATCATTTCATTAAGACCAGACCTTCCTTCCTGGACATACTGAGATGGATAAGTTGCTGCGCTAACTCTTACTGGGTTGTTTTGGTTTTTTGCAATAACTTATTTATCCATTGGTAAACGGGCAAGCTTATTTTATTTTGTTTCTATTAGGAACAGAAGAGTTTGAAAATCATTTGATGTCCAGGAACCAAGAAAGCCCAAGCTGCAGGCATGGAACACCTGCATTAAAAAGAACCAAAACGAAAAAGCAGCAGGACAAGGGCCCCAGAGTGAAGGCCTCTGGGTGGGAATAAATGAGATGCAAATGCAGTGTTCTGTTCAGCCTAGGCATCCATCAGGATGTACCTACCAAATTTCTAGAGTAATCGTCCCAAATTGGTGCTGTCCAGTTATGGATTTTCATTCCCATCCTCATCCAGCAAAAGTGCTAGCTAAGGACAAAATGTTTAATACACATGGAGAGGAAAGCTCCCAGAGCGGTCTAAATTAAAATCTAAAACGTTGGGCTTTTAAATTTTTTTTTTTTTTTGTAAAAGTGTTTCTGTTCTTGATGGTTGGTTTTTATTGCCCATGCTTAGTAACTTGGAACTGTTGCAATTCCAGCACCAGCACTGAAACAAAATTCTATTAATGCCACTTTACTGTTGCCATTCATCTTAATCCATGGAAGGTGGGCGAAGCAAGTATCCAGGAGGGAGATCTTTATTGCTTCCTTTGGCAACAAATGTGCTACCCCTGTGTTTAATTGTCTTTCCCGAGTGTGCTCTGAAACTAGAAGACTTGCTGGGAGGGGAACTGGCTTTGAGGCACAACATTTAAAGTGAGCAACCAGTAGGTGTGTAAAGGTTCAAACATTTCCTTGGAAATGCCATTTTCTCTGAATTCACATTTACATGATAAAGAAAATTTGGAAATCTGTATTTGACAGGGGTTATTCATTTCCCCCTTAAGAGTTATTGAAACTGTATTTCCCTAGCAGGACTGTGAAGTTAAATCTGATATTTTATCTATAGGACATTTTCCAAAACCCAACTGTGAAAGGTTTCTTAAATGAACAATTTGGTGGTGAAGGTCTAACTGTGGAAGATGTTATCAATTTTCTTTATAATGGGCCCCCAGAGAAAAGAAAGGATGGTATGATGAACTTTGACTGGAGGAATATCTTCAATGTGGCCAATCAGACTCTCCATATGGTTTACCAATACCTGGAGGTAAGCTTCACTTTTTTGAAACAATATGAGAGAGACAGTTTTTCTATTATTATTATCCTCAGAGCTTTTATTTTATTGAAGAATGCATAACAGGTATTTTTTGACCAGGTTCTCTTTCTTAAAGTAAACTGCAACTACAAATCTGTTCTGCTACTAGATATTGCTGTTCAAGTAATCTGCAAAGTTTAGACCAGCCCTCCCCCATCAGGGCACTCTCTAGATTTATAGACTTCAACTCCCAGAATTCTCATTAATGACTAATACAGGCTGGGGAATTCTGGGAGTTGAAGTCTACACATCTTAAAGTTGCCAAGTTTGAGAAACACTGCTTTAGACTGTGCATGGGTTGTGTTGCGATTCAACTTCTGCAAGATGGGTTGGTGGCATTTGAACAAATTTGCTCCCCTGAGTGGTAATATATGTGCTGCTTAATTTAAGCTTGCTTCCCCCAATCTGTTGCTCTCCAAATCTACTGGATTCAAATATTGTGGTTAGGTCTGTTGGATTGAAACCATGGAGACTCAAATTCAAGTCCATTCCCAACCACAGAAACTCAGTGGTGAGTCACACTGTTTCAGCCCAACCCACCTCATAGAATGTTTGTGGGGAGAAATGGGAGGAGGAAGTGCTACATACATTGTCTTGAGCTCATGAAAAAATCAGGATAGAAATCTAACAACATAAATAATTAAAAGCATTCCACAGCCACCATAGCCCAAGAAATGAGGAAAGTGTTAGTCCCAAATATTGGGGGGAGGGGCAGCAGGTTGAGGAAGGTTGATTTAAGTTAAGTACAAAACACAGGAAAAAGCCATAGAGTGCATGCTTTGTATACAAGGAATCCTGTATTGCTATCTACAGTGTTCACTTTAAAATGTGTAATAAACACACAACAATAAATGTAAAATTAAATTGCAGAAGAATAATCTCCAAACCGTATGCTAGGAGAGAGCTGCTAGAGGGTCATCAGAAATAAATCATTCAACAGGGAGTAGAGAGCACCCAAACAAGACAGGAAGGCTGTCCAAACTTTGTTTCCCCAAAACTTATGGGACTTATGGGCAAAAAAAAAAAAACCCTGTAAGAATGAAGGACCAATGAGTGGAACTTAAGCAGATTCACATGCAAAAAATTATAGGAAAAAGGAAAAAGAAAAACCACAGCAGCAACTACGTGATGCCATGGATCATCACAAGTATGGCTTTCTTCTCTTGTGTACTAGCCAGGTGTGCACTTTGTACTTTCATAAATATAGCAGTATTGCACTGTGTTGTTTTTAATATGCCTATAAGCAGCAATTGCAGTGCTTCAAGCATTTTTGTGGCCCCTGAAGACTCCCAAGGCTGAAATTCTGCAGCAAAATGCAAATCTTAGGCAACATTTGTAAAATGAGCCCTCTAGAAGCCCAAAAGTAGACAAAACACTCTGGCCACAACCCAGTCATTGTGTCACTAGCCGTGGCTCCTGTGATTCTCAAAGGAAAAACTAGATGGATGGATGATTGAAGGAAGGAAAAGTGCAGCTTCCCCTGGCCAAAATTGTCTGCTCGCACTTTAAATTAAATAAATACCATTTCAAAGCAGCCCTGCCATTTGCGGGGTAAAGTGTCTTATTTGTTCTTCTTCAGTCCTGCATTAATAATACCATTGTCCACACTGAATATTGGATCATAACTGATGCTGTGAAGCAGCACAGTTGTCTGAACTCAAAGGAAGATGATGACTGCATCCATCTGCATCATACACCATACCAGGCATGTCTCCTTCAATTGACAGTACACCTTCAAAAGTGACACAGAAGATAGGGGTAGCAAACATTGGGGATGGACATTTTATATATACAGTGGGCGTGTATACACACACACACACACACAATTTAAAAGTAAACTTTGTATGTTATTATTTCAGGTTGAACCCAAGGAAAACTGTGCCTCAGGCTTTGAATGTTTTGAAAACATTTCAGAAGGTTGTTAACAGCAAAACATCTGGGACTAGGATAGTTATCTTAAAGATGTAAGAGTGTTACAGTAATTCAGATCAAATTCTCAAAAAAAAAAAAAAAAACCAAAAGAGAAAATAAAGCTGAGCAGGGGCTCTATGACTTGAAGTTGCATCTATAGTCATATTATAGATTGTTTCTCCCGAGAAAAGGAGAACCAGTGTGCTGCTTGCAAAGAATTGTTTTCAATTATTTTTACGGCACCTTGTCTTTTCCTATTATTCTTCAGCCATAACTGTTAAGGATCAGCAGCCCTTATTAAGAGAGAGATCCCACTGGATTAACAAAGACTAACTTCTGAGAAAGCATGTTAACGATGCAGTTTTTAATCCTAATAGGAAATTTTTAAATTCTGACCCATTAGATCCAAGTTTGAACGCTCAAAATAATGATCATAAATAAATTTTAGCAAACTATTGTTAGTGACATGATTTCTATTTGCTGTAGAGCAGTGTGAAGCTCAAATTATATGACAATATTGTACTTTGCAGTTCCTCTTCCTTTCCTTTTTCCATTCCCCCCCAAAAAAGTCATACGGATTCAGGAGGCAAAGAAAGGGGTCATCTTAATCCTCTCTGCTGATTTTCTGCTTTCATTTCTCACACTTTGTTTATGCTTTTGGCCTAGTTGAGAAGAGAAATAGATATTAAGTTGTATTAATGGATCTTAAAAAATAAATGGATTTTAATCTTAAGACTCAATGCACCATCAATAAAAGGATTCGTTTAAAGAAGGGATAAAAGGGGACACACATTTATACAACAGTTACAGATGCTAATTTGTATGCACAGATGCACTTTTAAAATGTTGCAATTTAAATAGTAGTGAAATATATCCCATCTGTGGTAGTTTAAATTGCTGCCCACTCTTGCATGCAACTATCTTTCTTTCCCCTTTTATATCACTTTATCTTCAAATCAGATTGGATTGGATGGATCTCAAAATAGAGGAGTGTATTACTGCCCATATCTTTAATTATTTATTGATTATTTTAGGGCAGACTGCCTTCATGTGTTGGCTTATGGAACAGTTTAAAAATTTATGAAAATAACAGTTACAGATGAATAATTAATTTTAAAAATGCATATTGAACCAGCAGTTACCATTTTTCAGGCGTTATGCATTACTTTAATCGAATTCAGGTTGCAATTAAAATGTCTTTAGTGTTTTTTTCTGCTGTATGTATTTCTTTGGAAAATGTTGTTCCAAGGTTTGAGACCATATATAAAAAGCAGTTTAGATCTCCAACGTACAGGTGGGAAAACAAGGAAAAGGAAAGGGTTAAGATGACCTCATCAGAAATAAATCTTGTCTGGGAGCATGGTTTAGATTTTAAAAATATAATGCCTGTGTCATTTGAGTGGGAGAGCCTCAGGAAACCATGAACTGAATCTTAATTCCGGAATGACTGGCTGGCTACCCTGAGAATATCCTCTTATAACATTTTGGAAGGGTGTCATGTTATACTTCAGTTGAAGAGGTACAAAATGTGATGAAGGAATCATAATAGTCTTTCAGATAAATATTTACATTTGGCTGTGCTTGGATTTGTGGAGTGATGTTATGTATTTGGCAAAAAGCATAGGACAAACATGAACTTTTTGGCTTAGAGCAGGATGATTGCTGGCTGAAACAATGGGTCAATTACTTCCCTGGGGCTTTAAAGAGTGGTTGGACAAGCATCAGTGATGACTCCGTATCTTTTGAACTGGGGGCTCTAGGTGAGGCAGGCTTCAGATGTATAATTAGAGAAAAGCGAGCAATTGTTTGTAAATGGTCAGTCTGGTAATCCTAACACTTGCATTTTGAAGTGCTTTATTGAATATCTCAATTGTCATACTTAACACATTGCGGCAATGTGCTAACCTTGAGCCACCATTGCCTTTTAATACACACACATATACTGTAAACACTATGAAATTCTGTACTGCTGAGGAAAAATAAAACTCAAACCTTTGGATTTTTAAGTGTATATATGCCTGCAATAATAAATATTATTTATTATTATTTGTACCCGGCTTTTCCACCAAATGTATATAAAGTGAGTGCTTGAGAGTACTGTATTTTGTACTCTCTGTACTGTACATCTGTATGTACAGATTTTTCTGGGAAAAAAGGCATTTTAGCATTAATTACTATATAATGATTTTATGTAATGATTGTTTACATATTTATTGTTTTATTGGATTGTTGAACACCGCCCAGAGTCACTTTTTGTGAGATGGGCAGCCATATACATTTGATTAATAAATAAATAAAATGTGGGGAGTATGTGGAGTAAGAAAAAAATAACACAGGCTAACTTGATAATAAAATCCTGACCGCTTTCTGGCTTAAGTATCAAGATTAGGACTTTCCTGCCTTTTGTTTTTTATAATATCTTGCTTAAAAAACTTACCTGGGGGATATTTTCTCTGCAGAACAAAACTGGCTTGGGGGTACATGTTTTTTTTTTAATAAAACAAGCCTCCAAGGAATTAAAATAAGCAACCTTTCTCCTTAATTTTCTGGTCTAGACTACTAAATGCTAAAAGAAAAAAAAATCATTTAGTGACAACAATCATGTAATTGTTAGATAAAGTTTGACCTTTAGCTCTAGCAATCAAATGTCTTTGTGGACCTTCAAGACCATCTTCCATATAGAGCTCAGAAGCCAAGCAAAGAGGAACTTGGGAATACTAGGGCTGTAGGCTAGCCTGGGAAGTAAAAAAAAACATCCCAGAAGGCAATGGGGGAAATCACTTCCATACGTCTGAGAGAACTGCACAATTGTATCTATGAAGCCCCCATAGGAGGCAAGGTCAGCTAGAGGGCATCTTTATCTTTTTACAGGTAGCATACTCTTAGTTTAAATACATTTCTCTTATTGCAATCCATGACAAAAATCATACAGTTCTTCCTCGACATGCTCTTTTAAATGCCAAAGTTTATTTTGGTGTATCATCAGCAACCTGATCTTTTTGCAGACCTCCCCTCTTTTTTCTTCTAGTAGAATAGATAACATTTCTTCAGATGACAAGGCTAAACAAAGGAGACTTTACATTTCAGAGAAATCTGTCTTTTAAATAACAAGTTGCCTGTGAGGACTTTGATGTACATAATTATTAGTTGTTGGCCTGCAAGAGACCATCAAGCAGATAAGATCAAACAAACTAGCTTTGTGGCATTCAGTGAAGTGAGGTAATTAAATACATTTCTTCCCAGTCAGTTTAGGAACAAAATGTCATCTCCTTACAATAGCTGCCAAGATTGAGAATCTGATAATGATTCCCTCATTCTGGAGTTAGGAAGCCCAAGAAAGATACATACAAATATTTGGTGACTTCCTCCTTTCCCCAGTTCCTTGCTCTGTCACTTACGCTTTTCTCTGTACAACAGTAAAACATTGGAACTTGGTTAAATGTTATGCACTCATGAAGCCTGCTGGTCTAACCATTAGGCAGAGTATAGTACAGTATTTGTCTCAGAGGACAGATGCTGAGAGGAAAAGACTTCTGATAACAAGGTTAAAGAAGAGGAAGTGAACAGATATAATCAAGAGATAGGATCAAAGCAACTTCTGATATGTCCATAGAACAGCTAGAAGTTGCTATTGGCAACAGGCCAGGATGGAGAGTATTTGTCCCTGAAGTCTTTAGGAGTTGAAATTTAGTTGGTACTACCTCATGTTGGACTGCACATACTTTACAGAGATGTAAGAATTATTAATTGCTAGAGCTGGGGCTTTCAAACTTTTTCAAGCCAAGGAACCTGTTAGTTAAAAAAAATTTCCCAGAACCCTGATCTGAAAAAGGCAGCTATGGGTTTTTTTCCCCACTGGAAAACTAGCCCTGACTTTTCTGTTATACCCTAGGACAGTGTTGTTCAACCTTAGCCATTTTAAGATGTGGCTAAGGTTGAGAAACCTTTAAGACGTGGCACATCTTAAAGTAGCTAAGATCAAGAAATACTGCCCTAGAAAAATACAATCAGGATGCAACTAACTAACCAGGGTACCCCTGGCTACATTCAGATGAACTTTTTTCCCCCTTTTGGTCTCCTGCAAAATGCTAGATTCTCTAGAATAGAGTTGGAAAAGCTTGGCCTAGAGTACTTAAAAGAAGTGCATCATAGTATATCCTCTTTGGTTTGCTTTAGGCCTTTACTTATTTAATGCACTTCAGTCTTGATTCTCAAATTCCTGTATATTCATATTTAAATTAATTATCCAATGGTAACTCAGCCTTATTTCTCATTCTTCATTTTCATCCATTACTGACTTATTTTTTATTCCCCCTGCTCTTTGTGAATGGGGTGATTTCAGAGTTGAGCAGAATTATTGTCAAGCCCACACAGCTGGGCAAGATGAAGGAAACAAGAACTACACAGATTTCAGTCAGGTAACTTTAATCCTAGTCAAGGATAAAGGAAGAATATTGGAAATTCTAAGAGGAATTGCCCATTCTCATTTATAGTGAGTGTATTAAGATGTGCTCTCTCTGGATGATTTGGAGTTCTTTGTAGTCAGCTATGTCTTGATTGCTTAGGTCTACCGTCTTCCATTTTTCTCCCCAGACTTGCAGAAGTCGGTTGATACCCTCCTCTCATTCTTAATTGTTTTAGGTTTGGTTTTTCTATATTTTAAACTTTGTACCTGTGTTTTATTGGTCTGTAAACGAAGAAGAAGGGTTTCCCAGTCTCCCCACAGTCTCTCACAATTACGCACCCATCTCTGTATGCACTGTTCTCCCTGCTGTTTATGGCCACTTTCCCCTCATTTGAGCTAATTTCGTTTTGCTCTCCCAGGCTTGTTTTCCAGGTGATAGGCTCATATTACCTTTCCACCTACCCACCACCCACATTTACTGAGTTGGTTTCAGCTTTGTTGTTCTTTGGGGCTTGTTATCTGGCAGTCGAGACACTTCTTTAATGAGTGATCTTCCAGAGACAATTGCTCCTTTCAGTCTCTGCACTACAGGAAGGTAGTTATTATAAACCTTAGATGCAGAATATACTTATGACAGCTTTTGGTCTCTCCTCTTTCAATTGCAATTTTATAAGGCATTTTAGCCTGAGAATGAGATTAGGAGAAGTCTGAGGAAATAAATCTGTGTTAAGTAAGTCTGGTCTGGCAAGTTTCTACACCATTTGGCTAATTTAAAGAAGCAAACAAACTCATATTTCACACAGAACCTTACCAACTGTACTGATTTTTGTACACACCTGCACTGAAAAATTCAGCCAACTGCACAATCTCTTCTGGAGGATGATCATGTTCCAATTTGTATATGAATTCAGGAAGTTGTCAAAGTGGAATCAAACAAAATTCTGGGCATCTGAAGATTTAAAGCATTACAAATATTAAATGGTTTAACATACTATGTTTCCCAGCCAAAGAACTACAATATTTTTTCCCTCTGAAATATTGATCTACTTGAAAAAATATATTATTGTGCCTTTTCATGATATTCTTATAACACAGAAACATGTTATTCAGACTGTACATTTATTTCAAAACTGTACCAATGTGTAAAATTAAAATAAAATCTGGAAGAAAGCAATGGGAGTAGCAAACCACTTCTGCATTGTTGCCAAGAAAATCTCATGGAAGTGTCCATGTAGTCATCAACAGTCAAACTCAGCTGGAATGAATTTATAACTTTCATATATCCCTCAGCAATAGAAAGCCTCCCCAGTTTTTTTTTTATTTTAATTTTTCATTGTTCATAGAATGCAAAGGTTTAAAAGGAATTTGGAAAACATCTACTCCAATCCCTGCCTCATGCAGGAATCCATTGCTACAACAACTATTTCAAAGTGACTCTTTCTTCCCTTGGTGCTAGGAAGGAGCATGGAACAGAAATTCCTGGACAGGATCAAGATTTTTTCTGGAGAAATAATGTTTCAATAGCATTGTAGAAGGAAATCATGGCAGTTAACCCATTGGTCATCCCACTAATCAGCAGAATTGACTCTGTTAATCTGGATGGGTAGCTGGTTATTGTCTGACTCCCTCACTGCTCTATGTGTAATGGTTCTGAAGCTGCATACTCAGGGGAAAAGAACTGTCAGTCTGGATAGAAAGAGTATTCCACCCAGATTATACAAATTTCAAATTAGTTTCATTATATAGTACATCTGAATGCAAACCTCAGCTAAATTTGCAAACTCCTCCTATTTTGCAAAACCCACCACTTAGGCTCTAGTCACATGCATTGTTGATATGTAGACTGATTGATTTTGACCAAGGTTGCAGACTTTGGCAGGAAAATGCTTCTCCATTATTTGTTATAATAAGCAATAATTCTTCTTACTAGTGTCCAAATCATATTAAGGTAAATTCTGATCTATATAAATATACATTCCTACTGCTATCTCATTCTAGTATATCTTATGCCTCTGTTATCACAGTGCTTGACCCTTGATAAGTTTGAAGGCCTAGCTGATGAAACTGAGTTGATTTTTCATGCTCGCTCTCTTCTGGAGGAAAACAAATTCTGGGCTGCTGTTGTCTTTCTTGACGTGGATGCAAAGGCCAGCCAGCTGCCACTTCATGTGAAATACAAGATACGCATGGATATTGATGCTGTGGAGAAAACAAACAAAATCAAAGATAGGTAAGGACAGTCTCTAATCTTTAGGGCACGCAAGCAGGGCCTAATGACATACCAGTGACTGGAGAGAGAAAATAAATCAGAACTGCCAAGACTAGCTCTCCCCAACATGGAATCCTCCAGATCTGTTGGATGTCCCCAATCATCAAAGGGGCCTAATAGGAGTTGTAATTTATTATATTTAGACAGACAGACAGAAACTTTATTTCGGTCACTGACCAATAAAATATTACATTTAGGGGAAAGAGAGCTGGTAAAGTTATATGGATGACTGTTATACAGTATATAATATTTAACTACATGCCAATGTGTGCCCTTTTAAAGTACATCAAACAGTGGTGTGCTGGTAAATATGTTATTATGAGTGCATATACAATCACTCAGAGAGAGAGTGAGAGTGAGCACACGTACCATTACAAAGCATAATGCCTATTTATTAGAACACAAAATCAACCCTACGCATGGAAGTTACTTGGGAATAAGTTCATCTGAATTCTCAGTGCTTACTTCTGACTTTTAAACACCTGAGCTTTAAATAAGGATCCTCAGCCAGCTAAAATGAAAATGAAAATTTGAGCATATAATTAGAAATGCAAATTACTTTGTGAATGTTTAGCAGAGGTTATATTTATAGTCTTTAAGTTGCCACAAGATTCTTCCTTCTTTCCAATAAAAGGTGGTATGATGGCTTTATCTGTGAGATTTGATTTCTGATAGCTCCTTTACTTATCAGGTCCATGGCTGATTCTGCAATTACCAAGTGATGAAAAGAAAACTGCACCTAAACCACTGTTTCCAAACTCTTCATTCCATGAAGTCTAATTATTGGGCCAACTCAAAGATGATAGCACCTGACTGTTTTTGTCAAAAGCTAAGCAGGCTGAGACCTGGTTAAGACTTTGATGGGAGCCCATCAGGAAATACCTGGATGGTAGACCAAATGGAAAGTTGAAAAAAATATTCTAGAAGAAGGCAGCAGCAAACCATTTCCACACTGCTGTCAGGAAAACTAGATTACATCTCCATTACTCCTATAGTTTTTCCTTAAGGGCATGATTTTTCTATCACAGGTAACCAATGTGAAGGCCCCATTTGGATCTGATCTTTAAACCCTTTCTCCCTTGGCTCAATCTCTGTTCTGACAAGAAGCCTAGGGTATCAATTTGATGCTCACAAAGCTTTCCCGTGACTTGCAAATACAGTGTGCGAGGAGTCTAATCTAACCCAAGCAAATGGTTAAAATTCCTTAGTTCTCCCACAAAACCTCAACCAAGATTGGCCTCCACTCTTGGTATTTGTGAAAGGAAGAAAAAAAAATGCAGTTGAGGGCCAATCAAACAACTGACATAGCGCATAGTTTGCCTCTCAGAGTCTGGTGACTGTCACTTTTACCCTAGTCATATCCCCCACCAGCCTGAATCTGTGCTTTGTCTCTGCAGGTACTGGGATCCTGGTCCAAGAGCTGACCCAGTGGATGATCTGCGCTACATCTGGGGAGGGTTTGCTTATCTGCAAGACATGATTGAGCAGGGGATTATCAAAACCCAGACCCGTGTTGATGTGCCCCCAGGGGTTTACCTACAGCAAATGCCCTATCCCTGCTTTGTAGATGATGTGTGAGTAAGAGCAGCCACTGTGATCTGTTTCCGATAACTAACTGGGTGGCTAGCCAGACGGCACTTTGGATCTTACAAATAACACTGTTTTTGCTTTTGATCGTGCTAGAGATTCTAGAACTTAAAGTATTAGACAATTTTGTTCCCAAGGAGTCAGAATTGTATTCTTCTAATTAAATCTGAAATAAGGAATCTAGAACAAAGAACAGTTATCATAACAATTTCTCTACATATTTAAAGTAGAAAACAATAGGATGGCTTTTGGTTTAATACAACCTCTAGTGCTAAAAATAAAAATTAATTCATTAGCAACAGGAGAACCAGGAAAAGTTGCAAAGTTTATAGCTGTTTTTCTGAACTCTTCTAAGCAGGGGAAGTATTCAGTTCCATTTTCAAGAATGAAAAAAGAATACAGGTATGCTGAAAGGCATGTCACCCTCTGCCACAACATTAGAATCCAGGATCATTCAATGATGCTGAATGGTGCAAGGTTCAGAACAGGCTAGAACAAACCAAACAAAAGTTGTTTTTCATATACTACATACTTATGCTATGATGGTAATGATCATTCCCTCTTCTAATAAAAGTGGTTAATTTTTCAGTACCATTTCTTGGGACATGAGCAGGTTAATGTTTTTAATATAAACACCATTTATCTATCTATAGTTAGAGAAATAGTAGTAATAGAAATAATAATAATAATGATGATGATGATGATGATGATGACATTGCAATACCTGGAAACAGCAGAATATAAGAGAATGAACTAGAGAAAATCACAAAATATAAAGACATGCAAATAGAAGTAGAACTATGGCAAAAAAAAGCAAAGATAGTATACCAGTAGTAATAGGCCCCTTGGGTGCAATTTCAAAACACCTGGAGGATCACTTGAACACCATTGGCATTGACAAAATCAGCATCAGTCAATTGCAAAAGGCAGCTTTGCTTGGAACAGTTTACTGTATATCCTGCGACGATACCTTTAATATTATTATCTGCCTATCCCAGGGAAAGATTTGATAGATGGACAAAAATGCCAAATCCATTCTAAACATCTGGCTGAGTGTGCAACCAACCATAATAATAATAATAATAATAATAATAATAATTTTATCCCATATTTGGTCAATGCAAGGTAGCAAACTGACCTAATACTCCTGCCTCCTATTTTCCCCACAACAACAAGCCTGTGAGGTGGGTTGGGCTGAGAGAGAGGGACTGGTCCAAAGTCACCCAGCAGCTTTCATGCTAAAGGAAGGCCTAGAACTTATGGTATCCTGGTTTCTAAGCCAGCACCTTAACCACTATACAAAACTGGCTCTTTAATTAAACTGTATCAGGAGGCCATTATTAAAATGCTGATCTCTTCCAGCATACCTCTTATTAAATTGTTAAAAAACAGTACTGTGCTCCAAAACAACTAGTCCCTTTCCCTGTTTCTGGCTAACATTTGGGACTGATGAAATAAAATGAATTTGCTAAAGGCTTTTCTCTACATCCCAAAGCAGTGCAAGTAATAGGGCTTTACAAATCCCGCTTGCAAACCAGTAAGCCAGAGTCTGATGTTTTTCATTTTTTGACCAGCATATTTCAAAGCAGGGAATAAGGCAGCCTTACCCAATCTCATACTCTCAGGATGTGTTGGAATTATGGAATTCCCATCCAGTTTGGCTAATTGCTGAAAGGCATAGTTCCACCACATCTGGGGTAGCAGGTTGGGGAAGGCAAAACTAAGGTGTTAATCAAGGAAACTTGGATTTAAATCTCTCCTCAGATGGGCTAGTCTCTGTGCAAATACAGGGTGGCTTTATTTTGTCCTGTATTTAATTTTTGTTGTATTTTATTGAGAAATGCTGCTATAAAGTATTAAGCAATACAAAGAAATATATATTGTGAATTAGGGTCTAACAAAATTTGCAGTGTTGCATTCTGCAGCCTCTTTCTTCAAATTTTCACAGTCCTTAGGGTGGAATTTTATCAGGTTCAAGGGACAAAACTCAGGCAGAGGTCTAGTTCTCTCCAAAGACATCACATTCCTTTGATTTGTCATCAATCATCATCTTCCTTAGGTCACTTTTCAACATACTAAGAAAAGATCTTAAAGTTGTTTTAATTGGTTTTGCTCCATGCTAATGATGCCAAAATCCTTATGTGAAAATGAGAAATATATAGCAAAAGCTCAACAGTGGGGTAGTGCTTAAAATGTTGGATTAGGACTGAGGAAACTTAAGATAAAGTCCATTCCTAGCCACAGAAACTCACTGGATGACCTGGGTCCATTCACTCTCAGCCCAACCTACTTCACAGGGTTTCTGTTGTGGGGATAAAATGAAGTAAACTGTCATGTAAGACCATCATATATTTCAAAGTATATGATGGTAGTATATTTGGAGCCAAAGCTATAACAATTCAGCAGAACTTGCCTTTTTGTTCTGCTGAAGATAGTCCCCCCCCCTCCATAGTTGTAATGTAAAGATGAGGAAGAAGAGGGTTACAGATGCCATTCTCAAAGGTTAACTTACTACCATGGTGAACAAAAATCTTTTGGTTGTCACTCTGCTTCCCTTCTGGAATGGGATTACAGTTCCCCGAATTCCACCCAGAATAGGAGGGCATCATGTTAGAGAAAGTTGCATGATCAGGTAAGATCTATTTCCACATGTAACATATCTCTCAACTAATTTTGAAAAAGATTTTTATACACTGATTGACACTATGATGCGAAAGCCTGTTTTGTTATGATGTGTTAGGAATAGATATGGACAGTTGCATGGTTTTTACCAGCCCTTTCCTCCCTTTATGAAACTTTTCTTCCCATTTTTTTTTAAAAAGGCATCTCTGAAGCAACCCTAGCCCCATTTCCAGGAATCTATCTGGAAAGAAGCCCCACGGAGCTCAATGAGATTTACTCAGTGGAATCCAGATACAGCTGCAGGAACAGTCCCAGAATAAATGTCACCAGAGCACCATTTTGTGATTTCAGGATTCTCAAAAATTCCAATCTAAAAGACATCACTCTGACTTGCAAAATAAATCCCTTCTCTGCCAGGAATTACATGACTTCAGTTTATTTTCAAGAATACTCCATTTCTTAGTGATCTGACTTAACAGCTAAGGTGTTCCTTTTGTCTCTGGCTAATGCTATCCTGCTATGATCTTATCTTTGACTCTGAATACAATGCTGCCCCACAGCTTCCTCCTCAGGATACCCAAAATAGAGATAATCCCATAAACACATGATGTGATTTATTTCTGTCTCTCTTCGATTGGTACCTCTCCATATGGTGAATTGATTATATCAGCATGGAGGCCTGCAGGAGGCAGAGAGTGACTCTGGGTCCTTTGAGAAAGGCACAGAACTCTGGCAGTAAGGCCTGGCTGGGTCACAGAATCAGATTGTTAATGTGAGTAACGGAACGCATGTTCCTTAGGAGTTCCACAACGGTGACAAATTGTTTTGTTTCTGCAAAAAGCACTTTTTTTCAACTGCATGGGTGGCTGCTTCAGCCTTCCTCAGAAATGAAGCCTCCCTCAAACTGAGCTCAATTTTTTGTGACTACTGGGATGTGGCCATGTTGTTTCCTTTCAATAATACAAGTGCTTGCTATTGCTTTTTTTCCTGGGTTTTTTTTTTTTTTTGGCCTTTCCAGTCTATCATACAGCCTGGGATGTTCTGGTGCAGTGTTTCTCAAGCGTGGCAACTTTAAGGTGTGTGGCTGGGGAACCTCATCCATCTTAAACTCACTAAGTTTGACAAACACTGTTCTGGTGGCTTTCCACCTGCTCAGATTGCTTTCCCCAATCCTCTTTAAATGAGTTTAAAATTGATTCCCCAAGTGGTGAAAAAGAGTGTTTGTCTCTTCAAATCCCTTGTGCTTCTAAAATTTGCAACCTTTCCTAAGCCTGCAGCCTTAAGAAATGCACATCTGACTCTTGAAAGTATAGAAGCAGAAATCTTTGTAAAAGAAAAACCACTAGAAATGGATGCAAGTGTATGCTCCCAAACACACAGCCCACTATTCAGGAAGCCGTCATGTCATTTCCCTCACATTAGCTTGGAATTCTGGAAGTTGTAGTCCAACATATCTGGACGGAAAGTACCTGAGGAAGGCTTTGATAATATTTCAGTGCTCTGTCTTAGATGTTCATATCAGGTAATAGCAGTTTAATTCTCCAAAGAATTCAGGGGCGCCTTATTTGGCCGCGACGCGCAGGAGTTTCCTTTTGATCCTTCTCGCGGCTGAGAAGCAATTTAAATCTTAAGATGCTTCTCCGATACCTTTCAGAGCAGGGTTGTTTTTCTTTTACATTTGTTTCTTCCTTGCCTGGCAGCTTCATGATTACTTTGACCCGCGCCTTTCCCATCTTAATGGTGCTGGCTTGGATCTACTCTGCTTCCATGACTGTTAAAAGCATCGTGTTGGAGAAAGAGATGAGGCTGAAGGAGGCCTTGAAGAACAGAGGTGTCACGAACGGGGTGATTTGGTTCACGTGGTTTTTGGACAGCTTTCTCATGATGACCGTGAGCACGTTTCTCCTGACGGCTCTCATTACGGTAAGGGAGCAGGAGGGGCGGGGGCGCGGCTTTTGTTTTCGAAGTTTCGAGGTCCAGACGTGCCCTTTTACCCTTTCGCGCTCGAGGTATTAGTAAGAAACAATAGGAGCTATACGTTAAAAAAAAAAAAAAAAAAAAAGGAGGAGGAAGCCTGCTAGAAGACTGGCCTCTTTTCAGCACGTAGCAGAAGGCGCATTTCTTTAGAAGCCCCTTAAGGCAGCAGAAGCAGAGGCATCACTTGGGAGGGACAGATATATCCACGGGAGAGTTTGCCTTTGTGACTCCTCCGGTTGGATTAGGGCTGACAGGTCACGTTCTAAACATCGCCTTCAGGTTGAGGAGGCCTTGAAAAGGAGGCGTCCCTCCGCCTTCCTTTTGAAAACCTGATGGTGAGGCGTGTTTCCCTTTCAAACTCATTTATCACTACCCCACCGGTTGCTTCGTTTAAATACATTATCACTTTGAGAGCTGGGAGGGACACAAAGGCTTATCATTTAAATGGCCTTTCAGCGTGGAGACTTTGGGTTTATGTTTACACTGACCCATTCAAGACAGATTCATAATTATGCCTCAAGATATATTCATTTGTTTGTATATTTGTGGGGTTAATGGAGCTGTGGTCTGTAGTCCAACACCTCTGGGGGATATCAAATTGGGGCCAGTTACCCTAAGTTCTTATATTGTTTTTCTGCTTCCTCATATCATTTATCATAAGTACCCAAAGCTCTGTGGGTTGCTTTGTGATCTGCCCACTTTTAAGATAACGATAAAGGTAACCCTGAAGGCCTGACTCTAATGCTTGCTAAAGAATAAATATATTTAAACAGTGTTGTGAAAGAGGGCCAGCATTCAGTGAGAAAATCTTTGCTGTTTAATTTCTTTGGATTAGTGTCTGAATTAAAGTGGGATAACAGTGTTTCCATTCTATTGGGCCTACATGCTGGTTTTGGATGTATTTTTGATGTCAGTGTAGTAAAGAGTGATTTTTAGACATTCTGCTTTTCAGTAGCTTCTCATTTGGGGCAGAAGGAGGAACAGCAATCAGAATCTGTTCTGCTTTTTCAGTATTGTTTGTATTTTAAGCCATTTACTTCCAGGCAGACAATTCCCATTTGAATTTCTAATTAAAACACCACTGTGTTACAGAGATTAAGTCAAGAAGTAAAGCTGCACTGCAGATTTGTGAGATTCAGAGGAAGCAGTAGCAAAACTAAGGATTGTGTGACTGGTTTCATGCATCATGCTAAACCATCACAATGGCTGAGTTCAAAATACCAGCTAAGCCAAAACCCAGCAAGTCACATTCCTGCTTGTTTATGAGTGAATCAATAAAATCCAACAGTTGCAGAAAATAATAAAACTTAAAAACACAATATAAAATCCATAAATGACAGCAGTACCGCAAACAATTACAGGGATAAAAGATTTAGATTTTACAAATATGTATTTATTTATAGTAGTTCTATACCATCAACTCTTCCAAGGATTCCTGGTGGCCTGGATATAAAATCTGTGACACATAAAACATAAGCACACTCAAACCTGGTGTCCAATAAGCAGCTTCCTTCATTCCTCAAAATGTAAACGCTGTGGAATAAGTCAGTCTTAGCCGCCATCCAGAAAACTGTTAGGAAGGGTACCATTTGTATCTCCAGAAGTAAGCTGTTCCACAATACAGGAGCATATAAAACAAGGTGTTCTAGCCTCCCCTAGCCTCAGTGAAGATGAATGAGCTAAATGGTCTTTTTTTATCTAAAGAAGGCTGTCCTGCAGATTCCTGGACACCAAGTGAGAAAGGGTTGTATAGGTTAAAACCAGCACTTTTATAGTCAGAAGCCGAATGAAAGCCAATGTAGTACCCACAAAATTGGTGTTAAATGGCACAGATGACTGTTGTGCTCTGCACCAATTGGGTGGTCTTCAAAGGCAGCTCCATCTACAGCAGATTTCAGGAGTTGATCTGAGAGGTGATGAAGGCTTGGGTAACTATTGCCAGGGCAACATGCTCCTTCAGGGAATCAAAGAGGTGCTGACTGTCTTCCAAACCTAACTGCTCACACACACACATACTTTTTTTTTACTGAAGCAACCAGGTGCAGCATGGGTCTGGTGCACATGTGGTAGAATTCATCCCACAGATCACCCATCCTATTTCTTCAGAGACCAGAAGTCATGAATTCAGATAATATTGCATGATGCTACCAGAATAATATCTTCTGACTCAGCCCCTGTGGCATCCAGGCCGTGACATATTTGAATGATTTATTCTCAAACTGCTACCCCCAAAACTCACTGCAACCCTTGAGAAGATCTTTCTATATCTTGCCTTCCAAACAGAGTGGTTCACCCTACATAGGTCTGCTGGGGCATAGTCCACAGATGCAATAAGTTTGGAGATGTACCCACACTTTGTCACCCTTATCACTGCATTGTAGGTTCAGACATGAGCTCAGGGAGGTCAGGAACAGATCCTTCAATGTGGATGGGACACAAGCAGGATCCCTACCTTGTCCATATAGCCCAACATCACAAACAGGCATTTACTGCCCATCACCTCCATAGCAGAACTCGTGGTCATTGCTATTTTGTCTTCCCTACCCTAGGTTGCATGTCCTTCTATGACAAATAATCAGTATAGGGTAATGTTAAAGACGGTTCATAATATTCCCTCTTTCCATTTGTTTTTGGCTGGGCTTATAAAGCATGCTAAGTGATCATGTGATTTGTGTCTTAGCAAGTTGTGGAAATCCAGCCATTGATGGTTTAATCAGTTTATTCCATACTGTGATTAATCAAACTTTGGCTTAGCATATTATGTGAATGCCATTCTCTGGAAACAGGAAATTCAGGAAATCCATTTGGCTGCACGTATGATGTGGCAGACTTTGAGATACTGAATTAGAATAGAGTTCAAGTCCACTCTGAATCATAGTGATTTTAGTATCAGTCACTGTCTCTCAGCCAACATGCCTTACAGAGTTGTGGAGAAGTTGGAGAAGGGAGTATCACATACACCTCCTTGAACTCCTGGATGAAGCTCAATCAGTGAGGCCAAAATAATGTTAGTGGGTAACCATGAAGGAACAGATACCATAAACTGAAGAGCCCTGATCTCAGATGTGTCCTAAGTCAAGATGGTGCTTAAGGATATCTTTCTTTTCTTTCCTATACAGCATAGCAAAGTGCTTCGGTACTGCAATCCCCAAGTTCTCTTTCTCTTCTTGTTAACCTTCGCAACAGCCAGCATCATGCAATGCTTCTTGCTCAGCACCTTTTTCTCCAAGGCTAACCTGGCAGCTGCATGCAGTGGAGTCATCTATTTTACCCTCTACCTGCCCCATATTCTCTGCTTTATCTGGCAGGACTGGCTTCCTCTTAAGATTAAGATCATGGCAGTAAGGATTTATTTTATTTTCTTTCTCTAAGGCTTGTTCCAAAGGTATTTGGTTTACAGGTTGTCCTCAGGTGGGACTGGAATTTCTGTCACTAAGCAATGTGGTTGTAAAGCACAACACCATGTAACCACATTGCTTAGTGACAGCAATTCCAGCAATCCCAGTTGCCTTCATAACATGAGGACCACACGGGTCATTAAGCGAGGACCTTACATGATTACATCTTCCGATTTCTTGTTAGCTTCCCCATTGACTTTGCTTATGGGAAGCTGGCAGGGAACATCAGAAATTATGATCATGTGACCATGGGTCACTGCGATGTCACAATTGTGAGCCAGGTGCCAAGTGCCCAGATCGCAATCATGTGACTGTGGGGACGCTGCAATGGCCAAGGACCAGTCGTAAGCACCATTTGTTCAGTGCCATCATAACTTTGAACGGTCACTGAACGAATGGTCATAACCTGAGACCTACCTATATAGCTACTTCTAATTTCAACATTTTGTCCTATGTTCACATTACTCTGTTTTTCATCTTCATATGTTAGCAGTCCTTACCTTCTTTGTAGTCTTTTTGCTATATTTTTATAAAAAAATAATTTTATATGTAGATTTTTTTTTAAAATGTGTTATTACTCTCTTGTGAAATATCTTCAGGACATAAGAAGGAAAGTGTTTTTTTGCCACTTTCTCTTTAGTAAATGAGTGTAGAATTATGGGCTAATTTGTGAAGCAGACAGTTACACAAAGAGGAGAGATGTGAACAGAACTAGAGCAGGGTGTGCTGGATAACCAGAGCAATAATTCCAAGTAATACTAGGGAATGGGTAAAAATGTATTATTTTATTTTTCCTATCTCTGTCTTATTAAGCCAACTGCATGTAATTGTTAGCTTGCCTTCTCCAACTTGGTACCTTCTAGATATTTTGCTTTCAGAATTCTTAGGCAGCATGCTGGTTCAGAAGTCAGAAGCCTAGCACATCTAGATGGTGCCAATTGGGGTGACTGACGTAGGACATAGATTGGAACAACGATGACAACAAAATTTATTAAAGGAAAATATGGACTCGGGGTTTCTGTCTCTCCCTTTTTACTAGCATGGTTTGTAAATCAATTTTGTTATCATTAACTAGATCTGTCTAACTTTCAGTTCCCATTTGGGTGCAGATTTATTAATTCAGATGGGCTTTGAAATCAGCTCTTTTTACTTTCTATGTGCTGCTGAACCTTGTAAAAAGAGGCTTAGTGTACAGAATCATTAATATACATGGCTTATTTGCAATAGAAATATATGTATATGATTTAAATTATAATTACTTATGTGGACGCTGTAAATTAAATGTAGAAATTCTCCAAGAACAACAGAAAATCAATGAAGCTGAGCCATGGGAAAATAGCAAGGAATTCTCTCCATCACTGGTTTAAAATGAATTTTCATACTTTTCATTCCCCTTCCTGCAGTCAAGATAACTGGCTAGTAATAAACTTAAATCATTTGCCTTTTCCTTCCAGAGCTTCCTTTCACCTGTGGCTTTTGGATTTGGTACAGAATACTTATCACGCTATGAAGAACAAGGACTTGGGTTACAGTGGAATAATATCCAAAGTAGCCCACTGGAAGGAGATAAATACAGTTTCTTGTTGTCTATGGAGATAATGGCTTTTGATGGTTTTATCTATGGATTGCTTGCTTGGTACTTGGATAATGTCTTCCCAGGTATGGCCATCAATGTAGTCTATTTGCTGTATGGATATTGTTGCTGCTCAAGGGTGAAACCCTGTCTCTGCTGCTTTAATATAAACAGAGAACAAACAGGGCCAAATATCTCATGTCTCAGAATTATATTATATTAAATATCTCATGTCTCAGAATCAAATACTATGAAGGTGAATGCAAAGTTATGTGACAAATAATCAGCTTATTCAAAAGGCTTCCCCTTATTTTCCTATCCCACTGCAGTCACCCATTGCTCTCAGATTCTATCAGGAATGTTTCTAACACAGTTGGGTTATTTTCAGTATGGTTTCTCTGTACCCAATGTAAGTATTCTCTTTGTTTGCTTTGAAAGGAGGTGCTAAATATGTGGAATCATATAGTTGTGACAGTTCACATTTTCAAATGTGAACTTATTCTGACATTTTAGATTTAGTCAGAGCCTTAAATTCTAACTTCTGTTCATGGGAAAATATTTTCCTGCATTTCATTTTAAATGTAGCCTCTTTCCTCTTGTGAAAAACTGCTTTAGGGAGCTGAGGACCCTTGAGAACAATACAGGATTTGGCATTGAGAACTGCAACAGGAAGTGGTAATAGGAAAACAACTGGGATCCTTTCCTCCTCTCCCCCCCCCCGACCCCATGGGAGTGACATCTTTGAATCCAAACTATTATGCATTATACAGTGTTGTGGGATAAAAGATCTGTGTAATACATTCACAGATAATATGTTAATTGATACTAATGTTTAAAGTCTGATGGCAAATGCTAGGGTAAAAACTGTGTTAGCAACAACAATTCATCAAGATTTTTATAACATTATATTCCAAATGTCTCAGTCCCTGGTATTACGGTAAAGCCTTATCCAGTCTGGTGTCCTCTGTAGGAATTGGATTATAATTTCCACCAAACTTAGGCAGCATGAACAACCCAGTAAACTGGTGAAAGTTGTAATACAATGGTCTTTAAACTATTTGCCAAAACACATGAGCTTAAAAGTGCAAGGCTGCCATTTGCAAATTGCCAAATTAGACAAAAGTTTAATTACCTTATCTGCCAGAAGATGAAGATTATGTGAAATGAATCTTGTTTCTCCTTTACAGTAGTGCTGACAAATGCAGAAGCATCTCCTACATTTGGCGGGTATGATTAGCACTTACAATTTAAATAATTTATGTAAACTCACAGATTTTTTTTTAAAAAACATGGAGGCATTGGGAAGCTACCTTCCTTGCCAATCATCACCCACTCAAACAGAGGACTATATTACTATGTAGGAGAGTCCTTGGAACTTTAGTACAGGAGTGTACCAGAGGAACAGAGACTGGCCAAAAAAGAGTGGTGGATAGAGAGTTTGAAGCACCTATGGAAACTAATGAGGTCTTTTTGAGGTACGGTGGTGGTACCTCTCCTGATAATTATTCTTTTCATGTTGTGCAGAAGAGCAGAAGAGTGGCTGCAGGGATCACTCCTATACTAGCCAATATGTATTTTATTTACTTATTCAATTTATATCTTGTCTTTCTATTCAGGTGAATGCGTATAAGTCCCTCTCCGTAAGACAGAAAGTTGGATTTCCCCATAGTTAAAGAAACTTGTCTGGTCGCATATTATGTGTTGAAAAGCCAAAACAAAGACTCACAAAAGATCTTATCTATAGAATGAAAGCTCACACCTTACCATTCGCTTTCAGCTTAGGCAGTTTTCCAAGACCAGGGTTAGGTGGTTTCTGAATCACAAGCAAAAAAGAAAAAAAAAGTGTTAAAAAAACCTGCAATCTGTCACAGCTCAAGAAACACTTGTTTGTCTTTGTGGTTGAAACAGCAATAGGCTTTCTTTTGCTTCAACGGGCAGTAAAGAGAACATTCTTTGTAGAGATATTGATGAAGATCACCATTACCAGATACAAGCTTCAATAGCTTAAAATGCTACCCTGAAAGAAGAGGTGACTCAAATTTCATGAGCCCCTGAATTAAAATTTGAAGCTGGAAAAGTTTCTCTATCCCAGTTCCCCACTTTTCCTGTCAGGCCCTCTAAACATCTTCCTCCCTTCCCTTAAGAAGAAACACTGTTGGACATATTAAAATTAATGAATCAGTTTATTATCCCATAAACTTCCATGTTGATTTGCTACAATTAATATGGCTACCCCATGGAAATTGTTCCAATTAAAGCAGCTCTCCTCATCCTGACTTCTTCCAACTGTATCTTACTGATCCAGCCACCTGATATGAGCAGTATTGGCTGAAGAGTTACAAATTCAGCACATCTAAAGGGCATCAGGAGGCGAATACTAATAAAGTGAACTGGGAAGTCCTTATTCCACAGTTTGCCTAAGGTTGACGCTTTCTGGAATTTAGATCCTATTTGTTAAATACTCCATAGCTTAATTTTTAATTAGAGTTTAAGTTCCAGAAACAAATATCATCTTGAACCACATTTAAATGCATTTATTCCTTTCTCCTCCTTCTGATGGGGAAAAACAGCATCCCTCAGGGACTGCAACTGGTTTGGGTTCTGTGGTGGATGGGAATGCTTTGTTCAAACTTGTAATGTGAGCGCTGTTTGATGCTAATGACACATCAAATAATTATTTCACAGTAAGATTTGCATTGCCGATGGCAAAATGCAAAGAAGCTTCTGCATCCTACCAAACTGTTTTTATTTCAGGGGACTATGGAATTCCTCGGTCTTGGAATTTCCCTTTGCAGCGATCTTATTGGCTTGGGTTAGGACACCCAAAGGCTGAGAAAACAACAACTGCCAATGGTGAGTTATGTGGAAAACTGATGTTCAGAAATGTCTTGAGCCACTGATTCATTGAGAGGTGAATGCACTCTTGCGTTTATTCCTGGGAGTCTTCAAAAAGATTAGACACAGACATGTAGTGGGAATATTTTCAGGTGGCTTTGAACTCTTGAGTGGCTGGCTATTCTTAGAGTGTTGCTGGAGAATGAGTCAGACTTCTATCTCAAATCCTTCTAAATTCTGCTGAAATAAACTTGCAGTCTGCAAATCATGCCTTTCTTTTTGATTTGTCTGGAAATAGTTGACAATTATAGACTATTAGGACAACTGCTGAATTAGTGAATGTGACTTTGATCTTGACTAGTCTGGTACCAGGCTAACCAGAAATAGAAATAGCAGTATCTTAGGAAACTTCTGACATTTCCCCCACCTCAGAGATGAACCATACTTTACACACATTCTCAACATAGGAGCTACACTAGCTCAACTGACAGGTTGGCTGTTTAAAGTTCATGTCTTGGCATTAAACCTAGTACTGAAAAGATAAGTCATGCTCATTTTGAGCCCCTTCCCTTCCCTTCCCTTCCCTTCCCTTCCCTTCCCTTCCCTTCCCTTCCCTTCCCTTCCCTTCCCTTCCCTTCCCTTCCCTTCCCTTCCCTTCCATCTATTTCAGATTAGATGCTGCCTGACTCCAAATTAACCCTGGGCACCTCACAGCACAAAAATATAACAAATATGCAATCAAAAATAGAACATAAAACATACATGGGAAGATCTAGTGTCTCTTTCCATTTTTTTCAACAGCTGTCATGGAATGGAGTTCTGTATAAGTTACCTGGCAAGCCTTTATAATAATAACAACAACAATTAAGGAAGAAACTAAGGCCACCTGAAACAAAAACATTCAAACACAATTCAGGGTGGAGATCCTAACTTATATGATATCCCCTCCCAGAGCTTTCTTAAAAAGCCAGGTTTTAATGGCTTTCCTAAAGCAAAACAAGGTGGGGGCAGTCAGCTATTCCAAAGAGCAGGGCTGCAATAGAGGGCTGTGCTGAAAACAGCTTCAAAGGTTAGGTGTTTCCCATATGGAGCTGCATAGAAGCAATTTGTAAATAATCAGGCTCTTTTGGATTTCTTGGAAACAGAAGGTAACATGCCTTTCCATTGCAGAAACATGCAAACAGATTGACATGTGACATTCTGCCCATAATTTTCACTTGTACTCCTATACAGAAATGGTCTTTGGATAGGATATCATATTATTTTAAAAAGCCATAATAATCATGTTGCTTCATTTAAAAAGAAATAAAAATCCACAAGTGAGTAATATTTTTAAGGTCAAATAATTATTTTGTGCCATTTTAGTTGATGATATCTCCCTGCAATGTGCCTAACATTTTTGCAGCTACTAATACTCAGTCCAGTAGAACAAAGGAATTTAGCATGTGACTGGTATATTTCATGTTTGTCTATTTATCTCTGTAAAGTACTTTATAATCCTCTTATAGAGTCAGTTTGGTATAGTGGTTAAGGCACCAGGCTAGAAACAGGAGACCATGAGTTCTAGTCCCGCCTTAGGCATTAAGCCAGCTGGGTGACCTTGGGCCAGTCACTTTCCCTCAGCCCTAGGAAGGAGGCAAGGGCAAACCACTTCTGAAAAACCTTGCCAAGAAAACTGCAGGGACTTGTCTAGGCAGTCTCCAAGAACTGGACATGATTGAACAGATTAAAAAAAAATCCTCTTAGCTGCCCCACCCCCCAAAAGCTTATAGAGTGGCTTACCTATATAACTAGTAAAACAGTCCCTCCTTCAGGTTTGTAATCTAAAAGACCTAACACACAAGGGAAAAGGGATGGGGAGGAGAAAGGAAAAATTGTCAAGTTGAGAGCCTGATAAAATTTAGGGCTACTGCAACTGAACAGTAGCAGCAATTTAGGTTTTCTGTGTCTCTTTGCTTCCATTTAGTAGTCATCCAGATTTTTGCAGCCCAGTTACCCAAACCCTGCTAAAGTTGCCATTCTTGTCATGAACAAATGGGTGGACAACAGATCAAGTAGATTGATGGGATGGCTGTTAACTAAGCGACAGTGACACAATCCAGCTATCTCTCCGTCCTTTTAAATAAACACAGTACTTTTTCAGTCCACTGATATGTTCATGGCAAGACTTAACCTCACTTACATCCCATGCATAAAACTCTGTCCCTGTTCTCAAAACATGCAGTCAGCAAGCCAGATTGTATTATCTGAGCAACTGAACCACTGAGATCATTCCAGTGCCTGGAAAAATGCATAAGCTGAGACCATTTTGGGAGTTGCTGTATCACAGAATAGGTAAGACAATATCAGTTCTTCACATGGCCATTCTACTCATTGCTCTTACACTGTACTTCAGCAGCCCCTCCATGCTCTTTGCATCTGATTCTCAGCAGATGAAGGATACTTCTGGACCAACAGAGAATTAATCCTCTCTGCAAACACTAACACATCTTTCCTCAGCACCTTCCCAGACTTTATACATGTTAGGGTCAGAGAGAAAAGGCAGCAGTGTTTTTCCTTTTCAAAGGGATTTTCATTTTGTTGCATTCTCACCTGATAGTTGTTTTCTGACACATTGTGCAAGGAAGTCAAAAGCAGAGGCTATTTCTGTAGATCTCAACCCTGCAAAGTTTTTGTAACCTTTTAAAATGGTATAATTATGATATTTCCACAATGAGGATTTGGAATTGTTTAGTATCCCAAATGGTTAGCTTTGCTTTTTGTGTATCTATTAAATAAGTATTGCTAGGCTACAAATTACTGAAGATGATTTAGGCAAAGCTTTTTAAGACCCTAATGAGGTATTGTAGGGTAATGTCCTTTTTTGCATTAGCTAATTACTTAAATGTGTTGCTATATTTTGAATCTCAAAGTATCTTTATGACTGGCACTGGAAGGTTAACAAAAAACATAGTTGAAAAACCCTGCATGTACAGAAGACAGAATCTTTTCTGTACTGGCAGGAAACTCACAAATGTTGGCACTACCCCTGCTAAATTCTGTATACTTACTAAAATTATACTGGTTCACTGAACTTTGATAGGTTTTAATATTTTTTGGATTTTTTTTTTTTTAAGTAAGGAGAGGCAACCTTTTGATGGTGGGAGAATGCACTTAACAAGGGCATAAAGTACAAGCAGTGATGCAGAGTAGATGGGACTGATTTTTTCCTACTTTGGAGGAATTATTTGAGGAAGCTTTTTAATTTTTAACGTTCTGTTAAGCTTATTATAGGACTTGCACCACAGTTTTAACATGTGTCCTACCTCCAAATGGTGATAAATTGTGCCAACAGTTTTCAGCAATAGAGTTTAGAGAAGATGCCAGAGGCCCTAAAGAAGGGACTCAGAGCTGCAAGGTACCATCCCTGGTTTTAATGTCTCTTTCATTCATACCTTAATTTTGTTGTGATGTTGTTATTTTTTAAATTGTGTATCTAAGTCTTTATAATTTAAATACCTTTGAATATAAACATCAGTTGTTCTTTTGTAACTATTTTTGTTGTCCTAGTACTTAGTTATGGTTATCTTTAAATAACTTGATTCTTAATTAATCTGGAAAAAGGTCCAGAGAAGGAAGGTGTTGTTGACATAAAGGCTGAAGATGAAGAGGTGAGAAAAAGCATGGCTGCTGAGCCTGTCATGGGAGAGAACAAGACTGACGGCCTGAGGCAGAAGGATGGTAAAGAAAAGAAATGTAAACACAAAGGAGAAAAAGAGTGCAAGGAGCAGGGGAAGCCGGAGACAACAGAGGCAAAAGACAAAGATCACATTCCTAGTAAGAAGAGAGAAAAGTGGAATAATCACAACTCAGTTTGTATTACACAAACTTCCTTGTTGCCGGTTCCTTTGCTGTATTGCACATTGTATGAATAGCTACAGGCATTGATGGAAAAGTAGAGGCTTTTTAAATAGTATTGTGGAAGGGTTGAATCATGCACCAAAAAGATTATTACTCAGTAGTTGATCTTCTCTTGCAAGCCAGTTTAAAAAACAATTCCATGAGCACAGCCCTATTATATCTCTAGACCATTCTGTACTGTTGAGAAGATCATATAATAAAATTTTCCTGGTCTTGGCCATATCTGGCAGGGGACTGGGGGAAGTGTTTTATATTTAAATGATAAAAATAAGTAGTATAAGCACATGAAGAAAAAGGGGCCACATTTTTTAGAATGACAATAGCTGGCTTTAAAATATATTTTAGTAATAAAAGTCTACAGGTTGTGAAACTGTAACATGTCTCCCATTTTGTGGCTATGTCAGCATTCATAGTGGTGCTTTAGCATCAAGTGATATTCAGCAATGTTCTGTTACATATTACTAGTAGCTATTGTATTTTTATTTTTATTAGATATAAAATTGGGACGATACTTGTATTTCTACTTTAAACTGAAATTATAGTTATAGGTGTTAATGTTTGTGTGCCCTTGCTTATGGTTCAGGCGGTTCTCTTTTGGTTGAGCTGAGGTTTCTACATTTGGTGACAAGGTGGTCAATCCAACAACTGACAAGCAAAGAAGAATCTCCTTGAAATACTTGAAATAAACTAGAGTCATTTTGGCTGATCATGATTTCAGTTGTGATGATGGATGAACGAAAGCAGACAGTCCTTCAAAAAGATCTGCCCTGTCAAAAAACAAAGATCATTTTACCCAATCTCCTCCTAGCACCTTCTTATCAATGCTTGCAAGCTCTGAAAATGCTACAAAAGCTCGCCTGCCTCTCACTTGGTATAAATGTCTCACATTCTCCCTTTTAACCTCTGAGCTGTAAACAGCTTATGCGATAAAGGAATTTCTGAAAAACATTCAATGAAATCTGAAAAATATTGTCATTTAAGTTTCTTTGACTGGACTTACTTATATTTATATTATACTTACTTACTATATTGAGAGTGAGGAAAGCAGAATCCGGGAGGGAGGGGGAGAGAGAGCGAGTGAGCGAGCGCATTAAACTACATAGGATCTTATGTAGGTATACTATTAAGTTACCTAAGTGATCTGTACAAATGACTGATAGAAACTTAATTATTCATGTTGCATTGCTCCATGTAATTTTGCTGAAATTTAAACATTGTTTATGATGCATTAAGCACAACACTTACTAGTGCAAGCTGCACAACACAAAAAGGGACTGGCAGAGTACAGTGCACAACACAAAAAGGGACTGGCAGAGTACAGTTTTGTGCTAAGCCAATACTTGTTTTAATTATGGTTTGTTGAATTAGTCGTGATTAATGTACTAACCATAATGTAAGCCAAAACCAAACAACCTAATAATTTAATACAATGTATGCACTCAGACATTGAATTATTTATATTATAAATCTTCATGCAATTTGCCTCAATCTTTTTGATATAAGTATTAAATAGTACTATGAAATTTGTTTTTACTGCTGCATTAGTTACTAATACTAGATAATTCATCAGCGTTTTGCACAGAGGAGTAATCATATGTTTGTTGGAAGAAACAGGCTAGAGGATTGCATAGAACAGGCCTCATTTAAAAGTACCTGGTTTGTCATCCAATTATGACTCATGCTGCAGTCCTAATTGCTTATTTGTCCCATAGTTCCTGCCCACAGCAAACGTAAATGTTAGATTTGAGGCCAGATTGAAATTCCTACTCTTTGTCCAAACTTTGCAACAAGAGAGTGCTTATACTCTTCTCTGGCATCTGGAAGTTTCTTATGGACTGTGCTCCTCAGCATCTAATGTCCTTCATTCTTTGAAAGATAGATAATCCATCACTTGTGCTGTTCCTTCACTTTTAACTGTATTGTTGTGAAACTATATATGCTATTCTGCACTATTCACTGGACCATCTCCCCTCTTAGACCTTAACTTCAAATAGTTTTTTAAGTTATAAAAGTAGAAGAGTCAATGAAAGTTCCAGCCAAGGGCTCAGCAGTAGAGTGAGGCACCCCCAGACTCAACACCCCCAGACTCTTCTGGTGCTGAGCAAATTAGTACACAACCTTTATAGAAATTTGCTACAAATCTTGAGGTAATTTGGATAATCATAAGTCAACAAATTCCAATTTACATCTTCACAAATACCCAAGGAGATTATTTACTTTAAAAGCTGTTTCTTTGGCTCTGAATAAAATAAAATACTTCCCAGGGTGACCTTTAAAAGAACACTGTTATGAGCTCAGCCTTTGGACAGCCAGGATGAAGTGAGACAAAAGGAGAACTCTAGCCTTGGTCTACCCTGCGGTACAACAATGGTTTTCTCCCAGTAAGATAAAAAGGAAAGTGTTGTTTTAAACTACAGTGCTTCCATGCAGTCCCTTTTATGGAAAGAAGAAAATCCATCTGGACAGATGTCTTATTTTCATGCCAGGTTCCTATATTGCTACAGATCAGCCCCTGTGTTCTTCAAAGACTGATGCAGCATAGTATCCACTTTAAATTGCTCTATACAAAGGCTGTAGTTACAGTATATGGCCAATTATTCATTTGCAATTGCTTACTACTGTCCAAACTGAACATGTTTCTTTCTACGTTACTGCATAGCTTTATTTATTCATTGGTCTTTATGATATGGAGGGAAAAGCCCAATGCCTGTTCTCTCCGTATAACTTCACAACTGAGTATTTGCAGTTTCTCTAATTGCGCCCACAAATCTGCTGACTGAGGCAGCTTTGTTTTACCCGTGAGAGAGGCAACCTTGCTTTCCATATACTAGCTGTGGGAACTTATTTGCACTGGCAAAAGGAGAGTTTCACCAAATGAAATTGTCCTGTAATTTCTTGGGTCAGAGCTAAAGATTGGCAGCTGAGCAGCATGGCCTCTTTTTTTTTATTCTGTATTGAAATTTAGCCACCATTTTTTATTCCAGTCCTGCTTTTGAAGTTCTAAGAAGTTTCCTCTAAAAGTATCTTCGAGTGATGTCACAGAATTTGAGATACCCACCAAGAAGAGTAAATTAAACTAGGCTCACCATTGTATATGCACTGGCAAAGCCAGACCAAAGGCTGATGATGGGATGTATAAACATTGTGTCAGCTGCAAGTGATCAGTGTTAGATAGTACTTGATAGTTACCACAGGGACACACACAGCCACTCTGCAGGTCTGGTTTGTTTTCCAGCTTTTTAAGCTTAATGTAGTACAGTCAAAAAGAAATTGTTGTTTTAGGATTTCTAATTCACTGTACTAAGTAATGTGACCACTGCTGCTAATAAATTACTTAACCATATAAGAGTTGCAGCCATGTAACTCATCTCTTTCATTTTTTAAATGAATTTTTCTTTGTTTCAAGCAAATCTGTACTTTGAAATGGAACCTTCTGGTTTAAAGCCTGGTGTGAGCATCCAGAATTTGGTGAAGATCTTCTCCAATTGTTCCAAGCCAGCAGTGGATGGAATGACTTTTACCTTCTACGAGGGCCAGATCACTGCTTTCCTTGGCCGCAATGGTGCTGGAAAGACAACTGTTATGTAAGTCAGACTGGCTTTCAGAAAGAATATTGACATTAAGTCAATGGTTAAGTCACTGGACTAGAACTGGAGGATCATCAGCTGTGAAAGCTTACTAAATGGTTTTGGCAAGCCACTTATCTCTCAGCATACTCTAGAGTGTAGTTGTTGCTGGGGAGACTGGAGGAGATCATTTTTAACATAGGACAAAATAGGTAGGCTTAAAGGTAGATACCCATCAGATCAAGAAGTAATAAGATAATCTGCTGAAAGTACATACTCAGATTTTCATTTAATATTCTGAAGTAATACATAGCTTCACAGGAAGATCGTGCTTGACTCCTTTATACAAGATGATAAAACTGAGCATTATATATTAGGCAAATTCATATAATAACAGAATTACAAATTTCATTAACTTTGCTTGGAATGATGGGGTTATAGGTTTGCCAATACCTTTCTGCTCTGATTGTATTTCCTGCTGATTTTACTTGACTCAAAAAGCAAACAAATAACCTAAAATACTCATTGCACTAAGTATGCTCAATTGAAAGCAAAAAAAAAAATGTGTTGCATTTTTTTGTTGCATTCAATGCCCTGTGTGTGCTTGTGAGAGTGTTATATTTAGCTACATTCCCCTCTAAATTGCGGGTGAATGGCAACTGTCATATTGATTCAGAACAGTCCCTTCAATCAAAAGTGGTTCTAGACAACTGTTTGCACTATGATTCAAAAGACATTTTGTTATTCTGTGTTTCTATTCTGACTTTTTCTCTTCAATGAAAGCCTGAAGGATATAAATGGACATTTCCAGGTAGAAATGAATAATATCTGGCCTCTTTGTAAAATTAAATGAAACAGATAGGGCTCTTTGTATAACAAAAATTTTGGACGCGTCCTGACCAGAGTGGTCAGGGAGGCCTGGAGTCTACTTGATATTGCAGCCTAGCTTCCTTGTTTGATAATGGACTGATTTAAATTTCCAAATATATTATAAATTTACATAGGCATAAAGTTATTCCCTGGAGCTATCTGGAATTTAGACCCAGGAGCAAACGTTTCCAATGCAGATAGTACTTCTGTTTCTAGGAGTAGGTTGATCCTGCTCTCCTGTCTCAGCCACTGTGAATTATGAAGTCAGTTTATCTACTTCAGCTATGATAATACTCATTTTAAGGAAGAAAAAAAAAAAAGAAAGATTACTCCAAAATAGGCAAGGTCCTGGGAGAAGGAAATGCCTAATAAATATGAAATAGAAGAAACAAAAGCAGATGTCTCTCTGGAAGAGCCACATTTTCCTGGGGTCAGGTCTTGTGTTCAAAGAGATGGAGAGTATTTTGTCTGGAAAAGCTGAAAAAGCAATGAAATCACAATGTTGATATGCCCTTTGGGCCTATGAGAGTTCCAGGTGCATTGTTTCTCAGGAGTCTGGACAAACATTTTTTTGGCTTTAATTTCCCAATGCCGCTAGGTTTCTTCCTGAGGAATTTTGGTATACTGTGGCCAAGTCAACATTTCAAAGAACTATGGACATTGCAGTACAGCTACATCTGTCAGTTTTCATAGGAACATAGAGATGAAAGTAGGTCATCTAGTCCCACCTCTGCCCTTGCCATTACAGTATAGGAAATCTGCTGGTGCAGCATCCCTGATAGGTAGCATCTAGTCTTTGCTTAAGAGTCTACTATCTTTCAAGGTAGCTGTACTATTCTGAAATTGCTCATTTCTTCCCAACGTTCTATCAAAACCCCGTCTTGTCATTTGAGCCTGTTGCCTCAGGTCAAACTCATTTATGCAACATTAAATAAATCTTCTCCATCATTGGTATGACAGCCCTTCAAATATTTGAGGATGACAAAGTAGCTTTAATTATTCTTCTGGGATTCTGAAACAAGATTTGTGCTTTGGGGGCTTTGTTTTTGAAGCCAGACTAAACATATACGTAACCAAGTGGTCCTGGTCACATGGAGAATTTAAGGTTGGGAAGCACTTAAATAAGTAGATCAGTAAAAATGAGATGTTTAACCAGTTCTGTACTGCTTGCCAATTCTCCCAATTAATGCCAGCCCACTCCCTCTTTTTAAAGCCCAGGCCAGACTACTTTCCAAGTTCAACATAGGGAAAATATTTTTTAAAATACAGGGTGGGTAGAGAATATATATTTTATTAAAAACAAACAAACCAGAAGTACCATTAGAAACCCTTTCATATTAACATTTTTTGCAGATCCCATCTTGAACTTCCTACACAGATAGCATCTTCAGCCAATAGGAAGATGGCCTTAAATTTAAGATAATTCCTTTCCAATAGAAAAAAATATACAAAAAAAGTATACACATAAAATTACTATCCAACTGTCCAGTATTCCTTCCTTACTATCCTAGGTTTGCCATCTCCAGCTGAAATAATTTCACATGATTCTCTCTACCTTAATAAGTGTATGTGGCCAGAATCTATACTTACAAAGAGGTCAGAGTTAAGACCCCCCCACAACTACTTAAAATTCATTGTCTATAAAATATGGTTCTCCATTTGTCAGATGAATTGATTTCCAATTGGCATACATACTGGATGTAAACTTAAATTCTCCCTGTTGTTAAACTTGATCCATGGTGACTGTATGAACATATTTTTTGGCAACAATACAGAAGTGTTTGATCACTGACTTCTTCTGGGATTTTTTTTTAAACTTACCAATCTACCCTACAGCTCTGTTTCCAGATAGTAACCTGGCCTAACCTTGCATAACTTCCAAGTCCAGACAAGGCCTATACTCACAAGCTACTCTCACACAGAGACATGCATACTCTTACAGAATAATAATAATACCATCAAATGGTATAGTTGCACTTGGAAAGGCTTGAAAGGGGAGCAGGAAGAAAACCAGATGGGAATAAGCAAGGGGAAAAGAAAGGAAAAGCAAAGAATGGCTTTTTATCTACCAAACATAGGCAAAGTGTATATGCAATGAGGAAGAACAGAGGGACAAACTGCTGCCATCCTTTCTGCTTCAGTGAGTAGGCATGCTATATCTGGATACCAGAAATCCAGAGGATTGCAAATGGGAGTAAAGAGGAGAACATCTCTTTGCCATCATTTGGTGCTCCTCTGGATATTACAGCCCAGACATGGCTTTCTTAAATGAGCGGGTGATTTAGAAATATGCGTGTTTGCTTTTTGCAGAAAGGATTGGCCATATATAGTGGTCAGGACAGCAAGGAAGGGCAGGAGGAGGTACCATGTTACCCTGAGTTTATGTGAGGAACTCATTCTCCCAACCTACCAGAGAAACAACTTCTGTCCATCTTTTATCACTCTTTATCAGAAGTAGTGTTTTCCTACTTCTGCTGGCAGAAGGGGTGCTATGGCGTCTGTCAGCTGTACTTCATTTCATTGGAGGCAAATGAATTTAATTGACTATTGTGCACTGGGATGAGAGAACTCTCTTCCTCCTTTCATTGGTTGCTCCCTCTACAGCCATTTGGTCCTGGGCCGCTGAGTTACCTGACCTTTTCTGAAGGACCCTTTCCCCTTGTAATGGCATGAGGGAATGACCTTGGGAGACAGGAGGAAGAGCCTCAGACTAGACAACCATCATGCGAAAGATATCTCAGCCCACAGAAGCAAAAGGGGCATGGGAAGCGTCTCAGGAGGGACTCTCCCTAGTTTTCTGGAAATTAAAAGTAAAAGAGGGGAGAAGTGCTTTCAGACTTTAAAGATACTGTTACTGTAACCTTACAATAAAGGTAGTGTTAGTACTCATGGCTTGTACTTTTTGTCTGGACTTCCCTGAAGGGCTGACACTCCTGGACTTTGTGACAAATAACAAGCAACTGGTGCTTGCTTTCCTGGCACAGGTGGGAGAGGTAAACAAGCTGGGAATTCACCAGCTAATAATTATATTGGTGGTAAATAAGACTTTTGTACAATGAAATCTGAAAATAGGAGTTATGTTTAATTTCTTTAAATTTGTAGGTGGAAATCTATATCTTACATCTCTATTTCAATATATATTTATCTTTCAATTAATAATATAGCTAGCAGAATCAGTAACAAAACTTAAGTAGTTCCTTTCCTTTTAGTGTATTCTCTAATTTTGCCCCCTTTATTTTTTGCTTTTGACTTGTAAGAGTAACTGAAGAGTTTAACATAGATCAAACAATCCAGTCAAAGGATGTAGCAATTACATCTTTCCTTAACAAACTTCCTCAATTAAGAAAGAATTGGGAAATGTGGATGGGTTACATGGAGAAGAAGCCCATTTAATATTTTTCTCAATTTTGTGTCCCCAAATATGTTCAGACTACAGTTCCAAAATTTCCAGTCAACATGTTGATTGGAAACTGTAGAAATTGCAGTGTCAAGTTTTATTAGATACAGTACATTGAATAAAATGTACAAATTAGCAAGGCAATTACACAAACTAAAAACATACTAATACATTCAGTTTTGCATTGTGTTGACTTGAATGTCTCTAGAGACCTCAGGCACCAGCTAGTGAATCTGTGGTCTCCAATTAATCTGAAATTAATGGTAATAATAGCTATAATTTAACTCTTATTTGCAATTACTATATTATCATGATTACTAATTATGAATCATAAACATTCTTAATTAAAGTACAAGATTCATGGGTTTTTGGTCTTTTTTTTTTTGGCTAGGTCTATCATTACAGGTCTGTTCCCACCTACATCTGGAACAATACTGATCGATGGAATGAACAACCAAACACACATTGATTCCATTCAGCAGAGTTTAGGCATGTGCCCCCAGAACAACATCTTGTTCAATCAGTAAGTGTATTTCAAAGTTCTCTAAGAAGCCTTGGTTATCCTTTGGTCAGTAAAATGCTATAAGGTGCCATGATATAAGGAACAGGTCAAAATTTGCAGGTAATAACACAAGTGCTGCCCTTTTTGTACATTTGTGTGACATCAATGCACTTACAAAAGAACTGGGTTTTGGATCATGGCACCATGCCACTCTGTTGCAGACTTTGATCCCCCATCCCCTCTGACAGATGCCCTGCATATTATTTTTGAAGAAAGGATGTATCTCCATTCTTTATTGCTTGCTTGATTTCTAGTTATTTTATCAAAGTTACTACTTGTACTAAATAAAAGCTGGTGTTGGCAAAATGTTACTTCAGTATTGGCACTCATTATCATCTAATTCTAGTCTCCAGTTCTAATTTATCAAGATGGATGCTGAGCTTCTAGATTAGGAGAGCAAAGTACAGTAGCAGTAAATAGCTTTTAGGCCTGTGAAAGGGCCCTCCAGATACTATTTCTATCAATTCTCTCAGATACTATTTCTGATTAATTATTTTTTCTCCTTTCTCATAGTTAATGAAGCTATATACATTTTTTAAAAATTAAGGCAGTTGGAGAGATTGCTTCCAATTTTTTTTTTTTTGTCTGCGCTCAGTCATTACTGACCCTGCAGTGACTGCTTGGACGAGTCCTTGCAGTTTTCAAGGCAATTGTTTCGGAAGTGGTTTGCCAGAGCCTCCTTCCTAGAGCAGAGCCCAGCTGGCGAGCGCAGGAGGCGGGGTTTCCGTTGCTTCGTGCCCTTTTCGAGCAAGCGTGGTTTCGCGCTTACCGGCAACTGGTCCCGACTCCCGTGCAAGCGCCGCCAGCATTTTTCCTCCCACCGGAGTGAGAGTACCCATTTATCTACTCACGTGAGTTTTCGACCTGTTGGGTTGACAGGAACTGGGGAGGAAACAGGAGCTCACCCTGTTTAGCGCGAAGGCTGGACTCGAACCGCCGAAGCGTCAGCCATTTCTGGCCAGCAACTTTCAGCGTCATTAAGCCGCTACGCCACCGCATCCCCCTTGCTTCCAATAGTGTGTACCTATTTCTTTTGCCCTTGAAGAATCAAGATTGTACTTGTATTTTTGAAGAAATAGGAAAAGCAATGAATGCAACATTCTTTGTTTCCGTCGGCCAACTAAAATTACCATTTTTTTTCTTTAGTCTTACTGTTGCAGAACACATCCAGTTCTATGCTCAACTGAAAGGAAGAAGCAGAGCAGAGGCAAAACTGGAAATGGAAACAATCCTAGAAGACGTAGGCCTGCCACATAAAAGGAATGAAGAGGCACAAAACTTGTCAGGTGTAGAAGTTTGCCCCAAAATCCTCTGTACCTTTTTAGCTCCTAAATATTAAACTGCTGCTGCTGCTGCTGCTGCTGCTGCTGCTGCTGCCGCTGCCACCGCCGCCCCTCAAAGTGGAATTAGAGATTCAATTTAAACTGATTATCCTGATTGAAAGTCAGGATGTCATCCCAAAGAACATAAGGATGCAACTTCAAACAATGTTAATTGAAGTTGCATCCCTTGTCCTTGTGAGTAGAACTTTTTTTTAATACAATCCAATTAACTGGTTTAATTTGCTTTATAGAATTGGGGGTTTCCTACATAGATTTTTAAAAAATATACTTATTTGTGGTAGAGATTATTGTCCTTATGTTTCCATGGGTGGCCAATTTAAGTCACTCCACAGAGATTGGAATATTTGGAATAATCTCTTTTTGTTCTGTATTAAGGCTGTATTTCTATCTTTAATTTTGTTAGACATTCTGAGTACTTTATAAGACAAATGTTTAATATACATGTTAAATAAGAATTCCAGACTGGTGCTTTGTTTGTCTGATGGTAAAACCTAAACAGGAGTCAAATGGTATCTTGAAGTCTAGCTTACTTCCTCTGGTATAAACTTTTATGCAGATTAGCCCATGTTATCAAGAGCTAAAGTGACTACCTTTGAGAATATACTAGACTTTGTAAAGTTTGTTTAAATATTTGATGTAAGCCTCGTTGTATGCTACCTAAAAAGCAAATTTTCCTCTAGTAAACAAGCACTTTCTTGGGTAAAAATGTATAGCTATTATGTTTTAAGATTTTTTCCCTGTTTTTCCTTATTTAGGGGGCATGCAGCGGAAATTATCTGTTGCCATTGCCTTTGTGGGTAAAGCAAAAGTAGTAGTTCTAGATGAACCTACTTCTGGAGTTGATCCATATTCCAGGCGCTCTATTTGGGATCTCCTTCTGAAGTACCGCCCAGGTAATTTGATTTCAAAAAAGCAACTCTGGGTTTAAAGCATCTTTATGTAGCATGTACATAAAGCATGAGTTACTTGATAACTGTTTGGGTGTGTACGTGTACTCTGTGTTGAGCGTATATTGTGTGTTCTGCAGCAGCTGCACAAAAAGATTTCAGTCCAGATTGATATCTTATTGTCTATCTACGAATAATTATATTTTCCTTCTGAAGATATGTTTCCAATTAAAATGAAAAAGCAGCAATCATAAAGTTCATGGACCTTATGGTGGTGTGTAAATGCCTCTACATCTTTCCAAATACACTGAGTACTCTCTGGGAGTCATTGGCTTGTTTATTGTGATTAAGATTACAAAATGACACATATTTTCCACCAAAGGGGGATGGTGGGAAATAACACCTGTCCCTGACATACAACTTTACATACTTCGTCTTGCTTTATTAGTTGACAAGCCTTTGTAGTCTAAAACCTAAGGCTGTTAAGACATAACTAATTATATATAGGCAGTGTTTTGACAGGTGCACTCAACCCTTTCCTCATTATTACCTAGCTACTCAACCGTGGGAGAAACTATTATTTGGATGAATAAAATTAATGGATAATCATACTTTATTTAATAAAAGTGATGCTGGATTATTATACAAAGTAATAGACGTTTTGGGCACAAAAAAGTCACAAAGATATTAGTTTCATTATGTCAATTAATAGCTTGTAACTATTATAAAGTTTCAGTTGATCTAATGAAGTTATTACGTCTGTGAATTTTTGTGTTTTTATAGCATTTGTTCCTTTTCTTGAATTGGGCATTTACTCCTTAATTAATTGTACTAGTCATATTTTTATATAATAATATACTACATGCATTTCCCTCACATGTTAAGGGCACCTTTTGAGTAAGGGTTTTGTGAGGTAATATGTTTCAAGAACCAAGGTGAAAAAATGCTGGTAGACAATGTTTGTAAGATTGATTTCTATATCTTTAAGTGAATTAACTTATTAGTTAATAATTTAATTGTATAACATGAAATTAGTATATATGTATGATTGACTTAAAAAAAAATTATAAGGGATGCGGGCTTTTTCATTCTCTCTCTCTCTCTCTCTTTTTGCATTTAATAAAAATTAAATCAGAGGTTTTTTTAAAGTCTGAACAAATAAAGTTAGGAACTAGTAAAATATGAAGTTCAGACAACAGTTGGAGACCTTGCTTTGCTTATTCAAAGAAATAGCTGCAACTTGGAAGACTATTAGAAATCAGTCATATGATTTTTGTCAGGATCTGCAGTGGCTGTTTAGGTCTTTGTGTGATTGTAATAGGTCTACCCTTTTTTGTCTATAAATGATAAATATTTTAAGCACTCATTGGCATCTGCAAGCTGGAATCCTTTCCAGATCCATCCATTTCAAAATATTCCAGTAAACTGTCTTCTGAGTTTCAGTACAAAATAACGTTATTTCTACTGATCTGTGTACAATCAAAATATTATGGGGTATTTAGGCCTGGGATAGCAACCTTTGGCATGTGAGCACCTTTATGCCCATATACATTTTTCCTGCCAGGAAAATATAAAATGATATCCTTTATAATTTTAATTAAAAAGGCATATTCATATGCTGCAAAGCCTTTCATATTTTTATTTCTAGGCCACCACATGGAGCTCTTGAGCATTTTTAGGAAATAAAAATAGTGGGTGCTTTGCATGGAAGTGTGTCCATACACCCATGAAGCAAAGAGAGCTAAAAGGGATAGCGGATAGCAATGTCACCTCTTTGTCTTGTGGTAATAGATGGCTACTGTGGCAGCTATTTTGCAATATTGCCAACAATATGCTCTCAACATTCCCATGGTGCCCAGCACAAAAAGATTGCCCACTTCTGATGTAGATATTTGAAAACTGTAAGTCTGGTGGGGAGATGGGGACATTGTCCATCATTCTCTCTGCCCCATCCTCTGTGACAGATTATCAGTGTTTGAAGTAAAGAATAAAGAAAAACTAACCGTATTTGTTTAAACCCAGTTACAGAACTGCATACAGTTGGAATGCTATGGTTGTAGTAATTCTTTAGATCTTCCCTGTTAGCATGAAATGGTCAGGAATAATGGGGTCCTGTGTGTACAATCCCCCGCACCAACCTCCAGGTACAATTTTTAAATGCCTGAATGAATGTTTGACAGATCTGTTGCTTCCTCTCAGGCAGAACCATCATTCTGTCTACCCACCACATGGATGAGGCAGACATCCTTGGGGATCGCATTGCTATCATTTCCCAAGGAAAGCTGCACTGCTCAGGATCACCTGTTTTCTTAAAGAACTCATTTGGATCAGGCTTTTATCTCACCTTGGTCCGCAAGATGAAAAGTGTCCAAAATGATCAAAAGGATGCAGTAAGTGGTTAGCACCATTTTGCATGAATAATCTGCAAACAGCATTTGCTCCCAGATGTGAGTACAGATATTGTGAGTTGACACCATAATTACATACATTCTATTCAAGGGGGAGGAATCAAGTGGCATTACTGAGAGCTTACCTGCATGGCCTTTAAATATCAGGTATGCTGTTCTGTGCTACTTCTATGGCAAAAATGAATGTGAAGCAAGAGAATGGAAGAGCCATAGAATATTGATAGGGGAATCTCAATTGATAATGTTTGGGTGGGAGTGGTAGTTGAAGAGATAAATTGAAGTTGAGGAGCTGAGAAAGGAATACACTGAAGTTGAAGAAGAAAGGTAGAGAAATAAAACAAGTAGATAAGTCACACAGAAGTAGAGGAGGATGGACAATAGAACTGATAGGTCGAAAGGATGAAGAATTAACTGCCTGTATAACTGCAGCATAATTAAAAGCTACGTAAATGTTTTTTGATTACTGCAGTACCTTGTGCCTGGGTCTACCTTTGAAGATGGTTCAAAAACTTGAATCACTCCAAATTTTTGCTGCAGATTTACTAACTGGGATTGGCTGATCATATGATGCAAGTATGTTTCCAGGCCCAGTTTGAGGTTCAAGTGTTCCCACTCACTGAAATGAGATGGATGGCTATGAGGAAGAAGGCTTTCTGAGTTGTGGGATTCCATTTGCAGAAGGCTCCTCCCAGGAAGGCATGCCTGGCACCCATATTAACATCATTTCAACACCAAATACATTCCTCCCAGGCACTTCTATAATTTCACATTCAATTTCATTTTGATTGCCTTATTGTAAGCACCTAGTTTTTGATATGGCGCAATAGTGCCCCCTAAAGCATCAGGGAAGTTGTATTAACAGAATGCAGCTTTTGTTTTCCAAAAAAGTTGCTTCCCTGTAATCCCACTGATAGAGTGGCATAACAGTTGAAAACTAGATTGGACCTTTATCATTCTACCAGGAGTCACTAGGAAGATGGTTGTTGACACTAGCAAATTCTGATTTGCTAGGTAGGCTCATGATGTCAGGGCAGAGTATTTTATGTGACTGAGCAAAACAGTAGTCTGTCTCCCCCAAAAGGATTGCTTTCACTTATCCTCCACATTCTATAAACTGAGAAAAAGAAGAGGAGGAAGAGGAAGTGGGAGGGAGGGAGGAGAACCTCCTGTGAACATCCAGGCAGGAAGCCCAGATGATTCTTTGCCATCACTCTCTGTGCAGTGAATATGTGCTGACATCAGTATCTTATTCAAGGACATAATAAATATCTAGTTTAGTTAGCCTGATTGTATTGATTGTTTTGGAATTCTCAGTGTGTGGCAGTAGCCTTCTCTTGCTTTTCCTTGTTTTCCCTTTCCCCTAATAAACTTTTAATCTAGAGATTTATTGGTTTAATAAGAGAATTTGTAATTTTAAAAAACTTCACCATATGGAAGGCTGCATGATTATACATCTATGCCTTATGTTTCAGGGCTGGGCAATGTTTGTGTTCTATATTTCTAGGCTTTGGGCAAGGGGATGCAAAACAGCTTCCTTTCTATTTTATTAGAGCTGATCTCAGGGGAGAAGCCACCAGTACAAAGCCTGCACTGTTTGCCTCTCAGCTACTAAACCCAATTTGAGCTATTGACATTAGACTATAAAACATAAAAGGCTTAGTCCTAAGTACTTATACACCAGCTCACCTAATAGCACCTAATCTGAACTCTAAAACCAGCTGAGGAGGACCTGTTCATGCTCCTATATTGGTGAAATGGCTGAAAGTGTGATAGGCAGAAGTAGGGCCTTGTCAGTGACAGCACACAAATAATGGAACTGTCCCAAAGGGAGCAGCCCCCTCCCCACTTTCTTCTTTTAGGTAATAATTGAAGACATGTCTGTTCACCCAGAATTTGTCAGATAACAATCAAGGGTTAGACTACCTTTTAAATTACCTAGTGTATAAGTTTTCGATTCCTATTTGAACAGAACTACTTTAATTTGTGTAGTTATTGTTTTTAAAGATAGTTGGTTCCTTTATGAAGGTTGTATATTCCACTTTGGAATTTTAAATAAAATACCCCATTGCCAATATGCTGCAACTCCATAGAAACCAATTACTTCTTAGAACAAGTGGATAAATTTCCACCAAGATTGAGGAGAAGGCTGTTCTTCCCTTATCTGGAAATGCTCATACTGTGTAACTATATTTATCGTGTAATATGAACATACTGAAAAGTCTGATAATATTACTTGTCTTCTTTCAGACCTCCTGTAGCCTAGGATCCAAGTGTTCCTGTTCCTGCTCCAGCTGTGTACCTGTGGACAAAGGGGATACTGTTGAACAGGAACTAGATGGTGAGAACAGGGTTTGTTTCACATGTTCATTGCACAATGTTATGAGATGTAACTGGCTTATTCACTTTCACAAACAATGGGTCTATCAGTAGTTATTAAGCATAATAAATAAATAGTTTCAGAGAACAAGGTGCTTGGAAAACAACATCAGGGAGTGGCTATGATAATGCTCTCCTTGGAGGCCTCTGGCATAAAAGGCTATTTGTGTTCAGCAGGACTCTTGTGCTTCTACGGGATATATTATGTGATTTTGGATTATTTTTTGTAATCCCAACATTGCCACAATTCCAACTTTTGAGCAAATGACTCTTGATCAATAACCATTTGCTTCTATAATTATTAGAATGTATACAACTGGAATCAATAAATTTATCTTCTGCTTCAGTTATTATTAGATGATGATGATGATTTATCCTCTGCCTTTTTCTTCAATTTGCTTTTTAATTTTTTTTTTTCAAATAGTTGTGAATACAAAGTTTTTGTAAACCTTCAGTTAAATACATCTACCAAGGAGTTGCAATTTCAGTGGAAAATCCCCAGGTGCTGCTGCTTTATGTCTTTATTTTAATATGGTACTTGCAGAGAGTGTAAACTGTAATCTTTGAGTCTACTTACTTGATAGTGTGATTCTTGGAATGTATTTGACTGAACCACAAGGGTCATAATCTATAAAATGAGAGTAGCTATACTCTCTCACCTCCCAATAGTGGGGGTTTTGCAATCAAGCAGATACCTTAATCAAGGAACTACTAAGGAGAAAACTACACCCCCACTAAAACTGGCAGGTCAAGCTACTGTATATAAGCAGGGAGCAAACCCCACTCTCACTCACACTGATGATGTTACCTAGTTGGGTAATGCAAGCAAACAACCAAGTTCAGAGAGCACCAAGGTCTCTCACCTTTTTTTATAGATCTAATAATATACAGTTCATTTATAATGCACTTACTTTAATTCCTCAACTAGGTGATGTGAATGAACTGAATGAACTTATCCATCATCATGTTCCAGAAGCACAGTTAATTGAAAGTATTGGTCAGGAACTTGTCTACCTTCTGCCAAATAAGAATTTTAAACAACGAGCTTATGCCAGTCTTTTCAGAGAATTAGAGGAAACCCTGGCTGACGTGGGACTCAGCAGTTTTGGGATCTCAGACACACCACTTGAAGAGGTTGTTAATCTTCAGATATTCAAACAGTTTACCTTTGTCCAGTACTTTCTTTCATATTTTGGATGAATGCCTTAAATTAAATTGTGTAATAATCTTCTGCTGATATTAAACCAGTGTTTGTATTTTTGGAGAGCTAGAAATCATTTCTATAGAGTAGTCATTTTTTTCTGCATTGTAGTAATAACTGTTACAGTAGTAATAACTGTTACTACAAAAATTAGAACTGTGATGGCTGAGAAAGATAGGAGTTGTAATTTAACACATCTGAAGACACCAAACTAGAGATACCAGGTTAAGGGGATAGAGATGGGATAGTTAGTATAATTCTTTATATTATAATTAGTATAATTCTTTATACTATAATTCATATAATTCTTTCTATCACCCTGGTTTTTTAAGGATTTTTTTGTACACTTTTAGGGATTTTTTAAACAATAATTAAAATATAAAACCAGAAAAGCAAGATTCTTCACTTGTGTTGCACTGAGTTGGGGTGGGGGGATATGCATAAAGATGCAGATGCTTGCTTTGCCTCCACATAGCATCTTCTCATGCACCTGTCTTTCAGGTTTTCTTGAAGGTTACAGCTGAGGCTGATCTTGGAATACAGAATCCAGGTATGCACTCCATGATCAAGTGTCTGGAGGCCAAAGGTTGTATGAAAAGTCTTCCATATTTTAATAAACTACAAATTTAAAAGTGAAAGCTGCTAATTTCATTATACTTCTTACCACCTATAACATCCAATAGTGGTCACCCAAATCATGTGTTTCTTGTCTCCACTTCATACTATCAACTGCTCTTGCTGTAGGTTCGGAGATGGAAACATTCTCATATCAAGAAAAGAGTATATGTGTCTGGAAGTACCTAGCCAATCTCCAAGGTAGAAAGGATTAAAAAGCCTATGTAAATATTGGGTCTGGTCATGCTGGAACCCCACAGTTAAGCTATCATCCTGCCAATAGATTATAAAGGCAGTTCACTAACTTATATTAAGTCCTTAGAAATGTCCTGTTGTAATTTCTACAAGTTCAGTCTTGAAGAAGTAAATGGATCTGTGATTTGTAGGACTGAAAATATTTTTCAATGTGCCCTAAACAAAATTGGCATAGTCATTCTGATTTGTAAAATCCAGGAGCTACACAGGAGATTGCTTCCACTGGGAAAAAAGAGGGAGCCCACCAAAGAGCTTCACCAATCAGTTGTGCTTCTCAGATACCTCTGTTTATGGAAGGACATAAGAGTGTTGGCAAAGGATCTAGGCAGAATAAAGGTAGCCAGCTTATACTTCAGCAAATTAAAGCTCTTCTCATCAAACGTTTCCATCATACCACCCGTAGTATTAAAGATTTCCTGGCTCAGGTACATATTTATCTTTTTTTTTTCAAATGACATATATCTAGGTTAATGATAATAAAGAAGTGTAGTCCTAGTGTGAAAGTCCAGAGTCTACATTATAGAATCAACTATCCCTGTTCAGTATTTAAGTATTTAGTGATTAAGATGTTGGGCTGGGATCAAAAAGATCCAGGTTCAACTCCCTACCCAAACATGGAGCTCACAGGGTGCTTTTGGATCCATCACATTCTCTCTTAGACTAACCTATTTTGCAATGTTATTGTTGTGAAAATAAAGTGAGGGAAATTCCCATATACCCTGCTTTGAACTCCCAGAAAAGCTAGACATAAATGTAACAATAAATAAATAAAAATGTTTTTGAGTGAGAATTATACAACACATGTGTAACTCAGAACACTCTTTTGGCTAGGTGTTCATGTCCATGGAGAGGCTATAGTTTGGTAATGCGTATACTCTCCATGCAGTGGTGCCAGGTCCAAGAAAGAAAGGTTAGAAAGTCACTGCCAAACAATACTAAACTACCTAGATGAACCAATGCAGCTTCCTAAGCTTCTTTAGTCTTATCATATGCAATTGAGGCGCCATTAATAAGATCTTGTCATTTATGTGTTCTTCCACAACTATGGGAGAATTAAAAAAAAGAAACTGAGATTTACTATGCAACCAAATAGGTGAATTACAATCAGGATTAGATAGATTTCCAGCACAAGTATCCACTCTGGATCTTCTTGTGTCTTATATCTGAATAGGACTATACACTAATAGGATATTGTGTGAAAGCAGGTATCTGATATGTTCCATGTTGCCGCCAGATTGTTCTACCTGCTAGCTTTGTGTTGCTGGCTCTGATACTTACAGTCATCATCCCTCCATTTGGTGAATATCCCAGCCTAACCCTCCACCCCTGGATCTATGGACATCAGTTTACTTTTTTCAGGTCAGAGGATTCCTTAGTATGTCTGTTTTTAAAGTAACATTGTCACTGATGTTTCCTAAATACTAGCTAGTTATTACTAATTAATCCAATACCTTCTGTAAGGTTTTATTTTTCAGATTTCTGCTTTAAATGAGTCTTTACCTACTGCTACTTTGCTTTGTTCCTAAACATATTTCCCTAAGTAGCTAAGATATGAGATGCTGAAAATATGCAGATAAGCAATGGCTCAATAAATGGGAATGTTTGTCATTTGTGACCAAACCATATAATCATAAACATACTGTACATTTATTGATTATTGTTCTTCATTCTTGTATTTTTAACAGTATTTTTATTTTAACTGTAGTGTAAACTGCTGGGAGTCAATTCTGATTACTGTGGTACATTAACATTACAACGTAATGTAACACAATACTATAAATGGAGAAGACAATATATATTATCCAAACTGAGTTTGATTCCTCATGATTTCATGGGCAAGTTCATGTAATTTTCTGAGCAACTGTGCTTTGCTGTTGCCTTTTTCTGGATTTTTTTAAACTTCTCGGCCTCGCATACAACCTGAGGTTTTCTGGTGGACTCCCATCCATGTTCTAACCTGGTCTGACCCTGATTAACTTTTCAAGATCAGACAAGATTAGCTAGACTTTGCCATTCAGTTGGAAACATATATACATCCAACATCTCCCTATTCGCATCATTGCTAAATGCACGCTATGGGACTTATCATCTCAGTCTTCAGAGGCTAGGTATGCTGAGTTTCAGGAGGTGTTCCCACTCCATCCCCAGACTTTCACCTCTCAGGATTTTTTTCTTCTGTCTCTCTTAATATATGGAGAAAGGAGCTGTCTTTTTTTCCATGTACAGAGCAACACTAAGTAATTGGAGATTTGATGAAAGGCGCTACAATCTAGCCCTGACCCACAAAGTCATATGAATATTGGAAAGTCTTCCAGAAAGAAGGCTCACTCATAACCAGATAAAATTTCTTCACTTTGTTGAGATATGACATTGCGTTAACCTAAATCTAATACCAGAACAAGATGGATGGACTTGATTACAGTGGTGATGGGTACATGATTGGGAGACCTGAAGGACCAACGTGGGGACAGATAATTCTGGAGAAGTTTTGTCTGTGTGATCACTAAGAGTCCATGCTGACTCAACAGCATGTAACAAAATAATAGCATTAGATTCCATGGGAAAAAAATGTTCGATAAGCAGTATATGTGAATTACAAATGTTCAACCACAGATACGCTACTATATTAAGTTTTATATAAAACTATTTTCTATTAACAAGGAATATGCATGCATATCTTTGCTTATGTATTTGAGAAACTAAACCTTTATAGCAAGCAACAATGTCAATTTTTTAAACTCTTTTTGTAATATTTATGAAATGTACAGGGCTCTTCTAAAATTGGGTAGTTAATTATTAATATCTACAGTGATTCTGCTGATTTTCATTTGCAGTTGTATTCTTCTGTAGTCAATCTCTTTTTATAATCTAAATCTCATCCAATCTCTTTAGCAATGAACGGCCTGGCAGTGAACAAATGGTTTCTCTTAGTGATGCCTTCTTAAATAAACCAGGATTTGGAAATCGTTGCTTAAAGAGAGAACCCCTTCAGTAAGTTCTCTCTCTCTCTCTCTCTCCCTCCCTCCCTCTCCCCCCCCCCAAATTATAAAGTTCCTAAACTATTAGTGAAGTTCCTAACAAGATAAAGTCTTGGACTATGTTTCCCTTCATCCCACAACATTAAGCAAGAAACCTAAGGAACAATAGAAGGTTTTAAATTAGACCCAGTTGAATGAAAGAGATTTAAGTTAATCACAACTAGATTAAGTCCCACTGATCTCTCTCAGTCACTAAATATGGAACTTATCTTATGCACTATATTCTTATCCCCTGATGATTACTGATTGCCTTATCTATAGCATTACAGCCTCTGTGGGTTTTTCCCCCAATGTATGATGCAGTGACTCCTAATAGAAGAACTGCATTAAGGAAAAAATAGTGAAGTCAGATTAAACCACTTGGTTATAAATATTTTGTAAATTTATAACAAAATAACAATCATTATACAGCTGACTATGATTTTAATCACTCAGTCTTTCTGGGATTGTTTACAATCAAGAAATAATATTAAGAACATCTATGTTGACTATGAGATATTTCTCCTGCATCCATGTGCCTGTCTATTAGAGGAGCAGGAAGAATGGGGAATACTGGCTCTCTAACCAGTTATATTGTAATTTACTAAGGAAGTTAAATAAGTCTAAAGATTCAGGGAAATAGCCCTCTGAGTCACTGTCTATAAGTATGGAAAGTCACCTGATAGATCAGAGTTGCCCAACTAAATCCCCAGGGACAGGGTAGAAGTTTTCAAACAGAGACCGTATGGTCATCAGTCAGAGATGGATGGATCCTGCAGAGAGCAGGGACTAGATTATCTCTAAGATTCCTTCCAACACTATGATTGTATGTAGCCCCTGAAAAATTTGAATGTAATGTAAAAAATCGTAATTTTTAAGGCAACAGAAAGGGAGGGTAATCATATTAATTGTATTTAAATATCAATTTAGATAAAATACATTTTAATTTTTGTAACTATAAATGAAATGAGGTTTAATTATTTTTATATGGCTTCTGTGTGGAAAAAGTGCACATGCTTGTGATGAATAGAACTGAGTATCATTTATTTCTGTTTGAAGAATACGTAGGAGGCATTCCTTTGAATTTTTGGTACTGTCACAGGAAGTATAAATACAATAGTCCTGTAGGATCATATGTGACTACTTCGATATTTACACTGGATTTTGTATCCCTGCATAGTAACTACCCTTGCATTACTACATCAGTGGCCTGGAGGACACCAGCTGTCCCTTATCACGTATCTGCCCTTTTTCGGATTAACAAATGGAATCCTGACAACCCCTCACCTGCATGTCAGTGCAGCACTAGGAAGAAACTCACTATGCTCCCAGAGTGCCCACTGGGAGCTGGAGGACTTCCTCCTCCGCAGGTACTGTTTGGGTATCAACTGTGATTTTTATTGAAAATAAAAGTTTCAGTGGGAGAGAAAATCTGGGTAACAGATTCACCAGGCAGGTACTGTATATTGATAGGATAGAATAGCAATTTTTTTAAAAAAATGTATTTGCAAGTAATATAGTATGTGAAATTTATTCATTTTTTTTTTCACTCTAATCTGCCCAATAACCACAGGTTTGTTTTGTTTATATTCCACCATCCTTTCAGCAGTTCGAAGTGGCATACACTGCATACCATCTTCTTATTTTTCTCCCTTAACAGTCCAGTGTGCTGCATTCAGAGGTGTTTGCAGGATGCAATGTTGTCGTCAAAATGAGTGTTGTGCCATTGTGACATAAATTATGCTTCTTTGCCCTGTCCATGCAACATCAAAACAAAAGGGTTTGAGCAACACTCATTTTAACACTGCCCCTTCTTGATCCCCTCCCCTTTGCAATGCCTCTGGTTGTGCTGGGATAGTTTTCTGGCCCAAAGTCACCCAAGGAGCTCCCATGGTTTATGTTAGACTTGAACCTGGATCTCCCTACTCCTGATCCAACACCTTAATCACTATAAGTTTTGTTTTTGTTTGTTTCTGTCTTTGACCATAAATCAATAAAGTAAGGTAACAAAGTTCTCTAGGCTGATTATAATGTTACTTACATCGTTTTAGAAAGCTTTAAAAGCTTTTTTGTGGTTTTTTGAAGGAAAAACAGAACATTAAGTTAGGGCTACTGTGCTGCAATATCTGGATGGCCTCTAGATGGCAGCACAGAAGTAGAGAAGACCTGATATTAATTATACTACTCAGATTGGGCCTAAAGTAGTGCATTAATATAGAGTTTGGAGTATTCTCCAAGACTCCAGTTCAGAAGTGAGAAGAATAATTTTAGGAATGTAAGTATAATGGAGCTTTCCCAGCCTGGGAAGTAAAGCTGCCAGAAGCCCTGTTACTCATTCCATCCAAAATGAGTACCAGGTTGGAAAAGGCTGTGAAGAGATGATAAACTGCAATAGAAGGGCATCAGTAATGGGAATTTTTATCATAGGTTTTTTGTAAGGGCATATGGAGATTTTGTTTAGCCTTCTCAATGAAAAATAAGTGTTCGTATTCACAGAAATAGTTTTTTCTAGAAAACAGTGATGTGTTAGAAAACTACTGTATTTCCAAAAGTGCTTTGCAAAAGCTGATTTGACAGATTATAAATTTGCTTTATAAATATTACTTCGAAGAAACTATCCCTTATCTCTGCTAAAGGAGGGCAACACTGCCTCTCAGTGGTTAAATTCACATTCTTCATGGATTTTATTTGCAAGCTACAAAATAATTGTATATTTGCTCAATTATCACAATCTAGAAAGATATATATTCATTTAAAACTGCAGGAAAAACAACTGAGTCTTCTGGCACTTTAAAGGCTAATCAATTATTGAATAAGTTTTTGTGACTCACAGGCTGTTAATAGCATTAAACTGATTAGCCTTTAAAGTGCCACAAGACTGTTGTAATTATTCTTTAAAATTACATATGTGTTTGATATGTAATTGGTATATGTGTTTGAATCATTATAGTTATCTTCCAGTAAAGATCAGACTTTAAATGTCATTTGCCAACATTTTTAGCTCCCCACTTACAAATCTTGTGGAGCATTCAGCAAAACCAGTCTGGCTTATAGTTATTTTATGTGGTTTGAGATCAAAATATGCAAAAAAAGTTCCAAAGCGAGACAAGGCAGCTTTTAGGTTTCAGTAGAATAACACTCACTTCAAACTAAAACTTTCCTATGAGGTCTTGCCTCTGAATCTCTGAAATACTAAATTATAACCATGAAGAATTTAATGAATGTTTTCTTCATCTTATAGAGGATTCAGCATAGTACAGAAATTCTTCAGGATCTCACTTACCGAAATATTTCTGATTTCTTGGTGAAAACATACCCCACCCTAATAAAAAGCAGGTTGGTTGGGACTTTTCTATTTATGCATTTTCAAATTCAGAAGCTATGTTGGCACATAATACTCAACTGTAATTGGCAGGTTCCCACATCAGACCAGTAAAAAATAAATTGTATAGTATGTGATGAATGATTTCAGATTATACAAATCTGTGGCAGTTTGTATGGATGGATTCTAGGTATGGTCCTGAAACTTCTGAATAAGAAGTCAGCTGCTCAGTTTTCCATGGGTTTTTCTCCACTTACATCTAACCATAGTACAAATATGCCATAGCAACATTTTTTTCTGCCATGTCTCCATGATATTGAGAAGAGGGTGCTGTATGTTATACAGAAATACGACAATATAACCAAAGCTAACCCACTACTTTTTTTTAATGAAAGGGATTATTGTTATTATGTTGGCCAATTTTCTTGCAGCTCTTGTCACCAATTCCTAAGGCTTACACACTGTCCTATCCCAAGTATTGCTGGGCTTTCACAAGTGCACTTTTCAGCAACCTTCCCTTTACACTGTTGCAAGGGAGATACTATAATATTCCTCTACTACAACTGGTCATCTCTGGCCTTGAGGCATGAAGGAAGTTGAAACTATCACACGTGTGCTACTATAAAGCAATTTTTATTTGGGTTTATACAACAATTCCAGGGCAATCAGGTGATGATTATGTAGCTTTCCTACTAGCCAATAAAAACTTCTAGGTCACCTATAGTGGTGCTAAGTTTTGCTACTTAGCTTCAACAGTGCAGCAGAAGACACTTCCTAAAGATCAACTTCCACCCATATAAACCTTGCTAGTTTTTTTGTATTTCTCTGTATATTAGTTTGTTTATCTGTTATGCTAGCTTCTGGCCATAATAAACTTTTGTCTATCTTCTCAAGGACGATTTTAAAAAAACCTAATTGAGGTTTGATTATGCACATTTGTACAGAAAAAGCACTGAACAAATATACCTATGTAAGAATTCTTTTCTATAACTTGTATACTCATAGTTTCTGTGCAGGTCAAATGAACGAATAGTGGTCAGGAACAGGGATTAAGGATACAGTCATAGACTGCATCCTTTTCACCAATCATCTGAAGAGGCTTATACGTTCCTAAAGTGACATCTCAAACAACAAAATAGCCACAAAATCACCAAGCAGATCCCCATGGCACAGATATAATTTTGTATCTGAAAGGATTTTAATTAATGCAGTATGTTAAAGAATATCACATTTTTAATATTTTTATTTTCCTTGGCAGCTTAAAGAGTAAATATTGGGTCAATGAGCAAAGGTAGGACGACTATGTGCTGTACATCTTTTGTTGAGTTTTTTAAGTCTTAAGAATTTTAAATAAATGACAAGTAATAAGTTACGCCTAGTCAGTATTATTCTGTCTGAAATATAAATGGTGGGCTATGCCTGGTTTGGAGACAATACAGACAGTCCTCACTTACTGACCATTTGTTCAGCGACCATTCAAAGTTGCGATGGTGCCGAAAAAAATAACTTGACAGCTCATTTATGACCATTTACAACCTTCACAGCATCCCTCAGTCACATGATCGCCATTACAGTCAGTACATGTTGTCCTGTACTTGATCTATGTTTTTTTCGCCCCCCCCCAACCCTTGCAGAACAGAGGAGAGATTGGAGAGAAAGGGACTGCAAGAGACTAAGCTGTTTGCTGTTCTACATATCAAAAGCAATGCAATTGCACCAGCAGCCCAGGGCTGGGAGCATAAACAGCTTACAGGCACTCGAGCATTCCAAAGGGCGGGGGAATGGTTAGGAGGCAAACAAAAGCTGAAGGTGTGAAACTGAGTAGTCTTGTCTCTTTCCATCCAAAAAGCACAGTAATGGTCATGTGATTTCCCGCTTAGCAACTGCTTCACTTAGTGGCAGAGTTGCCAGTCCCAATTAGAATCATTAAGTGAAGACTTAAGTATTTATTTTGTTTGTGCACTTCACTGTCAAACCATATTTCTTTCTGTGAGAGAGGTGTAATTATTCTTAAGGAAACGTTTATTATGTTCATTGTCTGCTGAAAGTGGAGTAAGGTTCTCCTTATGCAATTGAAGATTATGTAATCTTGTATTTAGATATGGAGGAATTTCCATTGGAGGAAAACTTCCAATACTGCATGTTACTGGAGATCAAATTGTTGATTTTATGAAGGACCTTGGTCAAATGATGAATATAACAGGGGTAAGAAAGGACTCTAGTGTCACCTGATTATGACCAAATCTAACAATTTCTGCTTATGTCTGTAACACTAAAATACAAAGAATTCTGAGCCTTTGCTTTCTGCTCCCTAGGGTGAAGCAACAATGACTGTCGCTAAAGAAATGTCAGCTTTTCTTAAATATATGGAAACTGAACACAATATTAAGGTATTTTAATAGTTATGCTCATAAAATCTTGCATAACCTGGTTGATGAATGATAAGTTCAGTAAAATGAGCATTAATTAAAAGAGAATAATAACTTTTTCATATTAGTTTCAGCACTGTAAAAAACAACAGCTGGAGAGCTTGTAGGATATAGGGAGAGGGGAGACGTTCCTTTTCAATAAGGGAATGGAAGAGTGAATATGACAAGTTTAAGAAATTAAGTATATGGATTATTATCAGATATTTTGGGGGCATGTGACATATTGTCCCAATACAGTCCCAGATCCAGAAACATATTCATTTATGTAATCATTGCATATTTTGTCAACTTTGAAGAGCAGCATCTTAAAAAAATAGTGTATGATATCAAACTACTAAAATTGTTTTTGCAGATGTGTTATTACGATAGGAAAGCCAGTCTGGGGTGCTGGTTAAAGCACCAAACTAGAAACCAGGACACTGTGAGTTCTAGTCCCCCTCTTAGGCACAAAGTCAGCTGGGTGACTTTGGTTAGTCACTCTCTCTCAGCCCTAGGAAGAAGGCAGTGGCAAATCACATGTGAAATCTTGCCAAGAAAACTGCAGGGACTTTTCCAGGCAGTCACCAGGAGTCAATACTGATGCAAAGACACAAAACAACCCCCCCCCCAAATTATTATAATATAATGTTACAACTGAAAAAGGAGAAAAGAAAGGAAACTGAACAATTCTGTGAAACAAAATAATCCCCCAAAATTGTTTGGATTTCTCAGAAGTCCTCTTCTTTGCCCCTTTGCAAACCACCCCCCACTATTCCAGATGTTAACAAATAACAATTAGCAATACAGTGCTGAAATTTAGGTGTAGATTTAACCTTGCAGTATTGTAAATTTTTTTTGTTATATTCCATTTGTGAAAAGTCCACAATTCTTGGTGGCTTGATAGTGTATCCAATATGAAGAACATATGCATCTTCGATATAAAACAATCAGTCTAAAGTTATGTTAACAGTTCTGTTTCAGCCTAAGATTTGGTACTAATAAGATGAGTCCAAACCATGTGAATAATGGTTCTATTACTGAAGTGTATCTCCTACAGCAATTAATTTTTTTTAGTTAATTATATCAGTTAAAGCTCTACTATTATCAGGTCCTTCAGGGCCACTTATAAAACCAGCCTGCTCTAGATGTGTAATTGCTGGAAGAACTACCTAGAATCTGCAGATCAAGGTAGGTCTTAAAATCTTAGCATCCACATTTATCAAGGAAATAGATCTATAACTGAACACGTAGAATATTTCCCCCAGCTTCAGAAGGATTCTTAGCCTCACTACACTTCCAGCAAAACAGATAAATCCAATATTCTTTTTCTATAAATCAACTGAAGACTATTTGGCCTTCCTCAGTTTTGTAGATTTAATTGTAGCCACAATTTTTGAAAAAAGTGAAGTGGTTAGAAATCTGGTCCTGTGATAGCTATGGGAGTCTCAGTTTTATAAAAAAAAGTATCTTGTCATCTCTTGATAAGAAATTGGAACAATACAATTTGAAATGAAATTTTAAAAGGATAGTTGTTCTAGAAACTTTTTTATATATATCCCAAATAGAAGACACAGTATTGTATAGCTTAATTTGTTTAAATATAAAGCCAATTTGTTTTTAGACTTCTCCTCTTTCCCAGTATTGTTGCCTAGTTCAATACAATTTGGTTTTTTGGGAGCATAATTTTACCGTATTTAGGTAAGCTGACCAGAGCTATAACTGAAGTGAGGAATGTATAAATTTGCCAATAAATAAGTAAATAAATATCGTTGAGATAATATGCAGCAGGTCTGTATCACTTCAGAGACAGACATTCTTCTCTAAGGATTTAATTTTAGTTGTTGCTTCTTTTTGTAAATAGCATATGCAATAATGTGGCTTTGAATAAAGGCCTTTTGGGTTACCTATATTTAATATAATAAGGGTAACCCAAAAGTCCTTTATTCTAAGCTATATTATTCCAAGCCATATTATAAGACAGTGTTTTAACTGAGTCCCTGTTTATATAAAAAAAAAATCCTGTCACCTAATTCCAGCTATGTAATAAGAAACATATTCAACAAAGACAATTCAGAGACCATTTAAAAGATTATTTAAATTACTATCAAATAAAGCTATCAGTTTCATAGGAGTGTAATCTAAAATTGTTGTAGCATCTGTGCAACACGCTTTCACTTAAATACCAAAGAATGAGATAGCAAGAAATAGTTATATGAAAACAATTTCTGTGTACAGAAGAAAGAAAGAGTAGTACCCTAATTCATGCTGGAAACTATTAATCAAACAAATATCCACTAGCTTAAATTCACATATATAATACAGCAAACATGATTGAATTTGAAAGTAAAATGGGGTTGTGGTGGAGGCATTACCATTTAGAAGGGGCGCAGAGTTATTTTATCTGCTTATTATACGTTCTACTGATGATATGTAAAAGTTGAAAACAGTTATGCATTTGTTCTGGATGTTGGACCATATAGGTTGAGTAATACATTGATCTTTCAATGTAATAACAAGCAACTTTCTGGATCTGATATTTCTTCTTGAACAATTTAAATTTTAAAAAATCTACTAATCAAAATTGCAGCACCTCTTGCCCATTTAGAACTACCACTTGTGTAAGCATATCCATTCAAGCTTTCTGTAAGAGATGTTTGTTCCTTAAAATAGGCCAACCATATCTGGATGATCACTAGATGGGAGCAAAGAGATACAGAAAACTTTTTGCTCTCACGTAATGTGTGTCTAGACATTTGCACTCAGATTAGCAGGCCTGCTTAGAAGAATATGAGTTTCGTGTAAAAGAGAAGGTTCTATGAAGGAGACCCACCCACCCCTTAATATTCCATGTTACAAACAAACTACCTACCTACCAGAAGGAGCAATTTATATTAAAGAACAAGAAAAATCCCCCCTTATATCCATCTTGAGAATGCAAGACACCGAAATATGTTCCAGATTTTTAAAAAAGCTAGAAACCCTAAGAAAGATACTATACTTCCAGAACTGCATCTTCAATGCCCCTTATGCATACACATTAATACATTATTGTTATTATTCAAACCCAAAGGAGGGAAAAAAAGTTTGTTTTTTGCTGATTCTCTTATTTAAATATAAGTGTTCAATAGAGAGAGAGAGAAAGAGGGAAGAAGCTGGGAGAAAGCATCAAATTGCAGCTTCAAGAAAGACTGGAGATTATTATCTTTTCCTTGGAATTCCAAGGAAGAATATATAGAACAAGCAAATGCTAAAGTAGGAACTAGAGGAAAAAAGTTTGAAAGTCTGGAACTGATAGCCCTAATTTGTTAGGGAAAACAATAAACAACAAAGAGCTCCCAGTTTGCATATAATATTAAATAAACCAGATATGAAAATTGTTTAGTTGCTGTCATTAGCAGCAAGCGCAATTAGTAATATGCTTGCTCCTGGTAAAATCAGAATTTTAAAGGGTTCTGGTTGGCTGAAGTTTGTCATATTCTGTATTATTCTTACAGGTGTGGTTTAACAATAAAGGCTGGCATGCTATGGTCAGTTTTCTCAACATAGCCAACAATGCAATTCTGAGAGCCAACCTGCAACAAGGTAAAGATCCAGAGGAATATGGAATAACTGCTATTAACCATCCACTGAATCTCACTAAGGAGCAGCTGTCTGAAATCACTGTGTAGGTAACATTCACTTGCTATTCTAGTCTGGTCTAGTCTAATTCCAATTCCAGTTCCAGTTCACTCCAATGCAGTTTTAATTCTGTTCCTCCCTCTCTCTTACTTCTGGCAGGCCTGGGCACCATGGCTTAAAGCTTAGAAAAATTAGTCTGCTTGCCAAGCTAAAAATATTTATAATACTTTTAAAAACGCATGTTTTACATCACACATAACTGGACCCTTACAATTAACAATCCCAAGCTAGTTATATTAACTGCTATATATACACAGTTTACAATAAATGAATGAATGGTGGGAGATGGATTGTTGCTTCTGCAACAGCAGCCCAGCGTATCTCTTACCAAGTCACAACTAGTTCTATAAAAGAAACAGTGTGATGTCAAATTCCTTTCTCTACCAGCAAAATGAAGCAGGTGAAAACTCACAGTGTAGCCATAGTAAAAGTTTGAGACTATTAGATTCTATCAGAAAAGTAGGAGAACTGGGACTGCTATTTACAGTGGCAGTCATGTCTATTTACAGTGTACAACCAGCCATGTCTAGTTTCAGCTTTATTGTGATATGTGAACTAACAAGTGGTGACTTTTGTGGCTTTTGGTTCCGGTTTACTGGCTGTCCTTAACATCTCTCACTGCAGGCTGACCACTTCGGTAGATGCTGTGGTTTCCATCTGTGTGATTTTTGCAATGTCTTTCATCCCAGCAAGTTTTGTCTTATATCTGATCCAAGAACGAGTGACAAAAGCCAAGCACCTCCAGTTTGTCAGTGGTGTGAGCCTTTTTGTTTACTGGTTCAGCAATTTCCTTTGGGACATAGTGAGTTGTTTTGCTAGTAACAAAGAATAAACTGTGGGGAAAGACCACAAGTCAGGGGCAGAATAGATGCGTTTTCCCCCAATTCCTGAAATCTCTAGGGAAGACTTGGAGGGGAGGGGGGAACCCTGCTTGAACTGCTGGAGAGTTTGCCATTTGGTATAAATCATGAATAGGCAGTACCAAAACATTGTGAATTACAGCCCCTGTACAGTTTAACCCACATGGTCAAAACGTCTGAATGACACCTTATAGGGATAATGGAGAACTATAGAGACCAATATTCTGATTCAGTATATGACGTCTTGTGTTTCTAGTATTGACTTATATTGCATATTTTGATTTCTGATGATACCCAATTATATATCTCCATCCCGGGTGACCTAAGTGATGCTGTGGCTACCCTTTCACGGTGCCTGGAGGTGTAGGGGCCTGGATGGGGGACAACAGGCTTCAAGTGGTAAGACAAAGTGGCTGTGAGTATGGGGACCCTCAAGATCTAGGAGTTTATCATCTTTGGTTCTTGACGGGGTCACACTACCCCAGACAGACCTGATGCATAATCTGGGGGTCCTCCTGGACTCACGACTCCTGCTCGAAGAGCAGGTGGCAGTCATGGTTAGGAGGGTCTTTCCAGAACTTTGTGTTGTGTGGCAGTTATGCCCCTTCCTCGATCGGGAGGCCCTCCGCACGGTCATTCATGCCCTGGTCACCTCCCAATTGGATTACTGCAATGCGCTCTACATGGGGCTAACCTTGAAGAGTATCTAGAAGCTACAGCTGGCGCAGAATGCAGTGGCGTGGACAGTTCTGAATGCCCCTGGGGGGCACATATAACACTGCTGTTATGTGAGCTGCATTGGTTGCCGATTTGCTTCTGGGTCCAATTCAAGGTGTTGATTATCTCCTTTAAAGCCTTTTATGGCACAGGAACAGGTTATCTGAGGAGCCGTCTCGCTCGTTATATCAGCCTGCCCCACTTGGTCTGGCAGAAGGGGCATGTTGCAGATCCCACCAGTCAAGGAATTGTGACTGGTGGGATCTAGGAGGAGGGCCTTTTCTGCGGTGGCCCCTGCTCTGTGGAGCAACCTATCTCCCGAGGTGCAGTGTGCCCCCACTCTCATGGCCTTCAGAAAAAGCGTGAAATCCTGGCTATGCAAGAAGGCCTGGAGGCCGGATGGGGGCTCACATCAGTGGAAGTGGCTTATGGGGTAATTGATTTTGCCCCCCCCATCATCCTAAATGTTTTTAGTATTTATGTATAGGGTTTGTTTTATAGTTTGACTTTTTAATGGATTAATTAATTTTAATTATCTATGTGGTATGTTTTAATTGCTCACAGCTTTTTAGTTTTAATTGTAAGCCACCCAGAGTCACCCGTTGGGGGAGATGGGCAGCATACAAAATAAATAAATAAATAAATAAATAAATATTGTGGGATAACATCCAGCAACATTTTGTCTAAAACCCTGATTCAGAATGGCATTTTGCAATAACTGAAAGTAGGCTTAGTCCATCTGTCTTTTTTTTAATCTTCAAGTGATACAGACCTCCATTTAAAATGTCCCTATTTTGATTAGTTTATGCTGAGCATAGGAAACTGCTGTATACTAAATCATATTATTTAAGATACCTAGCTCTAACTTGCAGTGTTCCCCAGGGTCTTTGAGATCTTTTCCAGACTTAAATGGGAGATGCTAGGGCTCACGCTGCGGCTTCCCTTTATAGAGCCTTTCCAACCTGATGCTCTTCACCCAACATGGACTATAACCATGCTGTTGGCAATAATGGGATTTCCACAACTGTCTCCTCCTGCCATCTTCTTTAGAAAATCAAACATTAATTGTTTTCCAAAAAATCAGATAGGATAAAACAAGTTAATCTCTGTGTATCTTACTAAAAGCTATCTTTCTGGGTAGCTCTATAGTTTTTACAAGATCATGAGAATAAGATGCTGGAAAAACCTGGTGCAGATTTGGGAATATGGAATAATTTTTTTTTCCCTCTATGTCAGGTGAATTATATAATGAGTGCTGGCTTAGTGGTGGCAATATTCATGAGTTTCAAAAAGAAAGCATATACATCACCAAGCAATCTTCCTGCACTTATAATATTGCTATTGCTATATGGGTAAGTTATCTAGATTTCTCATTAATTTCTACCTAGCAATGCCATTGTTGAGGCAGTAAGCAACATATTCTGAAGAGTGGTCTATTGAATAGAATAGATACCTTGATTTAGAAACATACAGTCAAGGATATTAAATCATCATGTATTGTTAATTTCTCATGAGAAGACCAAAATTATTAAGAAATGTTTCATAGAAATCAATGTTGTAAGGAAGCATTGATCTTAATTTTTAAACGTGTAAATATATCTACAAACTTTCAGAAAGTTTTCCTGAACAAGAAGTTTTTTCTGAATATTTAATATTAATATTGTTTCCAATATAATAATCCTTATACATTGAACATTGCCCATAAAGTCTGGAGAAGAATTTAGAATATTGTAGGCAGAATCCATGCTTTAGGATTTGTAACAGGAGACAAGATTTTTTAAATTAGATGTGAATTTTCATTATTAAAAATTTGTGAAATAAAACAATTATAAGGGTACACATTTCAATAAATTTTTATAACCATATTACATCTTATTTAGCTTAAATCTTATTTTATTATTATATCTCAACCATATTACAGTTTATTCTTATTATCTTATTATTACATCTCAACCATATTACAGCTTATTCAAGGAAATAAACTGGCAAACTGTAGAGCCCTTGTAGAACATATGCAACAGTTTGCCAGCTTATTGCCTATAATAATTCAAAATGTTGTTAATTACTTATGAAAACAATACAGGTAGTCCTCACTTACCAACCACAATAGGGTCTGGCAATTCCATTGCTAAGCATCATGATCATTAAATAAAACATAACGTGACTGCGCCAGACTTATGATGTCAGTTCTGCTGTGGTGATTAAGCAGATCACTGTGGGTCATTAAGTACGATGTCATATGACCATGACTTGCGATTTACGGCTGGCTTCCCCATTAACTTTGCTAGCTGGAAGCTGGCAGTGAATCTTGCAAAGGGTGGTCATGTGACTACGGGATGCTGTGACTGTTGTCAATGTGTGCTGGTTGCAAAACACCTGAATTGTGATTGTGTAACTGTGGGGATGCTGAGACAGCTGCAAGTTTGAGGACCAGTCGTAAAGCTACTTTTTCAGTGCCATCATAACTTTGAATGGTTGCTGAATAAGGCAGTCAGTAAGCAAGGACTACTATAACACATTATGTCCTGGATACCTTAAGGACAACTTCTTTGCATATCATTCTGCTTATACGGATGGCGAGACCTTCTCTATACCCTGCAGAGGCACAGTTAATGGGGATAAGAGAAACGGCCTTTTTGGTGCTGCAGCTATCTATGGAACTCCTTGCCTTGGAAGGTCAGGCAAACCTTCCTTGCTGACCAGTCAAAATCTTCCCACAGATAGTGTAAAAATGTGTCCATGTAATGCATTTTCCTCTTATCTATCTGTTTTTACTATATAGTGTCCCTATTCATGTTTCTCCTGCTTTGTACAGTAGAGTTCCACAGAGCTCAACTTTCTCCCTACTCCTTTCTGATCTCCCTGTGAAACCAGCATGGGGTTAGATATGCTAATGATACCCAGGTATACATTTCTGTCCTGGGCTTATGAAGTGATACTGTCAAGGTTCTTTCTCATTGCCTGGAGGCTGTAGGGATCTGGATGGGGAAGAACAGACTTAGGCTCAACCCTAACAAGACTGAGTGACTGGGGGCCATGCTGGGGACCTTCCTTCATGAGTTCTGATTGGGTTGGCACTTCCCCAGACAAAACTGGTATACAACTTGGGGATCCACTAGACACTTAGCTCCTGCTCAAAGAGTAGGTAGCCCAAACCATTTTGTGTGCCAGTTGTGACCATTCCTAGATCAGGAGACTCTGCTCACAGTTATTCATGCCTTGGTCATCTCTCGTTTGAATTACTCAATGAACTCTGCAAGGGCTGCCCTTGAAGTTTACTCAGAAGCTGTACTGATCCAGACTACAGTGATGTGGGTAATTATGGGAACATCTTGTTACACCATAAGGCATTACTACTTTGCGAACTATATTAGTTCCCAGTGAGTTTCTAGAGGCAGTTCAAGGTGCTACTTGTCATCTAGAAAGCTCTTCATGGCACAGTGCTGTGTCATTTGCTATCTGTCTCCAATTATTTGTGCCTGTCCTAATACAATCTGACAGGGCTGGCATGCTTGGATCCCTTCTATTAAACAGTGTCATCTGATGGGACCCACCAGGTGGGTCTTCTTTGTCACTGCATCTATCCTGTGGAATAACATGCCCTCTGAGAACCAGATGACCCCAACTCCACCTGCTTTTCATAAGGCATTGAAGACCAGTCTCTTCCCTCAGGCATTGGGTCAGGAGGTTAGGTGAACCTGCTTCAAGTAATTTATGTGGCTAGTTGATTATAAGGCTTGTTAGTTATGGATATATAAGCTGACTCTGGTGTGACATGTTTTAATTGCTCTGTTATATTGTTTATATTTTTAGCTGGTTGTTTGCTGCCCAAAGTCACATGGCAAGTGGGCAGCCACATAAACTGAATACATTTATAAACAAATAACCTTTTTGTAAAGTTTTTGTTCTTTTTTAACAGTTTCAAATGTTTCTTGCTAGCTGGCCTGAATAGTACGTAAAAGGATGAAATATGAATCTTTATGCAGATAAATAACAAAATAGCCTCTTTTATTTTATCAAAAGACAGTCTGTAACAGCTTGGCCATAGTTCATTCACCATAGAAGCAATGTATTGTTTATTATACCACCTTTTGGGGGGGGGGTTATGACTGTATGTTTTAATTAATTGAATTATGCCACCTTTGTTTCTCATTGTTCTGCATACAGATGGGCCATAATTCCTATGATGTACCCTGCATCCTGCTACTTTAGCATCCCCAGTACTGCCTATGTTGTCCTGTCTTGCATTAATCTCTTCATTGGCATTAACAGTACTGCCATTACATTCATCCTAGACCTCTTTGAAAACAATGCGGTGAGTGACTTTTCTTAGGCTTGATTGTAATGAGAGCAGCATACTTCGGCTGTGCTTCATTATGTCAGGACATGATTCAATGTGTGCTCAGTAAAGTTTAAGAGACACATGAGAATTTAACGGGAGCAGCTGCTGAAATGAAAGTATCAGAAATCATTTGTTGTTCATGAACCTTTGCACTGTCTCTAAGTGTTCCAGCATGAGATAGTCATTATACAGGGATGTTGCAAAAGGAGGAGTCTCTTTTATAGGTTTTATTATGCTCCCTTTCTTGCGAAAAACCCCTCTGCTATCTAGATTTCCTGATTTGTGCTCCATGCTGGCACAGATGTTGTTATTACTTCAGGATGTAAAATAGTAATCTGGTCTCTTGCTTTAAACTCAAGCATTTTTTTAAAAGTTATGCAGGAATCTTATGAATCTGAACAAGACTGGCATTAATGTTTGCTTCTCCTGCAGCCTCTCCTAGAATTCAACAAAACATTAAAAAACATATTTTTGGTCTTTCCTCATTTCTGCCTGGGTCGTGGACTCCTTGATTTAGCCATAAACCAAGCTGTAATTGATGTCTATGCGCATTTTGGTAAGTACAAAACAATGGGATATTGTTCTAGGATGCCCCATGTTTAAGTAAGCTGAGGTATGAATCTTCTTTATCCATATTTTGATCAAGGAAGGAAATCATTTCCACACAGCCATCAGGCTTGCTCCTTGAACTGTCTGCTGTGAATCCTGTTGCTGCCTCCATCTGGGAGGGAGTCCCACCACCATGTTGATTATTCCCTCACTGTGTTTGTTTTTTCTGCAAGAAAAAGCAAAAGAGGGGGGGGGGCAAAATCAACCATTCTACAGGATGAGTGGCAAAGTTGCCCCTTGGAACAACTGGGAAAGATGGTAACTGGTGGGGGGGGGGGCGGTTGGGGAGAAATCTGAGGAGATGAAGGTGGGACATAGCAATATTTTCCCTCAATGGAAAATGACTTGTCCAGCAACTCTAGAGGAAATGCTGAAAAACTGTCCTTGCATGTTTCCTAAATTGATGTTAAATTTCCCAATACCATGCAAGCTCTATAGTATTGCCAAGCTGACAAATTTGCATGACTGTACAGTTGCTTCAAACATGCAGTCATGACATATACAGGAGCCTTTTAACGCTAAGCATAAAGCATTCTTGAGATCAGATACCTTAAGGTAGAAGGAAATTGTAGAAACTCAGTGGCTTACCTAAATACACAGTTTTATTCCTCTTCCCCACAGGGCTGTCAGCTGAATGCAGTGCTTCAATTATACATTTTTCTTTTCCCAGCTTAAGGATGCATTAAGCATCGTCATCAACTTAATCCCTATCCTTATCAAGAAATAAAATATTCAAGACTAGCTACAGAGAGACCCTTGTCTTAGGGCTCTTCTTCGTGTTAATTTCCTTTCCTCCAATCCATGAGTTGGCACAAAATTATGCTGGCATACCCTGTTCTGCCTTCATTGCTGAGCCTTATTCTGTATCAGCAAAGAGGCCAGCAACTGGTGCTGTCTTCATAGATTTCACATAGGATAAACTTAAGGAAAGTATTTGGTAGATTACCCTGGTGTCCCCTGCCAGTGGGAAAAACAATCACCAATTGCTCTTCCTAAGAGAAGAGGTATGTTTCAACAGGTGGATACACCTAAAACCTGGTCCTGAGCTAACTCAGGATCAAGCACCACTTTACTTGGTGGTAACTCCCACCAGGTAGCCAACCCCCAGAGATAAGTGCCTGGGGAAGTAGTTGCCCAGTAAGGTTGTGCACCCACCTCCTTTCCCACTCTTCTCTCCTGCTTTTGCCCTGATACCCTGTTCTGGACCACTGGACACACACCAAAAAGGCTGGCAAGACAAATGAAGGGGAGAATCAGAGGAAATGGTTCTTTAAGATCCAACCAGAGTGCATCCACCTTCCTGCTTCATTTTGGCACCCCTTGGTCAGCTGTTTTTTTTTTAAACATGCAAATACCAATTTGATACTTACGTATCAAAAGCAAACAAACTTTTATCTAACACACCTTGGTGGAATAGAGGAGGATACAGAGTAAAGCAGCAGTGTGTGGCAGGCTAACTCTTTCCCTGCCAGATCTCTGATTGCATGTATCAGATCTGTACAGTTGATGACATGAGGGGGAAATTCTCTTTCTGAAAAACTATACTTTATTATTGCATCACTCAGAGTGATTTTTGTTGGTTTCATCCTAAAGGAGAAAAGCCTATCTTGAATCCATTGCACTGGGATTTTGCTGGAAAAAACATGCTAGCCCTAGCAGTACAGGGTGTGATTTATTTCATTCTGAATCTTCTGATACAACATAATTTCTTGTCTACAAGATGGTATGTGGAAAAACTCTTGGCTTCAGAGATCTTATATTGAAATTTGTTTTAGAGAGTTAGTGAATATTGGGGTGGAGGGTGCCCGTGCTTACCTACAGCATGAAGATGGGATAAATATAGGCTCCTTTTCAAGTACAAGCTGAATTATTAATTCATTTATTCCGAGTTCTTCAGGCATCTCCAGAGTACTCTGGGGCCCATTATGGAAGAAGATGAGGATGTTGCAGAAGAAAGGAAACGAATAATGAAAGGAGGTAGCCAAAAAGATATTTTGAAATTACAGGAATTGACCAAGGTAATTTTTCAGGAGTTATTCTAAAATATTTGTGTCCTTTACCTTGGTCTTAGAAAAGAAAGTAAGCTAAGTAAGAAATACTCACTTGTTTGAGGCACATTAGAGGTGACCAGGACATTCTGCTGCTAAGCATCAAGAAGAAACCATTTTTTTTCTCCCATCTGTTTACTCCTCACTGTGATGCAGAAAAGCTGACTGGCCTATTAGCTGTATTTTTTTTGAGATGTGGAGTTGTCACATTTTGGTATTATAGGATTGGTGTGCATGTATTTATGAAATACAGATAACATCCAAACCCAGTTAGGCGCTGCACAGTTTACAGTAGATGAATAGCCAATACAGGATGATGGGGATGGGGGCTTAAGTATGCTTAAGTATTGCTTTCATATGGGCCCGGAATCCATGGTGTTGAAACAGCAGGAGAAAGTCTTGCTTTGACGGCAGTAGGAGCTTTTCTCCCATTGCTAATGGCAGACTCTTCTTCCAGTCCTAAATGGATTGTGGTGGGACACATTGTGGTCCTGATCTAGCATGTTCTTCACTTGTTATTTCTTTAGCAAATGAATAATGGATATTGAAAATAAGAAAGCCATGCTTGAAAATATCGCTAAGGAAGCATACTGTCTTGATATGCGATAGTAGTAAATGGGCAGGTATCATTTATCATGGGAATAAATAGAGAAATTGCAAAGGGATTGTACTTCTATCTCATCTCTTCTCAAATCCTCATCACATTTGAAGCCCTTTCTATATACTGGGAGCATCTTTATTGTTAATCCCTTCTTATTACTGCACTGCTGAGGAGCCAACATTTAAGCCTCATTATTTGTGATCTATAAACACTGCCTAATTCCATTCAGTTAGCTTCTTCCTGTAAAGGAGGTTCCACACCACTACCATTTCCACTCTCCAATTTCTCAAGAGAGGTTTGAAACCAACCTGTGATCATCTTCACCTCTGTTGATCTCAAAACTCTGAGAACAAGAAGCATATTACATTAGTTAATAATGAAATGTAAGAACAAAAATTACTCACCCTGACTCCACGTAAAAGAGGAAGAAAATAAATGGTTTGCACAGGCACACATCTACCCACATCTGATTTCATTCTGTCTGCATCTGTCTGGTTGTCTGTTTCAAAGAAAAAGTCTAGGAGGTTGCTTATGCCTGCAAATTTGGCAAGCCACTTTTCTCCTGAAAAGCCTATGAAATCATAGTGTATGAGCAAAGCCTAATAGACAAGGTGAGTCAAAAATTCCTATCAATAGAAGAATGGAATTACCTCCAGCTCTGTAGAGCTGCAGCACCGCAAAAGAAAATGTTGTGTTTGCCACAATTTCAGGGGAAAAAAAGAGACTCAGCTTTCAGACAAAGCCAGCATTAGAGCCAGCATCTCACACAGACTGGGCCAGATGGGGAATGCCACTGAAGTCCTGTGCCAGTATCTGGCTGTTATGAAGGCCAGGAAGGGTTAAAACAAGTTCAAACGAAATCCCTGCAAAATAGAGCTCTTTATTGATATCACTCTGGTTTTAACTTTGACTATGGTTAGGGTTGCAGCTTCCAAGAAACAAGTCTGCAGTTTGGGGGTTCTTCTGCACTCTGCATTGTATGCATGTTTGCAGGTATCCTAAGTAAGAAAAAAATAGTCCTAGGGTGCAAAGAAAGATATCGTTCTATATGTATATATCATTATCATTGCATATGTTATGTTAAAAATCACTGTTCTGGAAGCCATATCTTTAATACTTTGTTATGTGAATTATATATAAAATAAACATTTTTAGTTTTCTTTATCTCGACTTGCTATTATTAATAGTGAATATTTAACTTGGTGGATTGTTTGCACATTATTTTCTATTGTGTTGTGCTAGTTTTCCCCAGTCTGGCACCATCCAGATGCTTTGGAGTACAGCTTCCATTATCTTTCAGCCAGCCATCATGACAACAGTGACTGGGCATAAGAGTAATAGTCCAGTGCAATGTTTCTCAACCTTGGCAATTTGAAGATGTGTGGACTTCAATTCCCAGAATTCCCCAGCCAGCCATGCTGGCTGGGGAATTCTAGGAGTTGAAGTCCATACATCTTCAAGCTGCAAAGGCTAAGAAACACTGGTCCAGTGCATCTGGAGACTGCCTAATTGGAGAAAGGCATTTATCCTTTTAAACAATACATTTCCTTCAGTTATTTATTTCTTCATATGAAGGTTTTTGTTGGAATATTTTTTTTTCCAGATATATGCAGGAAGACGTATACCAGCAGTAGACAGACTCTGTGTTGGTGTTCGTCCTGGAGAGGTGGGTTGTGTCTCAATTATGCAATACATTTTGAATTATTTATTTTATTGTAAGGCTCTGGAAGTAACCAGCATGTTTTAAATTATAATTTAGTGCTTTGGTCTCTTGGGTGTGAATGGTGCTGGTAAGACAACAACATTCAAAATGCTGACTGGAGATACTAAAGTAACATCTGGAGATGCTATTGTGGTCGGTCATAGGTAAGTCTTGACAAATGCCAGAACAGTTGAATCCAAAGAACCACAGATGTTTCTTTACATCTACTAACTGGTAATTACCATCACATTGTCCTTATCAATATGTCCTTGTTTTCTGTTTGGGGATGTGGAAAAATTATTTATTCCTCTATATGTGTACAAGGTTTTGGTGAGAGAATAAAATAGAGCTTCATCCAGCACTTTTGATCTGTAAAGTGCCTTGAGTTCAGCTGTCCTAGCCTCTTCCTTCATCTATGTAGCAGTCAGGGAGAAAATCAGAGTTGGTAATGTTAAATTGGCCAAATAGCTCACAATATACTGTTAGTATGAATTTCACTTGTTTGGGTGGCCAGTTTCTCTCTTAACTGTGGTCTGGTATTGAAACACTGAAATAGGAATAGCATCTTTACTTGGGTTGTTGGACAAGAAAAATCTAATCCTTGAAGATGGTTTCTCCAACCAAGAAGGTCTGGGCTTGCACATTTCATCATGATTAATTTAACCAGTGCAGCATAGTGTCATTTATTTGCTTGGTTTGGAGGAACATCTCACAAATATTATGTGACCCTGAAGTTGGCAGTTCTGCCTACGCAGATATGAGTCTACAGTGAGGATTTCAAACTTTATAGTGGATAGGAGTATCATTTTAAAATTTAGTGCATATTAAATTTTGCATTGTTTGCAAAGGATGTCATTCTGTGCAGATGGAAGAACTAATTGCTGTAGCCACATTGTTTCCAGAAGGTGTATGTTTAGTTGTCTTATTTCATCATATGGTAGAAATGAATAATCTTTTAATTTGTATTTTTATTTTAATGCAAGGCAGTTTTGAATAACCAATCAATCTCTAATTAACAAGGATTTAACTTGCTTTATTTTAATCAGTTTCTTAATGTGCTGTTTTATTAAATTATTGCTATGCTTTAGTTGGATTCTTTCTCTTTCTAAGCTACTGATTAAATATGGTCCCATAAAGAATTTTCCTTTTTTTTTTCTTTTCTCACTTTCACTGTCTTTTGCTAGCATATTGACCCAAATCTGGGATGTTCACCAAAACATGGGCTATTGCCCACAATTTGATGCTATTGATGAACTACTGACAGGGAGAGAGCATTTGTGTCTCTATGCCCGTCTGCGTGGTGTCCCAGCAGCTGAAGTTGAGAGGGTAGGGAAAATTTTTCTTCATTTTCTATGTGTTTTTTGGGCTATATCCAAAGATACCTATACACAAAAGTGAGATAGCTCCTGCTAGAACAAAGGATGGTATTTGATTCACATTAAACTTTGTTTCTATATTAAAGGGAAAATATGTATTAATCCATATGAAAAATGCATTGTTTGCTTGGCTATGCACACTGCACTGCTATTGTTTCTATTTCTACGTAGCAGTCTTGCACATGGTGAAATCAAACTGCAGAAGAGTTTCTTTAGTCTACAGAGTACTTTTATATGATCAAAAGTACATATGTAAAAATCAAAGTAGTGGACTTATTCTTACTTTAGTTTGCAGTGGGTCTACCTCAAGGTACAGTATTGTGCATTCACAGTAACTGTTACGCACATGATGTCTGCATTGCATCAGATTGGGGTGAGTACAGTAAATGCCATGGCAGTATATTTCAACTAAACCAATTTGCTCAGTAGATATCCATATTCCCATATATGCATATAGGTCACAAACAGAATCATATACATTTTACTGAAAAGGAAGTGTCGTATTTCTCTAATACTACTTCATACAAAAATTATGAAACTGACAATGCTAAGTGCATGGGCTGAGCTCTTTCAGCAGTCATTGCAGGGCGTTAAGATCCCTCTCAGAGGCTGGGTTCACACATTGCATTAAGCCATCATGTGGTTTGTTTAGTTTTGGTTAAGCATGACACATGAAACCCCCCATTGTGTTTTGGAAATCAGAGTTTATGGCTTGGGGGAAGGGTCAACAACTTCTACAGATAGTAGTCACCATTGCATAGTGTCATAGGTGTCCAGAAAAAGGAATAAATAAATTGTTCGAAACCTCATTAGATTTTGGCAATCTCATCCCTAAAATCTTGTGAGATGCTTATCAGTGTGAATATCATTTTGAAGTGCTCCAAGGTTAGTTCTAGCTTTTCAACTCAAGCTTCATTCTATGTTCTTCTGCAATGACTTCCTCCTGTTGACTTTCCCTCTGGCTCCTTTTCCTTTGGAATATTACCAGAATTTGATATTAATTGAATATGTATATAAAATGTACCAGAGATTGCTGATACTGAAGGCATGAGTTTCCCATTCAGTTGATGTCTTAATTGCTGAAGCATAGCAAGGAGAGAGAAAAAGCATCCTTTATGACTATTTGCCATAATCTGATGCCCACCAGTTTATGACCATGTTGCATAGAGATGATTGGAGCTTTGGTATCAGATTGGGATAGGCTGCTCTGTGGAAGTCCCAGATGCAAATCCATATCATGGACTGGATTAAAACCATAATATTTTAAGCGGGTATCAAGATCTTGATTTTTTTTTCCACAGGTGGCAGAGTGGGGAATTCAAAAACTTGGTCTCTTGCAATATGCAGATCAATTGGCAGGAACATACAGTGGTGGCACCAAGCGCAAACTTTCCACTGCTATTGCACTGATAGGTTGCCCTCCCTTAGTCCTGCTAGTAAGTAGCTTTGTGACAAGGTAAGTATTAATTGCCAAACAGCTCTGCAAAACTGAGGAAGAAATCTACTTCAATAGCCTTTGGGCCCAAAAGCTTCATCCCACCACCACTGTTATTTTTTGTTTGGAGCAGTTCTTTGCAAAATCTGCTAATAGTCTTTTTTGCCCCGTTTTCCTTCCTCTATTCAATAAACACTGGTAAGCTAGGTCACACTTTTTGACATAAATCTGATAGCTGAAGTACACTTTTTCTTCTAAAGGACAAAGCACATATCATCTAGACCTTGAAAAAAGTTACTTTTTAGCACATGCAAGAGTCAGCATGTTAAACCCCAAAACCTGAACTTTATGATACAGTAGGAGAGAATATCAGGAGGCTTAAAAGGAAAACAAAGTCCTCTGCTCTTCCTATTTTTCCTCTTGAAACCCCCCACAGACTCTTAATAACAATACCGGAACCCTGAATATAATACTCCTATTGTAAATGGGCGGATTGCATCACAATATATTCTTGAGAATACATACTAGTTGCTGCATTTCTGTTCTCATAGGATGAACCAACTACAGGAATGGACCCTCAGTCCCGACGCTTCTTATGGAACTCAATTGTCAGTGTAATCAGAGATGGAAGAGCTGTGGTTCTAACCTCCCACAGGTAATGTAAGTCCTGCTCCCATCAAGATAACTTGATTCTTACATCCTTGTTAGCGCTCACAGTTCATTCAGATGTGATTGTTCCACTTCAGACTTCAGCTGGGAAACTGCCATGTCGAGGAAAAGGCTATCTTCTCCCTTAGCTTTCTTAATGCAGGGAGGTTCCTCAACCCTTTGTTGATTTTATCCTACCCTTCCTTCAAGCAATTATTGTATCCTGGCATTTTATCCTCACAGCAAGCCTGCTGAGATGTTAGGCTGGAAGATAATGACTAGCCCAAGTCATTGAATTAGCTTCGTAAAGGAGTGGGGGACTGAACTCCAGTTTGTCTGGGTCCATTCCAGTGTGCATAACAGTTATATTACTGACTTGTTTTACTTTCTCAAAATTACAATTTTGTGCCCTGAAAGTAATTTCTAATTATTCCAGCTGTGCTATGATAAATCTTGACATTATGAGTTCATTTAGGCTTTGCTAAGATGGCTCCAGACAGCTACAGAAATTACACAGTGATAGCATCTTAATTTAAGTTTGTGTAAGTTTGTAGTGTACCTGCCCCCCACTTCATCCTTCATCCATTGTAGGAGGCAGCAGAGAAGGGATTGTCTTCGTGTCACTTGGGAGTATCAGGAAAGTGGTCTAGTAGTAACTCCCACAACTTTAGGAATGGCTGTCCCATACTTGGAGAATACAGGTTATTTGGCCTTAGCAAATGCCTTGACTGTCCCTCTAGAAGTCTTGCAGGTGACTTACACCTTTTTATTTGCCATGTTTAAAAAAAGGTGTTTTGGGGACATTAAACAAAAGTTGCTTCCCTCTTTCATTAGAAAAAGAAGCAACAGTTTGGAAGAGGGGCTAAAGGCAATCCCATATTGAATGTTTGAAAGGAATCCTGCCTGTACTGGATAGAGTTGATTCAGGAATGGCAAAAGAACCAGAGGCTCATACTTTCACCCTCAGTTCTGTTCTTCTAGACTAGTTGCACTAAAGTCACCCATCTAAAAGCTTTATGCAGCAAGTTCATGTTTCCACTATTAATAGATTTCTTTCCTGCCTAAAAAAGCAAGAAAGAATGGTGATGGTTAAATATGAGAAGATTCCAAATGAAAGAAAACAACAAATAAATTCTATGAGATAGTGTGAATGTACAGTAAAAGCTTGTTGAAAAGCATTACGTGTCTTCCTGGTCACCACATGTAAACATTTTAGATTGATGACTGCTGGCATCACCAATCCTTCTTTATCGATTTTTTTGAGAAAATAGAATAGGTGGGGGGGAAAAAACAGTGGGAAAATGGAAACCTTTCCTACAATGAAATTCCAAGACAACTGCAGTCTAAAGTAGCCTGACTCATCTCCAAGTTTCTTCCTTTACGGCAAAGCTTGGCTTTCCGAGCACAGTTAATAGTGCAGGCAATTATTGAATTTGCAGCTTGCTGTCCAGTTTATGTTAGCCTTGAATGCTTTATCATGGGAATAGGGCTGATTATTGTTAGGAAAGGTTTAGTGTCTTCAGTTCCTGTCTTCTTAAGTTCCTTTTTCTTTGATGTAAAGTCTGACAGGACAAAACCAAACTAGGTCACCATAGGAGACATATTGTTTAAAATTAGATTCTTGCTTTGTATGTTAAATCTAAAGTGCTATGTGTTTCTCTTTTTACAAGCATGGAAGAATGTGAGGCGCTCTGTACACGCATAGCTATCATGGCTAAAGGGACCTTCAAATGCCTGGGTACCATCCAGGATCTCAAATACAAGTAAGCTAAAGATTAGTATCTCATGTTCATGGTTAAGGGTTTATGAAAGTATGTAATTTAATTATTATGTGTTATTTTTATTTATGAAATGCCTCATAAAATAAATTTGAGTGTTACTGAACAAATGGGAAACTCATAACTAATAAATCATGGATATATTATAGATATGGAGATGGCTACATTGTTACCATGAAAATCAAGGCACCTAAACTTGGAGTACTTCCAGATCTCAGCCTACCAGAACAGTTCATGCGCCTGAACTTTCCAAGTGGCATACAGAGAGAAAAGCACTATAACATGCTGCAGTACCAAATATGTACCTACTCACTAGCCAAGATCTTTAGGTTGATTCTCTCCAACAAAGACAACCTAAATATTGAAGAATACTCTATCTCACAAACTACTCTAGATCAGGTAAATTAAAATATTCTGAAAATGGAAATCTTCCACTAAGTAAACGTGAACAGCCCAATTATAGAAACCATTTCAGTACAGTATACGCATTACAAACTGGGGTAATTCAGCTTCTCAATCTGTGGCAGAAGTTCATTTATCTGAAAGTGCAGTTGGGTCACATCCAGTGGGACCAATCTTTGCAGACATTTCAGCCGCACTTTTAGATATTTTTTGTAGTTGCAAAGGAAATTGAAAGGCATTCCACCATAATCATGGTTTTGTTTCAGATTTTTCCATCTCTGTAGAATAGTGATTCATCTGGTTCTTATAGTGCCTTTATATGGATTTAATGCAGGCCTTATAAAATACTTTGTTTGCATAAAAAGGCTTTGTTGAGTATGCCAGCTTTCAAAATCACCCTAACTTAGCATACTGCTACTTCTGCCAGATCAACCTGTGAATGAAAATCACTGGGGGAAGATAAAAAAAATTTTTTGACCCAGATCTTGGGGACTTTCAAAAGTTAACCTTCTAGAGAGGTTCTGGATTTATCTCCTTTCCTAAGTGTCTGCAGAGGATCAGATGACATGACATCACAACACAAACCCCATAACTATGTAATGTAGTGTCAGATGTCAGGATGCAAGTACAAAAGGTCAGGGTTTAGGTTGTGGCATCATGACACATTTTGTCATTTTTTGTCATCCCAGTTTCTACCAGAACCTGGCCTCCTAACAGATTAGGGTAGTTCTTGCTGTACATTTCTCTGCTTTTCTCCCACAGGTTTTTGTGAACTTTGCTAAACAACAGATGGAGGATGAGGAGATTCTTCTACACCCTCGTGCAGCTGGAGCTAATAGAGAGATGAAAGTGACTCCTGTTTTCTATCAGCAGATAAGCAAATAAAAGCTGTGGCAGCTGTACTAAAATTCCCAGTTGTTGAGGACCACACCATAGCAGCAGTCTCATAAATGTACCAGTTTAAGGAAACTAGAATAATTGTGCAGGTTCTCACTAGGAACAGGGATGGGACCAATGAATAGATACTAACCTGGCAGATGTATTGTTTATAGGTGAGAATGGCCCATGCTGCCTGCTATGTAATGGCCAAATGTTATGGACGAATGGGAGACTTTTAATTTTCCACTATCTTGGTTTATGTTATTAATACTGACACTGTTTAAAATTTTTATTTAGTACAAGCGTCACGTTATGTAAGGCCCACTTTCAATAGTTCAAATCTTTAGAACAACAGCAGCTATGGTGGTGGTGGTATATACTTCAAAGCAACATTACAGCCACTCAGAGTCTACTGGAGTGGGCAGCTATAACAAATTTAAACAAATAATAACAAATTCAGACGCTTGAAGGGGCTCTTACATAAAAGAGGGCAGAGATTTCTGCTACCCTGTGAGTTGGTTAGTTCTAATCACATAAAGAAATAGGTCAGTTCTAGTTGAACATTGAAATGGAACCAGTTACTTAAAAGAGCTGATGGGCTTTCTTCTAGAGACCTTCAGAGACTGGACAGCTGCTGCTGGGAACACTGCAGCTCAAGGTTTCTTGAACTAAGTTAGGCTAACAAGGCATCCACAAACTCCTATCTGTTTAACAAGTTTTACAGATCATTTGAATATTTAGTAGAAAAATAATAACTGTTTTCCAAACTACCTTCTCACAGGCACCATCTGCTGTACAATGAAGACTTCAGGGTTTCTATGTGTGAGGGTGGGTTTTGTTTTTATTTTTATTTTACTTAGCATTGATATGATTGAGCATATTGCTTTTCTGGCTGCTAAACAAAATACCAAAATTTGGCCACCCACTGCAGCGGGTCTTCTACTGAAACAGAAATTTGGACCAAGTTTAAAATATAAGTTTCAGTTTATTACATATTCTCTCTTTACAAATAGCTGAAAAAATGTACATTATTTCTAGAGAAATAAATCTGAAACATCCCAGGTTCCTTTGTTGCTACAGTCTTCTTAAAAATTTAAGACGGCATTGCACGATTTCTTGATACAATTTGCACAGACTCTTTAAAATACATTGGGCATTTTAGGGAAAAATATAATACAGGAGTGTTTAATATTTCCTTGCATCCAGGCATAATAATCTTGAGGACTGCAGTATATAGGTAACCTGCTGCTATGCATGTTTACTTAGAAGTAAGTCACACCATATTCAGTAAGATTTACATTCAATAACTGTGCATAAAATTGAAGTATAAACATAAGCATTTCCAAGCATGAGAAATGCAGATAGAATAAGATGCTATACCATTAGTGGAAGTACCACTTCAGGGTACAGGATGAGGTGAAGGTAATGTATGGGATGCATCCCCTATCTCACAGGGCACCATGAAGGTAGAACATGCTGAAGATTGGGTAAAAATCCCTTTTCCTTCATTATCTATTTTTTTACATACAGTCAGTTTTCTTATACAGGTAGTCCTCACTTAACAACCACTCATTCAGCAACCATTTGAAGTTGTGATGGCATTGAATGAGTGGAATTTATGATCTGCCGTCAAAGTTCCAGCCATTGCAGCACCCCCACGGTCACATGATTGCGATTTGAATGCTTGGCAACTAGCTCGCGCTTTAGACAATTGCAGTGTCCTGTAGTCACACAATTGACATTTGTGACCTTCCCTGCCGGCTTCCCACAAGCAAAGTCAGTGGGGAGGCTGGCAGGGAAGGTCGCAAGTCACTCTGGTATGTCCCCCCCCCCCGCCTTCCTGCACACCGTGCTACACCTTCCTTCCCTTGGCCTCCCTGCGCTTGTGCCGCACCAAGCACCCCCCTCTCCCAACTCACATGCGGCCTGTGCTGGGCCTCCCAAGGCCTTCCCCACCCCCCTGTGGCACCCCCATGCTTCTTATCTGGGACTCCTGCCACTTCCCACTTAATGACCCACATCTTGGGGTTATGACAATTGGGACTACCTGGATTGCTGTCACTAAGCAATGTAGTGACGTGATGTCACACTTTACAACTGCATCGCTCAGCAATGACAATCCTGTCCCAATTGCTGTTGTAACCCAAGGACTATCTGTATTGGGAATATTTGTATATGCAATCTCCACACAAACTTACATATCTATTTATTTTACTAGGCTTAATTGCTTCCTCAGTCATAACCAATTCTGAGTGGCTGATTGGTATGGTCACACGACGGCTGCATCAGATAATTATTCTTAGAGTATTGACTGTTTCTTCTCTTTGTGGTCCAACTCTATTTCTGTGTATTGTGTTCATCTACTCCAAGGTTGGGCATTGGATCCAGTCCTGGGCTGAATCTCTTTGGCCCAATGGATTATAATAAATGTGGAGTTTAAAGTAGAGAAACTTTGCTCCTTAGAGAACAGAGAAAAATACTATTCTCCATCCAGGACTAAGGGGAGTCATAAATCCCATGGAACAGTTTTCCACTGTGTGTTTTCTCCAAGAAAAACAGAGAGTTGCTCTTGTAATTGTCCAGCATATATAGGTGTCCATAGGGGGTGGGATAGGAGTGAAGAAATGTGCTTTGCAATGTATGCTCTTTCTCTGTGTACTTTTGTGGAATGTTACTATGCAAGTATGAAGATGTGGAGATTGCATTGTGATATCACAATGCATATTTTGATAAGTCACTTTGGCGTCATGATGGTTATGAACAGATGCCTATGTCAAGCATGCACATTTCCCAATCAAGGAAAATACAGTAAAGGGACATACTAGCTGGAGCTGCTGTAAGTCCTCCATTTTGGGGCTAAGCAAAAAGCAACTCTTGGATCAACTGTCTATAGTGGGCATTCCCTGGGAAAGCCATGCACTGGATGTGCTTCCAATTAGCAGGGCAGTGGTGGGAGGGGCCCTTGGGGGATGGGATAGGGTTCAGTGTAGGTTAGATTAAGGCCAAGGCGCCTGCAGGCTGTAACATGCTGGCCTCAAAAACCAGATTAGGCCTGTAGGCTAGAGATTTCCCATAAATGACCTATACTATTCACTACAGCAAGCATCTTATACTTGATGCAACCTTCTTTGTTTTCTCTTTTGGATGCAATATAGATTCTCATGATTTTGTTGCCTCAGAGTCTAACCCAAAGAAGCATCAAAAGCATCTACTATCTGTTACCTTGGCTGATCAAACTGCAATAAAATCTGAACACTTTTCATGAACCTTAAGGCAATAAGATGAAAAAGAGGAGTCAATGCTAAAACTGCATATCAGAAAGGGAAGTGTGGCTTTTGAGCCCCCAGAATTTCTCGTTGTAGCACAGTATTAACATGCATCTGAAATAGTCAACCTAAATTATCTTCATATCTTGGCTCCTTTGCCAATAGTCTTCTTAGAGACCTATCCATTTTGCTGCTTATAATTCAGAAGGGGGAAAATATTGTTCTTACAATAAGAAAGGAATGATTGACATTCTAAAACTAGGGTAATCCTTGAACTCTCGTATATAAGTGTAGTGTTTGTCCTTTGCCCAGACTGTCATCTGAATGAAACACAGCAAGGTGAACAGTCCCACTGCAAGAGATAGAAAAGTGGTCAACGTTATAAAATATTCTATTTAGAATAATACCCCAAAATTTTAAAACCAAGAATGCTATTCACCTGGAACGCACTGAGTCATGATAGTAAAACCAATCCATGTTCCCAGCTGTAATGGCCAAGAAGATTTAGAACTGTTTCACATGATTAAAATTGCTAAAAGCAACTAGTCCCTTTACATTAAAAAAAAAAAACCAAACATAACTATTTTTAGTATCAGTTTGTAAAACAAAAGCAGTAAAATATAAACATACAGAGACACAACCAATATTTTGAATATGCATTACAATCCAATAGAAGTATATTTTAAACGTCCTTTTAAAAAAAAATCTATTTGAATGCTTTTGAATGAAATTTTCAATAGAGAAAGAAGGGAGGACCTTCTCGGTATTCTCACAATGCACATACTTCCCCCTTCTGAAATTAAAACTAGTCTATTTTCATTTGTACAGCAAAACTTTTTCCTGCTATCCCAATCCACATTTCTACATATATGAAGTTCTGGTTTAAGATTCTCCCATTAAATAATGTGAACAAAATTCCCACCTAAGATAATTAAGATGAGTAAAGGACTTGTATAGTTCTTAAGTATTGGTGGGCAGACTTAAGAACTCTGAGAAGATGATGGTAAAAAGACACACTTCAGAGTGCTTCGAGATTTTTATTGTGTAATTGGCATGTCTCAGTCACAGAATTTTATGGGGTGGTGATAATGTTAATACGGTATATGAACTGCCTGCCGTTTGTAATGATCCTTTTTTGCATCAATTCCTCTATTGTTTCCTCTGCTTATGAAGGAGCAAAAACAGAATAACTGCAGAATACAGTATACAATAACTGCAGAAACAAAACAGAATAACCTTTTAGTTGGTAGTGCTAGGAATCTCCTTCCTGGAGGCAATTTTAAAATTAATAAAATGATGATTTTTAAAAAATTAATAATTTCCTGCCCTTCTCTCAGTACAATTAACATAAAAATTCACTTCTAATCATTATGCTAAATACTCTTCTTTTTAGCTATATAATCTATAGCAAAGTGGGCAATTTCTGGTTGCTTTTGTTACATTACTAGAAATTAGAAATCATTGCAAAATCATCTAGAGATATCCTAGTGCATCAAAATTTACCTCCTGCCCTCCTCTGTCTTAATGAAAAACAGTGTGTGAAGCTAAAATAGCTTGCTGTATTTCAATACTTGAGGCAGAATATTCAAATACCCCTCATAAAATAAACTAGAAAACTACCTGTCTAAGCTGCTTCTGTGTGATGTGAAAACGTAACATGAAGGCTAGTTACATGATCTGTTTTCCACAAATGTTCCCATTTACATACATTTCCAATTTATTACTGATTTATAGTAGTTCTTTCCATTTGCAGTTCTTAAAAATCCTACTGTAATCCTTTTTTTTTTCCCCAGTGTCCTTGAAACTGCAGCAAATCTGAGGTAATACCTCATCTGCAAGAATCACTTTGCAGCAGTTTCACCTATTGCTTACTCTGGCTATGATTCTGCATTCATTTTTCTCTTAGTTTCCCTTCTCAAAGCTTCTCTTGAGCATGCTCTGCAAAGTACAGAATTGTGTGGTTTATCATACAGGGACATATTTTAGGGTGCAATTGAAGCTTTCAAGTGTTTCTTAGTAAGTGTGTTTATAGCAATGCTGAGCATATATACATCAAACAAAACCTAATTCTTACAAAATTCTCTGATGATTAAAGATACTTACCTCATAGGTATAATTAGGGCATGACACAAAATAAAATAGCCACGTGAAAGGATTCTTCGTTGGATAAGGGATCTTACAAGTCTTGGATCCTATCAATTGAAAGATCCAAAGATTTTAAAACTATCAGCTCTGCTTTGTGTAATTTTTTTTTTATATATATATACACACATACAATATTTCCCTTTAGCACAAGGCTTGGAGGGGTAGCATCAATAATCCAGATGTAATTATTATTCTCATATCATTCTATAGTTCACCTGCTTTTTCATTGTGGCACCCTACAAAGACATCTCGATACCCTCAAAGCATTTTACAGTATTAATGGACTACTGAAAGATACTGACTATCTTTCAGTAGTCCCACCACTGCCATCCCTTGAAGACAAGCAGCCAAAGATTGGGGAAGGCCTACAAGCAGGTTCAGAGAAACCTCCTATGCTTCCAAGGGCTGAGAGCCTCACAGTTCCCTCAACCATAATGATAGTACACTGATCAGAGGTAGCTCAGTCAGAGAGAGATAAGGAAACTGCTCTCTTCCCCCATAATTGAGGCAGAATATGAAACTGAAAAAAAGAGCCTATTAACAAGTAAGCATGCTCACTGGACAAATAATGCCTACTCTTGGGGAAAATGGAGATGCAGAACGGATAGAATACAGTATCCTGGAAGACATTAAAACCCAACACAGGAATGTTCCACACTATAACATTTTCTTACAGACCATATTTCTCTCATCCTACTTTCCACAGTAGGATATTAAGATCAGCAAGATTGAAGAGATCCTTTGTAAGATCACCCTATTCACCTATTCATTTATTCATGCAAATGTTAAGTCAAAAGTAACCTCAACAGTATTTAATTAGAAGCAAAACACTCAGCTTTTACCATCTCTTCTCAGATTACTAAGTGTAACATGGATAGAAAAGTTTCCGGCTTCACATGTCTGCAATGAGAGAGAGAGTAAATGAAAATAAAAATAATGAAAGAATAGGCAGTTTTAAATAGGAGGGTTCTAAATATATTTTTCCTAATCCAACAGAGCTAGTTTTCATACAGACCCATTTGGTGCACTTCAGATAGATTGGGCTCCCATACTGACAGTGAATTCACAGAGAGTCCCAACACATCTGGAAGAAACGAGTTAGGGAAGGATTCCTTAAAATCTCATCTACTTTGTCCTGTTTGAAAAGCAGAATCTAATTTCTGTTTACATCATTGTACCTCTAGACTGCCTTGTTACAGCTTTTTTGGCGCATCGACTAAAGACAAATTGTTACAAACACTTGATTCGGATGAAAGTCCTCCTCCTCCTAGGTCATTCCCCAAACTTCCAAGACCAAAAGTTCAGATCTAATTTATCTATGCAGAGCCTGATCCATCTTAAGGTATGTGCATTGTCTATGGCTCTGGGACGTAGGTCAGACAGCTATTCAATATCAGAGGAAGAGTTACTTTTCTAGCTCCACTGTCAACCTCCATGCTATATCTCAACTGATCCACTCAACAGCTGGGCACTGGAATTGTGCACTCATATGGGATTTACCCAGATGCTTCTTCTAGAAACACACAAAAGCTTGTTTCTGCATAAAAATAAAATCCTTTATTGCTTTAGGGAATTAAGAACAATGCATTGTTGATTAACTCCCAGAGAAAATACTTCTTTGGATGACTCTTCATTGCCCCTATTTGGAATCTATTAAAAAGTGTGTAAAAATGCCATAAGTATTTAACAAATTTTAAGTAAGTTTTCTTCCTTTGAACGTTCTAAAAGTGATAATATTTGCAAATACACAAGTTACTAGACAAGCTTCCAAAAATCTATAATGTTATACACAGGTAAAGATACAGAAAGAAACCATTCAGTTATTCACTTGAAGCTTGTTAACATGCTAACAATTCATTTTAATTCATATTTATTTTTTTTCTTAATTCAAAAGATTTATAACGCTGCACTTCTCACAACTTGTGACAATTTGGGGTGAGGTAATTTTTTTAAAAATTATAAATACAGTACAAAACCACAATAACCCAACAAAATCAGAGACGTAACACATAATTGAGGATATTGATAAAAACATACACATCACAGAATAGGCCCAGTGCAGGGAGAAAAGCTAGGCTAGCTCTCTGTGGAGAACCAAAAGGGATCCCTTTTGATAGAAAGTGAGCTAAAAATAGAACTAAATAAATAGCATGCTAAAATGCCTATCTGACCATAATTTTCTTCTAAAAAATCAGAGGACTGGGCTCAAGTGGCCTTGCTAAAACTGTATCCTGGGTTCTGAGCTTCTAGTTTCCACCAAGGTGTACTAATTACATACCAGTTACTGTAAATTAGTTCAGGAAGTTGCTAGTGGTATATCAACATCCACAGAATTACGAGAAACAACATCCTACTATGCGGAAATTGTGTGGCCTCTGAAACACATGCTTTTTAATACAAGAGGACAAGCTCCACATAAACACTGAAGATGCCACACCAATAACGAACTGTTTGGAGGTGAGTCCTCTGAAACATAGAAGTGGTATACCCTAATTTTATTCTCACAATAACGCTGTTTGGCTGAGAAAACATGAGTGACTGAAAATCACTCCTTGGTCAAATGGAAAAAATTCCCCAGTCCAGTCCAGTCCAATCCAATCCAACCCATAACCACTACATCACAGTGTCCTCTTTTGTGAAGCATTCACTTTAAAAACACAATATTTTTCTTTTATTAAGAGCGTTGTTCTTTTATTTTCATCTATTATTTCACCTTGCCCCTCTCTTTCCTCCCTTTTTTTCACTACTGGCCCTCTACCAAGACAAGCTTCTAATTCAAAACATATGCACTCATAATACACTCTCTTAATTTATTTGAAGATTGCAACATATTTTCCAAGATGGCACTCTATCTCTTATACAATGTATAGAAAAGTACTTTAGATACCTATTCCTTTGACTATTGCAAAGTGTAAAAATATAAAGAGAATGCTTGTTTCTTCAAATCAGGGAGCAGAAAAGCAGATATAAATTGTAAAAATAAATGATAAACTACTACCTCAATTTCTCTCTCCTAACACCTCTAACCAGCTTTTGAAAGGAAGAAAAAAAAAACACCAAAAAGCAAGAGCGGCTACAGTGTGGCACTATGGCACCTAATACATAGGAAATGTGTATCTGATGTAGAACTGCCTTAAAGATGTTTTCTCTCATTGCCTGCAATGAGAACGAAAGTAAAATCAAAAGAAGAAAGAGGACAGAGAAATAAAAGTGTCTATGGCCTTGAGTTCCTGGTCTGGTGCTTTGTTTTGTTTTTTGGTGACTCTGAGTCAGTGTTGACTCCTGGCGACTGCCTGGATTAGTCTCTGCAGTTTTCTTGGCAAGATTTTGGAAGTGGTTTGCCATTGTCTGCTTTCTAGGGCTGAGAGACAGTGACTGGCCCAAGGTCACCCAGCTGGCTTCGTGCCTAAGGCGGGACTAGAACTCCCGGTCTCCCAGTTTCCAGCCTGGTGCCTTAACCACTACACCAAACTGGCTCACACCTGGTCTGTTGCTGGCAAGATTTTAGGTTCATCACACCAACATTCCAATACTATGACAGGATCATTCTGACTAAAATATTTGTCTGTTCATTGTGACACTGACAATACAATTATGTATGTTTCTTACCATATTTTTAAAGTTTGCAATACACTTACCAGGAACATGATCAGAGCAAAATTGACTTGTTTTTGTCCATAATCTGCAGAAGAAAATATTTATGAAGGTTCAGCTGAATGAAACATTCAAATGATTTTGACTTATTTTGCTACTTACATGGTGGCGTGTAAAGAGGGTGATTGATATAAAAAGCAAGCCAGGCAGCAAATCCCCAGTAATAGAAACAATTCTGTAAAACAATCCATTTATATTTGTGTTAATTTTTTACAATTAAAGAGGCCTACTGAAAATATATAATGTGTGCACCCATGTGGATACCAAGTCCTCCGTTCAAATTTTTCTAATCCTAATGTAGACAAATAAAATGTCAGCAGGTACTGCATATTCAAAGAATTAGTTCTCAAGCTATATTAGCAAAATATAGGGGAATTATCTTTTCCCCATTCTAACAGAATCTACAACTTGACTTTTCTCTCAGTTAAGTGATTGGCTACCGTTCACTTGAATGGGGAAAAACGCTATATTTATCAACTCAAATGTAATTCAGAACTTTCCCACTGTTTTGTTCCTGAGTGAAACAAAACCAAAGAAATATCTGTGAATGAAGTGCAAAGAAACAAATTATGCTTTCCCATTTCTCTTAGTCTACTTTGCAGTATAGGTCAAAAATTATAGTTAATTATTATTTCCTAACATTTACAGTATTAATACTGCCAAAAATAGTTTATATGACAAGATATAAAAAAGAGATTTTCAAACAGTATATGTAATTTAATTGCTTAAAAACACTTATCTCACATTCACAGAAGTACTTTTCAAAAATATAGACCTTTCTCTAATATACTTATAACATTCTGGAAGTAAGCTCACTAAAAATGGTCCCCAGTTTTAATACAGAATGTTTTAGAGGCACAAACTTCTCAAACCTATGATGGAAAGTAGGGCAATTTTATTCACTTATAAAAGAATAAGTAGGGCACTTATTCACTTTATTCAATTATAGATCTTAAATTCTTCAAGCAAATTAATACTATTGCTTATTTCAGACTTTAAAAACCCTGCACTAATGTTTATCTATACATAATAGCGGCACTGTTAAATTCAAGCATCAGGATCTTCCAGTATTAACATTTCACTAAGATAACAGGTTTAGGAAGTAGGTGGATACAGTAGCACCCATGGGGGGGGGGGGTCAAAGGGATCAGTCTGATAAAATCAGCATTGTGCTGTAAGCCCCATCCCTTTTGTATGTAGATTGTGACATCACATAAATGTCCAAAACAAGTGGAGCTTAGGGTATGATGATGTAACATTAATTGTGTCAAATTGACAAAAGCAGTAGGAGCCTGTGGATATCTGTGGGTGGATGAAACCTAAAACTGGTGAGAATGTTTACTTTTGCAGCACAGAGACTTGATCTCAATTCAACTAGCAGGATATAAAAGGATGCGTGAGCTTGTGTAAACAAACAAGATCATTCCATGGAACAGGATAAACTTAAACTAGTTTCTGAGTTCTACATTTTCTTGGTATTTGTGGATATAGCTGAGGGAAGGTCCTCTGCTCCATCTACCTCTTTTGGAATTTTCTGGGACCATGGATTTCACTGTAGAGGCTGGGAGGAAAGAGTTTAAGATCAAGAGTTCAGGGGCCATAAGACTGCGCCTTGACTGGGGAATGCACAGATTAAATGAATGGCAGACAGCCTAAGTACCAGTATCCCAAACTGAGAAGTGCTTAAAAGCTCAATGTCAGCATCTTAATTGTGCCCAGAAATGAATCTTATGCCAGAGTGCAGCTGATTAAAGGCTGCCAAGATATAATCCTACACAAGCCAAAACAACTTAGTGACCTCACGTCTCATTTGTACACCACCACCTCTTCTTCCAATAGAACAAAGATCTAAAAGACAAAACCACTGCCTGTTATAATATTGTTCATCCAGCATAAATAGCCTTTTATACAACAACCTAAAGTACCAGTGTGACCTCAAAGGAAAATAAACCTGGTACAGCTGATCTAGAAAAATGTTATATTGGTTAGAAATCTCCCCTCCTGTGGTGAATAGAGAAAGACAGAGAAGGAACCATTGGAAAATGAGGAAATAGAAAAGCAAAATGTGTGTTAACTTTATATACTACAGTGGTCTGTACAGTCTCTCCTTGCTTTCACTATCATGCAGCAAGCTCTGCCCCTTTTAGGCATGAGTGATGCTGCAACGCACATAGATAGGGAGTGGGGTTCACGTCGCAAAGCTGCTTTCCTCAGTCTGACCCCCACTGCCTTCCCCCCATCCACAGAACACTGCTGAATACTACTGACATAGAAGAAACCCCAATTAAGAAGCTATTTGGCAATGGCTACTGCCAATCAAAAATGGCAGTACCGTGGGAAAAAATTATATCTGAAAGACTTTTGCCTCTTCACATTTTTAAAGAGAAACTGATTTATTTTCCCCACTTCTTCATATCTGAAGGTGAAAACAGGTGTAGCATGTTTATAAGGTCACTTTTAACTGATGCCATACACAGCCATTTCCCCCCCTTTTCAATCCAACTGTACTAAAACTTGCAGAACTGTAATTCCTGGTTCTGCTCTGTAACACAAAACACTCTGCTTGCATCAGATGTTGTGGAGGCACTTTCAAACCATCCTTACTGATCTTAAAACATTCCATCTCTCTTCATACTGTTATTTCAGCCTTCCCCAAACTGCTCTTAGGATGTTTGATTACAGGCCCCACCATCCTGAGCCAGCACAGACAATTCCCTTGTTGACTGGAGCTGATTGGAACTGTAGCCAAATGCATCCTTAAAGTACCTGCTTAGGAAAGGCTACAAAAAGGTCCTTATTTGTTTATTTATTTATTTCCTCAATGTATATACAATAATGACTCTGTGCAGCTTAGAACATTTAAAAAACAAACAAACAAACAACGTAAAATAAAACATAGGCAACAGCCAAGGAGCCAAACCAATCTAGACAGATAACAACCACATTACAGGCTCTAACTAACAATCTGATCTCCATGTTCAGGATCACATCCATGTCTTGAAAGTCTTCCAAAAAGCCTGCAGGGCCAGGGGGGATCTCAGGGGGAATGATGTTCCAAAGGGCAGGCATAGCAACAAAAAAAAGCACTCTTCCTGGGTCCCACAAGATGACATTCTTGACCAATGGGACCCACAGCTAAGCCTCTCCTGCTGGATCTAATGGACTGATAGAAACAACTGGGAAGAGGCGGTCCTGCAAATAACGTGGTCTGTAAATATTGCATAACTACAGACCACACGTACACGGAGAACAGAATCTCTTTAACAGTGTTAATTAGGCAAAAATTAAAAGGGCATTTTCTTGCATCATGTGCTCTGGGACAATAATCTAAACAGTCAGAAGAAAGCCATCCCTGGAGACTGGCAGTGTTGTCCTCATTAATCCTGATGTTCTCCAATGGCAGAGAAATGTGTGTTGAAGACCTTCTCTGCATTGAACAGAATTCAGCAGCAAATGCTCTAATTAATGCAAACAACTAGATTCAAGCAAAGTGCATGTTTTATTTCAAGAACATAATCCAGGTCAAATAGTAACAGCTTCTACTGTAAGTGGTCTTTGTTTCAGCTGAGATCGAAAGAACTAATGAAAGAACTGGCCAGCTGCCACTGGATAGTTCATTCTTCAGACACAGCGTCATGAAACAAAAATTTTAATGTGAGCAACTGCCTGCTAAGAGCACTTAAAGCCCTAAAGAATGATTACATCTTTGCTAGGATCACAGGGTTTTCCATTTGGAACTGTATTCCCTTCCCAAGAATCCTATATCCAAAACTAAGTGGAAACTAGCAACTATTTACAAATGGTATGGTCTGGATATATTTTATATATGAGAACAGTCAACATCTATTATTTTCTGTGCATCTCCCACCACAGCAAAGGACAGAAAAATCACAGAAGTCCAAAATCCATATGGATGACAATTTTCATAGGCACCCTATTATACTTTTTAAAAATGCAATGTTTGTATCAGTGTGGTAGAGTAGTTAAGATATTGGAACAAGACCCAGGTTCAAGTCAATCCTCAGCCATAGAAGCTTAACTGGATGAATTTGGGCCACCAACCATCTCTTAGCTCAACTTACCACACAATTTGATGTTATAAGAAAAAAAATTACAGGACTATTATGTATACCCCCTTGAACTCCAGAAGGAAACAGGGAATTCAGATCTAATAAATGTTCTACATGTAAAATGCAGAGACAAAATAATTTTAAAAATCACATTTCACCATTATAAACAGTAAGTATATTTATTAGCTACATTGTTCTTCTTAAATCATTCACTACTTCCAGAAGTGCCCAAAGGAACACTTAATTTAAGGATCAAATTAGAAATTCAGAAACAATCTCAAAATACAACTATTTTGGCCCAGTGTAATTTAGAACGAGATCATGTGATTGATCACTTTGCCACTTAAAATAAAACACACACACACACACACACACACACACACACATTCTTCATCCAGAAAGCAAGGGAGGAGGATTTTAGCCTTATCTCCAATCTACATTGTATTTTATTTCCACCTTCAAGGAATTTTTAACATGGCAAAGGATTCAAATCAATTCCTCACAAGTATTCTGAGTGGTTCAGTCCCAGATGAAGGTACCTCATGTTACATTTTTGCAGACAGCCCTAAGCCCAGAATATTTCTACAAAAGGATAGTTGCAAGTGTGCAACACTTCAATGAACCAGAAATTCCATAAGTTTCACAGATGGAGCTGAAGTGTAGGAGTACATACGAAAAATCTGTAAACTATACCATGCTATTGTCAAGGTAGCTGCAGGCCAACATCAAGCGTCATGTCAAGTAGAGCCCCTGTAATTCTAATAAACCCATTCACTCCATTGTCTTAACAGGAGAACATGTCCTAAGAGGAAAGCCACTCTCAAGGAGAACCTTCCCACTTGGCTAGAAGAAAAAAGATAGGTGGATATTGCAGTCCCAAATTTTGCAGCAATAATTTGGAATGGCAGATTTCAGTAGCAGATGTTAATGCTAACAGAGAACATGTCCTTGTTTCGAAGAGCAGCACCATGGCCCAAAGTTGTATCACAAACTGGGCTCCTATAGTACTGCAGGAGGGGCCAGATTAGATTGCATATAAGGGCTGCAAGTAGATTTTGTGACAATTTACCTTAACAATATTCCTCAGTGGCATAGTCCCATGGGAGAACCGATGAACAAATATTGTTTCAATCAACCTTTTGATGTAGTGGAAAGAATGGCAGATACATGCCAAGCTAGAAACAGCAAGATAAAAGTGTTTCAGAAAACTAAAAAGACAAATTGGGCAAGACATTTGGAATAAAGCTGTGATACCCCAAAATAAACACCTCCAACCTAGAATTGAGACTTACTTAACTACTGGATGTCGACTCGAAGTAAATCTGTCATCCAGGCCATAGATAAAAGGCATACGGAAATAAAACACAAAATAGATGAACAATGGGCCCGTATATTCTATCAGAAATACCTGCAAAAGAGAGAGGAGCTTATTAGATTACCTTTGGTTGCATGGAATATTGCAAAGGTGAAGCATAGCCCCGCTCCCTCCATCAACACTGCATGCAGTTCTCCCAATCAGAATGGATGCTGAATGACCACTTGCTACAGCCAACACTTAGGACCAACATTTTAGCTCCCCAAGGCCCATGGATGTGAGAAATCTACCAAATTAACCTTAGGATCTAACAGTTTGGAGGCCAGCAGGGAGAGAGGAATTCAATCTGTAATGGAAATATGCTCTGTATTACTAGCCAGGCAGCTCTCCAGTCGCTAGAGCTGAACCCCTGAGATTGGGAGAGAAGACTGTACAGAAGCTGGTGAGAACTGTGTATCCAGTCTTATATTTAAGCACTTACCTGTTCTCATCACCATAGGTGACAAGGAGGCAAGTTGCTAGAAGAGGACAGACCGTCCTCCTTTAGCAGGCCACCATATTTGTAGCCTGAAGATCTTTTACTAGGCCACTTTTTTCTTCTATAATTGGATTAACTTAACCGCAATGGTTTCTTTTTCTATTTGTTCCCACTTCTCACATGCATTTTTGCTGAGAGAAAAGTCACTCTCATTTATTTATGTGGGAATAGCCAATGGGCTAAATAGGAAGGAAAGAGATGCTTCAAGGAACAACAGGTCAAGATTAGTCACACTGAAAAGAAGAGGAACATATGTAAATTATGTTAATTTTTTTAACGAAATATTATCTTTCACAATAATTGCTTTCAGCTACACATTTTATCTCACTATTCTTCATCATAGAAGAAGAAGAATATACCAATGCTATATTTACATCGTCATTCAACTATAACCTGCCTATATTAAAACTTGATAGGTTTTCACTGCTGTACCATGGTAGTTTTTTCTGTACTATGTAAAATTTGCCTCTACAGTATACTGGAATTCTGTAGTGGTACAACACCCAGCACACATATTCTCACTGATTCTAAATACATTATCTTTTTCAGTTCGCATCCCCCACCCCATCCCAATTCTGGTCCCTGTAAGGTTAATGTAGATGGGGAGAAGATAAGGGAAAGGTAGAACTCATACAATTCAAATGTAAAAATCAATGAATATCAAAGCTCAGAATGGTTTCTGCAGCTCCTTGCTTCAGTAATGTCTTCTGCAGGAAGGGGTTGATATCAAAACAAAGCACCCAAATGAGAGGATTGTACATAACTGTTATTCCAGAATGTATTGGTCTGAAGAGAAGCTGAGCAGATCCATCTGTCTAGAAAGTATTCTGCTTTTTTTCCCTGAGGTTTTCATTTTTCCATTTTCCATAACTGTCTTCATCGTTTGTGAATTGTTGCTGCTTGTATTTAGGGTATAAACACCAGGACAGTATTTTGGAACGTGTGATAGGTTTGCCTTTAGCACAACTGGAAACAGTAGTGCTTAATAAGGAACCCAGCATGGTTAGATGGTTAGACTCTGAGTGTCAAATCAGAGGGCTGAATCTCCAATTCAGTATGAGGTTCAGGGGATCCTGATCAGTTAAAATGAGTTCCTACGGGAGAGGGGAAACAAACATGGGATAAACAAATGAAATATTAATACCCCTTCTCTCCATCTATGTTAGTGACTGATGCATTGGCTCCAGTGCATAAAAACCAGGTTAGAGAAGACAGCCTATTAAAATAGCTTTTGTAGGTGGTCATTATAAGCAATACGACTCAAAACAAACTCATTTAAATCACAGAACTGTATTTTGTATATTGATTCCACATATAAATCATTGGTTTGCTATCAATTTCTATTTTGTCTCATGATTTGGCAACAAATCTGAAAATTGCCAGGCTGGCAAAGACTGGGCAGCAATGTGCTTGTGATGCAAAAGGGAACATAAGGAGGAGAGGGAGGACTCTGGATTATAACACTGCCTGCTCTGCCCACAAATCCTGGCTTTACCAGCCTATAGTTCTCACTTGAGTGCTTTCTTTTTTAAAACCTCTTTTCCCCTACCAGGTTTTGTTTTCGTTCTTTTAGCAAATATGACAGGCAGAAAGCCAATACATAAAAGGGTCATGTCACTGCATCTTTGTCCTAGGAAACACTTTACCTGTTTAGTTTCTGCAGGCCCTGAACTCAGCGAACAGAAGACAAAGATGAAATGTCAGAAGAATGGCCTCTGTTCTACCAAAGATGGCACCGTTCCATGGGATTGGATCAAATGACTGATTTCCTTCTTGCCCTAATTTTGGAGGGCTGCATCCTCTCCCTATTTCTTGTTGCATCCCCTAATATAGACATTACACAAGCTGGGTTTTGTCAGGTTGCCAAGCAACCAGTGCTGCGTTGCTATGGGCTTGCTTGCCAAGTTTTTGTGGCGATTATAGTTTTCCCTTTGCATCCTTCATCCCACCATCTCTTAAGTTTAGAAAATAAAAAAAGGGGGGGTTCTACCATTTTGTACTGGAGAAAAATCTAAATAACATTGTAATGCAAAATATTACTGAGGTAAAACAGCAATTAATTAAAGCACATCAAGCTGTGAGGCTCACCATGGTCCATCCAATTTGCGGCCCTAGATCTTTAAAATAGAGAGTAGCAGTTGTGCCAACTGGGAGCAGTTGGAGAATTTCCTCATTCTTCAGAGATTTTCCTTCTGAGAGGATGAGAAAAAGTTGTAATATTTAATGTCAGAACACAATTCCTCATCAATGCCTGCATTTTCTACAGGAAGCTATTATTTCCTATTTACCTCAGAGGGTCTTGGCTGGCATCAAAACCTTTCTTCCATTTAAGAACATTTGAAGGAAAAGAAAGGAAGCATTTGAAGAAGTAGGAAGGGAAAATATGTAACATAAATGTACATGAAACTGTCAATATACATGAAACTTAAGCAGATCATGGTCCCACCTAATCTGCATCAACAACTCTGACATGCAGCCATTTCCCTCTTTTTCATTCTCTGCTGATATTTCTCAGGACTGCTATCACAATTTCTTACATTGGGCTATATATTGGCAACATTTTGTATGCAAAGCATGAGCTCATAGTCTAGTCTTGGGAAACCAAGGTGTTAAAAAAAATCACAGCAAAAAGTGCTATACACATGATTTCCTATTAGCGCTTTGTCTCAATAATTGGATCAAGATTACTTCATAAGAAGATGGCCCTGGAGCTTTGCTGAATAGCCCTGCTCTTCTTACTCTGCAGGGAGGAGAGAAGGAGAGCAGCAGCCAGGAGGAGACATTTCTCATTTTGATTCCCTGTCTCTCTAAGATTACTTTGCCTCAGCTCTGTCTATGGCTGCAGGAGTCTAGATCTCACTTCACAGAATCCAAAATGCTGAGTTAATATATAATGTTTCTGCAACCAGCTAGACTTGTTAGCATAGAACTAGTTTTTGAAGGGATTTTAAGACTGTAATGTGAATGAACTGCTTTGATTTAGAGAAAACTCCATGCTTAAATTAATCTCTCTCTCTCTCTCTCTCTCTCTCTCTCTCTCTCTCTCACACACACACACACACACACACACACAGTTAATACTTACTAGGGTCAAGCCTTATAGATTGTCTTGCTGGATACCACTGAGGATCTACAGGGAAAAAAGAAATCCATAATTGAAAACATGACCTTCCAATTATTCAGTCTGAGCTTCCAACTTAATCTCAACAAATTATAAAAATATCAATTCATGCAAATCACTTATTTACTCATTCTTTCTACTTTTTGGCTGTCTGGTTTTGGTGGGGTTGATTTTTAAAGTGTTACACAACACTTCTGGCAAACTGGGTGGCATACAAATAATATAAATGGTTAACATATATAAATATGTTTATAAATAAAAACAGTATAAATACAAATTATATAAATGGTAAACATATATAAATTCCAAACCAAATGTTTTGGATTTTTTCAGGGAACTTCCTTCTGCTTCTGCAAATGAGCTTTGCAAGATCTGCACTGCTATCTCAATCCAAAATGTCCTAAGCTAGTCTTCATCAACTTGATGTCGTCTAGCCATGGGACAGCCATGGGTCTAACCTCTGGAAGGCAATGGGAGGGAGAAGCTATAGACATAATGCATCTGAAGAGCATCATAGTGAACAAAGCTGGCTTAAACTTTCTGCAACTAGTAGAAAGAATTATTATCTGAACCTTGAGAAAGCTTATGCCATTTAGGAATTTATCTGCACTCCTCACAATTATGTATAATTCAATTAAGCACTGACATCATTTTTAAAACAAACTTTGAAATGTAGATACTCACACATCTTGTGGAACATCATCCGGATTTCACTTATTGTAGTGTGTGGCTCAACCTACATAACAGAAAACTTTCTATTAGGAAGCAAGCAGATATTCTGTTTTTTTTTTTTTTTTTTTTTTAGGGAAGCAAAGGATGTAATTAGGGGAGGGCCACCTATTATACTAATCTAGCTTGAAGGCTTATTTTATGGCTGACTGAGAAAAAAATTCCAAAACACTCAGAGCACTCAAAAAGTGATCTATAAATGTGATTATTAAAAAAGTGATATATAAATGTGATTATAAAAATTATGGTTACTGACCTTTTCCAGGAAGCAGAGCTGTTGCTTTGTCTTCCAGTCAAGAATTTCCACCTAGCAAAAGAAATGGATAAACCATTTCAAATGACCTCATGCTGTTAATCGCTGCTGTTTACATGAGCAAGGAACAGTTGAGCTCAAGTATCAAAGGAAGTCATGCCTTATTTTTAATTATTATTTTTTAATAAACCACACTTAGCTGGGTTCATGATTCACAGTTAGCCATAAAGCATGGCTTACAAGCTATAATTGCTGCATTTATTTATTCATTTTTATTCTAAAAAATTGTATGCTGTTTTAAAAAAAAAAAAGGGTTTCCTCGTGGCAACTTACAGCACATTAAAATTACACTGTATTTTTAGAAACCTATAAACTAAAACAGAATTTTAAAATATATAAAAATATAACTGCAGGTAGATTAGTTAACAATCTACTCAACACATCTTGGGTGAATCAAGCTTTACTTTTGGTAACTACACAAACATAGCCATGCAGTTTTCTTGGCAAAATTGTAAAAGCGGCTTGCCATTTCTTCTTTTTGGGTTAATTTTTTATACTTTCAAATATAGCCTTCAGCAAAGATATTTTTTCTTGGTCTCCCATCCAACCATTAACCAGGTATGACCTAGCTTAGTCTTTTTGAGATCAGTCAAGGTCAAATAGGCAAATACATATAAAATGTTAAAATAGTAACCTATTAAAAGGCCTCAGAGAACAAGACGACATTTGCTTGGTACAAAAGAGCCAAAAAATAAGCCATTGGTTAAGGCTACCACTGAGAAGGTCTGCTTCTGGGTTACCACTGGCTTTACCTCAACATGGAAGAGTACCTTCAACAGGGCCTTTGAGGATGACCTTGAAGGTATGTGCAGGAGTGTATGGAAAGATGTGCTATCTCAGATACTGTGGCCCCAGGCCCTAAAAACCTTTATATATTAGTTGTGACGTCTCAAATTGGGACTGGAAAAGAACCAGGAGCCAGTTCAGATCATAGTCTCTATGCCAGCCAAACAAATCACATTACGACCTAGCATAATGTGTTCTGCAGATCAGGCCAACAGTTAATAAGCTGACAGATTGTTAAACCTTCTTCTGCATTTAAAAGTGTATATTTTGATTTATAGAAGATTAAATGTAATTCCCAAAGTCACTGCAGGAAGAAAATAGAACAGAACTAGCATAGTTCCTTACAAGATGCAACTGAAATCTGTCTGTACATTCTATTCGGCTACCTTTCAGTGATAACACAGTTAACGGATAGGGTTAATTTCCACTACAATCCCAGGAAAAGAGGCACTTGGTTTACGGAGCTGCAGACAGGTGCCACATTTGCACCCCCTGCACTCCAAAGTACCTTTTTGTCTTCAAATCCAAAATGCTGCATAGCCCAAGTTTTAGTTTCACCACCTCTATGCAATACTGTGCTAGCCCATAGTGACTATTTTCAGCATAATGGCACTATTGTGTCTCATCTACCATCATCTTCTGAGATAGCCCAGAAAGTCAGAGTAATGCAACGGCTGAAAATATGTTTACCAGTTTAGGATTACAGGATAATTAAATCTATGGCTTGATGTTGGTAGCCATAGTTTCTTGAGAACCCAGTTTTTCAATTCAATCATACCTTGCACAAAGGGAGGTCTGAATAATTTGCATGTGCTTGGAAGACTCATTCTGATCTTGGTTCAGTAATTAACCCAGCTTAGTGGAACTCGCTGTTGATAAATACATATAGGTGTCAACTGTTAATATATTATCAAGAGAAACAGAGTATGAAATGGACACAGTTTTTATTTGCCCATGTGTGTGTCTGCGAGTACACACTCATAAGAAAACAAGAAGGGATTTCTATTAAGACAACTCCACAGGTATAAGATTTGGACCACAGTCAGCCCTACCACTATAAACAGTATGTATAAATCAAGTCAACACAGACTAGTGTTTACAGGATGGTATTTTTCTAATACAAAATATGTTCCATCAATGAATTATGGTATCCTTGGAATATACTGTCACAAATAGAATATAAATAGCATAATAAAAATAAGCCTCCAAAGCCTGTTTCTTAAGGCCATATCTAGGGCTGCAGAAGAGCAGTTCACAAAGCAGCTGTGTGAGCCTGGGGAAAAAAAATGGTCTGTTTTAATCTGCAGAGAAGTGCTGTTTACATACTCCCATGTCTGGCAAAGCACCACTTCTGAAGGGTTTGCACAGCCCTCATTGTAAGATGACTTAGAGAAACACTTCAGGGCCCCTTTACCACTTCTAGATGTTATGGCTGCTATCACTTCACTTACAATAGTGTTTTCCTGTTGCTACTGTCGTGCTTAGTTGTTTTGAGCGAATGCTCTATTGATTTTTTTTTTACATCATTTATAGGAAAATCATTCCTCCCTATGAATAAGAGCTTTGTAAACACAGTGCAGAAATGAACTCATCCTTCTGGCGCTGCTCTTTGTGTTAAGTCAGCTTTTTTTTACTCAATTAGGGCTGGACAGTAGTTTCTCCATACCTTCTAGGCACCTGATTATTGCTTTGCAATACAGGTAGTCCTCACTTAATGACCCTAATTGGGACCGGAATTTCTGCCACTAAGTGAAGCAATTGTTAGGTGAAACATCACATGACCACACTGTTTAGCGACAACAGTTCCAGTAGTCCCAGTTGCGGTCATTACGCCAAGACTGTGCCACTGTTAGGTGAGGACCTCACACTTCTCCTGCCCTGCCACGCTCGCCTCCATTTCAACTCTCCCCTGCCTATCTCCCCCCATCTCTGCCCTTTTGGCTGCCCTTCACTCTGCCGCCCTGACACGCCCTGCTCACCTTCGCCATCTTCTTCCTCCCGCTGCTGAGGAGGAATGTCTGGCCTGGCCCTTCCCTTCCCACAACCCTGGGAAGGCCTTGGGTGGCCAGCAGCTGCCTTGCGAATGGCCAGGCAGGTGCACCTCATCAGCAACGGGAGAAAGAAGATGACAAAGGTCAGCTGGGGGCAGCAGGGGCAGCGGAGTGCAGGGTGGAGTGCAGGGCAGTGGGGATGGCAGGGGTGGTGGAGTGCAGGGCAGCCAAAAGGGCAGAGATGGGGTGAGACAGGTGGATGGGGGCAGTTGAAGCATACCCTGCAGTCATAAATGCAGGAGGGCTGCCAAATTTTGATCACATGACTGCAGGGTCATGCAATTGCTATAATTTTGAGGACTGGTGGTAAATACCATTCGTTCAGTGCCACTGTAACTTCAAATGGTCACTGAACAAATGGTCGTTAAGTGAGGACTACCTTTAGTCAAACTAATCTTTCCAAACATTGCTCTGCATAGGTCTGGTTTCAGATCCAAATTCCTTCTTTATTACTGCTGGTTGTTAAGCAGCAGAGCTGGAAGCAATATCAACAGATGCCTGGAAGTGTGTCCTGTAAAAATGCTCAGCAACCTAATGGAATAAAGCAGGCTTGGATATTTTGATCTTTTCAGGTCTCAGGCACACTGCCCATCTTAGCCTTTTCTTCTCCATCAGCAGATCTGTCTGATTGTTAAGGGTGCCATGTTGCATACTTGGCACCCCCAACAATCAACAATTGATAAGTATCATGCCTTATTTGACAGGGACTCTGACAAGCTCTTATCCTCTGATGAGGATCTAACTGTAATAGACAAAGAGGGAGAAGCAGCTGGAACGGAATCTGCGACCAATGAAGCAGATTCAACTGCTTCAACTTATTAGAGGTGAATGCAGATCTGTCCTTAGCTGCAAAAAACTGACTGCCCACACAGTCATATCTATATTTGATCAACTAACGGAGGCCAACAAAAAGCCAGAGGAAATAAAAATGCTAGTAGGAGAAATGGCAATATGGCGAGAAAATCCCCCCTAAGAATGTGAGCACTATACCATACTTTCGTACGGTGGATATGCAAAATTCAAAGCTTAGCACCAAAGGACCACGTGAAACATATATACTTCAACTGAGGAAAGTAATGCTATATATAGAAATGATCCACATAAATAATCAAAGATGGAATACAAAAAGGGACATCCTGAAATCTCTGTCACAGTTACTTAGGTGTAAAGTAACAGTGACCAAACTAACAGAGATAACATGGCTTCCACACTGCCAAGGCTTTAAGAGACTTGTGCTGTCATTTCAACAACCAGTACTACCCAAATGTTCTTAAGACTCAAGCATTTTCTACAGAGCTGTGGAATTGTGCCAACTAGAGTATTTCAAAATATCTGTGCCTGTCCCCTTCTGACTCCTGGGAAGCTTGCCAAGGAAGAATGGGAGGATACATCCAGGCCCGTTTCTGATAACGTTGCTCCACATAATATTCTTCAGAAAAAATCCATCAGGCCAAAAGAGGGAGATAAATTTGACTTGATGCAACCTCTTACTATGCCTTCTCAAGAGGAGCGAATGAACTTAATACAGGACCTTGACTGATATCAAATCAAATTTACAAAATGCGATGATAACCATAGATTCATTAAAGGACATTCTACCCCTGCATCCACATAGTCAAACCTTGGTATCTGGATCATCACCAAGCTCTCTAGGTAAGATTGCTCCATTAAGCAAGAAGAGGAGATGTCTCAGTAGAAATCAAGGGAAAGTTGAATTAAGATCCCCTACAGAGAACTACAAATCATGGGGCAAGAAAAGGATCTCCTGCACAATCACCAGTGCAGGTCAGCTTAAATCCAGATGCCCTTGGTGATGAAGAAAGCCACATGTCTACCCCTAAAAACATCTCCACATCATGCCATAACAAGACCCATACGGAACTTACCAACATGTTCCTCAAGGATTACAAATAACTCCCCCCTTAGTAGATCCCATGCAGAATCATCATGATCCACTAACCCCACATTCAGCGACACTGAATGAAGCTGCTGCAATGCATGAATCATTGGATGATGCCAACTTTGTTACCAGAGAGTTGGATTCCCATGAGCAGCCACAAGGTTTGAGGAAACCTGGGCCTCAAGGGTTCTTTTCAGCCCTTAAATTGTAATTCTAAATCCACAGACATGAGACATATAGAAGCCCAAATGTCCTTCTACTGATCATCATATACTGGATATTACAATCCTTTATGCCATGACTTCCTATTCCAGTGTTGTCCAAACTTGGCCACTTTAAGATGAGTGGACTTCAACTCCCCCATACTGGCTGGGGAATTCTGGGAGTTGAAGTCCACTCATCTTAAAGTAGCCAAGTTTGGACAACACTGTCCTATACTTTTCATTATCGAATTTGGTAAAGTCTAGCAACCATTGGTAATAATTGCTATGTGATTATTATTTTGCAAATTGCTTATTAAATCCTCCAGTTCTAGAGAAAGTTCTAAAATATTTAGGACTGTCACCCCATGACTAGATGTCAAAAGGTGCTTAAACATATGGCTTCTGTGCATGTTTGGGCAAATAATACCTATATGGCAATTCAAAAAACTATCATCATCTAATCCTAGTAATTGATCTAAAGTTCATGGTGTTGATTGTTTGTTGTTAATAAGGGGTGGGCAACATTGTGGTTTCTGGAGGCCTCATTTAATGTTTGAGGGAAAGCAAGAAGAGACAATATGGAGGAATTAGAATATTGTTTTCTTGGAATTGGGGAGAATAGCTTGCGGGGGGGAGGGCGTTTATCTTAAGCATACATCTTGGGTTTCATGTTTTCTACCTCAACATAACAGGAGACCATGCTGCTGATAAGAACTCTAACTTTTTGGCATTTGACAACTCATTATTTCCTAAAAGATTCTGCTGGGCCAGTTAGATAATTCCACTTGAGAATTGGTCTGAACACCATCATGTGCTATTTTGATGTGATTCAGTTTCTTTCAACCCGTCCTCAGCTCACGCCCCAGAGTGACCAATTGTGCCCCCTCCTAAGATCCACAAACTCCTTCCATAATTGAAAAACAGCAAGGTTGATGGGACAGACTTAATTCTGGCTGAGTTTTTGAAAACTAACTCTGACTGATGGGCTTCTTTAACCGTCTTGATACACCTCCTTTGACCATTCTCTCCAGATACCTGAGGATCTATCTATCATAGTTCCAATCTTTGAGAAAGGAACTAGAAACAATCCAACTAATTTCAGCTCAATTATTCTTCTAAGTATTCTCAGTTGTACCAACAGCTCACTGGAAGCTAGCTGACTGGTTGATCCAAGACAAACTTTGGGCTCAGGAGCAAACCAGATTCAAGTCCAAGTGATCTATACTAGATTATCTAGTAGAAAAATACTCTTAATGTCAAAGAGGTACTTAATATGTTGCTTTTATTGATTTAAAGACAGCTTTTGACTTGATTCACAGAGATAGGTTCTCGGCAAAGCTTGTCACATCCTTTATCCATTGAAGGCTTCTACTTGAAACTTCACAAAAGCACTTAAATGTTTACTTGTTTATGCAGCTGATCATTTTTGTGCCTCTTGGATCTTCTACTACTATTGTATTTATGAATTTTGATGGATTTTATGTGCATATGTCAGTCTATGACCATGATAAAAGCTTATTTTTTAAAAAAAGAAATATGATTGTTCAATATGGGTTTTGGGGTTTTTTTAGGAAGGAATGGGAGCCACATCAATTTGCAGACTGGTTTCAAGGGGCAAAAAATCTTTGTTCTAGAACTACTTCATGAATGTGCTCTGCAGGAAACCCATTTGAAAGGACCTCAGTTTCAGGTAGATATCCACCTTAATAGTGGGTCATAGTATGATAAATTTGGCTACATCTTCTTTTTAAAAGCTGTTGTTGTGGAAAATACATTTTTATTTCTTCCCTGTAAAAATTAAAAGATGTTATTGATTCCCAAAGCTACACAACTCAGCAAAACTGTCATTATTAAAACTGCCATGCCTCTACCGGCTCTAAACTAGCAATGACAACAAAAGGTTTTCCAAATAACTCAGCAAAAAAGTGAAACAAGGCTAATGTTAGTTGCAAGGGGAAAGGTGTAAGTATGAATGATTCATAATACAAAAGCAATCTCTATTCATATAACTAGAACAATGTTCTTGTTTCTATGGAGGAGTGCGGGATCAATCATAGAATGATCTATTCCCTAGGTGTTTCCTCACACTGGTAAGCTGAGTGAGTGGCTACTTTGGGCTGTTGATTCTGAGAGTCGGTATATTGTTGTTGACACTGTCATTGTACTTTTAGTGCTAGGCGGACACTGATGGGATTTTCTGCCATTGACCCAAACTAGCTTGGCTAACCTGTTGAGTACTAAGCACCTTGACCGCTTCTAGAAGGCAGGACATATATGATATTACTGCACCTCAGGCAGCAAAGTGATCTTCTCTTGAAGGGTATCATTATTTGCTTCAACATAATAAATTCCTGTTTACTTAACAGTAACACTTTTAATAACTTACCTTTGAATTCTATAATCATTCTGTGACCAGCAAAATCAGAACACAGCCACATGTCATGCATGGTAGTCCAGGAGAAACTCAATGAACCATTGTTTATGCTTGCCTTAAGACTTCCACTTCTTAGTTCTAGCTAAATAGCCTTCTAGCTAATCTCTAATTTAAAAAGACATACTTTCTAACCCTTCATGGCTGCAAAATTGTTTATTTCAAGCCTTCAAAATGAATGCTGTAGAGCTCACAATCTTTTCACACAAAAATCCACTCTGAATTACTTTAAGCTTTATTCATTGCAACAGCATAATTTAAGAAATAAAGGGGGTCATTTTGATGCGGTTATTGTCAAATAAACAGATATTGTCTTTCTATTGTACTGTAAACCCACCCAAATATCTACCAACAGATTCAAAATTACTTTTTCCCCACTCATGCTTCATGAATTTCTCCTTCCCCTTCCCAAAATTTTGCTAGTCAGAGATTGTACATATTGCTTAGTCACAAGCTTCAATCAAGATACTGGTTCAGTCCATGAAAGCTGATCTAGATAACGTTAAAATGATTACAATCAAACATCTGGAATTTGTCAAAAAAACATGAGGCTAAACTTGACTAATACAAAACAGCCTGGGATTAATTTCATAATAGGTCAGTTGAGTGAATATGTGCCAAGACGAAGATGAGATGAGGGACTACATGAATAAATTCATCCAAGCTTTTTCTGAGGAAAACTGGATTATTGTACATATTCTACTGAACATACTGTTCAAGAAAATGTCTAGGTGCATAGCGTTAGTACAAACTGTAAAAGGTCTCTCCTTCAGTATAAGTTACACTTATCCATTTCCAGGTTGAATTACAACTCATTGAGCATTTTTTGTAAAGATATTACCTCTCTCACACATCTCTCTCCATAGATCCACATCTATTATTGGCATCATTTCCAGTAGTGGGCCATTTATTTGGACAAATATGTAATCAATACTTCTCAGCTGTATTTGCACCATGGCCTGGAATTGCTAAAAAATGGATAAGCTATTATTTTTTAGTCATTCAAAGTTTTAAAACTGTATGTTTCTGCTGTGTAATATAAGACATGGAGATAAAAATATACCTTTTAATTCAAAACTGGCTAAGTTGAGGATACAATTCTATAGTGCCTGGAGATATAAGTTGTTTATGTTCTTCCTTTCCAAGACCGTAGAGAGGAGAATCTAACTTGGATCCTTCCTCCCACCTCCATGACAACCTTTACTGCTAGTATGTTCTGTGCCAGGACTCTTTAAAGTAGCGTAACTGGAAAGATGTGGGAGAAGCTGAAAGTAAAGCATCCTGAATCTGAGAAAGGGGAATTTTGCCCAGCCGTCTGCTTACAAAGGCAGGAAAAAAAATCATTTTAATAAATGAAAGATCCAAACATTATTCCATCCTCATTTCTGCATTCCGTGATACAGAGAGTTTGGGGTTTCCTAGGTCAAAGTGCTTCAGTGGAAGCTCCTATCAATCATTTCAGTTTAAGTTAAAGTACTGTATACACAACCTAACAAAGCTGATAGAATCAGATTCTTCCAAGAAGTTGGCCAGTTGTGTCTGAAATATTTCGCTGACTATCTACTCCAGTGTTTCTCAACCTTGGCCACTTGAAGATGTGTGAACTTCAACTCCCAGAATTCCCCAGCCAGCCATACTGACTGGGGAATTCTGGGACTTGAAGTTCACACATCTTCAAGTGGCCAAGGTTGAGAAACACTGATCTACTCCAAGTGATCTGAAACCTAACCTAACCCTTTATCCATCCTCATCACCACAAATTCCTCTACAAACAACAGCCTGTAAAGGCAATAGCCTGTAAAGGCATATCCAACAAAATGTGGAAGTTCACAGGAAAATGGCAGTTTGGACATTTTGCAAAATTCACAAACAAAAATAGCAATAATTATATTTTTTTCCCAAATGGAAAAACCCTCCTTAAGGTTGTTGTTAATGCTCTGGAATATTTAAACATTCCAACTTCTCTAAAGTTAAATTCTCAAGAAGATAGAAACAACTGTGTTAAGTATACGTGATGGAAATAATTAAAGGGGATAAGCAGAACTACACTTCAGATGTACTCTGTTTCCACAGGATGTTTCTAATAGCTTTAAGTGTTACAGGAATACTGAATGCAGTTCAGAAGTGAGTTTCAATATACTTGTATACTGTCGGTAAGAAAAAGTCCAGAAACTATGGCTGAATATAAAATAAAACAATTAAAACAAAAGTCTTCAACCACTGATAGTTTTGACTTAAGCAGTGTGTATTACAAGACAGCCAACAAAAATGTAAAGAGCCACAATATACACATATAAATTATACCACTGAATGTTCTCCTTTCTTGTTCCTCTGAATACAGTAGTTCTTGAAATTTTAGTTTTTTAGAAGTGGAAGAAAATCATCCACCCGTGTCTAGAACCTGCCTTAACAAAATAAATTCCCACATATGTCCAAATGATTTGACTGGTAATTAAGAGGCACCATTAAACACTGATTTAAACCCCCTCCCTTTTTTTTTTTTTTTGCACAGCATAGCAAATTGCTCCAAAATTGTGATGTATATAGTTCTGCACAAATTGGTGGTAAATCTGACCTCAAGCACAGAAAACGTGTCTTGCATTAGTCTCCAATAGGTACCTGTCTAAAGTGGGTGGCAAAAGTGTCCCTATCATTGGAATATACTGTTTGTGTAAGTATTCCTTTCTCTTCTGTGCACTTCAAGAGGAAGTGGTCCTTAAGTACCCTTTTGGAGTGGATTTGAGATCCACTCCAAAAGGGTAGGTGGATCCGAGATCTATCAAGATTGAAGACAGCTACCTTAAGGATGATTTTAAGGTATGCTCCAAAGCAACCACACTAGGAAGTACGTTCCACGGTCAGAGAATAGTAAAACAAAGTAAAGGCTTATTGTGCTTAAGAATCGCAGGAGCAGCCCTTGGTGGATGTCCTCCTTAGCTCCAGTGCGGGCGAGAGCTGGCTGGAAAAAGCGATTTCCTGCTTGCTTCCTTTCCTGCTCCCGAGATCTGGCCACTGAGTACCACCCAAATGGTCGGATCCGGAGAAGGGCGCGCTGGCACCCCGAGGATATTCCCATCTCCAGACAGCTCCGCTCGCGCTTCTTCCTTCTCCAACACCCCCCCTCCCGGGGGGGGGCTCCAGGTCATCCTGTCCCTGCCGAGACACCCACCTCAAAGAAGGTGATTCTGCTTCCCATTTTGCAGGGGATCTCGTAACCCGCCCTCCAGCTCCAGCAGCCGGTCTAGAAGATGCAACTGCTGCGGGCGGCGGGAGTAGCGCTTCCTTCTCCTGGTCCTCCTCGCAGCTCCGCGGCTGCACTTTAATTGGGGGCCCGGCAGGTCCTCCGGCCAATCAGGAGATTCCCTACGCCCAGGAGGTAGCCTTGCAGGGAAGGAGGCGGGGGGCCTGGGCTCTGCCACCTCGCTTCCCTCGTTGTCATTCCTTCCCCGTCCCTCGCGTGTTGCTGCTGCGGCTGCCTAGAGCCGGGAGGCGCCGAGTTCAGCCGCGGCTCCCGAGGGAAGGCTCGGTGCACGAGCGCGGGCTGCTCCTCGGCCCGCCCGGAGCCGGCTTGTCCCAGTGCGCGCAGATACACGTATTTTCAAGTAGAAATGAGAATCTCCCCTCGCGGGACTAATGTGCGAAGGCGCCGCCAGGCGAGTTGAGTTGACAGCTGCATGCAGTTTCAGCGGAGCGGTAAAATGTTCTGCTTGGCCAAGTTCGCTTCGCTTCGCTTCGCTTCGCTTCGCACGCAACGCAACACAACACAACACAACACAACCAAAAAGGGTATTTAAGTACTCCTTTCCTCTGCCTGAAAGGATAACAAGTGTAATGTACCCGCGGCTCCGCGGGGGAGCCTTCATGGTGGAACAACTGTTGCTGGGCTTCAGGGCCTCCTTATTACAGTTTAGGAGGGATTATAAGCAATGTTTTTATCCAGGCATTTTAGAAATTTTAGTTTAATGGTGCTGCTGTTTTTTAAAAATCAACACCTAAGCCCAACCATGCATATGTGTTTATACTGTAAGCTGAGCAGAGCTGTTTGGGAGCTGGCAGTGCATGAACTTGTAAAACTAAATGCCAGTGAGATAGAGAAGTGGGGTTGTCCAATCCCCAGTGATCCTGTTTTGAGCTTCAAGGTGGAACAAGGACTACTGGAGCATGGTCTCCCCTGTCCAGATCCAACATACAGGCCTTACCATATTATGGAGATGGACAACAAGCAGCCTCAGCTCCTCATGCAGTTTCTGAACCCGTCTTATGGTCCCTAGTTGTCTTTCTGACCACACTGTCAACACCTGACAAATGCTGAGATCCAGGTTTCCCACAATTCTGAGCTGGAAGTTTCACTCATCTACTTGCCATGGCATGAAGACATCCCACCAACCATTTATAGAGGATAATTCCTGACAACATCATCTCCATCTCACTTGCCAGCCCACTGCTGAGGCAATCTAAGGTCAGCTTTAGGTGGGGGAATGGTGTTTTCCCTTTAATCCCAGCACAGAACCTCTCATGCAGACAATCTAAGGTGCAAGGAGAAAGAGGCTTATGATGACATGGTTGGGGTCGGCAAACTGTTCAACTCTGATTGCCCTGGGTTGCTGCAGGAATGCTTCCTCCTGTCCAGTTGCTGGGCAATGAGTCTTTCTGCAGTGTTTTTATGGCTGTGAAGAAAATTGGATCCCTGTCTTCCATACTTGTTTTATTTATTGTATTTGAAAGGGAATATTATCCTATTGACCTACAGAGTGGTTGCAGCCTTGGAATGAGGGTCAAAACATTTGAGAGCACCCCACAACTTAACATCTCTTTCAAAGTCTTGCTTTTCAGCATTGTGTATTGGGCAGCTGCATCTGGACTGCACAAATCCAGATGACCACTAGATGGCATCTAAGAAAGAAAATTCTAATTCTTTTGCTGTCATCTAGTGGTAGAGAAATCAACCTTAGAAACCTTAGAAAAAACCCTGATTGGACAAAGAGCCCTGAGCGTAAAAACACCACACGTGGTTTTTCCCATGCTTAGTGACATTGGACATGACTGGAATCTCAGCCAGGGAAGCCTTGAACCATTCCATTGTCATACAACACAACTGTGTGGACAGTAGCACAGCAGAACCCTGTTCCAGATGTGCATTAATGGCATGCTTGCTGAAATATTTTCTCATTCTGGGATGGGAGGAAAGCATGACAAAGCAATTGTATAGATAAGCTCACATATTTACCACAATTGCAAATATACTCCCATCTCACCTGCATCTTACAAAATCCCAGGCCACACGTACAGCACCTCTTTGCCCAGCACACCTTTATTCTCTCTCCATGTTAACTTTGGCCCCTACAATACTGGATGAATTTACCTTATTTGGCCCCAGTTAAGATCATTACAGTATGCAGATGATGTAAAATACTTCTGTGATGGAAATGCAAGTATGCATTCCTTCCCTCCACAGCTAATACAGGGAATTCCTGGGTTAAAAACGCCCAGCTTAAGGATGATGCATAGTTAAGAATGGAGCCTATTGTAGCAAAATTTGAGTTAAATACACAGTGATTCAAATTAAGTACACAATATTATTTATACAGTATTACACAATAATACTGTTCTGGCTTACATACAAATTCAACTTATGGACAGACCTTGGGAATGGAACTCGTTCTTAAACTGAGGACTGCCTGTAACACTATTTGCTTATTTGTTTAGAAAATGTACAATGCAATTCACTGCATCTCTTCACTTGCAAATATTATAAAATTATACGATTATCTAGATCCGCTTTAGTCAGGTTTCAGGCCAGGGTATAGAATGGAGATAGCTTTGGTTGCACTTGTTGATGCCCTTTGCTAGACCCAGGATGGAGATGGTGTGTCCATCCCTGTGCTCTTTGATCTCTCAGTGGCTTTTGATACCTTCGATCGTGGTATCTTTCTGGACTGGCTGCAAGTTTGGGGTGAGAGGTCCTGTCTTATGGTGGCTCTTCTTTTGTGCTTGGTTCTAGTTGGTGTTGACGAGGGGAGAGGTTCTGCCCATGTCTCTCCTTTGTAGGGTGCTTCAGGGCTTGATGCCATCACCTCTTCTGTTTCATACCTACTTGAAAGCACTGGGTGAGGTCATCCATTAGTTCCAGGTCCAGTGTCATCAGTATGCATGATACCCCATTATATATCTTGGTCCAGGAGTCAGCCAAGTGAGGCTGTCCCAGTGCCTGGAGGCTGTTCAGGCCTGGATGGGGTGGAACAGACTCAGGCTCAATCCTGACAAGACCAAGTGGCTGTGGATATTTGGGCACCCCAACTCTCAGGATTCTCCTAGTCTTGGAAACTAGTGTACCAGTTGCATCTGTTCTTGGATTGAGAGGTCCTTCAGTTGGTCTCTCATGCCTTGATCACCTCAAGATTGGCTACTGCAGTGGCAGCTCATGCCTTCTACCTGGGTCTGCCTTTGAAGACCACACAGAATCTACAGCTTGTCCAGAATGCAGCAGCACAGGTAGTACTGTTCCAGGAGCTGCAATGGTTTCCAGTTGGCTTCCAGGTGCAATTCAAGGTGCTGGTTACCACCCAGCCCTTCATGGCTTGGGGCTTAGCTATTTGAGGGACTGTGTATTTCCAATAATAGCTGCCCATCCTGTAAGGCAGAATGGGTGTGCTCCAAATCCCTTTGATTAAACAATGTTATGTATTGCAGCCTACAGGGTACAGGTAGTCCTTATTTAGCAACCATAGTTGGGACCAACAACTCAGTCATTAAGCAAAGTGGTTGCTAAGTGAAACCGTGAATATGCTTTTGATCTTACTTCAGCGTTCCTTTGCTTTACAGACCTGCAATGGTTGTAAATGCAAGGATTGATCATAAAGTTACTTTTTCATCACTGTTGTAACTGTGAACAGTCGCTAAACAAGGCAGTCACTAAATAAGGACTACATGTATGCCTTCTCTATTGTGTTGTCTGCCCTCTAAAACAGCATCTACCCAGAAGTCCATACGACTCCCATCCTGATGATGTTCCAAAATTTATTGAAAACCAGGCCATGGGGTAGGGTGGGTGTCGAGCCCCCATGAAATCTTTTTGCTTGGTGTGGATTGTTTCCTTCCATGCCTTTATTTTATTGTTTCTTGATTTTGAAGTTGAAAGCTGCCCAGAATTGTGTAGAGTTGGGCAGCCTTTAAATTGTGTAAAAAGATAAAATTTGATACACTAGAATCTTTCCATCAGAGTAAACAGTTTTCTTAGATGCTACATATATACAGTACTGTAGTGTCCAGGTTTCTTTGACAGGTTCCATATTTGGGGGATATAATATAACATTACATTTGCATCTTTAATCCTTATTTCTTTTCTCAACGTCCCATTTGTAACCTAATATTAAACCAAAATAGTGTAGAACAGTATAAATTCAGAGTTCCAAATAAAAATACCTTAGTACAGCTTTTCAATTATAGATAGGGAAAAAAACTGTAGATTCCAGAACTTCCAAAGCATTTCCCAATATTAATAATGTATGAAATTGTTTTTGCAAAAGTCAGTTGTTTTAAAAGACAAACTGGCAATAAACTGATCCAAAGTATTGATATTTCTTTAAACCCATAAACTGTAGAAAAAAGAGATTTATCAGCAATCTTCAGGGTTGGATTGTTTCATACTGTCAATTTCTCATGATAGTTAGGGTCAGATTTGAACAACTTCTCCCAAATAATTCAAAATATGAGTTGCAGCTGTTAATTTGCAAGAAAAACACTTGAGATATAACTAAAACAGATTCCAAGTTCCCACTATGATATTACAGGAATGAGATAGTAACTTTCTAATTGTGCCCATAAAGGTTTTTAAGATAAATCTTTTAGATTCCACAATAAAATAGAGGTTAGAATACAAGTAATTGGAAATCAGGAAAGTCAAAAACTCCATCCTCATTTGCCAATCATAATTTTAAAAAAAGAAAACCTAGAGGTCTGACCATCTCCTAAGAATTTTTTCAATGTCTTATCAATCTAATTAAAATACTTAAGAGGTATCAACATGATACCCACGCATGCGTGCGTGCACCCGCCTCCCCTTGGAGTATCATTCACTTTAACAACATTCTACACCATAGACTCAAAGGAATTTTATTTGCCATCATCTGTTTATGTTATTATTGATCGAAAATAAGCAGTTAAAATATTAACCTCCACCAACTTAGAAATCTTTTGAGGAATGGCAAATATAAGATATTTAAATAAGTCCAAATAGTATGTGAGAGGGCATTTTTTACAAGTATCCATAGAAATCTTAGAACCTGTAGAAGCATATTAAACTTATTCCAACAATGGAATAATGTAAAAATGTTTACTAAAATGGTGTACAATATCCATACTTTTTTTTGGTAATAAACATTTTTAATTAACTTTAAGGCATAAAATACCAGAATATAACAATAATTTTTGTTCAACACTGTCCACCCTAAAACCCCAAATATAGGAACACTAAAAGGTTGTTTTTTTTTAAAAAAAAAATCTTCCTCCCTCCCTCCCTCCCTTTGCTTTCAGCTCCCTAAATGCTTTGGTGGATACCTTAAGATGAAGAATGGATGGGGCTGTATGACCCTGCTACAATTCTGGACCATCTTTAAGGGCAGCCCCATGTAAAGCATGTTACAATAATCAATGGACTTGTGAAAAATATTCCAAAGAAGTGCTGCACAAAACATGTTAACACAAGTGAAGCACCTCTCCTTTTAGTTGTGTCCTTTGGAGAGCTCCCATGCCTAGTTAAACACTGTGACCAGGATACAGTAGCCAACATACTTGTAGGAGCCAGGTGTTAAACCATATTACATCTATTTACTGGATAAGTTTAAGGATTTGCTATTAGCTTTTAGCCTGAGCTGGTGGTAGCATCTAGCTGACTTTAATCTCAGCTGATGGCAGCACTTAACCTCAGAGGTTAAGTAGAGTTGGTTAGTACTCAGAGACTGCCTGGGAACACCAGTGCTATAGGCTAGTTTGGAAAGTCAAAGATACATCCTAGTGGAAAAGAATGGTGAACCACTTGCATACTGTTGCAGAAATTTTTTTTACATAGGCACATCCATAACATCACTAGGTGTCAAGCCTGACTTAAAGGAGACTTAACCGTATTAGGTTTTAGCACCTAAATGGTTTGGAACTAAGTTATCTGGAGAGTAGCCTACCCACACCCAACCTGCTCAAACCTCAAGATTAGCATCTGAGGTGGCCATCCTCTCTGATACAGAGTTAAGGAGATTTTGTGAGTCAGGGATAGAAATTTTTCTGTGGGCATTTTTGGAATGCCCTTCCCTGAAAGTGCATAGCATCCTTGCTAATTTGCTAATATTCAGGAAGATGTTACATTTGTATATATTCTTATCTGCATTTGATTAGTTTTAGCATTATGTGCTTTGACCTATGTTTTCATTTTATTTCATTTGTTAGAGTTTATGTGCAATTTAAGTAATACATTATTAGGTAGCAAATGCTATTTTTAGGATTTGATTATATATTTTGGATTTTTATGTTGGGAGGGTTTTTGCTCTGAAAGGTTTTCACTCTAAAAAGCAGCATGCTCACTCTATGAAATAGTAACTGTTAAACATTAATTCTCTTTCAGTGTTAGTTATCCTTTACTCATAGCAAGAGTTTGGTATGGCTTACAGCCATAACATCCATCATCTTAAATCAGCACCCACATATGGACTTTTCTGCTTTCCTCCATCCGCTATATATTTTCTGTTTCTCAAACTTTAAACAAAACCAGACATTAGTAACTGAGACTGAGGCAGTGAGAGCTAGCGTTATCATCTTCAGTAAACAAGGCTGAGCATCTAAGCAGTTTTTAAAAGAAATTAGAGTGTTTTGGGTTAGTAAAGAGCTTTCAGTCTTGAAGCAAACATTAGAAATAAAAATACAGTTTTTGATAAGCAGAGTCTTTTACTTCATTCCTGTGACTTTTTTTTTTTAATTTTTGGAGAACATCACCTTCAGTTATGCCAAGAGTGGGTAATATACTAATATGACAAATAAATAAATATTCGGTTTAGCAAAACTCCCAGCAAAGATGCAGTTTTGCCAGAATTGTTAAAATCCAGTCCCACCTGGTAGGTATCTGTGCTAGCCCCCTTCTCCATTGCCATAAATAATTCTTTCCAGATTTCAAAAGAGCGGCTTAATTCCATCCAGTCTGATCCCACAAAATACCGCCCTATCATTCCCTTATCTGTAATTACTGTATATACCAGGTTTTTATATCATAAACTCTTTGATTGGATGCCTTTCGAGAACATCCTGGCCCCAGAGCAGGCAAGGTTTAGACTTGGTCATTCAACCATGGACCAATGACCGATATTGCATCATCTAGCCAAGAAATACTATAGCTTTCCCAAAGGCAGCCCTTATGCCACTTTCATAACCTAAAGGCTGCCTTTAACTCTATATATGTGAGAGACTCTGGAGAAAATTAACTACAACATCAGTTGATTGTTGCCTTTTTAAATTGATAGTATCATTGTATTCAGATACCACCATACAAGTTTTTCTAGACTGTAAAGCAGATCTAACTGAACCTATCCCTAACCTAAAAGGTGTAAAACAAGGCTGCATTGCAGCCCTATTATTAATTTATATATTAATGAGATGGTCAAATCTTTGCTAAACCAGAATTTCATTCTTCATCACATGCCCATCACCCTGTTCCCATTCTTCTCTGTGCCGATGATGCAGCTCTTCTATTTATAATCCAGCTGGGCCTATGTTGACGCCTTGAAGCATTATCTTCCTATTGCCATAGGGAACACCTTGAGATCCATTACTCTAAAACAAAAGGCTTAATATTCTCCAGAAAGCATTTCAAGTCTCCATTTAGCTGAAAGATTAATGGGAGACCTGTAGAACAAGTCATAACCTTTAAGTACCTAGGCATCCACTTTCAGTCATCTACTCACTGAATCAGTCAAGCAAAGGACCTTCTTATAAGAGCCCAAAATGCATCCTTTGTGAATTTTAAGTACGCATATCAAACAGCTGGCTTTGTGCCTAGTTCACCCCCACCTGGACTAGTACTCAGTCTTTTTGTTTCTAGCCTGGTGCCTTAACCACTATACCAAACTGCCTCTCATCTTGGTGACAGCACCCAAAAGTCTGAAACTCCAGCCTTAATATTTTCAGATGCCATGTAATGTCCATCCTATTCCCTTTGTTTTTTAATGGAATCAGATATGGCCTTTCCCAGCCAATGATGGTATGTTTTGTTCTTGACTTCTTGCTGTTTTGATGATGTTTGTTGCAATATTCATATTATAATGACTGTGGTGATTTTCTATTGTTATTTATATCATTAACCTCTTTGGAACAAACATAAATAATCAGGTTAGAAATTCTAAAGATGAATAAAGCAAAATTCTGTTTGACATCTCAGGTCGTAAAATCACTTACACCATCAGGGGGCAGGGGTGACCATATGCCTTTAACAGTGCAATTGATCACACATATTAATGCGCCAATATAAAACTTTCAATGCAGGAGTGGAAAATCAGTGACATGCATGTGACTTCCAAACCTTGATTTTGCTCCCACCCCGCCTCAGTTGTTCTCACTTCTGATTGGCTTGATATACCTATCCATATTTATAAAAGCCAACCACAAAATGAGAGAGAGAAAAAACAGGCCAAATATTCTATCTCTGCCCCCTCTGATTACATCATCATATCACTGCAATTCCCCTGTAACTTTATACCGCTGGGGGAAAAATTGATTTAAAAATGGTGTCTCCTGGGCCATTTTGCTTTAATACTACAGAAAACTGTATTCCGTGTTCACCAGGTAACTCTTTTATGTTGCTTCATTTTTAGATGAAATCCTAATATTAAATAACAAACAGTTGTTATATAATTAGAATGAGGTGTGATTCTCTCACCTTGTTGTGTTCTTGTTAATATATTCACTCCATTTTTACTGCAGCACTCTGGGAAGCAGCCAAGATTTTGTTAACCATTATTGGAAACCAATGGGCAGTGATAATTAAAAGCCTGCAGCAGCAAATTCCAAACTTCAGAATGCATTATTTGCATCAAATACACACAAAAGGGGGATTACGTATTCCAAATATCAGATATAAGTGATTCACATTTGATTTTAATTTCATACAGGCTGTTATATAATTGCTCCCATTCTTGCAGCTGTATCTGTTTATTATGTTAAATAATAACTTTTCTTACAGAACCCAAAACTGCAATCTTATATTAACCTAGTTCAGAATATACCCTGCTGGACTCCATGGTAATTATTTCTGAGTAGAAAGTAAGAGAGTATAGGAAGAAATTACAATCTTGGGTCTTTCTGTGCCAGTTATACAAATGATATAGCAGAGGGTTAATGATTAGACAATCAGGCAGTAGTTTGGCCTTGGATTAATTGGTATATATCTTGTGAGACATGTGTTTCTGAGTTATAAAAAAAGCTTGGTTGTTTGAGAAAAAAATAACAATAAAGAGGTGGGGAAAATGCCAGGGAAGGTGTTTTCACTGCTTATCCTGTATTTGTGGACTTGAATTCACATACAATATAATAGATTTAAACAGTATCGCCTAAAGTTCTAATACTTAAATCACATTTTTTAACAAATTAAAACAAGAGTATAGTTTTGACAATTGGAACAGAAACTCATACAGAGTTGAAATGGAAAGTACTTTTAAGGGTGAGAAAGAGTTCAATTAGTTAATCCATTTCACCCAGCAGAATCTGTTGGAAAAAGGTCAGGACACTATTCAGAGTTGGAACTGGCAACCCATCTCAGATTAGTGCTTTCCATTCTGAAGCAAATTTCAGGACTGCTGAGAACTAGCACTTCTTTCGCAAATGCATAGTTGAGGAATTAACTGCATCATGTCAGCCTGGCTGATATATTCCAAGTTACACAGCAATGCAAATTCCATTGCCTCTAAAAATATAATAATAATGACTTAAATTTGTCTATAACTCTGTAATTATTCAGAACTCCTTTTCCTAAAAGGCTGGGAAATGGAAACACTCAGAAATGAAGTGATCATTATAGTAAACAAAATTGGGAAACAGTTTTGAAAGTTCATGAGATACAGGGGTTATCTGAATCTAAGATAGCTGTGCAATCTAAATAGGAACAAGGCTGACAAACAGGGACTTGGGTCTTTTCACATCTTTCCAATATTGGTAATGATGATGATGCTATCCATTCAATTGTGTCCGATTCTCGGCAATTTTATGGACCAGCTCTCTCCACGTTTTCCGATCTTGTACGGCTTCTTTTAGTTGTTTTATGCTCTGGCTGGTGTTGGCTTTGATGGTATCTAGCCACCATGGTGGCCTCGTTTCCTTTTACTGCCAACCATTCTGAGCATAACTGCCTTTTCCAATGAGTCTGATCACATGACTTGGCCGAAATAAGTAAGGTGGAATGTTGTGATTTTACCCTCCAGCAATATGTCTGGTTTTATACGCTCCAGTATTTGCTTGTTGTCACCTTTGCTGACCAAAGAATGTGCAGGAGCCTTCTCCAACACCACAGCTCAAACTCTCTTCTTGTCTAGTTTTTTCATGGTCCAACTTTCTCAACCATAGGAAACTATGGGAAATATGATAGTGCGGACTAACTGCATTTAGTTGCCAGGCTGATGTCCTTGCTTTTCCATACTCGCTTCATGCTTATCATTGCTGTGTGACCCAGTGCAATTCGACACTTTATTTCTGGACTGCATTCACTGCTTTGATCAATCTGCAATCTTAGGAAAGGGAATTATTGCACGCATTTGATCTCTTCATTGTCAGTAGTTATTATAACATTTCCATTCCTTGTAGCGGTCATGAGCTTGGTCTTTTTGATGTTCAGGAAGAGGCCAAATTTCTCACTTTCTTCTTTAATCCTTTTGATCAGATGTTTCAGGCCTTCTTTGGTTTCTGAGGCGACAGTTGTGTCGTCAGCATATTGAAGATTGTTGATGTTCCTTCTTCCAATTTTTACTCCAGTTTTTGATTCTTCAAGTTCCAGCTTCCTCATGATCACTTCGGCATACAGGTTGAATAAGAAAGGTGAAAGAATGCAACCTTGCCACACTCCTTTCTCTATCTTGAATCAATCAGTGTCTCCACATGATGTTCGCACAGTGGCTTCCTGATTTGGGTATTGCAACTGTACCAACTTGACCAGATGTGTTGGCACCCCTAGGTCTTCTAGAGCTCTCCACAGCTTATCATGATCGACACAATCAAAGCCTTTCTTGTTGTCAATAAAGCTGATGTAGATGTTCTTTTGATATTCTTCAGATTTTTCCATGATCCAGCGTAGATTTGCAATATGGTCATGAGTGCCACAACCCCTTCTGAAGCCAGCTTGAACATCTGGTAAATTCCCTTTTGATGGTTGGCACCAGACATAGTTGTATGATCTTAAGGAGAATCTTGCTTGCGTGAGGGATGAGAGCAATTGTGTGATAATTGGAGCAATCCTTGGAGTCACCCTTTTTTGGCAATGGAAAGAACACTGATTGTTTCCAGTCCTGTGGCCATGTGTCCATTTCCCAAACTTTCTGGCACAAGGCTGTGATGGTTGTGGGTGGTACAGGTCTCAGCAATTCTGCGGGGATGGTATCAACACTTGGGGCCTTGTTGTTTGGCAGTTGCCTCATTGCCCACGTGACTTCTTCCTGAAGGATGGCTGGTTCTACTTCTACTTCCCTTTCCTCATCATCCTGAAGAGGCTGGGCCTCTTTGGTGCTGCATACAGCTCTTCTGTATATTCTCGCCATCTGTTCTTAACACCTTGTTGGTCAGACAGTTCTTTCCCTTACTTGTTTTTGATGATGCTTTTATGAGCAGTAAATGGTGTTCAAATCCTTTTGACTTGCGCAAATGTATTCGTGATGTGGCCCTTCATGCAGTCCTCTTCTACCTACTTGCAACGCTGGTCCCAGTAAACTTCATTGTCTTTCCTTGCTGCTCTTTGGAAATCTGCTTGTGTGATGGAATGTGAGGGTGACCTTGGAAGATTGCGGGGGGGGGGGGCGGGGGATGCCACCTAGGGAACAGTCAGATAAAAGAGAAGGTCCGCAACAGAATAATGGCCAGAAAAAGGGAAAGAAGGACCCATCCTAACTAGTCAGGGAGTAAATAGATTTGTACTTTCAGACTTGCAAGATTCTGTTATTGTAGCCTTACAATAAAGTAGAATTAGCTCATCTAGTTGTGTTTCCTGTCTGGTTTACCTGGGAGGGCTGACATGTTGCTTCCTCCTGTTTGCCTGCTGCTTTAGTTGCTTTTCTTCACTCAGCTATTCTGATGGTTTCATCTGAGAGCCACTTGCGCTTTTTCTCTGCCTTCAACTACTATTTCAATGATAGTCAATTGAATTTCTTGTCACAGTTTGTCGGGCATCTTCTCAGCAGTGTCCAGCAGTTCAAACCAATTTTTCACCTCAGTTAGGTATGTGGAAGGGATTTTGGTGATGTCAAACTTCTTTGGTGGTGCTGTCTTTTTGATGTTGCATAATTTGGCTCTAATCTTAGCCACCCACAATTCATGATCTGAACTGCCATTGGCACCCGGATATGTCTTAATAGCGAGGACTGAACTGGACCATCGATGGCTGCATAGACATTGTCAATCTGATTTCAGGACAGTTTATTTGGTGAGGTCCAAGTGTATAAGCAACGCTTGTGCTGTTTGAACCAAGCATTCTTGATTCAAAAACGATTTTCATGGCAAAATTGAACCAAACAATTGCCTGTATCATTCCTGTTCCCAAGTCCAAAGCTGTCAACGATACCTGTTTCTGCTTGACTGCCAACTTTTGCATTAAAATCACCCAATATGTAAATGATGTCTTTTTCGGGCATTTGCTTCAGAGTTTTTTTGATGCTGGAATAGAAATCCTCTATTTCAAGCTCCGTTGCATCAGTCATTGGGGCGTAGACTTGGACAACTGTGATTTTGAGGGGCTTGACATAGATTTGAATGGTCATAATGTGATCTTTAACCATTGAGAAGCTTTCCATTGCTTGGGCGAGTTTCTTGCTTATGATAAATGCTACTCCATTCATCTTCCTGGTGTTATGTCCTGAGTAATAGAGAATGAATTCCTCAGACTGGAAATAGCCATTGTCTATCCAGTGTAGCTCACTGATGCCAAGGAGGTCAATGATATCCAGTTTACCCTGACTCGTTCCTTGGACATTCCCCATTGCTATCCAATGTGACTTTGTGCAGCGCAGACCCTTGCTTTCACCAATGGCTGCATTAATAGCTGGGATTCCTATTTATTTATTTATTATTGAGAAGAAGGAAAAAACACATAGAAAGTGCTTTAACAAAAAAGTGAAAGAAATATAACAAAGAAAAACAAATGTTAATATGTCATTGTAACAGTAAGCAATTACAATTCTATATACTGTATACTTATCTAATGCAAAAATTATTCAAGTACATATGTATTTCTAATACATTTATATGACTATCATGTTTGTTTATTTAACCTACTGTATTTGTATAAATGAGTCATATTTGTCCATACAAAGTCTACATCTAAAGGCAATCCACTTGTAAATAGCAAGTGCAATCAGGTCTTCAATCCATTGAATAAATGGGGCCATACATTTATCTTTCCAATGCTAATATCAGTCTTTTGGCCATAGTAAGGGCACAGAGAATCTATTCAACTTGTCCGGTTGTCAAGTTCCATGTGCTAGGTATGTAGTTCAAAAGAATACTATTCTCTGAAAATTTTAGTTTTTGTCACACAGTCATATTTATATACCCCACTACTTTCTCCCAAAACTTGGTAAGTATAGGACATTGTAGAAACATGCATTTTAAAGAAGCATTATTCTTGTTACATCCCCAACAAAATGCTGTTTTTGACAATCCTTTTCTATACAAACGTAATAGAGTCCAATAAATTCTAAATATTATTTTTTGTTGTAATTTGAGGTCCATTGACACTCTTGCTGTAGAAGTTAAAACACTCTCCCATTGTCTAGACAATATAGGAATCTCTAATTCTTTATTCCACTCATTTGCATATCAAATTGATTTATTGATACCAAACATCTATAACAACTAATAGTAAGTTTTTCAGTTTTAAAGATTTAGTAAGTTGTTCTAATATCTGAAGTATCTCAGAAGCTGAAAATGCTGCGGGGATCAGCAGCTGGGATTTCTGCTGGATTTGCCCCATTAATGCCTTGACTACTCACTGCAGGTCCTTGCTCTTTCCCAGTAGCTTGTTGGGTACCTTCTGACCTGGGGGTCCTACCATTGGGCACCATAGATGATTCATTTGAGAGCCTTTCCATAATTTTTTTTTGGCGACGTTTTTACAAGGTAGGTCGCCAGGTCTTACCTCAACCCTTCCCATTTATCCAGGCTTGGGACTGGTGTGCAAGTGCATGGCTGGGTTGTACCATGTACCGTATTTCCTGCAAAGTAAAACTCCCATCCGTACGTGGGCTGGATGTAGGGTTAGCTAAAGCAGATTCCTCGAGGTTCTTGATGAGATTAACAGCACAAGTACTTGCTAAGACATGAATAAATTCAGATTCTCACATGCAAATTCATTATAAGAGCTTATATAAGTATGTATATAACTGTATAATACCATTATATAAGGTAAATATTATACATACATACATACATGCATATATATAATATTTATAAGGTATATAAATATAATACATTATATAAGGTAAACCATGCAGGCAAATAGCACATCGAAGCAGCGAAATGGGGCTCTGGAAGAACATTCAAAGGGTGCCAAAAGTCTTGCGGTGTCGTTTCTCTTCTAGGATTAGATACTGGAGAGGAACTGTAGGGGGACCAAACAGAAGATTAATGGTAGTGAAAGTAATGATTAAAGGTAGGGGGACCAAATAGAATATTCATGATAAAAACGAGCGCAGAACGGCCCAACGCAAGACATCCTCGCGTGGCGCAGACCTAAGTGCGTACGTGTGTGTGAACCGGTAGAACACGTGGACGTCCTCGGCAACGGGCAGAGGGCGCTCCTCGAAACCCTCTCCGTCTCCCGGAGGGCGGCGCGAGCGGCCGCGATCACAGCACATGCTCGTGATGTTGAGGCATGCGCCGACTGCAAGACGTTGTGCTCGGCGGCAGAGCTGCGGTTTCTCTTGGGAGGGATTAAGTGACGCGCTCCGCGCCGGAGGATCTTCCCGGCAGCGCGGGCGGGTCTCGCCTCCGCCGCCGCGACGGCGCTCTCGCTGCGGCCGCCTCCGCTCCTTCCCTAGCCCTGACCGGCCACCTGCCCCTATTGTCCCCAAGCCATGTGACGGGGAGGGTGACGGAGCACTTTTATTTGCTTAGTCATCGCTCCCCAGCCCTCTGAGGAGGCGACTCGCTTATACCCTCCTCGCCCTTACCGAGCCAAGCCCGGCGACGCACCACCTCGCCGGAAGAGAGGGGCAACCTGGACGTTGACATGGGGACGGAGAGCGGCAGGGCGGCGGTCTTGCTGGGGCAGGCGCGCACCCTCAACCTGCAAACGGGCAACCTGCTCAACTGGGGCCGCTTGCGGAAGAAATGTCCGGCCACCCCCAGCGAGGAGGTGAGCTTAAAGAAGAGGTCCGGGGGGTGGGAGACGGCGACTAGAGGGCATCCATTGATGCCTTTCCGACGAGACGTAACCCGCCTTCGAGGGGCGAAGGTGGGCGCTGGGCGCGCGGAATGGCATTCGTCTGCATTCTGGCTTTGGCACGGCTTGCGCGAGGGCGGATGGATCTGCGGCGAAGTCAAACCTCGTTTGGTGACTGACTTTACTGCCCTCCTGTAATAAAGATTGTTTGGAGTCCCAGAATGTAGGTTTATTCCTCACATTTACTGAGGACCGAGCTAACCTTAAGCTCTTAAGCCTGTTCTAGCAAATCTAGCCTGTTCTAGCTAACAGCTCTTAAGCCTGTTCTAGCAAATCATATATATGTATAACATACTGCCTTGCAATACAGTATCTTTGTTTTGGCCTTTCCCTACCAAGAATCAAAACATAAGAAACTGTGGACTTAACTATAACACAATAAGTCTTGAGCCTGTAAGAACAGTGAGACAGAGTTCAAAGATAAGGAACAGCTGCAAAACTGCTGTAAAACCAGAAAGACTGTAAAGCTGTGATATGAACACATTTTTTTAGTCAACATTCAAGTGATGAATAAAATATATAGAAATTATAATGTATATATTTATGGTGATGTTGTTGTATAGTAGATGCACATAACTTTTCCAAAGGTCTGACTGCAGTATCTCTCAGAATAATTGGTTCCAAATAGGTCAAAGTAAAACGCATGTGGTACCACAAAGATTAACACATTTATTATGACATAAATATTTGAGGAACAGAGTCCACTTCAGGTTCATAAAGTGTTACACTAATTACAGGACTCTGTATGTGTGTACTTGTGTGTACATAGACATGAGTGTTTATAGAGATGGAGGGATGATAAACAGTGAGGTCAGAAAAAAACAATAACAGTAATAGTAGTAATAGTCTTCTTAACAGTAGTCATCCATTGTATGGTTGTACAGCCGATTGCATGGGGTGTCATTAAAAATAGTTTGTCTCTGTTCAGGTCACAAGAGATAGAACTGAACCTCTTGTTAAAACATAGCAGGGTTAGTCCATATCACAGCCTCCCTGCAAAGCTTTTTTGCTCCAGCATGGCATCGTTAATACCTGTGACAGATGTTCTCAGAGGTATCAGGTTGTAAATAAATTATTAAATCTTGCAGTACTATTGATAGATGAAATACCGAGGCTTGACATCTGGCACTGCTGCAGGACTGGAGTGGAGGGAGGGTTGTAGCATGTTGCTGGTAGTTATTATAGGATGGACAGCTTCTCAAGTGCAACCAACCCATTATTCATGGTGGGGTGTAAGTATTGCTGCATGAGGAAACATTTGAATTATTCTAATTGGAAATTATAGTACCATTCAGTTGTTTCCTCTTTTTGGCTTGTCCTGTCATAGGTAACTACCTACTACACCATCTACAAATGGTGTGTGGGTTTTTGTTTTTTTGTTTTTTGTTTTGGATACTTTAAGAAGTACATGTTACAACCTGATAAATCCTTAATATTAGTTGTGGTGATCTCATTGTTTCACTGAATTTGTGGTATGTTCTAGAAACAAATCAATATGAATAGTAGTTAGGTGGTGCTTGTATACACTGGCAAAATAGTCAACGTGTTCCATAGCTATGAGGTCAAAGTTCTAGTGAAACTTGGGCAGTGCTTCCTATCCATGAAACAGGATTACAATGATGGCTTCAAGGTATTTCAGGTAAAGGGAGACAGCTTCAGGAAGAGAAGCTAAGAGGATGTTTTCATTCAGCCATGGAAATGGTGGTGTGTTATGGATCATGCAGGGGCCAAATTGTTGATTTAAAATTTCATATTGCAAGCCAGGAATATGAACAGTTGAAAGTTTGATCAGTGGTTATATTGAAGTTAGGAAAGTCTGCCTTAATCTGGGGCTCTACAAATATTGCCAAAGACGACAACTAGCACCATTCCCTATTGACTATACTGTCTTTGGCTGCTAAGAGGTACACATCAATAATATTTGAAGAAACACAAGTTCTCTGCCTTTTCTTTAAGACAGTGGTTTAGATTGTTTACTCAAAATAACACCTGCAAAGATAAACTTTTCTGTTAGGAATCAGTTTTATTTTTCATTAAAACAAATGATGTAATGTACTTCTAGCTTCATATAAAATGTGAACAGCTTGAACTGTGTAGTAGTTTTGTTGCAGCACATAACTGCAAAATATCTTTGCCTCACCCTGGTTGTAATTGCAGAATGGAATCCTGGTGTAATTAAAGCAGGAAATCACATTATGGCCTCAGGTCATATGTGGAGGTATGACCTACTGTAAGATGCTAACACTTGAGACACTTGGGTTTGTTTTTTTTTAACCATCTAAATATGGCATTTTACAATTGCAGAACAAAGACTGCAAATAAAATTGTATCAAAATTATTTGATCAAATATACTCAAGTATCATATATTTACAACAAGACTTCCTTTTGCCCAGGTATTTAAAACTCATTCATTAAAGTTTGGTTTACTAATCAAGGAAATTTTAAGGTTCTTATTTCAAAATTTTAGTTGAGAGAGAGAGAGAGAGAGAGAGAGATACACACACACACACACACATACATACACACACATACATACATACATATACGCATGCATGCATGCATGCATGCATGCAGTGATGCTTAAAAGTTTGTGAACCCTTTTGAATTTTCAATATTTCTGCATAGATATGACCTTAAACACGGTCTGTTTTCCACACAAGTCCTAAAACTAGATAAAGAGAACCCAATTAAACAAATGAGTCAAAAACATACTAGTTAGTTGATTTATTGAGGAAAATGATCCAAAGCTACTTATTTGTGTGTGGCAAAAGTATGTGAACCTTTGCTTTCAGTGACTGGCATGCTCCCCTTGGGCAGCAATAACTGCAACTAAATGTTTCCGATAACTGTTGATCAGTCCTGCACATCAGCTTGGAGAAATTTTAGCCCATTCCTCCTTGTAGAACATCAACTCAGGGATGTTGGCGGGTATCCTTGCATGAACTGCCCGCCTCAGGTCCTTTCACAACATTTCTGTAGGATTAAGGTCAGGACTTTGATTTGGCCATTCCAAAACATTAACCTTATTCTGCTTTAACCATTCTTTGGTTGTACACTTTGTGTGTTTTGGGTCATTGTCTTGCTGCATGACCCAGTTTCTCTTGAACTTCAGTTCATAGTTTCATCAGTGATGGCAAAGTGGCCTGGTCCAGAGGCAGCAAAGCAGCCCCAAACCATGATACCGCCACCACCATGTTTCACAGATGGGATAAGGTTCTTATGCTGGAATGCAGTGTTTGCCTTTTGCCAAGCATAACACTTTTCATTCAAGCCAAAAAGTTCTATTTTGGACCACAGAACATTTTCTCAATAGCCGTCTGGGTTATTCACATGGTCTTTTGCAAGCTGTAGACAGGCAGCAATGTTCTTTTTGGAGAGCAGTGGCTTTCTCCTTGCAACCCTGCCATGCACACCATTGTTGTTATTCAGTGTTCTCCTGATGGTTGTCTCATGAACACTGACATTTGCTAATGCAAGAGAAGCCTTTAGTTCCTTAGACATTATCCTGGGGTTCTTTGAGACCTCCCACGCCTCTAATCTTGACCTGCAGTGTGCAGCCATTGGGTATGTGCTGTTTTGGGTGTGTTCTTTAAGTTCATGCAAGCTAATCATGAATGCTAGGTGCTTTGTCCAACTCACTTCAAAAGCTGAGTGTTATCCTGGAATTGTTTTAACATGCTGAAGCTTCTTAGTAGATGACTGTATGAGTGGGAGATTCTCCCAGATTCTACACTTTGAAAATCACCAATCCAAGCTGGCAGTATTTTCAACAGTTAGGATAACTATCCAATAACACATTGAATTCTGTGGGTATTGATGCACTTGTTACTGTTTGGAGACTTTGTAAGCCAGTGCAGAATGGAGTCACATTTGTGAGGTGGGCAGCTATATAGGTTTGATTGATAGGTAAATAAATAAATAAATATCATTAGAGCCAATTAAAACAAGGGGGGACATGTGAGACATAAGCCAGAGGTTTTCAAGAAAGCAGAGGTGTTATTTATTTATTTATAATATTTGTAGATGAGTCTGGGCAGCAAACAACAATAAAAACAAAGGAGGAACAGCCCCCAACCAGCCTCACACACACACCTTCCCAAAGGAGTCCTCCATTCATCCAAGCCCAAGGCCTTGAGGAAGAACCAGGTCTTCAAGGCTCACTTGAAGAAGAACAGGGTAAGGGCTATTCAGATCTCTGGGGAGATGCTTTTTCAGAGGTCAAGAACTGCAACAGAGAAAGCATGAGATGACATTGTTTAATGGATGGGACCTGGAGCATGACACTCTGTTTGAACAGATAAGACAGGCTGAAAACATGGGAGACAGATGATATCTCAAATAACCAGGGCCTGTGCCATCAAGGGTTTTCTAAATAATAAACAGAACCTTGAATTGCACCCAGAAGCTTACTGACAGCCAATATGGCTTGCAAAGCAGAGGGGTTACATGGGTGCCCATGCCCATTACTGTCCATGCCACCATATTCTGGACCAACTGCAGTTTCTGAGTGGTCTTTAAGGGCAGCCCCATGTGGAGTGCATTGGAATAGTCCACCTACAAGATGACCAAGACATGCGTGTCCATGAAGAAGGCCTCCCAGTTCAGAAATGAGCACAACTGTTGCACCACGAGGATCTGTACAAAGGCCTTCCTGGTTACAGCTGCCAGCTGCTCTGAGCAGGAACTGAAAGTCCAGGGAGACCCCCAAGTTGTGCACCAGTCTCAAATGGAGAAATGCAACCCCATCCAAAACTAAAGGTGGAAGTTTCCCATACCCATTGCGTTAACCATCAACAAGCACTCCGTTTCAAGGCCATAAAATACAGGGCACAGAGTCGGAAAGACAGGAAGAAAAAGCAATATATTAAAACTGCTGTGGCTTTAAGTACTATTTACTTGCTTCCTATTACAGGAACTTATACAGCCAAAAGTACCATCAATAAATAATAAATAGGCAAATGTGCTCTTTAAAATTTGCTCTTCCCATTGTCAGTTTACCAATTTAAAGCTTTAGGATTTACATTGTATGTATTTATAACATCTGTAAACTGTCCCTTTACAACAAATAATAGTAACAGGATGAGGTGACAGGTTCCCCCCCCCCTTTTAAAAAGAGAGATCACAATTCATTCTGGCTTGTGCCAAAAGCTGTCCTGTGTCTCTCAGCAGAGAGGAGAGTTAATATATTTACCTTTAATAAATAAGCTTCAACTTATCTTGAGATACTCAACAGTTTGGGGGGGGGGGTTAGTTTGGTAGGATCTAGAAGGGTAAACAAACTAGTTGGCTGTGGCTGATGAGGTTAAGGTATTTCTTATATTTTTAAGCACGAATGCATACTTCATAGGAAGTTGTGGTTAGTCATGATTTACACAGTGAACTTTTGGCTTCTACAGTTTTTCCAGTATTACAGTGAAGGAGAGATCAAATAATTTCAGTTCCCTAGTTGATAATTTGGGTGTTTTTTTCTGTACACCAAACTTCATGAACTTGATAGAGAGTTTAGGAATGTAAGAAGAGCAGTAGTGGATCAGGCTGATGGCCCATTTAGTCCAGTGTTCTGTGACACCCATAGCTAACCAGATGTGTCCAGGAAGTTCACAAGGAAGGGCTTAAGATTGGTAACACTTCTTGAGGGCAACAATGGAAGAGTCCTATAGAAGGCAGCATGCTATCTTTGATTCAGAATGTAGTTCCCCAAACGGACAGTTTACTTTCAGTAAAGTAAAGCTTGTAATCTCTTGTAATTTCATAGATGTATCCATGCCATTTTTTTGGCAACAGTACCTAAGTGGCTTGCCGTTGCCTTCCCCAAGGGTAGATTCCCTTGTTAAGCCAAGAGCTCTGGTATTCCCAACTGATTCCCCATCCAAGTCCTAAGCAGGTACAATACCTGTTTTAAGATTAGTCAGAATTTGCTAAGTGCTGACCCCATCTGGGCACTAAAGAGAGTACACCCACTTTATTAATAAAGCCTAGGAAGAACATTTTAGAATTGTACCATTCTTCTGTTTGCCATCATGTTGGTTGTGCTATATAAGTTATGACATCCATAGTGGATAGACTTACATATATGGGAATGACAAAAGGTGGGCAGAAGGGAATAGATAAATACTGGAAAGTTATTTTTACAGTGTTTTCTGTTTAATTTATTTCTTATGTTGCATAACATAAACCAAATGTTGCTAATGCCAGAATGTTCTTTACAGCTGAGGGATTGCATTCAGAAAACTTTAAATGAATGGAGTTCAAAAATCAGCTCTGATCTGATGCAGGTAAGTGATCTTTTCATATTTCTTTAATCATCATTAATCATTTTTACAGGCATTAACCAGCACAAAGCAAATTATGAAGCAAATAAAAGATCTTTAGGCCAGATAGGTAAGATTAAATTAAATAAAAGGGTAACTGAAAATAATATTAGGAAAAGAAAATGTTAAGACTAGCAAATCAGAATAATATAAAAATGAAACTTTAAAAAATTAAGTGCCACTAAATAAAGCAGTAAAATCATCTAAAAAAGATTGAAGGGTTGTAGATTTCACTTACAAATAAGCCTCTGACAAATCCAGCAGAGATATAACAACTAATAAGAACAAAACAAATTACAAAAATTCATTAGTTAAATAAATAACATTTCATTCACCAGGAAACAAATAGTTTGCTTTTTTTTAAATTTAAGTTCTATCTCAGGTTGAGGTGTAACTCAAATCAATTTTGAATTGTTTTCAGTTCAGGTCAATTGAGATTTACATAAGGCACGTCATCCATTGCATGGTAGGATCATGCATGAAAGTAGATCTGTGTTTACTGTAGCTATCAGCAGTATACACCCTGAAGTAAGTGAAACAGAAGATATCAGGTGCATGTTCCTGGTTGTCTCAGAATTATTTTAGTGCCTATTATCTCTATCTTTTAAATCATTGAAAGTAAAATGCAGAACATCAAGTCTGTGTGGAGCAGGGATTAATACTGTTTCACGTTTTGAGTGCTATTGTTCAGTCTGGATCTTTTTTCCCTTCTACCCAAACAGGCCAAAGTTTTAAGTCATTAAATCCTACCAGATTCTGGCAGTTTTACAAATATACCAAAGATTCTGCAAAAATATCAAAATCTCATGAGATTTGATGACTTCGAGAGATTAAAATCTTACTTATTGGGGAGGTTGTAGATTATTGCAGGGTGTGTGTGTGTGGGATATTTTAGTTCCTGTGGGTGTTTTGCCAGTCTGTTGGTATCCTACCCCATCCCCATTTTAAAAAACGACAACTTATGTTTTTTAAGGATGTTCAAGTTTTCTTTGTGTTTGTTAAAAAAAAGCAATACAGATCTGTAGACAGTACTATGAAGCTGAATGCAAGTTATTCAAAAGGGGAAATTGCTGCCCATTTACAGTACTGCAAGCCTGTCTTCAGAGTTGAGAATGAACATAAATTCATTCTGTAAATTATGTGCAAGTCGCTGGCTTTCAGTCTTGCTCTTCCTGGCCAATAATGCCAGGTTCAGATAGGAGCATTGGTTATGACCAAGAGGAGTCATAACTTTTGCCTTGGATATCCACTTTATTTTTTAAAAACTGAAAATAGAATGAAAATATATTTTACAGTGCCATTATGCTTTTTGCAGCTGATAATGTATCAAGAATGTTTAGCTGCCCCCAGAAGAAAGCTGCTCATGATTATCAAATGTTTATTTCAGGAAATTCCAGGCATTCTTGACTGTACTCTCACACAAGCAGTAGAAAAGATTAATCCTGAAGAAAGAGAAGAATTGAAAGTTTCAGGTAAAAATCAGTTTTGTGCTTAATGTTGCAGAAATATGAATAATCAGACCTAGCTTTACTTGTAAAGTCCTTGGGTACTGTGCATCAAAACTTGATTGAAATGGATGTTCATTTGGTGAATGGAAATTGTATTTGATTTAGTTATCATGAGTAGTAATATGCCTACATACTAGTTGCATTTCCATATAACATTAAATCAAAGTTAAGGGTACAAAATGAGCTTGTGCAAGTTATCAGAACTGAAAATGATTTTGATAGGTCCTGTTAGTAGACTCAAAACAACAGAATAAATTTTAACAGAGACATATACATAGGAAACAGAAATCAAATGCATAGGTATAGGATGGGGTATGTCCAGGTTGGTAACAATATATGTGAAAAGTTACTTAGAATTATAATGGATCAAAAGCTGAATACACAAAATGATAATCAAAAGGGCAAATGCAATTCTAGACTGTGGCAATAGAATATTGTTTCCAAACTCTGAGAAGTAGCAGTTCTGAGCCCACACTTTAAGAAGAATTTGGACAAACTGAAACAGGTACAAAGAAGGTTAGAAAAAATATCCTAATGGTAAATGCAGTTTGACAGCGGAACCAATTATCTTTGGAGGTGGTTGGCTTCTCTCCATTAGATATGTTTAAGCAGAAACTTGATCAACATTTGTAAAGGATGCTTTAATTTATACTCCTGCATTGAGCAATGGTTGCATGAACCCTTTCAGCTCTATGACTCTGCAATTCTAATTCTTGGCTCTATAAAGCCCAAAGGTTTCTGCTTCCTTATAATTTACTGCAGTATGTAGCTAAATTCAAATTCAGGTAAGTGTCGGAAATAAGCTTAACCATAGTTTACTGCTTGAATGTGATACTAAATGGTGATGAATTAAAAATATATTTCTGATACTTCACAGTTATGTCAGTACAATGAACATGGTCTCAGGGCTCACACCGGTTCAGTCTCATAACACTAACAACTGTGTTTAACTGTACTTGGAAGCTACTAAACTTAGATGATATCCTTCCGCAAGACATAAGTTCTCAAAGGAGAAGATGACATTTCTGGGGAATGATGCACCACCGTAGAATAGTGCAGCAATCTTAGAATCCTGTATTAGTATAATTTTTTAAAATATCAAATGTGTATTTATATCTAAGAAACTACATCATGTGTTGTAGCTGCAGCTGTTTGGGACCTGTTGACAAAGTTGAGAAAATAATAGTCTATTTGCTGCCTGATCTGCTAGTAAAAAACAAGGCTTTTTAAATCTGCGCTGATGAGAGAATCTTAAATCAAGCTTTCACTGATGATTCTGTGAATTTACCTATCATGAAAATATCTGATGGCCATCATAAGTGAAAACAAAAAGTACTTCTCCGTGGCTATGTTCTAATCTAGATATAACACAGGTTGAGGAAAAGCAGAATGTTGTCTAGTGCTGTTGTTGAACTCATCAGATGTTTCAGAAGCCCACTGGCAAATATTTCTGTGGCTTTACATTCACAGAAATAATAATTAAGCTACTTGATTACCAGATGGATCTGAATGAACATGTCATATTAAATTGCTTTGAAATCTCCTAACATTCCTATTAACCAGCTTCGTAATAATGGAAACATTACCTAAAAACCTGTTTAAAAACATATATAGCAAGGAATGTGCCTTATTTCAGTACCCAAAAAGAAGGTAGCTCTCTGTTCCAGGTACAGGAAACCTTTCCACAGTTCATTGTCATTGATTACACTTTCCAGGGCTAATAGCAATTAAAGTCAACAACACCTGGAGATTCTAGGTTGTCTGTCCCTATTTGTTTTAGAATTAAATTTGGATAAGTAGTGGCATTAGGGAATGATTGTTTTTGAAAAGCTTAATGATAAACTGCTTTTTGCTTCAGATCTTATAGCACAAATATTTCTTTGCTGTGAATGCTAGGGCTGTGCAGCACTTCAGATTCAAAGGCCAGGGTGCTCACACAGTAGCTGTCAGCAACTCCTTAAAGCAGCGCTGTGTTTTCCAAAGATTGCTTGGCTGCTTCTGCAGCACAGTCCTGGGAAAAAGCCTGTTCAAAAGATTTAGGAAGTTATAGAGGGGCTGTAGGAACCTTCTTTTGTGTTCGAAGGCATGCCTTTGAATCCAAAGCAGTACCCAGTTCTACTGAATGTTATGTGTACACAAAAACAGCTTCAAGGAGAGGGAGAAGCAATCCATACTGTGTCTCTGATTAGTGGCTTTTTCAGCAGATGGTGTTTATAATTGCTGCAGTATTTTAGAGAGAGGGTGGAGGACTAAAAAAAGTCTGGGCTTTTCTCAACATACTTTAAGTAACTTATTTATCTTTTTAAAAGGATTTTCTGTCATGATACTAAAACATTCTGTGTAATGTTCTTTCTAAAAGTGTTCAAAAAGTATATACCGGAAATGTAAGTGGTTTGTTTTTATTTCCTTAGTGGTTAATTATGTTTATCTTTTCACTGTTACTAGCTAGCATACATGACACATAGAACTGCATTTATCTAGGGAGGTTTTTTTAAAAAGATAAGGAAACTTAAAATGTTGCATCATGGAATCTACACATTCGTTTTTCCTTTCAAAATAAAGCCCCATTCTTGCCCCCCAGTAGCAACTTTAGTAGTCTTTTTCCCAAAATTAATACCCTTAGTAATTTTTGTTAGTGTTATGGTCTAAGAGATTTCAGGTTTAGTTACTGTTTCATCCTTAATGTAATCTCTTGGACATTATGCTGAGGAATGGCTGAATGTTGCTGAATCTGGAGGAATTCGAGATTCCTCCAATTTAGTGTTCTCTAGGTATGGATGATTACCCTGTCTGCTGTAACAATGGGAATTGAAATCTACCGTATTAGGAACCAGGTTGGGCAGACTGTCTGCATCAATTCAGGAGAAGAGGTGTCACAATTATGTAGTATGTAGATGTTAACCACTTTTACTTAATTAACAAATCTTGTTTCTACAGTTCTTTCTATGGAGTAATAGACAACTTGAAATGTGCAACACTTCATATCATAGCTGAATTAATCCTCCCTAAAGCTTCCTCCTAGAACAGCATACATGGATGTATAATCTGATATCATAAACTGGAAAACTGGATCACTGGAAAGCCAAAGTGGCATTATGAATGTATCTTATGGAAGACCCACAAGAATTGGAGGTGTGGTGGAGTAACCGCATAGGATCATATGTTGATCTGGTTTGCACACAACACTAATCATTAGTTTGCTTACTTGTGGATTACAAAACAGATGGAACAGTAGGTTTAGGATGCCATATCCTGCCAGCCATACACTCTAATTCGAAAATCATAGTGGTTAAATTAAGATATTACCTAATGTGGCTTGTCTGATTTTTGCTTATTCTGCCAGTGAGACTGATCACCTGTTTATCTCAGTACTGTGTACAATATTTTGCTGGGCTGGATTCAGATTTTTCCCTGCCTTTCATTGAAGAGAACTTTTTTTTACTTTTTAGGAAAGGAACTCTTTTTTTTTTTTTTACAAAGGAACTTTTTTTTTTGCAAAGATTGTGTATGCCACTGAAAAATATCCCTCAGTTCATCTTGAGCATTTATTTTTAAATAGCCAGAAAAACATAATCTTTCATTTTGCCTGCCTGCCTTGTTAACTGTAGCCTTTTCATTTTCAGCAAAGCTCTTTGTCACAAGATCAAACTCCTCATCAATCAGAGAAGCAGTGAATATGAGTAAGTTCTAAATTTGAGTGACTGCCCAATTATATCTTGTAAATCTTTTTTTAAAAAAAGCTTTTGTAACTGTAAAACAGGTGAGAGATTTATCCCAAATATATTTTTTTAAAAAAAGACTTTCATGTCCTTTCATCTCTGCCCTTGAACTACAGCTGGCAAAGAACAAAGATAGTCCTTTTGTTCTGGAGAACTACATGCAAGCTTGTGTCACTAAAGGAAACAGAGACTTTGAAACTCTTGTGCTCTTAACTTGCAAAGCAAGTTAGAAGCCTCCTGTGCCCCTTGACAATAATTAGGCTTTTATTTTTCTTATAGCATGCTGAAAGTTACCTTGGGCTACTGAGGAGAAAGCGTGGCTGTAGGAAGGGGAGAAGTATATAAGGGAAAATACTGGGTGCCATGTACCTCAGTTAACTTTTAAAGTATCTTTTTGTTTTACAGTTGAATTTTCAGAGCCTATTTATGAACTCTAGTTTTTCCTGCCTTTCAGTATATTTCTCTCCTCTTTGCATAGATACTTCATTGTAAGTTAAAATGGTTTTGCTTGATCTTCACTGTTCTGAAAATCTGTAGATTCACAGGCCTTCTCTGTGGTGGCATCTGCAGTCTGAGACACTTTACTTTGAATTTTGTGACATACCTGTTACATCTGTCAAAGGCATCCCATAGGCCATGCCTGTATGAATGCTGAAGGAATGTGCAAATGTTGTTGATTTGTAAATGAAGTATTCTCAAGATCTCCAGATCATTCTGTTCATCCTCCAGACCATGCTGAACCCCCATGAGTGGGGATGGTATGAATGGAACATTCCAGAATTCTGTAGAATACTCCATTCCTGAATTAACAAATTCTGCATACCACCAGAATGCTAGATGCATGTATTTCTTAGTTATGTTTTCCTGTTCCTCATATTTTTTTAGCAAATTCCATGTTATGTTGTTTTAATTTATAGTTTTTATTTTTGTGTTTTACATTTTCAAGATGCATTGCATAGAACGTGAAATAAAATAAATATAAGGGGCTGAATAAATGAATTACAGATAAGTAGTTTCTGCTTTTTAAAAATCTTTATAAAATTGTTCCTTGTCCAACTTTTTGTTCTATTTATTTTTAGCATGTTCAGCCCTTGGTGTTGACCAATTAGATTCTGTGATCATTGCTCCTCCTCCAACTGAAGATGGAATTAATCTTTCTTTAGAATATTTACAACCTTACTGGACAGAGCTTGAAAACTTAGTTCAGAACAAAAAGATTGTTGCCATAGGGACTTCTGATCTAGATAAAACATTGCTAGAACAGCTCTTCATGTGGGCACAGGTAAGAAAGAAGCTGTTCATTATGAATTCATCTTTCATTAAAAACACAATTTTTATATATACCAAGTAATAAAGATACCATAGCATTACTAGGAATACTGAATCCTTAAATTTTTTTTTAGGTGAAACCAAGTAGTAACCAAGTGAATCTTGCGTCCTGTTGTGTAATGCCACCAGATCTGACTTTATTTGCAAAAGAATTTGATATTCAGCTGTTAACTCATAACGACCCAAAAGGTAAAGTCAGCTTAAGAATCCCCGGACTACCTTGTTAGATTAAACAAGAAAAATTCTATTAATCAGCCTGAGGACTCCAACTTTTCTAAAGCCCTTCTGAATGTGGGTTGGTTGGATATAAATGCAGCCTGGAAAACCTCTTTGAAAACTCTTTTGTTCCCATTATGTTGGGTGGGAGGATGGGGAAATACTAGTCCATTAGATGAAACATAACATATTACATGAGATGGTATCTATTATGCACGGTGTAAAAGAGGATTTTCCAAGTTTACAACTTGGAAAGCCCCAGCAGTGCCTCCTGTGATCTGATTATGTTGTTACAGGACTCCAATCTCAGAAATCTCAGGTGAGGTTGTAACATTTTGAAAGTATCAGCTCTGTTACTAAGAACTCTGCCGCAAGTTGGGGGTGGGGAAAATGATATAATTTTAAACACTTAAAATAATAGGTAGGCCAGTGTTTTATGATGAGTGTGGGGATATACTTCTTGCTTTATAGGGTAATACTGGTAGCACATATACTAAAATACTACTCTATGATCTGTTCAACTCTTAGAATTGCTTTGCGAAACAAGTTTCCAGGAAACTCTTCAGGAAAGTCTCCCAGATTGCCAGGGGCATGAATGGACTCCCCTCTGGCTTCTGCGATATTCAGTCATTGTTAAAAGCAGAGGAATTATCAAATCCAAAGGCTACATCTTGCAAGCTAAAAGGATCCCATCATCTTAAGACTGATCTTGACAATTGGCTACTTCTGAGAGACCCTGTTTCTACTAGATATTGAACCTAGTAGTAGTTTTTTTATTGACAGGTTAACATTAAGATCCAGATTACATAGTGGGGTGGTACTCTGACCCCATTCTTTCCATTTCATTTATTTTCACATACTGTATGGTGATCTGTGTTGAGATCCATTGGCTCACATGTAGAATATTGTTTTTTGTTAAAATGCTAATTTGGAGATATTATATGTAATCTTTGGAATATTTTAATGACTAATATAAATTTAAAATCTAGCTAGCTATATTTTGATTGAAATATTTTTATTTGTAAGACATAATTGACTTGTTATACTTTATGGCTGCTGAGCTGATAGAGGATTAAATGTACCACATCTTGGTGGAATAAGCAGTTGATTTAACCAGCAGTAAAAATTAAGTGTATGTGAAATATTTAATAGAGTCATGAATTTATATTCAGTTCACTGTCCCTCAAAGATCACTATCAGAGTTTGCCGTAGCTATTCACAATTTTATTATGTTCGTTCACTATCATTTTCTTCTTGGCATATTTCCAGATTTTTATTTAACATCGAATTAGATGGCCCTATTGAAGGGTAGAATTAAGTTTTTAAAAATTTGTTTTGCTGAAGTTAAAACATACTTATATTTTGAAAGTCATAAAAAGATGTATTACTATATATAAATTTCAGCATTGCACTGAGTGTAGCTTATCGGACGTTTTTAGGAATTCTTAAAAATAACCGGAGATGCAGTTAAGTTACTTTTCGAAGTTTGTGGTTTCTTCAAAAGAAATTTAGTGCATTCAGTACTCTTAAGTACTTAATTTAATTTTTTTTAAAAACTGCTGCAGTTAAAAGAATATTTTAATTTAGATTATCTCTAAAGAGGCTGGCTTATTGAGACTTCTGTAGTCAACAATGTATATTTTTTGCCATTTGAATGTGTATTTGTGTGTTATTAATGCACAAATGAAAGTTATGTAAGAGATGCAAACTTTACCTGGAGTCTAAACTTTTAATTTATAAATGAAAATAATGTTATAGGCAGCTTTACTAAATGTTTTATAATGTCCATCATAACATATTCACATACTTGGATTCATTCCAGTGGGTAAACTTCTTATGCTTTATATTAAAACAATTTTGCATAAGAGGGTTTAATATGTGATGGTGTTTGAATTCCACAATATATTAAGCATGGAAAAAACATGCTTAATTCAAATTTCAGCTTTTACCTTGAATTAGATTCTATTGATATCATTGGAGCGTTAGTGATAATTAATGCAATGAGGCCATGTATCAGGTTACTTGGGAGGAGTCCTTAAAAAATGAATACATCAACTGAAATAAAATTTATCTGACAACATTCTGGATTGAATTTTGATGTGCTGCTTTAAATAAATAAAGATACAGATAAAAATAGTTATAGAATATACAAAAGAAGTGGGTTTTTTTATAAGATTTGGGTTGGAATATGAAGTACATTGAGCAGGTGTTTTCTGTAGTTTCTCAGTTCTTAAATTTCTGTAGTGAATGAACTTTTTATTAGTTTGCAGTTATTATGGATTAAAAGAAATCTTGAGCTTGATACAGAAAAAATTGTGACAACTGTTTGAATCTTTATAGATTTTGGGGGAAACATGGGGCGATTTTTTATCCACTAGTTTTCCACAAAGTCTGCTGGCTGAAAATTTCACATAAAATACAGTTCATTATTACTATCTTCATAATCTGTTTTAAAGTACCCATTTTGTTACCTCAAGAGAATACACTCCACTGTAATAGTGAAAGCAAACATGTTCCTGATAGGGTTGAGGTCTAAGGGATCTTTTTCCAGTCCTAATTTTTCAAGCAACAGCTTCTGTTTCCAGCTCATGGAATAGATGAAATAACTATATGGTTGAATTTTAAATTAACTTCATAATGGCTATGAAATTTCCATTTTACACTGAGGGCATAGCTGGTAGTTTCTAAAACTCCTTTGTTAATTTTTGTCGAGCAGTGCAAAAGGGATTTCTTTTTGAAGTAATATTTTCCTTTAAACATTATGACAAATTTGATAAATACTATAAACATTCTGAAAAAAATATTAGCAAAAACTCTAGAACCACTTCTTGACACGCAGAAACTAGGATTATTATTTCAGAACTCTAATGAAAGTATGTATATGGTGTTCTTGAGCTGATGCACCTGCAAGGAAATAAAAATCCAAATTTGTGAGTTTTTTTTTAATGGCAGCGTTGATCTAACACTGATTTTCTTTTTTAACTAAGCAAATACCTTAAAACATAATCATCTAAGGCTAAACATATTTGCCTTCCATATTCAGATTTAGGTAAAAGTGGCTATATTTATATAGAGAGTGATAGCCACCTCCGTTTCCATTTTATTGTGGAAATGAAAGAGTTGCCTGTGACTCAAGGAGCTTTCCCAACCCTATTTCCCTCTGAATGAATCTGGATGCATCCCCCATCATCCAGAACTGGTGAGGGCGATGGGGATTGTAGTCCAGGTCATTGCTGCTTTCTGCATATAAAACGCTAGCCTTGGGCTGAGGTGAGGGCTCTTCTGAAGAATAACCCGAAGCAAAGGTTAAGCATTGTGGAGCTTGCCCGCATTCTTTTAGCTCCTAATAACGCTTAATTGCAGTCCAATCATCCCCAGCTGTGCTGACTGGGACTGAGGAGGAGCAGGCTGCAGAAAACTGCTCTCTTCTCTCCCAGCCTCGTTTCCGCCTTCTTGAGTAGCTTTCATCCGCCAACCTCCGAGAAATGGGCGGAGGCTGGGCAGGAAGTTTTCGGGCGGAGCCCTTTCGGAGGCGCGAAGCCACCTGGAAGTGAACCAGAACAATTGCTTCCTTCTGCACATGCCGGAAAAATGGTGGTCACCAGACGGGTAACGCGGCTGAGTGCGTCGAAGGCAGGGAGCCAAGCTCTCCTTGCGGCTGCAGAGGTGAGGGGAGCAGAGGGAGGCGCGCGGAGCCGGCGGCCCCCCCAGCACATCTCCGTCGAGTTCGACCCGCGCACGCGCGTGGAACTTCGAATGCTCTCAGCCATTCCACTCCCGAACGTTCTCACTGTTCGGGGGCGCGCGCCGCGTCTGTGCGCTGGGGTTGGGTCGCGTGGCTTTAGAGCCGGACTAGGGCTGAAGGCTTCAAGCTTGGGAGTCTTTTCGGGGACGAAGGCGAGTCTACTGTGTCTCTCTGCATTGACAGGGGACGCAGTGCTGATGGTTTCTCACTTTGAACATTTACGTTGGCTGTGGGAGGAGGAGGGCAGGGCAACCTCGGAACGCGCCGGGTCGGGTTGTGATGGTGAATTCTTGTCAGGCTCAGCGTAACGAGACGCTCTCGTTTCTGGTTTGGGCAAAAAGGTGGGGTGATAGCACCGTCGCCGCCGTTATCTGACGTGGTGGAAATCGTAGAGACCTCAAGCTTTGAGTTAAGTTCCTTTATTCCTTTTGGAATATAATAGTGGTGGAAGTGTGATCTTGTCTGCATCGTGGACTAGCGGTGAGATATATGGAGCAATACATTGGACTACTCTGCAATATTGCTATCAACCTAAATATTTTTCTATTTTTAATTTTATCCGGAAATCATCCTTCCAAAGTCTGAGAACTGATGTCTCTATGGGAATCTTGAATCACACTGAAAGAAATTCAGAATAATTTTCTTCCATCATTTTAATAATGTTTATGTAATACTGTTCCACTGAGAAGCATGAAAGGTTTTTCCCTTTGTCGCTTTCTGCCTGCCTTTCCCCCTCAGCCACAAAATTTGTTTATAGCTTTGTAATATTTCCTCTGTTTTTCAATTAACTGATTCTATTGTGATTTTTGAAATAAGATGACTGATTGATCATCTGCTTTCTCTCTCCCTCTTGTTTTATTCACAGGTTCCCTTTCTTAGAAATAACACTGGTAAAATTCAGAGGGCACAGGGCTTCTCCAATGTTTTTGTATCATACTGCATGTGCTCATCAGTGCAACAGTTATCTGCCTCACATCTCACCTACCTGTGCTTCTGTGATGAATCAGTTTATCAGAGCCGATAGCAGAGTTGGTTATTTATCCATTCATTTGAGAACTAGGTAGAGATACTTATAATTGGGCATTTTTCTCATTGCAAAAATCAGATTAGTAAAAGTTCCCTTCTTAAGTTTTTTGGGGGGGCAGTTGGCTTGGGATGTAACGTTCAAGTAACATGTTTCTTATTTTACCTTTCCTTAGTTTTTCTTTCTTGCAAACGTAAGTTCTGGTTTTCTGAGCCAAGTAACTTTTTTTTTTCTTTTACAAATGGTTGTGGTTTGAATTAATCAGCCCTGTGCTGCGAGCGTTTGTGGGGGGAGTATTCTCTCTGTGCTGTTTTGGCAAGATAATCTTTACAGAAGAGGCTGAGTAACAAATGAAATGCTTAGGTTATGTTTGGAAATTTGGGTAGGAAACCAAATTTGCTTTCCCTTGTCTGGGGCAGCTCCTGCTAGACCATGCCCCACAAGCTGCCCTGGGCACCAGACATGTTTCATTATAGCTGTGAAGTAAGGAAAATAGTTATTAGTGAAAAAAATTTAAGCTTATCTTAATGTTTTAGGTCCAGCAGTATAAAATCTAGAATGCAAGGCTGACAGAAACTAGTACTACTCATAATATACATGGATTTATAAACAAGCTGACACAGAAAATCAACTTTATGATAACAGGCATAACATTGTTTCTTGACTACAATAGTTAATTAATGCTTCAGAATTTGTGAGTTTCTCATGGAGCAAGAATTTACTTTATTTATATATTTATTTTCTTTCTTTTTTTTGCTTGTTACCTGACATTCTTTTCATTCTTACAGCAGACTGCAATGGAAGACAGTCCATCTGTGAGGACAACTAGAAGCAGAACAAGAATGATTTCCCATACAAAAGTCATTTCTGAATCTCATCCTGCAGAAATGAAAGCTTCTGAAACAAAATTGGATGCAGAAGAGCCTTTAGAACCACGCGTAGTCTTGAGTAAGGGTAAAATTGAGTGCCTAGCAGATTCAGCAGCAGAACTGCAAGCTGATGGAGATGTTTCAGAAGCAGAATCAACCTGTTCTTCTATGTCTGGTCTTCAAACACCATCATTTATACGAATAACAAGAAGGCGGCAAATTGTAATTCCTTGTGCCCTAGAGACTTCAGCTAAAAACAGGCAAAGCAAGAAAGCTTTTGTGAATGAAAGTAGTAATTGTCAAGATGATGATGTTTCTGAAACAGAATCATGTTCTTCTGCTGTATCAGGAACAAGGACCCCAAGAACTGGAAGAAAGTCTAGGCGTCGACAGACCAAGATTAATGTATCACCAGTGTGTGAGGTTCAAACTGAAGAGGTTTCTGATACTGAATCATGGTGCTCAGGTATTTCCTTAGAACCTTCTGGCCCATTTAAACGAGTGACCAGGAGTATGCGACGGAAATTGCAAGCAGAAGCAACATCCCAGACTGAAAGGAAAAGTGATGCTTTAGGAGAGAATGCACAAGCACCTGAGTGTGTATTTACATCCCAGATAATAGTAATCTCTGATTCGGAGGAACCCACCATTTCTGATTTAAATACTGAAGAAGCACCTTCTGTTTCTTCAGACTGGATAAAAGAGCACCTTAGCCCCAGTAAAACAAAGTGTCTTTCTGAATCTGTTGCCTGCAATGATCCAGAACACATTTTCTCAAGCAGTGCTGAAGAAGTAACAAGGGAATCTAATAAAAAATTGTCTAAACAGGAGATGTTAAAGGACAGTGATTATGAATTGGAGCATTCCACAGAAGTGCAAAATGACAAGTTTATAAGGGAATCTGTTTCAAAACAAAAAGTAGTGGATATAAATGAAATAGTTGAGCATCCAGAGGAAGTATGTGATCAATCTTTAGAAAAACCCAGAAAGGTAACTGAAAACCAGTTGCCTTCAAAGAGTTCAAGTATATCTCCATGTGATCCAAGAAACCTTGAGCAATCTAATGAGTCCTCAAGAAAAGCAACAGCAAATAAAAACAAGAGGTTAAAACCCCCAATTGTTAGACAGAGCTATTTACATAAAAGAGAAGAAATAATAGATAGAGATGCCTTTTCTGAAGTAGGTAGCCCCACAAACAAAATTATCTCATCACAGACTGTTAACAGAAATGACTGCAGGCCTTCTATTTCAAGCATAGACAGTGATGGAAGCCTGAAAGAGGCAGTTGCTGAACCCTCTTCATGTGTAACCAGAACCAGGGAAGATAAGAAAAATCTCTCTGTGTCTCTTCTTACAAGTAATGAATCTGAAAACAATGACTTAGAAAAACTGAAAAACCGTGAAATAGCTACTGGATATGTTGAAGGAAGTAGTGAAAGCACCTTGGGAGAAGACAGGTCAAACAGTGAAGAGCTGTTTGTCATTGATAAAACTCCTGGCTTAGATTCTTCCAAAGATTATTATTTGGAGGAAAAACAAAGTGAAGACTCATCAGAGGTGGAAGAAAGTGAAGAGGAGTTCATGGATGAGGATGAAGATGAATTAAATGCAACCAAGGGACTGTAAGTTCTTTGAAGGGACTTTATATGCTTCATAAAACTTGTGACAGTTCATATATTGTACTAAGCGAAGGGTCATTTAATCACATTTCTAATAAGGTTCAGTTAGCTGGCTTCATAACACATGCTAAATCTAAACTCTGCTTACAAACCACATGGGCAGGATTCCAGCAACATACTAAACCAAACCCAAACAAACTATAATCTGTTACATTGTGACATGGGAACCCAGCTGTAATGTGATTTGTTTGGCTTTGGTTTGGCTTGGTATGTAATAGTCACTGGATAGAAAATGGTTAAAAGGTGGTTTGCATGCTTAATTCCCATGCTAAGGAGTTAGTGGATATATGAACATAAGTACCTTGCTTTTGAAATGTGTTAATGTTTAATTAAAAAAAAATCTATAATTAGATAGATGCTTATGATAGATGATAACAAATGTGTGTTAATTGGATTATGTATCAGTATTTTTAGGTAATCAGTTCTTTCTCTTCTAGAGTATCATTTTCAAGCAGCATTGATCCTGGCCTAAGCGTTAAACAATTTGGAGGTTTATATATTAATTTTGACTCAGGAAAGCAGAACCCTGGGTCCCATGAAGTTCTACCACTGAAAGAGAAAAAAACAGATGAGGTAAATTACCAAAATATTGCAATTAAATTAGAAACTAGGATTAATATTAAAGGGGGACGCAGTGGCGCAGCAGCTTAATGATGCTGAAAGTTGCCGGCCAGAAATGGTCGACGCTTCAGCGGTTCGAGTCCAGCCTTCGCGTTAGCAGGGTGAGCTCCTGTTTCCTCCCCAGTTCCTGTAAACCCAACAGTTCGAAAACTCACGTGAGTAGATAAATGGGTACTCTCACTCCGGTGGGAAGAAAAATGCTGGTGCCGCCTTGCAAAAAAGGAGTCAGGAGCAGTTGCCGGTAAGCGCGAAAAACCCCGCGCGCCCAAAAAGGGCACGAAGCAACGGAAACCCCGCCTCCTGTGTTCACCAGCTGGGCTCTGCTCTAGGAAGGAGGCTCTGGCAAACCACTTCCGAAACAATTGCCTTGAAAACTGCAAGGACTCGTCCAAGCAGTCACTGCAGAGTCGGTAACGACTGAGCGCAGGTTAAAAAAAAAAAAAAATTAATATTAAATCCTAAATGCCATTATAGCACCATTGTAAATACATGAATTATTTAAAAAGCAAACACTTTGTAAGATCTGAAGTTTTCCTTTTGGCCACAATTCAGTGCATTTATATGATTTTTAAAATTTATTTAATTTATATTTATTTAATTTATATACTTTATTTTTTTAATTTATATCTTGTGACTCTTGATGGTTCACATCAGTTATAAAATACAACAAAATGTTGTTCCCAGCAAATTAAATTTAATATTAAGTTAAATATCATTTAATATTTATTAATATTAAATAATATTAATTATGTTAAAATTGCATAACAAAACCTGATGATGTCATGGTTTAAACGCAGAGCTCTTCAGAATAATTCTGATTTCACGAGTTTCTGGAAGACACTTAATAATGGCACCAGCCTTGCCTCTAAGGCAGTGTTTCTCATCCGTGGGAACTTTAAGATATGTTGACTTCAACTCCCAGAATTCCCTAGCCAGCATGGGAGTTGAAGTCCACACATCTTAAAGTTACCAAAGTTGAGAAACACTGCTCTAAGGGGTGGAGAAACAACAGCTACAGGCCTTGGCCCCCCCTTGCTTCCTGGAAATAGGGCACTACTAACATATGCTTAAGATGGGTCAATTCTAGCTAGAGGAGGCAGTGCTGGAGGTACTCAGGTGCCAGGCCATGGTTAAATTATTAGTAGTCCCAACTTCCTTATTCACCCTCCACCTCAAAATGGTGACATCATTACTTAAGCATCTTCTCTAATCTATATCTTCTAATAATTTTTGCAGCGGTTTTAGGAATCTGATTCGTTGTCTGTACTTAGCGGCACCCTCCTCATCAGGTTCATTCTGTGCTGCTGCTTTATTGGCATGTCAGTACATGAGTGGCTATACCCCCAGTGCTTTTCATAATCTGGGTTTGCTGGGCACCCATCTAAGTGTCCCCTAATAGTGTGTCTCAGAAATCTCAGCTTGCAAGCAACTTTTCCAGAACTACTTGGGCATTGCACATTTTATTGAAACTTCATGTTTTCCAAAGGCCTCAGTAGACCTATTGAGTGTCTGCATTGTACTGTGTAGCTGTGGCAGTAGCTTAATGAAATATCTCTTGGCAGCTTTTGCAGAAGAGTATTATCACCCCCGATTTTGAGCAAAAAGAATGTGTTCCACCTTTAAGAGAATCAGACCGTCAGTTAAAGAAGCAACGTAGGGTAAGTGAAATGCCACTGCAGTATTGATAGTGCCATATTTAAAGTCTGTCTTTAAAAAGTTCTCTGCAGGTGTCTATATCCACATGTATCTACTGGTTTGTTACTCACTTTACTTGCCTCATGGATAGTAATGAGTATAAATTGGGATGACGCCATATATGGTGCCCTGAGTTTTGTGGCCTTTTGGAATGAAAGTGCAATGTAGTAGAGATGATATGTTACTTTTCAAAAGTGCATTTCAACACTTAAGAGAAAAATAATGTTTTATTTATTTATTTATATTTAAAAATAAAAGGTTTCAATAAATGCCACTCATATGGCTGCATATAGGTAGTCCTTGCTTAATGATGGCAATTGGGACTGGAATTTCTGTCACTAAGCGATGCAGTTGTAAAGTGCAGTATCACGTGACTATGCTGCTTAGCGACTGCAGTTCCAGCAATCCCCAGTTACTGTCATTAAGCACATCACCGCAGGTTAAGCGAGGACCTTAGGAGGCTGCAACTTCTGACTTCGTGCTAGCTTTCCCATTGACTAAGGTAAATTAATCTATTAGACTGTTCAAATCAGTACAGTTCCTTAAAGTACATTTAAAAATGGTGAAAATACTTTAAATACTTTGAAAATTATCCTGATATAAATCTGTAAGGGTTACTTTTTAGGGGGTGGGTGGGATATTGCTACCTTTAATGCTGGATCACAAAACTTGCTCTCAATTCACTGGTTTTATGGCATAAAAGTTGAATAATCCTGAAAAGTTTTGAAATAATGGTCTGTAACTTTTTCCAAAATAGGTAGAGCGAGCAAAAACAACAGGTGATGGTTGGTTTGGTATGAAAGCTCCAGAAATGACTGAGGAATTGAAAAACGACCTTAAGGCTCTGAAGATGAGAGCAGTCATAGATCCTAAAAGATTTTATAAAAAGAATGATAGGGAAGGTCTCCCCAAATACTTTCAGGTAAGGACGTTGACCTTGTGGGATGCTTTGCATATAGGAGGCAATCTGTTCACCACTCCGTTGAATCTTCTTTATAGTTACAAGACAGGGCAGATGTGTTAGTTTGTTGCATCCACACACAAAAAGAGACATCGGGCTTGCTAAAGATAAACACATTTATTTTAAGACATTCCTGTGAAACCCAGCCAACTGCATCTGATAATGTGGCTTGCAATCCACAGAATTAAAGTGTTTCACTAATTACTACCATTTTAACTACTCCTTGAATTAGTAGTAATAATTGTGGCAGTTAAAAACTAACTACCTAAAAATAACTTTTTTTTTCCTTATGAAGTCATATATACTTGAAAACATAATTTGTTTTCATTTACGTTCATTAACTAGTGAGTTTTGCTGGTGTTTTACTTTTGCTATGAAAGCCCTCTTGGAAAATTGATCATGGTTTAGTTTTCATTAATTGTGCATCTGCTTACTAGCTCTGATGCACAGCTTTGTACTTCTGATGCCCAACTCTAGTATTACTCGCTGCACAGTCTCTGCCGCTTCAGTAATTTCTTGTGTGCGTGTTTCACTTTTTTAATGCGGCACATGGATTGCATCTTGTCCTATATTTGGTGGAGAAGCACTAACACTGCAGGGAAATAAGGGCATTGATTTTAATTAATCAGTTTTCCATTTGTACCTGCTAAAAATATGTTCTGGAGAGTTGGGAGACCCTCCAAAATACTGTAAGAGGCAGGTCAGGGGACCTCATGAGGAAGGTCGAATGGATCCCAGTGGTCTCATCTTCTTCCCCTGCAGGTTTTAGGCACATTATTATTTTTACATCAATTTGTAAACAAGTCTAAAGGTATGCTAGATTTATGTATCATCACTTTGGCTAATGCTACTTAGAACTCTCATTGTTCTGCATTCATTTCTATTTTGACAGTTTCTGGGAATGTTAAGTTCTTTGCCATGTTGTGTGTATTTAGGAATTCTTTTTGATACCATAATATATAGCATGGTAGTATGGAGTGTTCCTGCTAAAGATAATGGCTAATCATGTTTCCTTTTAGAACAGTATATGTCAGTTCCTATTTTTTCTTGTCTTTTTTTCCCTCTCAGCAGTAAATGAGGAATCCCTGGCCTCTGGATTTCCTCACTAAACTGTGTTTTGATTCCCCAACCCACTTTTGTTTTCAAGTTAGTTTTTGTTCTTCTGCAACATTGCTGAAACTCTTTTAGGTGAATCAGGCCATTTTAAGGTTCTATACACTAAAAGACAAGGATAAGCGCTCCAAATTAATTCAGTATTAATAGATAGGATCCTTGGATTAATTTTCCACCTGTTTTTCCCTCTTTAAATAAAAATAAATTCATCTTGCATTTTCTTTTTCAGGTTGGAACTATCGTGGATTCTCCAGTAGATTTCTATCATGCTCGTATTCCCAAGAAAGAGAGGAAGAAAACAATTGTGGATGAACTTTTAGCAGATTCTGAATTTAGACGGTATTTACAATTTCACTTGAACATTTAATGTAGTCATTTTGGTGCTGTAAAATAATGTGTTGCATTGCTATTAGGTATGGCTGAATGAGTACCTCCATCCCATACTAAAGGCTCTGCTATATGTTGCAATGCCTTTAAAAGCATGATTGGGTTACAAGATTTTTTTTTCCCCCATTGCAATACTCAGATTAAGAAATGCCTTCCTAGAGCACTGTGGTCGGCTGCCTTTCTTCCCAATTTTAGGTGTGTTGTGACCCCCTTGATTTCCCTTAAAATTGAAGTGTTTTTGTTCTTATCATATGATGCTGCCTTTTGTGATTTCTGGATTGTTTTTCTTATTGCCTGATAGTTACTATATATGCTGTTTTGAATTTCTTTATTTAAAAAAAAACAGAATAGAACTGCACTCATATATGCAAGAAAAGAAAACAAATCCTTTTCTCATTGTTCATATGGTATGTAGGAAGTGTTAAGGATCCCAGGCCTTCCTGTTTGAATGTACTCCTGTTTTATGGCATTTATATAGGAAACGGGAAGACAATTTTGTATTTCCTTTATTTTATGTATTTATTTGCTGGGTTTAATAACCCACTCCAGTCATAAAGGACTCTGAGTGGGGCATACGCCTGATACAATAATTGGATTGAAAACAGGAACATTTTTTTTAACATCCAAAATATCCCATATACTGTTGATGCCAACTCACATATACATGTTCCCTTTGCTAGGAGGATCAAATGTTAAATCCCCAAAAGCTCAGTTTAAAAGTTTTCCAGACACTCAGGAGTGTGGGAGCTGATCTAATTTCTGGATGAACGTTGTTCAAGATAGGAGGGGCAGTGACTAAGTTTTGATGTGAATGCATAGCTGAGACCTGTACAGGCACTGCTTTTCAGCAGCTGCACCATTTCTCTGGAACAGCCTCCTGGTGAACATCCAGTTGGTTCTCCTCCTAACTGTCTTCCAAAAGCTACTCAAAATATGTCTTCTGGAGGGCATTGGGGCCTTCATTCCATCTTGATTAGTTAATTTTATTTTAAGTTTTTATTAGTTGTGGGCCTTTAATTTGATATTTTTTCTATATTGTTTCTTATATACCTTATCAGAAAACAGCTAAGAATCCTTAGGGATCTGGCAGTCTCTTAATGTAGATGATGATGATGATGATAAGAGCTGTTGGCAAATGTTTCTTAAGTTAAAAGGAAATGATGGTCTTGCCTCCTCTGAGATTGAGAAAAAATTATATTCTCAGTAGTATTTCAGCAGATGCCCCAAAACATTCTCTCTAAATTCTCTAGTTATGTAGATAACTTGTGTTAATAATTAGTAACAGTGACCTTCTTAGATTGTACTGAGTGCCTTTCTGATTTAGTATCTTGTTTCTGACAGTGGTCAGCCAAGAAACATACATGAATGGCATAAACCAAGAGGTGTCCTAATGTTTGTTCCCTGCTTCTGGTTTTTAGATTCACTATCATTTGGTAGCTATATTTAATTGCCATTATTAAATTTCATAGTGCTGCTATGGAATTAAATGTGATTAATCTTTTAAACAATAATTGTATACATTATGATTTTTTTGGGATTCTGTGTGTTGTTGCATTCATTCTTCACAAAGATTGTTTCTCTTGTTCAGATACAATAAAAGGAAGTACCAAGACATAATTGCTGAGAAAGCGGCCCTTGCAGCAGGAAAGAAAAATCGAAAGAAGAAGAAATTTCAGAAATAGATGTTGACAGCAAAATGCTTGAACTTAATTTTTAATGGTGAATTTATGAGTTAAAATTTTGCACAAATGGTCAGCTAAGATTAATCACATTAACAGCAAGAAGACAAGGAGAGGTATAGGGCTTTTTCCAATAATGTTTTGGAACTGAAAATGAAAGTTACATTTAAATATGCAGCAGAGAGGATTATGTTCAATTTTAGAAGAAAAAAGTAATCCAGTTTAAAATCAAAGTGTCAATATAAAGTAAAATGGCAATTAGTGTAACTTAAAAAATCATATAAAATTATGTTTGAAATATGGCTGCTGTAGAAGTATATTCTCTTTGTATATCTATTAAAATACTTTTTAAAGAATTCATAGACTTTAATATATACAGTTTATTAGTGTTTTTTAAAAAATAGTTTTCTAAACGATGGTGTGGGCTGGAAACATCTTACTGTTAAGAAAATGAACAAATATACATTCTAGAAGCGCCCATGTATGTCTAAATGTTAGAGAGAATATCCTTTTAGAGGTGTGCAACTATATGTTTAGTAAGGGATAAAAATAATAAGGGATTAAATAAGCTTTCAGTTTATGTAAGACTCTTTAGTTCAGAAAGGAATGGCTGATATAGAAAATGGGAATGCTGTTCGTTACTATTTTGAGAGCCGCATTCTATACTTCCAGAAGACCTTTTAACTGAAAAAGTTATCCTTTCCATGAGCTTAAGGAAAATAGCCTCTGTTCTCTATTCTGAATGTGTGTGTGTGTGTGTGTCCGTGTCCATGCACATACCAGTCTTGCTTTTGTTTTAACTCCAGAGTACATAGAGAGAGGGTTCTTTGAACAAGTCCCAGACATGGGGTTGGGTTCTCATGTAGCATTAAGCATGGACCCTAGCTAGCAAGTGATAATGTCTGTGTTCCACAGCATGGTAAACTAAAACTAAGCAAATAGCATTCTGGCCTAGTGCATTCACAGAGTAAGCAGATATGAAAGTGGCTATGAAGATGATGGTTGGGAGTGCCAAACTTTATTCCAAGATTGATCCTTTGCATATTTGATTATATCTACATTTACATTTAGAGAGCCAGTTTGGAGTAGTGGTCAAGGCACCAGGCCAGAAACTAGGAGACGGTGAGTTCTAGTTCCGCCTGAGGCAGGAAGCCAGCTGGGTGACCTTGGGCCAGTCAGTCTCTCTCAGCTCTAGGAAGGAGGCAAGGGCAAACCACTTCCAAAAAAACCTGGCCAAGAAAATCGCAGGGACTTAGTCAAGGCAGTTGCCAGGAGTCAACATTGATTTGAAGGCTCAGAAAGAATTAAATTGGGAACAGCAAACCTATTAAATTGCTGTCTAAAATACCTTTTTAGGGAATGAATTTGATTAGATGCAGTGGAGATTACTTCTAAGTGAATTTGGCTTTATGCAATCCATGAAAATAGCCCAGCTCAGTTCAGGAATCTCTCTGTTCCCTAAATCATCAATGCACATTCAGGAAAGAAAATTACACCTTAGCAACACTAGTAATTGTGCTAAATATTATTGTTTTTTATACATTTACTGGTTTATTTAAAAACGAGAATATAAAAGGTTATAACCAACTAGCCTTCCCTAGTCTGCTGTCCTCCAGGTGTAACAGACATAGTGGAAGTAACATAATTCGTTACATCTGGATGGTTACCATATTGGGAAAGACTAATGTAAATACAGCTAGAGAAAAATCAGCTGCTACAACAATGCCTCTTTCAAACTAGGCTTTAAATATGATTTGCATAATGTGTGCATTTCCTAAAGTAGGTGAATTCTGCAAAATGTGGCTTAATGCCAAAGAAAAAAGTACGTCAATGTTAACCCTAAATTGGGTTAGCATTGGTGTCTTTATATTGTCTATGACATTAAGCCACATTTTGCAGAAAGTACCATTAATGCTTAAAAAATGTCAGTTGAATTCAGGTTGCCTTATGTGCCACCTGGTCTTTTCAAACAAGAAAGTTGGATTTTATCTAACAGAGCTGCTTGTAGGGGTACCTTCAGGTTCAGAGACAGCAGCTGTCTGAATACCATTTGCTGGAAAGAACTGGAAGAAGGGAGTTGCTGTTTGTCCTGATTTTGGGCGCCCTGAGACAATCTGGTTGGCCACTGTAGGAAACACAATCAGGATTAGGCAGGCCATTGGTCTGATCAGCAAGAATCTTTATTTTCATGTACATGATGGAGGTATAGCACTATATCAATACTTGGCTGCCCTTTTCTGTGCCAGTGGTTGGTATCTTTTTCTAACCTGAGAAAGACAAATACGCACCCACTGGCTGCTTTCCCCTCTAGATACTAAACAGTTTTGTTTTGTCTACATAAACCCCATGCTGACTGAAGCTGTTCATTGTGCTGTAGCTTGTTGAGGGGGAATAACTTGGGGAAGGATGGATCCAATTTTTTCTACTGCAGAACGAGTTTGTTTCCCAGAGTTGATTCAGTGATGAACACTGAAGCTGGGATGATGTATCCTTGATGGCTGGGTGCATTCCAAGCGCCATCATACTTTTCTCAATTGGAGGCACATTCTGCCACTCACAAATGGCAACAAGGGCAGCGATTCAGGTGCTTTTGGAAATAGTATGGATATTGTGCAAAAGCCCCTGGGTGTTGGGCAAAAAATAAACCTAGGTCAGAAATCACAGAAGCACGTTGATACATCTAGTTTATCATGCTGAAGAGTGTTACATAGGCGTCATCTGTGGAACATCCTGCCCTTGAAGACTACCTGGAAGCTTCAGCTGATCCCGAATGCAACAGTGCAGGCAGCGATGGGCATGCTGTGGTATGCCCATGTAACACCTCTGCTTTGCGAGCTGCACTGATTGCCAGTTTGCTTCCTGGTGCGATTCAAGGTGCTGGTTGCTACCTATAAAGCCCTATGTGGCATAGGGCCTGGTTCTCTGAGGGACTGCCTGTCTCCCATGGTATTTCCCTGGCTGGTTTGATCTGCCGGGGTTGGTGTGCTCCGGGTTCCATCAATTAATTAATGCCACCTATCGGGACCCCGAAAGTGCAGCTTCTCTGTAGCAGTGCCTGCCCTCTGGAATGAGGTTCCCCCCGAAATTCGAACACCCCCTCCCCACTGGTATTTCAAAGGGCCATAAAGTCCTGGCTCTTCGCCCAGGCTTTTGGAGAGGACAACTGATGCCCCTTTCCTCCTTTTCGTTCCCCTCTGGATTTGTTTTCTTTGCCATCGCTCTTTTGTCTTGTGCTGCTTTTGTGTTTTTTTGCCTTGTTCTTTGTTTTTAAATACTTCTAACGCTTGTAAACCACCCAGAGTTGCTGGGAGTTGGACGGCATATCAATTTAATAAATAAAAAATTATTATTATTCCATATCAGAAAAAAATGCTCCTCCCCCCCCCCAGTGTTATTTTTAAAGTACTTCAGTTAGCAAAAATAGGATGCTAGCATATGGCAAAATGAGGCATAACTTTGTACCATCATCTTTGATAATCCATCTGACCGCACAGAGGCCACCTTAGAAAACTAAGGTACTTGGCTTGCAGTGTGTCCCTCTGAGGTGCCTTCAGGTGAATAGACTCGGGCTTATTCATTCATTTGCTTCATGCACCAGGTGCAGTAATAAGTACGCGCTGCGTTGCCTGATAATCATTTATGAATGGACATCTGTGGCAACCTGCGGGGCCAGCTACTATCCAGCAATATGGCTGAAGTACTTCCTTACCCAGGACGCGGATTCTAAACTATCGTCATAATACCATTGCACGTCAGTCATCAACTATTGTGAAACAAATGCCATTGCTTGTCAATCAAACATTAAATACTGTGTCAGGCTTACTGCCAAATAACATCGCATGAATTGTCAAATTTTGTAAACACGTTGAATGATTGGTGTGAATTATTTGATGAATGCTTGGTGGCTAAACAGCTCAGGCATAGGACTGATTGTAATGCATATTTCAGAGTGAGAGCAGAATAAATTGTTTCACTCATGCTGGAGCTTGGCATTACTGTGAACATTCAGGAAGGGAATGCTATTACTGCTGCCCGCATTGTTGCCCCCCGTGAGTGCCTGGACTGTGGATGAGGCCGTGTTATCTCTGCTTGAGTAATTCCAGGGCAGTCTTCCCTGACCTCGTGCTGTCCAGACTTCAACTCCCATAATGCCTTCCCAGTCTGTGGCCAGGCCAGCTAGGAATTCTGGGAATTCAAGGGCAATTTATCTGCATAGCATGACATCAAGCAAATCTAGGACGAGAAGGAAGGAGCACATTCAGGAGTTTGGATGCTTTGTTTCATTTTGCAATATATTAGTGTTTCTCACCCTCAGCCACTTTAAGATGCATGGACTTCAACTCCCAGAATTCCCGGGCTGAGGAATTCTGGGAGTTGAAGTCCATGCGTCTTAAAGTGGCTGAGGGTGAGAAACACGGCTCTAGATTTCACCGTCAGAGGCCCCGGGAAAGATGGTCCATCAATCACTGTCGTGCTTCGCGGTTAGACCCGCCCCTCCAACGTCTCCCCGCCCCTGAGACCCGAGCGCCTCCCTGCCGAGTCACCAGGCGGCGCGTGCTGAGGGAAAGAGCGACCTTGCAAACCGAGGGGAGATTCCATGTTGAGTTTTGCAGCAATTAAAATCGCCGCTTTTCGGCGACTCGGCAGATATTGAGTCTGAGTTCGGATAATCGAGGAAGCGCTTTTAAAAGTAAAAGGAAGATTGCAAAATTAGGGTTTCCGACTCCGCCGGGACTCGAACCCGGAACCTTTGAATGTCTTCACCCTCTAGAAGTCCAATGCGCTATCCATTGCGCCACGGAGCCACCTGTTGGATTCTTGGCACATTTGCTATACGACTCGGAGATCGACTTTCGCCATGTTCTGTGAGGAGAGAGCTTTCGAAGATTCGGCTTTAGAATTATGAACGCTGCTCTTTAAAGACTTCCGGCTCGCTTCCGGTAAAAGCTGCTGAGAGGAGACTCTTGCTTATCCCTCCCCGCATTTAGCTCCTCTCAAACTCTTTCTCTCATTTTACAGCATCTTTAATTAGAATGGCGTTTTGCGGGTCTTCTTGCGATCTTTTAAAGAAATGGCGCTCATTTCCATAGTTCAGGGGACTGAAATTTAGAGGTTGCATTCGCACAGCACGCCAAGGCAAAAGCAAACAATTATGGCTTAGCGTGTTCTGTAAAGCAGGGTGCCGCGTCCCTCTTTAAATCCTGTGCACGTTTGGCTGGGAGTAAGCGCCACTGCATTCAGAGATAAAAAGCTCCAACAGGCAGTGCCTTTATTAGGCCAAATGAAGGTTTACAGATAGTTGCAAGCTTTTGAATTACCAGTGATTCTTCAAATATTATGTGCCATCAAGTCATTTTTGATTCCTAGCGACCACACAGATAGATTTTCTCCATGATGATCTATCCCTAGCCTGGTCCTTCAGCTCTTCCAACAAGGCACTCATCATGCGTTCATCGCCACTGTAACCGAGTCCCTCCACCTTGGTGCTGGTTGTCTCTTCTCTTTCCTACCACCTTTCCCAGCATCAGAGCCTTTTCCAGAGAGCTGGGTCTTCACATAATGTGTCTGAAGTAGGATCATTTGAGCCTGGTCATTTGTGCCCCAAGTGAGAACTCTGGGTTGATTTGTTCAATGATGGATTGGTTTGCTTTCTTGGCTGTCCATGATATTCTCAGGAGTCTTCTCCAACACCAAAGTTCAACGGCATCAATATTCTTCCCATCCTGCTTCTTCAAAGTCCAACTTTTGCTTCCATAGAGTGTTATAGGGAAAGGTGATCAAAATCCAGAAAAAAAGGAGGTTGTAAGACTGTGGTGAACATTTCAGCCACGTCTGTACCACAGACAGTACAGGTAGTCCTTGTTTAGCGAACCCAATTGGGACCAGCAACTTGGTCATTAAGCAAAGTGATCCATAAGTGAAACTGCACCTGTGCTTATGATCTCACCTCAGCTTTCCTTTGCTTTATAGACTTGCAAAGGTCGTAAATGCAAGGATTGGTTGTAAAGTTGTTCATCACCGACATAACTGCAAAAGTTGCTAAAAGAGGCAGTCACTAAATAAGGACTACCTGTAATAAATATTATAAAGTTACCTGCTTACCTGAACTGCATCCTGATGAATAAGAGATATTTCCTTCTAATGTGAACACTTGCTTCCTGGTTATACCAAGATAAAACCAGGAAGTTACCATTTTATAAACATGAATCAGTCTTTGGGGGGGGTAGGGGGCAAATGACTTAAGGCTACCAGATTTGGATTGCAAAATTCAAATTATCACCAGGTACTAGCAAAGATTTAGATTTTCTGTACCTCTTTGATGGCATCTAGTGGCTATCTGGATCTGGTAGCCCTACTTAGACTCATTAGGTATACTATAATGCTCAAGATGGTCTTATACTGAAAGCGTTGAATGGAAAACTGTGTTCAAGATTTGGGCCACCTAACAGTTGTCAATACCGGATCCAGGGTACTCATATCTACAATGGAGTTGGTTTATACAATCTGGGCACTTTCCAGATGTGTGAACTTTAGCTTCCAGAATCTTCAGCACTGATGTCTCTACTGGCTGTTCAATTCTGGTAGAAGCTGAAGTCTTTAATGACATGGAAGATATGGCTATCAGTGACACCTGGTTCCAGTAGCTGAATGTTACCTTCATTTCATTTCATTATTTTCATTTTTAGTATACCTCTAAGTATAATTTGTTTGGAAACAGAAAAACAGGGTGCCATTATTCTTTTTATTATTATTGTTCTTTAATCTTAAAAAAATAAACTTTTAAAAAATTAAAAATAAACACAAACTAAAAATACAAACTAGGAAGGAAAAGAAAAAAATCTATTTTATATTTTATACTTATCAATAGTCACTGGTTTACCAATGAATTCACTACTATAACATAAACAGTGCAAGATATTATTGTAAGTTATCACAGAATCTCTGCCATAATAGCACCTACTGCTGCATCCTTTGATTGGTAAAAAATATTGTCTTTTCCAAAACAGATACATCACACATTTCCGACGATCATCCTTGACATCTGGAATAATATCACTTTTCCAATTTCTTAATATAATTATTTTTGCCACCATCCATGCTCGATACAACCACAATTCCTGATAAACAGTCAAATTCCAAAGCTTTGGTCTATAACTCAACATTACAGGTACATTAACATCCTTAATATTTAAAGGTTTTCCCATAAATCTTCTATTATACAGTATAGTAATACACAATCCCAAAAAGATACTAAATGATCACATGACTATATCAAAGGTGCCATTATTCTTTTATCTTGCCTGAAAACATCTCTCAGGCATCTAGTTAACACTATGAAAACAAGATGGCAGTTTAATTGTGGTTTTCATGTGATCCAGTTTATCATATAGACATACCATCATATTTGCTCTTTATGCCTTTCTTTTAGGCATTAGTAACTTATGTGTAACAAATGTTACACAACTAACTTTAGGAGTGAGGTTTCTGTATCAAAGAATACTATGGATCTGATCCATAGTACAGTACCCAATTATTTAAAAACTGGTTAGAACACTTAGCTATGAATATTTAGGTACGTTCTAACAAATTATATTTCTTGTGATAATAGTTGAGCATATCCAAATGTTATTTTTATGTTACTTCATTTGGATTTTTGCAGATTCCACAGTCAGATGCCAGCAGTACTTCATCCATATTCTAGAACAGTCAACACTCAATACAAAAGTTTACTCTTGCTGGAGAGAAGCATAATTCAGATTTATATAGTCCAGTTACTCAGCTCAAGGCTAATCCTTTTAAGGAGAAGCATGCAATTTATTTAAGTCTGTTGAAGTTGGCTAGGACCTTTAGTTGCATTTCCTATTCTCATGCATTACATGATGCAATTTTCTCTGAGTCACACGAAGAAGACCTCCAGCCAACACTGAGTAAAGAACCTTCATGTTTCTCTGATCTAAAGAAAAGCTTTACACCAGAGAGACAGCTTTCATGTGGGTTTTGGGGGTGCTTCGCTAACTAATGCCAGTCTTCCAGCCCAAGATGCTTATAAATATATCCCAGCACAGATTATACAGATGGCTCCTGAACCAGTCACCCTCTTTTCAGTCTCATCATGTGTGTGGGGAAAATAGTCCTTAAAAAAAAAATAATGCAGAGAGGGTAAAATATAAACACATTTATAAACATTGTCAAAAAGATCAGAAGCTGCTGCTTTATAATTTTTCTCTTCCTTTTTCTTTTCTATTTCTATTTCCTTTCTTCCTTATTCACTATTCTTCCTTATTTTCTTTGTTTTCTTCTTTTTTAATATTCGTATTGTTTTTATCTTGTTAAAAATGTCTTCAATAAAATTATATTTTTAAAAAATTAATATGGACTGTAAAATTCCAAAAATAAATCTTTTTTTCTTTACCTCTGACCAGGAGATGGCGCTGCTGTAGGCAGAATAAAATTGCTTACAAACTAAACATTTAAGGAGCAGTAGATCTATTCTATCATAATTCAGATATATATAGTCCAGTTACTCAGCTCACGTTCTAACCTATCTATCTCAATAGAGCTTTTCTCTTTTGTTTGGCTCACCTGCACATTTCTTAGCATCTGCATGAACGTCCTCCAACCCTACTGTCTTTTCAGAAGAATTGCCCATAATTACTGATATTCTGTCAGAACGGATGCCGGATTTCCTAGAACAGGCATTGAAATGATCTAGACCTGGTCTCAAGCTGTCTGGCCTAGTCAGGCAACCATAAGCCAGGCCTCACAATTTTTCATCAGTGCATTTTTTCAGTAGAGATAAGTGTAAGGTTGGAGTGACCATTTAGCTGCAGAAAGAACTTCCTATTTTAATTGAAACCAGATATTTAGTCTACAGGCCCTTTCAGAGCAACACTTCCTTACAGTACAGTACTCCTTATGGAAGACAGCAGAACAGGCCAGAATTTTAAAGTAGCAATGATTGGGTTGCATTAAGCAACAGAAAGTGGCAGTTTACAGGAATTCATGCTCATTCTAGCATTGGTCTTACTGATCTATGGGGGGGGATTTTTTTAATTGACTGTTTAATCATGTTTTTTTAATCATCCAGCCATACAAATTTTGTCACCATTATATTAACATTATGTATATGTGTATGTGCACGTGTGTGTGCATGTTTAGGAGGGTGGATACTATGGCTAAATGCAAATTAAATTAATCCTGCAAACTCATCTCATATTGCTGGGACGCAGAGCCACTGCTGTAGCAAAATCTAATATTGTCATCCAGTCAGTGAGGTAATGTCTGTATGTGTGATCAATGGCCATTTGTTTTTGCATCTGGATTTTCTATAAACAACAAAGTATTCATCTTTTTCTCCCAGAAAAGCACATATGATGATTTTAAGATAGTAATAATCCTTATTTCATGCTGCTAAATTGTACTTTGTGTATTCATATTAAAGTTATATTTGAATGTTCTCAACCTACTTTATTTTTATCTTCCCACATTCATACATTTTTCTATTCTCCCTTCCTCCTCTTACAGTATTCAAAATAGAGCATTTTGAATGTATTTGGATGTATTTGAATGTATTTTTGAATGTATTTGGATGTATTTGTACATTTGTACATTTGTACATTTGAATGTATTTGTAGGGGGGGACCTACAGTAGCTTAGTTGGGTTTCTCCTTCATTCCTGTATGCCTACGTTAGAGTGAGGAAGGGTAGTGGCAAATAAAATAGACAAGAATGTGAAGACATTGGAATTGTTTTGTTTTGCGGCCATTCCTTCCTTTGCCATCTCCATGGCCAAACACTGGAAGAAGTTAATATTAAGGTCAATTCCATTACCAGGTTTAGATGAAACACAGAGCCTTTTTATCAGGTCAATAAAGCCACCACAAACCATAAATAAAAACTTGGTTAAAAAATTCCACATTAACCACCCTTTAATCTATGATCTAGATTTGGATTTCACCATCCAATCTCTTAACATGGGCTGGCCTATTTCTAAGGAGTTGAGAGCTGCAACTGACTGTAGTAGGTCATCCAGTGAAGTGAGTGAGATCACCAAAAGGGGTGTAAACATTTTTTTTTTCATTTTTAAAAGCAATGGGAGCAGGAGGCCACTGGGAAATAAACTACAGTACTAACATTTTGGAACGCTCTAAAATATCCAAAATATGGACAAACTCAGCCCATTTGGGGGGCTTAAAAGGATGTGAATGTGAGCAGACTTCTGGGAGGCAAACTGCTATCATCCTCAACATTAACTCCTCTCCTAAAATACACACACACACACACTTGAAAAATGTCTCCAAATTATCCTGCCAAATTTTAGGAGCACAATGTCAGGGTATGGGACTGATGCAGGTTGGGTGTTGGGGATCACATGTGGACTGTATGTTGTGCAAACCAGGTTTCTGCTTTCACCATGACCTGCTTGAGAGCATCCAAAGATACCTGCAGTTGGAAACAAGATGTTAACATAGGAACTTTTGTCGTATCCCTGCACTGTCGTAGAACTTCCCCATGAATCATCCTCATTCACAACAAAAGCATTATTAGCAGTTAACTTCCATTCCAAGTTTCTCAGTTTGTAAGTTTGGTCCTTACATGAGATCCTTGCTTGTCTATTCAGAAATAGGTCCCACTGAATTCAGTCATGCTTATCCTCAGAGAAGTGTGCATAGGGTTGCAGCCCAGGACACATACATCCAAATGCTTCAAAGACACATTTCTACAAAAGAAAAACTGAAGTTGTAACACAACTCATAAATTTAATCAGGTTGTACTCACTTGCATGCTTCTTGTATTTTGACACATAGACAATGCCAGTTTGTCTTGTTCCTGAAAAAGAAGTTAATAGCACTTAGTTATTCAAATATTTAAAGCAACCTCATTTGAAAGGTCTTTCAAAAGCTTACTTTATATCGTACTGCAGGTAGAACTGAATGTGATTAAAGGGTTGTGGTATAAACACTTGGAATATAAGCCTAAATCCGATACCATCTTCCTTTTTTTTTGCTGCTGTTGTAGGCAGATCATTTAATTACTGGAAGTGTTTAAAGTTTTGTATCACTTTCACAAGTAAATAAAAATTGATTGCTTGCAAAGCATTTTGTTTGGCTGAGCTGAGCTAAAACTGCTGTCTGTAGTCCTATTGAAAGAAATGTACTTAAATAATTCTAATTCCATTGTTTATTGTGGCTGCTGTCTTAATTCCTACACATTTGCTAGACTAGAATACTGTAATTCTCATTGAGTTCAGTGGCACTCAGTCAACATTCTTTTATACTACAGTTGCACATGGCAGAATTTCACTTTTGATAACCCAGTTCCAAGAATTTTGTTCTGGGATGTGCTGTGAAGGTGCAGGTTGATGAGTTGCTTCTGCTCCTGGCATGCTGCCAATATACACACTCAGAAACACATGAAACTATCTAATAGGGTTAGTGCTAAACTATGGGGTACACTATTCGGATACTGCATATTTTAAAATGTACTTGGTTGACATCGCTGCTTGCATTTTTAAGAGAAGCAGGTTTGTGGAGCTTTGATCCAGTGTCACAGTCCTGATGAAAATTGCATAGCTGATATTTTCATGCAAAGGTCCTGCAAATCTTCAGGGCAGTAGTGTCTGCCAGGAAGGAGGGAACAGGGTGTGTGTGTTTCAGTCTGACGAAAGCAGCATTACAGCATCATGATGCAACCCCGTTTCTTTTCTATGCATGCAACTGTAGATCAAAAATGTAAGGCCCTATGGCAAGCCTGTCTTTCTTTAAAGAAGAGTTTGAATTATGTGTGTGTGTGTGTTCTTAAAAGCATGAATAACACAGTTCACACATCATGCTAAGTCAAGATTTATTTAATAAACCTCAGTTGGCTGAACTCATACAGCAAGCTAAGCCATAAATCATTATTTACAATCCACAATGGTTGGCTTCTCTACAACAAGCTAAACACAAAGCAAGCCAACCAAATTTGACTTGGTGTAATGTGTAAACCAAGCCTCTGTACAGGTCATCCCTCAAGCTATAGGTCCATCTTGGTCAGGGGTGGATAGCCTACAGATTTAGGGCTATTTGCAGCCCTTAGCCTAATTTTCAATGGTCTTGCATTGTGAGAGCGATCTATTCTACTGGAAAAAGCAAGTGTCAGAAAACGACAGACACGGGTTCGGTTGTCCAGTAGACAGAAGTTTTTATTGGGCACGTTTGCAAAGGTGGGTCCCTCCCGCAGCAATGGAGGAACCCCGAAGCAAGGTCTGACAGGTTTTTATACCCCCTATCTGTCCTCCCCCTCCTGCGAGGGCTTGGCTCACAATCTCACCTTTTTTACCGCCCCGGAGCGCCGCTAATTAACCGCAAAACCGCAGACATTCCACTCAATCAGCGCAATACACATTCCAATCCCCACTTGACCCGACAGCCGCCCCTGCCGTTTCTCTTCACTCTGGAGCGAACGTGCCTCTTGCCTGCAGTCTTTCCTCCCTCCTGCCGTCCCTCTCCACTCTGGTGCGAGTGTGCCTTCTGCCCATCCTCCCTCCTGCCGCCCCCCCAAGGCTGCCCCATGGTGCACAGCGCTCTCCCCTAGCAAACATGGTTCGTTTGAGGCCCTCACTTCTCCCTGCCTTCTCACACAAGCAACTGGGTACCAAACACAAAGGGGCAGAGAGGAGAGAGGAGAGTGGCAATAAATAAAGGGTTGGTTGGGGGACTTTGGCGTTGGCAAAGAAAAAAACCCTTGTAACTCAGTAGTGCCTACTGTAAGTGGCAATCGGTCTGCAAGGTCACAGGGAGGATCTTCTTAATTCTGCTTTTAAATGGGAAATGCCATGAATTGAAACTGAAGCCATCACATGCAAAGTCTGTTTGCTCTACCACTGAATATAGTTGTTGTTGCTGTTGTTGTTGTTTTCCCCAATGCAAGGAATCTTAATAGACCTTCATAAAGATGGATACATCTCCCCAGAGATCCACTTGCAGTCATCATCCCTTTTATAAGTGTGAAGGAGGAGCTGAGGAGCATTAAAAGCCCCTGGGAGCTTGTAGGATGTTAGAATTGGATACATGGCTTGTGAATGAACCATACATCTCTAGGAATCTGGTCTCAAGAGTTCAGGTTTCCCCTGAAATGTTCTGCAAATCTTTCTGAAAATTACTGTTAGCTGGTTACTTACTCCCACCTCTTTCTCCTGCCACTTTGATCAATATATCTTGTCAGCATGTGGAGGCAGAAACACAAGATGGACGATTGCAGGGAGTGGAAGGCAGTGTTTTGCGGGATACGGCAAACCAAGCAGAAAGTGTCCCCTGCCTCTTTTGCAACACACATGCATAATACGTGCTAGAAGAAAGTTCCCCCTGCCATCCCATAAGCACTTTGAAGGCAAATAGGTGAGAGCAAAGCTGCAAAAATATCAGTGAAGAAGAAGACAGCAGCTGGAAACAGAGTAGAACTCTTACCTTCTTTTCCAAGGCAGGTTCTCTCTTCCCCTCCTTCATCCATGCGCTCTGTGAACAGTTTGCTCATACTAAACAGGGACTGTGATGGAAACAGTGGTGCAGTGCGGCGAGCAAAAAGGAGTCATTTGGATCAGCGATGTGAAACAGGGGCAAAGGGAAGAATCTGTGATCAAACCGGCTCAGCTACTTTCTCCCCTCAATGGCATCTTGACGGAGGGCTGCATAAATCTGACAGGACTCAATTGCAGCATTTATTTCAAAGGAGTAAATGGAGTTGTCTGGGCAAATTCTACTTCCATGAAGGAAATATGGTTGGTTATGGAAGTAAGACATCTGTGAGTCTTGAGCACCTGACAAGAGCTTATTTACTTGTGCATGCATCCATTGCTCTATATACTGCCATCAATGTTTGGATGATTTGGGGGGCCAGCCCAATCTGCAGTCAGAGCAAGGCACGATCTCAGTTGGGAGATGATGGGGAAAGTATGGACACTTGGGGCAACTGCCTACCTGTCCATTCCCATTCCCATCTGTTAACGCAGTGTTTCCCTAGCATGCTGGCTAGGGAATTTTGGGAGATGAAGTCCACACATCTTAAAGTTGCTGAGGTTGAGAAACACTGTGTTAAAGTACAAAGCTAACTAAACCATGTAGCTGGCATGTAGCCTGTTCTGTGCCCCCTCAGCTAGTCTGTTCAGATGTTGAAAGAGATGTCCATCATACAGTATGGATAGATTAAGTACAGTCAACTTTTCTTTGTGGAGTTCTGGTGGTGAGGGGCAATGCCATCTTGCCCTTCATCTTGGAAAACAACATTTTGTTGGCTATTCCTAGTTTTAGAATAATACAGAAAGAGGATGAGTGCCTCAAATGTCTACACAATCTAAAGTTAGACTGGGGGGAAATGATAGAAGAAGGAGAGTTATGGGAAATAGGACACATTTCTGCAAAAGCTGTTGTATGGGTATAAGTTTTATTTGGATAGAGTTACCAGATACCTGAACAAGCAAAGGAGGACAGGGATAATTGGAAAGGAGAACAAATGGGGGGAAAAGGAGGACCCACTCACTGTTTAACTTTTTTGCCATCCACAACAAAAATTACAGTGAAAAACTGCAAAACATGTTCTTAGACCTACACATATATGAAATTACTTTTTCCAGCATCAGAAAGACTGGTTTTTCAATTGCAGGAATATGCTAGAGAGGTTAGGAGGCAAAAGCCTTCAGCATGTAACTGATTAAGGTCTTGTCAATTTCAGGCAGCAGCCATGCCCACCAGAGGGTACTTATCAACTAATTAAGGTCACAGAACTGAGCTTGTTAGCTTAGCAGTTAGCACTTTTCAGGGAAGCACTGTGCCTGGAGAAAAGCTACTCAGGAAGAGATAGCTTGTAGATACTTAAAAAGCTGGACAGTATTTGATTTTAAGGCTATGCCTCCTGGACAGAGGACATGAGGACAAACAGGAGGACATGTCCTCCTTTTGCCAGAGGTCTGGTAACCTTATATTTGGGTCTATGGCAGAAACATAATGCTTAAGGCTTGTGAAAAAGCAAGTTTGAGTTGACTTTGATTTGAAGAAAAATGTGTCTGAGAGAGAGTGTTGCTTGATGTTCTAGGAATTTCTAGTCTTGAAGGACAAGCTAGTGAATGTTTTAAAAACTTCAAGTAACTTGTGTGAAGTTAAGGCAGTGGATTTGGAGGAGCAAATTGTATATCAGGAAATTAAAAACAGAAAGATACAGGAGGCTTGCTGAAAAAGAAGGATGGGTCAAAATGATGGCAGATGCTTTTAAGGGCTCTGTGTCTGCTTATCTAATAGAAAAACCTACAGAATTCAGTGGGCCTTAACTGAGTAGAATAGAGGGATGAATATTATTCTGATCATGGAAAAATAGTTGACCATCACCCAAGAGCAGATTGAGTGTTTGATTATACATCGTTAGAGTGACCAGAAACTGTGAAGCCAAATCTGTTCCTTAAGAGGTGTTGGCTAATTCCCACCAGTTGCCACGCTAGAAATAAAAGATACGGAAACTGTAGAGCTGCAATAGTAAAATATGCTAACTAGTCACTTCATTGTTAAAATTAAGAGGCAAACTCATTGCTTCTCAAAATCACTCTCCAAGAAATCTATTTTCTGACCAAGGAAATAAAGTTTTGCTTGTTACCAAATGGTTATCTATCACTGCAGTAATGAGAATGAAGGTACTTTAGAAAGTTTTCATGAAAGTAAACAAGGCAATGAAACCTAAATAACTTTATGCCTTAAAAAAAAAATTACTCTTAATATATTATCTCTTGATCCAAAGTACTTTTAAATTAGGTCCGTGTGTCCAGAGAATCTTTAGAGTTATTTTCCTTAAATAATTATCACATAGGAAGTTGCTGTAGAATCTAGAGATATTTCAAAGACAATGTGTGATGTGATAACCACCTACAATAATTCTAAGCAATTACCAACCACTATCCCCACAACTTTCCACTGGGTAGGCTGAAGCCCATGGGTGCCAGAAGGCAGGTCTGTTTAACATCATTAGCAACAATAATCAATTGTTGGTCCTTCTCCTCCCTCCCCTGTTTGGGAATGAAAGATCCTACAGCCTTCACCCCACACACACACACCTCCCCTCCCCACCCCCCATAGAGGACTGCTGATTCTCCATGGATCCAAAAGCTCTTCCTGTGGGTTCCTCAGCCCCCTGGAATAAATTTTGATGGTGGAAGCTTGAGGGGCAGCAGTCAGTAAGAAATTCCCATGCAAAGATAGGAATGATAAAAACGCCACCTATTCAAACAAAAAACCCTAAGTGTTTAGGGTGGTTCCTAACATATCGTTTCCTCCAAAAGAAGAATGAGGACAAAAAAGAGAGACACAGACTTGCATAAAATATGCATGTGCTATTTTGATAAGATGCAAACTTAAGAAGAATTAATATAATTTAGGCAGAAATATACTACATATAGTATAGCATTATTGAGGAAAATCATGACCTGAGCCTCCTCAGTCTACTTTCAAAGTGGTGTTAACTTTTGGAGGACCTCCAGACCTTCCTCTCCCTTATTATGATTCCTCATCTTTCAAACTTGAACAAGAGAGGCCTTCAGATAGACATTTTTCCCTAACAGCCCATCAAATACAAACTCCTCTGTGAAGTAGAGCATACAACAACCCTTCTGGGATCCATATAGCACTTTGTGAGATGAACTTATAACCTAATATATTCTTCCTATCTGTGTTTGCCAGCATTTATTTCAATGCTTGCTCTTTGTCTGGCTCACCCACTCTGTCCCTGTCTTTTCTTCTAATCCGCCCAACTTACATGAAATGCATTCTTAGCTTTGTTTTTCCAGCCTCCACTTCGCTGGGGAACACCAACACCACTTCTAAGACTACTTACGCATGCGAATTCTCCTCACTCAGAAGCCTCATCCACTATAACAACAATTAAGACCTAATTCTGAGCTTCCTGAAGAAAAGGCAATTCCTCCTGTAAGAACTTAAAAGTTTAATAGAAGCTACTGCAGAAAGCATGCTTTGTTTCCTAAGGACTCGACACAATTCATTTATGTTAAAAGGTTTCAGCGAGTTTGGGGTAGTGATTAAGGCACTGGGCTAGAAACCAGGAGACAGTGAGACAGTGACTAGTCCCACCTTAGGCCCAAAGCCAGCTGGATGACCTTGGGCCAGTCCATCTCTCAGTCCTAGAAAGCAGGCAGTGGCAAACCACTTCTGAAATCTGGCCAAGAAAACTGCTGGGACTAGTCTAGGCAGTCGCCAGGAGTCAACACTGACTTGAAGGCATCAATCAATCAATCAATCAATCAATCAATCAATCAAAATAAAAGGTAAAGTAAGAAAAGACATACAGGAGAAGATAATTTAATATTCCTGTTTCTCATTGCCTAAACCCCAGTGAAATGGAGTCATTGCAGAAAATTATAGGAACAGCTGTTTACTTGTCTTTTTAATGCATGAAATAATAAAAGGAGTTAGTAAACAAATCTCCAGTTAGTAAATGTAGGTGTAATAGCTATTAAATATCAGTATTTAAGTGTTTAAGATTTGTTGGTTGATTATGTGCCAACAAGTCAGTGTCAATTCCTAGCATCCACATAGATAAATTAATTTTTTTACATTAATATTATTGAATATACTCTTAGATTTTTTTTTATACTGGAGCAATTTTGAGTAACAGAAATTTACAATGTGGTAAAAATTGGCATTTGCTGTTTATGAAGCAACTGGTGATGAAGCAACTGAAACTTATTCTCAGTCCCACTGATTGAAATTTACCTTCATTGATTAAAACCCCATTGATAAGTCAATAAACATGTTCAATACACAGCCCAGATAAATACTGAGATTTTCAAATTGATGCAAGATTTTATTTTTCTATGCAAATTGCTTGGCTTTTGCTATAGATTACTACATTTAAATAATGCATGTATTGCTTACTCCTTTGGAAGAAAGAGTAAGGAGACAGTTTCTTGTGAAAGACAAATTCATAAAAATAATCACTCAGAGATGTTTATTCAAATCTCTTTTCCAAGCAAGTCCAGCCCTGTTTTCCCTAACCATGTGCCCTCCAAATGTATTGGCATCAATATTCAAGATACTCAACCAATATGGCTTAGTTGTTTGACCTATCTTTCATAGTCCCAAATCCCTGCTTTTGAGTCTCAGTCCCCTGTGCTGCTTAAGAGAAGTAGTAATAAGTAAGTGAGCAACAAAAGATACTTGTTTTCCTCCTAATAACCATCGCCCTGGCTGGTGTGGGTCTTCTGGGCTGTGTGGCCGTGTTCTGGAAGTTTTGTTTCCTAACGTTTCGCCAGCATCTGTGACCGGCATCTTCAGAGTGCAGGAGCACAGTCGGGAGCAGTTCTCTCTGTGCCCAGAGAGTGGTGGGCACAGAGAGAACTGCTCCTGACTGTGCTCCTGCACTCCTGCAAGATGCCGGTCACAGATGCTGGCGAAACGTTAGGAAACAAAACTTCCAGAACACAGCCACATAGCCCGGAAGACTCACACCAGCCATTGGATGCTGGCCGTGAAAGCCTTCGACAATACAACCATCGCCCTGTTTGGTCTTATTCTGACACCATCCAAAGGGGGGCCTTAAGGCATACTGTACATAGCCCATTATCTAGCAGTGACTTGAAACCAGCAACAGAGACAGGATACAATGGGGACAGCAACTTTCATGCTGGTATAATGTTCTGCTAACTAAAGGGTAGGTAGATACGACTAATTCAGCAGTGGGAAAAGGCCCATTGTTTGTCATTTCCGTTTTGCGTCTTTCCCATGGCTACACTATCTTATGTATGGTCTTTCTCTCTTTCTCTCTCTCTCCCCCCCCCCATATAATATGTTCTATGTGCTATTTACATAACAATTTAAATAATGAAAATTCAACAAATAGGGAGATAACCATTTTTTAAACTGCAAACCATGAAGGCTGCTCTTGCACAAAAACTCCTTAATCTGTTCCTTGAAATTTGCCAGGCTTGGTTTCCCAGATGATAATACAATAGATTTGTTTGAAAAAAACATAAGTAAACACACATAGAAACACAAGCATCCACCCTCATTTATCTAGCAGAAGATAATACTATTATTTCTAACAGAAACAGATGTCTGAGCAATTTGAGCATACCTAAGAAAAGAGGGGAGCGTAGAAGTAACCTATTATTAGCTACAGTGCCCAAATAACATTCGTATAAAGAAGTCGCAAAGAAGAGAGAACTCCAAGGAAGTAAGGCATTTATGAATAAATTTCATATGCTCAGAATTGCAGAAAGTAAATCAGGGTTGACTAGTTGATTTTGAAGGATTACTGGTTTCTAGTCGTTTGACTATAGCAATTTTTTAAAAAAACCTTTGTTTTCTTCTCTAGAGTAGGCTGCTGAAAACAGAATGCCCTAGGAAAAACAGATCTGAATTTGGCTGGGAATAATTTGCGAGCTTGCTTCTGGTTCTGATCACAAATTCCTGGGCTGAGCTTGTGTTCAGAGAGAGTGAATTAATGGAATATGTCTGCTTGGTTGCATCACAGTTTTACATCTGGGCTTTGCTGGTTGGATCTCCAGAATCTAGTAAAGAACAATGTAGATCTTGCATGTTCATAGTATGTCTGTGCCATCCTATGTTATCTTATTTGGTCTTGATCATTATTTTGTGTCTATTGAAATCCTGAAGAAATGGAAACTTCACTTTGCTTACATAATAAACAGGGAACCCCTCTGCATATTTCCGTTGGTTCCTTCTTCCAGTGCTGGCAGACTAATTATGATTTTTATGTTAACTGTGTTTCCAAATAAAACCCAAATAATGATTACTTTTAAAACTGTTTCAGTTTAACAGCAAAGCACATTTTTTCCAAAATTCAGCAAGAAGATCTGAAAATTTTTTGCTGTGGTTAAATTAAGAATTTGGTGCAGAGCCAGGCAGAATGGAAGAAAACTGGGAATAACCTTACAATTTATTTTGGAAATTGTTTTACTCAAAATAATTTATTGAAAGTGCTAGATAATTAACTGAGTAGTTGTAAGAAAGGGGAAATGAAAATGAGGACAGTTTGCTTTTATAGCAGTTAAGCGGGCAGCTTGGATTATTATAAATAGTTCATAATTACTTTTCTATTTTGGTTAAGGTGACTTTTTTTGATTAATGTCGCATTCATTAGATATTTAGAGTGCACACTGGACTTTTCCATTTGAATACATTCTGATTTATTAGTAATCTCCCAAACTTCCCAACCTCAAGGCTATGCTTGGCAGTTGAGTGGCCGGCCATGGGGCAGACTTTGAAAAGTAGGGATGGTCAGAACAAAAACTCAATTGGATTTAAATTACTTGCAATTACAATTAAATTAATTTTATGTATGTATATGTGTGTGTGTGTGTGTGTGTGTAATGATTTCCCTTGCATTTCTTAATCTCTTCCATTTATTAAACATTTGAATTCACTGGCAAGTTTGGGGAGGTTCTGTGAGTCATGCCCAAGGTTTGGGGGGATGCATATACTCCTGGGGCATTAAGTTGTATAAATCTTGTTTAAATTATTAAGTGGTAAATATTTCTGCATAGTTGGGGATACAAAATCTGGGCTGCAGAAATCCAGATGACCACATGATCAGGGGGGTACAGAAAGCTCTAACCCTTTATGGCTATCCAGTGGTCTTCTATATATCTGCAGCCTTGTTCTGGTGGCCTCATGCAAAGTATACCAAGCATGTGAAAATACGTACATAGTTATTTTATATAGTGGTATTATTCCTATTATCCGGCAAAGTATCTCTGATATTAAAAAAAAGAAGAAGATGTATTTTTTCCAATCAGTTTCCGTACTGTATCCCTCAGTTACTGAGCATTCTCTCCCCGTTTTCCCCAGTCTGGAACAATAGCATTTATGTTGAATTCTGAGCAGTGTCAACCTTTTCTTAATTCTCCTCCAGAAGATAGAATTAACTGCAACTCGTCGTCCTGTGGAAGCAACAATATGGGGCAGTTCAGAAACATATTCAAAGCCTCTCTATGTAGATGGCAACGCAACAAGGGCTTCTTTTTGTGAAATGAAAGGACCATTTTTGTTTTCATGAGCTAACAGAAGGTCATATTTCTACATTCTAACATTACACTGGAATAAAGTGGCCCATTGTTCCTTCGATTGTTGTTGTTATTTTAAAATGTTAAAAGTCCATGGGCATTGGTTAAATGACAAAAGGATATTGTCGAGTGCAGTGTTTATTAGAGGAGATATGTGACAGTGAATAAGCTGTAAATTGTGAATATTGGCAGTCCCAGTCAAAACGGAGTATTGCCTGAATGTGATGATCACCATTCAAGAGAATGGTCCAGGAAGATCCAGATTCAAGGCCATCCTTACCCTGGGTGATTTAGGGTCAGTCACCCTCAGCCCACCCTAGTTCACAGGGTTTTGTGAGGATAAAATTGTAGATAGGAATGCTTTACAACTTGCTATAAGCACCTGGAGGAAAGGTGGAATATACTGTAAATCTACCAGATCACACACTGTATCTTTTCTGTCATTAGCATCAAATGAGATTGTTAGTACATTTGGTTACTAGGATTTTCAGTGGCGTACCTTTGAACAAGAGATTATTCCAGTTTGAAAAATATTAAGCCCATTCAAACATTTAGACAACTGGAATGTTTACCAGCTCTGATTAAGCCACACCCTCCATACATCACTTAGATGACATCAGCTCCCTGCCAGTGGTCTCACATTTAGCACAGCTGTCCATAAGAAGCACCCCTTCCTTCATAGACTATACCTACATTGGCTTCCTGGAGTCCTGATTTGTATGGAAAATAACACATATGAAAGTTGTAGATACATGTGAAAATATTCTTCCCACAGACAGTCAGGCTGAATGTTGAAAGCCTCCAGGAAATCAACGTTTGAGTGATCTTAGTAAGAGTCAAGTTTCACCAGATCATCAGCTTCAATTTCCTGAATACCTGAACAGGGCTTTTATGAGATAGTATTGCCAATCTGAGTGGTAAAAATTATATTCATCTTTGTTGACATCCCCATTTGTTGGCATTCTGTGGCATGCCAATTGACTGACACTATATAATATGGTTGTTCAACTAGAATGGCTCCCTGTACCTATATTTATCATTATTAATTATTATTATGAATAAAGTTATTGTTTATAAAATTTGTACACTACATCAATATAAGACTCTAAGCAGTATACATCAAGCAATGAGATACATTGCCAATACATTCATGTAATAGCATTTTATCATGTAATCTCATTCATTTTACACATGCAGTTTACTGAGACATTTATTTTTAGCAGGTTTGGGCTTAATATAGAGGTCTACAACCTGAGGTCTTAGGGGCAGATGCATCTCCCCACGACAAACCATGGGGTGCTGCCCCAGAACAAATTCCACAAATTGCTGCTAAGCTGTAAAGTTTAATATACCAGAAGAGGAAAATGCTAGGTGTGCTGGGAATAATAATCTGAATGTATTTTTCAGTATATAAACATTAAATTGTTTCTCCTAGCCCATTCAATTTTTTGACATGTAGATTTGAGACTGCCACTCAGAGATCTAGTGCAGCCTTTATTCTCAAAAAAGTTGGGGTTCTCACAGTTATCCTGTTGTTGATTTTTTAATAGTTATGTCTGTGAAAAATCAATGTGTTCTTTAGGATGTAATTAATGAAGAATGCTAAATTAAATGATTCGGTTTCTTTCTCCTCCCCCCCCCCCTTTAACTATTTCTGTAGAAAATTCAATTTTGAGTTATGTTAGTAAGGGTACTTTGTTCTAACATATTTTAGGGAAAACTATCCAGAAAAAACAGTTTTCTACTGAAATCGTTTTTTGCATCGATAAGTGACATTTAAAATGAATCTGAGATTCCAAACTATAAATATCATCAATGCATGGGTGTGATTAAATTAGTCACTGCATAGTTTTCAATCTCACTGATTTCAGATGGGAGAATTAAGCATTTGCTTGGCTTTCTTTCACTGAAATCAATGAGTCTAAAGCTTTAGTTCTGTACTCAATAGCTTCTTATTAAGCCCATTGCGGTTTATTTCCAGGAAACACTGATGGGATTAGATTGTAAAACTATGTGTTCTTGAAAGTAAATCCCATTGAAATTAGTGAGATATATAAAGAAGTGTGTTAAACATGCTTGGTTAATATGGCTTATATCTTAGATATTTGGATCTAGTCTATTGCTTGCAATAATTTCTGGTATATTGTATGTGAACAGTCAAATATACAAGACTAAGTTTGAATTATTATAGCCTACTGGCAAAGGCAGCAGGAGGTTGTAAATATTTACATTAAAATATAAAAGTTTGCATTTGCTTGGAATGAAATAGAGGATAAAGGCCTCACAATATGATTCAAAACATGTTGAGATATGAGCAGGTCTGATTTTTGGTTGAAAAGACTTTCAAGTTATGTTTTTCAGTAAGAGAATCTTTCAGTTCCAAAGATGTATTAGTACAACTTGATAGTTAATCTGAATGGTAAGAAAAATCATGGATTCTTATCTATTAATACAATACAGTAGTGTGCAGTTATAAAATGGAGATGAATTGGTTAATTATTGCTTTCAGGAGAAACCTCCTAAGCTAGTTTGTCTATTTTTGTGTTTTACAGAATTGAGGGATTTAAAATGTTGCTTTGGGAGAACTTACCTTATTTCACTATTGTGAATTTGAAAACAGAATGGAATATTTTCAGATGTGTTAAATCAGCAATATATTTACTTTGTAATTATATTCTTTGTACTTCTATGCACTGTGTTACTTAGGTGCAAAGCAATAATTTTAATGAACCATGTCTTGTTCTTGCTTAGGAATCAAAGTATTCACTTACATCGCTGTGTATAAAGGAAATTACTCCTGTATTAGCAAAACTGAACAAATTAGAGGGAAATGTAGATGTATGCATCACTAACTTATGTCCTTAACGTTTGAACAGGTTTAGATAAACCTTTTGTAAAAGAATGACAGTGGGTAGAGGTAGTGTGGAACTAGATCAACTGTACACACAGAAGTCTGTCTTTGTGATATGATTGGAAGAAGATAGAAAGTGTTAATCGGAAGGGCTACCAGATCTGGGTTGCACAAATCCAGACAACCATTAGATGGCAAGAAATGGTGTCTTTGCTGCCACTCAGAGATTGTTTGGGTTGTTGTAATCCAGTGTTGTCCAAATTAGGCCACTTTAAGCATGCTGGCTGGGGAATTCTGGGAGTTGAAGTCCACTCATCTTAAAGTGGCCAAGTTTGGACAACACTGTTGTAATCCAAATCAGTTAGCCCTATATTAGCAACATCTATATTGTACATCTTGTACAAGTAATGTATGCTTCATTGCTTAGACAGTGGCATGACTTTAAAACCACTTTTAAAATTGTAGACACAACATGTACATCATTTACAGGAGTATGTGTGTGTGTATAAATTAATCTTAGTACATTTATTTTAAGGATCCAAGCCAAGGAAACATGTGTGCACCTTGCTTTATGCATCTGACCTCTTGAATGTGAGATGCTAAGTGCTTTCTTATCTGTAGTCAGTCCAGCTAAAGTAATGTGGGCTGTCACTGTTTTTCCACAATCTCAGGCAGAGATTTTTAACTGGAGATGCCAGAGATGAAATTTCAGACTGATCTTCCACACATCTCCACTGAATATTATTTCTTCCATACTGAAGCCAGGAGAAAGAGATTTCATTATTTCTTAGAGAAATATTTCAATCGTTTCTCTAACAGTTTCATCCTCCTTTAAGGCAATATGCTCCCTTTTACCACACAGTTGCTCTTTTTTGAATGAGTTTCATCATAACACTAATGAATGAGTTTCATCATAACACTAATTAATCCACAAGGGGGGGCTGAAGTACAACATAAACTCAAGGAAAGTAAGGCATGATATATTCCCTGCAGAAATGGTCCCCTTTTGTCCTATAATGGGACATGTTCCAACCACAGAACATGGTAGAGCCATCTCATGATCTGGGAAGCCACTACTAAATTGCATGGTTGGTGTGGTTCTTAGATAACTTACCGTGCATATCTCTTTTATGAAACTGGATTGATGCTACCTGAACTATAATAATTTGGCACTTGAGTGTCCATGTACAAATTCGTGGGTCCTCAGAGCCTCTATTTAACTGTTGGCTGAAAGTAAGCAAGGAGTAAGCAATTGACCAAAGTTGTCTTAGTTTAGTACCTTCAAAAAGAAGGTTAAAATATGAAAGATCTAATAATGGTGTTATTGTTTGAGTTTGCATAAGGGAAGAGACTAATCTCAAGAATCGTTAGCTTCAAATATCACTTTAGCGTTGACAAGAGACATTTCCAATTGAACTTAGCTATTTCCCTGAATGTTTTATTAGACTAGGACAATCTACCTTAATTTTAGTCATCTAGGGAGGGAAAGCTTACACTAAGAAGCTCCTAAATAGTGTGTGTGTGTGTGTGTGCGCGCGCGCATGTGTGCACGCCTTCAAGTTCAGTGTTGACTCCTGGCGACTGCCTGGAGTAGTCCCTGCAGTTTTCTTGGCAAGGTTTTTCAGAAGTGGGTTGCCCTTGCCTCCTTCCTAGGGCTGAGAGAAAGTGACTGGCCCCAGGTCACCCAGCTGGCTTCATGCCTAAGGTGGGACTAGAACTCATGGGTTTCTAGCCTGGTGCCTTAACCACTACACCAAACTGTCTCTACCCTAAGTAGCCCAGCCTATTAATTAACACTGCTCTACAGATTCATCTCTGAACAAAAGATTAGTTCTTTAAAATGATTTTGAACTGCTTTTCCTATGAAAATGTGCAAAAATGATGTGCCATGAGGACAAGAAAGACACAAACATATAAAAACTCTCTTTCATTCGTTCCCTATCTATTCATGGTCCCAGTTTGATCTTGCCTTTCTGTTTGCATTAGATTTAAATAATAAATAAAAGATTGGTGCTAGTTGTATCCCTGCAGGGTTAGAAAGCTCACTCTATTTCAGAGATGGCGGACCTATGACATGCATGTCAAAGGTGACATCACAACGTTTTGGGGAACACACCGGCGTTCACCAACACCCAACAACTATTCTCCATGTTTGAATTACCAAAGAAACTGAGTTTGTTTTACTCGTATTTCATTTTTGTAATTATTTGACGTTTATATAATACATAGCACCCCACATGATTGGACTGTATTTTTTTTAAATAAATGAATATGTAAAAAATTGTTTCTCTTTTGTTCGGGGGCGGTGGTAGTGACACACCAACAGAATCAAATTAGGCATTTTCTGACTTTTTGACACACCAAGCCCAAAAGGTTCGCCGTCACTGCTCTATTTGCTATGGGATCAACAATCGGGAGCAGGTTGGTGATTTTAGAGACTTTCTGAATGGTCAGTTCGTTTATTACCCAAGCCTTTACAAGGCTCAGTTAAATGCATTTGGGTGACTTTTGATTGTCTGAACCTTTGCACTCCAAAAATCTGTTTTGGAGATTTCTATACTTTTGCAGTTCTATGCAGAAATCAGTAGCTTGCTGGACATGTCAAATAATTCAGCCAGCCTGAGGACAGTGTGGACAATCCATGACATATAAGTTATGCACGTGTTGAATTGAGAGAGAGAAAATTAACATTGCACACTAAACATTAAAACCTTCTGTTTTACCTGAAAGCCAGTTGCCTTATGTGAAGACCCATATCAGATTCCTGCAGCTTTCTTAAATATATTTAACTGAATGTGATTCAAGCAACCAAGTTATTAAATATTAGTCTTGCAAAGATGTGATAACAACTGGTTGAGAGAAAATGGCAGAAACTATTAAGGGTGGATGTGATACAGATGATAGGATCTGATGTTCTGTAGAAGTTTTGCTCTGAAACGAGGGTGCTGTGTTTTGCATCTAGTTGAAAAAAATAGCAGAGATCACTTGGAAACTGCTTGAGATTCTAATGAGGTAGGAGCATGAGAATCACAAAGAAGTAACTTGCCTTTGTCACCAAATATATTCTGAAATATTGGCTTCTTCCATGTGTACCTGTTGGGTATATACATTTTCAAACATACGTGGTCACATTCTGTCAGCCTTCCCAGGTAGACCAGACAGAACCATGACCAGTTGAGCTAATTCTACTTTATTGTAAGGCTACATTAACAGAATCTTGCAAGTCTGAAAGTACAAATCTCCCGCTGTCTCTTTTACAGCCTGATAAGTTAGGAAGGTTCCTTTCAAAGGTCTTTCTCTGTCCATTATGCAGCTGCGGGCGATGCCCCCTCTTATCTGATCGTTCCCTAGGCAGCATCTTCCCACCCTCCTGTGTCTCCCAAGGTCATTCACACATAACCTTACACATTCTCTACAGATTTCCACTGCCAGCCAGAGTGGGCAGCACTGGCCAGTTCAGTGTTTTTCAAACTTGGCAACTTTAACATGTGTGGTTGGGGTCCACACATCTTAAAGTTGCCAAGTTTGAAAAACACTGGGCTAGATAAACCATGACTCTCATCTGATATAAAGCAGCTCCCTATGTTCCAAGGAAACCTGAAGACATTCTGAAAATCCCCTTTTCTGGATTAATTTCAAATATGCTTTAGGAAACTGAAAAGAAGCTGTATCGACTAGAAAGCTTTTCCTCCACCTTGCTTTGTGATTTCCCACTTGGTTCACTGTGAGGAGAAGGAGGATTTAAAAATTTTTTTTGCTATACTTTATCATCTGTAATTGAGTCCAATGTCCCCTGCAGGCAATAGGAGGTCCTCTTAAGCTTCAATAGCCTTTGAATTACATTCCTGGCTGTTGAAATAATTTATTGAAGAACAGCTTTAGACTGCAGATGTTATTGAATGAGCTTATGGTATGTAAACAAGATGAGAAAAATATGGATGATTCATGACATCGTTCCTCTAATTATTATGGGGAACCAATTAACTTAAAACTCATTGATTTCAGGGGGCATGTTCCAAGTATTATCGTATTTGGACCAAATCCAAAGAGAATGGTATATGTTTGCAAGTGTAGCTTTATACCTTGTTTTAGATGTAAAAATCCCAGTTTCCTCTTTTTTTTCTTCTTATTTGAATTTTTTCATTTGCTTTCCTCCTCCCCTCCTTCTTTGAATTAAACATGGTAATTAGTTTTATATCCACATCCCTGGTAAGCTCCGTTTCTAAAATGGGTAAGAAATGAACTAACCGTGATAAATAATAGGCCCCCATATTATACTTAGATCTGAATGGTTTAATTCTGATTTAGTATACTATGTAAAGCTTGTCTTTACAATTCTCAAACCATGATATATAGCTTAAACGTGTAAATCCAGCCCTTGTGGCATATTCAGCAAATAATGGTTAAAGTAAACCATGACTGCACCCATAATATTGTCTCATGTTTAATTATGCTTCTTTCTTTTTCAAGCGGAGGATGCGGATGCCAGGCAGAAAGGAGGAAGGCATGATGCTTAAGAGCTTAATGTGGGGCTGTTATATCTGGGCTCCAGGAATCCAGATGACCCCTAGAAGGCATCCGAGAGAGGTTCTGCCACCATCTCATGGTCATCCAGTTTCCTGGAAGAGGGAATTTCAACAACTATCATGCCACAGGGATGCGGAGGCCATTATTTAATGTATTTCTTTGGGGTATTATAGCATTTGCAGGTTGCAACAAAATGAAATGCAAAACTGCATCAAACAATATAATTATAACATGATAGAGAAAGCAAAGAGAAGAGATATCAGCAGGAGACAAATGGTTTTTGCAAGAAGAACTATAATATGATGTCATAAATCTAAGGGATATGATACAGTATATCCTTCCTCTGAATGGGTTAGATGCTCCCTAAGAAGCAGTCAGGAGAGTTCAGTCAGAAGCCAGAGGCTGTTTTGGCAACTTTGGCTAATTTCTCAGCTGCCTTTGCTTTTAGAAGAAAAGGGTCTTAAACAGGTACACCTGATGGCATTGGTTAGCTCTAGACCCGAGTCCATCCATACATGCTGCATAAGGTAGTCTAGAAACTTCAGCTTGTTCAAACTGAAGCATTTCAAAAGGTGGCAGTCTGCCTGCAGTCTCCAGAGTCATTTTATAACTTAATTACTCAGGTATTAAAAACATTAGACTGGCTGCCAATTTGTTTCACAGTGTGCTAGTAATTATCTTGAAAGCCTTTAATGCCTTGAATCCAAGTCACTTTAGAGAACGTGGGATTCAGAATGCACTCCCTACTGAACAGGGACTTTTGTGTGTGTTTGTGTGAGACTATGTGTGAAAAGTCAAGATGGCACCGGCAACTGTGTAATCAGAGCCCCTCTCCTTTTTGACATGTGTCTGATACATTCTCTGGACCAGAACTTCTGTCCACCTTGATGACACATGAGCTAGAATTATAAGCTATATATCCAGGAGGGTGACAGTGCTGTGCAGAAGCCCAACGAACTGAATGGCATAGAAATCTGAGCTGTAAGCTTCGTGTGTTTTGTGAACCCCCTCATTATGGCTTAGTGTTATATGTGAGCCAAATCATTCTGTCTTAATCAACAAATCTTGACTCAAACAAATCATGTCTGAGTCAGTTATCTCTCAAAACGTTCTGTCTAAAAGAGTTTACTTTTGAACCCTCATAGTTAGATGATGGTCCTGAGGTAGTGACAAATCACACTTATTTGCCAGTTATGCGCGCTGAAAGAAAATCTGGAGTGAGGATTGCTGCTCTCTCTTCCTTCCCTCCTCAATGTGTACGTTGTGTATGTTAGGAAATTATTGCAAATCAACACATCAATCCTTTGAAAGCTTCCCATTGTTGGGGCAACTAGTAAGCATCAAAAAAAATTTTTTAAACATTACAGCAGTGTTGTCCAAACTTGGCCACTTTAAGATGAGTGGACTTCAACTCCCAGCTGGCTGGGGAATTCTGGAAGTTGAAGCCCACTCATCTTAAAGTGGCCAAGTTTGGACAACACTGCATTACAGCAACCTGTGGTGGACAACATCTAGCATGCTGCCAACATGCATCTTCTTATAACGCACAACCCTTTGGCTTCTTGCAGGTACCTTGGCAAAGAAAAGCACCCGGGATTCTTACTTTACTTCTTTAATGACAGAGTTGGGAAGCCTCCTTTCTGTGGAGCAACTAGCCGTGCTTGTACATGACCAAGGTAAAGGGAGCACAACCCCTCACTGAGACAAGTAGCTCTTTCTATGATTACACCTTTAATTTTAATTTGGACGTGGATTTGCTGATCCAAGCAGGGCTTAATTGCTGGGCAGGTGTGAGTGTATCATTATTGAAACATAGTCCAGACATGGGAGGGTTGCTTGGTGTTTCCCTTTAACCTTGACAAACAAAACTTTGGCTGGAAGCTGCAGACTCCAACTGCAACTCTCAGGCTTACTGAGAGAATGTTCCGCTCAAGCAAATGACCCTAGAAGTTTCTTTCTGACAATTGCAGAGCTGGGAGGGGTCATGCGCAGGAGATGAATGGAGGTGAAAAAAGTCAGGATGACGGTTACGCCTGGGGGATCGAAGTCCCGCCCCTTTTATCCATGCATCTCGCAAACGCAGTGTGCTAAAAGAAAAAGGGTGGGGCTTTGATGGTGTTTCTGGCCGCCGTCTTGACTTTTTGGACACCCTCCCCCCCAGATCCCCCTGACTTGGCTGTTTTGTGTTGTTTGACTCCACATACAGAGAGCCTTTGAACCATTTGTCATGAACGTAGCGGATGCACCTGATTATAGCAGCTCTGAGCCATGATTCCAACAAATGAAGCCCAAAGTAAGTTTGAGGGTTACAAAGCATGAAGGGCTTATTGATGGGCTGTTCAGTGAGTTATCTGCTTCTTGTAAGCAGGCTAAAGTACTCCTTCAGACTGATCTGGTCCATTGTCAAAGAGAAGAAAAAAACCCTGTTGTCTCATTTCAGACTGAAGAGTATGCATAATGTCTGTGACAGTCTTTGCTCTTGGAGAAGCAACTGGTTAAACAGAGGAGTCTATTCAGATAAAGCTGAGGGACGCATTCACATGGAAATCACTGCTAGAAGCTGAACTGTTGTGAAGTCTATGAGCAAAGAACTGAGCACCCCTCTCAAAAAGAGAGAGAGAGAGAGAGAGAGAGATCTGCAAAGATGTGAACTTTTAGCATCTCGGCTGATGCAAACTGGCAGAGTTCTTTCACTCTGAACAGTAGTTTGCTGGTTTGTACCTGCAGAGATCTGAGCCAGACCCCCACCCACCCCGCCGCCTCCTCTTTCTTGATGACACAAGGGTTATTCCACTGAGATAAGACCCTTTGCTTCAGAAAGACAGCTCTGAAAAAGGCAATTAAACAATTGCACGCCCTATTGTGGGGAAAATGTAATTGTCAATGGTTAAAGTATGATATATATACTCTCATGGGAACCTCTGGGCACTTTGAACAAATTGAAAAGAAATGTTGAGAATGTTGGTTATTATACGCTGGGACAGCAGCTGCAACCAAAGCAGCTGCAGGAGCAATATTTGAAAATTGCTGCGTAGTTAAGAAGTTAAGGGAAATCATTTTTTACCGCTCCTGCAGACCATCTCCAAAGTGAGAAATGCACATCAGTTCCCAGACTACTTGCCCAGAATCAATTCAGCTTTGGGCCAAACTTTGATTTACTGGCATTACATTTATATTAACAGTCCTAACTGACCTTGGCCAATCTCAAAAAGCTAAGCAAAGTTGCGCCCATTTAGTGCTTGGATGGGAGACTAACTGGAAATTCCACAGGTGTGGATTAGATTGGGAAATTGAAAGTGGCATCTTAGAAAAAGGCAGTGACAAATCACTTCTGTGTTGCTGCCAAGAAACTACATGGACGTGCCCATAAAATTGCCAGCAATCAAGCTCAGCTCCAAGAAGACTTTACTGATGTATAGCAGCTTAAAACACAGATCACTGCCCAAAGGGATTTACAATGTAAATTTCAATTCAGGATCTTTTGTGATGGAAAAGATCATGTTATTTAATGTTTTAAAATCTGATTGATTGGAGTAATTGTATTCTTTCCTTACATATTTTTTCTTCTTCTTGCTTTTCAATCTTGTGATGCTATCTAGAGTCATTTTGGAATTGGGTGCCCTAGAAATTTGATAAGTAAATACCCCCCCCATTTTTTTTTCCTGAGACCCTCTTGTAGCAAAAAAGAGTTCCTTTAGATTATGGCATGGTAAAAATGAACAAAAACTGCCATAATATACATATGTTACTCTTTAAAAATATTGTAGAGCTTTGTAAGTGGTTTTATTGTTTTCCATGTCTCTATTACTACAGACCGATCAATGACCATGAACAAATGGAATTTGAATTTGAATGTAAAGCTGAATAGAATAGTTTTCTCAAACTGACTCTCTTTAGAACAGAAGTGCTAGACTGATGCTGGTCTATGACCGTAATAAAGATGTGATTTGAAGCGTTGGACTATGGTTCTCATCATGCTTCTCCCACTAGTATAGCCAATGGAAACCACAACCACAAAATATTACAGGACAATAGTTTCGGCCTTGGTTTCTGGGCTAAGTGTTAAGGGGCAGTATTAGTACCACTCCCACTCTCATACATGATTGTTCTCTCATGATTGTGATTGACCAAAATAACATTTTTCCTCTCTGACCCCCGCCGCCTCTCTCTCACACAGGCACTCTCCCATAGTAAATAGGAGGAAAGAAGAAAAAAAAACAGCCAAGTTTCTGCTCCCCTGAGCAATTTATTTGCAGATTGTTGGTTTCCCATTGAGTAAAATTGTTGGGAAGGAGAGGGAAAACCAGCCTCCCTCTCTTCAGCAATTCCACAGGAAGATTACTGTTTTCTTTCTGCTAATGACATTGGAAAATTAGTAACCTTGAGTTGAGTCACTCTAAGAAAGAAGGAACAAGGAGGTTGTAACAATTGAGTACAAATGGCTGATGTGGAATATTCTTTCTAGTGAGGCTCACTAGATGTCTACTTTCTTGTCTGTCCAGTACCACGCAAAGATATTGTTGTTTTCCCAAGCTTTTCATATATTTATAGCTTCTTATCTGCTCCCCTACACCCATCTAATGCTCCTACTGCTCCTTTTAGATTCTTTTAGACTCCTGTTGTTTATATATACTTTCTGTTTTATATCTTTTAACTTTTCATAATTTTTTTAAGACTCTGATGTATCTTCTGGGCTTTCTGATTGACTGTATCCCACCCTCCTTATGCTGGTCTATGTCCGTAATAAAGATTTCATTTGATAGGTTCATATTTTAACTACTATATTTCAAGATAACTTATTTTACTAATGTATTCCTTCTGTCTGCTTTATTGTTATATGTTAGATATATTTTAAACACCATTTAAATTTTTTTTTTTAATTGCCATTCAAGTGTTGGAAGTTGCCTTGGGAAAACTTTGTTTTGTGCTGTGGTAGCCAATCATTTTTAAGCAAATACATTTCCAACCTCTTATTGGCTGGAAACCAGTGACCTTGCTTTTACTTCCATTTCTGGCCCAAGGAGAGGAAGGCTGTGCTGCTGTGATTCCAGCAGCATCTTCCTATGTTCTTCTGTAATTGAGAATTGTCTCACACTGTCTCCATTCTCCCTGGGCATTCTGTGCAACATCAGAATGGTCGCTCTGATTGTGTGGTGGGCTCCTTGGTGCTCTTAAGATGCCACGGGCCCAAACTCTGAATTTCAGTTCTGTGTAGCAAAGTAACTCTGGTCTGAAACTAAAATACTTCTTGGACTCCGTATTATTGTATTGCGTATGATTGTACAGGGTTGAGTCAGGTTCGTGCTTCATCTGGGGGTGTGCATTGGGGCATCTGTGGCAGAGAGAAATCTAAAACTCACCATCATTGCCTGAACGGCAACATCCAGGTACCGGTGGATCATAATCTCTGGTTCATATCTTCAACAGTGCTTCAGCTGCTACTTTGCCTTGATGAGAGACAGAAAGTATTTGAAATAGGCCTGGTGAGATACAGTATATTATAGGCTGGCTTCTCACATTGTGCTGAGTACTAATATGGTCTGTTTGGGTTTGGCTTAGCTGTGTGGTTTGTAAATAAACCATGGTTCATAGCTTAATGTGATGCCAACTGGAGTTTATACAGAAGACTGTGGTAAAACAAACCATGGTTTAGCAAAAAAACCAGTTGCTCAGTATGAAACAGAACACAATATCTACTCAGAAAATGTTCCCCCCTGAAACTAAGTAGAGATGCAGATTTTAATTATGAACCAACCCTTTGGGTGCCATTGAATTCTTCATGTGGCTAATTCTGTTCCAAGGGCCTTGATTATCTCATTGCTGTTGAAATTTCAGAGGCTGGCTTCTGCCAATTCACAGGATGCTTTATTTAGAATCTAAAACATTTGTCATTGCATATTCTAATATCCGCTGGCTTTTGCCAAATATTTCCAAGGCATTGTTTGCATTGTTTTTCTAAGAAATTTATCATCCATTAGGACACACCAGAAGGAAATGCATTGCCTACCATTGGGCAAATCCAGCTGGCAGCAAATGCTCAGTCCTCCTGGTGATATCACAACTTTGGAGCGTACAATGAGGCACTCAACAAAAATCTAAAATCCAGTTAGAATCCCATTTTGGGATAGATACATAAATCCCATTTTGGGATAGATACACTTTTTTCCCCCTTGTTTAACACTTATAAACCATGTTTCATAAGTTTGGGGAATGAATATTGGGTCTGTTCTGCAGGCTCCTCCAACACACTTTGCCTCCTACACTGCCTTTAACTCTTTGCTCCTGATTGAAGTAAGCCACTTTCACAGGAAGCTCCCAGTGTTATCATGTTGGCTTGCTAACCAGGGTCTGAAACCGAGGTGAAACCAGTTCCAAATCCTGATTAGTAAGCCAACATTAAAACCACACTTTCTCATTCTAGAAGTAACAGTAATTTGATTCATTTTCATCAGACTGAAGTGCCAAAACCAGTGTGTGAGTAGAAAGGGTTATGGACCTGCTGTGCCTCTGAATCCCACCAGTGCCTTTGTGTCTCCTCTTGGTCCTTAAGTGAGCACCCACTGCACTGGCAGAACCTCCCAAGGTCTCAACAACAGCGTCATCTCAGCAACTGAGATTCACCAGCTGCACCTGACAGGGGGTGAGACAAGGGCCAGATGAGATACGCATGCATGCATTTGTTCTAGTCTCCAAATGATTGAAGAGTGAGTTGCAAAGTTCTTGAGAACAATAACAAGTGAAAAATACATAGATAAGTTGCACAGGATAGGTACAATAAAACGCACATAAAAGCCACTATCCCACTGTAATGTGGACACTTAGATTAGAATCTGGGAGAAGAAGAATGTCTGAACCAGCACCAAAAAAGGCATCAATATGGGCCTTAGACCTGCACCCCTGGAAAGTTTTTTATTGTTTTTTATTTTTATTATTATTATTATTATTATTATTATTATTATTATTATTATTCCCAAAGTAGGGAATCACCATGGAGAAAGCATCTTCACTTGTACCTACTTGCCTAACTTCATTTGTAACGTGGCAAGCGCACGTGGAAGGAAGCACCCATCAAAACAGTCTGAATGCTGTGCATAATACAAGGTAGTAGCCCTAAGCAGGGCTCCGTATTTGTAATGAATGTATCCTTTTTAAACTGTCTCCTCCAGGACTTTCATCTGAAACAGCAGACGTAGGTCAGTGGTTGCTGCTTGAAAGTTGCCTGGAGGAAGGGAGGTATGGATAGAAAGGGTGGAAATAAAGGAATAAAATGGGTTTTGATGTTGGATTACCAAGAACATATTTAGTGTGCCTTGAGCAATTTGAAGCTTTTCCTGGTTTGCTGGAGTATTGCTCTCACTACCCACCTCTTCTTCAACATAGATATAAAAGAAAAGATCTTCACCCTTGAAGACAACCAATTAAAGTACAGTAGTATAGCATTATAAAATAACAGTTAAAATCATCATATGAACTTAAGGTCAAAGCAGACATGATGCAGGAGTTCTATAATCAAGGTCTACCATGCATTTGTCTAAAACGTTAACATATATCTGGGAATGTGTTTCCCCAATTTAAATTTCTTCTCCTAACTTCAGAAAAATCTGAGCTTTCTTTTTTATGAACCTTGAGCATCCCAATCAATTAACAACAAATATATTCTAATATCAAAACCATAAAAGACTCATAGCAGCAGTCAAGGGGTGACTGAAATAACTGTGTTGCAGCAGGTGCCAGTGGGTGCCAACACCCATCCAACTACATTGCCATCTTGATCAACACATCTGCTACTCATTTTTGACTCTGTTAGGCCACCTTACTGGCCAGAGGTCTGGACAGTATATAGAACTTTAAAATCAAAGAGAAAATCAAATAAAAGCAGATTCAAAATAATATCAGTGGAATCAGCATAGAACCTACAGATTGATTTAATATAAAATTAAACAGATACCGGTACCTAAGTAGAAACAAAACTAAACAGAATGAATGATTACTGTCAAAGATCTAAAGCAGACTAAAAAACTTGAAAATGGTCATCCAGTACAAAGAAGCCCGTAAAACAGGCACTAGTGGAATCTCTTTGGGACAGTGTTTTATAACCAGGGAGACCCTACTGAAAAGGCCTCTTTGTGTCCTGCCTAGTGCTGCTAATAATGATTTTGTCTACGAGGAATCATGGGTTAAGCGGCCCCTTCTGCTACAGTCCCCTTCTGAGCTGGTCAGGAAGCATGCTTAGGCTGAGAAATCCCAGTTGGGCTGAGTTCCCCACTCAAGAAATGTGATGTAGCTTAAGTGTCCCTAAGTGCAAGAAAGGCAGCCAGGGAGACAATGAAATCTGGTTGGCTCAGGCTCCTCCCATGGGAATTCTTTGGCTCCGCCTACTGTTGGCTGCTTCTGCTCCTCCACACCCGGGTTGGCGCTAGTTGTCACTGATGAACGTCGTTCAAAGCTTTGCCTTTAAAGGGCAGTGGAATCAAACCACCCCCAAGAGTTGAACTCAACATCTAGCCCAGTTTGTTTAGTTCGAGAGAAAATGTTTATCCCAAGAAAGCCTGCCTTGAGCATAGTTAAGCTGCACATACAGAAAATAATGCTCTGTCAAACCCTGAAGTAAACTAGTTAAAGATGCAGAGGCTGGTGCTTTGTGAGGCCAAATGGGACCGTTCTTGTTATTTGTTAAACTTGCCTTTGGGTTTTCTTTAGTGTTTATAGCTGAGCAAATGCAGCTGGCTCAAGACGATTAGATAGCTATTGTTTATTCGTTACTTGTTCAGCTCTGCTCTTTTTTGCCTGAATCCTGTGATTCCTTTGGCTTTTCTCTTTGTCCCAGGGTTAAAAGTGCAGCGTGTTTTTAAACAAACTGCAGTAGGCCCACATTGCAACGTGTGTGTCAGGCATTAGACTGGCCACTTCAAACACTTTCTAAGGGGTAAGTTTTAGTCACTATTTAATGACACTCACTTCTAACCAATTCACATCACCATGTGGAAGACAGCCTAACAAAATCATTCTACCTCACCACTGAATACGTTCAGTCTTTTTAACATTACAGTATAGGCAGCCATGGCACTATGGTGTACCTATTCCTGTTTATTTACAGCCATTCCTAGTGCTGAAGAGACAACCCATCTCTTAAGTTTAATACCTGCCTCTTCAGCCATAGGCACCACTGCTGATAAAACAGTTCTCAAAGCTCTGGCTTTATCTACATGGATGCTAAGCCAAGGGTAGATTATCTGCAACCAGTTAAGGTCTTCTAACTGTAACTGCTCTATTCTGGAGCAGGAAATACGTATTTTAATGCACATCTAAAAAGTCTAACTTTATCCCCCCCCCCCAAAAAAAATGCTCCTGCAAAAAACAAAACAACCCCCCCACAAAAGAACTCCTGGTCCCCTCCATATGCATGACAGTTCCTTTTACTTTGTACCCTTGCCCATTCCCCTTCTGTGTCTTGCCATGCTTTGTCTCCCACAACAATTATTTTATTTTCGATCTTCTATTCCATAGATTGTATTCTGTACGTTTTATTTAGTAAGTCAAGGTCACTGATCTGTAATAAAGAATTTGATTTGATTAGTATTTTTTATGTCCAGATTTTTGCAACCTAGTGGAATTCAGCATCTTACATTTTACCAATCTGTGCATTTTCACCTGCTTCTTTCCAAATCACAGAGTCAGCAACAAATCCCATAAATGCTTGATGAACTTTAAGCATGTCCTAAAGTGTTTGGCTGGATCAAGGCCCAAATGTTTTATTGACTGGGATGAAGATATGCTTTACAACATACCTGGAAGGCTTAACTTTTTGAACTAGGACAGTGTTGTCCAAACTTGGCCACTTTAAGATGAGTGGACTTCAACTCCCAGAATTCCCCAGCCAGCCAGAATTCTGGGAGTTGAAGTCCACTCATCTTAAAGTGGCCAAGTTTGGACAACACTGAACTAGGATGAAGCAAAAGGGATAAGAGAGGAACAAGCCCTGGGAGGCTTTTACTGCATCATAATTTAATTTTTTAATTTATTTTAATGAAATGCTTTAGGGCAAGGATGTCAGAAGGCTGACTGACTGGGAATTTTTATGACAACCTTGTGTTTCGCTGTTGGTAGAGATGATCATTTGGGAGCCTTAGGGCTTCATTATTCCCCCATAGCAAGATTGTGCTTTTGAAAAGGTTTAAGGTAACGCGGGAGAACAGGATCTTTTAACCAAAGAACCAGAAGAGTGAGTTTTTAGGTGCTGCGCTTGGCAAACATTGTCTGGGTTTGAAAGCTAAGGATTGGACCTGGTTACTATTTGGATGGGAGGCCAAAAGGAAATCCCAGGGCTATCAACTACATCCCAGAAGCCATCAGTGGCAAATCACTTCCATTTTCTTGCCAAGAAATCTCCATGGATTTTTCCATGTAATTACCAGGAGTCAGTTTTGACTTGACTATCTCTTTACCTTTATAGGAATAAGAATTGCAAGCTGAGTTAGAGATGTTCCTTTGGATTTCCCAGCTCATTTTGCTTTCAAAATTCTACACTTAAGAGTCTATGGATTTTAAAGTATTTATTCTGCTCTTCCAAAAAGGTGCCTGATTCTGTAAAATCAGTTTTAAAAAACCTTTCTTATAGGCTTGCTCTTAGAGTATTTTTCTGCAGATCCAGCTCAGGGGACCTAGGCAAGCTTTCTTCAGTGAGACTTGTGCAATGCTGACAAAGGGTTTGGTGCCCACCATCACATATTTCTTGCAATAATTCTCTTAGTCCAGCTGCCAGATTCACCTTCCACATATTCTTATTCACGTTCATATGACTGCCAACACAAAGAGATCAAGAAACAGTACCTGTGGAGGGAATCCTGAGGGTTTTTTGCAAAATGGTGGGTGTTGTTCCTTTTTTTGATCATCCTTCCCCACTTTTCAGAGGAAGACATTGTAGGATGGGACAAATTGATGCACACCACAGAAGGATCCTTCTGTTGTGCTCTTTTCCACAGGAACAGTCAAAGAGGTAAGAGTCACTCAGACTTCAACTGGGAATTTTAATGCAAGATTTAGGGGTAAGGTACAGAATCTTGGAAACTGCAATAGGAACCTCCAGACCTCTTTTATTAGTGAGTTCATTAAGGCAGAGTCTCTTGAACATTTTGAATCTTTTCTTTCTGGGCTTTTTCAGCCTGGGCTGAAGTTTATGAGATAAGCAGCTGCGAACAAACTCCTCTCCCATCTGTTGGTTAAGTCTTAAGTTTCTCCTGTTTCTTTCTCAGCCTCCTCAAAATCTCTCACTTCTCCTCTCCTCTGTACATCTTTTGCTCTTCATTCACCTTGGAGAGAGATGATGGAAATCTGAGTTATAGGAAATTTTCTCAACTCGTGTGCAGTCTCAGCGTTTTCCTTCTCCTGAGCTGTAGAATGAGTACAGTTGGCTTTGTCAGGAACAAATTGCTGATTTAACTAGGATGATTTTGCTGTCTGGATCTGGTGTTGCCATATGAACAATGATTAATAAGAGTTGAATCCTGAGCATTTCTATGATTCAGTTTTTTTCCTTTACAGTTTTGGGCTAGGCCAGATTCATCATAAGGTGCCAGTAGCCAACCCTAATCATACAACGTGACTGTTCTCTAGTTTTCCAATCCCTGAACATCATGCCAAAATTTGAAAATTAAGTCTCTTATCAACATACCTAAAGCTATGCTAGTATCTTAGATCTCATCACATGCTCACATGAGGTGGGCAGAAGAAAGCTTTGTCTCTGAGATATTTGCAGTAGATCAATATGAATTTCAGGCTCCCCATGTCATTGGAGTGCAATGAAACTTTATTGGAATATTGGACTTCATTGGAATATTGTGAGATAAATACACCCCCATCTTCATTCTGAATCGCCCCAGTCATTTGCAATAAGCAATAGATAGCAAAGGTTTGTATACAAAGCTCTATGGCAATTTAGCTATGATCCTTCCAATATACAGGGTTTCTCTTTCAAATGTTCTCTAGCCATTACATTAGTAGACATTTTGTTATTTATTCTGAAGGATTTATTCTGGATAATTTAATTTGTAGGATCTTTGTTTGTTTGTTTCTCTTAGAATCCAGAGATGGTAATTGACATAAAAATTATGTTGGTGAATATAATGATTTCAAGACAAAAACCATACTAGTTTTCAAAACTTTGCAATCAGGAATCATTTTTCTTACTCAAAGGCTTGTTTGACTTTTCCAGTAATAAAGCATCCATCCACTTGAAGTTGTCCTGAGTCTGCATTATGTCATGCTTTCCTTGAGGTCTCCCCATCCCTCATGTCTGTTGAAAATGCAAAACCTCAGCAATGTGGTTTGCAATCACGTTCCGTGGCTCTCTTTCTGACACACTGATAACCATATGACATCAGCCTGTGAGCAACCATGTGTGTAAAATATTTAGCATGTAAGCAGGTTAGGACAAGCGTTTTTGTTGCTGAGAAGCCATAATTCTTTGGGGGTTTATACGTAGTAAGCAGAAAGCCTTTTGCCTGAGCCACAGACCAAAGAGAGAAATCCTTAATCAGACAGTACAGCAAATGCCTAATTTTGCTCATGGAATGACATTTGTTCATGTACAGCAGCAGAAGAAGCCTAGGTAGCATCTCCAGGTGGATAGTATCATTATACAGTTTAGTCACTAGATGGCACTAGCTTAGTTATACCTGGCAGAGTCAGAAGCTGCCTCATTGTTTCTGTTCTGGTTGGAAACAAATCTCATTTTTTTCACTGATGCAACTTTCCATGCCAATAAAAAACCCAGTTCTTTTTTTTTTTATTAAGTTTTCCACAAAAGTTAAAATACAGAAAAATCAAGAAAAGGGAGGGGGGGAGGAGAAAAGAAAAAAGAAAAGAAAAAAGGGGGGGGAAGAAACACAAGAAAACAAGAGTAACTTCCGACTTTCCATGGTACAGGTATAGAGAGAGAATATATTCTAAAAAACTCAGTTCTAATGTTAAATTAACTGCTCTTCTGTAGACCTCGTAACATCCCAGTGTTTTGCCAATTTTGCCTATGACTCGGTGGGAGAATATATAAGCACCTAGACCAGTGATTCTCAAAGTGTGGTTTGGGGTCCTTTCAGGGGGTCACGAAGTCAAATAAATAAATGTTTTAAAAATTCTCGATTTTAATTTCTAATACAGTAAATATTGATAGATATAACCCACATAAACCAAAGCTCCTGGGGTCCTCAAACATTTTTAAGAATGTAAAGGGGTCCTGAGACTGGCTGGGGAATTCTGGGAGTTGAAGTCCTCACATCTTAAAGTGGCCAAGGTTGAGAAACACTGCACTAGACTGTGATTTCCATACACTTCAGCAAGTGTTTCTGAAGAAGAGTCCCCTTCATTTCCAGACAGCAGGGCAGCACCACTTGTGTCCCACCAGTCTAGTACCCTGTGGAGCTTTGAAAATGTGTCTGCCTGGCAAGAAGCAAAAATAGGTCATGTGGTTCTATGCATTACTGGCAGGCTGCATTAGCTTGATAAGTCACAAGTGGTATTAATGAAGGCATTAGCAAAGAAGCAAAAAACTAGAAAAGGAATGTGTTTTGGCAGGTTTTGCTAGTATGGAAGTATTCATGCAAATGTGCACACTTCTACCCACGTGCGCAAAATAGAATTCAGACATCACACAACACTATAATGGGCTTTGTTTGGGCTTGGCTTGCTGCAACAGGGTGAATCTAGCCATTGTAATTATTTTTATTAGCATTATTTATGTATTAATCAAGCAAGCAATATGACTCAACCCAAACTTTCCATTGGGGAATAATGCTTAATTCTTCACTTTTGTTGCATTTGACATACTTTATCAGATCCATTTCCTATCTAGATAAAAATACATTAACATAGGGGAGAATTCTCCTCCTCCTTGAAATCCCATCAGTAGGCAGCGATGGCATTCCCAACAGATAGCTCTACCTAGTTTCTACGCTATTTATGTATCATTCCATCTGCCATCTGCTGTGTGTGTTACTTGTTCTGCTTTGAAGATTGAGAAGTTCAGACATATACCCTCCACATGAGTTGGAATATAGCTGTCATCATTCCCAACCAGCATGACCAAAAGCAGGCCATGAATAATTACTGTGCATGTATATTCTTGCATTTAATTAGAGGCTAACCAAGATTTTTTGTTTTAAGAACTAAAGTTGTCTTAAGGAGACACAAGTAGAAAATTATGAGGTATCTTATTATCTCCAAATGGTTGTCTCAGTTCAGTCACTTTTTCTGATGGCTAGTGTAATAGGGTAGAGGTAAGACACCAATTTTGGATGAGAAGAATCATTCCAATTATTTTACCACATTAATTCAAATCATACCATATAGCAGTGATTTTACAACTATTTTTCAGGGTTTACAGAAACTTCACAGATTATCAGGGATCAAGTGTACATTAGGAATAAATGCATGTGTTGGAACTGTTTTTGTGCATTCCTTCTTTCAAAGCTCTCACATTTGTGTTTATCTAGAATTGGATCTGTTTTTGCATAATGGGTTTTGGAGTTTCATACTTCAGTGGGATAAAAAAAAAAACCTTTAAATGTTCGTTAGTATTTCTGCAGACCTTGCAATTCCATAAGCTTGCTGAGAACTTTCCCTTGAATTTGGATGGTGCAGTTTAACCTACATGAGGACAGCAAGGATTTCTGACATTTGAAAACAGAGGCAATGAGATCTGCACATCTCATGCAGATAAAAAGAAAAGGGAAAAACGTTCGGATGGTGAGATCAGGAACAACAGCGTAATAGTCTACCTATGGATCTTGTGGATTCTCCGCATCTGGAGGTCTTTAAGAAAGAGATTGAATAGCTACCTCTCAGGGACAGTTTAATTGGTTTCCTTTCACACTGCAGAGGGTTGGACCAAAAGATCTTTATGATCCCTTCCAACTCTATAATTCTATGATTCTATGATGAATGTCCTAGGAAAAACATAAACAGATGTTATTATAGCTACATCTTTGAGATGAGGCTCTCTGGAGACCTGTGAGAAAGTCATATAAATACGTGAACCACTACCACTATTTCATTGCTAACTGCAAGATTTGTTGCACAGTCTTTTTTGATCTCACTTGATTTGTTTCATTCAAGCTATTAAAATAAGGATCATTTCTTTTTTTAACCATTTAAGGCTTCTCCTTAGGCCAGTGCTTCTCTCACTTTGGGGGGCTGTTGGACACATTTGCAATGTTGAAAGCATGTCATGGGTGCGGTGACAAAATGTCCATGGGTGGTGAAGTTTACACATTCTCAGAACAGCTGCCTTGGAATTCTGAATCAGTCACAAAATGCCAATATATCAGAATGCCCCCCATTGACCTTGGTGCTCTTTCCAGATTCTATCATTCCTGCTGCTTACAGGTTGGGTGTGTGTGTGCGCGCGTGCGTGTGTGCATGTGGATAGCTAGACATACTTTCAAACAAAGCAACTTTTTCCAAGTTTGTTGCTGCTTTTGGAAAATGTAGGCATTATTATTATGCATTTTTTTCCACATTTGCTCCAGGGTATTTGCCATTGCTGGTGGGGCAAGAAGAACACAGATCAGTATTTTGGCAAATGCCAGTGCTGCTGTTTTTGGCCACATCCCAATATCTGTAAAATATTTCTTCTGATAGTTATAAATAACCAGCACATGCTGAAAATGAGAGCAATTTATCTATTATATATATATATATATATATATATATATATATATATATATATAATCTATATTATGGACACGGTGCGTAATCTGGGGGTTCTCCTGGACTTGTGACTCCTGCTCAAGGAGGAGGGCCTTTGCACAACCGCAGGTTGTGTGCCTGTTACACCCTTCTTGGACCAATGGGCCCCACCCATAGTCACCCACGCTGTAGTCACCTCCTATCTTGGCTACTGTAATGTGCTCTTCATGGGGCTGCCCTTGAAAAATATCCGGAAGTTTCAGTTGGTTCAGAATGCAGTGGCTCCCATAGTTTGGTGCAAGTCTAGATTTGCACACATGTCACCACTCTTGCGGGAGCTGCATTGGCTGCCAATTTGCTTCTGGATCCAGCTCAAGGTGTTGGTTATCATCTTTAAAGCCCTGCATGGCTTGGGGCCAGGTTATTTGAAGGATTGCCTTTTCCCAGCTTCATCTGCCCAACCCACCAGATCAGGGAGGCACTGTATGTTACGGGTCCTCCATATTAAGGAGGTCCATCTAGTGGACCGAGAAGAAGGGCTTTCTCTGTGGTGGCTTCCTCCCTGTGGAACACCATCCCTGCAGAGATAACACTGGCCCCCACCTTGATGCTCTCCCGCAAGGCCCTGGAGCCATGGTTTTTCCAGTGGGCCTGGGGATCCCAGGTCAATACGGAGCCCATCAAATGGCTAGTGTAAATGTTGTTGTCACCAGGGGCGTGAGGGGGTGTAGTGAGTTTTGTATTTGGGATTTTTATTCCTGTAAGCCACCCGGAGTTACCGTGAGGGAGTTGGGCGGCCATATAAATCGCTTAAATAAATAAATAAACAAACCACAAACAAATTATTTTCAATGGCAAATTTTGCTCCTTTGTATTTTTACACACAGGTAAGCCTCACAAATGTTTAGAGGTGCTTCCTCAAATAGGCAGTCAAAGGATTATAATCTTAAGGGATGATTTTGGCTGAATTTTGCTCAAATGGGCAGGCATGAGACTAGATTTACATGGATGTCATATCCTATCAGCTTTTCTCAGCAAACATTTGATGCATGCTCCAGTCCATCCTCTGTATGCTATTTTCTTTCACTGCTTTTATGATTACTCTTTTGGGTCACTGCAATTTCCAGGCATTGCTGAATATAATGCGCTGCACAGCTAAAGTAGTAGCAGTTTCCTTTATAAGATTCTTTTACAGGGAAGGTACATCTTGTTATTGGCATGGAAGATTAAGCAGGGCAGTTTTCTCTAAGTATTTTGAAAGTGACTAGAAAGAATTAAGATCAAGTTTGCTGATAATATCCAAGGGCACCATCTCTGTTTCAGTTAAGGATCTGGTGGTCATGAAACAATGTATTTCCTTTTTTTAAAGAAATCTACATCATATTTATTTATTTATTTATTTATTTATTTATTTATTTATATTTCAAATTTGTCACCGCCCATTTCACTGCGGAGTGACTCTGGGCAGTTTACATCTGAAAGAAGAAAGGAATTGTTCAGCTCTATCCATGTTTACCAATAAAAAATTGGAATAAAAAGATAAACATACTCGGCAGCAACAGTCAAAGGCTGCACATGTGGTACTCTTGGTCACAAAGAACATGTGGCCATTCTGATGCTTCCTAGTTCTCTTGCACAGGAAGAGTGTGTGCCTCATGCTCACATTAGAAACACTGCAGGTACAATACCATTTGTCATGTGTTTACGAGCACAGTTGCATTTTAGAATATTTTTGCAACTGCAGTGCCTTATGTTCCAAGGTTGATCCTCTCCAGGTTAGCAGCGGTAACAAATATTTCTAGCACGAAATTATTGATACCTGATTAAATGTTCTGAAATAGATTTGATTTACCAGAAGTAATGTTTGGCCTGTACAGTAGAACTCTTGCAAGAGACCTTGTATCCAATTCGCCCCTTGCCAAGAAAAGAACATGGATGTGTCCACATAGACCCCTGGAGTTGAATTCAACTTTAGGCAGAATTTTTAGCCCCTTTCCAAGGAGAGTTGCATCCAGTTAATCTTTTCTGGCAGTACAAGAGTTTCTGTCAGTGGAAGAGGGAAGAATGATCCCTTTTGTTCTTTGTTTCCATTTCAATGGCACTCTCTCAAAGCTTGTTTTGCAGAACTGGGAGACCCTCCAGGCCATATTTCAGCCAAAGTCTGTTAGAATGGTTAGATCTAATATTGATGTAACCCTTCATGTAATATCCATGAGTGTCAAGGATATGTTATACTTACATGTGTGCCTATGTATGCCTCAACAAGTGGCATTATTTGGTTGACCTTGTCTGGATTTGGAGGGTAATCATGTTCAGCTCCAGATAGTACTTGGATGGAAGATGTCCAGAGGCTCCCAGGGTATAGGCTAGAGTGAGAAATCCCAGAAGAAGACAATGGCAAGTCACTTTCATACCATTGCCAAGAAAACCACATGAACATAACCATAAAGCTCAACTGTTGGCGACTTTATGGACATGTCCATGTGGTTTTTTTGGCAACAGTCTCTCTCTCTCTCTCTTCATACACATGTATGTATGTATGTATGTATGTATGTATGTATATGTATGTATTCACACACACACATACATACATATCATGTTATGTAAACAAATGGCACTTTAAAAAGAATAAGAGTTTGTATCCCTAGAAGTTTATACAGAAAGCAAATTGATAGTTCCATGAGAATAAAGACAAGCTTAAATGAAGAAAAAGAGTCCTCCAATTGCATGAACTTAGTTGCAAGATGCCATAAGAGGTTGTTCCAAGGGCATCCTGTTGAGTTTGAAAGTGTAGTTGGATAATCTAAATTGATTAAATATGAAAGATTGTAAAGATAATGTAGCATCAATAATGGCTCTTGATTTAATAACTTTTTTCCCTTGATAGCTCCATTCATCAAACAGACAGGCAGTCAACTTTGTGGGGCATTAAGTTGAAACATGTTCCTGTGAAATTCACCTTCCTTTTTTCACATAAAGGATTTCATCATAGAACTGTTGAAGATGAAAAGCTGGAGTCTACAGACAGCAAACTGGAAGATAAAACACAGAAGTGTTTTAATAGTTAAATAGACCAGAACCTTTGCTTGAGGGCTTATGAAGGTAGGAATTAGCTGCTATTTCTTAGCTGACTGGTATTGTGTCACTCTGGAAACAATGGATTTCTCCAGATGTTTGAGATAATTGAATTTTCTTTTAGCTTTAGATGCTGTTTTATTACTCTACTGAAATATGAACACACACGTACACACTTACACACTCCTGTTTAGGGTTTTTGTGTAACAAAACATGTAAAACTCCATGATGTCATTACTTTTTCTTTCCTGTTCTTAGTCTAGACATTTTATACATTAATCTTCATGATACAGGGTTTAAATGGTGTTCATCTTGATTTATATGGAATTTACTCCACAGAATGCAAGGATCAATGAGTATATATCTATTGCATGGAACATGGAATGTTCAGCTTCAATGTTTAGAACTTACTAGATTGCCTCCACTTAAGTCAGAGAGAGGTTGGCTCTGGTAAAAGCATTGTTAATAGCTGTAGATGATGGAAATTGGAGTAAAAACAACTAAAGTTAGTTTTATTATATATGGTTCCAAAAATAGCATGATTTAAAACAGCTTGTAATTTATTTTAAGATATATTCCTATATGTGAGTTGTCTATGGCCTGTGACCATAATAAAGATGATAATGATGATATATGAGTTGTCATACCTGGATTATTAACCAACCTTCTAGTAATCCTTTATATTTTAATTGTTCATTATCCACAGACCTCCATTTATTCTGTGACCTTCAAAGAAATAAATGCCAATATATTCTTGGTGCACTCATTTGTATGTTTTATGGAGATACTTTGTTTCAGCAGAATCCTAGAAATGCAGATACATGGAAAAACTCCATTTTTTAATCGTATTGCTTAGTTTCAAAGCCAAATAAGCATCTTAATGAATATTTTAAATGAATATTTACTAAGCCTTCTTCATTTTCATTTTACCTGTAATAGAATTCACTCCATCTGAAACAAACTGAACATAAGGAAATGGGAGTTGAAAATCTGAACCACTGGACATACTATGTCTAATATCTTACTCCTTCAAGAACTAGAAAGAAAACAAGGTACAAAATGTATTATATAGTATCACAAATTAAGAAGTTGTTATCTAGCTGCAGTGATTCAAACTCTGTGTATAGCTCTGAATATCTGAATATCTATTATCACCCAACAGTCATCTGGAAGTCAAAAGATGCCAAAAGAATATTTTTTCACATATTCATTGGCTCAGAATTAATAAAAACCTGTTATACAGAAACTTTGGGTGGAAGTTGGGATTTATATTTTGGATCAAATAGCAAATGAAAATGATTATTTTTTAAAATCATTTTCCACTTTAAAGAAGAAATATTATTTGCCTAATACAGCTCAGTGATAATATTTACAATTATAACACATACTGACATTTGGATTTGGACCTGTGGCATAGTACAAGGAATTATAAAATTTCAGGCTGAGCTTGATCCCTTTAGTCCTGAGGAAGTGGACAGGTTTCTCAGAGTATGAACTGGGCTGCCTGTACACTAAATCCATGTCCCTCCTGGATAATTAAGGCTTCCTGGGAGATGATTTGTGGCTGGATCCAGGTGGTGGTGAATTCATCCTTGAGAGAGGGGGTGATTCATTGATGCCCTACCTTCTCAACTGATGCTCTGTACCCTCACTGATGCTCTACAGCCCCTCAAGATGCTGTTGCTGGGCACAACCATTTTGGACAACTTTTGGCCCATCTCCAACCTTGGGCACACTGCAGCTTCAGAAAGCCACAGAAGACAGTGATTATCTGGACCTCTTCCAGCTGGGTTTTGGCCCAGGTATAGGACTGTGACAGCATTGGCTGCACTTGTGGATGACCTCTGATGAGAGCTGGAGGAGGATGGTGCCTCCATCCTTGCACTCCTTGATCAGTGGCTAACATCAATCATGGGGGTTGGGAGCAGGGGGCACAGTATTGTGGAAGTTCTCCTCTCCCTTCAGGACCAGTTCCAGTCGGTATTGATGTGGGGGAGAGATCTGGCTGAAGACCCCTTTTTTGTGGAGTCTCCCAGTTCTCTCCCTGCTTCTGTTTAATATGAAACTGCTGAATGAGGTCATCCACAGGTACAGGGTCAAGCGTCATTAATACTCTGATGATACTCAGTTATATAGCTCTACTCCAGGCTGACCAAGTGATGCAGCTGAGCCTTTTTCTCGGTGCCTAAAGGCTGTCGGTGTCTGGATAGGGAAGAACAGGCTTCAGCTTAACCCTAGCAAGACTGAATGACTTTGGATTTTAGGAGCCCCTGGATCAGGGGATTTCCCATCTTTAGTTCTCAATGGGCTTGCATTGCCCCAGACAATGCATCAGGTGGCAGCCATGGCCAGGAGGGCCTTTCCACAGATTCAGGTCATGTGCCAATTACCTCCTTTCCTGGACTGGGGGGTGGTACTCACAGTCACTCATGCCTTGGTCATCTCATAAATGGACTACTGCTTGGAAGCTGTCTCGAATGCAGCAGAGCAGGTAGTTATGGGTGCACCTTAGTATGCCTATGTTTCTCCACTGCTCTGCAAGCTGCACTGTTCCCAATAGGCTTTCAGGTACAATTCAAGATGTGGTTACCATCTATAAAGCCCTTCATGGCATGGGGCCAAGTTATTTGCCAGACTGCCCTTCTTCAATTGTGCCAATTTCATTAAGTCAAATAGAATGGCCATGTTCTGGGACAATTAAACATTGTCATCTGGCAGGATCCAGAAGTGTGCCTTTTCTATTGTAATGTCTGCCATGCAGAATACTGTCCCCCCTGAGATACGCTTGGTCCCAACCCTGCTGGCATTTTGTAAATCTTTGAAGATCTGGATGTTCCCTCTGGAGGTTGGGAGAGCCTGTCAATGTTTTTTGTTTGTTTGTTTTTAGTGTGATCGCTGTTTATGAGTGAGTTAAATTGTCCTTGGGCACCAGTGTGCTTTTATTGTATTATTATTGGTGGTGGTGGTGTTTTAATCCTATGTTCTCCACCCAAAGTCACCATTTATGAGATGGGAAGCTATATACGTCAATCAATAAATCAAATAAATAAATATCCTATGACTCAATTCCTCCTTCCCTCCCCCTACAATTATTCTTTACAAAATTGGTTGATGATCAATCAACGTGGTGTGCAAACATTAATGGTTGAGTGGCATAAAAAATTAGAGATTCTTATTTTGCCTAGACCATGGGAAGAGGTGTTAACATCAGAACCCAACACTCTTAATAGATTTGGGCTTAATTGGACCCAATCATGTTTATAAAGAAAAGGCTTGAGTAAATTGTCATGTTATTGGAAATTCAATGAAATTCATGCTTCCCTGGAACATATGTGTATACAATCTCCTATATTTGTTCCATTTGGGGAGGAAGTTATCACATATATTAACTTGACTTGAGACAAAGTTTAATATTTTCAGATGTTTGCATTTTTTGAGCTATGTTCCTATTGCATGGAAGTTGACATCTGGACAAAGAAACTGGATTCTCTATGCTCTACTTATAGCTAAAAGAGTCATTCTTTGGGACTGGAAAGATAAACATATGACCCTAGGTACTCAATACTCTGCACAGTAAATATAATTTATGAATGAATCACTTATAAAGGTGGATTAGCCATGGAGGATTATAATGTAATATGGCTACCATTCATTAAAATACCTATATAGAACATTACAATTATAATTATAATTATAGAACATTAGAAAACCTGTCTTCCTTCCTTCCTTCCTTCCTTCCTTCCTTCCTTCCTTCCTTCCTTCCTTCCTTCCTTCCTTCCTTCCTTCCTTCCTTCCTTCCTTCCTTCCTTCCATGATTTATTTTTCTTTTTGGTTTTTTGGACTCAATAAAATAAATTAAAATTAAAAAGCCCATATTCATTAGCTGTTATGGTGTAACCAGCTTCTGTAATAAAGATGGTATCATCTAGCAGTAATGGTATGCATTTTTGGGCATAATGTGCAAACATAACATTTCAAATCTTAAGCAAAGATGTAACATTTAAATGCAGAATATCTGGTATTCTCTATTGCTGAACTACAGTTCCCATTACCCTTGGCCATGTTGACTGGGCTAGTAGGAGTCAATATCTAACTGGCCTGGGGATCAGATAGTAGTAGTGCAAAGCCTATAAAATGGCTGTACTGTTGCTGAAGTGATTGTACTCTCCCGTTGACTGTATTGTATGGTTTTTTAATTGTTTTAATGTTTTAATGCTTGCACAGTTATTTTACTTTTTTTTTTTTGGTATTGTTTATGTTTTAATTTTGTAAGCCACCCAGAGTCATGTATATGAGATGGGCAGGTATATAAATTGAATGAATGAATGAATAAATACATCTAGCAGTCACAGGTTCAGTACTTTAGGATTTAGACCATTTCTATTTTTTGTTGTTTGGAAACATGTTATTTCCTTTTCTTTTAAATTGTGGATAATTTTTAAAACCGTTCTTAGATTTGATCTGCTAGACCACCATTGCTAGATCAAATATATTTGGGATGAGAACCATCCTGTGAATTGCCAGTTGGTTGTCTCTCTGCTTGAACCAACCCAGGAACTATAGCAGCCTTTTATGTTAATAACCTATTGCTTCAAATTGGTTTCTCACTTCTTTTATCACTTCCAGCAAGGAGACAGTGTATTGTATGGTATTTTGTAGCCCACAAGCACATTAAGCAATCCAAAAAGTGTTTTCCAACATGTTTTGCATTGTACTGAGGCCTTGAGAAGACCTCTCAAATGCAGCAGATTTACCATAACTGAGATAAATTTCCAAAGAGGCATGTCCATAGGAAGGCCGTGTGCTATATTTTACAGAGAATAATCCACTATTGAAGGCATTGTGTCCAAAGAATAATCTGGTTAAAGTGCAGTTGCAAAGTGGCCAGAAAGGCTGGCTAATCTCCATCCTGTTAAAAGATAAAACCTTTAAGAAATGGAAATGGGAGTCTGGAAGTTGCCCCAATAGTTACCATGCCTGAACGACAGGTTGAACAGGCGGCCAAGTCAATAGGTTACCATCTTCTACAAGAGGGGAAGATGTGCTGTATTTCTTTTTAAATTGTAGTCACCATTTCTAAATTTGCTTTGCTAGTTTGCATATCAGGGACCTTTCAGAGAGGGGAACAATTTGTGTGTCTCTCCCCGACCCCTTTATTGCCAGTCTAAGATTATCTAGCCCAGTGTTGTCCAAACTTGGCCGCTTTAAGATGAGTGGACTTCACTCATTCCACTCATCTTAAAGTGGCCAAGTTTGGACAACACTGATCTAGCCTTATCTTTGCTAAGATTCATATATTTAATAGAAAATGTATCATTTTAAACTTGGCTTCCCTTCTGTAGAAAAATATTTCAGGGGTTGAAATCATCTTAAAATGTTTCACTCTGTAGTTATCATAGATGATGAATTCAAATCAGTCCAAATCCTAAATTCTGAAAGGATTTCCAAACAGCAGCTAAGTTAGTCTCCTGAAGCAAGAAGAACAGAGCATTCTTAAAGACTGAGATTTATTCTGTCATAAGCTTTTCTGGACTTTAACTGGTTGAAATGGATGTACTGAAAAGAGCAGTACATGGAAATGAGAAAACAAAACACAGAAAGTGACTTATTGTGCAAGAAAGATACCCAAGAAATATGCTTCTGTAACTTCAGTCCCAGTTTAGGATCAGCAAACACAAGAGCTCAGGAATGTAGAGGAGAACTTTGAAAAATAAAACATATAATCAAAACAAAGTCTTGGGGAGAAGTGAAATCTGAAAAAATGTGTGGCCTCTGCAGCTAAAAGCCTTATCTCAGGTGGTACTGCCTGCAGACAATATTTATGTATGTAATTGTTTTTTCACAGATTTTATATAAGAATTATTCTTGAAGGTTGTACTAATTTCAGACCTTATTCCATGTGGTAAAGACATTTTAAGATCCATTGTAGGGAAAAGCCTTTACTGTATTAGACCAATATAAAAGTCACAAACTTTTGCAAGTTAGGTTTGCCCACTATTTTGTGACTTTGAGCTGATTTAAATAAAGGTAGTATGAATTTTGGATTATTTTAATATCCAACACAGTTAACTTTGTTTTTTTCCGCGAAATAAATCTTAGTATTCTAGCTCCGCTGAGTCTGCACACAGCTATATGATGGCATTTTTTCAAATGGAAAGATGTCAATCGCATTCTAACTTTTAGAAGGAAATATTGCCTGAAATAACTTTTTGGACACAGTTTTCATGCATATGTTGAGAAATGTTGTGTAGAGATTGGGATGATTACATCTACACTGTGATCTAGTTCACAAAAGGATTTGTTTGGTTTAGCTTAATCTGTGGTATGAAACCGGCATGCGTAGTTAGTAAGCCATGATCTATAGCTTAGAATTTTGAATGAAAACTAATTCTGATTTATGTAATAAACTATGGTTAAGCAAATCATAGTTTACTGTAATATGTGAATTGAGTCATTGCCCGTGAATCTAGTTTGGGTCATGTTGCACTTCACAGTATGAATAACCTACATATTTACAATACTAGGACATTTTCTTTTATATTTATGTCAATGTGTGCTACGTGACAAATGGATGCCAGCAAACAAGGAAGTTGAAAAGTATATGATTTGGATGTGGCCTTCTCCAACCAGATGTGCTCCAGATGCGTGTTGGAGCTACTTCCAGGGATGAAATTGCTGACATGTTTTGCCCTAACTGATATGGAGAGCACCAAATTAAGTAAGACTGGTTTACATCTTGGTGTAAATAATAGAATCAATGAGAGAGAGAAATGCACTCTCGGCTCTCAGCCTTGACAAGATATACAGTAGACAGAGCTGAATGGTAGAACTGAAACACAGAACCACGTTTATTCCTTCTTTTATGGCATGGGGAGTGAGGGAGTAGGCCCACATACTCATACTGTCTGAGAATCTTGTTTGTAAATAGATCTATACTCTAAGCTAAATGTGACTACAGATAATTTAACAGTGGGACCTAGTGGGTGTGATCTGGTCTCCAGTCTATTATGGAGTCTTTTTATTTTGTGCCTCCTTGGATAAAATGCTGTGTCTAGAAGGAGACTGCCTTTTTCTTTGAAGAAATCTTTGTTCTAGGCACACGGACTCTTCTTGTGCATTTCACTGTTTTCTTTTAAAATGTATTAATTTGCAAAAGCAGAAAGTCAAAGCAAGTTTAGCAAGGTTTATTCTTAATTAACTTTTAAAAAACCCTCTAAATAGTATTCAGAAGAGAAAAAGTAGCAGTAATGTGATAAAATTGTAACTTTGAAAAACTGTTTCTTTTGACCTGGGTGAGCAGAAGCTGAGATAGGTGACCTTCTGCTTACTGCTAGATCTCCAATTGATTTGCAGTAGTTCAGTTGAAATTTTGGACTCCTTGCAATTTAACAATACAGGCAATTAAAAGTTCCTTTCCCCACTCCTAGATTATACTGCTGGAATCGCTACTATGAAGTAGATTAGAAGTAAATGTACGTATGCATCTGCATAAGTGAGGGTAGGCCAATAACCTCCAGCCTGGTGCCCTCCAGACATACAGTATTGGAATTCAGCTCCCACGGCGTCTCAGCTAGCATGGCCTTTGGTCAAAAAATCTGGAGGACACCAATTTGAGGAAGGATGATGTAAACAATTGGTTCTAAAACTATATTGTATCTACTCTTGCGGTCTTATATCCTTCCCTGCCATCCTCCGCCAACCTACTATTTTGCATGGGTCTCCAGAGAGTAGACCTGAAGACTGGGGAAAGACACAAAATACAAAGTAGGCTCCATGGACTTGAATTCAATCCATGCATGCTTCAGGCAATCAAATACATGGTCAGTGCTTGGCAATAATTCTTTCTTTCTTTCTTTCTTTCTTTCTTTCTTTCTTTCTTTCTTTCTTTCTTTCTTCCTTCCTTCCTTCCTTCCTTCCTTCCTTCCTTCCTTCCTTCCTTCCTTCCTTCCTTCCTTTCTTTCTTTCTTTCTTTCTTTCTTTCTTTCTTTCTTTCTTTCTTTCTTTCTTTCTTTCTTTCTTTCTTTCTTTCTTTTTCTGCTGACATTTAGAATCCATGTCATCACTGCAAGTTTTTCATCAATCTCTGATGGATTTGATTCTCACTTTGCTTCACAGGGTGCAGGCTGGAACCTAATTTCAAAGTCTTCTATAGTAGTAGTAGTAGTAGTAGTAGTAGTAGTAGTAGTAGTAGTATTCTGCCAAATAGTCTATCAGTATCAAAGTATTCCTCTGGTTGCCCTTGACAACTACCAGAACTGGAAATCTTTAAGCCATCATATTTCATTTAAGGAAGAGTGGGATGTGTAAACTTAGTTCCCAAAAATGTAAACAGACAGATCTGTCTTTTATGTGTCCTGCAGACCTTTAAGGCAGTCCCAGATTTTATTTTATTTTCTTATTTTATGACCATCTCATTCTGTTCTTTGAAGACACAACATATTCTCTCTGTCTCTCTCTGTCTCTGTCTCTCTTTCTCTCTCTCTGTTTTCCTTATATCTGTTACAAATGGATTTTTGTTTTTTCCCAAGAACACTAAACCATTTCAGGTGTAATTTCATTTCTCATCAGAATTACCCTTTTTTCCATACATTAAGTTTCAAAATAGATGTAGATCTGTAAGGGGCCATTCATCCTTCAAAAGTGGAAATACATATATGTTTGTCTAAATAAACAAAGATGATTCTTCCATAGTCTCTTTTCCACTAAGTCTTCAGGTGCTGAAATCCTATTTTTAATCTATAATCCATGTATAGTAAAGAGGTTTAAGAGATGATTGAATATGCTTTAAAGTTACACATTGCAATAATGCTACATAGCCTATATCAAATTATATGAATACCATTATAGATTTAGATATTATTTTATGAAGTATTTGATTAATGGGCAGGGAGATTTTCAGAGCTCTCCGGCTAACCATTTATTACATTAAAGAGAGGTTTATCTTCCATAATATCATTTATTTTCTTCTCCCACCATAATCTGTTAGATCTTGCCACCATAGCACAAGCCCCCTCCCCCCATACAGGTTTGACATACAGAAGTACAATGGAGAAACAACTATGTGATGACATCACAGAGGCCCGATTTTTAACAAAAAGCTTAGTAAAACATAGTTAAGTATAAACCATGGATTTTAGAAAGACAGGCTGATTTTAATAAACTAAGAGAAATAGCAATATGCCCTGGGAAGAAAATCTTAAAGTTAAAAGTGTTGTAGCTGACTGGGACTTCTTGACAAAAAAAATTAAGAATAGTGCAGTTTCAGATCACATCAACATGGAAGAAAATTAAGAGACATCTAAAGAAGCCACTGTTGTTGAATAGGCAGCCTACAATGAAGCTTAGACTAAAGAAACATGCTTATTGAGAATAAAAGGAAGGAACAGCCAAGAAGTCTACAAAAATTCAGATCAGGAAGGCAAGGCCAAAAAATGGGCTAAGGCTAGCAAGAGAAGCAAAATCCAGCAAGATGGGTTTCTTCAGATATGTTGACAGCAAGAGGCAGAGTAAAGAGGTGGTGGGCTCACTACTTACTCCAGCTGGAGAACTCTTGACAGGTGACTAGAAGAAAGCAGAAGAACTTAACTCCTCTTTTGTCTCTGTCTTTGCATCCAAATGACATGATGATTTGGGAACAAATACATCAGAGGACGGTACAGGTAAATTAAGTGTGGTAAAAGATCCCCTAACTAACCCTCTAATTCAAGTCCTCAGGCTCTGATGAAATATACCCTAGAATACTGCAGGAACTGGCTCAAGAGCTGTTACCTCTGAGGAGAAAACTGAGGAGATGCTAGAGGACTGGGGAAACACAAATATGTTCCCCCCTTCAAGAAAAGAAAAAAGTGAATCCCCTAAATTCTTGCCCAGTGAGCCTAACATCAATACTGGAAAAAAATGTTACAGCAGATAATAAAGCAGGCTGTTAGTAAACATCTGAAGATAATGCCATGATTGCTAAGAGTCAGCATTGCTTTTCAAAATAGATCATTTAAGACAAGCCTCATCTTCACTGACAAGGTACCAACTTTAGTGAACAAGGGGAATGCTGCAGATATAATCTGCCTTAATTTCAACAAAGCTTTTGGAAAGGTTCCATGTGATGTTCTCATTGACAAGCTGTAGAAGCTGCTTAGATAGCACTATAGTAAGGTGAATCCACAATTGCTTGGCTAGCTGCATTTAGAGAGTCAGCACTAATGGTCACACACTGAGTTGGGAGCAGCAGCTAGTGGGGTCTTGCAGGGGTCTCTCTAAAGTCAGTATTATTCAACATTGTTATTAATCACCTGGTTAATGAGATTGATGGGCTGTTTATCGAATTCGTTTGCACATGACACAAAATTGGAAGTGTTTCTAATCTAATCTGGACAGGTTGGAAGTCTGAGCTAAGAGGAACAGGATGTTCTTCAGCAGGGAGAAATGTAAGGTATTACTTTTCGGGAGGAAAAATACTTTTCGGGAGGAAAAACTAACATAAAAGATAGTAGTTTCATGGCTTGGAAACACTACATTGGAAAAGGACTTGGGTGTGGTCACTAACAACAAATGGTATATCAGCCAGAAGTGTGAGTCAACTGCTAGAAGGGCTGACACAGTTCTGGTTTTAGAAGGAGCATGTTATATCAAAGATGAGTGAAGTCCTTATTCCCCTCTAATCTGCACTGCTGAGACCATACCTGGAATACTGTATGTGATTCTGAGCATCACATTTCCAGAAGGATATTGACTGATTGGAACAGAACTGGAGAAGGGTGAGAAAGATAATACAAGGACTTGAGGACAACAGCTCTATGTGGATAGGCTGAAGAAACTTGGGATGTTCAGTCTAGAAAAGACAGAGGGGGCACATGATTATCTGTCTTCACGTACATACAAGAATATAATAGGGAAGATGACTAGGAGCTATTTTCTGTTATCACAGAAATAGGACCAGAAATAATGGGCATAAGCTGTAGCTACCAAGATTTTGTTTAAATATAAGGAAATACTTTCTGACAGTAAGACCTGTACCTCAGGGGAACAGTCTACCTATGGAGATTTTTAAAATGAGGCTAGATGGCCACCTCTCAAAGATGGTTCAAATGATTTTTCTGCATGCTTCAGAGAGTTGGACTAGATGATCCTTGAGGTTCCTTCCAGCTCCGCAATTCCAGCCAGCATTTCCCCTTGTCATTAGTTCTGCTGGCTAATGGAGATGGAAATCCTAAACATCCAAAGAGCATGAGGTTGCCAACTCCGTGATACAGGTAGTCGCCAGTTTAAGAACGAGTTCCTTTCCCAAGGTCTGTCCTTAAGTCGAATCGGTAGGAAGCAAAATGGTATGATTCCTAAGGTGAGACATGATTATATAAATCATCATTAGGTGGCACTTGGTTATTTTACAAGGAAGGTTGGAATGAATTTCTTTTTCCTCACTCATAGCAATATGAGTACTGTACTTAAGACAATATGATTCTGATGTATACATTCCGTGATCTATTATTTTGCATTATTTATTTTGTGGTTTAGACTAATGCATTTTTAGACTTGTTTGTATATTACATTTCCTGAGTAGCACTGTCTTAGTCATCTATTTGCAACTATAGGAACAAAGGGAACTTTCTTTGGGTCAGAATTTTTTCTATGGTAATTGGCACTTATCCTCCAAAACCTTAAGCAGAGTTCTCTCCTATTATCAACTACCTGATCTTTTTAAAACTGACAATGAACATGAAGACCCCACTGAGCTATACCCCCTTCCTATGGACTATTTTTTTCCCCCAGGCATCCATACCCATGGTTTTAAGCAAAGACTAGACAACCCTGTAGCCTGTTGGATCATCCTTTGACAGAAAGGTAGTACAGTCTGATGTGACCAGAATGAACATTACATTTAGGCTGACCATATATTTTTTTTACCCCAATGCTGGACAGTCCCAGGATCATCTAAGGAGAATATATATCATAAATAGAAAAATAATTGTAGTGGCAAACAAACTCCAATAATAAGTCAGTATTTACTCACCTAAACTGATAAAACAGAATGACTTCAGACGGGCAAGAAAGGAGTGGGAGCAGGAGCGACTTCAACTTCCTGCCAGCTTCCCCACTGACTTTGCTTGTGGGATGCTGGCAGGGAGCATCAGAAATCACGATCACGTGACTGCGGGGACACTGCAACAGCCACAACTTTGTGAATAAAACTGTTCTGAACATTGTGGAGATTTCAGTTCCACAGAAGTAATGGGTCCTGGATTATTTACGCATTTTTTAAGTTAGCTGATTTTAGGTACCTTGATTCAAAAATTGTTGTGGTATAATGGATCATTTGGGCTAACTTGAGGGTACAAACAGACAAGCAGATAAACACAATGAGTGTTTGAGTAGTATACAGATATGTTAAAACTGTTTATTACTAGAAATCATCCCACTCCCCATCATCATTATGTGTATTCTTTTCCTGGGTATTATCAATAACCACTTCAGTTATTATTAATAACCATATACTACCTATATATTACCTCCAGGATTGGTATGCTAAGCCCCTTGAAGTGGAACTCCGGGAACCCAATAACTCAAGGCCTGCGGAAGGAGCTATGCCAGGGACACCTAAATCAGTGAAGAAGGCATTGTTGGCATCTGACCCCAACCTGAAGAAAAGAACCATCTTGAGTCCTGGGGAATGCAGGTACCAAAAAGTTCAGTATCAGATGGTAGGTAAGTGTAGGAGTGCCAGATTGCAGGAGAGGTCTATTTGAATGAGTTCTTGATCACAAGTAGCCTTTTCTTGCCAGTTAGTTTGAAAGGATTAACAATTGGGATTTCCTACAATATGAAGACAGACGCATAATAGCCTTCACTTTGCTGCCACAATCTCTGCTAACAGCTCAGCTACCCTAATGATGAATCCTGCTTCCCCAGTTCAGTTTTCATGCTTGGGGCCCTGTTTCTCGATTGTCCTGGTGGCTGTGCTGTCTTTGTAGCTATCTCTAACACTGGTTTGTGTTCTTTCTGTCTTTGGAGTGATTTGTTGCAGCCTCTGTTGCTTAACCTTGGTTTTGTTTGCTGGCCCTGCAGTGTCCTAGAACAGGAGGTAGTAATGCCTCTGTCGACCAGTGCTGGGGAAAACAGCAAGATAAGGTCCTGTTTATGAGTTTCCCATAGACAACTAATTGAGCAATAGGACAGTGGGAGCTGGGCTAGATGGGCCTTTGGTCTGGTGTACCCAGCTGTTTTGATCTTTGTGTCAAAGGATCACCACAATTCTGTAGTGCATTAACTAATCTGTATGTTTGTAGCTGCCTGACACCTGGGAATGTGGTTTTTAGAGGTGCCGTAGTTTTAAATTATGCTGTGCACAGAAACAGTTCCTAAAAGGGATTACTGAGAACTGTAGCTCTTCTAACATTATTAATACCTGGTTGGGATACAGAATTGAAAAATGAACTGTTCAGAATCATTAATTCCTGATCCCAGGACAAGAAGAGTATATATCATAAGTAGAAAAATAATTGTAGTGGCAAACAAACTTCAATAATAAGTCAGTATTTACTTACCTAAACTGATAAACAGAATGACTTCAGGTGGGCAAGAAAGGAGTGCATAGGAATGCTTGCATAGAAAGGGGTTATGAAAGGTATAGGGACAGGGATATTAACAATTTGACAAGCAGTTTCCTTAAAACTATACCCCTATAACCCTTATTATTGAAAGTTAGGCCTTGGATTGCTCTTGAATGCTGCCACTGTAGACACATCACATTATCCAGCTGTTTTCATAGGAACATTCTTGGGGGAGGGTGACCTTGGCACTCAGTGTTGGTGTTCTGGAGCTGGCAATTGTTGATGAGATGTTTGAATATTTATGTTGGCTTTTCGTCTCTGTGCATCGCTGGCACCTTTTTGCGTGCTTTTGTTTTGCTAACGATAATACCCTGTTTTATCTTCTGTTATTTCCCATTGCCTTGGTTTGTGCCTCCCAGGGTGACATTTCTGCTGGGGATTAGATGAGAAGCTTTGATGACCGTTTGGTACTTTTCGTGCTTTGAGATGATTCTCATGGAGTCTAGCATAAAAAGCTTTTGCTGTTGATGAGTAGCTGATTGGCCCTCAGAGCAAACAGTTGAACTCTTTATCAGCACCAGAGAGCTCAGAGTTCAGCTGTTTATCAACATTGCTATAGTCTTCAAGGAAACTGTGTCCCAGAAGTCTGGAATCACATTTTGGAGGGCAGGCAGAAAGGCCTGGCTATAGCAACATTTGGCCTTTTCCCCATGGAAATTCAGATGTAATTGAACTGTGCTAGTGGTCACAAACAGAATTTGCAAGTTTCGTAGAATGAGGTTAAAATGTCCAATAGTTCACTAATTGGGTTTAAGTAACTGAATATATTATATTGTTCTAAAAGCTGCAAGTCACTGTTAACATCCAAAAAAGAGAGAACAAGAGAGAGACTCTCTCTCTCTCCACTATTATAGCAGCACAGTCAAAACCATAAAATAAGATTAGTAGTTATCCAAGCTACTGAAGATTTATTTTAACGGAACCCAAAGAGATAGACTATTAAGACATTATGTTAAGAGAAATCCAAATGTCATGTATGGTACAAGCCCGTACATAGAAATATATAGTAGTCTAGAACTGGTTTCTAAGTTGAGTTAAATTCTGTGTCAGATTTTTGGAAATCGAGGCATATTCCCACAATTGGATTAATCATTCTTCCTCTGGGGGAATCATATATCTTTCCGGTAGGAAGCATAGGGTATCCTTGCAGCAGTTTCCATGTGTAATGCTTATTTGCTATACTTTATGGGAATACAAGATTTAGCAATAATAAATAAGAAAATAGCAGATTGGAAAGGAAATCCAACTTTTAGAATCTGTTTCATTCTAGTATAAATAATTTTCCAAAATTGCTGACCTTTACAACATTGTCAACAAATACAGAAATATAGTCTGACCTGATTGTTACATTTCCAACAATTTTTGGAAAATGAGCTATCCATTTTAGCAATCAGTACTTAGGTAATGTACCAGCGACCAAACATCTTATTCCAATTTTCTCTACATATAATGTTTGATGTAAATTTAACCTTTTTCCATTGGAATTCCCATTACTGCATATCAGCTACCGTATCTAGATTCTGCATCCATTTAACCATGCAGTCTTTTACCTGTTCAATTTCTGACTTATATTTCCCTAACTATATGTAAATAAGTCCCAGCAAATGCTCCACTTTTTGTGTTATAAATTCAATTCCATCTCTGTTTCCCTTGTTTTTGTACAGGTAGTCCTTGGGTTATGACCATTCATTCAGCGACCATTCAAAGTTACAACATCACTGAATGAGTAATACTTATGACTGCTCCTCAGAGTTCCAGCCATTGCAGTGTCGCTGTAGTCATGTAATCATGATTTCTGATGTTCTATGCCAGCTTCCCACAAGGGAAGTCAATGGAGAAGCTGGCAGGAAGTCGGAACTCATGGTCATGTGAGGTCCTTGCTTAATAACCCGTGCAGTCCTTGCTTAATGATGGTAATCGGGACTGCCAGAATTGCCATTGCCATAGCACGGTCACATGACATTGCATTTTATGACTGCGTCACTTAGTGACAGCATCACTTAGTGACAGTAGTTCTGGTCCCAATTGCCATCGTAATCCAAGAACTACCCGTACACTACAATTTATTTGAAGGTATTGAAACCAGTTGGGTGGTTCTGGCCATTTCAACGAAAAAGTCTCAACAGATTTTATTGTTTTCTTATTGATAATCAAATCTCGCAGTCTGTAAGATTTGTTGTCTTTCCAATGAGCTAATTTCTTTGCCCTTTCCTGTTCGTGAAAATAAATATTTAGTAACAAAGCAAGAAAGAATAGGTCTGGACTGATCCTTTTCCTGTATTTATTCCAAACTTTTAATATGGTGCTTATGGACTAAGTTAATAGTCCTTGGAGGACTCTTATTAATTTCTGAGAAATCCTGTGACCCTCTAGTAACAGATCATTAGGGTAAGAATAGGAGCAAAGTCAGGTTTATGTCTCTCCATCCCTTCCCATTTGTTTGTCTGTCTGTTTAATTTCTGTCCTGTGCAAGCATAATAGCTCTAGCAATTCCAAGCAGCTTTCTGAAGATCTCTTTCCAATTCTTCCCTCCATCTCATGAGTGTCAAAAACATTTGTGCTTATGCAGTGGACTTAGGGACAGGTTGAACCTTTATTTGGCATTAGAGCATTCTGCTGTTCAGAATTAGCGGGAAGTCCTTCTTGCTATTCCTGAGTGTCTTCATAACACCGAGAATGAAGTCCAAACTTTTTCTTGGAGGGACAGTTAAGGAAATAAAGTTATCAAGGCCAGCCAAACTTCAGACATTTCTGTAAATATCAGGGAAGTGTCAAGCATGCATAAGTATGAAAATTAAGCTCTGGATGCTAATTCACACACAGACTGTAATGGAAGGAATGGGTTGAAAGGCTAGATCTAGTATCTTATAATACTAGATATTATAAGAACCACACTCTTCATACTTCATGCCTAGATCTGCAAACATGGATCTCTAATTCATGCTATCCTTTCCCCTCATTAAGTGAGATCTGACAGAATTGTGTGCATCAAACAATATGCATTCTTAGGTCTATATAGAACTCATTTCTCACACTTCTGCACACCTGCACTATCTACATGATGGTCTTCAACTAGGTGAATTAGGGAATTACTAGATGAAGAGACAGTCCTGATGTTGATAAAGACAAGTTCCCTGGTGATCAAACAATGTTGTGTCCTAGGACCTGTGATTTTCTGAAATTTTAAGATATCCCCATTGTTTCTGTTCCTTCTGCTTCAAGGCAGTTCCTCTTCTGAAACTGACAAGCCATGGAAACAATAAACAAAAACCAAATGGCCTGGAACAGATCATTTTAGATGATCTATTGCTAATTAACTCTGGTCGATTTCACAGTTGCTGATCTTGCTTTGACTACTATACATAGGAGGAGAGTTGCAAAGAGGGGAAGACAGGAAATATCCTTAGATAACCAAAATATCCAGGTATATTTATATTGGAACTAGAAGGGTTGGGAATAGGGATGTGGAAATGTTCCCATTTTTTGCAGGATCCTAACTGGGAGGTGCAAAAGCTATCTGTCTGGGCACTCAGTAAAGTGCTCAAATATCTCTCCTTCCAAAAATACAGTATCCCTTGTCAAAGAATAGAGATGATTTGTCCATTTGTTTCTTAACAAGAAACAAAGCGTCTACATTGAAGCTTCTTCTCTCCTTTGTAGATGAGCCACTTGGACAGAATTTCTATCCACATTCCAAATTTAGGTCTAGACTTTTTTGAGAGAGAGAGAGAGGGAGGGAAAGAGAGGAAAGCCCTCTCATTTGCTTTCATTTTTAATAGATTGCTTGATGGGAAAGTCCAGATAAAGCGTTTGATCCCAATCTGTATTACTGGCAAAACATAAGAGAGCAGCCAAAGTATTTAGTATAAGATCTGAAGAAGACAAAAGAAGGAGGGGCTGATACCTGAGCTGACTTCAGGGCACTCTATCTATTGATTTTTATCTGCCACCGGAGTGACAGTATTTGTAATAATCATCCTGCAAGAATCAGCTGTCAGAGACTTGTTCGCTTCCAGAGATTGTCCTTGCTTGTCAGCTGCTCTAACTTCAATGATGAGTTTCAGGAGGACATAGAAGTAAAGTCTTCAAGTAAAATAATCTACAGTTCATTGAGCCTCATCATTTCAAAGAAAAGGGAGCAGAAAAATAATTTTGCAATCAGGGAAATTGGAACTAGAGCACATTCATCGTGATGCTAGCAAGAAAGTAACTTTCCCTGGCAGAAAATAAACAAGAAGGCTTTTGTTCTGAGGATGTTGAGGTAGGTAAGTAAGTAGAGGGATTTCCTTAATTCCATTTACCCATTATTAGCTTTGGGTCTTTGTGGTTTGTCTTTGCTGCTGTTTATAGCTTGTTGCAAATGTGCCTTAATTCTTTTAAGCTTGAAAGCTTTTCCAAACAGCTCAGATCAACTCTTTGTCTGGGTTGAAAAAGTGAGATAAACACGAATAATATAAAAACAATAAAACTAAACTGCTATTTTCTGGGTCTGAAGTTACATTTCTCTTGGCAATTACCTGAGAGTGAACTCCACTAAGCTCATCTTGGAACTGAAAAACCATGCATAACTTTGCACTGTCTGTGACTCTTTCTGAAGGTCAGATGCTCAAAATACTGTGTGTTGTCTAGAGTCAATGTTAATGGAACCTGTTTTAGCTTTAAGCATTTTATATAAATTGTTTCCTTCTTATCATTAGTACTACAAAATAGATACATACACACCCTTGCAAGTGTATTCTGCCTAGTGCTACTCAGAAACTGAGGCCCAGTTCATACGTTACTGCAGTGCTTCCCAAACCTGGGTAAATTACCCAGAATTGGGTAAAAGTGATTTTTCTTTGGGTTATGACACACAAATCCATTACCCATCACAACGGGGACATTTAAATTGACTTAAAGATTGCCATGTGTACTAAAATATATTCAAAAATCTCCCAAACTATTCCTATTAAGATGAAAATCGATGAAATTACTAATGGTAATTTGTTGAAATGACATAAAGATCATTCAGTTATATTGTTTTTATAATACAGGTAGTCCTCGAGTTACGACCATTCATTCAGCAACCGTTCAAAATTACGATGGTGTTGAAGAAAGGGACTTACGATTGGTCCTCGAAGTTCCAGCTGTTACAGCACCCCTGCGGTCACGTGAACAAAATTCAGGCACTTGGCAACCAGCTCGCACTTATGACCAGTTGCAGCGACCTGTGGTTATGTGATCACCATTTGAAACCTTCCCTGCCAGCTTCTCACAAGCCAAGTTAATGCGGAAGCTGGCAAGGGAGGTCATAAATCACTCAGGTAGTCTCTTCCATCCACCCCAGCCTTTCTTTGTTTGCACGTACCGCACCCTCCTTCTAATAAGCAGTTTTGGGTAATGAAGGAAAAAGTTTGGGAAGCACTGTGTTACTGAGTTGGGAAGGAAACCTGGGAGAAAAAATAGCAATATTCTCTAGGGTAGGATGGGTTTTGTTTTTGTTTTTGTTTTGGTGCCTTTGAGGCAGTGTTGACTCCTGGAGACCGCTTGGACTAGTCCCTGTATTTTTCTTGGCAAGATTTTCAGGAGTGGTTTGCCCTTGCTTCCTTCCTAGGGCTCAGAGAGAGTGACTGGCTCAAGGTCACACAGCTGGCTTTGTCCCTAAGGCAGGACTAGAACTCACGGTCTCCCAGTTTTTAGCCTGGTGCCTTTATCTACTACACCAAACTAGTTCTCATTCTATAGGAATATCCGCACATGAATCAGTGAGCAGTGATCTGGGCTTACCATGAAATTGGTGTTTCTAGTTTTTATTGAACCTTAGGCAAAAATTGAATTAAATCCCTGAGAAGCAGTTTTGGGAAACTACAACATCAGTTCCAACTGTATGTATATCTGCTGAATATACTCCTGTAGCTCTTAGTCTCCTGGCTGCAAAGTACCACCAACAGGATGACAATTGTTCATGGCCTGATATCTTAGAACCAGATGTGATGCACCGGCCATGCCTTGCTCCCACCCTTCATATTCTAAGTGGAAGAACTTTTCACATCAGCCATGAGAGGACTTGAGCTGCCTTGCAGCTTCAAATACATCTGGAATCCATTGATCCGAACTTGAAGTATGTGGAGGTTGCTTTAGGGATGGGGCAGGGACAGTGTGATATCATCTTATATACATAATAGAGAGGGATGATCCAAAAGGCCCTTTGAATATAGATTTGCAGTAGATTTTTTTTCTTTCTGAATGGACCAGGATAATTACCTGTATAATTTTTAGAACAGGACCCAGAAATAGCCCTTCATCTCAACTTCTTTGTTGTTGACACAGGGATTTTACCAAATGCTGAGCTACTATGTAACTTTCCTGAGATAATTAGGAACATTGGACATAGTCCAGTGTGGTAGGAGCTGCTGGTTAATCTCTACTGCAATATTTCTTGTATCCGAAAAGAATTATTGTGATGTATTTCATGGAGTTGTTCCTAGCAGGGTCTTGATAAAAAGAACAGAGCTCTTTGGTTATATAAACATAACTGCTTTTCTTCTCCTGGATCTATTCTTATTCTATGCTAGCAATTCTCTAATACATAATCACAGAAACTGGCTATGTTATTCTGAAATATAATGGATACCAGAAATAGATAATGGCGCTCTTTGGTTAGACAAATCTCTGCTTAATTAGATTAAATATGCCCTATCTTGCATATTTCTGCATGACCCGGCCTTATACGGCCCTTTCATTTCTTGAGGATATTTTGAGCAGGCTTGTCTTAAGATAGTTTCCCATTTTGGATACAACAGGAAACTAACTATAGTTTACTATCTTGGTTTGTTTTGAATCTTTTAACACTTTCCCAATTAAATTATGGTTCATCATGGAACACTTCTTGGGTTAATCTTGGCATGTTGAGAAAGTAGAAGGGAAGGGATAGCATTAGAATAGAATGCATGGGCACAAAGGATAGTGTGTGGTTAAAAGCGGGTTGCTCAAGAATTCCTTAATTTTTAAGATTTCTGCTTGACTACATGATTGTGATTGTCAACAGTTAATCTAGTGGAACTCATAAATTATACAGGGAGACACTTGCCTAAAAGTCCATTATAAGCTATGATGACATCATATGAATTGTGATATCATTACAGTTTGTGGATATCATGCATGACATAACTGATGCAAATTACATAAGTCATGTCATTTGTGCCATGATTTACATGTGTCCCTTGCCTCCCCTTGACACTCTCTGCAGATGGCTACTGACGCTCAAGAGTACAAGCAATTGATCTACACTGATTCTGTTGGGACATATAATGCAATTTTTTTAAAAAGTACTTCTGACTTATCAGAGTTGAGTGACCATTTCTGCTTGATTCCTCCTATCAAAGGGATTTACTAAATAAACCAGAAGGCCTCCATTTATGGGTCTTTAACTGTGAGCTGAGATTCCTGGCTTGTTCCTGTCCAAACCAACCAAAATCAGAAGCCAAGATCAAATCCTACTTTATGAATTGTTATGAGAGAAAGAACAAAGGAAGGAGAACAGGCTTCCTGGTTTGCTTGCCCAGTCTCATGGGCAGGAAGAATCAAATGTGAGCAATCCAGAAACACGTAGCAGCCTGTTTGTTTGTTCTTCATAATAACTGGATGTTGTGTGAATTGCTGAGGTTCAGTTGTAACTAGAGACAAAAAGAATTGTTGCATTAACAACAATTGTTGTTAATATAGAAAGGAACAGTTTTGGGGAGAAATTTTTAAAAATGATTCTGTCAGTGGTTTTTCTTAAGCCATCAAATCTTCTAACAAAACTTAAAAATTCATATCGCTGACCAAGAAATACTTAGAAAGATGCTTCTTAGACTAAAACAGAATAATTATCCACGTGTTGGTAGTGAAGCCCTTGGGCTACTGGTTTATGAACTCAGACCAAAAAAAAAAAAAGTAATGGGGCGTTGTTTGGGATTACAGAAGACAACACAGCTGCAAAATATTGATGCTTGAGGCAAAACAGGAACTCCTCTGAGGCAACTGCTAGCATGTAGGAGTTTAGAAAAGTTGGTCATAAGAGGGTATAACCTTAAAGGGAAAGGAATGAGTCTGGAAATTCAGGTCCTTTAAGATGATGAAGCATTTGTAAATAGCCAACCAGTAAAAGATGGAATTACCGATAGGCTTTTAATTAAATCCCAAAAACAAAAGACAATGGCTGTATCATAGGGCTGGCTCATCTACTCACTCTTGGCCAGGATTAATTCCATGGCAGAGAGATTAAGAAACTGGTGCATCTTATGCTTTCTACAGTGTATATAAGGCACATATATGAGCTAAGCATCAAACCAAGCTCCCTGAGTCTGGTGCCCTCCAGATATGTTGGAATTGGCTGGGGATTTGGATTATAATAGGACGATTCTGGGAGGAGTTGTCCTCTGAAAGGGACCAAGTTTGGGAAGATTGATTCCAACCTAGTATTCACTTGTACAACATTTCTTTCCATTGGATCAAAGATGCAAGGAGATATTTAATGAATGGAGAAGATTGTGCCTATAGATGCTTTTGTTGCTATGACCATATTCCTGCTCCTTTTATTGTTGAAACATTAAGGCTACATTAAGGCTACTTGATCATTAGAGAGAGAGAGAGCAGAAAAGTATGGCTCACTTGGGGCCAGAGGGGACCGCAGAATGACAAAAGCATTGTGGTGCTGTTGTGCTGCAAGCTCTGTCCCTTTTGCACATGAATGCAGTGTTATAACACATGTACAAAAGGGGTGGAGCTTTTATCATACTGCTACAATACTGCTCTCATCATTTGATTTCCCCTGCAGATACCTCTGCATTTTGGTGGAGACCTAAGTAAGGATTTAACAACGTTTAAGGTCATGCATTCACACTATAGCCTTCCTCTCATCCCTAGCCCAAAGCCAGGGCCAACTAACTTTGTCTTTTTCTGATTCAGTGTGGGTGAAGTAGTGTTCTCCATCTTCTCCTGACACACAAGCCAGCCTTCTTATTAATCTATGCTTCAATAGTGACTGAGCTGATGATTCAGCAGGAGGTACATCAGCAGCAGCTCAGTGAGGATTCAGCCTAGCTCCTGTTGGCCATTTTCATTAGGCAGTCTTCACCACCCAGAGTGACTTGACTGTCTGCTGGGCATTTCTTTCTACATGTATTTACACATGTAGAAAAAAAAAATCCTCCCTGACTGGAAGGCCACTCAGCAGGGGACTTTGGCTGCTGACAATTCATGCAGCATGCTGGACTGTTTGCAACACGAGCACACTGTCCAGTGGTCTGCCTTTCAGCCCCATTCCATCCAATGGATCACCTGTAATATTTGATACATGTAGTTTAGGCTTTGCAGATAATCCATCACATGAAGAAGGGTAAATCAGGAGGAGTGCCCCAACCCAATCTACAGATTAGACTAGAACAGATCACTAAAACTACCAGTCTACCAATTGCTAAAACTCACCTCTTCCTAAATTCCAGCCCACACCCACATTAGGGAGTGCAACTAGTAAATGTTTCTGCTGCCAGCAGGGAAATCCATTAATCACTGCACCTTAACATGCCCTGCAATAAAGTATTAGAGCAACACTGACCTCGTAAACAAGGCAGAGTAGAACTTGGACATGTAACAGAGAAAATTTATGCTAGCATATCTTGTGCCAACTCAGCATGTATGCCCTAACTCTAACCCTGTATTTTTTAACTGGACTTGCCATCCTTTCATACATGATGGCTGGGTTCATACAACATGTTGAGTCTAAATCAATCACAATAAAGCTTAGTCCAATAAGGAGAATTAGGCCACATTCTCTTGTGCACTTAAACTTGGTTCATTCATCCTGCTAAGTCTCAATGGGATTTGTTAGATTTTGGGTTAGCATATCGTGTGAATCCAACCAAAAGGTCACCCTGCATTTTCCAACAAACTGTCTTCATTAGAACAATCTAATGTAGAAAAAAAAAATTAAGCGATGTAATTGTTAAAGCATTGTGAGTCAGAAATTCTTCCAGATAAAGCTCTTGACATGAAGGTGAGGATTCTGGAGGAAAAGTAGTTTTCATCCATCTTCTCTGTTGATGGTCAAGGAACAAGAAAGGAAAGCAGGATTCTGAAAATGGACAACTGGCTAAGAAGATGGTGTTTGCAAGAAAAAATTGGATTCCTAGACCATAATCCACATCACCAGTGTAATGGATTCTCAGGAAGAGGTGAGATACAAAGAACAAAGCAACTAGTTAAGATTTAAACTAAATCAGGCAGAGGAGGGAGACAGAGACACAAACTCTCCATGTTTTCCACAAGAGTATAATGCGAGATCTTGCCAAATTCTTTACTTTGATCAAGATATACTATATCCAGAGCATTTCCTTGGTCTACCAAACTAGTTATTCTGTCATAAGTCAATCTAAAATGACTTGTTCTTGATAAATGTGTTAGTTCTTGATAAAGGTACCCTTCTTTTCAAAGTTCTAGCACCTTATCCAGTATAGACATTGAACTAACTAGTCTGTAGCTTCTCAGGCCCTTCCTCTTCCCCATTTTGAATATGAGGACTCATCTCACCAGTTTTCTCTTCTGCAGGCCTCTAGCAGTTTGATTCCTCACCAGCCTTGTTTAACCTGTACTACTTCAGTATCAGCCTCCTTTTTGCTTCTCTCATCCTTAGCTGGTCTGGTATTATGATAATGTACTCTCCCTTCTCAATAAATCATGGCAGATTTACCATGGTATAAACTGACATATTTCACTGACCATTTTGGGACAGCACTGTCAAGTGACCCCTTGGGAAATAGTATCAACCGAGTATCTGTGGACCACTTTAGGCTGGTGCAGGTATGTCCCATCTCTTCTGGACACCCTGAGCACTGTTCTTCACATTACTCTGCTGTGGGTGATGAGAAAGTCTAGTTCTTTGGAAGGAAGCTTTTTCCTGTATACGTCAGGGCTCTAAGCTGATTCCTGGCTCAGAAACCTGGATCAGCCCAGGTCAAATAACAGCTGAAGAGTAGGAGAGTGTGTGTATGTGAGAAGTAGGAGAAAAAGAGCTAGCTCCCTCTCTGTCCCTTCACGGCAACACACACACTCAATCCCTGTCAGCTGTTGTTTGGGCTACTTTTGAATGCAGGTTTTACTGCCGTTCTAGAAAAGCTGTAAACTCATGTTCAAAAGTAGCCTGAACAATAGCTGACAGGCAGGATGATTGAACAATGAAGCAGAAAAGAGCTGGTTTACACTACCCACCCATCACACCAGACGGCTGATTCCCAGGTTGGGAAAGTGGTAGGTAAAGGGGGGGGGGGAGTTCTGATAGCTAAACTTGTGGGTTTATCCATCTGTCAAAACCACAGGCAGTCACAGTAGTGCTGTGATTAGCAGATTGTTTTCCTGGTGCCTGGTGATATTGAAAAAGGGTGTGGGTGGGTGGTGATAGAGATGGATGGGGAGGAAATGCAGGCTTCCTTGCATGGGAAATAAGGATACTGTCCTTCAGCTGCAAGCCAGAACAGAATTGGGAATAATAGAAGTGAATACGTGTAGCTCGCATATTCAGAATCCCAAGGACTCCACAGAATTGGGGTTGGCAATGAGGTCAGCAAAATCTATGCTGGCTTAATTTTCTATGGACTGATAGAAGAGAACCCTTAGCATTTTACACTTACCAAAAAATTGTGTGGTGGATGCCTTATCAGAAATAGATAGATGCCTTATCTATTATCTTATTTTGCATCATATATTTATAGAGCATCCCCCATATTGTGTACACATTTTCCTGTGTGAATTTAGGTAAATAATATTCTACTTTGTTTGACTGATGAATGAATGTGTAAAAGATTCTTAAACCCTCTCAAGTCTCACATACAATAATACCTAAAACAGTTTGTAACTTTTTTTTTTTCTGATTGAGGCTGCCTGTTATTTTTTACTTCTGACTTTTTTTCCTTATGGGAGCTTTAAATACTATATGATGTGTACTCACACAGATTTATAAAATAGCAAAATCTGTATGGTTTATGTGATTCCCCCTCTCTTCTTCCAGCACTTAAGAAATCCAAAATATTTGCTTCCAAATTCTGGTTTGTTGTATCTAATTCTTGAAGTTATAATTTAGCAGTATGTGTTAGCCATGGATGTTTCTGATGTCTTCTTTTTCTTTATCAACCCTGGGAGGAATAAACTGGAAAAGCTTGTTTGTTTGTTTTTCCTTTTAACTGTGATGTATCATTGGGTACAAATGCAACTTTTTAACAATAGCTTAGGAAATCAGCAGAAGTGGAAAACTATGAAGTTGACTTGTTTCACTGACTCACGAATGGAGGAGCTATGGCTTCAACACCGATTGGAGAACCAGTGACCTATAGATGTTGCTGAATCACAACTTCCAGTGGCCCACACCTCTGGATTTTTCCAGGAAAATTCTGGAGCATCACAAGTTCCCCAACCTTCCCCTAACCTATTGTTAAGCTTATCTATAATTATCCAGATTTTGGCAATGGCCTGCAAGTCCCTTTCCTCCCTGATTGATATCCCAATCACAATTGTAATGGTTCTCCAACTATGATTTCCTTCCTTTTTTTGATGAACAACAACAAAAAACCCCTAGTCACCATACACAAGGTAATAAAAAACATATTTCCTCTCCAGCTCCTTTTTAACTAGTCATAAACTTACATGCAAGGCTGGGTTCATACAACGTAGTGACTTATAATATGGTGATTGTTATGATCATTGATCAAGACTCCCTTAAGTAACACTCAGATCCTGGTGTCACATCCATGTGATGTTCCTGGCAACAATACAGAAGTGGTTTGCCATTGTCTTCTGGAGCTTATATTTTTTGCTTTTTGTTTACTTCCTAGTGTAGCCTACAATCCAGGGATTTCCTGTATCTCTCATCCAAGTTCAGCCAAGATGTTGCCATCAAGCAGGGTAGGATATTGTATCCACCTAACCAACTGTGGCTGATTCACTAACCCACAATTAACAAATCATGCCGTAGTGTGTTGTAAGAACACATTAATGAGCATATAAAACAGAACAAGGCTCTGGAGATGCAGCTGTATGAGCAGTTCTGCTTTGTAGCTGCTCCAGAATGCAGAAGAGGGAGCCAGCCATTGGCTAGCTCTCTTTCCAAGCTTCAATGGAAGAGCACAAAGCATGATATGCCTGAACCACAGTGCAGACATCATGCTAAGCCTAATCACATGCGGTGGCTCAGGAGGCACATGGGAGTGCAGTAATGAGTAATTATAATTAGTTAAAATGGAATGAAAAGCTTTGATCTCCCATTTATAGTCTGCTAGAGAAAAAAAGGAGACAGATCATGAGCTCAAGTCTTTTTATGTACAGGTAGCTCACAGTTAGTGCAAGGTCGAATAATGCAATATTTGATTTAGTGTGAATTATAAATTGATACCAGGTCGCGTTTACTGCGGCCCATAATTCAGTTAATGTGAGGCTATTGCATGTGCAATTGAGGCTTGTACATGTGCAGTTGCAGTTGGGGTTTTAGACACTGCTCATCTTCGTGTGTGCAAAATGGAGAAAAGGAATACAGTACAAGTTTAAAAAAGAAGAGGCTCGTTATTACGGTAGAGCACAAATGTGATGTAATTGAACAACATGAATGTGGTCACAGCAAGGCTAAAGAGATGTGGGAATGCCTGAATCTATGACAGAATTTTTGTTGTTGTTACTTTGCCTTCCATAACTACTCTGTGACTTTGTTAATCATAAACATCCTTTACTGTAATATTTCATTAATATACATATAAACATTGTTTAAAATTTTTCATTGCCTGTCACTGAGCTGGAACCAATTACCGTGTTTTCTATAGAAGTATCACTTCAAATAGTGCAAATCTGAATAACGCGACTATTTCATGGGATTCTTAACTGCACTAATCGAGACCTACCTGTCAGCCTAAGTCATAATTCAAAATGACATAAAATCCAGTTTTAACCTGGCTTATAGGTTGTTTCAGTAACCATTGTTAATGCTAACCATAGGTCATGGTTTAGACCAGTGTTGTCCAAACTTGGCCACTTTAAGATGAGTGGACTTCAACTCCCAGAATTCCCCAGCCAGCCAGAATTCTGGGAGTTGAAGTCCACTCATCTTAAAGTGACCAAGTTTGGACAACACTGGTTTAGACAAAACAAACACCATTAATGAGAATGGTCGAAAACATGGTGACTTTTTGTCCGGTCTCCAAATCTGCGATCAGAGGGGCAACTTCTCCCCGACAAACAGTGAAGCCAGCCGAACTTTGGAGCATGGCAGCACAATGAGCCGTGGGAACCCATGCTGTGGATTGCATTAACCGACCAATTTTCCAAATGTGATGGGTGGTGTCAATTGCCCTTTTCCAGGGTAGAAGGATACACACAAGGGAGGACTGTTTCTTCTGTTGGCTGCAGTTTCAATTAAGTATGCTTATTGGCTGGCTTGCAATGAGTTCTTGGCTGGCACAGAGAATATGTTGTGACACATTCTTCTGTGGGCATTGGATGCCAGTCAAGGGAGGGAAAGGGGACCCACTGACACCCTGGCACTCCCAACTGCTTAGTTGAATAATTAGAGCTGGCTCCTATCAGAGGCTGTATTTAGGAAGCAGTAAAAAATCTCTCTCTCTCTCTCTCTCTCTCTCTCTCTCGTCTGTTTGTTTGTTTGTTTGTGGGGAGGAAAGAAAATTATTTTATTTATTTTACGAGTTACCCGATGTGGAGGACTGCAGAAAATGCTTTTCCAAAGAGCCCTAGGCCAGGGCAACAGGAGGTCACGGTATGTAAATAACCTTACACAGGGGGCTACCGCCCGAATTAGCCCAGCGCAGGGGCGGAAGCGGAGAAGCCCTAAATCACTCTGGGAGGGTCGGTGCCCGCCTTGTTCTCCGCCCTCCGCGGTGTCTGCAGCTGCCCGAGTTGGCAGCGGGCAGCACCAGCGTCGTCCGACGGTGAGCGATTGCTTCGTTCGCCGGAGCGCGGCCCGAGTCAGGGCGTCAGGAGCCCCAAGCCGCGGGCGACGCTTCTGTCCTGGCCGAGCCGCTCGAGCGAGCGACCGTGGCCAGTTGCCAAAAGCCCCGGGACGAGCCGCGCCCGATGGTCCGCGAGCGAGCGGCTCTCCTTGGCTGGCAGCGGTGCGCGAGCCCCCTCGCGGCGCTCCTCCCTCCCTCCCCCCAGCCCCCTCCCTCTCCTCCAGGCAAGGTAAGAGCGGCGGCGCCTTCTGGCTTTGCAAATGCCGGGGATGAAGCGCGCAGCGGAAACTCAGACAGGTTAACCGGGGGAGCAGTCCTGGCTGTGGTGCTGGGGGCAGCTGCCAGGCGTAGGCTGGGTGCTGGCGGGCAGGTCGCGAAGTTGCGCGTGCTTTCTTTTGCGGATTGGTGGATGGATTGACCGGTACCCCCGGGAGTAAGTTGCAGCAGGAACGAGAGACGAGAGGAGAGGAGGTTGAAGTCGTGCATTTTTTGTTTATTTATTTTTTTACACAGAAGTAAGTCGGCTCAAATGCAGCGCGGGGTTCTAACTTCAAAGTCCGGGATGTTTTTTTCCCTTCTGATTGTTCTGAAATCGTTCGCGGTTTTGGGGAGAACTTTGAGAGTGAGAGCAATTTATCTACCTATTTATGCAACGCAGTCTGTGTACATCATCTTTAATGCTAGTTTGGGAGTCAGTTTGGTCTAGTGGTTAAGGCGCTGGACCTGAGTTCTAGTCCTGCCTTCGGCACAGAAGCCAATTGGGTGTCTTTGGGCGACAGCCTCTCTCAGTCCTAGGAAGCAGGCAAGGGAGAACCACTTCTGAAAATGTTGCCTGCAAAATTGCAGGGACTCCTTCAGGAGTCAAAGAAACAACAAAATAAAAAGCTAGTTCAGCTGATGCCTGCCTATGCATGCCTGCCCCAATGTCCCACTAAGACTATTGGGTGAAATATCCAGAAAACTACAGGATCAAACCCTAAAGCTTCCAGTTCAGTTACTGAAAGGTTTGAATGCTGAAAAGATGTTCTCCTGCCTTTGGTTGGACGTTTTTGGAGCAAAAATGGAGAGTATATATTAAGGGCTGTGTGCATAGAAATTGTGCATACTTTTCCCAAAGTGATTACCACAAAGATTGATGTGGGATGGTAGGTGAACTATGATGACTAATAATGAGAAAAGACTCTTGTGCTGGAGTGAGCTGGTCGTTTGATATATGAAGAGAAAGATACATTTTTGGTTGTTGGTAGAACAACTCATTTAAAGATATTCTGAGTTTTTAAAAATATACTAGGAATGTGATATAACGGCACAGGGCTGATATGAGTCATTTTAATAACTGACATTTTTTTCCTGACTGTACTCACATATTGCATACTTTACTGTTGGGATAATTGGCTAGGTATTTGTAACAAGCCAAAACGGGTTTGATGAAATGGTGTTTTAAATTTGGTTTCAGGATTTATAATGCGTACTGTATGATTCACTGGTGCGATCCCTAATATTGTGCTCTACCTACAATAGAAACTCTTAAGTCACTGCAACAATCAGTTTTTCCTGCCTTTCTTTGTTTTTCCTGTGTCAGATTTTAGATTATAATGTCCTTGGGAGTTGTTCTGGGGTGGGTTTTTATTTATTTATTTATTTTTTGGTACCCCATAAAGCTTCATAGCAATGTATGGCATGGTAGAAACAGCATGGCATTGATGTTCATGCTCAGTACTTTCACTGTGCCTTTTCTCTCATTCCCCTCCCCCAAACACCCAAGATTCTGCATTTCCAGTGTATCCCATGCACCACTTATCCAGGAAGCTTGTTCGCACAAGCTGGACTTCATGTCTGTGTTTTTGCAACTTTAATAGTGATTAACGTGACCAAAATTATCCTTCCATTTGGGAGAGGTTAATAAAGGAGATATTTGCTTAATTAATTGCCAACTGTTGTATGTGTAAGAGTGCCTTTAAAAAATGTACCAAAAAAAAAAGTTACTATGGTAGCTGGGATGTGATGGAATTTTCCTATTAAGTCTCCTAGCTGATTTTTTTTCCTTTGTAGACCCAACTGGCACTGAAATCTGAATATACAAAGCATTCCTCTATGACGGACAAGCTTAAAAAAATAAACCCTTAAACTTCTCTAATTTCTATACTTGGTACTAATTAATTTCTGTTCTTGTCACCCCTTTATCATATTGTGCCCAGATTGCTTCTTTGTTTCAATAAAATGGTCTATGTAGCCTCGCTATTATTTTGAATCAGGCTCTCTCAAAGATAGGTCTTTGGGAGAGAGATAGTCCTCTAAATCACTTGGTTTGGAAAGTTGGTAAAGAGGAAGGAGAAGTGGGGTGTCTTGTGGCTCTGCCAATCACTTTGTTCTCTTTATTTGTTTGGTCAAAGAATGAATAGCAGGTTGTGTTTGTTCTAGAGGGTAGGAAGAAAGAGGAGAAGAACCCACTTCTCTGGCTATGATTCACCCTGAACTCTCTCTCTTTCTCTCTCTCTTCTTTTATGAAGAACTGATGCAAATCTTAAGCTGCCAGACAACAGAAAGGGTTTAGGGAGCCATTGTGAACTGTTGATGCTAAAACAATACTTTGAAGATAAGGAGACTTGGAATTATCATGATTTTAAAGCAAGATTGAAAACTGCCTTGGATGCCATAGTGAACATGATCTGTCAACCTCACCTTCATTATTGGGGCAAATAGGATATGTGTAAGGAGAATGGGCAGGAAAAAATCCTGAACCCAATCCAGATCAAATTTGAGCATGTTTAAGTAGCACATATTCCAATAGGAGACATTTAACTATTACTGTAATTCGGACACTTAAATCCTTTTGCCTTGATTGTACCCCCCAAACATTCCAGTGTTCCTGACAACATTCTTTTCCTGATTTAATTGGATGAGTTAATAAAAACATGGTCTGAGTACACCAATAAGCCACTTTTAGTTGGATTCATTATTTTTCTTTCTCTCTTGTCCGTCCCCCTCTGAAAGTCCATTCTTTCAAAAGGTATTTAGGTTTACTGAAAGTTAGTTGGCTGGAAAAGTTCACATAGCGTATCCATGACAACTCTCAGAAATCAGGGTAACTGAATGGTTTGAGAACAATGGATGGACTCACCATGCAGAAGAAAAGAAAGAAGTCTGTCTAGGGATGCAGAAGGAGACCACAGGCTGCACTGTTATTGTTTATGATTTATAAATTTATTATTTAGAACTGTGGAAGGATGAAGTACTGCTGTATGTTGCCAAGAGGATAACATGGACATGAATTCATCTGGAGTTGAGGTGGCCTCGAAGGATATTTTCCTTGTATTATCACTACATTATATAAAAAACAAATCTTTTAGGAACTTTTGTTAAGATGGCTATTCTAACTTTATTTACTTAGAAGTGAAATAACAAAGCCTTAAAGGTTATAGAATTTTGGCAAAAGCTTTACTGGCCTAGATCCCACTCATTCTGTCTGTATCTGGGACATATCACTTTATACCACAGGTAAGAGCCGATTTTCTTTTTCTTCTCTCAGCAAGCTTTGGTAGAGTCCTACTGGCTATATAGGGTAGGATCTAATAGAATGTCTGGAGGCTATTCTCACATTTCAGGTAAGACTGCAGTCTGGTGCCAACGTGACCTAACTCCCAACCACATGTTTTTCTCAATAATTTCCCCTGCTGGATTTACAACTATTTTGCCTATGAACAGTTCTTGGAAATTGGAAAGCATGTACACTATTTTGAAAATCCTTCAGTTAATTGAATGTGGCTTTTGAATTTTTTTCGTTGGTCAATTAAATGATGTCAGGTATGCAATGTGATACCTGTCAAATTCCTTTACCTGCTGATTTTTTAAAGAAAGATTCTTGTAATGTACAAAATAATTAAACAGGAGGCTGGACTGCTGGATGGCAAAGCCCCAGCCTTGTGCATCTCCTTCATTTCCAAGAATGCTCTTGAAATACAGTGGTACCTTGGTTCATGAACGCTTCTGTTCACAAGCAATTTGGTTCATGAACAGCTCCGTTTGCAAAATTTTGCCTCCGTTTGCGAACGCCGGATCGGGTTACGAACAGGATCCGCGGCCATTTTCCCTCCTGTGACACGTGGTCGCGGCTTCCTGTAGGGAGGGGGACTCTCCCTCCAACCAGTAACCACCTCCCCACCCGCCTTCCTGTCCTCCACGCCAGAAGTCGCGTCGAGCAAGGTTAGTGTTCTCTCTCTTCGTACTGTATTTTGTTTCATATTTTTGCGGTTTAAAAAAAACAAACACATATGGTTCAGAACGGATTAACCGTAATTACATTGAACCTTATGGGGAAATTTGATTCGGGACGCGATCAAAAATCGGTTGGCGACCAAATTTGGAGGGGTCAGAACGGATTAACCGTATTTACATTGAACCTTATGGGAAAATTTGATTCGGTTCACGACCAATTTGGTTTGCGACCAGAGTCGCGGAACGAATTAAGTTCGTGAACCGAGGTACCACTGTACATTTGTGGGAAATCTAAAGGGCAGATGGCTATATCCCTGTTTTTCACCCTGTGTGACCCCCCTCAAAAGACCAAGATAAGCTGGGATAAGACTTAACATCTCTGGAGTGCTTGAGTTTGAGTGGCAGGAAGCAACTCTTACCTGTTTATCTTATGAACAATAAGTATTTTATAATTGGCAGAGCCAAAACTGTGCTAACCATTTTTTGAGAGGAGCTATGACAGGTTCTCATCATTCCAAATGTATTCAGCATTCCAAGATTTTTGCCTACCCCTGGATTGCCCCTTTAGTTGAAGTAAGTCCAATTATAAACAGTGTACTTCAGATTATTCTGACCAGAATTTCAGAACTGTTGGGCTAAACCTGTGATGGCTAAATTCTCAACAAATTAGAGCCCTGACAGATGAAGAGTATTTTGGCTATGGTAGCTACAGTTTATCAAATCGTTCAGCCATGTGAACTCATCAAGGGGCTATAGCAGCTTCCTAGGGGGAACAAATAATATCTGGGGCTTTTAAGTTTAGAAGGAAGACAATTAAGAGGATGTGATAGAAATATATAAAATCACATAAAAAGTAGGTTGATCCCAAAGTCATCCAGTGAAGCTTAAAGGTGATCGGTTCAGCACAGACAAAAGAAACCACTTCTTCATTTGAACAATTGTGGACTTCACTAAGATAGGATGGGACAATAGCTGACAAGTTAGCTGGCTTTAATAGGTCATTAGACAGATTCATAGAGAATATTGCTATCAACAGTTGCTAATCATGATAGCTGTATGTTACAGAGGCAGTATGTGGGAGGGAGATGTACTATCATGCTCAGTTTTGAGTCTTCTCTGGTTGACTACTGTGAGAACACAGGGCCGGACTAGGCAGGAATACACCTGCTTAACGCTCTTTTTTCCACATCATACTCTGGGCTTGACCCCTCATGTTGAAAGATTAATCAGCCTTTCTGCAGATAATTTGGATATGTTAATGGATGATGTTCTTTTCAAGGAAAATGGAAGTGCAGTTCCTTTTCTTCAAGCGAAACCAATTTTCAGGTCAATAGTATCAAAAGCAGTAAATCATGGATTTCATTCTTCTCTGCAGGCTATTATTATGTTTTTTTTATAATTAACCTGGCAGGAAAATATCTTTCCAAGTATTATTGTTTAAGCAGAAAATATATGAACCGAGTTTAAATTTTGTTGGAATGACCTGGGAAACCTCTAACTTTACGAGTGGTGCAGCACTTTGGATCTGAGATAAAAAAAGGTGCTTCTGAGCACACAGTTTCAGCTACAGTACTCTTTAAAGTGGCTGCATCTTTTTCTAGGATCATAAGACTCCCCTTCACAGTATGATCTCTGGAAAAGCCAGGTTTTATATAAAGAGAAGTGAGACATGCGCAGTCCTGCACATTTTTCGCCTTTGAATATGAGGCATTGTAGCGTTCCAGTATCATTTATTGTCAGGCCATTCAAGAAGTAAAAAGCATTTACCTTTTCATTAAAGGGTATGATCCTAAATAATTTTATTAGGAAATTCACATGAAATTAGTGAGGCTTTAAAATAGATGTATTTATAATACCTGTAGAGAGCCAGTTTGGTGTAGTGGCTAAGGTGCTGGGCTAGAAACCGGGAGACTGTGACACCAGATCTTCCAACATAGAGTAAATGCTGCTTTCTAGCTACAGACTCATTCTGTCATATGATAATTCAGTGCGTGTATATGTGTATTTTGAAGTTTAATAAAACTTTCCTTAGGATTAATGACTGTCCCAGAGGTAACTGTATTATGATACATTAAAAGAAAGGATACAAAACAAGCAGATGAAAAGAATGTTTTTGTTGGTCCTGGCATCTGTTGTTGTTAGGGTTTTAGGCATCCCCTGCTAATAAGAGAAGATAGCTTGTTTCCAGAGATGCATTTTAAATAGTTCTATAGTCCTTTGAAGTGTCTCAGAGCAGAATCCCACTTTTGTTTGATCTGGATTCCATTATTATTATTAAACACATAACACAGCAGCGAAAGGCAGATTTGGGTCAGAAGAAAATGTGTGCCGAACAGGCCTTAAACCAAGTCTGACAAGACTTTGCAGCCATTACATTCAGTCAGGCCCAGTAGGTATTTTCAATGCCGACTGACCAAGCAAAAATTGTATTTATTAATTTAGATTTATGTCCTGTTAGGTACCACTGAGGTGAGTTTGACTATATGGACAAATGCTGACTTTCTTGACCTGTATAACTCTTGTCTTCTCCTTCTCCATTCTTTAACCTTGCTCACAATATCTTTATATGCTTTTTCTTTTTTAAGAGAAAGATCAGGACAACTTGCACAGAGGCCCCAGGTTTTGATTAGCTCAGCTTTGTTTAGTCTTACTTAATTTCAACAATGCTGCATTTCTGGACGTGCCCAGCAGCTTCACTGGGCCTTGAGTTTTTCAAGAATGTTCACTCAGATAATCTCATTTGATGGCTCAGGCACCCTGCCAAAATGAAAAATCAGCAAGCGTTCATTTCTCACAAGGTCGCCAACTTTTTAGAAGATGTTGCTATTGCTGTATGAGATGTTGCAATATCTTAGTGTGGTAGATCTCTTTTGAAGTCCTTGGGCACCTTTTGGGAGTCTAAATGGTGTTGCATTGCCAAACCCTCGACCAACTGTGTGGCCCTATGAAGATGGGTATGCCTTCCTTAGAAAGTTTGAATTAAGAATAGCAGAGAAGTTCTATGTTACGGACCTTCTGGACAATCTGAGACTAGTTGTTAAAATAAAGATTCCTAAGATAATAATAGTGGTAAGCCTTCATCAGGTTATGATGACATTCTAATTTGCTTTAAGCAACCTTGCTCATAGTCTTCTATAACCAGTGGAATGATCTCTATCCCCAAATGTCTCTATTGCCTAAATAATGGCCAAAGATAACAGGAAATGGTTATCTCATTTGAATGAATGAGGGCTGAACATTGCAAACTTCTACCAACCATAGTAACTGAACTGCAGTATTGCCATTGTTTCCAGATCAGATTTTGGAAAAATTCAGAATGTGATTTCATAGTATTCCGTGATTCATAGTATGAAAGGAATGATTTCATAGAGCCCATTGGACCTAACTGAATGTAATGGTTGCCATTACAGATTGGCAATGTAATGTCCACCATGTCCACTTGTCCACTTGTCAGATTTGGTTTAAGGCCTCTACATCCTTAGCTTTGATGTCTGCCATGAGTCAATCTATAGATTTCTCCAAAATCATCACATTCATTAATAAAAACATTTGTTAATGAACTTAATTACTTTCATTTGATTCCATGGCTTATGCTTAATCCATAACCTTCTAAAGAAAATAGTACTATTATTGTATCAGAACTGATGAAAGACTTTTATTTAGCTGAAACAAAAATTTCCAGATGCTTTTTTGGTTACATTGTATGATCAAACAGACATGGGAATATCTGCTCTTTCATTTACTTTGGTCTGATGCTCGTTTATCATGGCTTCCCCTAAAATTGAGCTCTGAAGATATTTGGGTCATTCTGGGAAAATAATGATTTCAACTTTTGTAAATTACTTTACAAATAAAAAAGTCATAAAAGTTGTCAATTCATTTAATTGCTCCACTACATTGCATAAGTGACAAATGGCTGTGATTGGGATAGTAAAAATTAACCCCATTTGCATTATTCTATTACTTACAGTATTTGCTTCAATATGAATAGCAATTGGAATGAATGAGCTAATTTGATTCAGGATTTCATTTGTTATGGAATGATTGCATCCCACCTTTGAGAACCAGTTTGATACAGTGATCAGAATATTGGAGTAAAATAGGAGAAATTAGAGTTCAGATCCCCAACTGACCATGAAGGTTTCTGGTTGATCATGGACTTACCTACTTTCAATTTAACATACTTCACAGGGTTGTTATGATAGTAGGATAAAGTAGGGGAAACAGGTGCTCTGCCTTGAGCTTCTTGAAGAATGGAGGATATAAATGAAATAAATATAACATATAAAATCCAATTTAAATGATGGCATAGAGAGAGCCCTTGTTTTTTGAAGAAGCTTTGATTCTTCTGGTTGCAAGGAGGCAGGACTACTTGAAGAGCATGATGTAGGAGGCTCATTGGCCAACTGTAAGAAAGACCAGTTGTCTTGAAGAGAAGGATTATAAAATAGAAAGAAAGTTCAGCAATTTTGATTCCTCACAAATGGATATTGCAAGCCATTTCTGAATTCATTGCCACATTGTTAACTGGAGATGAAACAAAATAGGAAAACTCTGCCTGATTTTCTTTTGCTTCTTTAAAAACAACTTTGGTGTGTAGAAAACAATAGTAGTTAAACATTGCTCTTTAATAATGTTGGCTGATCCAGCTGCTGATAAAAGCAGAACTTTAGGGGCTGATTCAAAACTGGCAACCCTAATAGACCTCATTATAATTTTTGTCATGTAAGGAACTGACAGATAATCCACTCTGCTGAGGAAAATAGCCTGAAGCGATCTGGTTCGCAGAGCTAGCAACTTTGTACTTGATTGCGTGTCAGCATCCAGAAGCTCATTTCCATATCTCTTTGTAAGAAAACTCTCCCGCATCTCGATCCATCCTCTGAAGTTGTTTGACTGAGCTCACCTTGCCAGGAGAAGAAGAAAATAATATTTCCTACCTCATATGGCTGTTTAGCAGTACTTCTTTCTGAAGATTGTGCCTTCCTTGCATTTCAGGGTTTGACAGCTGCAAAATCACTAACTTCTACAACCTCTTAGACTTAGCAAAAGCAATAACTGCTGACAGTATATGCTTGTTGGAGGTATGACTAAAGTGGCAATCAGCATCTTTTTCTTCAGATATTAGTTTGCTCTTAGAATGATGTTTGCAAAGGACATCCTTTAAGGCAGGATCTTAAATTGCTACAGAATCACATGTGGTTCCCCAAACTTGGATGCGGTTGCCAGAACAACTGCAAAAGTTGCCTTTAATTTTTAAATGTGGCAGAAACGATGAATGCATGGGGATTGGAATTCACTTAAAGCCCCCTATGTTTAGCAGACAACTACCAGCACAGCACCAAGATTACGTGTGGTCCTTTGTTTGAAGAAAAAAACTAGTGCCCTTCTTTCCTTTTCTTTAGCAAGAAGAGCCCTTAATAGTAGCATCTCAGTGTCTCTTTCCAAAGGCACAGATCATTTTTTGTCAAGTTGTTTTAGGACTGCAATCCTATACAGACTTCTCTAAAATTTGATTCCAGGGTGGGATGGTAGGTAGACGTTTGCCGTGTTAATCACTCAGCTCACACTTTGCATCTGGGAGTCTGTTTATAACATATACAGATAATTCACTAAGATGTGGGGACTTGTAGAGGAAATAGATAATCCATAAATTGGCTTCTGGAATAAATGTTCGAAATGTCCTTGTTTCTTTTTAACAGGAAGAGAAAGGCATTTTGGAAGTGAGGATATTATTCTTTTGCATGACTCCCTGCTATCTCTGTTCATTTATTTCATTATTAACACTTATATAACTTCCAAACAACACAGTCCTCTGGACAGATTACAAAATTAAAATAATAAAGTACTTAACAATGATAACCTTGGAAAGTATGTATGGGGAACCTCTCTGGGAAAAGTGTTCCATGGGTGATGTGCCACAATGAAAAGATAGCAAGTTCAGTTAGTGGGGAAATTCTGTAGTAAGTCCTTGCTGTGACTATTTAATTTCCGTTTGAGTTATTATGACTGATCTCTTTCTTATAATCTTATTTAAGGTGCATTCGATTTGCATCTATTATAAAAAGCCATTCCAGTAATGTAAGTTTGCTTTGCCCTTTTTGAAGAGAAAAACTCTCCTAATCCACGAATAGAGCTCCACTTATTGTTACTCAGGATCCAAGGTGTAAAAAAATATTTTGATACACTATATCTAGGATGATGATATTTCGATGTGCCCTGAGCTGAACTTCATTTTTCAGCAGGTAGCAGCCCCTGGCTAATCTTATTTGGGATTGGAAGCTAAGCAGGGTCAGGCCTGGTTAGTAGGTAGATGGGAGACTGCCAGGAAATGCCAGGCTGTGGGCTAGACTGGGAAGTTGACAAATATCCTTGAAGCAGGCTTTGGCAAAGCATTTCCATACAGCTGCCAAGAAAACTGCAAGGACATGTCCTTAACTCAAAGGAGACTTTATTCCACGAACAAGACTTCCAGTTATCTGTTTCTGTTTCAATAGATCTTTCTGAAATACATGGATCATAGTTATATTTCTGCTACGTAAAGAATATTTTTTTCAAGAAGCACTCTTTGCCAAGTTTATACCGCTAATCTCTTACGTTGAGGATTGTCTGTATAATATCAGTCTTCTTTGACACCTTTGTTGAAGTTAATGACTCTTGGCTGATGTTTGACCTGTTCTAGAACTTGTGGGGTTAAACAACAATTAGAAAGAGAGATGTTGTGGGTAAAAATATCCTACCTTCCTGAAATGCTTCTGCATGCGTGTTTTTGAGTTTCTGATCCTGGGTTTTGTCATGCATCTTGACCAGTCTAAAAGCTGCTGCTCTTCTGGCAAAACAGCATGTAAAATGCTATATCATTGGTTGGAACTAGTGTAACGTTGCAGTTGATGATCAGAGCTGGTCCCATGCTGTATATCAAAAGTGATTTGGGTTCAGTGGTTATATCTTGTCCATTTGCTTTATTGGGCAAGCAATAATCATAATAAATGCATGAGATTGAGGAAAAGCTGACAGGTTGTCAACAACTGGTTATGAAGTCTCCCTTTCTTTCTACATCCCCTACATCTAAATAATGGCTGAATATGCCAGGGCTGACTGAAAGTGAGATGGTAAATGTGGTGGCAATCCGGGTGAGCAATCTCATTAAGTGACTATTTTTCTGGTAGCCTTTCTTCAGTCTATGAATGCCTAAAACAATTCTTTAGAACAGTGTTTCTCAACCTTGGCAACTTTAAGATATGTGGACTTCAACTCCCAGAATTTGCCAGCCAGCCATGCTGGCTGGGGAATTCTGGGAGTTGAAGTCCACATATCTTAAAGTGCCAAGGTTGAGAAACACTGCTTTAGCATGTCTTAAGATCTGGATTGACTGATGAAAGGGAAATACTTATCAAACCCCCCCCCCCCCCCCGCCCCAGTGGCTCTTGCAGGCAAGATCAGCTGTTTCTCAGCTGCTAATAGATTACCTTGCCCATCCCACTAGCGATACTAATCAAGATTGCTGTATTTTGGCTGCTTATAGTAGTTCAGGGGAAATATTTCTTAAGCAAAGTCCCAGAAGGAACAAGGCAGTTAAAGCCTTTAACTATTTATTGTAGTAATTTCAGTCCAGCAGAGAGTGAAGACTGGGGCAAGTGAGAGCAATTGGATTGGTGTAAGTGTCTGGGCCCCTATTCATTGCTGGCCACTTATACATTCTTGTAGCCTCCAAAGCCTTCTGGGAAGCCCAGCAGATCCCTCTCCAAAAAAACGTGCCCACCTCTATTTTAACTTAAGCTAAATGAGCAATCCAAAATGGATCTATCAATCTGATTTATTTTACCTTTATTGAACGAAGTGGCTTCCATGTTTTCTAATGTCTACCATGCTCCACTTTTGTTTTCTAGACTTAAGAATGATAGCAGCTGGGAAGTTTGCAAGTCTTCCACGGGATATGCAGATGAGCCATGAGTTTTCCTTGGTCTCTTCTATGGATCTGTTGAGCAGCAAACCCTCTTTGGCTGATGAACTTCATTCCAGTACCCATCAAGATGTTTCTATCCATGGCACCCTTCCGAGAAAAAAAAAGGGAACCCTTCTGCTTGGGTCTGGTGATGTCCTCAACCACATGGGAATGTTGCCATACACCAAAACACATCAGTCTCCAGGACCTTTGATTCAAGGTGTCATTGAGGAGTATCCCCAGAAAAACAGGAAGAGTGACAACCGTCTCCACAGGTAAATCATGTTAAGTTTAAACCTACTGTGAACACTACTCTATTTTATTGGCATTTCTAGTAATGCTTCAGAAGAATCTCTCTCCCCCACCCCGTAGATAGATACCTCAATCATATCTTCTGTCAATCATATCTCATGTCTTCTAGGTATAGATACATCTATAGCAGCATAGTTACAGAATGAAAATAAAATATAGTAATGCATTCAAAGTCTGTTCAGATTCAAAAATCTTATATCTGAGCTGTTATTATATTTGTGGATTCTCAAATAGCAATATTTATAATAATGATAACCCACAAATATAATAATAATGATAACTTATTACATTTATATGCCACCCTATTCCCAGTGATTCTGGGAGATTTGAAATTGTTAAAACGTTTAAAAACAAAGAACAATACAAAAACACAAATACAGCACAAGACGAACAACGATGGCAATAAATAAATAAATAAACTCAGAGGGGAACAGAAAGCAGGAAAAGGGAATCAATCGTCCTCTCCAAAGGACTATATTTGAATAAGAATAATATTATTTATTTTATTATTATTTTATTTTAAATATTATTATATTTATTCAATCTAATATTTGAATAAGAAAATATTTTCCTTTTCTTCAAACTTTTTATTTTCTTTTTCATTCTGGGCAAATACAGATGCCATGAAATGCCCCCTACAAATAGGCACATATGAGTGGACCTCTTTCATCAGCCTTCCTCACCCTGATGTCCTCTAGATAAGTTGGCCATAGCCTTTCATCTTTCCCAGGCAGAGCAGTGCAGGGCAGTGCTGTAATCCTACTACTGGGGTATAATGGAAGTTGTAGTCCAACATTTCTGGAGGATGCCAGTTTGAGGAAGGCTGGATCATAGTTCATTGTGTGTCATGGGCTGTGAGAAAAACCTTGGGAGACAGAAGGAAGAGCTGCAGCCTAGACAACAGTCTGATAAGAGACATCTCAGCCCACAGCAAGAATAGGGGTGGAGAAAGCATCTCAGAAGGGACCTTCCCTAGTTTTCTGGATAGTAAAGGCAAGGGAGGGGGGAAGTGTTTTCAAACTTGCAAGACTATGTTATTGTAACCCTACAATAAAGATAGCGTTAGTACCCATGGTTTTGATTTCCTATCTGGATTACCTCAAAGGGCTGACATTGTGCTACTTCTGAATTGCCCACTTGCCCTTTTCTCTATACTGCCCATCTGCTCTCTCTTCTGTTTTGTGGTCAGTCTGGGAAATAATTCCCACTTTTTTTTTACCTTAGTGGGTTAACATCTGTTTTTGTATTTCACCATACAAACAAAAGCAACATGTAACTGGTTCTTAAATCACATCTTAGTCTGGTTTGGCCTCTGTTTGGCACACTGGAAGTTCTATCTTGCTGCAGACCCAGAGTTTTGTTCCCTCTCTTCCGGGGGAATGAAGTGCATAAAAGAATTTGCCTGAGGATTTGCAAATGGAGCATGTATATTACTATTTGGAAGGCCTGATCCACCACGCTTTCCCACTGGTGTGGCCTTTCCTTTCCCCTCCCCTGTGCAATGGTGCTGGCAGATAAGCCTTGGCAACCCCTGACATTGAAAACACAAGGAGTACAGCTGCTACAAAACAACTGCAAGGGATGGTAGAGCTGTTTGGAGCAGCTGAACAATATGCCTAGGCAGGAAATAGAATGCCACAATTGTGTGTGTGCATGTGTATATGTGCATGTGTACTTGTGGTTGGGCTGATACAATGCCTGAACCTTAATTGAGATGAAAGGTTGGATATTTGCATACCACCCTAGCAAAGACTATGCTTTACTAGAGCCTTGCAACTTGCTCAGGTGGAAGTCCATTATGGTGAATAAAAAATGGAGATCAAATTGTAAGTTATAGGTACTTTCACACTTTCATCAGAAGTTGGTGCCACTTCTCAATCTGGGCCACACCGTCGTCACCACTGATCATCCGAGCCCATTTCCTTCTGGCTCAGCTATGGCTCAAGAGGAATCTCTTGTTTTCTGTTTTTCAGTGTCCAACTTTGTGGTTCTGTGGAGCTTGGGATAGCCTGTTTTTCCACTGGCAGAAACTCTGGCTCCTTACTGTCTCTCATGCACATCTCCTAAACTATGTTTGTGTCCCAAGAGCAGAGCAAAGGCTTTGCAACTCCGACTCAAGGGTGCCATCTTTCTTTCTTTTCTTTAATTGGCTGCAAAATCAAATTAGGTAGGTGAAAGAGGGTAGGGCACTGGTAGTAGTGTTAATATTGGAGCTTCTTCATTAGGCATCTGGAAGGAGGGCTGGTAGATTCACGAAGAGTTCTCAGTGGCTGGATAGAAAAAAATGGCAAGCCATTGTGAGCACACTGTGAGCTTGGGAAGTGATGATACTGGCTGTGTTTAAGTCCCTCGTGGAACATATGAGCAGAAATCTGGGCTGAAGTTAACAAAATGAAATTGGCTAATTTAAAAAGAAAAATCAAATCAAATGCACAAATATTAAATGGTTGGGGGGAGGGTACCTAGCTTGGCAATCATATCTGTGAAAAGAATTCTATCTCAGGCTGAACATGAGTCAGCATGTCATGCAACTGCCAAAAAAGTCTGATGCAATTTTAGTTGCATCTGTAGGATCTGAGTTTCTGAATCCTGTGAAGTAATGATTTAGACTATAATCTGCACTTTGAGATGCTGCACTATAAGAGGAATATAGATAAATTGGGATAGGTTTAATGAGCATTGAAAACAAATCCCATGAGAAAAGGTTGAAGGAATAGGGTTTGTTTAGCCTGGAGAAAATACAAGCTGTGCATATGGGAGACGCACAGAGAAATATCTAGAAGCTTGTCGCAAAGAGTAGTTCTCTCTTGCCACTTAAATTTAATTGGTTTAAGTTAAAGAATAGCTCATGATTGAACATTGATTTAAGCTTAATGGTAAGACCAATTTTGACCATGGAAATAATTACTTGGAATGTGGTAGGCTCTTTCTCACTGGTGAACTTCAAGAAATCTCTAGACACCCATTTGTCAGGGAGTGCCCTATCTTTGGATTTTCTGTTCCAAGGAAGGAGTAGAATCAGTTGATCATGCCATGCCTGCTCTATGAATCTAAAGTCTCAGAGTTCCTTAATTCCTCCTGGCATTCTGGTGGATGAGCAGCCTATAGGCAGGAGGAAAGGACAAGTACCATAATCATCACAGACATTAACATCCTAACAGCAGTAAGAACCAGTAATGGTGGTAGGATTTACAGGCCCAGATGAGATTACTATAAATAAATTGGTCCCCAGAGTACATAGAAGAACAGATGTATGGTGACCCCAACAACTGAACCTCTTTCATGCCTCTCTCTCTCTCTCTCTCACACACACACACACACACACGCACACACAAAATCCCATCCCAGAGAAAAGTGAATGCCAACAGGAAGCAATCTGACCTAATCTGTGCTGCTACTAGCTTCTCTCTTCAGTGTACCACTTAACTTTTCTATCCGTACCATCTGCCTTTTGTTTAGCAACCATTGATTTCTTTGTCTCAGTAATTAACCAGTCTTAGTGCAAAATATTTTGATTTGCCCATTTTGGTATTTATATTATTCAGCATGGAACTCTACATCCAACTTTTTTCAGAACCTTAAAAACATAAACTCATTAATTTAATGTAAAACAAACGGTTACACAATATACTGTGAACTTCACTACTGCCCAACAGTGACTGAGTCATCAAAAGGACACTGTGGAATCCCCCATTCTTGGAAACATTTAAAAATAAGCTACGTATAATCAGCTCACAGGCTGGCTCATGATAATCCCATTTCCATGCAGGCTACCCGTGATTAATGTTGTTTTAGAAGAAGAAAAAGGGTGTGGGAAGCAGATGACTTGAGACTGTTCAAACAATAGTTCTACCGTTTTGTGGCAACGCTTTTAAAAATATATTGCAACATATAGGAGAAGAAAGGCCTGTTTTGATAAGTGAAGTGTTATTTCCTTTCCAAGTGATATAATTTGGCTCTGAAAACCGGTAGAAGAAGTATAACGCCTAATAGAGGCTTTATTCATGGAGGGTTACTGTGAATATATGAACTTGTTTCCATTTGCATGTGATGGTTGAGGCTAATACCAGGCATATTTTCCCCAAAACTCCATGATATTCTAGAGAATATTGGCACTTGCCCAAGCCCAGTTGGAGTTGCAGAAAACAATGAGTGGGAGTGGGGGGATACATAATGGGGCTGTACACAGTGTATTAGAATTAACAAAATGCATCTCTTTGAAGTTTTAACGTAACTGAGTCTACTGCAAGGCTTGTGTGGCTGTTTTGATGTCTATTCTTGGTTGTCTGTGCGTACATGTGCATATGAATTGTGCAAATAATGCATATGGAGTCTGTGGGGGACAGCTTTTGAAGCAGCCCTACAAGCCTTGCCAAGGAGCCAGCTGATTAATTTATGCTAAAATGCATTATGAACCACCAGTTTCAAATTCTTTGCCCAGCCTTAATACTGAATGATTCCGCCATTCCATCATTCTTCATTCAGCAGAATTAACCACTGCCAGTAGACTTTGTCTGTGATGTCTCTGCAGGCTTCAAGCTCAGTATTGGTTTTGGGTTTCTGGGACCCTTGAGCAAGATACCCTCAGTTGGGAGGCTTTTAAAAAGTGAAATGTGTATTAAAGCTACTGAAGGGTTCAAGTGCCCACTTTTGCTTTTTAGTTCTTAAACAAAACATAACCTGCTCACACACATTTTGTTGGCATAATTTGGGAAGAAGGCTTTAGGGACTTCAGAAAAGTGGTCTAGAGGAAGGGTTAGGTTAAGCATTTGCTCCCCAATCACTATTGATATTTTTTTCCTGTGCTGGATAACTAAACTTACTGTGGGGAAGATTTTCCTTAGTTAGCTGTAGATTTTTTTCCCCCTGGGTTTAACTACCATTATGCAAAGAGGAGCTGTTGTAGCACAAAGGAAATTCCCCATCTCTGATTCCTCCCCAAATTGTATGGCAGTTAAGCTTGGAAAAAGTTTTTATTGGCATCAGTAGGGCATTTGAAGCTTTTGAGAACTGGTGTTTGGGATTGAGGCCCAGAGGCCCAAGGTTAACAGTGCTCCAAGATCATCTATGTTCCTGGCCATGGTCCTTCAGAGACACTAGTCCTTGGGGGTGTGCAAATCAATCCAAACCCTGTTTGAATGTTTAAATTCAGTATGAATATTCCATTCCATTCAAAATTGTGATTTAAATTATCGAATCAGCGACAGGCTTCAATGAAAATCCACCTGTGCATGTGCAAATGTCCACTGAAACTTAGAGGAAAGTTGAAAGGCATGTCATTTGGAACATCAAATCAGTTGAAATACTTGATTCAATGTGTTGAAGCTGTTGAATCACCTCAAATCATACCTTCTTACTGAAGCTCTGAAAGGTTGTTACACTCTGTTTTGAGGATGTAGAACCCTTAAGAAGGGAGGGCAGGAGCCCTAAATGTGTACCCCAAGAGCCCTTGGACACTGGATTGAGGAAACACAGAAGCCGCTGATCACAGTGTTTCACTGGAGATGAGAAAGGGATGGATTTGACAATCTCTTGCTCTTGCTCTGTACAGGTCCCATCCCATGAGGACGGTGCTGCTACTCATCCTCAGCATAGTTCTGAGGGTGTCCTCAGAGTGACACCACAAATCCCTCCTATTTCTTCACTTTCAGCCCACTCAGGAGGATGCATAGAGCCAGTTTGGACAGTAAGCTGTTCCAGCAACCGGTGTGAGCTTCACCCCACAAACTCACCTGGTCCTATCTGCTGCCCTAAGGAGCTACTTCATTCCACTGAATGATAGGGCTGCCCTGTCTATATGTATAAATTAGCAAGTGCACATTTTATGCAAATGATGCTCTTTTTTAATGACGATGGAGGAGATGATAATGATACGTCTTCTCTTCCTTGGCAAAAGAAATAGCCGCCGTGTTTGTGAGCTGTAACTTGAGTGTTGTTTCTACCTGTGCGCTGTTGAAGAAGTTTGGCCCTGTTTGAGTTCATCGCCCTTACAGTACTGTAAAACTGCGCTGTTTAGTACATGGGATGATTCAAGAACAAAAGTCCTGGCAAGTTTCAATCTTTGTGGATTTCTTTAACATTGTGACCTTAAATTGAAAAGTGGATGTCCCCCCCCACCCCCGCCATAAGTTATTAACTAGCATTACAAGAATGTGAAAAGGGAGAGAGGAATGAAGAATAAGAATGCAAGTGGATCTCTGGAATGTATAAAACCCTTTAGGCAGCATGAATGTACTGATTTTAGTACCTTTTTATTATTTGAACATTCCTTTCTTATCTCATGATACTCGGTCAGATCATTATTCATTATTAGGTATTTCAAAAAGTAGCATCTAGTGCTGCTATTAGCCTGTTGAGGTTATGCTCTGGAAAGTTTTATGATTCTTTATATGAAGAAATAGGTCCAAATGTCTGCACATGTAGGATAGCTGACGGTGGCATGTCGCAGAATAAATATACTGTGTGTGGAAGTTTTACATAACTTGATATCATTTATTTTTGTCTTTTTTTTTTTTAAATACACCAACCTACCAAAGAATATCCATTACAGTGCATCGGCAATTTTAAAATTGAAAATGCAATCTGAATAGACACCAAATAAATGTAGATTTAGGAAATAGTTTCAGGTACGTGATGAGTAGCATGGAGGACAATATAGAGCCCTCTGGCATTCTGAATGACAGAGACTGTGGGGAAAAGCCAAACACCAAGGACCGGTTCTGGGTCCTAAGTCTCTGCCCAGTCAGGCAATCCAGATGATGGCTAATGCTAAAAAGGCTAAAAGGACCAAAAGTTCACATTCACCATGATTGTTATTGTGTTTTTTTTAAAAGAAAAACTAATTGCAGAGACTATTCCCTCTTGCAGAAAAGCATTAGCTGCTCCAACGTACATGAGCCTTAGCTTATTCGTCCAGCTAAGCGGTAGGCGTGATCACCCTCAGCTTAGGTCAGTGTTGTCCAAACTTAGCCACTTTAAGATGAGTGGACTTCAACTCCCAGAATTCTGGGAGTTGAAGTCCACTCATCTTAAAGTGGCCAAGTTTGGACAACACTAGCTTAGGTGAACTTAGCTTGTTCACATAATCGAGGTGTACAACTGGAAACATGTGAGGACTGGACAGTGTATCAACTCTGCCCATCTCAGCTTTTTACAATGACAGTATCCAAATTGGTATGGATAGGAGTGGAATTAAGACGGAGCACAAATTGGTTACAAGTGACCTTCAAGAGTTCTACCACCTGCATGCTAGTCCTGTTCAGGAATAGAGTGGAATGGGGACTGAATCCTTTGTCTTCCTACCCCCCTCCTGATTTGGGGGTGAACTGAGCACATGTAGCTCAGATGAAGCCAAGAGCTTCAAGTACAACATGTATTTGCTTTTCATGTTCAATACAGGTAAGATGGGTAGCACACAGATGCAGCCTACTTCCTAACAGCATCCTGGCAAATATTCTTTGTCAATATAGACTGTTGTTTTGGAATTGGGAAGACCTGGATTCCAATCCTCATTTAGCTGTGAGCTCATAGGATGGCTTTGGATCAGTAATTTTACCCCAACCCAATTTCCCTTAGAGAAATGTGGATATAAATTAAAGAGAGGCATCTCTCTTTCCTCCAATTTGGGCTGCTTTGAACTCTTAGAGGAAAGGCAGGATTGGGATATAAATGTGATGGATGTAACACATTCAGAAGTCTACCACATGCAAGAAAATCCTGCCTTTGCTCTGGGATATACACTGGGATTTACATAATGTCAGATATGACTAGGTCAGCTTGTTGAAAGCAGCCAAATAATCCAACTGCTCAGAAACCTCAGGGAAAGGTTTTTCTCTCCTCCTCCTCTCTCTTTCCACCCCTACTCCCCACAGCCTCTTGCTTGGGAAGATGCATATCTCCTTACCTGTCTCCTGCCCTTTGCTCTTCATTTGTTAAGGATGACTGTCTATGATACCCCTGCCTTCAAGTCCATAGATAGTGACCAGCCGCAGGAGAGAAAAGCAATCGAGACTCATCTTCTTTGGGGTGACTTATGTCCCCAAAAGTAGTGAGGCAGAGCTCATATCAAATACACAGATTGGTTTACTTGATCTTTTATTTGTTTGTTTGGTGCCTCCAAGTCACATTGTTGACTCCTGGCGACTGCCTGGGCTAGTCCCTGCAGTTTTCCTGGCAAGATTTCAGAAGTAGGTTGCCATTGCCTCCTTCCTAGGGCTGAGAGAAAGTGACTGGCCCAAGGTCACCCAGCTGGCTTCATGCCTAAGGTGGGACTAGAACTCACAGTCTCCTGGTTTCTAGCTTGATGACTTAACTACTGCACCAAACTGGCTCTGATCTTAATGAGATTTAATTCTGAGCAAAAGTATAGGTAATTTAATTAAACATAAACATCTCAAAATCCCCAGAGCAAGACTTTTTGGGGGATCCTTGACCATTGAAACAGCTTTTTGTGCCTTCAGTTCCCTGAGGGTTTCCCCACCTCTCTTCTCTTGAGCAATGGTACTAGTCATCTCTGCACACCCTGAAGGATCTGACCTTTGTCTTTTCCTCCTCCATTCCCCCCACCTTCCTCCATTTAGTAGCTTGCACAATATAAAGACCCCTGTAATGCTAACTCAGTTAAGCTCCTTTATCCATCCTTCTTGTGCCAGTCAGTTCAGAAGATAACCTTCCAAGCAGAGTACGACATCCAAAGAAACTAAGCCTAAATGGATTGCAAAACTCCATTTTCTGCCAAAGCAAGTAGTAGATCTGATTCAAGACTAGCTGCGGTTATAGGCTTTGGACATCAACAAAGCAGATAAGATCATGACTGCATGGTGAGTTCCATCCTCTGTCATATCCATTAGAAAAAGTGAGAGGGAGTGAGAACTGAAATAATAAGAACAATTTTTATTGCTTTAAACAATGGTCCTAACACTGCTCAGATGCAGATATTATGAATCATTTTCTTCCTTGCCTTTTAGTGTTTGAAATCCCTCACCGTCATTTGAGAACAAAAATTGGATTATTTTCTCTGAAAGAGGCAGATGGCTTTTATGCCCGCAGCATGTACTGATGTGGTGTTGCCCATGCAGAGTCACATACCAACATTCTTGTGGGGTGGATAGAGCAGATACCCTTTTGACCTTTTCAGGTTTAAATTTGGGTTGAATCCTAATGTCTCTTCCTTAATAATTTGGAAAATGTCTCAAAAATGCCAAAAACTCTGAAAAAATTCAGTTCAACGTTCACTAATAGTTTGGTAATTAGTTCTTAATGCATGACAAATCCATTTTTGAGCTGATCTCTTTGCCTGTGAATCAATTCCAAGTAGAACTGTTTAGTATAGGCCCAAAGTATCTGCATCTAGACACACTGCAGGATTGCTTCTCCAGGTCATCTTAATGTGCAGATATAATTAAAAACTAATCCAAAGTCCTTCAAGCATCATGCCATATGCCCATCCTAAATTCCTGACCCACAGGCTTTATACAGAAAAAGCAGGAGCTTAGTTATATATCAGGGCCTTGAGAGGAACCAGCACTGTGATGTTGATGATAACGTTTGAGAAGACATTTGCTAAAGTTTTAATGGCTGCCTCACTATTGCAATATGCTCAAAAGCTGATTTTCAGACAAGCTAAGCAGGGACAGACTTGAGTAGTACTTGGTTGAGAGTTTACTAGGAAATCTCAGAGCTACAGGCAAAAGTGTGAAGTTGGAAAAACTTCCTGGAAGAAAGTAGCAGTAAGCACTGTCGTATTTTTGCAGACTAAACAACATGGAATCATCCAGGTAGTTACCAGGAGATGAGTTCAACTTGAGGAAGACTCTGCATAAGATTCAGGTCAGACCAGTTGGGTAGGACAAAGGGCTTAGCACATGACTTCTCTGGAAGGACAGCTCTGGGTGATTCCCCTGGGTTTTGATGGACCCCACCTTTTTGCTTCAAATGAAGAATGACAGGGAGCAGGTGGAAATGTTTCTCTGGTGAGCTGGAGGTTCAGTGTCTCTGGTGTAAAATCTGCTTGGCGTCATGCCACTTTCTGTCCCCATAGTGTTCAGAGTCTTGTTCTTACTCTTAATCATTTTAACAACAACAACTGAAGAAGTAGCCCTGATAAAGCTCTGATAAATCTTTGGTTCCTCCATTTTTAAAACACTGCAGACATAAGTGCCTTTGACTTCCCATGTGCCCTTGTGTTCACATGGACAATAATACTGCAGGAGAACTGGCCTGAGAGTATGTCCCGGCCTGCATCATGATGTATTTAAGCTTTCAAATATGGATTTAGGGATCTTAGACTGGAAGCCTTTCACACCTGCTTTACCTGTATGCATGCAAGTCTCAAGGCACCAGTGCTGATGGCTGATGCCCAAAGATGGCTCTGAACTTGGGTATAAATATATGTACTTTTCAAATGGGATTAATAGATTTAAATGAATTAATCTGCAAGTACTTAAATGCCAAACAATGCATTCTAAGTACATGAGATATGTGTATTTAAATCTCATTTGAAGGAGGACTTGGTGATTCATTGGAGTCCAGCTGTGAAGCTCCAGGCAGTTGAGAGAAGTGGACATCTATGGGAAATTGCTCTTATCCATAAATAATTTAGCTGCATTTTGAAGGATATTAAATATCAAATGTGAAATGCAATGCTTATAGTAGTGTTGGGATTATTGTAGCAAAGTGGAAGCCACAATATGTTTAATAGGTAAGTCAAGATTAAAGATGGGACTTGTCTTATTAATATTAAGATACTTAGTTATGAAAAATCTTGTAACTGTTCATGATTCAGGCAGAGCTGAACATTTTGAAACCTTCTGAAATCAACCTTGACTAAATTGTGCCCTTAATATATTGCTGTATTGACGTAATCATTCTCTTCCATAAAATAGTTAGCTAAGTTAAACTAAATGTAGGATTACTTATGTACACATACTTAATAATAAATTCCACTGAACTGAGTGTGTGATGCTTCCAAATTAGTGTGCAGTAGGTTCCTCAGTCAGTTCTCTTCTTTATCCTATTTTTAGCCTTTCCCAATTGAACTACAATTCCCAGAATTCTACACCAAAATGGCAAACTGCAGTATCCATTCTGCAAGTGCTAAGATATTGGTTTATTGGACCAATGAATATTTCAAATACTAGATTGAATGTTCAGGTTTCACAGTGCTCTTCCATAAATGTGTATCTGTTAAAAAAAAATACAGCATAAGCAGTTAATAACTTAGCTGAGCTCTCAACATAATGCTTGAGGCAAGGTCTGTTTTGATAACTTGCTTTATACTGAAGACTTAGATTCTGACACACACATACATCTTGATCCCTCTTTAATTTATAAGCTAGTACATGAAACATTATATTAGTTTAACTATGGGAATGTATGCAAACCTGAAGCTGAGTATTATGTAACTTGCTTATATTATATTTGTATATAATGCAAATATATTTTTGCATTATTATATTTGTATATAATGCAAGCAAGTTAAACAATTTGTATATACCATTAAGGCCACCACATTCAGGTTGCAAATTTCTATACAATCACAAGATGGCATCAAAGAGTTAAGAGCTGTCTGAATCGCTTTCCTGCTATCTAGTGGCCCTGTTTATTTTTTCACATTTAATATTTTATTTGGCAAAATATAATAGCCAAAATATAATAAACAGGTTTTTTGGGTGGGGGGGGGGTTGGTATGAAGAAGTAGCTTGATTTCTGAGATATTTATCCTTGCCAAGACTGACAGGGTGCTGCACAAGATGTAGTCTGTCTCTTACCATGGTCCCCAACCCACTGCTTGCCATAACTCCTCTCCCTAGTAGAGGGTAGAAGTGATTGATTTGATTGACTTAATTGAATTGAATGCTTTAACCACCCAATAGCCAAAGCTATTCAGACAGAGACTGAAGGGATCTTAGTTTGTAATCTGGCCATAGCATGCCACTATTTGAAATCCTGATGTTGCCTATTATATATCTTGCTCTTTGGGTCCAATACAACACCTGTCAATGTATACATTAAGCCAAGAGTAACTACCTTGTTGCTTCTTCCACCAGCAACCCTTATTAAAAGTAACATTGAAATGTGTGAATCTCAGAATACTTACAGGGCTTATCCAATGATCTGTCATCTAGTGATCTTCTGCATTTTTACAGCCTACCTTTTGTAGCCCAGATAAATTTACCAAAAAAGTCCCTGTGCTGCCATTCCATCTTCCCTCTATAATGGATTTTTTCTGGTGTAGAGAAAAAGATAGACTGGATGATGGGAAAATCTTGAGTGGATTAAAAATAAAAACCCTCCATAAATTTCTACAAATGAAGCTGGGTGATTAGACAGTAAAATGTCACTTATAAATTGGTACTTCTGAATATATTAGTACACTAAAGATAATTACATTTACAATTGGCTCATTTTATCCCTAGTGTGAATATGTTTCTATTTTAGCGCCTATGGTAGGAACCAGAGTGTGTTCAGAGGTTCATACTTCTTTTACATGGGATGTTGCTTTTTGTTACATTAGTCCTCTTATCTTCTGAAGGATGAAACCACTTCTTCTTTCCAATGCTAATGAGCTACATCAAATGGTCCTTTGTTGACATGGGAATTGGGCTTATCTGATCACTGGGAAGCCAAACAACCCTGCAGACTCAGTGCTTATGACACCGCTCAGTTAGTTGATTTTCATCATGTATCAGTAGAAACCATCCCTTGGTGGTTACAGGAAAGCTCCTGTAAGCAAACAGCACTAGAAACGAGAAAAAGAGGAATGACTTTGGGTTCTGCAGAAAGGTAAACATCTTGAAACTAGGAACTTTATAACACCAGATGAAAAGCAGCTGATTAAGGTGGTGAGACAAGCTTTCAGCTACAACTGATGTAAGAGGACTCCTGTGCAGCTGTGTTTGAGCGGGAGTTATAATCCTGTTGGTTTATTGCTGGTGGCCCCATAAACGTTAATTAGAACTGATGGAAAGAGAGCAACAATAGCAGTTCTCTTTATTGGTTATGTGTGTTTGCATATATGTGTGTGCATATGAGCAGAAAAATAATTGAGAGAACTGTAACTGATAATCTTGAGAGGCGTAGTATTTTCATCTACAGAAGAGGACCCGTAACCAGAAATCTTGTAAAGGAAGAAGGAGATAAGGGGTGGATGGGGGCAGACATGGAAATGACAGTGTGAAATTGCAAAAGCTTTAATATTTATGTAATTCTTTAAAATCCGTCTTTACCAAAAGAAACAAAAAATGTTCAAGGCAATAACTAGACAGTACTTTAATTACAAGCAGGATTCCTAGTGTGGCGCAGGCACCTCTTTTGATACCACTCAGACTCCCTGCCGTCTTTTGAATTTTAAAACAAATTCTTTTGATTTTCAACAGAAAGGCTGCATGCTGCAAAGTAAACAGCCAGCTTCTTTATTTCCAAGAATGCAGATGAGCCACAAATAGGCTTTATGACCTTTCTTAGACATTTAGAATTATGGGTAGGTTCAGTCCTGTGTTTTGTCTGGAAGTGTGTCCACTTGCCCAGAAAAAGGATAAAGATAAATACAGGTAGCAGGAAATATCCTGTGTGAGAAGAAGATGGTAATTGATGTTTTCTGACTAGTCATGCTGGCGGTGATTACGGAAATCGGCAAACCTACAACCATTGTGTGAGAGAACCTGCAACTTGATTTCAAAATTCCATAATGTGCACATCAGCTCAACAAGGTTGGGAACTTGCATTATACGTTTTGTGAGGTTTTCAGATCACCTGTTCCCAAGTTCATAAAAATACATGTGTCAATGAAAAAAGGAAACTGGAATACCTGAAATTATATTTTTCTGATAGGTGTTGATGTGGGTGTCTGCAGCAAATGGAGATTGCATCAAAAATAATGACAACACATGCATGGTGGCATTTATGACATAAGCTCCATCTTTAGGTACTTGCCCTCTGATGTCCAATGCAAGTGTGTAGGTTGTGTGTGGTCCTCCAGATGTGTTTGGAACACATTTCCAGATTCATTGTCTGCTGCTTGCAACTGGAATGTGCTAGACTGGGGAAGACTCAGCCAGTGACTAGAGATGAGTTCTATTTTTTATTTAAATAAAGCTTGTTCTCTACTTGGAACTTGGAGATGCAATTAAAATGGGTAATGATTATTATATGAACTGTGCTGGTTAAGATTCCAAATAGACAGTGCAACTGTTTAATTTACCAAGCTGAACCCCTCCTGTTAGAAGATTTTTATAGAGAGATACAGTTTGTCTCCTTGTGCTGAGCAACCTTAACTCTGGTTTGATGAGTGTAGATATAGTGACTGCCCTGTTTCAAATCCAGTTTAAGCCATTGTTTTCTATCCTGCTTAATTAAGGGTTGCATCTTTTGTTCTCTTTCTTTCTGCCCAACAGTGCTGGTATGTGACCCAAGTGTTATCTGCATTAATTGCTGAAGATAGTGGTGATTTTGCCATATCTGGTGAACATATGAATTAGACCCCAGGTTTGTAGAGTCAGGGAGTTCACAAAGTTCAAAAGAATCTTATTTCCAACAATAGACAGAGGTTAGGAGGTTCCTGGTCTGATTAGTTCCAAAGTCATATCTCCTGAAGTTGGATATTGAATTGCTAGCACAAGATTAACTTAATAAATATCCTGTTTGAAGCTGCCGGGGGTGGGGTGGGGTGATGGTGGTTGTCATTCAGCACCACCAAAAGCTTTTTCCAGTGGAACAGCCAGGTTAATCAGTTAACAAAAACAATATGTATTAAAGACTAACAAATGCATTCAGCACAAGCTCATAAGGACTATCCCTTTTCATCAGATACCTGGTGTTATTCTCAGTGGAGAGGGCAGGGAGGCACACAAAGAAAAACAAAGACTCTTGTAACAATTAAAGACTAACAAATTTATTATCGTTTATGCTGTATGTTTGTTAGTCACTTAGGGTAGGGGTAGGAGAAGGAACCGGGTGCTCTTCTGATCTTTTTAGGCTTCAGCTGCCATCTGCTCCAGTCAGCATGGCTAGTGGCAAGGAATTGTGAGGGTTGTGGTTCAGAGTATTGGGGGAGGGGGGGGACACTACTGTAGTTAGAGGATTTTGGTGAAAAGAAAAAAAAGTTTGTATCTGATTTTTTCCCCATTTTTATTATAGCATGTGAATTTTTGCCTAATTAATTTATAATAAAGTTGGTTTACAAGGTATTGTTCAAGTCTGGAACCCCTCCAACTATCCTGAAATTATCTTGTGATGTTTTATTAAGAGTAATTTAATAGAAAATCAACTTCTAATCAATTCAGTTCTAAACCTGGAGAGTAATTTGAACCCCTGTATAATATAGCATAGTATCACCTCCCCACCAGAACTTTTTAATAACATTTCTGCTGATTTGTTATTTTCTTCTAAAACTAGTAATTCTGTATTTTTCCATTAAAATTCAATTCATTTATCTTTGTACGCTGTATCTTTCAAAAGGCATATTATCACAGAATTCAGTATTATATAATTAACTTAGAAAATGAAAGCAGCTTTTACTATTTAATGATTCAACTCTTCTCTTATTCATTTATTTCAATTAATAAAATGCATTTAAAAGGTGTCTTCTGATCATTTTTAGATGTGGGTAGGGATGGATAGAAATAATTTGTTTTCACTCAGGTTTGGGAAGAATGATGGAGGAAGATACCATATGTCTACTTGGTGACGCAAGCGGTTTTCCTCCTTCAAAATCCAATAAGGCATCCTAACATTCAAGATATATACTGCGAATATTATAAATATGGTATTTTGTACCTTTTAAATATTTAATGGATGAATAAAATGTTTATAGTATTCAATAATGCTCTGTAGGAAGATTACAATCTTTTAGAGCAGATGTTTGTGGGAGTTTTCTGGGTATCGTTATTGTTTGAATATAGCTGAGAGGTCTACCTACTAGTTCCAAGTTCAGAACATTGGTTTGTCAGAACTCTTAACAGTACAGCTCTTACCTGGCATTTATGTGGAGAGTGTTTAAGCATCCAAGCAAATAGGAGTATAACTTTCAGACTCAACTGAATATATATAGAGTAGGGGTCTGTGATGTGAACCAGGCATTTGCTTGGTTTTCTCCTAAAAAGTCAGAGTTATATTTTAAAAAAAGGAGGGTTATGAGACTAACTTATTACGAGAAAAAATAAAGCAGAATTCCTGGTTTACACATAAATCAAGCAAACCACAGATTGCTTTCTTTGAGTTTGTTTAGCTCCTCCTACTAACAGGAGGAGCCAAGCAGGAACATATCAACAAATAGCAAAAAAAATAAATAAAAAATTAATATGGTCTTAGATCAGAATACATTGAAAATACTAGCCATTAAAAAATAAAAGCAATTGAGCAATATGCACCCATCCCTTTCTGATTGACAGTTTACCTTGTTGTCCCAGCACAGCCCTTTAAACCGGTGCTCAACCCAGAAATTAGTTTTCACAGCCAGGACTGAGATTCCGTTCTGCCGTACAACATTCCATTCCTGTTTAACCTCAATGTTTTTTTGTTTCAACCAACTAATTTAGAAAGAAAGAGTGCTGGGCTTGAGATGCTGTTACTATAAGCTGTTTTGGAACTTAAAATGCTTGAGTCTGTTCCAAATCACCCGGTATTCTTTCACTTGATTCTGATTGATCTTCTGTTCATTTCTGCCTTGCATTTTTATCTACTGTATTCCACTCTTATTTGCCCCTGAGGTTGATGTATTTATAATGAACAAACAAACAAACAAACAGGTTCATTAGCCTGCTCTATAGGCCTTTCTCCATTTGTACCTAACTATGGCATAAAAATGCCCCAGTACCCTCTTTTTTCTGCCAGGCCCTCAGGATGTTGCCTTCATCTCATGCCCAACCCAGACCTGAGGCAGTCGTCCTTAACTGTTCTGTGTTTCAGTAATGTTTTCTCTCTGAAGCAGGCAACAAGCTGGGTGAGTTTTGCTGTGGATGCAGCTTGATACATTTTGCCCGTGATTTGCTCAGTGTTGCTGTCAGGTGGCCCCTTGAGGGAGGGATCAGTTAGGTACCCATTGATCACTTTAGCCAGGGGTTGGTATGCCTTCCTTCTTAACAGTCCCTGGTTACTCTCTCCCAGGGCCATTCTGCTTTGGACAGTGAGAACCCCACACACACGTACCTGTACAGCCAGGTCTCTGAGACACCCTTTGCTTCAGAAACCTGGGTCAAACTAAACTGCTGCTGATCAGTGGTGGCAGCAGGGGGATGAACTGCACCACAAAGTGGGAGAGAGCCAGCTCTCTCTCTGCATTTAAGGGAGTGCCCCTCCCACCTACACTTGTTGGCTGTTGTTTTAGAAAAGCACTAAACCCGCTGATTAAAATAGCCTGAAAAGAAGAATGGGTGCCAGTGGTTGTGAGGCAATGGGAGAGAGCTCCCCCATCTCTTAGTTGTTAGCTATTTTCATCACTCTTTCTAAAGAATGGTAAATAGCCAGTCTGAAAATAGATTTAGTTGTCTTTCAGAAAAGTGCTAAACTTGTGTTTTAAAAAATACCCTGAGAAACAGCTGACGGGCATAAAGGGTCTTCAGGCTGGCTGAGAGGTGCTGGCAAGTGGGTTGCCCCCTTTTCTTGCCCTGGAAACTTGGGGATCAGGTTCCAGGTTGGGAGGTATGGCATAGGAAGGGGGGCAGTTGTCACTGTTCTGGGGGTTGCTCAGTGAAGCAGGAAGGGGGCTGTTCTGACAGGCAGTCTTTGACACCCGCTACAAGCTCAACAACAGAGAGGTGTGTGCAGGCTTACAGGCTTACAGGTGTAAGGGGGGTGTTCGTAATGTAGTGCTCATTTTCAGCATTTTATTCTGGCATCTTAATCAAAGTGCCAGTTTTGTATGCAGACAACAGGGAAAGTTGCTGGACAGGATAATGGATGCAATAAAGTTCATCTCAGAGAAGTCTGGTAATCTGTGCCCTGACTTCTGGGCCTGGTCGGTCATCTGTATCATCTGACCAAGGGTCAAGGAGGATTTTGCTGCTCATCAAGTACTGGTAGTCCTTCCTTAATGACCATTCATTTAGCAACTGTTCAAAGTTACTACGGTGCTGAAAAAAGTGACTTACAACTGGTCCTTGGACTTATGAACATCGCAGTGTCCCTACGATCACGTGATCATGATTTGGGTGCTTGGCAACTGTTGTGCATTTACAATGGTCACAGCATCCTGTGGTCATGTGATTGACATTTGTGATCTTCCCAGCTGGCTTCCAATGAGCAAAGTCAATGTGGAAGCCAGAGGAGGTCTCAAGTCATGGTCACATGATGTCTTGCTCAATGACTGTGGGTGATTCGCTTAGCACCTGCAACTGGGACACCTAGAATTGCCATCGTAAGTTGGTATGGTCATGTGATTTTTCACTTAATGACTGCTTCACCTAACAACGGGGTTATGGTCCCAATTAGGGTAATTAAACAAGGACTACTTGTATAGATCTGTGGCAAAACTTGTGCTACTCTAAGGTATGTTATTTTCATCTCTGCAAATAAGTGATGCAATCCATATCTCTCTGTTTTTGACAAAGCTTCCCATGACCTTAAAGTTTCATAGACTGCAGGAAATAAAATCTATGCATTATTATCATTATAATGTCATATAGAAGGGCTAACCCAAGGTTTTACAAGTTAGATTCAGAAATCTATTGGAAGGATTTCACTTACTTTGAACTCTGATTTTCAGTTTTTGCTGACATTCTGAAAATTCAGATTGAGTATATGGAAAAGTAGGCATTTCAGGGGAAGGAGTAGATTTTCAGTCACAATGGATATTTTCAAGATTAATGGAACTCTTTTTACATTTCAGTGGAAATACATTCCATTGAATTCTCAGGTGTGTATAAATGATTGCAATCTAAATTGTTGCCAATCTTATTATTTTCTGTTTTCTGTACATCCATTGTTATAATTACTTTATTATCATTATAAATTACCAGCATTTTTTAAGCTGGATTTGTGCCTCTGCTATGGATAGGTAGTCCATTGGTGAGTTTATTTTTTATAATACTAATTTTTGCTGGGTTGATAGCTCATTACATGTGTGCTGAATGGCTGGAAAAGATCCAGTGCTAAATAATATCCATATTCTGATTAATTATATTGCCATGACACAAGACTGGGGTTGGATCTTGTAATAAAAGTGATTTATTTAATAATATTTATTCAATAGGCAATAATAATGCTAAAGCATAAACCATGGTTTACAAGCCATTATGGTGAGGGTTGCACAGAAACCACATTATGGCTTAATATGAAGTGTGAATTCAGTCAGCAACTTGTTCTAGATGCAAATTGGAAGTCAAATTAGATGAATAGCTGTTCGAGATTGAAGAGTAAGACAGCAGTTGCACTGGGTTTCTGATGATAGAAAAAAGCCAGGAGTAAATCTGTCTTTCTACACTGTTTTCCCTGATTTAAATCACTCTCCTGCAAAAGGGACAGTAAAAGAGGAGTAACAAGATCAAATTGATTTTGTTTTAAATGGCACAAAATGATTGTACTCACTAACATACTGCTACTTCTTTGCAGAGACCAGAATGCTATGGATCCAGCTTTGGAGTATGTGAAGGTATGAAATATGACTTAATTAATTCCATGTTCAGATTTTAAAAAGAATGCTAAAACCACTATCTTATTAGTAAGTGGTAGTAATTGCAATAATGTATTCCTTCTTTGGTTCATTAAGTCACAGTATTATGGTAGCTTGACTTTTTTTTTTCTTTTTAAAAAAGGGGGGGATAGCTAATTAGATTACTTGAATCAAGCTTGGAGAAAGCAAGGTCAGATTGCAACCTTGGTAATTAATCATCACTGTCGCTAAGGGCTTTTTCATTTTCTCCTGGTTGTATTCCAGCAGTCAGTCTGTTGTATCAAAGTAGATGAAAGGAAATTTGTAATTTGATCTTCACTCTCTTGCTTTGCCCCAAGCTGCATTAATAGGAACAGAATGCCTATCCGCAGGAGACATTCATTCCAGATTCTCAAATGGTGACCAGTGTTGGAAAGAAAGCCAAGAAAACTGGAGCAATTGGTGAATCTTGAATCTGGAAAATATGTAAATCCTGGTTTGTTGTGAACAAGCAGTATGCTAATGGGAGTAAGAGTACCCATTCCTGCTTGCATCTTATTTCTAGGCAAACAATTAAAGAAACCAAAAATGCTTTGTTTAGCCTGCCCAAACTTGAGATTCCTGGTTTGTTGCTCTCTTTAGAAGCTGGAATAATCCAGAATTGTTCTTGGTGTACAAATCTGGCCTATTTAGCCAAAGCAAGCAGGAAGTCTGGATTCAAACAATGCACTAAAGCAAGCAAGATCAACTAGGCTGGTTCATTTTTTCCATGTGAATGTAACCATATTTTCATTTTGGTTTCATAATTGGGTAAATTATCCCCATCAATTAAGTCAGTTGTTTTTATTAAAAGTACTGTAGTCAAGGAAGTGCGTATATTAATGTAATTATATCTAAAAGCTGTCAAGCAACAGCCCTGGAAGCTCCCAAGGGTGATGTTATTTACTGAGCAACTAACTGATCTACTTTAGGTTTTCTTTTTCCATTGTATGAGTATACTAAGTGATAAATCCTGCTTGTTTTCCTTGAACTCAGAAAGTTAATTGCCCTAAAGGTTGTCCATTCGTGATTTCAGTTCTTCATTTCAGATAATCTTTGACACATGCCTATTTCAGAAGGAAATGACTTTGATAAGCAGGAAGCCATAAAAATAATCCTTAAATTGCAATTCTGTGCAAGGTATCCTGGGAGTAACCTTTGAAATCAGTAGAATTTCCAAGTAATCATGAATAGGTCACACCTTGGAACTTCCAAGTAATCATGAATAGATCAACATGGCAGTATAAGGTAGCCTAGAGATGTGCTATAGCCAGATTACCATTCCAGGCTAAATGGGGAATCTGGTTCCATATATGCAGAGAAGGCATTGCTTGTTTTCCAGGTTGCCTGGGTTTCAAAAATGCTTGTAGAGTTTCCAACAGGTAGAAGCCTAGCAGGAATGAATTACGCCCCAGTCAAATATTAGGGCTGGTGAGGATATGCAAGGGTTTATAGTTGTGTATGTCAATCACTTGATTTCACAGACATCTGAATAAACTATTTATTTGATTGTACTTCAGAGGTTTTCCAATTTCAACCTGACAGGCTAAATCCAAATTAGGAAATGTAATTTTTGAAGCCTTCTTAAGTGCAGTTTATGGGGTTTAGGGATTTCTCCTGTTTTTGGCCAATCATGGAATACTTCTCTTTAAAAAAATGGACTATCTTGGGACAGACCAGTGGAAAACTATCCACATGCAAGGTCTGCTATAGTGTGGATGCTGCAGTAGTACATTATTTGCAGGTTTCTATTTTGGTTCTACATTTTTCTAATTTTTCTAATAGAATTAAAAAATGGTCCTACTTGAGCAACAGTTATTTAAGTCTTATATCAGCCAGTCACAGTCTTCATTATAATTGCAAAACATTGGCAATATAGCTTTATATTGCAGATTTTCTAGTTTGGGGAAGACTAATTTATGCAGTTTATGCAATCCCAATCTGAAATACTCTGGATGTGTTGGATCTGAGCCTCCCAGCTGACTTTCCATGGTCATGTAAGCCAGGAATTTTGGAAATTGCAGGTATAACATATCTGGAGGATCCAGACTGAGAAAGATTGGTATGAATATCATTCAGTTTTTCCAAGAGTTTTTTCCATTCTTAAATGCCTTGCAACAAGTAAGGAACCAAGTAAGAGAATTCACAAATTTGTACATTTCTTGGCATCTTCTAGTATGGCTGGGCAAGACTTCTGCTTGAAACTCTTGAAACAACAGTCAGAAGAAGCCAGGGGATGGAGCACCTGTGGTCCTCTCTATGTTGTTGGACTATAGTTTTCATTCCTAACTATTGTTCATGCTGCTAGTTGGAGTCTAACAGCATCTGGAAGGCCACAGGCTTCTGAGCTTCTCTACCTTTAACACATTACATTACAAGATTAAGGCAGGAACTTGACAATAGGTAGTCCTGTAATTTCTCCTGGACCTATCAAGCCACACAGTTTTAGCTAATTTATTTGTGAGAATTATATTTTGCATCTGAGCAAAAGGCTCCCAAAGCATCTACATTTGGAGCTAGATGTGATGAAGAATATGATTTGGTACCCCAAGTGGCAACTCTTCTTTTGAGTTCATTTTTCTCTATCCGGTAACTTTTAGACCTAATTGTGTAGAATCTAGCCAATTCCACATAACCCTTTGCCAGAAGAACGATTCAGAACTCCTTCTTTGGCAAACTCCATGGGCATGTGCAATATAATATGCCTGTTGTTTAATATCCTGAATTTTGCTCTTGCAATGAACTGAGGCTTGAAATTCTTTTTGTTCTTGTTTTCACATGGCATTTCCCAGTTACTGGCCCTGCCTGGGTCAAAGAGTGAATGAAACCATTTACCCACCTTACCCTGGCATGCAAATTATCATTTTTGCAAGTTGATATTGTTTTGCCAATTAGGGCAAAGTACATCATCCTTAGTTCCAAGTTCTTTTATCCACCGCAGAAGAACGACAACATTTTCTTTGCATCCCAAAATGAGACCAGCAGTTTGCCAAATGAGCAATGGTCACGTCTTTCTATGTACCCTATGGGATTCAGCATAGCCCTGTCAATCATATCTAAATGAAAGACTGTTTGGACAGTTCTAAGAAAATAGTTGCAGTTTACAGTATGTTGTGCCTATGTTTTAGAGATGGGCCATGCCAGCCATTTTAAATCCTATTCATAATCTGCTTTTGCACAGTGCATTTGTAATAAGTTGAGTTGTCTCATTTTACCTTTCAACATTTCTTCTTTCCCTTTGTTGGACAAATACTTTTGTATGTCTGTGAAGAAAACGATTAGTTGCAGTTTGGATGTCAATTAAGAGATTTGCCTAGAGATGTTTCCTTGAAAAGCAAAAGCAGAAAGAATTCATTTTATTTCCTACCAAGGTTGCTCAGAAACACACAAGAACTATGGATATTTTTAGCCTCCTCATTTGTAACATCAATAGGGGCCGGAGCCTCTATAGGCAATAGCTCTTGTGATAGCTGCATGCAAATGCTTTTTATAACATTTAAAGTATTGATGCATTAGGTCATTCTGTGGTTTTAAAAAAGAGAGCTGCTCATTATACAGTGCTGGTCCCATGAACAGACAAATGTTCTGAGAAGAAGCCATAGGACTAAAGCTGCTCTTTTGTTCCATCAGCAAGGCTGGTCACAGTTAAAGAGCTCTTTTTAAAATTGGCTTTTATTTCCCAAGTGAGAACAGGCTAAGCTGCTCTGAGCTGGCTGTTCAAGAGAATCTATGAAAGGAATTTTGTCCTTAGATGTAAATCATCATCATCAGCATCATCTGCAGTGAATTAAAAATTTTATTTCATTTTTTTTTAATGACAAATGAGGCAAAAAAAGAGAGATCTGCTATAGGATTTTTGTGCTTTGCCTAAGAATATATGTGAGTAGCCTCACTTCCTTGAGTGAAGTGAGGAGACCATATAATATCAGCTATGAGTATGAAAGAAGATAGTTTCAGAGTATTTGTAGCAAAATTTGTTGACCTGTTTTTTAGTTGTCTCCCTCCTTGATAACCTAACAGTACTGAAACCGGATTTTAAACAGAAGAGAACTAGTTCCTATTCTGGATTTTAAAGAAGGAACAAGGGGAACTAATTTCATCTTTAAGTGAACATCTTTTCATTCAATACTGATGGAAGGGCAATTTTTTGAGTAGTGCTTTGATGAATTAAGGAGATCATCTTAGGGGAACAGTTACCAAACTGTCAGTGGTTTTCTAGGATGTTTATGGTCAGAAGCAACATTCTCATTTTTTTCTTTGACATGAATAATGGGTAGATTGTGGTGATGTAATCTTCCAGAAAGTGGAATAAAGTGAATGAACTCTTGTCAAAAAATTTTTTTATTTTTTTTTTTAATCTGCACTCAGTCGTTACCGACTCTGCAGTGACTGCTTGGACGAGTCCTTGCAGTTTTCAAGGCAATTGTTTTGGAAGTGGTTTGCCAGAGCCTCCTTCCTAGAGCAGAGCCCAGCTGGCATGCGCAGGAGGCGGGGTTTCCGTTGCTTCGCGCCCTTTTTGGGCGCGCGCAGTTTTTCGCGCTTACCAGCAACTGCTCCCGACTCCTTTTTGCAAGGCGCCGCCAGCATTTTTCCTCCCACCGGAGTGAGAGTACCCATTTATCTACTCACGTGAGTTTTCGAATTGTTGGGTTGACAGGAACTGGGGAGGAAACAGGAGCTCACCCTGCTAACGCGAAGGCTGGACTTGAACCGCTGAAGCGTTGACCATTTCTGGCCAACAACTTTCAGCGTCATTAAGCCGCTGCGCCACCGCATCCCCTCTTGTCAAATTACAGTCATCCATGTTGAGTGCTTTGTTGGAAATCGTAGCTACTTCATTCAGCTTATACAGGCTCCCTGAAATCTTTCAGCTGATTGAACTGATGTGAAGTTCACTATAGCAAGATGTGGTAACGGCCTATAACTTAAAAGGATTTTAAAGAGAATTGGGACAAATGTATGGAAGATACATTCCATACATTCCATGTATGGAAGATACATTTGTGCTCATGTTCTGCTTGTACATATCCCACAGACATGTGTTTGGCACCACTAGAGACTAGTTGCTGGTTCAGTCCTTCACAGCTCTTCTTATGTTCTTAGGATATTATCACCGACTACAAAATTAAAACACTTCAATTATGCCTTAAGAATTCTTACAAATATTTTCCCTTGCATCAGCAAACATGTATTTGTTCATTTGTTTATCCAGGTTATGGGTTCATGTAGGAAGAAGGCTTTATATGTATTGGTTCAACCCATGTAACATTCTCGAACATTTTAAAATGTATCTCAGTGTTGTCCACTTGGCAGACCAAGGGAAGAAAATGAACGAAATGCGAAGAAAGGAATGGAGGTGACAACTGAAAATTTGCCCTAAAAGGAAAGAATGACTTTTGAGAAAAGGTGACTGAGGGAAATATGAAGGAGTATTACACAAAGAAGACTACAACCTATATTTTGTCAGCTGAGAGTACAGGACATGGAGAGAGGGAGTTAAGTTACAGGAAGGCATTAGTTTGCCATTGCAGAATTTCTTCTGAATATGTACCTTGGACCCAGTCATTCCGATGACTTAACTATCAGTTAATCCTAGCCTCAGGCAGGTAATATAATACTATACTTGTTGCAACTTGCTAGTGCTGACTGTTAGATTTCTGGTACTTCTTCCTGAATGTGACGTCCTACTGGCTGAAAGTGAAAGAGTAATGCTCAGGGTTATACAAGTGTTAGACAAGCAAGGGAAGTTCCAATGTTCAGCATCAGAAGTTGAGCCGGACGTCTCTCATCTGTAGTTTTCCCAGCAGCAGCATTGGATTCGGATAGAAACCAGGATTTTAAAAAAATTATTAATTGCTCACTTCAGTTTTACTTTCCAGGCTATAACACGTAGTAAATTATTTTGTAGATGTTCATATTTTACAGTTTTTAAATTACAGGCATTTAATTTATGTTAAATTTAATTAGAAACTTGTATTTTCCAAAGCATGTTCCTTGTAGTAATATACTGCCCTCTAGTGTAATAAATCAAAGTGGTATTTCCTGCAATACCAAGGAGAAAATACAATACTAGAATGGATGTACCATTAACCTGCTTGCAAACTATAAGATGTATTTTTTTAAAAAAAGTCTTCAGATTTGGAGATAGTTTCTATATAATGATCCTTACCTGATGCTGTTATCTTACAAATGTATATTTGGAACTAATTATTCAAAACTCCTGGACCTTATTGCCAAGAAATTATGTATAGAATAGTTTCTAAATTTTAGAATAGGTTTGTGTTGGTTTAAAGCTAGAAATTTTGCAACTAATTATGTTTTCCTCAGAAGAGTAGGTGAAACCCTACAAAACTGCAGATGGTACAGAATTAAAAGAGTTTTTCCAGAAGGTATATCATCTATATTACTTTATATTGTATTTGCATTGTGAAATGATTGACACTACTTCATTGAGCTAAAGTGGTCCAGTATAATAACTTAAAGAATTAAAATTAGAATGATTGCTGTCCAGTTTCTGTGTGAGAAGGGAAAGTATTTGAATGTAATTAAAATCTCACATATTTTGGGAACAGTAATGCTACATGTTAGCATGTTGAGGTCTGGCATGGAACTTAGTAAATAGGGAAATTATTGACGGGGACAAAGAAACAAAGTTGTTGGGAGTTGGGCGGCATACAAATTTGATAAATAAATAAATAAAATAAACCTGTAGAGCGGGTTTCAGAAGAAGCAGGCAAGAAGCAAGGTATTTGACACAAGTAGTTTCTCTTTACAGGCGCTGAGGGAAGATAATAAATTTTGAGGAAACGAAATAGCTTTGGGGCTAGTTTCTCCCCACCAGTCCAAAATGACTGAGGACGTTTCAATTGAAGAGTTTATTGGTATTATAAAAAACTGACATTTGGTGCCCAAGGCTTGCTGGGAAGTAGTAAAAGTTGGCATTCCCCCCGCCCCCCAATAATAATAAAAAGACATTTTTATGTCAAAATAGGGAGCCACATAGAGCAACTAGGACAAAATACTAGCCTGAGGAAAATGCATTGCCTCTTTAAGGCAATACATTTCTTCATTGGAATGTGTGTCCCTGCTTGTAAAATGGAGGCATCGTTTACATGAGTGTGTATCTATACACCCCCCCACACCCCCCCCCCATATATCTGTGTCTTGAGACCAGCCATTATTGTTATTACTTTCATCAAATACCTCTGCTTTTTGAAAGGAGCACAATAAAACAACTATACCACAACCTTCCCCCTTCTCAAAAGAATATATTTTCAGCATATAGGTCTTATCCATATGGGGGAGCCAGAGTGCAATTTCTCACCATGTGGATTTTACAAATGGGCTCCAATTGTATAACAAAGGAAACTGAATGTAGAATGATTTGCAGAAGGGGACTGTTTAATTACAAACAGCACCGGTAGAAGAAAGAGCTTTATCAAAACATACTGATTCATATCACCCAGATATGGCAGTCTAATCTGAAAAAAGCCACCTATTTCCTAAATACGTGAGCAGGTCCTGATTTCCAAGGTAACCAACTATATTAGTAGTAATTCCATCTGTACTTGGGAAGGTTTTGAAAGTCTCTGGAGACAAAGAACCTGATTTGGGGGTATCAAAGGCCCTGTGCAGCATTGTCACAAACGATTACAACTTGCAATGGCAAGTCTATTACAGAACGGACTTCTCATTCATCTAGCCTGAATCCAGGTACAGCAAAGCAGTTGTCAAACAAACTGCTCAGTTATATCTTTACAGCTAGTTTGGGGAACCTTTTGTCTGTTGAGAATCCCATTCCTGTGGAGTCATCAACTGGTGACCACATGGCCACAGCGGGGATGGCCACAGCCAAAGAATTGTGGGTCACTCTTCTGCTCCCCCTTTTCTCTTGCACTCTAATTTTGCTTCTTCCCTCCCCCTCTGGTCTCTCGTTCTTTGTTCAGTGGACTCCCCAAAGGTTTGATCCCTTAAGCTATTTCCTTGTTAGTGACCGAGGGCATCTTATGGGCCTTCCAATCATCCGTGTGCCAATATACAGTATCAGTCATGAAGACAGGCTTTAAACAGCCACCATAATGGCTGAGAGACACTATAAGGTCTCTCTAGTTAGGAAACATGGTTAAAAAAGCTTTTTGAAATTAGAGGTTTGCAAATTGTCTGCATCTGATTTATGGAATACATGGCAGTTGTGTGGTGGTTTTACTTAGGATGTTAACAATGCTTTTTTTTTAGCCTGTGCTTATAGGGTTGCTTATAGATATCTTCCATGGATTTTAATTGCTAAAGGGGCCAATCCATTCTCTGTAAATTTGGATAATCGGTTTAGAGGGAAAATATAATATTTATATTTAATACAGTGGTACCTCGAGTTACGAATTTAATCCGTTCCGTGACTCTGGTTGCAACTCGAATTGGTCGCAACACGAGGCAAATTTTCCCATAAGGTTCAATGTAATTACTGTTAATCTGTTCTGGCGTGGAGGAGAGGGAGGCGGCTATTGCTTGGAGGGAGAGTCAGGGGCGGAAAAATGGCCGTGGACCACGTGTCAGGGGCGAAAAAACGGCCGCGGACCACGTGTCAGGGGCGGAAAAATGGCCGTGGACCACGTGTCAGGGGCGGAAAATGGCCTTGGACCGCGTGTCACGGGAGGGAAAATGGCCGCGGATCCGGTTTGTAACTCAAGGTGGTTCGCAACACGAGGTAAATTTTTGGGGCCGGAGCTGGTCGTAACATGAAAAATTCGTAAGCAGAGGCATTCGTAACTCAAGGTACCACTGTATTTACTACATTTTTAATCCACTCAGTAATGTTTTCTGGGTGGATTATATAAAAAGAAGGAAAAAACCAATAAAATCCAACAAGAGTAATCTGCACAGAAAAGAGGGAGATGTAAAATGTCCAAGAATAACTGTTCTAACAAGGAACGTTAACATTCTCTCTGCAAGCCATGATTTAAAAATACTTGAGAGGAGTACCTAGTACGGTAAAGGAAGTGGAAGGGCACCAGCGCAGATGACTTCAGGAAGGGCATTTCAGGGATAAGGCATCATCACTTAGAAGATCCTTTCCTATGTCCCCATCTCCCTACCTTCATTTGGGCCTCTGAAAATAAATTGCATATGAGAAGATGCTTCTTTAGTTCACTAGCCTTTTCCTGCCTGAGTATTCCCCAGAGATACGGACTTCAGCTCCAATGTTCTCCAGCCAGCACGTTCATTGCTGAGAATTCTAGGAGTTTATATTATTTATCTAATCAATTTATTAACTGCCTTAATCACCAAAGCAACTTTAGGTGGGGTACAAAGATCAAATGATAATTTAAAACAGGCTAAACATAACCAGCATTAAGCAAATCATAATCATCCCATATTGAAAAATAGCAACACAAACACAGCCACTGGTGAGGCCACAAATTGCCCTGTCTCATGCCCTATTAAATAAGCTAGGTCTTTATGGCTTTCTCAAAGGGCAACATCATTGGGGCCATATAGACTACAGTTTATTATAAGGATAAGTGAAATTAAACAATTGCTGTAATGTGACATTGCCGTTAAAGAATAATGTTGTTGTTATTATTTATTTAATTAAATATAGCTGTCCACTCCAGTGGACTCTGGGTGGCTTACAAACTATAATAATTAAAACAATTAAAATACATAAACAAAATGAAACAAGACAGCCCGGACTACAAACAACCTTTAAAACCAAGCATGACAACCTTCTCTCAACACATTAACCCCAGGGCTGGGACCAAACCCAGGTTTAAGGGCTTTGTGGAACCCCAGGAGAGAGGGCGCCATCCATATCTCAATGTTCCTTCCCAAATGTCTGTCTGTGGAACTAGAAAGTTTGGGTTACTGGTTTGTTACTTTTATAACTCATATTTTCATTTTGAAAATACCCAAGGCAGCTAACAAAATAAACAATTGCATTATTATAAACTTTTACCCAACTAAAATAGTAATTAAGCCAAATAACTCTTGCATATTGTGGCTCCATTTTCAAGTTTTGTATTAGAGGTACACTTCTCCATCGGAATAGCAGAGAGAGCAGAAACTTTTATAGTCTGGCAAAAACTATAGGACAAGGCTATTAAGAAAGGAGCTATTCATATAAACATATTTCTGTCAAGCAGCTTCATGGACAAGTTATAATTCATTTATTTCACAAGAGATTTCTAACTCTATCTAAAATTAACCATGGGATGATGTTCTCATGACTATAAATGGCTGGCCACATTGTGAAGGCTATTTAAGTGATTATCTCATAATAAATATCTTGTGGTCAAAAATTCCGGTAACTATAATAGTGAATAAAAAATGCTTTTTAATCATTGTCCGTATTATGGAACTTTCACATTAAAAATACATGCTTCAGCCTTGAGGAAAAAGAAAGTCCAAGAAAATGTGTGCCTAAGCAGTGAAAATAACTATGATGGAACTGTTTGTGACTGCTAGCTTTCTATTGGCAAAGACTTGATATAAGAGAGCATTCAAGCTTGCAGTGACTTGTAAGCAGAAAAATCTAAATTTCTTTCTTTTTTGTCATGGCAAAGGTAGCTTTGCAATACAGATGTCATGTCCTAAATCTAAAGATTTTCCTAGTAGTATTTCTTCAACACTGGCCTTAATTAAAGGTAAATTATTAGGCAGTGTGACGTTAGGGTTAGGGGATGGGTTATGTTGAACTAAAATCTGATTATATTACAGATTTGAAAGGAGTTTTCTTTGAGATTGGCAGGCACACCCTTAACTCTGGTGCTGGTTGTTGTTCTGTTCTAGAGCCATTTGCTCCGCAAATCCCTTTCTACAGGATTTCCGTTCTCTGCTTTTGGCATACTGCAGCCAGCGTGAAGGACATCTTGTTATTAAAGGACAGCCTATTATGAAAGGAAGAGGTTGAAAACAAACTCCTGTTGTAGCTTTGTTTAGAACTTTTCTCTACAAGCAACTGCAGTGGACATGCCCAACTTGACAGTTGTTTCTTGGACAATCACGAAGTTCATGTTAATCTTGGATTTCAAAGGGACATATTTTCCCTTCAATGTCTGAACCCTGCAACCCTCAAAACACAGGGCAAAAAGCCTGTAGATTTTTTGGGTAGTAGAGTCAAGACCACAAGTTGCAGTGCAAGCATCTATAAGTGTTGCTTTCCAGAAGACTGCACTAGTTGGGCCTGGAAAATCAGTGGCTGATCTTCTAATTAAAAGAGCAGAAGGCTGCATCTATTACAATGACGCTAAAGGGGCCCTCTGTGATATTACTGCTTCTCTCTGTTATTGTTACAGGGAGGTTTGTGAGCAGCTTTCTAATTTAAAACAAACAGTATTGTGTTTCCCTCGCCCCCTTGGTTACCTGCTTGCAGGATTTAGTAACCTGTTCGATTATGAAGAGTAACAGAGACATGCAACCCCCAGATGACTGTTCCTTCCCCTTATCGCTTGTGTACCTAGCAGTATTACTGATCTAATCATGGACATTTAGGTGTGTATCTGCAGAGGAACAGCTGGACTAGGAAAACCTTCCTGGGACCAAAGATTCTGCTGCTAAGGAGAAGGTGCTGTTTTTTGTTGAATGATTTATGTCATAATCTGGGAGACTCCAAAATAGAAAAAAAAGAGAGAAAGCAATGTTTTCCAAGAGTTTAGAGTTTCATTGGCAGGCTGAATAGTCCCCTGATGTCACTGATCCCATGCCTGATGGAAGCGGGACGTGCACAGATGACAGGATCAGCTTTCAGCCTGGAATGAAAGGATGAAGTGGGGAGTGTAGAAGCCCCAGTGGACAGCAACTCAGCACAAGAGCTTAGTAAGAGCTCTTGGATGTAGCTGGGAGGGACCATCCATTTTGTTCTCCATGGGAGGTTTTGGTCCATGCGACAAAAGGAAAAAAAAAATGCCTAAGGACTGCAGTGCTTTTCAGACATTCATGGCATCTCTCTGCTGCTTTTATCATCATAACTCCATTGTTGGGGTCAAGGTAGGTGATCTATAATGTTAAACAAAATGTGTTAGTAGTGATGAAACCATTACTTTAGAATATCTAGAGATAAGTAGAAGTCAACATTCTTATAATATGCAAGAAATGACTTATGATTTTTGGATATATTTCCAAAGACCTGCTTTTTAAAAATACTTTGCACTTGAAAACATACTTTTACATATATTTTGCTATAGGTTTTAAACTAAAAACTACTTCAAAATATTTGGAAAATGTTTTTTTGCATATGTTTACTCAAGGAGCTGCAGATCAAGTCAAACATGGAGAATTTCACAAAGACTGAGTTTCTCAAGCATCTCTATTTGATACTTAGGTTGCCTTCTGAGCTGGAGTTGCAAAGAAAAGGAAAAGCTGAAGAAACAGAGTGAGAGGGTTTATTTACAGATCAGTTATCAGATTGTTTGAAATATCTATTCTTCTTTAGGGGTTATTGAAGATGATATGTATACAATGATTAAAATCATCATCATCATCATCATCATCATCATCATCATCATCAGAACTTTGCTTTAATTTTTTAAGGTACTTTCTGTTGAGTTTCTATCTTAAAGATCAACAAATATATTTAAAAGAAGATGGTCTAAACAAAAAACTTGTTATTGCTCTGCGAAATCTTTCGGTAACAAATCCAAGAGCACTTTATTAATAAGAATATAAAGTCATTTTCTGAATGTGAAGCTTTAATTGTCATCTGCTTCAGATACAACCCTGTCATTGTACTGGATCTGACCAACAGTCTGTCAATGTTCTGTTCCTAGAACTGTACTCAGATGCTCTGGGGAAGTCCATATGCAGGACAGGAACACAATAACATGTTTTTGCCTGTGTTTCCCATTAATGTGCCCTGACTGTCTTGCTTCTGGTAGTTGAAAAAGATGTAACAGTCATAACTAGTAACCACCAAAGCAACTAAGGCTGGCCCTTAGGGCTGACATCCTGAGTCATGCTGTTCTGCAACCATACAGTCAGTGACAGGTTGTGGCAATAACAGGTAAAAGGATCTGGGCTGGCCTGAGTATGCCAAGCCTTTGGAAATGACTCTGCTAACAGCAGCGTCTTCTTTTAAAAGACATTTTACAGTCAGAGATACTTGATCATGAATATATGCAGTTATAGAGGGTAATTTTATCCATTTTGTACTCAATGCCCCTTAAGTGTAGTTAGCAATTAAGCAGCAGAAGCAAATTCCATTTTATTCATGTAGTCATGATGGTGATAAAAAATGAAATTTGTACAAGCTGTATTGTTTTTAATCAGCATTAGCAAGGAAAAAAGGAAGACCGGAAAAATGTTTCATGCTTCATAACTGAAGTAGTACTTAATAGGCATAAAGGGAATGTTCCAGTCCCATAAGACCTAATTTAGCGATCTAAAATTGTCTAATTGCACCACTTGAAAAAGCTTGTAAGATGCTCCCTGTCAAGTGGATGTAAACCATCTTCCACAATCCAGGGTCTTCCACACATGCTGGGGTTACAGTTCTCAGAATTCCCAACCAAATTGTCTTTGAGTCTAACACAGGGAGAAAGTGCAGGGTGGGAAAGGTTTCTGCAAACCCTCATAGAGAAGCCCAGAAATTATCTGAGAAACAATGTCAGAATAATTGGAAAGGTTGCTCCTAATGCAGAGACAGCAGTTTAATAAAGGGTGTTTAGACTGGGATTAAGAGTGTAAATGCTGTTATTTGAATTTGACTAGAATCAAAACATCCATGTGAATTTTGGGGCTATCAAAGCGGAATTAAAAATACAGTTCTTGACTGTGCTGTTTATCTTGCTGCGAGTCTATAATACTTAAAATGATGCTGTGTGTTGTCATAGTAACTTTCCATTGGTTCAGTCTACATGTTATCTAAGGGAACAGGAGAAGGGGCAGCATTTTATAAAGAAACCCAGCTGGCCTTGTTCAGATGTAAGTTTTTATTTAGAAGGTTTCCAACTGTTTAAAATAGGCTTGGTATATTCACTGCAATGGTTTCAAGGTCTCTGTTCCTTCCTGTTTAATAAAAGTCATGGAAATTATATTTTAAACTTCTCTGAATATAGAATGGGACAGCAACTAACTTTGGCTATCCAAAATTGGAATATATGCCTGAAAGATTGTGGGCCCAGGTCGTGACTCCAATCAGGACTAATATATTAGCATCTGTAAAATTAAGACAACTAAAAGAGAGTTGTGAGCTATGATGAACAGAATGAAATTAGAAGAGCTTGCTGATTATAGGGTGAGTCATCAATCTTTGGTAAGAATTTATGGGATTGCCAGCAGCAACCAGGGGAAGAAAGAGAGCGTGTCTTGCTAATCATCCCAAGTACTGTGGAATTGCTCCAGTCTGTTTTCCAGAGGCACAAAATCTGAGCCCCAGTCAAAATATACTGTCATTTATTAGATGCAATTTTAGTTTGAAAATGCGCATAAAGATGTGCTTGGTCTTAATCATAACTCTTGCAGAAGAGTAATTAGTTCTGCTTGGGAACCTAATGAGATGACATCTGAAGTAGGTTTATAGTTTTGTTGCAAACAGTAATAAATTACCTGGATTTATGATCCTCAGTGAATGCAGTCATTTCCACAAATATGACAGTAGGGCTGCTCTAAGCATTTAATCATGAAAGCAAAGATTTGGGAATGAGAAAATAATTAGATGTTTTGAACAGGTAACCTGTTCTGAGTAACTTCACATGTGTGTCCCTCCCTCGCAGATGTATTTTCACCATTGATAAATGAGACTAAACCAGCCAAGTTGGAATATGGAACCTTGAACTATAGCCAGACGTGGGACCAAAGGAAGGCTTTGACATTATGTGCACAGGGAAAGCAAGTGACAATTTACTGGAGGATCCTTCCTCACTTCATATGCCAGGCCTTTCTATACTGACTTCCTATTATAACCACAAACAATTTCAATTCTATATATGCTTATCTAATACAAATATTATTCAAGTACATATACAGTGGTACCTCGGTTCACGAACTTAATTTGTTCCACAATTCTGGTCGTGAACCGAATTGGTTGCGAACCGAATCAAATTTCCCCATAAGGTTCAATGTAAATAAGGTTAATCTGTTCTGAACCATACATATTTTTTTTTAACCACAAAAATATGAAACAAAGTACAGTACAGTACAGTATGAAGAGAGAGAACACTAACCTTGCTTGAGGTAACACCAAAAAGCTTCACAGCGAGTGTCTGCAACCGCGATCTCGCCTAGAGGAAGCCACGACCATGTGTCAGAGCAGGGAAGATGGCCACGGGTCGTGTTCGTCACCCGATGCGGAGTTTGCGAACGGAAGCAAAATTTTGCAAACACTGCTGTTCGCAAACCGAATTGTTCGCGAACAGAAGCGTTTGTGAACCGAGGTATTACTGTATATGACTATCATGTTTTTTTAACCTACTGTATTTTGTATAAAGAGTCCCATATTTCATTATACTTGTCTATGCAAAGTCTATGTCTGTGGGCAATCCGCTCATAAGTGGCAAGTGCAATCATGTCTTCAATCCATTGAATAAATGGGTTTTATCTTTCCAATGCTGCAATATCAGTGCTTTGGCCATAGTAAGGAGAATCCATATACACTGTCCAGATGTCAAATTCTATGTACTAGGTATATAGTTCAAAAGAATATTATCCTCTGAAAATTTTAGCTTTTGTTGCACAATCACATTTATATAGTCGTCTACTTTCTCTCAGAACTTAGTAAGCATAGGACATTGTGAAAACATATGCTTTAAAGAAGCATTGTCCTTATTACATCTCCAACAAAATGCTGTTTTTGACAATCCTTTTCTATACAGACATAGAGTCCAATAAATTCTAAATATTATTTTTTGTTGTATAAGTCGTAGCTTAAGGTCCACTGACGCTCTTGCTATAGAAGTTAAGATACTCTCCCATTGTCTAGGCATTACAGGAACCCCTAATTATTCCACTCATCCCTTAACAACTGCATATCAAATTGATGTATTGATAACAAATAGTCAAACTAATAGTAGGTTTTTTAGTTTTAAAGGATTTAACAAGTTGTTCTAATATCTCAGGTCTCTCAGAAGCTGAAAATGCAGAATGTTGCTAACAAATGTTGTAACTGTAAATATTGCCATTGGGTTACATCTGATAGATGACATTTCTCTCTTAAGACACAGTACATTAAAAATTCATCTTCATCATCTATCTGTTGGTCCAAAGTCAATATCCCCACTTCCATCCAATTTTGCCATATCACCATCTTTTCCCCAATTTTTAAAGTTGGGTTTATTGGTATCTTATTTTCATTCATTTCTCTTAACACTTTTTCAAAACTCCTTAGGGCCGTTCACCAGGATTCCCTGTTGTCTCACTCCATCCAGCCTTGGCCTTCAACCCTCCCTGTGGTCACTGCATAAAGTACTAGTGTCAAATGGGTATAACCTTTTTCTTTTTTGATTTTGTAAGGGTCATACAGCAGATGTCTATTAAACACTTTTGGACTTTACAAATAGGCTTAGTGCAATTGTTCTTCTCATTTGCAGCTTCTCTTTGGGATCAAGCTGCTGTACCCCCTTGTCTTCCTCCAAGCTTCTATCATGACCCAAAAGCTGTCTGACAGCTCCCTTTGTCTCTTTGAGAACTTGACTGAATTTTCCACTGCTCGCAGAGGGTCCTCAGATTTCTGTTGCGTCATTAATGCCTACTAATTTTTCAGAGCCTTCTCAGGGCCTCCTCTGCCTGATTCCAACCAGTGCTAAAAGAGAAAGGGAAAAAGGTTGCCTACTTGATTCCAGCTCTAGCAGCTTCAAGTTTCCACCCATGGTTATCTTTGCCAATTCCAATACTGCCCTTTCTGCTGTTGATGGACTCTCCAATGTTTCCTATCTAGTCCATTAATTTAATTTTATTTAAACTTAAAAAAAACATTACAGTTAACATTTCTTTTTCAAAACACTATTATTTGTGACATTATATATAAACTAAATATCAGTGTAACGATGTGACTATATTACTACTGAATAAAAGACCTATATATTTTAAAAAAGAAAGTTTCTCTATTCTGAAGAGAAATAAAATAAAAACCTATAATAAACTACCTAAAAACAAAAGCAAAGAACAAAGAGAAAAAATAACCAAAGAAACTTGAAAATGAAAAAGAAAATCTTAAACTAAACTAGGATGTCAAGATAAGAAAGCAAAACCCTAAATACTTAAATTATAATCTATACCTAAATTATATTTTAAAGATATATAGAAAAGTGCATAAAAGATGGAGATAGATATCACTCTACTGAAATTAAATAATTTCCTTCTATTTTTCCACATTGTGATTCAATTTTGTAACAATGAACCTAGAACTTATATTATTGTATACAATAGTATACAATCCGAAGCTAAATTAGAGTATCTCTGCACACTTGATGCCTTCCTCACACTAGTAATTGCTTCAGGCTTATCTTGTAACTACTTTTTTTTTTTTTTAATGATTGGACTGAGAATAATACTAACATAACTAAGTGTGAGAGTTGACAGCTCTTAATAAGCTAGCATTTAGTCTGGAATACAGACATTCTTCCATGTCTACATCATCAGATTTTTTATTTTTTTTTAGTTACAGTCCAAGCACAATATATTCAAAGTTCTTCATAGATTGAAAGATTCCAAATTTGGGAGGCATAATTTAGCAAACCGTTAAATCTTTAACTCTTAACTGCCTTTGAAGAACTTGGTTCAGCGTAGCAATTTAATCTAACCAGTAATAAATTGGTTAGGACATGCCCAAAACATATGTATAAAAGTTCCTTCAGATTTATTACATCTCCAGCACAGAACTGTTGAGGGCCCACATTTTTAAAAAAATCCTTGACAGGTCCATAAAGAGAATTTTTTGCTATACTAATTGAGTATTCAAGTCATAAGAAAAATACCTAACATTCTTTAAAATCTAGAGCTGCTGATTGGGTAATATAGTTATTAAAATTTTCTTGTCCAAATTCCTTGTTATTGTCCAATTTTTGAAATCATTTAGATTTTTTGGACAATTTTTAATAAATGGTCAGTTTAGTTTCAGTAAAGGTTTTCTCTAACAAACTTAACATCTCTGGTATTTGAGAGGCCAAAGAGGCATCAGGGCCAAACAGTGCAGGTATCAAGTATCTGAAGTATCTTAACTGAACACTATTACCATTCATCCTTTTTTTGATAAGTTATACTCCTTTTGCAGAATCTCAAAGGTTTTAAAAATATCATTTAATCATTGATTGAGGGTAATTACTCCATTATGAACCCATGTTTTCCAGAACATGGAACCCATGTTTTCCAGCCTTTTTAAAATAAGAATTAGTTCAAAGTGTCAGTTTCTCATGAGAGGAAAAATCAAATTTAATTTTTCTACCCAACAAGGCCCAGTTATGTTCAATGCATGCCTGGCTCCATCCTGCTGGATTGGCACTGGCAGCTAAATATAGAATTGAGGATCTTCCCTGACTGATGATATCCAGGACAAAAGTTTTGCCTAAGAGCTTGCTGACGGGGGTTCCTACTACTGTCCATGATCTTGTTCAGTCTTGACCAAAGGCCACCAAACTGTCCACTGACAGTTTTCTTGTATAAACAAAAAGTTTTTGATTTGAGTTTCTGAGGTTAATTTAAATGTATTTTGGCAAAGAGCTGAAGTCGTACCCTCTACTCAAAATCTCATCACAGTTTCATCTTTCCATTTTATTAGAGAAAGTGGGAAGGCACACTGACATTTGTTAGGAATGTTTTGAGCAAATAGTATTTTGTGAACAGGAAGCTCAGATAGCCACTAAATCCTTGTAATGAGGAGAGAGAGGCAGACTTAATCCTACTGATGCTGCTGTTTTAAAATATATTTAAAACATAAATAACAATAATGTTATTTTAGAGGCATCTGTGTTATTTAGAAGTCAGAGTTTATAAGGTCATTTTACAAATAGGTAGAAAATTGTTTTAAAGTAACATCGCTGTCTATAATGTTAAGGAACAGATGGCATAAAACATACTGTACCTATTAGGGAAACTAAGAAAAACTCAATAATATTGGAGGAAGGAAAGAGAATTAAAACAAAGAGGAATATAAATGTAATATCCAGCCTCCCATCCTATTTACCCCAAGGTGGATAAGAAATTTGTCTCATTTGTTTTCTAAGCATAGTGTCAATCCTCTTCTGAAAGAACAGTAAAACACACACACACACACACACACACACACACACATACAGAACACATTTCAGATAACCCAGTTTGCTGAAGCATTTGAAATGAATCGTTTAATGTTCTTCATTCTATTGGGTCATCATGACTACAATTCCCTGCAAATGACAGAGATTGGTCCCCAAGGGACCAGCCTGGGCTCAAATTTCTTCGTGTTTCAGGTCTGCAAAGGATTATTGACCCACTCAGCAAAATCCAGAATGGGACGCAGTTGCAACATTAAAGTGAATTGATCCCACCTTCCCTGGGATCTTGCCATTTTGTCTCGGCTCTTTGCTCTGGCAATTGTGGAGTTGGTTGCAGATGGGGAAAATCTGTTCTTAGGCAGTGTGTAGTGTTGCAGAATTGCACTGGGCAGTCTTGCTAGAGATTGTAGAGAACACATGGCTTGTCATGCCTTCCAACTCCTGGTATCATCACATGGCACCAAGCAACCAGGACTGAGTAAAGGGACCATGGGGCCTGAATAGACAGAATAGGGTGGTTGGTAGCTTGGCACCTTAATGACCATCTAAAATGCCTTTTTTAAAAAAATGGAGGTAATGGTTTTTTGTTTTGGTGCAGAATTGAAGTGGTGGATGATACCCTTCTTACAGGCTAGCTGACCAGGATAGACAAGCTCTGACTGGCTCTTAGTGAAGCACCATCAAGTCACAAAGAAGTAAACATGGCCTGATTTCAGTAGCATTATGGTGTCCATGAATAAGCAGCCTACTCAAGTCCTATTTCATTTTCATTTTGAATCAGACAGTTTGGGTGATGGAAAAGTTGGTTGTCTGGAAGTCATCTGCCGTATGATTTAACTTGAGGCAAAACATATCTGTCCTTTTGAAATGTGGGAAAGTGCAGAACAGAAATGGAAAGAGGTGTGTGTGTGTGTATATGTGTGTGTGTGTGTGTGTGTGTGAGAGAGAGAGAGAGAGAAAGAGAGAGAGAGAGAACAGCTGTTTAATTGCCTTTTCTCACTCATAAACCAGAGGTCTGAAACTCAAATCATTGTGAGGTCTTTTGCTACATGAGGACTACAAGTAGTCCTCACTTAACAACTGCCCTGTTTAGCGACTGTTTGAAGTTACAACAGTGCTGAAAAAGTAACTTTATAACCTGTCCTTGCACTTACAACCATCGCAGCGTCCCTGTGGTCACTTGATCAAGATTTGGGTGCTTTGCAACCGGTGGGCATTTACAACCATCACAGTGTCCCATGGTCATGTGATTGCCATTTGAAGGCTTCACAACTGGCTGCCAACAAGCAGAGTCAATGGAGAAGCCAGCAGTGAAATCACAAGTTATGGTCACATGATGTCTTGCTTAACAACCAACCGCATCACTTAGCAATGGAGTTGCTGGTTCCAATTGTGGTCATTAAGCGAGGATACCTGTAGTTCATTAGCCCAAACAACCCAGCCCTGAAGCCATTTCAAAATAACAAAAGTCTGTAGTGAGTGAAAAGTGAAGAAAATGTTGTTGCCATTAAATATTATATAAAATAATAACTAATAATTTTAAAAGCCTTATTGCAAAACAAAATTAATTGCAAAACAGCTGTTCAACAGCCATTTCACAGGCTACTTTGATAATTATGTGTCATCAGGTTGGTGTCAATCCCATAGTTAGATTTTCTCCAGGAGGATCTGTTCCCAATCTGGTCCTTCAAAGTCTTCTGATGGCGCATTCAAAGATCATATCTAGGATGAAATTAAATCAGTTAGGAAACCTGCTCAAATCCAGTGTAGATTGTATGGAAGATGACCGTGATGGAAATACGCAAGAATTATTACCTAAGTAAAAGGGGATGAAACGTTTTCTAAATCCAGAGGAATGAGATGACATTTGGAAGTGGCTCAGGCAGAAACCTCCTAATTAACTGAAGATGGAGGAGGCACAGCGCAATCAGACTTATAAGATTCTGTTTTATGTTATGTTATGTTATGTTATGTTATGTTATGTTATGTTATGTTATGTTATGTTATGTTATGTTATGTTATGTTATGATCAGTTAGTTTTCCTGTGCAGTGGATTTCCTGGTCTGCTCTACTTAGTGTGGCTGACCTGCTTTTGTTCTTCTCTCTCCTTGTGGAGCAGATGGATCTTTCCTTTCCTTTCCTTTCCTTTCCTTTCCTTTCCTTTCCTTTCCTTTCCTTTCCTTTCCTTTCCTTTCCTTTCCTTTCCTTTCCTTTCCTTTCCTTTCCTTTCCTTTCCTTTCCTTTTGCCTAGCAGAAAGACCTTGCTTACTTCTTCACTATCTTTTCCACATCTTGCTCAGTAAGGCCAGACCTTTGTGGAAAGGTGGCTAAACCCAGTCCTCCTCCTTGCCCTGCCTCAGCCTCCTGGCCGTCTCCCTGGTCAAGTCTCACCTCTCTGCTGTCCCTGTCTGGAAGAGTCCCTGGAACGCCCTCCAGGCTGGTTGAATTGAGGCTGTCAGGCCATTATTCTTCCTAGAGTGCTTCCTGTGGCCCAGCCTGGGTGTCCGTGCCACTATGCAACATTTACACTCCACAGAAAATGACTTGGTGGGCCACATGCAGCCCAGATACCCCTAAGCTCAGTTGCTCCTCCTATCTCTTCCTCCTAGTTTCAGGATCAAAATAAGTTTATTAAAATTAATGATAACATTTGATCCTACGTTAAGGGATGCTTGAATAAAAAACCAGTTTGTTAAATGCTAATTCTCAATAGTTTAACTACATAAAAAAAGACAGTTGTTGGAAGTTCATTAAAAATGACACGCATCCAAGTACTGTATAGTATAAGAAGAATCCAGGAAAGTAGAAGCTCCCAGGATTTCAGACTATTCACAGAAAGGCTAGATTAGAGAATAAGAACTTTTGTCCTTTAGTCTTTCAAGTACTATAAAGATTCATTCACATCACTAGAAGCCTGGGAATTCATCCAAGTTACTAAAAAAAAAAAAAGCCTGCAGTCATGGGAAAAAATGTTTCGGTGGTTATTGTTGCATGGTAACTTGCTGTGTACATTCATGGTGTTTCCAACTTAATGCCACTTAGTTCTGCTTCTTTCTCAGGAGTTGTAAGCAGAGATTTATTTAGAAACCAGCAGGCTGCTACAAATGCTTGAGAACGTAGGGTTTTTTTGTTGGCTTTTTCATTGATAGTTTCAATCAACAGAGGCTGAACAGTAGAACTTCTTGTGTTTTATACTCTTTTCTGGAGAGTCAAAATATTTTAAAGCTTATGGGATCGATGAGATGATGATGATGAGGAGGCCCCCAGATTCCAGGTGTCCTCAGTTTCTCCACTTTTTTCATAGATGTGAGCATTAGCTGCAGATAGGAGAGTGGACGGTTGGGGACATCTTGATGAGAGCTGGGCCATCGTAGACTGTATTTCCAGCTGGGCAAAGACCTTCAGCAGGGAAAAGGAACTTTGTTTCTGGGACATGGATGCGGTTCAGAGTACCAGCACTCTCAACATTCAATATTGATACATGGCTTCCCGAACCAGTGTTTCCTGTTCACATCAGAATTCAACCTTACTATAGTGGTGGGCAACTTCTCAGTGGTTGGAAAGTACTCCTTTGGGAAAGTTTTTTGGTGTTTTGGGTTTTTTTGTAGCCAAGAGCTTCAGTGGATGAGGCAATGACATAGTGACCTTGCAGGAATGATGGATTTTAGGATTTTCTGGAGATTTGTGGAGGGGATGCTTTTACTTTTGGGGATATAATAAGCCTATCTGAAAGGTTAAACAGGTCTTTTCTACTTTCTAATGGGAAACTGATGACTCCTTGGTGGGAAAAAGGGGTTGGGAGAATACATACTGTCTACGGGTTATAGATGATCCACTCCTGGCAAGACATTCCTTAACTCAGGAGTGAAAAACCTGTTTCCGTTTCAGATATGTATTGCCTTCCTAAAAATGCAGAATTCCATTTCAACCACAGTGCAGCAGTGGCTTCAGATACCTTTTTGTTTTGAAGATTTTTTTCATGATTCCTGGGATTCAGCAATTTATAATGCTTTGGAGATTTTATGAAAAACATGCTGCTCTTTCAGTGTTCTCAGGCAGTTTCAAAACGCAAATAACATGAATAGAATAAATAGATGTCCTGAAAGGAGTAAAATCATAGGCAAAATCTGCAATTGCAGGAGAGACATCTGGGTTTAATTAAAATGCCATTGCAATACCTGTGAGTTATCTAAGAAAGCAATTTAACTAAATTAAAGAAGAGGGATTAAATTAAAACAGGATTAATTTAATTCATAGATGGTTTAATGGAGGAGCTTGGAGTCCTCCAGAAACTTTGGACTACAATTCCCATACCACTGGGGCAATGCTCATGGAACTTTCAGTCAAATCATCTGGAGAATACAGATTGCAGCCCTGGTTTAATTCAACCTAATTATCTGGGTTCTCACAACTGTGTCAAGGATGGGATTAGCATCTAGTGTAATTATGAAATCCCTGTCACTACCTATTCTGCTTTAATATCAAACCACTTCAGGATTATTTGAAGTTTAAACCACCCTCTCCTGGTCAATGGTATTGTTGAAAGAGGAAAGATAGGATTAATTTACATCCTCCCTTTTGGTTACCTGTAGGAAGATGGCCTCTAGCACTTCATTTCTCTTGCACTCCTTTTATTGTTCATCTCCACCTATATGGATGCACAGAGAGGTAAAACAGGACAGAAAGAGGATGTGGGGAAGCTTAGTTATTACTGGATTATTAATTTTATTTTTCTACAGTTTTAAGAAATCCACAACTCAGTAGCAAAGGACGCTGGGATATTAGCAAAGATGGGGTTGCTCCCACTGTAGCCAGGAATTTCATGCTGCACTGATCATCTGCTGCTGCTTCATCAAAAGTCATTTTACCTGGGGTGGATAGATTAGGTCAGCCTTGCTGCTAGCGAGTGTTTCTGCAATAGGCTGTAGCTTATCCTTAAAAAAAGATATAAGAATAAGAATCTTTCTGCTAAGAGATTATGGACATGAGGTCAAGAGAGCTTCTGAGAATATGTCAGTGAGAGTCCCTTCAGACAGACATATGGAAGCAAAATAGGATTATGTAACACAGTTACTGTACTGATGTGCTGGAAATAGAGATAAAAAGTAGTGAAGTGATAAAGCAATTGTGCTCTACTGTGCACAGTTCTTTTATTGCTAGCCCAGAAGCTGATGTTCAAGTCCTACTTGAACACAGAGTTTCAAATGCATTGATTACAGATCTCATGGAATGACCAAGGGCTTAATTGATGTATCCAACATCACACACACACACACACACACACACACACACACACACACCTTTTTCTGATCAGGTGCTATCACTTCCGGTTGCCATCCATTTTAAAACAATTACTGAGCTTGACAAACGTTTTGGTTTGCAAAAAAAAGGATGAATTAATTGTGTATGGCATGGTTTGATTCCCATTTTGGGCTTTCCAACCTCTCAAATATATATTTCTATTTATTTATTTACACACACACACAGGTTTATTACAGCCCTAAGGCCAGATACAATCAAAATATACAATAGTAACCATCTTACATTTATGTATATGTATAAAACAAACAATAGTATTTAATCTAAAAATTAAAATAAAAATGCTAAAATATATCAAAGTAAAATACTATGTTATGAATTAAAATTAAAAATTATGTTTTAAATCTAAATAATAGTGGAGCTTATTGTGCAGATGGTGGCATAAAACTGGGCAACTTGGGAGGATATTTTTGGGTCCTTGTCCAAAAGGAGTAACATTAAATAGAAATCATACTCCCTACCAGGAAATCTCTTCAGTATTGGATATATACTGTATATATCTGTCTACAGTCCTTATATGGGGAACTTAGTGTTTCTATTGAGCCATCTCCACGTGGACATAATCGGAGGTACATAGGAATGCCCTTAAAACATCCAAAAAGGACTGCTGAGAGCATTGCGTCCAGTCTGGCTAAGGTGAAAGCTTTACGAAATTTCAAAATTGTAATAGATGATAAATAAGAAGCTGGAACAAACCCTTGTGGTAGAAAATGACAAATATTGGGGTGTAGCACCTTACTTAAATTTGTTTGTAGATCTATATCCCAGATACATTGTTTAAGGGCGGTTCTCGCATTATCAAATCCTAATAAGCACAGACTTCCCATAAAGAAGCCCAGCAATTGAATTCTATCTAAGGCTTGTTTTTGCCACAATGATTTGAAATGATCCCTAAATACTAATGAGGCTAAACCTATAGGAAACAGAAGTAACTTTAGCCAGAAGGTAAGAAGGAGAAACCATGCTCTGGCATCCAATGAAACTATACCTAATTCTACCCTTAGAACGGCGTTTTTAACACTTTTTAGTACCACCAATTTATTTATTTAAATGGCCAGAATCGTACAAGGTCACCAAATCTTGGGAGGTTTCAGCCATTTCCCCTATTCCAGGTACCCACACAGTTTTACGTGGAAATTGCATATACCCTTGTCTAAAATCATGCATGGTCTAATGTGGGAACACTACAATCTTGTAGGATTGAGTAACTTTGTGAAACGTTGGTTACCTTTTAATTTTTGAAAATAACATTTAATTTGGAGATTTTGAAAGCATCCTCTAGGGGTGTTGCATGCACTGTTTTGCCCATCCTTGCTCTGTTGGCTTGTCTGTGAGCCCAGTGAATGGCCTTTGACAGTTCATTTCATACTACGAGATAGCCTTGTAGAGCACCGGACAATGCACCTACCACTCTTTCCTCCCATTCTCCCCCTCCCCAAGAACCCAGTAAGGTAGGTTGGGCTGAGAGAAAGTGATTGTCCCATAATCACTCGTCAGATTTGAATTTTGGTCTCCTCTCTCCTAGTCCAGTACTGTAACCACATAACCAGTGCAGTGAACTTAACAATACTGGCTAGGCCAGAGAAATACTGAGACTTTGCACTTAACAAAGCATATATGGTGCCCCCACCACCACTTCCCTCCTCCTTAGACCAGCCTTTGCTGTTGCGTTCACACAAGCTTGACCAGGTCACCTAAGACTTGACAGGTGCATTTGCATAATATGTGATGCTTGGTTACCCCTTGGGGTGTTTGGGAAGGCTGAGTCTAATGTGGGAACCCAGCTTATTGGTTTAGGATGGGTTCTGCAAAGCTGCAAAATGAATTAATTCCATAACCAAAATGTGTATGTTGAACTCAGCTTAAATGCACCCTCCCTACGTCAACAAGTTTGAACTTGGACTTTCTGCATTAGCACAGCCCTTTCCCCTAAATGCATTTCCTCTTTTACTTTCTGTATTCTGAGCAGGAAGGGACATAAATAACTCAACAGAACACTCATGATTATCCCAAAACATCCAGGTGGAACATGGGTGATCCACCCCTTTGCAAGTAATCATTACCTAAGTTGCTCACCCAGCAGTAGTTTTAGCAAATGCTGCTTAAAGATCAGGGGCTGGCAAAATGCAGCAGGTGACTTCTGCTGGCTATTGCAGGCCTCCTGACATGTGAGGCAAAATGAAAATTTCTGGCAAGATAGGTTTTTCTTTTCTTTTGCTTGTTTGAGACCTAATTTGACATAATCAAGCCTTCCTTCTTGTTCTGTTTTACAGTTTTTAAAGGAGAAGCAGGTGATGGAGAGTTCCCCAGAAAAACTGAAGAAGGAGCTGGAAGAAGAACTGCAGATGAGCAGTGATGATTTGCGCAGCCACGCGTGGTACCATGGGCGGATTCCACGACAGGTGTGTCCCCTTTGGTTTCCTTTTCAGGCAACCCTGGAGGCTCCTTTCTGTCCCTTCCTACTTATTTGCAGTGCCAAATCCTGCCAACCCTTGACCCACTCCATGGGGGAGCTTTTAAGGAGAAAACAACAGAAATCACTCTTAAGATTTTTGCAGGTGGAACAAAGGCTGTAGTTGGTGGAAAAGTGAAGCATAATTGGGTTGAGCCAAGTCTTAGGACATGGTTACCTATGGGACTGTCTTTCTCCTGTTGTTTCTGCCTGACCAGTAAGATCTGGACCAGTTGGGCTGCTCCAGGTCCCAGCTGTAAAGCATTGTATCTTGTGGGGTTTAGGAGATGCACCTTCTTGGTGGCTGTGCCTGCCCTGTGGACCAGAGTGCTTCCTGAGGCCTGCATGGCCCTGACTCTCTTGGGCTTTCATAAAGCCACAAAAACCTGGTTCTTTTGACATGCCCTGGAGTAGGTTGTAATGATCTGTTCCCTGATGGTGAGTGTTCAGAGTTTTGATGAAACTGTCACATAAGCACAGAATTTGTTGCCTGGCTTTGCATATGTTATGCTAATTTATTCTGAAAATCCCCACTTCCCTTAAAAGAAACAAGGAAGTTCCTAGCCCCTGTGCATTTGTTGTGAATTTGAGATGGAGGGCCATATAAATTGAAGTAATAAATAAATAAATGGGGGAGTCCTTTTTTTTTTTTGCTCTCTGCCAACCTTTTTCTGGAGAAAAGACTTCCAAATTATTTGAAAACGTTAATAAATACTGAATAGCATTATATCAAAATAGGCCACATATATTTAACTTGCATCATTTTATTCTGATTGCAGTTTGCTTTTCTGATAGTACATTATACACACGGTTACGGAAATAACTAAATTCAGACTGAAAATAATAACACAAATGCCTAAGGATTTGGATTTGGTTAAGATAGTTAAAAGCAATAAACCATATCTCAGTTCTCAACCTGGTTTTTATCATGACATCTACTGTATATGCATTTCAATACCTCAGCGAGAAGAGCTGTTACTGTTTTAATCCAAGGCAACTGAAACAGCATGAGCTAATAATAAAAATGCAGATCTTCTCAGTTATAAGTACTCCTGAATCAATCTGGGAATCATTCAGAACCTGGCAGCCATTCAATATTTGATAATTAAAGGTTGTCTGATAAAAAAGGAAAGACAATTAAAATAGTATTTTATAGCTGCAAGTAAGTGTGTTAGATACAGGTAAAGAAACCGCTGAAAGAATTGGTTTCTTTACTGAAACCAGTGAAAGAATAGAGTTCACAACAGGCTAGAATCCTACTAACCTACTCTTAGTTTAAATTCCATTGATTTAGTGAATCTGCTTTGACTCAGCTAGATCCAACCCAGTACTGTTTTTGGAGCTTCCAAAATAAAAGATTGTCCATTGGTAGCAGTCAGGGCAAAATCTGTGATGTTAATGTTACGTTTTAAAATTTCGGACAAGCAGTTGTAGGTGGTCTAAAGTAGCCCAGGGACCCCAGGATGAAGGAGGGAGCATTTAATGCTTTCACCCTGCTGTGGTCCTGATGAGCATCGTCTTCTGGAATATGCTTTAGACGTTGGACTGACTGAGGTTGCCCGCAACACAGATTGTTTCACAGGGAGAGTTTTGATTAAGGGAGGGTTTGGACCCACTTCTGTAAGTCCCTGTGGCCTGGCAGCTGCCTTTGTCCTTCTGTAGCTGCAATTTGTAGTTTTAAAATATATGTACTATGTTAATTGTGTTTGAGTAATTAACATCAGGGCTAGTTTGACCCTGATGTGCATCGCGATGGGAACTTGGGGGACCTATCAAAGGTCACTGTAAGTACTGTCAAACTATACCAGCCATCACTAACCCATTGTCCTCAAAATGTTATGGACTATACCACCTATCAGCCCTGGCCAGAATTATAGGAATTATATTTCCAAACTATCTGGAAGGCACCAGGTTGCTTAACATTGTCAAAGCTTTGCATTTTATTAACATTGGCATGTTTATAGATTAATATGTGTACCCTGAATAATTCTAGAAGAATATTAATGCTGGTTTTATAGCAGTCAGAGGGTTAAAAGCGCTTATGCAGCCTCAGAGATTAACCATTTTATTGCAGGGTAAAGTCTCTCAGGCAATAGCCGCCATACATAGGTGAGTGAGATTGAAAACACAACAGGAAATCTCAGTTGAAAACAAAATGATCTAGGTGGTTATTGAACCTCATGGAATGCTCTCTGAGAACTACAGAGTCATGTGTATAGCATATCACCAAGTATTACCCAGCTGACTGCTGTGAAAGAGAGCAATCCATACCTTTTATTCAAGGAACGGACTCTTACAACAATTTGTCCACTTTACTTGCCCTGTATGGAATGGAATGGAATGGAATGGAATGGAATGGAAAGGAAAGGAAAGGAAAGGAAAGGAAAGGAAAGGAAAGGAAAGGAAAGGAAAGGAAAGGAAAGGAAAGGAAAGGAAAGGAAAGGAAAGGAAATCAGGAGATTCCTGCTAGTGGGGGATTGTTCCTGCAAGAAATTCTTGCATTCTAGCCAAGTAACCTTGGCCTTGATTTCAGAAGTAACAGAAACAGAATTATGATTCTCCCTGGGCAGGGGAATTTAGAACTACTTATATTTATAAAGCAATCTGAATTTGGTCTTGTGAGAGTTAGTCTTAATCTTTTTACAAGCTTCAAACACAACAGCTAAGAATGTCTGCATGAAGCAGAGGAAATGCAAATAAAGCCAGAAAAGAAAGAACATATGAGTTCAAGTTTGGCAGGACCATAATACCAAAAAGCTGAGGGACTGGGTAAGATCAGCTCCAGAAAGAAAATAATAAAAATATGACTTAGCTGTTTTTGCTGAATATTTGTCAAACAAATATGAATCATTCTGGAACATTAGCACTCCATTATTGAAATATTATTTATTTTTTATTTAAGCAACTTATGTGGCAGTCCAACTTGCAAAGTGTGACTCTGGGTGGCTAACATAGGATTAAAAATGAAAAAGACAAGCGATAAGCATACAGATTGCAAAAGCACAGCATGAAACAGCACAAATGGAGGCTAAATCCAACTTATTCATCAACCCAAACTATTTACCACACAACTCGGGGAAGAAAAAATGCCAACTTTTTAAAGCATTATGGAAAGCCAACAGGATCAGGGCCATCTGGATCTTGGAGGGTATGCTGTTCTATAGGGCAGGCATTGCAAAAGAGAAGGTGCACATCCTGGGTCCCCTTGGATGACGCTGTTTCATAAAGGGAACCCGATGCACGCCCACCCTGTTGGATCTCATGGGAGAGGCAGTTAGAATTGGAGATAGGTGGTCCCCCAAATAACGTAGTCCTGTGCCATGAAGATGGTTGTATGTGGATCTTTACTAAAAATATGCCAGCCAATGGTAAAATAAAGTAACTGCCCAGGGGCCCAGTAGTGGATAATTTCCTTTTGTTACAACAGACATGTCTTTTCTCTTAAAGGTGTCTGAAAGCCTCATTCAGAGAGATGGCGACTTTTTGATTAGAGATTCTCTCTCCAGCCCTGGCAATTTTGTCCTTACTTGTCAGTGGAAAAACATCTCTCAGCATTTCAAGATCAATAAAACTACCTTGCGGCTCAGCGAAGCTCACTGCCGGGTGCAATTTCACTTTGAAGACGAAGGCTTTGACACCATCCCTGGCCTGGTGCGATGCTATGTAGGAAATCGCAAGCCCATATCAAAGCAGAGTGGAGCAATTATATTTCAGCCCATAAACAGAACTGTTCCTCTGAGATGCCTGGAGGAGAAATATGGGATTTCTCCAGTCCTGCCAAGAGAAGATAGCATTCCAGAAGGACAAGTAGAAACCCCACAAAGGCTGAGCCTTAATATGTGCAATCGACAGGTCCGAGAGTCCAGTTTAGCCAAAGGAAATCTTTTAAGGTACTACCACTTTGTTTCACAACAGGGTGTTATTGTGTGTTGGTTATAATGCATGTCCTTTTCCTGTGGAACAGCTGGGGTGCATTTATTTAGCCTTATGGATTTGTTTGCAAAATCACTCACTTTTCCTTCAGTAGTTCATACCTGTTGCAGAAGATCTGCAGTTGGACCAGTGGGCATCATCTTTCTGAAAGCTGGAAGAAAGCTGTGAAGAGCCAATGGTTGGGAGAAGCCCTTTAATCTTTTCCTCCCTGCATTGTGCCTTCCAAATGTATCCCAAAGTTGCATTAGCTTAAGTGGCAGGAAAAGACAAGGGACTGTTTTGGTTTCTCTCCATTAAAGTGCTTACACATGCACACACACAGACACACACAGACCAAGCAAATTAGCACCTTGTCAAGAAAGAGGATTTGTATGCAATTTGTGCAAAAGGGTGAGCACTTCCTAATCTACCTCTGTATTTATAAGCCAGTGTCTCCCTTCTGTAGCCATTTTAAACTTTTTAAACATGTCCAGAAACCCAGTCCACAGATTTCCTGTATTTTGTTGTTGTTTGGTTATGTTACCTTAAATAATCTGGCAAGCAGATTAGCCAACTGGCATTGCTAATCTCTCATTCTTTGCTCCCTCTAGAGCTCAAGGAAGTCTTTGTGGGTGGCTACTCATTTTCTTTAGTAAAGCCTGTGAAGTAGGCTAATCCGAGAATAAGCAAGTGGTCACTATTTGGGAAGGGGCGTTGATCTCACCAGCCCAACTCATAATTCTGACCCAACTTCTGCAGCTTGAGAGTGATACTACAGTAGGGTTCATTCAAACACTTGCTGATCCCTAGCTAACTTAACAATGCTTTATTCAATTAACCCAATATTCTGAGACACAGAAACTAGCCAATAGCATGGGTTCACCACACAGATTAGGCTCAGAGGTGGTTGATTAGTTTGTTGTATGTTGTGTGACATTTGATAAATACCGGAATAGGGAAGACAGCTCTAACAGAAGCCTTAGAAAGTAGTGAAATTTAATAGGCTTGCTTTTTTAAAACTGTTATGCTATTTTGGTTCGATAAAAAAATAAAATATTAAAGACAGATTTATCTTGTCTTTGTCAGTGTAGACCAGTGTTTCTCAACCTTAGCAACTTGAAGATGTCTGGACTTCAACTCCCAGAATTCCCCAGCCTGGGGAATTCTGGGAGTTGAAGTCCACACATCTTCAAGTTGCCAAGGTTGAGAAACACTCGTCTAGACAAAAACCAACATTTGGAAGACCAACATTTACTTTAGATCAGGGATTTCCAGAATGCTGTTAGTTTTTCTAAATTTTGAAGCTGTAAGAACTCTTTTTACATTTGACCTTATTTGCCTTGAGAGGAACTTCCACTTCCCGCACATGCCATGCTCTCACCAGAGTAATTTGTGCATGCTTTGAACGGCAGGTTGCTGCAGGCCCCTGAAAAGCAATATGTCTCTCTGTTGGAACTTTGCATTTCCCTCTAACCCAATAAGCTAAGTGGACCATTGGAGGAAATAGATCAGGTGTGGAGGTGTGACGGTGGAGTCCCCATAGGGTTGAACTGCATCATGCCAATTGCTTTCTTCTTTCAGGAACAAAGAAAAAAGTGGTAGCCAGCCTGCATGCTTGGATCACATGCCAGAGAAGCGATTCCCCTTGAAGGCTCATCAGTCAGAAAGCTATCTGCCAATAGGTATGTTTGGCCGATGCTATGAAGGTAAATAGAATTGGGGCCGTAGGTTGCTCTTATTTATCTTCTGTCTATAAATTAATAAAGCATCTTTAGGGATTTCTTCATCCATGCCTTATCCTAACAGAAGCTCAGTCTTGGCCAGATTGCCTCCCTTTTCTTAATTTTGTGATAAATAGGGACTGAATCCTTACCTATCTGTGTCTTATTTGTGTCTCAGGAATGGTGCAATCTAGATAAACTAAAGTTGGTTAAGACTGCAGTCTCATCTTTTAGGTAAACTTGCTTAGGATTGCACTATTCCCCAAATATCATTTGAGGCAAACATCCTAACTATTGCAAAGATTAGTGAGTTAATGAGGCATTTTAAAAAGGGTGAAATAAATAATGTTTCAATGGATAACAGCAATTAGCCAACCTTGGCTGTTTTGGGAAGCTAAGCAGGATTGGCTCTGGTTAGTACTTGGATAGAAAACTACCTGGATCTTCCAGGGCTGCAGGATAGCTTGAGAAGTTGAAAAAACATTGTGGAAGAAGGCAGTGGTAAACTGGCAAGAAACACCAAAAGTCAAACTCAACTTGAAGGACTCTTCACCTTAAATAAATGGCAAGGATGGGGATCTTGTTATCTCCTAGCTGTTATTACTGTTGTTGCATGTACTGCAATGCTACTACATGTATTGCTTTAAGAATAAAAGTAAAGAGAATAAACATAAAGAGCTATATAGATTCACGTAGACATAGGCAACAAAATCTGAGTATTAGGAATTCTAAAAATTCAAAAAAGAACAACAAGAATTTTAGGAAGCTGTCTCTTAACTGTGACCTCCAACTGTATTGGACTAGAAGCCTCAGATTGTATGGTTTTGGTTTCTTTGAAAAAAGGAAACCAGAACATTAAAAGGAATGAATAAAATCTATGGCAACCGAGTCTTTCACTCAATCTCCACCTCTTCCTCCAGAGAAGGATAACCATGTTAGCTTGTTGTAGCAAAAAACAGCTGTCTCACAGATGTATCCCAACATATCCAGAGAATCACCATGAGGAGTACCCTTCGGCCAAAATATGATAAATTGAGAAAGCAAGAGGAATTGTGGACTTCAGTACTTAAATTAAGCAATAACTTCATTCCCAATTCCCATTCCTTCTTTATCTTCTGGTTTCTTTCTTCTCAAGCAAGCATTTTGCACTTCAAAAATGGTTTTTGACCAATCCTCTTCCAGTCTCTGAGGTAGCTGAGAGATTCAAGATTCTCTAAAATGTCTGTTGATAATTCCCAAGCTTGCAAAAACAGAGTAAGTGGTGCAAAACAGACTAATTGTAGAATAAATTATGCAGCATGGGAGAAATCAGACCAATCTATTCTTATTTTGCAAAGTCTACTGGAGAATTTCAGTGTGGTGCAAAATTGTTATCATCTAAATATAAATCTGTCGTGTTAAAATAAGGTATATTTTCTCCTAAACATTACTGGTAGTATAGGTACTGCTTTTTAAAGATTGAGGTGGGACAGAGAAAGGTACCTCTTCCCTTGTTTGAAGGTTCCCCCATTTCCTCATTCATTCTCCCAGACATTTTTGAGGAACAGAGGAGAACTGGAGGAGAAGTGGCTGAATTTGCCTCATATTACTTTAAGGGATGAGAAGCTTTGCCATTCTCTCCCACCTCACTCCATGTGACATTGCAAAGTCACTTTAACGTCAGGGGGACCTTTGCTTGTGGACCAGATGGCAAAGCCTGAGCTTTAATAACACTATAGGTGTTGTCCTATGTTCTAAAGGCCATTGGCTTTCTGGGTGATATAGGGCCAGGCTCTGGAATTCATTCCAGTCATAAATCCTCGTATACTCAGCTTCCCTTTTCTAGAAAATGTTCTTTCCATCTTAGTGAGTCACGAAGTCCTTATTTCTGCTTTGGCCCATCAGAGTCAATTACAGATCAGCTTCTTTTCCAAGGCCTGGAGATTTTCCACTGCTGACTGTACAGCCGGTAATATCTCATTTACCACAGAGTGATTTCCCACTGCAGCTGCTTTGTATAACTGGGATGTCTGCAGGGAGAGTATATAGATGGGTGGAATTTGTCACTCAACTGTCTCTCAACTATGCATCTTAAGTATGTAGCATTCAGATTCAAGTGATCTGAAACATTTTCCCCTTGGAAATAATGACAGGCCAGAAAAAAAAAAAAAAGTAGAAGGCTCATGAGGCTGGCATGCTCACTATGTTCACATATGAAAAGGTCTGTAGGAGAACACATTATAGACGTGGCGCTCCTATGCAAGAAGGCAGTACACACAGCTGATATCCCAAAGCTCAACAGAATCCTGTTTCTTCCCCTCTTCCCCCTCCCTCCAATAACTGGCCCGTGCAGAGTTCCAAGTCCCAGTCCACACCTTCTCTCCAATTTGTTCAAGTTATTTAAAATCCAGATTGTAAGTAAAATGGCAGGATCTTCCTCTCCATTCCCCCTTTCACTACAGTTGCTATGTCCTTATTGATATGTTTGGATTCCTCTCCCCTAGAGTTCCTCCCCCTCCTTTTTTTTTTTTTTTAATACCCCTGCAAAGTGCAGCCGCTGTCTTCAGTTGTTATGTGAAATCCATTCATTTCAATGAAATGACCTTGTTAAAGAATAGCATCATATTCTGAAATCAGCCAGAATGGTAGAGATGGGAGAAGCTCTGGTCCCCCTCTGGACAAATAACATGGCATTTTGGCAGGGGGTCTTAGAAATCCTCCCTCTTTGTCTTTCTGATCAAGCTTTGGTCACCTTCAATTTGATACCTCAGATAGCAGTGTCACACTTCTTTTCTCCAACCCTTTAATTTCCAGGTTCAAGACATCCCTCCCAAGGAACTGAAACTGAAACTAGTCCTTGTCCGAAGACTCCGGCTTTTAGAACTGGCAGTGAACCTACTCTGAGCCCCCTAGTGTTCCGGAGATTTGCCTCAGAGTTGCAAATTAGTGATGTGCTCAGGGGGTCTGACAGCCAACTCCATTCCAGGCCTCCACCGAAGCCCAGTAAATTGCCATTTCTGAGGCCAATACAAGGCTTGGAAGCCCTCTATTGTGAACTGAATGCAGCTATTCCCACAGAGGGCAGGGCAACAATGCAGCCTTTATGTCAGAAGAACAGCTTTGTAGAGCATCTGACAACTAAGGACAATGGGACACATTCATCCTTGATCCTGGATGACAATGAGTCTTTGCTGAGTTCTGTCGATCCACAAACAGCTCAGTTGGAGATGAGCAAAGAGTGCCCCATCTTTGTCACACCTGTCATTGAGATGGTCTCTGCTTTCAGGCCAAACCATTTTGAGTCAAAACTCCTTCCCCTGGAAAACAAGCCCTTGGAGACTGCAATGTTAAAGAAAGTGAAAGAACTGTTCGTGAATAACGATGCAAAGGTCATTGCCCAGCATATAGTCAAGATGGACTGTAAGGTAAAACATCTGTTTTTAATTTAAACGTGGTGTGTGTGTGTAAAATGAACTTTTTTTTTTAAACAGCCGTACTAGATCAGACCCGTGGCTGATCTGGTGTTCTGTTTCATGCACAGCTAGAAGCAAACATATTCTGGCCTTTGAATATCACAAGCTCTAAATATATATTTACTTATGTATTAATAACTTTAGCACAATGTGTGACTCACACAGTCATATAAAATAAATGCCAAACATACACAAATAGCACTAACAAAATAACAACAGATCCAACAACAACAACAACAACAAAAATCAGCAAGAAAAGGCCCAGATGAATAGTTTTTATTATTTATAGAATAAATGATGGAAATAGGAGCTTCAGGCAAACATCTCTAGGGAGGGACATTCTGAGAATGTGGTGTCCCAACCAGTGTGTGCTTTTGCATGCTGAATGAAGGACCAAGTCTATATGCAGAAGCTGCATGTTGTAGAGCTGGTCAGATTACAAACTGAAGGATGATCCTGAATGATCATCAGAGGGCAGCAGTGTGCTGAAGCTGGACCTATCTCTTAAGGGTTTAGCCGATAATTAGTTCTGTTGCAGCTGATTTAAACTGCAAAGACAAAGCCCAAAGACAAAGTTGGCTCAAGGATACTAAGTCTGGTACACTATTTACCCCCAAATATATTGGTAGTTATTTGAGAAACAGTTCTCTCCTCAACAAAAGGGATGAGATGAATAGTTGAAAATTCTGGGCATTATCCAAGAAGGCTAATGAAACTAACCTTCCCATACCTCAATAAGCCATAAAATGTTTTGTTTGGTTTTGGCTTAAGATGTATGAATTCCCCTATAGTGGTTTGAAACTATTTTTTGCGGTTTACAGTACTGTGTCTGAACCCAAACAACTGTGATTTATTCAATAAACAGATTTAGCATGATGGGGAACCAGATCATAGACTTCCTATCCAAAACAAGAGCTTGGATTTGATGGCTGCTGATACTCTTACCCAAACTATTATTTTTATTTAAAAAAAAAAGTCACAAGTTGTAAAGAAAGAAGAAACTCTTGCAAATCAGCCAAGTAGGCAGTCTATCAATAGGAAAGAACATAAGGATAAAAGAGAACTCTTTGACAGGAGGGATAGAATTCTTGTCTGAATTCTAATCTTTCCTTAATTTGATAACACCTAATTGACCAGGGGTTTCTTGATATAACTTGTCCAGAATGCAGTTAGTTCAAAGCCAGTTAAGAACTCCAGAGGTCCACTGGAATGCTAAGTGTGCCCTCTAGTGGACCTGCTTTTGAAATATATGGAACTGGTTGCCTTTGGAGGAATGAAAATTTGGAGGAATGAAAAATTTGGGGTTTCCTGCCTTGGGTTTAGAATACAGGTCGTCCCTGGGTTAAGAACGCCTGGGTTACAGATGATCCATAGTTAAGAATGGAGCCTTTTGTATTAAAATTCAAGTTAAATTCACAATTATTTCAGTTAAATACACAATGGTTCGATTTCATTACATAATACTGCTTATACAGTATTATACAATAATACTGTTCCAGCTTATATACAAATTCAGCTTAAGAACAGAACTTGGGAACAGAACTCATTCTTGAACTGGGGACTACTTGTATCTTCCTAAAAGGACATGCTATGGAGTAAGAACCCAGTCACTCTTTTTTTAGCCACCACATTTTTGTGGGAATCTTTGTTCTTCATCTTCGATATTAATAGGAAAGTTACAGAAAGGTCAACAAACCAAAAGCAATTTTTATCCTTGGCAGGAAACTAAAAATCTATTCAGATTTGTGGTTTGATTGCTATCTCTTCTTGATATTTCCTAGGACATAATTTGGGAATAACTGCTGACCCAGGCATTTCCAGGATCAAATTTGGAAATGTTTTTTCAGATGCCTAGACCAAGCCTCATAGATATGCTGATTCTAGTCCTTCCCACTCTGATGTTCTTCAAATGTGCTAGACTTCAGTTCTCATAATATATGGCAACATGATGCCTACCCGGATATCCAGACTGATTCCCCAAATAATGGGCTGCTTGGAAACATGCTAAGTCAGCCTTCTCTAACCTGGTGCCCTCCAAACCTGTTTAGCCACAACTCTCAGAATTCCATGCAACCAATGAGAGTTGGATAGGCTGACTGGAAATTTTGGAAACTGTAATCCAACCCAACTGGGAGGCTGGGAAAGGTTACCCTAAAGTATCTAGAATAATTGAGTCAAGGGAGCAGGGAATTAAAAGTAGTCTTTGTTGCTATGGTGCGTCTCCCACACTACCTTTCTGTGCAAATTATTTGTTCCTTTGAATCCCTACCAGATAGTCTCCTGAATGTCAAATGGCATTACTTTTGCCCAGTTTCATGGCAAGATCACGCCTCTTGATGTCATTGGCTTAATAGCACTCTTTCAACCTCCTTTCCCTAAAAGTATTAGAAACGTATTAAAAGCAGCAGTCTGTCTGGATTGTCTAAATCATGTCGGCATCAGCTGTGGTCCTGTGCACTCAGGCTTGAAAAGACCTTCTGAGTTCTTCTCCTCATCACTTAGAGCACTCCATTTGGAGAATTCAATCTATATATATGGGCCACTTAAATTGAGTAGAGAGGAACTGTCTGTTTCCTGACATCATGTTTGCCATGGTCTCAGGAGGGGGGCTCTCGATGAGATCAGTTAAACACAATAGCCTACTGGACCCATTATTAAGGAAGGCGGGAATAATATTACTAATGACATTTAGTGAAACCCACCTGCAGCCAAGGGAGGCTTAGGTCCCTAATGAGGTTGATGCTGCCTATTAGGCTAATACTGCAATATATGACTGTCATTAGGATTGTGGGTGGAATGCCTAAATGCCTTTCTTTCCTCCAAAGGCATTTATAGGTAGTGGGTCTCTCGGTGGCAATCTTGCCCAGGATCTCCAATATACATTGATGGCTTCTAATCCTTATACAAATTTTAGAGAAATATAGACCTTGCAAAGAAAAGCGCATACATCGCCTTTTTCAACAACTTGTCTTTTGTGATGAATGTCACACTTACTGAAATGTTTTATTTCATTTTGCAGTATTTATAGACCTCCCCAATCCAGATAGGCATAAACCATTCAACAGCAAAAGTACAATATAAAGTCCCAATATAAATATTAAAATATTATCAGTGAACAGTCTGAAACATCCTAGGCACCATTAAATTGAACTAAACTAAGGGCCAAATGCCCACTGGAACAGCACTGCTTTTACTACTTTTCTAAGGGCTTGTAGAGTAGGAGCCACTACTGAAAACACTTGTCATCTGTGAAGTCCCATGTACCTTGCATGAGGAGATTAGTATAATGAGTGAGAAATCAATCATATATCTGTATGCCACATTCCTATTTAAACTGAATCTGATTTGCATGTTATTTTGGCTTGGATCCAGAATGTTATGGAATGAGACAGCGTCAGCCACCTACTTTGGTGAGCAGAAAACTGTTGTGGGGTTCACCTTTCCAGCTCTCTATAGTTCTGAAATCTGCTGTTGACATTTCTCAAGAATAGCCCATAGACAGTGGTAGACCTATAAACCAAAGGATCTAAACCAGTGAAAATCACTGTCTTGCTTCTATAAGAGCCCGATTCCTTTCCTTTGAGAATAGAAAAGGCCTTTAAGTTTGCAGAGGGGAAGTTGGAAACCAATCCAGAATTACAGTCTGAATACAACCACCTTTATTTTAGTTGGAGTAGAAACATGTGGCAAGATATAGAAAGTCTGGGTGACAGCAGACTACCGAAATCCAAAAAGCTAGCTTAAAAAGCACTGGCTTTTCAAAGGTTCAACGTGTTTCAGTGTGCTTAATTCTTTGCCAGTATTAAAACCAGTATTTTACTTTGTCATGGAGAAATGAGTCTGCTTGACCCTGAGCAGGAGTTATCTGATTTATTGTACCTTAATCTGTTGATGTGTATTCCTGCTTTGGTCTTGCATTCAGCAGTGCAGTAAATGTGTTTTGCTGTTTTCTCTTAAGTGAACTCTGACAAAAGTTAATGGATACTCTTCTCTTGAATAATTAACCTTTCCATCTGATCTGTTATAAGCTTTCTCTGACTCCTGCTTTTCCTCTGGCATAGAATTAATTTGTGTAACCATCCAATTGGTTGTTTGTTCTATTTGTATCCCTCCTTTCCGTGATGAAAGTGTCAGTACAAATGAAGCACCCCAGTGGTACCCCATTTAAGTACTGATGCCATCCAGACCTACCTAATTTTGTAAGACTACTGGAACATGCTCCTTTAGAACAGCTTTCTCAAACTGGTGCCCTCCAAAAGCATTGAATTGCAATTGTTATCATCTCCAGGGAGCATAGCTAAGGAAAAGAGGGCTTGTTTTATCTATGCCCTGGAATAGTTTGCTAGGTTTCTTTGACAGCAGTGACACATGCATGCCTCTGCAACAAGATTGATACAAGCATTTTAAGCCCTCTAAATGAATCTTCAAGTTGGTGATGTCATTTAGCCATCCCCTCATTTACATGCATTTACATGTATCTTAGTGTAAAAATTCCACACAGGCCTGGAATATGCTTCATAATAGAGAGTGACATTTTTGAACAGGAAGATAGTGCATTGGATTGTTGGATTATGTATAATTCAGATGAAGGGGTCGAAGGCAGTCAAGAGACTAGCTGAGGACAATCGGAGAATTATAAATTGGGAAAGATAAGCAGAGAAAGGGTTGGAGCTGATAAGTACCAGTGGGGAGCAGCAGAAGGTTGAGGGACAAGAAGAAGAAAAAGAAAACTTATGAAAAATTAATTCGTAATAGATTTTTATTTTAAGTCTCAAATGTCGCATAACTATACAAGTCCAGTTGAATAAATGAAACAAGTTAGAGATGCAGGCAATGAAGACTTCAGATCAAGAAGCCAAAAACTGATTGGGGAAGATTAGTTGAAGCCAGCAGGTGGTCAGTGACAAGATTGTAAGAGTTGGTGGCTCAAGAGAGCAGACCTGATAAGATAATCATGGGCTGGAACTTGCATACAAGCTGCTCTTGGCACAGAACTTGGTTTGGGGCAAATGTGAGATGAGACTTTTAGTCTGGAATTACTCTGCCTCATTAATTGAATTTTACAGGGCTCTAGATGACATTTTCCTCTTATAACCCTTCTTTTTCCACTATTGCTACTTCTCTCTTTTTTTCCCCACGGACACAAAGAAACAAAAAGTTTAAGGAGCAACAGTTGAGATCACTGCAAAATGTTCTTTGATTTGTAGCTCTGATGCCCATCCATCTGGAAGTACACCTTGTAATTACCGCTTTTCTCATACATTTCACTTTTTCACAGTGTACTTGGGAAAAAAATTCTCCCTCTAACAATTCAATTCATGTACCTGCAAAGCAGCATCAGAAATGTGTAGGCATTTATCAGGAGAGCTGAAGCAGACATTGAGCACCTGGGGAATCCTCTCTCTTTCTACAGCTATCAGTCACAAGGCATTTCCCAGCCTCCAAGCAGGTTGATGCCAGAAACTAAATATAACAATTTTAAAAGCATTTGTTCCCAACAAGGTATCTTTCCCTCCATCCCATGCTCTAAATTTAGCATTTTGTAATGATTGACACAGTGTGCCTTTAGACGAGGGAAATGGTGTTTCATTGTCCAGAGTGTTCTAAGTTTTTGCTCTTTTTCCCCATCTCAAAGACAGGATTTTGTCAGCTGCACTTGGTAGACCAGTTCATGAAATCAACTGCACAGGATGTCTACAACTACTTTTATTGAGATTGGCTATAATAACAGCCAATCTATGCTGTTATCTATGCTCTGTCTATGCTCCTATCAATCTATGATATCTGTCATATATCTATGATATATCTATGATAGCTTATTTATGATAATATATGATATCTATGATATAGCATATCATATATATGATATCAATTTATGCTCCTATGAAGCCATTGATGGACCAGTTCAGTCCTCAATGTCAAGACATATCTGGGTGCCGATGGCAGTTCAGATCATGAATTGTTGGTGGCTAAGATCAGAGCCAAATTATGCAACATCAAAAAGACAGCACCACCAAAGAAGTTTGACATCAACAAAATCCCTTCCATGTATGCAATTGAGGTAAAAAATAGGTTTGTACTGCAGGACACTGCTGAGAAGATGCCCGACGAACTGTCGCAGGAAATTAAATCGACCATCATTGAAACATTAGTTGAATACATACCATACAAGAAGCCAGAGAAAGTGGCTCTCGGATGAAACCATCAGAATAACTAAACGAAGAAAAGCAGCCAAAGCAGCAGGCAAACGGGAGGAAGCAAGGAGATTGAATGCGGATTTCCAAAGAGCAGCAAAGAAAGTTTATTGGGATCAGTGTTGTAAACAGCTAGAAGAGGACTGCATGAAGGGCCACATCAGGAATGCAATTTGCAGAAGTCAAAAGGATTCGAACACCATTTACTGCTCATAAAAGCATCAAAAACAAGCAAGGGAAAGAACTGTCTGACTAACAAGGTGTCAAGAACAGATGGTGAGAACATACAGAAGAGCTGTATGCAGCACCAAAGAGGCCCAGCCTCTTCAGGATGATGAGGAAAGGGAAGCAGAAATAGAACCAGCCATCCTTCAGGAAGAAGTCACATGGGCAATGAGGCAACTGCCAAACAACAAGGCCCCAGGTGTTGATACCATCTCCACAGAATTGCTGAGGCCTGTACCACCTACAACCATCACAGCCTTGTGCCTGAAAGTTTGGGAAACAGACGCATGGCTACAGGATTGGAAATGATCAGTGTTCATTCCATTACCCAAAAGGGGCAACTCCAAGGACAGCTCCAATTACCACATAATTGCCCTCATTCCTCATGTTAGCAAGGTTCTCCTTAAGATCATACAACAATGTCTGGCACCGACCATCGAAAGGGAATTGTCCAGATGTTCAGGCTGGCTTCAGAAGGGTTCATGGCAGTCATGACCATATTGCAAATCTATGCTGGATCATGGAAAAATCTCAAGAATATCAAAAGAACATCTGCATCTGCTTTATTGACTATAAGAAAGCCTTCAATTGTGTTGATCATGGAAGCTGTGGAGAGCCCTAGAAGACCTGGAGGTGCCAACACATCTGGTCAAGTTGGTGCAGTCACTGCATACAAATCAGGAAGCCACTGTGCAAACCCCATAAGGAGACACTGATTGGTTCAAGATAGAGAAAGGAGTGCAGCAAGGTTGCATTCTTTCATCTTTCTTATTGAACTTGTATACCAAAGTGATCACGAGGAAGCTGTAACCTGAAGAATCAACATTCAGAGTAGAGACTGGAGGAAGTAACATTAATGATCTTCAATATGCTGATGACACAATTCTCTCAGAAACCAAAGAAGGCCTGAAACATCTGATCAAAAGGATTAAAGAAGAAAGTGAAAAATTTGGCCTCTTCTTGAACATCAAAAAGACCAAGCTCATGACCACTGTGAGGAATGGAAATGTCAAAATAGTAATTGACGGTGAAAAGATAACATGTGTGCAAGAATTCACTTTCCTAGAATCTCAGCTTGATCTGTGAATGCAGATGCAGTGAATGCAGTCCAGAAATAAAGTGTTGAATTGCACTGGGCTGTACAGCAATGATGAGCATGAATTGAATATGGAATATGGAAAAGCAAGGACATCAGCCTGACAACTAAATGCAGATTAGTCCACACCATTGTGTTTCCCATAACTGCCTACGGTTGCAAAAGTTGGACCATGAAAACTAGACAGGAGGAAAATACACCCATTTGAGCTGTGGTGTTAGAAAAGGCTCCTGTGAATTCCTTGGAAAGCAGAGATGACAAACAAGCAAGTTCTGGAGTGTATAAAACCAGATATTTCACTGGAAGGCAAAATCACAAAATTCCGCCTTACCTATTTCAGCCATGTTATGCAATCAGACTCACTGGAAAAGGCAGTTATGCTTGGAGTGATCAGTGGTAGAAGGAAATGAGGCCACCAGAAAACACGGTGGCTGGACACCGTCAAAGCTGACGCCAACCAGAGCACAAAACAATTGAAAGAAGCTGTACAAGATTCAAAAATGTGGAGAGAGCTGGTCCATAGAATTGCCGAGAATCAAACACAATTGAATGGATAGCATCATCATAGTAACAGAATCTTGCAAGCCTGATTGTGCTACACAGGTATTCCCCAGGTTAAGAACACCCGGTTTATGGATGATCCATAGTTAAGAATGGAGCCTATTGTAGCAAAATTCAAGTTAAATACACAATGATTTGAGTTAAATACACAATGGTTTGAGTTAATTACACAATACTACTTATACAGTATTATACAATAATACTGTTCCGGCTTATCTACAAATTTGACTTAAGGACAGACCTTGGGAATGGAACTTGTTCTTAAACTGGGGACTACCTGTATTGTCGTCTCCTCCTCCTCCTCTTCCTCTTCCTCCTCCTTATAGTTCAGTGAATTAGGAAGGTTTCTGTCTGAGCCACTTCCAAATGTTATGTGAATATTCTCAACTTAAAATGCTTTAGCCCTTGTTGCCTTGGCATATCACCATCAAGTTCATCTTCCTTACTTTCTACACATTTCCTATCATTCTTTGCTTTTCTCAGGAGAGCTGCAGGGAACACACTCAGGCTAAAACATTGGCGAACCAGCAGAGCAAGAATCTCTCCCCCTTCCTTGCCTTGCCTGGCTCATTGGGTTATGCTGAGTAGGATGCATTCTCTTGGTGATAAGAGTACCTGCAGATCAAGAAGCTCTGGGTTTGGTTGCTGTGCTTACCCACAGCCCACTTCTGCCTATCATTCCCTGCTCTCCTCTCCCAAATGCCTGACATCTCTCTATGAACTTGTCATATAGTTGTCCTGAAAAAACAAATTTTGTAAATTTCTGTTGTACCAACGTATTTCAAACAAAACTTCAGCTTAAACCAGATAATCAAAACTTAGTTAACAAACTATATTTTTGTTTAAGGCTATGGTAGATACAGGCAAATTTTTATGGCTTAAGAGTACATTAGGTGTTCATGCATGCATGTGCATAGAGCTGACCCATTCTCAGTCTCTCACATCCACCATACTCATCCCAGTATGGATACATAACACCCATTAAAAATGTGGGCATGAAATGTGCCCCATGCAAGAGTCCTTGTTTCTACAATATACTTAACTTGGTCAGCCACTAACCTAATTAGAACTGGTGATTCTAGCAACACACAAGCACACCAATTGGGTCAAAACCCCAGCCTTTGGGGAAAACAGGCACTATCCCCTTTTTGCAGGAAGTGCCTACTAAGTTTTTCCATCAAGAGAGTACTGGCAAGGCTTCGGGACATCATTCCTCTTTCTTGTTGTCCAGGCAGGCAACAGTAGACATGGCTTGGCCCCTGCAGCCCATCAGTATTTGGGTGTATGTTCTGTGGTCTCAAGTCTTAGCAGTGACTTTTGTAATGGTGAGGCTTGCTTTATCTGGTACTCTTTCTCTCCAACACTTTTTCTTGGAAGACTAGGGTAAGGGAAAAGGGTTAATTGATTGGGTGTAGATGTTCCCATGTCACAACTGAGATTGCCTGGAATTAGTTTCCCTTGTGCATGACTTGGTCTGTTTGGAACTAAATTTAACCCCCCTGGGAATTAATTCACTAGGCTATTTAACAATGTTTTGGGATTTCTACAGCAAACTATTCTTCCCCCTTCCCATAGCATTGACCTAGTTAAGCATACCAGTGATCACAGAATGTTTATTTGAGGGGTGGGGTGGCAAGTTCACCCCCAAGTGATGGAAGGCAAAGCTGTCTCTTTACCTATCAGCTTGTGTGGGGGGAGAAAAGGAGGCAGCTGTCTGGGATCAATAGGTCATTGGGCAGAAAAGACATGATGGACAGGTGAGCTGGATCATCAGCTTCTGGCAGGAGCAAGCAAAAAAGGCTAGAAGGTGCATTTATGCCCACTAGTGCTGGGTTGATAAATCCCAGCCCACATTAGAAGTGTCAAGATGATGCTCATGACTGTGATCGAAGCCCTGCCCCTTCGTACGTGCAGAGGGAAGAGGGGGTGGCTTTGAAGACAGGAGGAGGAGTTGCTACCAAGGCAGTGGTCAGATAAGTAGGGCTTGAGCCTGGGCCAAGAAACTAATTTGAGAAGATGTCTAAACAAGCCTCTCCCTAGTTCACACAGATGTAGTGTGATCTACCTTGTAGGGATGACAGTATGTGCACGTAATGTTAACAAACATTAAAAAGAGAGGGGCTTTGACTTTTTCACACACACACGCACACACACCCCTGGCCCACAGAAACGAATTCAAACTGAATGATAACGATGCCCTTTCTGTCTGTTAAGGAAACGCTGCTTGAAATACATGCGTTGTCTTCGTTTGTCCTCTTTTCTGTTCAACGTTCATGTGCTTTTCTAAAAGTTTCGGTGTTTCATTGGTAAGAACTGGAGTCGAGCTGGTGTTACTGTCAATGAGTGGTGGACTGCCGGGGGTGAGTGGGAGGCAGGAGCCAGGAAGCAAAGCGTTTGGGTTTGTCAGCTGACTAGGAAAAAAGCTGGTCTCGCCAGGCCCCATCCTTTTTAAAAACACCTCATTGTACAGAAAGCAGCAAAGGAAGCCTTTAAATGGCAAGAAAAGTCCTCCAGCGGAGGGCATAAAACCAGAGATGCAGCTATAGTGATTCCCTTTGGGAATGGCACTGGAGGTTTTCTGTGGACAATGGGGTGTCCCCTCGGAGAGATGGCTTCCTGGGCTTGCCAAGCCACGCGAGCGCCTGGGATCCCTTCCCCTCAAGGCGGGTTAATGTTTGGGCTGCCTTGATTCCACTCTGCCTTCTTTTGTTTGCACATTTGCCTTTGTCAGGTTGCTAGGATACTCGAGGTCTCCGAAGAGACAAGGAGGATCATGGGAGTGAAATCAGGCCTGGAGCTGATTACCTTGCCCTACGGACACCAACTGCGCCTCGATCTAATTGAAAGGTGAGTGCTGCCTTTGTGTTTCTCTCGGCAATGCCGAGCTGCTGCGGGAAGGCTTTGCGGCTTCTCCAGGAAGGGATCTTTCTCTCAGGCCCACAGTCACCAACCCTGCAGAGTCAAAGCGGGCAGTGCTGGATTGGGTAGACCTGGCACAGGATGGCTTCCCATGTTTCTGAATCCAGTCAGAGCAGGTTCGTTATGCCCAGCAGCCTGGACGTGATCCCGAGTAACCAGGGCTGGACACAGAAACTGCCCGTGCATCCCTTCAGTGCTTTGGAGGTTTGGGAATGAAGGGCCTGATGATGCCTGTATTTAAGTAAGAATTTCAAATTGTGTCCTGATCAAATAAAAGCAGTGCTTTCCTTCGAAAAACATTATAAATACACTTGTTAAGAGAGCCAGTTTGGTGCAGTGGTTAAGGCGCCAGGCTAGAAACGGGGACTGTGACTTCTAGTCCTGCCTTAGGCATGAAGCCAGCTGGGTGACTTTGGGCCAGTCTCTTTCTCTCTCAGCCCTAGGAAGCAGGCAATGGCAAACCACTTCTGAAATCTTGCCAAGAAAACTGCAGGCCAGGCAGTTGTCAGGAATCAACGTTCACTCGAAGGCACATTTTAAAATTTTACGCTTGTTAAGTAGTAAAAATGGGAAAGGTTGTGTGACAAGATTTGAGGATCTAATGGCTTGTGTTGCACAGATCTCTTACATAAACAATCATGCAGATCAAGTCATAAACTGCTGGTTTTGAAAAGCCCAAGGATTCCAACCTTACCCAGTCTCTGAAAAAAAAAAAGTGTATGCTGTAGTTTGGAAATTTTAGCCAAGTTGCCAAGGTTTCCTACTCCCAATCTGAGATAAATCCCTTGTATGAATAGCCTTATTGGCAAATAGTTGCCCTTTGCTTGCTGAGCCATAAGAGGACCCACCCATAGATTATTGGGACAGGCATCTTCAAATAGCTTTGCTAGTTCATCATGGAAGCAGGCAATTTCTTTCCTCTCCTCTAGTTGAACTGAAAATTTTTTAATTTTTTAAACTTGGACAGATGCATTACTGCCTCTCCATGTTTAGAACAGCAGTGCAGAGACTCTTGTCAAATGAAGTGTTCATTACTTACCTAAGTATCTGAACATTCTAGATGTTTTTGCTAGAGCTTGCTTAAAAGACAAGGTCTTCCCTAGGATGAAGGCTGTGTCCATCAAGGTTGTTCCTCATCCTGGAACAACAGAAGTCTGCATATCAGGGGACCTTGTTCAGTAGGAATGTAGGGTGGGTTCCATACATGGTTGGCTTAGGACTTTCATAGATGCCAAGATAGCAACACACTGAATCTTTCCCAGGCCATCAGAAAGGCACTAGCTATACAATGTGGAGGACAGCACCAGGTTGATATGAGTGTACCATGATAATCATCACATATTGTGAAAATCCAGTGCTGTTTTCTGAGATACTCTAAAGAAGCCATTATATGCCAGCAGGCAACCAACAGAATGGGAGTAATGGCAGAGGGGTGGTTTACCTCTCTCCTTCACTTAGTCTAAGAGTAAAAAAGAAAACAAATCCTCTCACTGCCCACAGTGGGAGGGAACAATTGTAGTCCAGTTTCAGGACTGTTCTCATATTTACCTAAACATGGTGGAAGGCCAGAAGGATTTTGGATCCTTTGGATCTAAAGCCTCTCCTTTCCTATACAGTACATATCAACCACAAAATTCCCTCCCCCCCCCTTGTTCTTTCTCCCAATGTGGAAGCACTAATGTGAGGAAAGGGAAGGGTTGTGGATGCTTTTGGAATGGCCAGGAAGAGGTTGAACTGATGCCGAACTTCACCTTGAGGTCTGATCTCTCCAATTTCCCTGGCACTATTGATGCATTGCAGCATTTAATTGGTTAAATTCATTTATTCAAATCTTACTAAAATATATTCTGGATAATTGCACAGGAAAATGTTAAAATTAGCTTAGATCCACTGTTAGACATAGCTGCAATAGATCTGTGGAATTTTTATTGGAACTAAAGCAATTAGGACTTTAAGTTCCATTGATTTCTGTGGGTCCACATAGAGTGAAGTGTCCAGCTAGATGGCAGCACCTACCCAATCTTGGCTGATCTCAAAAAAGCTAAGCAGAGTGAGATTTGGTTAGTACTCAGATAGGAGATCAGAAGAAAATTAAGGGCTGCCAGCTAGGAAGTTGAAAATGCATCTCGGAAGAAGAGAATGGTAAATCACTTCCACATTGTTGCCCAGAAAACTACAAGGACATGATCATGAAGTCAGCAGGACCTGAGCTCAACTCAAAAATGATTCTATCTTTAAACAGAACTGAATTTAGATCAAGTTCGTTATTTTAATATAATAGTTTACAAAAGCGCAGAGATGCCTTGTTTGTGTGCTCTGATACCTGAAGCAGAGGAAGAATACTGTTTTTCATAAATCTGTAAATAAAATAGGCCAATGCAATTAATCAATTTAAAATACTCCTTTATTTTTTTTGACACCCAAGAATCCTACAATTGGCAGGTGTGCAATTCTCTGTGCCAATTTGTTTTTGTTCTTCTTATCAAAGTAAATAATGGGAATATAGTGATGCCAAGATGTCAGATCCTTTTTTGCTTGAATTCACATGGAGTGTAACAACTTATGGTTGTCCTGACTACAACTGTTTTGTTTTCTCTAGACATACTACTATGGCAATAGGAATTGCAGTGGATATTCTTGGCTGCACAGGAAATTTAGAAGAGCGAGTTGCAACATTAAACAGGATTATCCAGGTTGCAGTTGAACTAAAAGACTCTATGGGGGATCTTTATGCCTTCTCAGCTATAATGAAAGCTCTGGAAATGCCTCAGGTAAAATGGAAATCTTATACTAGCATATTCAGGGTAATGAATATTTCTCGAAAGGCCCAACAGTATACAGCAAAACAAAATCATCTGTTGCCAAGGTCCATTAGATCTGCTTCTGTGGATCTCCCTGTTCTCTACCCCCCAGCTGGTAGCTCAGTGTTTACTGAAATGAACTGCTGACTTAAAGGAGTCAGCATGAGATCTTTCACACTCCTTTACTGGGATGTAGAACAACTGCCTGGGAAAAGCTGATCTGAAACCATGGGCTAAATTTCTCTTCGAAACTCTCAAGTGCACCAACCATCCTAGACTGAAAGTCCAAAGTGGTGGGGTCCTAAGAAATCGTGGCACACCCCCTCCCCCTTATCATTGCCATGCCTTGGTATTTATGGAAACAGTCCTCCATTGAGCCACATTCAGTGAGATAGTATTGTAACTTACAGCAGGTAAGCACACTTGAGAGCTTCCCTTTTTTGTCCTCTGTAGGTCGCACGGTTGGAGCAAACATGGACCAGTTTGAGGCACTGCTACACACAAACGGCCATCATGTATGAGAAACAGTTGAAACCTTTCAGCAAAGTCTTACATGAAGGAAGAGGTGAGTGTGTGGATACCAAATGCAGGTAGTTATATAACATTTTTTGTTGTTGCCAAGAGACTCCAGTTGAGTTTTCAGGGCACATTATTTCCTTAATGGAGTGTGTGTAAAAAAGTCATATACTATCAGAGACAGTAATGGGCATAATCTGTTTGACTTAATCACATCCTGCTTTGCTTGTGTTTAATTTCTCTTGTGTGGGGAAGAATAGAGATAATGTGTAACCAAAGAATACATGTGCAATTGCTCATGTGCAAGCCCTAGGAAAAAGACCACAGCTGGACTTTCTCAGGATTTTTTATTAAAAATCCCAAGTAATTGTCCTAGGTCTCCTGTTTTGTCATAAGAATTGATTGGATAAATTTCCCTGGAGCTCCAGTGAGAAGTGATCAGTGATCATTTTACCTTTCTGTTCTTGCCAAAATAACTTAAGGGGTTTTTATGGAAAGTTGAATTAACAAAGGGAACTATATCTGCATCAGCTGTCGATTCATACTGCTTATTGGGGTATATGGATGTGTATGTATAGTGTATGTATGGTATTTATACAGTGGTACCTCGGGATACGAACTTAATCCGTTCCGTGACTCTGGTTGCAACTCGAGTTGGTCTCAAGTCGAGGTAAAGTTTCCCATAAGGTTCAATGTAAATCCGGTTAATCCATTCCGCCCTCCGAATTTGGTCGCAACCCGAGGCAAATTTCCCCATAGGGTTCAATGTAAATCCGGTTAATCCGTTCCACCCTCTGCCCGAGTTTGGTCGCAACCCGAGGCAATTTTCTCTTCAGAGCCTTACTCCTGCCAAGCCTGCTCTGCATTTTCTTTGGAGCCATGCTAACACACACACCAAAAACCTTCGCAAAACACCACAAAACACACCACAAGCCTCACCGAACGTCTCCTTGCTACCGTGACCTCACCCACAGGAAGCCGCGACCACGTGGCAGCAGGGAAAATGGCCGCGGATCTGGTTCGTAAGTCGAGGCGAGTTTGTAACCCGAGGTAAATTTTTCCTGCCGAAGCTGGTCGTAACCCGAAATGTTCGTTAGTAGAGGCGTTCATAACCCGAGGTACCACTGTATTTCTAATCCACCAAATAATCAAATGTTTTCTTCAAAATTATTTAAAATTTTAAAAGCAGGGGAAAAAACCACTTGAGTACATTAAGCACAGGAATGAATTAATATTGTGTGTGTTTGAAGGTACTCTCACAAGAAATTTCAGGTATAAATGCAATAAAAGTACATATATAATGCAAGCACTTAAAACAATGATATATTAATAGGCAATTCCTTAAGTGGATACTGAAACTGAGATGATTCGCTTCCTTATTTCCAGCAACTACACTTCATTTTGTAGGAACACTCAGAAGAGGTTCTCTGATGACCGAAGAGACACTGAGAATTTTTGACCTGAAGCCAGCTAGGGTTTTATAGACCAGAACTAGACCCAGATGTAGACTGCTTGGCCAATACTGGATTGCCATGAAAAACATAAGGGAATCTTTGCTTAGTATCTGCAGTTGCAGGCTCTATTCCAATAGATCAGTTTATCATATGCTAACCTTAAGTGCTTTTTATTTCCTCATTTCAGAAAACACTTGTGTGTCGCAAAACATTGTCACTGTGCCACTGCTGGTGCCTCTGGTTACCCTGCTAGAGCGCCAGGCTGTGGTCTTTGAGGGAATGGACATGTGGGAAAACACCGACCAAAGCTGTGAAATCATGCTGAAACATTTGGCAACTGCTCGTTTGATAGCACAGAATGCTGACCAATACAGCGCAAATGCAGAAAGGATACTTGCAGGTAGGAAGAAAGGTGGTTGTTGTTAAGGCGTGTCTGACTCTTCGTGACCCCATGAACCATATCGCGCCAGGCCTTCCTGTCCTTCACTGCCTCCCTGAGTTTGCTCAGTTTCATGCTCATTGCTTCAGTGATGCTATCTAACCAATTGATATAGCTGTAAGGCTTTTAGGGTTTAAGCTCATAAAAAGAGATGCAGGCAGAATCAAGCCCAGGTGTGTGTAAATGCAGTCCTATAAAATAAGGTTGTCTCCACTATTATTTGTGTGCCTGACAGATGTTTATGCATCTTGTAATTTATAGAACGCAACAGCTTTACCTGAGTTGACCCATGTCCATTTTCATTCTCTGAACTGTAAACAGGAAGAGCTGGGACTGGACTAACTTGTAACATTGCGTATGAAAAAATATGTGGCCTTTCTAGGGACTTGCCGTGACTCACTTAGAAAACAGAAAAACATGAAATCTAAGAAAAGAATGACCTGAAGAACGTCACTTTTTATGTTTCAACAAATATTTTATTTCCAGGAGTCCTAATGAGAAATTTGGACCACATATAGTTGTGTTTAATTTACTGGTTTTTGAAATTGATTTGAATGTTTATAATTTGTCTGCAATAACATTTTGATTAATATAAAAGATGCCTTTCTCTGTCACATCCACCCAACCATATGTATGCAAAAAGGAAAAAAAAGCAGCTATAGAGATTGGATTTTTGTTATTATTGAAACTTTTGTCATTTAGCAAGTTCAGAACATATTGTTAGCTACTTTTGGAGAAAAGCTTTTCCTAAGATGATAAAATGTGCTGCAACATTTACTTTTTAAAAGAGTAAGGCCAGGGCCTAGTTTGGTTATTCATTTTGTCTCCTTGGAGGTGGAGATGTAACACTAGACAAATCAGCATCTGACCCAGTGAGGCTCTATAGCCATTATTTGCTGTATGCATTCTCTGCATGTGAATTTCAAATATATTTATTCAGTGTGGAAAAGAAAAAAAAAACCAATCTGAAACTGGGGGATAATTTGGATCAAATACTACACCCATTATATTGCCATGTTTCCTCCAGAGAGTACCTATAGCATCACCAAATCATCTGGTGCAGTCAAAGATGACATGTAGTTGGCTTAAACACATGCAGTATTTGGTACTGAAAACTCTATTTTATAGTAACGTTTGTATGTTCCCATTTTCTTCACCAGGTTTTCAGCCAGATGATGCAATGAATGAGATCTTCAAAACAGAATTTCAGATGAGATTGCTCTGGGGCAGCAAAGGAGCACAGGTCAACCAAAATGAAAGATATGAGAAATTCAATCAAATTTTAACTGCACTTTCACGAAAATTAGAGCCCTCTCTTACAAAGCAGACTGAACATAGAAATGTCTGATGGACTCTCAGCTAAAGAAAATTTGGTATATAATTATCCAAGAAAGCATTTTTTTAAAAAAAAGAAAGCTGTGGCAAATGTTGCTTATTCCTTATTTTCCCAAGAGCAAAGGCAGCCAAAAAATAATTCCTGAACAACATACTTCCTCAGGGATAGCTGCTACCTGGCCACTCCCTTTTATGCTGCTAGGGTGATCCTTTTTTAAAAAACTACACCCCCCCTAAAAAAACCCAGGTTCCAGGCCAATCAAAAATCATATAGCATCCATACCCAACTGAGAATCAGGGCAATGCTTCACGGATCATTAACACTCTTATTCTGAATGGACAAATATACCCCAGATGGGGTGTGGAAGACCGGTGGTTATACTGCCAAAATGTTTTTGTAAGACACTTTCTTTGACATCAAGCAGAATTTGGAATTTGTAAACTGTATTTATGTACATTTATTTATGAATTGCCTAATAATGATTTGTGATTTATAAAGGATTATTTATTTGTTATGGTTGTTACCTTTCATGGACCCCCTCCTGTCCACTATAAAAAAAAGTGATGATCATTTTAGGACTTATATCCAATAATGTTATTAACAGTCTGTGATGTAAATATGAATAGAAGTTAAAGAAATAGCTCTTCAGGAGATATCAGTTGTATGATATCCCTTAAATAGATATGGAAAATTGTAAATATAGCTGTGGATTAAAGCATATATGTGAAACATTTTATGTCTTATTTTAGTATGTCAGTGAAACACAAAATGGTAACTTATTTGGGGATTCAAGATGTTAACTGTATCAATGTCCATATTCATGCTGTTAAGATATAGTAGCAGGATTCTGTACTCCTCTTTATTGGCTGAAGCTGCTGCCAAATATTGCTTGGAATATCATTACTAAAATTTACCTCCTCATTTACTTAAAACATTGTAAGTTTGCCCACTCCAATAACAGCTCAGCGTGGCTTATTGTAAAAACAATTGTGATTAAAAATAGTTAAAACAATAGTACATTAAACACTACAATTGTGAACCTTAAAAGCATTAGGTTAAAAAGCATGGCAAATCTATGTATATAGCAATCTATAAATGTGGTAACTAAAATTATATGCATCTATGTAGCAGGAACTTGGGCTGTCAAGGTCCAATGAATCTTACAAGATGCTGTGCAAAACCTACCCATGTGTGTTGTAATAAAATGGCAGTTCATCTATAAGTAGCGTCTAGGCATAAGCCGAATCTGAGCAATCAGGATATCTGCTGATCAGGAGGAGGATAAATCTGCTTTGTATGTTTCTATAAAAGGAACAACAAAGAAGTAGCTGTTCCGTGGTATCCCTCTCTCCAGAATCACAGGCCCAGAGCTTTTCAGCCAATGCTTCTTTTTTTTGTATTTGCCATCCCAAACTGCAGAAGAGAGAGCATGGTATCAGGCAAGGGAGAAAGCTTTCCTATAACTGGGTGTTTCTAGCTGTGTAAGATAGCTGGCAGCAATGACTATGTATTTGCTGATGACAGGAAGGCCAGAGTCTTCCCTAGACAACTAAGTCTGTTGGACAACATTTTCAGAGTCCCCAGGATACATGGTCAAAGATCTATTTTATATTCCACTCACTCACTTACTATGTTAACATTACAACTTGAGTCTTTCTGGTGCTTTCCATTGTCCAGGATTGTTGCCAACAACCTCAACAAAATTTTGTATTCCGGACTTGCAAAATTGAAACTTCTTGATGGCTCTTATCTGTAGTGGATGTAGATCATGTTTTCTATGGAGTTACTTTAAAAGTCATCAGGTACCTCTTGATGTAACAGACTCAAATCCAAATGTCTTCACAGTCAGCAGCATGGTGTGTTTTCTAGTGACTGATTCTATCCATACTACTTTATGTGGATTTAAAAAAAAATCAAAAAGCTTTAAAATTAATATGTTCATGTCTTCCACCATTGCAGATTTTTAAAAATAATTCTCTTCCCCACCCCACCTGCTTCTTAGAAGCAACAATTAGTGTAGGAATTACAGAATGAGAGTGATTTCACTGCTGGAGTTTTCACAAGCAATAATCGGTTAAGTGGCTATGACACCTGTATAAATTTCACCTAGTACTGTGCTACCAAACATGTATCTTATTGTTCACTGAGAGCTAAATTAGCTTTTTTAGGATATACATTTCATGCTGGAAATAGAACATCTGATTTTTTAAATTCTAACTATGCAGAAACTTGCTGTTTTTAACTGGTAACACATAAGTAGCAACCTATCTCAATTTACTGACTTTCCCATTTAAGGTTGTACACTGAGAGCACAAGGATACATCATGTTTTTCCCCCCCTCCCAATCAAATACTCAACAATGACTAAGGAAGAGAAACACATCTATCTTCCTCTTCGTACTCTGGAAGTCATGGTGAGCATGACATGAATTTGAAGACAGAGGAAACAAGCAAACTTAATAAAGGGCATTTAAATCCACCGTGGCCTGACCGGTCAACTGGAAAATGTGAAGCTTTTATTTTAATAAGCTAGTAAGGCAGAACAATAGTAGACCTTTTAGGACTGCTTTCCGATCTATGGCCGAATACTTTCCTTATCAATTGCAAACAGAGACCTTTTAATCAGCAAGGGGTATCTTAATCTACAGTTTCAGAATTCAAATAAATACCCAAATCTTAGGACAATGTTCACTTTTTGAAAACTTAAAATTATAAGTAGAACACAAAAGATCCAACTGGGATTATGAAGCGAGAGAAAAAAAAGAGAAAAAAGAATAAGAAAATGGGAAGAATAATTTCCATTTCACAGTAGTCTGAAATTTGAGACCCACTATGCTACAACTATGTAGGTCAGAAAAAAAACAATTCTCTAGGAATTTTGGAATACTTCCAAAAGCTCCTGTTTGCATATGTGCAGTTCCATCAGAAGCCACAATGAAGAGTTTTGATTCATCCTCTTCCCCAACTTTTCTGTGGCCGGCATTTGCATTGTGCAAGTTGTATACTCCAAATTTGTTTACACATACCAAACGTAAGAATACAATGCTTTGTTACATGGTTACTTAAACATGCCAAAAGTTCTGTTGTTTCTAAAGGTTCTTGTAATTAATAAACTTTAATGTAATCCCAGTCTGGATCTCTCTGCATCTTTGCCCAATTAGCTAGAGTATAAAGTGAATTGAAAGTCCAAGTGACAAACCTTGTAAAGAAATTAAGTAATCCCAAGGAATAATTCTGGATTGGGGCACTAACAGTGAGAAAAACATGGAGATTTATCCTTCTGGTACAACTTTTGCTCCCCTTCACCAACTGAGCATATTTATGACAATTTAAGCAAAACAAACGCCATCTATTATCTGCCTGCAACAGAAGACAAGAAAATTATCAGGGCCATGAAAAGATTGTTTAATTCCATGAAAATATTTTGAAGAGAACCACTATTATTTAACAAAGCATTTAAACATTTAAAAAATCAACACGTGCACAAAAGATTAAAAATTACTGAAAAGTTATGACTCAGACAATTAATTCTCAACATTTCAAAATAATAATTTTAGCCAACTGTGCAAGTACAAAGATTTTTTCTTCCCCTTACATTTAACTACCCTCATAAAGGATGCTTTATACCACAGAAAGTAAATATCCTCCTGAGGAAACAAATCCTGCCCTAGAAAAACAGTAGCACAAAAGAACAATTAGTCCTTTACTAGAAGTGTTAAAAGCAGCTCCAACTGGCTGTTAGCAAAATCCATAGGGTTCCTGGCTGAACGAGTGAGAACCTAATTGTTGTATTTAATTTTTAATTTTAAAATAAAAAGCCAGCACTAAACAAAGAACTATTCAATGTAGTTGGGTCAGTAATGGCATACGGTCGCATTATTATAAATAACCCTGTTTACAATATCCCAAAACTCTAACCTTTAGTGTTTTATCACCTTCAATGTAAATACACTATATCATCTGTGTAATAGTGGCACACGTAATAGTAAAAGGAAGAAATCTCCACACAAGAGTCACACAGATTTAGTTTTACTGATAGTACAACTGCTAGTAACACTGAAAAAAGTTCTAAAGGAATCCAGCATTGCTGTGTCCAAATATTGCTTTGATTCCCACCCTTAGAAAAAGCAGGATTTTAAATATTACCACAAACAGCAAAAAGCTGGTTTTATGAAGCTTAATTTAACTGTTTCTTTGTCCCTCCCACTTCCCTTCCCATATACTAAGATTACCCTATTTTGTTTAGATTTGATGTTTTCATTAACATAATTCACAAATGGCAGACAATTAACATGAGCAATGATGGGGTGCTGCAGACAACTATATTTACATGTATAAACATGTCCAAATCGCAATGTTTACAAATAAAAGTGCACATAGGTCATTACAAAGTATCACTCCAATTTTTAACTGGTCCTTACAATGAAGCATACTTGGAAACAGACGAACACTGCAGTTCATTAAAAACTGGTGTCTTCCCCCATCCCCAACTCAAAAAAATAGACAATTAAAAAAAGGCTCCATAAAAATCCTATTAAAAACATTCATTAGACATAAAACAAAATTGATTCATGTACTTTGTTTTCAATGTGTCACATTCACAATGCACCTTGTGTTATAGACTGGTAGAGATCTAGAAAACATCTACCATTGGCTACCAACAGCTGCAGAACTGTAGAAAGATTCAGGAGGTCATACAGAGCTGAGACCCAATAGCCCTTAGCGGGATACTGAAGTGGTAGTGTTGGCAATCAACGATTTAGGCACTCAAGAGTTTAAGGCAGCATCTGAATGACAAGCACTTGATTTCTGAAAAGAGTTGGTTGTCTTATAGCGGCAAATCTGTGCTCTTATTATCCCAGGATTTCAGTGCTCATGAAAAAGTATTGAGGTGCTGATAGGCTGGAATGGCCTAGTGCTGAGATGTATTCCATTCCCCAAAGCAGAATGAATGCTAAGTTCACAGCCTGTGTAACTCCAAAGAACTGGAATGGTCACAATGAAGGAAAAAAAAAAATTACAGCGACAGAAATGGGTAGGGAAATAAAAAACTTTAGTGCTGGAGGTTGCTACAAATGCAGGAGAGGGAGAAGAGCTACGGAAGTACAAAACATTAGGCAGACATGCCTGACGCGTATCTAGACATGCAGGAAAAGGTTTAGGGCGAGCATGGAGGTGGCACAGGCAGAGACTGTCAATGACATGAGTTTGACTGAATGCTGATTTAAAATGGATATATGGAAAGGAAGCAACTGAAACAGCCAATATAAAATGCAAGTGGTAAACAGCTATAGTGTTTCAGAACTTCAAACTATGGAAAGGGTATGTTTTCAGATTGGGTTGTTTGGTTCTGTTGGAATGGAGTTTTAGCTTACCACAATTTTGAACACACAGAGAAATGCTAACATTGTTAGTGAGAAACATATGCCTACATGCTTTCATGCAACTGGCTTTCCCCCCATCTTGCTGGGCCTAACACCCTCCCCCAAAAAGCAGCTGCATGTAACCTCCTTCAACATCTCGCCCATTTTCTCAGAAACCCGCTTCAGGAACCTGCAATCCGAGAGGAAAAAAAGAACAGAACAGAATTACCAGGGGCCATTCAAAAAAGAGAAGCATAGTCATTTAAAAAAAAAAAATCCACCTCAAATTATTATGGTTATACTAGATAATGGCTCAGATCCTTTGCAAGGGTTCCCCACTTCATACTTTCTGGATAGAAGTTCATTCAGTAGCAAATTAGTGCAATTTAACTTCCAAATGTTCCCTAGCATCCCAGTGAAAATGTACAAGCATAAGCACAAGTAATATAAGTTAGAGCATTCCGATTCCAATCATATGATACCACAGATTAACATCCTGATAAAATGTTCTGTTCTGGGCATGAAAACGTTTCCACATACAAAGACCTTACCCGTTCATTTTAACAAAAGGAACTGATCTGCATTTATTCCTTTGTGCACTTTCTATTGGAATGAATGGAACCAAGTATAAGAGATCTGTAGGAAGCAGTTGTAACTTTTCTGTGCTTTTTGAAGAGACAATTAACAAGAGAAGTATGTCAAGTGTTGGCATGAGAGGCGGGGACTCTTCAATTGTATATACATAAAACATATACAAAATCCCCAATACGAGAAAGAGCAAAAAGGAGTAGATCATCAAGCTGAAGGGCTGCTATACCTCTTGCAACTCGCTGCATTTATTTCTAGGAATCTAAGATCTAATTTAGAAAGGAAAAGCTGCAAAAAATACTTGCAGAACAGGAATGTTTGTAAGCCTACATTGCAACTCCCTAGGTTCCACTACATGGAGGTAATGGCACGCACCCTTGTAACTGAAAGTTTTCTTTTATTTCTGCATAACCTTACATTGCATTAGACTGCAGGCTGTTCTTACAAAATGTGTCCAGTGCATAAATTAGCACAGGGCAATGAGAAGAAGAGCTGTTGTTCAGAAAATAAAAGTTAAAGCTGACCTTCATTTTCGTTTAATTAAGTTTAGCTATTACTTGGACACTGGAACGAGCTCTGGTGTAGGATAAAAATGGATTGCCCAGAAATGGTATACCCTAAAGCAATGAAACAATTCATTCTAAAATAATAATGTTCTTTTAAAAGGAAGAAATAAACTTTACAAGAATAACATTAAAACTATGAAAACCAATAAAATATGACCTGACTGTGTACTGAAAAAGAACACTTCAAAGCCCAGAAGTTAAAAGCACATGGAGAAATTAAACAAAGATGGCACTGATCACAGCCACAGAACAATATAAGTTATATGCAGACGTTTTCCAGTTTCAAAACTGAGATCTTAGTTTGGGCTCCTGTGGTAAATCACATATTGCAAAGACTCCTAAATGGTTTTATACTTTTCCATCCAATTATGTGCTTCAGTATTCATTAAGGAATGTTCATGGATAAGGTGATGGACTGGAGATTATATATAGGTTACTGCACCTTTACTGTTTTTTTCTAGAGTTACATCTATGTAGGAAGTTGGCACGTATCCTTCTTCTCCATTCTGCCTCCGAGCTCTTGTCCATCCATCCCCTTTATCTTCCTCTATAATATACAAAACCTCTCCTTCTTTCATTGCAAGGGTACCTTCATTGTGACCTGGGAGGAAACAAAAAGAAAATGTCTAGTTCTTTTTTTTCCCCTTGCAGGATTTAAAGCTGGTTTCTTTCTCAGCACTCATTTTTCATTCGGGGAAGTGGGGATCAGTTCTCTGCAGTGGAACATATGTTTCAAATGTAAGCCAACAGACAAAAAACTGGTCTCTTGTTGCAAAGCTGAACACATGCCAATGGCTGCTTTTCTAATCTAACATATTTATTTTGTTATAATGCAGAAGTACTATTGCCATTAAACAAAAACGACTTATGGCATGATTTCCCAGAACTTAAACCAGATGGCTATTATAATAATTTATATACAATTATATTTAGAAATGATAAAAAAAACTATACATAAAGACACACACACAATGTTATGTGTATGTGTTTGTGTGTGGTTTGGTTTGTGTGTGTATACACATGAACAGAGGATTGTGCACATACACCAAGCCTGGAGTAAATGTTTTGAGTGTTCTATATTGGACTGAGCATTCCAATGTCCTATAACTGGCTGGATTAAGAAAACTGTCTGCACATTAAGAAAAGACTCCTATCTGCCTGACTGATATGTTTACTATTGTCTTTGATATGGAGAGGTTTAAGGTCATGGGTTGTACTGTAGCATTTATCTTGGGCAATGCTTTCTTAGATGGATTGTCAAATGACTAAGTATGCATTATGCATATTATTACAGCTAGTAATGCTATGATGTTGAGCTTTCCAGTTGCCAAATGCAAAAAAAAATGTTCACTGAGCTTTTCAAGTAGGTTGAAAAACACAACCTTACCAAATATACTATGCATTAAGAAGAAGCCTCCAGCCAATAACCAAAGAAGCCAGTATTTCTGTAGCTTGGGTAGGTGGAGGATTCAGCAGAGACTAACCCTACTTTTGTGGCAAATCAAAGGCCTTGCTTTGAGTTCCCATTGTTCTTATAGTGTAAACATTCCAACACTACACATCTTCTTTTGTTGAACAATGAAAACACAAAACGTCCTGATGAGTATTTTGTTTCCATTAACTACAGGAAAATGTTTCTGGAGCTAAGAAAAAATGTTTTATTCATTCACATTTATCCTATATACAGACTTAAGTATATAAAATTAACCTTACCATCAAAAGGATAGATAGCTTTACAATGTCCTATAGCCGGCAAAGGATCATCATCTTCAAACTCATCATCAAATTCATTATGAGGGCCATGCTGCTGGGGTGGGCTTCGAACTTCTTGGTTTGCATCATCAGTATAGCTCCCTTCAGGACTACAATATAATAGATAACACAAAACATCTTTGTAATTTCTCTAACCAAAAGTCTCATAGATTTCTCATAAATTAAAAAGAATCTCAGAACATTTTCAGATTTCATTGCAAATCATGTACCTTTGTTGAAGTAAACAATGCTTGACAAACCCATCATACACTTGTTAAATGTTACTGACAAATACAGGCAGGGGCTGAACTTTACTGCAGACAGAAAATAAACTGGCCTTTAAAAGCAAAAGCACTTGTTCAGCATATCAAAATATAGAACATTAGTAATGGTACTTTAAGTGCACTCCGTCTACTGGAATAAAATCATGCCTCTCCTGTTACTTCTTCTTTTGCCTCCCTCCACCACACATGGTTACAATAGTAGACAAAAATAACCATACACATTCTTGTTTAAACTTTCAAAGTGAAAGAGTCCATAATCTTTAATCCCTGCTTTACTTAAAATAGAAAAGCAAACAATTTGCTTTCCTAAAAAGCTTATTTTTTCCATTGCCTGCTTTAAAAAGGGTGGAATGTGTAGGAGTGTGTTTTACTTTTTCAATGTGCTTTGCCTGAATAAGCAATCCTTAGCTCACAGTTTCAAACTTGATACCCATCAGCTGCAATATAATGAAGAGAAGCGTATTTATTCATTAGCAGTAGTCAAGCAAATCAAACTGAAGAATGGTAGAGCTTTTTTTGTGGGGGGGGGAGGGTGAGAGGGTTGGGAAAAGGAGAACTATATGAAGTTGGCTAAAAGCATTTGAAGTATAATGCTGAAGGCATTTTCACAAGTGGAGCCTTTCATTCTTCTAGTTTCGTGAACACTTGTTATGATTTGCGATACATATATTTAACATTGCTTTCTAAATAATCATTCTTTCTGTCTATCGAGACACATGCATATATCTCTTTCTTAAAATATTACAGTAATTTTTAATATATGAAGGAAATCAATCAACTAAAAATGTAATTGTATTATCAAAGCAATATTCAAGGTTAATATCTCCAGATATGTATCAACATGTAACAGAAAAGATATTAAAAGAAAAAATCAGGGTTGGGGAAGCTACTAAACATTGGAAGTGGCAGGTACTTCCTTCCCCAATCAGAAAGTTCAACAAAACTGGGGATACATAAATAAAACTTCTTGTAGCATGAAGATTTAATGCAAAGTTTCTCCCAGATGATGAGACAAAAAAGATCTTGTGAAAAGATAAAATGTCCCAACTATGGTTGAAAGTTACCCAAAACATGACCAAAGACAACAGCTTTACGTATCGCATATATTTTCAGCTTTAACAACCCCTTTTGTATATTTTAGTAAAGTGATAGGGGTCTCATTCTCCTTTGCCAAAGGCCTGGGTGACAAGCCAGATCTTCATGGCTCTTCTCAACAACAGCAGAGTGGGGGCCATCCAGATCTCAAGGGAACCTCATTCCAGAGGGCAGGTGCTGCTACAGAGAAGGTGCACTTCTGGTAGAACAATGCAAGAAGGCACTTTGCAATCCACAGGAACATATATGGTGCACCTCTCTTCCAATAATTAAATCAGCTATGTCTTCTAAGTATGTCTTAGTGGGGATGCATAGACAGTCAGAAGAGAGATGTTCTGTACACGTTCCTGCTGTTGCAAAGCACCTCTTTCAGAGGATTTGCACTGCTCTATATTTTAGCCATATCAGTTACAGTTGCTAGATTACTTGTTTTAGAAATCTACTTTGCCATCTTCTGGCACTTCAGATTAAAAAAAGTTTAATATAGTGACCTCTCTCTTCCTTGGGTTACAAGATGGTTGATGTCACTGCTGTGCCTTCGGTCTCCTCTTGTTGCTACTTTACCTTCAACTTCAGAAAGCCATGCCTGAAGAGAGAGAGAAACTGGTTACTTGTGCCAGCATGAAAAATAAAAATCATGCTCTCCTGTTCAAGTTATCTTAGCAAAAGGTTCTCCCTTTTATAAAGCAGACAGGGCCAAGCAACCATAGTCACTTTGTCAAAGGGAAGGGTCACCATCTCACCTAAAGAACAGAGACCATAACTGTGGGGTCTTCAACGTGCACCCAGGATACTTCTGGAACCTCTAGGCTGTACTTCTTAAGAAGCTTTAGGTTGTTTTTAAGGTTTTTTTTTAAAAGGAGACTGGCATACTGCAATGAAAATTGACAGCCTCCGACATAATCTTTAGGGATCTAGTTATGCATTTGGTTCCATATGGGCCTTACAGGAATACTCATAGGCAGATAAAAATTTGGAAATATTTCTTTCTATCCAGGAGAAAACAGACAAATGTAACTTGGGGGTGATAGGGAAAAGAATGCCAAGGTACATTAAAAAAATACTAAAGGGAGATAGAGAATTGAGAAGGAGCGTTTGACTTGTGTTGCGGATACACAAACATGCATGTATGGTCGAGGGAAATAAATGTTTAGTCCAGAATCAGTTCTGTGTTCAGCTATCATGAAACCACCACTTATGAACTCTATCCAACTAATATCCAACTTATGAACTAATATCCAACACAGTTAAATTCATCACCATTTGAAACTAGTCAAACTATACTTTGCGACTGTCCTTGTCTGCTTCCCAAACTTCCAATTTCATTTAAGAATTAAGCTGACCTAATATACTCCCCAAAGTGTGTTATTTTACAATTGGGGCAGACTTATATTAATAATATAATAAAACTGAGTCCACCAAAATATTTTTCTAACCAAAGTACTTCCAAATGTTCTATTATGTAAGAAAACTTACAAACTCCTTGATTTAGTATAGGCCTTGAATATTTTTAGGTATCCTGCAGGCAAAACCATCCACACAATTATCACCAATTATTGTTGCTGCATTTAATTGGATTAAAACATTACACCTAGCTGGCTAAGAAATGGAGGCTGCTGCAATGCTGCAGCAAAGACTGCTTTGCCTACTTTCATTTGAATGCCTCTTTGGAACTTGGAGAATGCCTTGCTTAAGAGACGGTGAAAAGTTGTACTAATCCTTGTCTGAAACACTATCCAATGAACAGATTTTAACCTCATTCTTGTGGATTTCCATTCGGAGACGGTCCATGTTGTTCATAGTTTCCATTAATTTTGGCTGAAGACTACCTGGATCACCCATTTGTGGATTTTTCTCATACACATCTTTCATTTTGATGAGGGCATCTCTATAGAAAAATGCAATTGTTAGGAGTTCATCATTAGGAGTTACAAGGGAAAAAAAATTATGCTCAACAGCCTGCCTCCATTTATCATTATTTGTGGAGAAAGAGAACTGATTGCATACCAAAGCCAAAATAACTGAACTAGCTACTTATTTGTTATTGTGATACTTCAATTTATTAATCTGTGAATTCACACAAATGGGTTGGAACTTTCTATTGCTTCACAGATCTTGGCAGGAACCTGTCCCCTTTGCGTATCACAAATGCCCTTTGGTGTGGCATATGGCACCTGCTAACCTCAGTTCTAACAATATTCAAAATCAAAAGATGTGTCCAATCCTAACAGAATCCAAAGCACAAAAATGGAGTAAAATTCTGAATTCATAGATGATCATTTGAAGACCCACAGTTACCTTCAGTTTTTGTGATTTGTACATATGGGTATGCCTAGGTTTATTTGGTCAGAAGTGGAATCATTTTTTTTTTCTGAGTTTGCTTTGGGGCAAGTAAATATATTTTAAAATCTTGCAGTCATCATCCCAAGATGATAAACATAGAATTTTATTGTAATAAGATTTTATTTTATATAGAGGTTACCTCCTCTCTTACCAGTTCTTTTCTGGAATGACATTATTTTACACATGGATGAGATTATTATAGTTTGTCTCTCATTTACTCAGATGATTGTTGGATTATGAACAATTAAAATTCTGTCAAACAATAACACTGTATCAACAGATAGTACAGGCTGTAAACTGTTCCTGTTCAGAGGTACATTGACACTTATTACCATTACCACAAAGATTATCCATGTTTTTCTTTGATTTTCTATATACTAATTATTTTTTTCTTTCCCTATTTTTATACTCTATAATTGTCAATTCCCTCTCTCCACTGTTATCTTCTTTCTTGCCACATTCCCCTAAATGCTTAGAATCTAAGCATCTAAGCCTTAGATGCTAGTTATCAGTTAACCCTTTCTTTGCATTCTACCCAAACAATAAACTCCCATTTCTCACATTATCTTTCTAGAAATAAAAGTTGAGCCTTAGTGCTACATAAGGTGGACTGATATCATTCAAACTCTATAAATGTGAATCTCACAGATCACAATGAAGAACCAAAATTCTAAATACTTAGGAGGGTTTATGATAAATCAAATTAAACTGATGCTAGAAGTGAATGAGTTTCAAATTGTAGGTAGAGAAAAATAAAATTAGCATCAAGAGTCAGAATAACATAAATACTTTTGATCTGTCTCTTTCTGTAATTCTCTGTTAAGTTCATCAATCCGCTGCTGCAGTTTTTTCCGCCTTTGTTCTGGTGGCAGGTGACTGAAATCTTCTTGGGAAGGACCCTAAAACCAAAGAAAACACAACTTAGAAATGGCAGCTCTCCCACTGATACTTCTACTGATAGTTTAGACAAATCCAATAGTACTTCTTTGCTGAATAATACAGTAGAATGAAACTGTTTATCTACTTCAACAATGCTGCAAACTATGGCTCTAGAAAAATACATATATAATATTGAATTTGATACCCTGATGACCTATTGTGACCTGCTATTTCAAAGTGACAATCAAACAATTTGCAAATGGATGCAGTGGATTACTATGTTCTGTCTCAATGTGCTTAGAACAGAGTATAACAATATTCTTCCTTATTACAAACAACAGAAGAAAAGATAATAAGCTTAAGTTATAGAAAAGGAAATTGATCCAATAAAAGGATCGTAATGCATTTTCTTTCAATTTTGGAAATTATTTGAAGTACAAAAAAATAAATAAATCCAGAAATGATATGGTTTCATTAAACTATTTCTCGCAGTACCATCCAAAAAGGCTAATATAGACAGAATGCATACTTTGGTTTCTCTTGAGATCATATAAATGTTTTGCCATTTTCTAAAAAGATTTCTCTGAAAATACATAAACCTAGCACCCTGATAACTACAAACAGCAAGTTGGGAGCCAATCTCAGGAATGCATACTCCTTTCCCAAAGCAAAGCTATATTTCACCTTTAATTGTTGTTAAGCAGTAAATTTGTGCCAATGTCAACCATAAGTAGTTAGATGTTTTACCCAGATTTGAAATGTTAGTTTAATATAAGAATACTTGTATGTGTTGAGAACTTTTTTAACTGTGATTATAGTGTAGGGGAAATTTGTGCCAACAAGTTTTCCCTTAATTATTTTATTTGTAAATAAAACTAATATTGGTAAAGCCGGTGAGCACAAGAGTGAATGCCACAACAGCATACATTAAGGACACTCCTATTTTGGTTGTGTAATTCTTGGCCTGATAATAGGTCTTCACAAACCCATTCACCAGTGGTGAAGGTCCTTCTTTAGCACAAAAGAGATTTCTTATGAAGAAGAGCTATCAGTGAGCTTGGAAGTGGGCAACCTCATGCCTCACTGAAACATGTTGGAAACTTCTCTCACAGGGAAGCTCTCATGCCAGAGTTTAGATCAAAATAAGTTCTCTGACAGAAAACCAAGAACAGCACCACCCCAAATCTGCAAACCATAGCCACTTCCTTTTAGCCTCTATTTGTTTAGCTGAAGAACATGAGAACAAATTAATTTCATCATGATATATTTTGCTCTATTTTCTGGAAAGTTTGATTGGTTGCAATATACCCCTAAATCAAGTTACTTGGCAGTAACTCAGACTGAATTTAAATAGAAAACTTGGTTTTTTACCTATAAAAAATTACTTTCCAAATCGTCCTAATATATTGAAGAGAATACAAGCAATTTCTATCACATTCAGCACTAGTTGGCTGGGAATATAATTAGAAAATCCCAAGCTATAAACAATCTGTTTCAAAGAAAAGATTCACAAATCCACCTACTTGAACACATGTGATTAACAATTTAATAAATTAACTATAGTACTCACTGATTAATTACAATCCAAACAGGAATTTACAAGTCTGTGTTTTTATGGTTTACCATCTGCTTAGAGAAGCTAAACAATCAGGCTTATTAAGTCCATCTTCCTACATAATTTCATACTAATTTTTCCAGATCAATAGTTTTGCTGTATGCATTTTTTCAGAACAGAGTGTCTAGTGAAGTTCCGATATATAATAATGTTAAAACATAACAATTTCATATCATCTTATATTCAATTATTACAATTTAACTGATGTTACTGGTGTTCTTTGCCACTTAAAAGCAGTTTTTGATGGGAATTTTTTACTCTTATATAATGTTTTTATTCTTAAATGTAACACAGGAAGCATTTATCATGTGCAAAGAGTATCCCATAAGAGCTAGGGATACCCAAATTTCTAAGAAATTGAATGGGATTAGGACCTGAATAACTCAGAAATTTCTACAAGAATGCTGCCTTTCAAACTAATTTCAGATAAAGGTAGCTGCCTTCAGTACAATAAGCAAAATTTGTTTCTAGCCTTTTCAGTATCATTTCTACTGAATTCTGTGTAATTTTCTGTCAAAGAATTAATATACAGTAACTGTCAGGAGCATATGCAGGGATATGTCAGACAAAGCAGTCTGACAGAAGCATCATGTTGCAAGCCCTGCCACTTTTGTGCGTACATTGTGATGTTGTACACATGTCCAAAGGGGGCAGAATTTGCAGCAGGATGTTGGTTTCCTCATTTTGACCAAAGCAGCAGGAGGCTGTGGATCTTACAGTAACATTCATTTATGGAAATTATGTTTCATACTTTATCAGTTGCAAAGATAGCCGAAATCATATTCACACCCTCCCTTCCTTTTTTCCAAGTCTATGAGGCACTTTTATCAGCAACTCTTTTATATTAAATGGTAGAATTCCCTGCTGATTCACAAAATAAACTAAAACATTATGCAGTATTATGATTGTGCATATTATTAAGTTTTAATACTGTTTTACTATTAGAGTGATACTCTCTAATATTTCTTTAAATATTAGTAAATTAAACTCAAAAATGAAGTTTCATTTTTCACTACTTCCATAATAACATTAAATGTTTAGAATTATCTTGATATATTTAGATATTGTTTTAAATTCATTTTTTAAAACTTGCAAATGATGTAAATAGAACATTAACTCAAAATTGGTAGTAATAGATTTAGTATGTTTTTTTTTTTACCAATCCTGAATACAATATGACTAGTATATGAAACTGCGCTGAAAAATATGTTAAGGACATTTTTTTCTGATTAAGTCAACTTTGGCAAAGATTTTCTAATGTTATGTTAATGAAAAGGATGATGGATTATTTTATCACCAATGAACCAGCTTTACATCACTTCTAAATAATGGATGAAATCCAATGTAATGTAAGTAGAAGACCTCTTATGCAAAGCTAATTTTTCTCTTCCCTAAATCCTGTTGTATGCTTCATCTATTATCTCCAAAATCTTCAGAGCACCATTGAAGGATGCACCAGGGCTGTAAGGGCCCCTGCTTACAGTATTGTGGAACTGGATGCAGAAAATGGAGTTCATCCCCAAATAATTGCAAATATTCAATAATTCAAACAGAACAACTCTATGACACACAAGACTGATTTTTCCTGTGGACCCAATTTTATACATTTTGTGTAGAAAATGGAGCTCAAGTAGCTCTAGGTAAAATTATTCTCATTTTATAAAGGCAATGTATAAACACATCCTACTTTAACTATACAATCTATAAAATAGCAGGAATTTGTTTTGTTTACACCAAGCACAAATGGATTATGAGACAAAGGGACAAACAAAAGTATGTACAATCTGACTAACTGACTCAAAGCAACTATGAAATGGATAAGCTATTATCATGCTGTTGTTACGAACTACAGCAGACAGATCAGCACACAGGCCTTACCGTCTTCATCGACCACTGACCAGTTTAGTTGAAAACAGAAAGAAACAGGAAATTATTTGCATACTACCAACCAGTATTTAGGAAGATTTCTAAATATAAAATATCCACCCCATTCCAGCTTCTCTGGCATATATTCAGATTAGCTGGAATGATTACTCAGAAGCAATTCCCACTGAATTCACTGGGCTTTGCTACCAAACATACATAGTACTGCATTCCTTATTATGAAGTGTCATACTTTTATGATCATGTTAGGCATCATCTAAAGTACTTCAATATGTATACATGAAGGTTACAGGCACCTATGGTTTAAAACAGAAGCAACAGTCTAACAGTTTAGAAGTACACTATAAACTTGCAATTTTAAATAAATATTATCTATTTCTACACTGTTAAAAAAAAAAAAAGCACAGAGGAACATTATACAGTGCAGAAGCATTTGACAATGGCAATGATCTTTGTTTACAGTCAAAATCTAATTTAACTGAGAACAAAATGGCAACATTTAAATAAAGCTCCTAAATTCTGAGTCTCATGCACTTCTCCCAGTCCTTCTTAGCTAGATTTATCTTTATGGGAAAATAGTGGAAACCAGGTCATTCAAGTGGACATAAGAATATGAAACTTAAATAAATTAAGCCATGCATTCATAGGATTCCCACTACTGTTTTAAAAAAACAAAAGCACTTAAATGAAATTATAAAAATGTTGTGGCAACTGAACTGGAGGGTTTTTCTCCAAAAGACTTTATTATTAGTGGAGAAAGGGATCCTGGGATATTCTTTCTTTAAAAAAAAAAATTTTTTTTTTCCCTTTGCTGAAACACAGTAGAAAAAAATGTTAAAAGCCAATCTGTTCTTAATTAACAACCATATATTAGAATAGAAGTATCTGGTTGTGGTCCCAATAGATGTCACATGCATCATGGTGTCATGTTGCCCATTAAATTAATGGTGTAATTTATGTCAGTCACACCCTGGCATCATGACACAAATGACATATGCTACATAATTCATGTCATTAATGTGATGTCATTTCCCCCTTTTGTGGTTGCCAATGTATCAACATGAAAGAATTAAATATACTAAAAAATACTTTATAATGCCATGCTATGGGATTTTGCAATATATTGACCTAAACTTTGCACAATGCAGTTAACAAATCCGAGGTCAAAAGCAAAATTAACTATGTGATACACTGACCCCTTCTCTAAGTTTAAAATAAGCTTGGAGTACTGATTTAGGAAAACAAATGGAAGAGAAAAACACTTTGGAAATCAGGTATTTTTCTATCAGCTTCCATACAAGAATATATAACAACATTGGCATTTAACTCCAACTAGATTAGCACAAATATTTCATACTTATTCATCAATATGTTGGAGGGGCTGCAATCAGAATTTTTCATATATGGTGGACTTGTAAAAAGACAATGCCTTAATGAAAGACAATATTCAAAGAAGCTATAACAACTGAACAGAAAAACAGAATGTCTTTCAGAGTTGGAATTATTACATATTTCTGAGGGAGATAACTCTAAACTAAACAAAAAGTAGTTTATTGTATTCTAATTCTTATTCCTGGCTGCAAGATTAGTAATTGCTCAAAAGGGGAAGATTTCTAGATAACCTATGATTGAAGAATTGGCATGCTAAGTATAGTATGGTCAATTGCTTTTATGGAAAAACTGATAAAATCCGAATAGTGACCTCTCAGACGGATGAATCATTATGTAAGTTGTGCTAACAAAAATTCTTCTTTTGATACATTTTATGTTATATGTAATGTATGATTGAATATTGAGATAGTGTTCTGAGATATTATTTTTTTGTTTTTCTCTTGCCTTACACAATATTAAAAATAAAGTAAGTAAGTAAGTAAATCTATTTGATACCTTCTGAAAATCTGTGTATAGGTTTTTAAAGTATTCCTTTATCTTGGGGCATTTTTAAGACAGTTTGGAATATATTATAGTTGCAGGCCTGCTATTAAAGGAGGTTAAGGAAGGATGAAAATTCAGTGAGTGTTTTTAGATATATCTTAACCAACTCTAAGAGAGTAAAAACAGCAACTAATCTTAAATAATCCGATATGTTAACATCTTATCGATCACCAGCATCTTGGAAGATATTATTATTTGTGTATGTGTTTGGTTTTACTGTATTTTTATATTGTTTTTATTGTATTTTAATTAATATTTATTTGTTGTTTTATTGTGAACCGCCCAGAGTCACTTCCTCGTGAGATGGGCAGTATTTAAATTTGAAATATAAATCAATCAATCTTGGAATTGGTATTCTTTCAAAGGCATACTTATGAATGGGCAAATAGACATCTGCAGGTATGTATCACATATTATGACAATGTAGATGGCCTACAATAATAAACACTGTTGTGATACACTAATTCCTAAGAACTCAAAACATGATTAGGATTATTCTGTATCTTAAAAGTTATCCTTAAAATTATTAAACTGATAATTAAAAAATATAACTTGGCAAAATTAGCTAAAATGTGATTTCCATGATTTAGGAAAGTACAGAAATCATTTTACAAGAACACAAATTATTTTAAAGCAAATTGACTTATGCATGTGGGCTCTATCAAACAAGTAAAAAAGAACTGCTGTGGATAATAAGCCTCCTACCATTCTACAGTCATCAGTATGATTTACAGTCTTTCAACTTATGCTATATTCAATGGCTTAGAAGAGTGTTCAAACATCTGGTCTGACCGCATATATTGGTGGATACATCCATTATTATTTGAGTAATATTTGCAATTCTTACCAGGTTTCCAGAAAAAAAGGTAGAATCTTTAGTGAAATAAAGCATTCCCTTTGTCTAAAAAGATATAATTTGAGTGGCTTATGGCTGTATGATCATGATGTATAGGTACAAGATTTCAAGTCTCAAACACATCAGCTTACTGCAGGGCAAAATACTGAACCAATATTTGCACCTTGAACAATCGTGAAAAGTTCCTCAGAATAAACATTTGGACTTTTTACCAAATGAATAGATAACAAATGCACTACCCTTGCATTAAGTTAATACTGCTGTATTTATTATTAAAAGGGGCAACATCAACAACACATGTAATTATGTTAGTGTTTTCCTCTGTTTTTGATACGTTCAGCTGTCACTGGATGGCTAAAGCTGACAGCAGTTTAAATCTATATCTTTTTATTCAAGAAAAAAAAGAGTATTTGAATTATCCTGTTCCTCATAATAGTTATACCACTTCTTGATTAATTTCCATTTTTAAAAATGATAATCAAAGGCTGATGATACAATGAACTGTTGGGTTTTGAAAAATTTAGCCATTTTGCCCAATATGGGAAAAGCTACTTCAAGTCAGAATGTTGGCTATAAATTAACAAGAAGAAGCAGTGTGCTTATTTGGCAAGAACAAACCTCTGTTGAGCCATGATATGGAATTGTATATAGTCCCTTTTTTTAATACAGCACGAAAACTCTAACAGATGTACAGATCATTTCCCAATGACCAGAGGAGATTAGATTCTAGCCCTCACAAGCATAGAGCTCTGTGTAACCCATAGTTAGTGGGATCATGATGAAAGCCAATGTCCTTACAGATCAAAACAATTTAATACAATTGTCAATACTGCAAAATATATTTATTTATAAGATCTTTTAAAGGCTACTGAGCATAATCAAGAGATTCTTACTAGCGGTTTCTTTCACTAGCCCCTATATGCCAAGGATGGAAGGTTAGAGGTGAGAAATCTCAGTTCTCTTCACTGTTTTTTTTTTTCTTTCAAAGAAACATCCTTTCCTGTAGTTCTTGCATAAAATCCACAGTTGAGAATTCTGTGCAAGATACTGGTAAATCAAGCTACTAAATAAAGAAGGTGCGATTGTCCCTTTCAAGATGTACAAGACTAATGTTATATCTGGAGAACTCTGATAGGATAATTAAATTTTGGCAGCTATCACTTTTCCAAGTAAGGAGTTATTCATAAATCTTCATAACACAGCCAGCATGATTAACAGTTAGGAGAAAAGAGATACTACAAACTATGGTTTTTAATGGTCTACAAACTTATTAAAGATTGGATTCTGTTACTGCAGTAATTATTATGTTAAGAATCAGCATTTTCTCTCAGAATGCTGGATATGGGCTGTGTACATTCCTATGACTGCAAATATGCTATATAAGAATTAGATGTAATATGAATGCAGAATCTAGCTAAGTTTCAGAGATATAAAGGAAGCCTAAAAAAGATTTTATCACTTCTAGCTTCTTTAATTCCAACAAGAGACAAGGATCCTTACCAAATTTGCTTTTTCTCTCCTCATAAAATCTAAACTATCTGAAAATTTAAGTGTGAAAGAATAACAAACCTATGACCCAAATATATATTTTTAATTAAGTCTAACTATACAATTTGTTCTAAATGAAGGATCAGGATTTTTGGGTGCAAAATTTGAAATATTTTAGGATATAGAGCAAAAATCATAGATTAAAAGCCAGATGCTAAAAGGGAAAGCAACTATATCATAGTGCTCTAATCTGAGACAAGGAAATTATAAGAAATCTATAGCCAAAGGTGGAAAAAGGGACCCAAACCACTCACTACAATGATAACTTATCTAATAATTAACTAGAACTGCTTATATCTTTGGACTCTGAACTGCTTTTCTCAAGACCAACATGCCCAACTATAATAGGCATATATCATAAGGTTATAATCGATTTTGTTTCCAGTTTGTTCATATGTATGTATGTGTGTGTATCCATGTATGTGGATGTATGTGTGTGTGGATGTGTGTATATATCTATAATTGTCAGGAATTTTGTGTACGTATGAATACACACAAACACACAGATGAAAATCCATTCAATTTCTGGTTATCAAGACTCAGTATTAGACTCCCACATATATGAAACAATGCATTTCAGAGCCAAACAATCTAATACTAATCCATGTGTCATGAAATAATAAATGTTGGTTGGAGATCATTTCTTCCCTAGAACAAACTACATTTGCAGAATCTGTCATTATAAATTAGTAAGCATATTCTCTCTTAATAATAATCTATAAATGACTAAACAAAAATGTCCTTCAGGAAATAACAGTAAATTAATCACTAGAGTGAAGAACACTGCATTTAAAATATTACACATTAAAATGAAAAAAGAAAGATCTGTGTTTGTGTGTAAACTATTAAACTGGAGGCAGATTTTTTAAAAATGAAAATACATTTCCCAGAAGCTAATGTTTTAAGATATCCCACTGAAATCAATAATTTGAAAAACTATAAAGCTTGCTAATACTCAAGGTGACTTAAAATGAGTTTTACATTAATTATACAAAATTCACAAAATATTTATTTAGAAATGTATAATCTAACCATGAGCCAGTGTCAGTTCATGGGTAGCCAAGGCTAAACTAAAATTAACACTAAAGGGTAGTAACATGGACGTCAATATAAAGGAAAATGTACCCTATAATTTGGACTTGTGCCTGATCACTTTATAATTCATAAAATAACAAATATTTGAGGAGAGGCACTTGATAGAACACAACTTTTTGACTAGACTACATGTCTTGGGAAGCTCAGAGTGAGATACTGGATCCCCTATTCACATATGAAGAAAGTCATAAAAAACTGATCTCTACTGAGATGCAAGATTAACAAATGCAAACTCTATACCTGAATAATACTTTTATTAGAATCAATTAAAAGAACAAAGTTCTTGGAACAGATACTGTGTCTTTGCCTACTCTTCCTCATCAGATTGTTTTGAGGGTGGGCCAGGGGAAAATAAGTAATCAGATGTGTCATGCAGAGCTTCTTGGGAGAAGGCTGGAATAAAAGAATTATAAAATAAATACCTGCCTTTCCTCACAATTATTATAAACATCCGAGATATGTATGGGTAGCTTGTCAGCATGACTTTTTAAAATGCCTCAGAAAATCTATACTCCTTTGTTAGAAAAATCAGCAAACAAAATAATAATCAACCAGTTCCTTACAATTATCTCACTTCTCTTTCCTTACCAGTAATTTCTGGTTCCTAATACATTACATATTAAGTACACTCAGGAAACAATGAGAACATGCACTCAGCATCTTCTTTGTAATACCATCGGAGACAGCTATTTTTAACATTAACATTACTTGTGACGCTAAGCATAGCTATTACACAACATGGAATTAAGCAAAATGATTGTTGATTGTACCATTGCTAGTAGAAAAATTATGATGGTGGAGGGTACTACAAAAGCCACACAGAAGCACACCATAGCGCCATCATGCACCTGCAACTCATAAAACTTACCCCTCTTTTGAGGCTTCTGAAAGAAGACATTCTGGGCTTCCCTGTTTTTATTTCATTCATGCAATAATGCATTTGTTCAATGGAGAATATGGGATACTGGGAACCATTAGAAGTACTGGACGTGTATAAACTAGTAGGGGTAAGGGGTGGGGACTGTGGCTGATATAGAAAGAAAGGAAGAGATAAGGCAAACATTCAAAGTGGTGAAAATTCTGTCTTTTCCTTTCAATAAGAAATAAATAATGGATTGGATCCAGAGTAACAAAGGAACAGAATTCTGCAAACTGAATGCTCCCACAACTGGATAGAAGGGGAGATTTCAACCAAATGCCCCTCTTTCTGAAACCCACAGTAACTTTCCTCTCAAAAATCTGCTTCAGAAGAGTGGAGGATTTTAAAAAATAATATGAAAGGTGGAACTGGAGGTAGAGACAGAACAGATGAAAATAATCTTTCAGTTTATGGCAGCTTCCATTGAACGATTCATTCATTTTGGGGAATGGAAAAAATTCTTCCATTTCAGCACCCTGGGTCTGGATCCAAGCCCATAACGTTTTATGTTTTCATCATTATAATGATCAGCAACAAAATGTATCACCATAAAACTTATATCATAATAAAAATAACTTATAATAAAAATGTTAATGTTTAAGACATCACAAAACTTTTGTTTTTGGCTATCAGAATGATAAAGACACCAAGTTGAGCTCACAAGAATTTCAAAACCACCATGAAAAGCTGCCCCTTCTGAACTAACTCAAAAACACACTGATAAAACTACAGATGTGAAAGAAAATAGATACAACAGGCATTGACATTTTATTTATATCTGTGGTGTATTACATTTGTCTCTCGCTATGAGAAAATAAAATTAAAAGCCTTATTTTTATCCCAAATCTAGGATACCCATTTTAATGATACATGAAATCAGAACTTAAAAAATGGCTTTGAATATTAATAGAGATACACCATGCAATTGGAAATTACAAATGCATTCTTTTATCTATTAAAATTTTTTGTACAAGTTTCTCGTACAATCCACCATAATTCAGTGAAAAAAATAAAAATAAAACATCGTTTATGCTCTTTGCTGGTCCCAATGCTAACAATATCTATTTTTATAGGGTCAACTCAGACATAATATTGCTAGTTTTTCATGCTTCCAAAGGAATTAATGCTAATTTCCATTTGACCTTCAGGTCACCCACTTCTCAATAGTATTCACTTTTTCCCAAGTTTTATCTATTAAACACAAAACTATACTAAATAAAGCTTCACCAGGACACACAAAAGCTTAAATAAACTATACCACCAATTGTACTACATTTATCATGTAAGTTAAAAACCTTAAACTGATTGTGCTTGTTAATCTCCCTCCAGTCCACAAGAGCACCTCTATCTCAACAAATACAGTGCCACATGGATGGCAAGATATTGCATGGCTTAAGAGTCCAGCAACAACTGCAGAAGCTGCTACAACTGTTCAGATTGATTGCAGGAGTTTCTGGCCAAGTCACTGTCTGGTATATATCACGACAGTCTTACAATTCCAAAGCAATTTCAGCATTACTGCTCTGATCAGTCACAGTATATGCTTTTGGCTTGCTGGAATCCCACAGTTGGATTATGTAGGGATGAGAGACAAAAATGTTCATAATAGCAAAGTTATCCTCTGGAGCATACCAGAATCCAGTTTCTAAAATGGACAATTTTGCCCCTACAAGCTGCCAACAAGAATAAATCTGATTATTCTGTTGCAAAAGGCAACATTTAATCACTGAATTACAACCTTGAGTGTGCAATCATGTGATACATTTCAATTTCTTTACCTTTGGTTTCTTTCCAAAAAGCCAGAGTTTGCCCTTAGCCTTGCCCACAGTGGTTTTTGCATCAATTTTCATCCCTTCCTGTTTTGGTGTACTGATCGTTCCATCAGAAACAGTCCTGTAAATGTGTTGACTGTAATCTTCAAATGGAAAGTCTCCGGGAGGTTCAAAGCCAGACTTAAAGGAGTCTATTACTATTTGAGAATCCTTTATAGGAGAAATACAAGATATATGTAATTAATGGCTTAAATATCACATTTAACTAATGCAACAATTAAAGAGTACGTGTCAGCCCTCCAAGGTAGTCCAGACCAGGTAACCAAAATCATAAATACCAATACTACTTTTATTGTAAAAGTTACAGCAACAGAATCTTGCAAGTCTGAAAGCATTTCTCCCCTCCCTGCCTTTATGTTCCAGAGAACTAGGGAGGGTCAATTTTGAGATTCTTTCTCAAAACTCATTTCTGGTTTGGACTCAGATTTTGTTTAACAGACTATTGTCTAGGCTAAAGCTCTTCCTCCTGTCTCTCAGGTTATTCCTTCTGCCCATTACACTACCAGAAATTAATATAAATTAGTTTACAACATTATTTTTCAGGGTGTCTGTTTTGTTTTGAATGTAAGCATTATTATAGAGAAAACAAAAACTGCAGATATCCTGTACTTCCTATTCCATTATTGTTATATCAAAACTGGAACTGTTACATATAGTCCACCCAGGTAATGCATCAATTCCCAAGATACAGACAGTTTCACTTTCATCAAGTATATAAATATACTATACAAATATGACAAATAAATAAATATTACAGTTTTTTATTTGTAATTGTTTTTATGCATTTATTCTTTTTAATTGTTGTATGCCACCCAGAGTCACCTTGTGTGACATGGGCGGCTATAGAAATGATAAATCAATCAATCAATCAATCAATCAATCAATCAATCAAACATGTACTGAACACAAGAAATCCCCTTTGGAATAAGACGGATTTAAGTAGAAGCAGGAAGCAGCTTCTTAGCACCTTATTACATTTGAAGCCATCTCTGCTCTATATGAAACACAGAACACAGAATCAGGCATGCCAAATACTGCAACTATTCTCTTAACTGGTTTACTATAAGATGTTTGTTTCTCTTCAATATCAGCCTACTCTAATTTTGATACAGTGCACATACACACATTAGTCATGAGGCTAAGCTACAGAAATATACATGTAATGTACAGTACATTTACATACACAAAGGCAAAAAAAAATAATGTAAACATAAACTGAATAAATGTATCTTGCAATGTTTGAGCGGTGTTAGGTTCAGTTACAGTAGGCCCAACTGATAACAAAATTCTTAAAGAAATATAAGCATATATTTAAATTAAGTTCTGGAAGTTTAAAATTATGCATTGAATGTCATCTAGATCTAACATTTCCCTTTTGGGATATGTAAAAATATTAGACTTGTTTCCTTTTCAAACATGCAATATTAAATAGCCTGCAGTGCTTAGAGAGGTAAAAATATCAATTAAGCATAGTATCTTTCCATAATTATCTGTATCAGATGTGCAAACCTGATACCCCATCAATGAGTTTGGCTGCCATATCTGCTAGGTGGACTGCAAACAGGACAGTTTGTCCTCGTTTAGCGACTGTAATTCATTCTGGCAAAATGGTGACTAAGCCAACTACATGACTGAGAAAGAGAGAGACGCTGCAAAGATTGCTGCTTGCTGCCGTCTCATTTAGATAAAGCTCTCTTATGCAGCAACGCCAGTGGTATTCTCACTCTGTACACTGCTGTCCAGTGCACCAATTTGGGCATAAGTGCATGCACTGGTCAGAAAATGATGTTTTTACTATTGTTTGCTACTGTCATATTTACGAACTATTGCTAACTGAGGTAGTCGCTAAACGAGGACTGGCTGTAACTTGATCAACCTCCACTTTTTGCTGCTTCTTAGATCAACACAAATGCCAGGAAAAGGGAGAAGCAAACTATTAATTTTATGGAAAGCAACATATATAGCTGACTGTATTTTGCTTTGTGGGACCTAAGCAGCATAAGCTTGACCAACATAGGCTCTAGTCTAGTAATAGAATGTGATTGTGATCTACAAAGTTAGATTTCCTTCCACAGCTTAGTACTTGCATTCAATTATGCAAAACAAATTTAACTTACTCTGCGTTCATCAACTGATTTGGCTGCAGCAATCATTCCTTCTAAACATTTTGAGATTATTGGAATAACTTTCCGCTCAGAATCTGCAAATCCTTTATAACATTCACTAAGTTTGATGGTTCGTCGTTCATCCATTTCTTGAAGGTGCTAAGTAATAAAGAATAGCCTGAACATCTTTATAGTAATATTCCAAAGACACTAGAACATTGTCTTCCTTATAATTATCAATTTTACAATTTGCAGCCTTTTAACCAAGTATTAGATAATTTGAACTAAATATGTATTATCTGTGAGTCATTAGTTCACTATTCCCTAAACTTTGTTCATTTCTTAAAAAGATATTTACATTTCTGAAATGAACATAAGTACACAACTAATGTCCTTCTAAAATCAATTAGAGTTGGCAAGTATTATCTATAGTTATCAATAATTAAAGTCATAATTTGTATTCCACATGCAACCTAAGACTGCTGTAATAAAAAGAAGAAAGAATAACTTAAAGACTAACACATTTATTACAGAATACACTCTGGGTCCATAAAGGTTTATGCTATAATTAACTAGTTAGTCTTCTGCTGGTTTCTAAAACATTTTCAGATCCCAGAAATAACAAATAGGTGGGCATTCTTCACTTTTAGAATGATATATTATGTTTAAATAACAAGACAGAATCTAGAAGGGAGTGCTTGATAGAAGGAACATTATATATGTCTGTGTGTGTACGTATTTTAGAGAGAGAGAACCCAGTTACCTCAAGTTCTCATTTGAAAATGTTAAGGTACTTACAGAAATTACCTTCACACTCTTCAATAACCAAATTCATTTAGATGAAAAACTTACCTTATATATTTGAGGAATGACAATATAGAAATGCTTGTGCTGTTCACCATTGAAATTCTGCAACTGTGCAGCATATTCGTTTTTATTTTCATCAGCCATATGTGTACGCAGGTTTAACTGCTGCTTTGCCTAAAAAAAAGGAGACAGATCAATAAAAATTTTAAATCATTTTTAAAAGAAATTCTTACTTAGCAGCATGCTCATCATCTTTCATTCCCACTGATGTCTTAGCGTCCAACATATCCTTTCATTAACATTTGTAAATTATAGAAACTACTTCTCAACTAGCAAGTCAACCTTTAGAAAAAAGCTTTTGATTTTAACTGGTAGTCTTTTTCGGCACAAATTCCAGCACAAATTACGGCACTATCTCTGGGCTACTTTCAACTAATGCATTTACAAAGGAGATTAAACAGAAGGTGAGGCTACCTTTCGGGACATTTGCAGCAAGCCTAAATGTCATCAAAATGACATAAATGTATGTTCTGGTGCCTCGACACAAGCTTTGCTCCTTACGTGCTTACGTGCAACGTTGTAATACGAATACCAAAAGAGCGGAGTTAGTGCCATGATGTATGTTTTGTTATCTGATCTTCTCTGTCCCTCTGCAGAAGCTTATGCTGACTTACCAAGGAAACAACATTGTACAAATCTACTAGTTTTAAGAGGAAACAGACACAACGATAATACATAAGGCACAGATAGATACAAAGAATGGGAGAAATCCCACTAACACAAGCAGAAAAGCATATTCCTACAACAGAAGCTGATGCCTATAGCGATGAGTTTTTATAAGGCAAAACAATTAGTTTTTATTTGAGAATAAAGCTCTGCAACAAATGGTATTAAAATCACTAACTGTAACTCTAATTAGGAACATGACGCATCAATATATAAAAAACAAACTTTATCATCTCATGAGAGGTTATTGAAACTTAGATAAAAGTAGAGAATGCATAAGATCTGTTATTAAAAATGTTATACCATTTCTTATCATAATCATAACAACAATATTATGTAGAAGAGAATACAAGTAGATATTGTATTCTGTAGACTGGATATAGTCTCTTAACATTATTTTTTATTTAATATATTAAAGCCTTTATACTGAGTGTTATCCATACTTCTTTTGTATTTAAAATAAATCTCTCTCTTAAATGTAAAGATGAAAAAAATAGTTACGTAAGGAAGCTTCAGGGGAATGATTAAGCATTGGCTTGCTGTGAAATCTGAATCAGCAAACTGGTTTAGATAAATGCGCAGAAGACTGAATTGTGGCTTTCAATCTTCATCTGAAATATTTGCCCAAGCCACAATTTACTGCTTTGGATTTATAAGAACAGTCTGTAGCTTGATCAATGAGAAAATGTTCTGTTATGCCAAGAGTGGCTAGAGCTGAAATTGCATTTCAAAATGTTTTGTGTATGACACGACACAGAAGGTCCTGCCACATGTGTGGAAACTGCTCTTTCAAAGGTGAATTGGGCTGTTTCAAGCATTCACAGCAGTTTTACCAACAAAATGGGACATTTCATGAAATTCGGCATTCAGAACATTTCAAAATGAAATTTTTACACACTACTAGGCTGGAGTTTAAACACAGAATTTACTCCTAAACTTTCAACCCATAATTTGAAAAATCAAAATATGTGATGACTGAAATTCTGCTAATTCAACACACTGATATCAACATTAGATTATCAAAATATTGTGCTTTTTCAGAAAATAACATTTCCAAATATAGCCATATGAACTATTATTTTCCAATAACAATATCTTACTTTTTCAACATCTGCTTTAGTAGCATTGGTATCATTGTCCAGTCTCTCATAACACTGCTGTGCCTTTTCTGCTTCTTTGCACTCTCTTTCAAATTTCTTTTTGCTCTACAATGCAATGACATAGTTACAAATCAATTCAAATTACCACAGTGCTTGTACTATTCTCACAGTCACAACTCAGATCCAAACTATTTTAAGATGAAAAGAAAACTATTCTGCAGATGTTATTCTACACACATTCCCTTTTACCAGTGGCCATTTCATTTTGTACTTGTTCAATTCCTAGATTTGAAAACTCCCCACTTCCTCTATCCCCACAACTGTGTATTCATCCAATGCTAGTAATAAAAGAACATAAAGATTAGCAAAGCTAACTCTTCTCTATTGCATGCCCCACTATTTTGGGAAGTTTTATTCATTAAGGATCCCTTTAATGTGCAAATATAGTTAGGAACAATCATTTAACCCTGAATAAGCCCCCTCCTCTAAGTGAACAGTATCATGGCTGGTCCCATATATGAAAGTATTTGGTCTCTCCATTTCTCTGAAAAAAATATCTCACTCTCAGTACATGACATAAACCATATTATTACAACTAATAGTATGAGGCTAAGAACAGTATTTTATTTATACACACAAACACACTGATTAAGAATAGATAAACAACTAGTCTGAACAGCCTAGTGGTGTTTACATTCTGGAAAGCTCATATACAGCATAGAAATGACCCCTACCTCTGAGATATAGCATATCAACTGTAAAGATTATTAATAGAATTTTTATGGAACACTTTGTATACTAGAGATCAGCACTGTATAAATATTAGGGTTACCGTTATCATTACTTGGCCCCTACAGAATATAGTCTTCCAGAAAGACATGGGTCAGCCCAGTAAAAATGATTTGATGGAATGGAATGAAAAGGAAATTTGGATCATATAACTTGGCCTATGAAGATATAGGCCAGAGAAACTGACAACTCCTCTATTGCATTTTTGAGACTTCAACAATAGTTGGATATTTCGCATTTCTTGCAATCCAATGCATACTACTCTGAAGTAATCCCACTAAATTCAATTACTCTTATTTCCAGGGAAGCAAACATACAGGACTGCAGCCTTAGTTATACTTAAGTTCTACTAATTTAAAATGTCTTTTTTTTTTGCCTAAAATAGTTCTCTATTTAACATTATGTAACCCCATCAACTTCCTTTAATTACACTACTATACTGTACAATACTTTGAGGCTAATTCATAAAAAATAATCTAAGGTAATTCAAAAGAGTATAAATTAACAGGGGAGGATATGATTCCCAAGATTTCAATAAAAGTAAGCCTCTGGCCTACCAAAATAAATTCCTACTTAAGAACCACAAGGCTAGGCAGTATTTCAATACATTTTAATACAGCTGAAATATAGTCTGTAAATCTTTCAAAGTCATATTCCTGCAGATACTAGTTACTGAGAAATTAGCACTGTAATGATCTAACAAACATAATAATCTATCTTGGCTGTTGAACAATGAAAGCACTGTGATGGCTCAGTGATAACCAAGTTAACTCATTATTTCTTCACTCTGGCATCAGTCATCCATAAAACTGTGCAACTCTAAGGAAACCAGAAAAGGAATAAAAGAAAACTCACATTATCCATCTGCTTCCAACACATGTCAAGATACTGTTGTGCTTTTCGGCCCTCTTGAAGGTGCTGGAAGATAATAAACAAGAGGTTTTATAAACCCCATCTTGCTGTTAAACTGTTCAGCTTAATATCACAAAATGATACATATAAAAAGGCAAAAAAGAATGCCAAACAAGAATGTAAATCATGACAGAAGCATCATTATTTTAACAACATTATTAATACGTATTTACCCATTGTTTTTTCTTCCAAAGGTGGAAAATATACTACCTTTTATACAGATGCAATGGAAGGAATTATAACTTATGCAATTATATGAATTATATAATTGGATGGATTGCAGAGCACTGACATCAGGTTTTATTGTTACATTCCCCATAGCTAAAAAAACAAGCTGCATTAGACATGCAACAGCACCATCATAATTTTAAAAATGTAGTATTTCTAAAAGTGCTCAAATATACTAAGCACTAAACAATATTTAAACCTAGAAAAAGCTTGCTGAGGATTTACAAAACAATTAAGGCTGTGACCAGAAGCTTGTTTCAAGGAATCAACTCCACTGAATACAGTGGGCCTGCTGACTATACATATATTGGATTACACAAACATTTTAATAAAATACAAATCAGCAAACAAAATGCATTTAAATGGACTATATTTTAGAATCTTAGAGGCAGATATATTTTTGCTGCATTTTTGCAACAGAATAATTCTACTATTCTACGCATAGAAGCTGGCCAGGAGAAGAGATAACTAACAATTATTGCTCAGTTTTTGGATAAAACAAATAATTAAATCCCCCTGACATCCACAGATAGCTCAGCGAAACAGTAACTTGGAAACCGCCCCCCCTCAATCCTTTACCAGTTTCCTTTCTGTTTTGAGTTCGTGGGAATATCTCATCAGTTCTCCATATACCCTATGTCCCAGTTCTTCTGCTACTACTTCACGCTGTCCTGCGTAGTCATTTAATTCATTAAGAATATTATAAAAGGCTATACATGAGGTAAACCTGACAGAATACAGAAAATAAACAAAAAATATATATTTCATTATTAATGTTGGTGTATAACTGCTTTTCTTCCCCAAAAGAACAGGGAAAGAAATGTATCATAATCTAGCATGATGTACAGACCTTAAAAAAAATGAACCTCAGTGACAGATGCAAAACAGAGATGCCAAAACCACTTCTCATTGCAGAAACTTAAAAGATCAGCAGGAATTTATGGAAGCAAATTTCAGGAGGGAGAAAAGAATAAAAGAATAGTACCCAAAGGCCCTGCAGAATAGAAGCATTTGCTAAGATGTGAAATAAAAAGACTGATTTTAGGAATGAACTTATATTATGAGGCTTAAGAAACTAGACTCAGAAAACTAAGCTTGATGCAGAAATGATTTGCTTCATCCTGAAAATGGAACATATCAGTCATGTGCATCTATGAATGATCCACTGAGCATGTCTGCTACAGATGTGAAGGGTTGGATCAAATGTGCCACATTAATTAATCCAGATATCTTTATATTATATATATATTATAAAATAATAATCATATATTATAAAATAATACTTATTTTATACAATTATCTTCCACAAGAAATGTACTTGGTTTAAACACTTAAATCCCACCAACACTGATATTGGGATTAGACCAAAATCCATATATATTTCATATTCATTTTACCTGGGCTCTTCATCTTTGGATGAACGTTTAGGACAATATTTCTTCACCAGATTTCTGTTAAGAAAGAGAGATGAGCTTTAAAAAAGGGCAAGGTATGCCTAAGAATCAGTCTTGGCCAGAAAAATAAGACGATTACTTGCCCAGCATTAGTTTATTTATATTTATATACATTATTGTATGTAAATATTGTGTGAAGGGCCCTGTTTCATGGTTGTGTTGATACTGACTTTTTTAAAGATCTCTTGGCTGCATTTATATTATATTTAATTTTTTGTATTGCTTTAAATGTTAACTGTTTTTATTGTTGTTAGCCGCCCAGAGTCACTGGTCTGAGATGTGTGGCTATATAAACTGAATAAATGAATAAAATAAATAAATAATTTAAGTTCTTTAAAATAAACAAATCACACAATTGTGTAAAATAACTATTTACATATATTCACTATTGTTAGGCTAAAGAACATGATGCAAGTATTTAAATATTTATTATTTTTAATTATATTTATTAACCTACTTTTCTGTAAGATATTTATTCAAATCTAAAACATAAAGACAAATAAATTAAAAACAGATAAAAATGCTTTTTTTCACTTTTCCACCAAATGTGCCTTTCATGACTGTGAAAATGAGAGCACATTTTCTCAAAAATCTTAAACCATATGGTTAATCTCAATGTGACAACGTGATCTTCTTTGTACCACGCTTCCTACAACCTTGCTGCTGAATAACTGAATTGCAGCATTAAAGACCATCTGAACTTCCAAATGCTTTTGAAAGGCAAGCCCATGCATAGCAATTTACAGTTTACAAATTACATAGCAATTTACAATTTACATATGTGTTAATTATCCTGTTATCCAGTTAATCTAGAATACTGTGTCCAGTTCTAGTCGTCACAATACAAAAAGGATGCTGAGCAACTGGAAAAAGTGTAGAGACGAACAACAAAGATGGTAAGGGGCTTGGAGGCTAAATCCTACGAAGAGCGGTTAAAGAAACTTGGTATGTTTAGCTTAAAAAAGGGAAGGCTGAGGGGAGACATAATAGCAGTCTTCTGTTATGTGAAGGGCTGTCACAGAAAGAGGAAGGTTTACAGCGAGAGATCCAAATTTGAGCTAAGGAAGAATTTTCTAACTGTGAGAGCTATTAAGTAATAGAACAGCTTGCCTCCCAAAGTTGTGGGTGGTCCATCACTGGAGGTCTGAAAGACTAGGCAGCCATTTGTCCAGAATGATATGAGGATTCCTGCACTGGCCAGGGGATTGGCTAGAAGACCTTCAAGGTCCCTTCCAACCCTGTGATTCTATGTCATTTTGACCAGATCAAAAATCTCCAGGATTGGTTACTTCTTTAGCCATAGAAAATAATTCCCAGCTACTGCTAAACTTTGGACATCCTGGTTCAAGACAGAATGCAGCATATATCAATGTGCAAACTGGAGTCAAGAATCCACTTCAGCACAGAAAGATCCTTCTTTAATTACCCTGTCTTTGGACTCCACAGAAATATTTGCTCTTATTTAGCACATTAATTGCACAAATTCAGAACTTTAGCAATTTCTTTGGATTTATAGTAGCATTCTGATAACACTAAACCTTATTTTCAGACAATCAGCTTCAAGGTGTTATATGAATGTCAAATGACTACAGCACTGAACATGATAATACATCATACTGCAATGCTGATTTTCTTGACAGTAAACCTGTCAAAATTACAAACCTTAGATACAACTTCTAACACATCTGAGACAGCAAAACAACTTAAAAGAAACTCCTTATTTTCCCCATTTACAACTTGCAGAGTTGCTGTATGAAAATGAAACCACCTGCAAAGAACATCACATGTACTGTAGTTTTTAATAACTGTTTCTTGTTAGACTGGCTAAACAGCAGCCTTGATATTAACACTGATGTCAGAATTTCATTTTTTTTTATATGCAGAAAGAATGAAAATTATTCCACTGTTGAGTAACTATAGGCTGTCCTTGCAGAGTGATCACTCATTCAGCAACCATTTGAAGTTACAAAGTTGTGACCGTTGCAGTATCCCCACAGTCACACGATTGTGATTCAGGTGCTTGGCAAGCAGCTCACAATTATGACGATTGCAGCGTCCCACAGTCACATGATCACCATTTGTAACCTTCCCCGCTGGCTTTCCATAAGCAAATTCAATGGGGAAACCAGCAGGAGGTTGCAAGTCACTCCCGCCGCTTTTTCTCCTAAGGAGCCTCTAGGCAGTATGGAGATCTCTTACTCCATAGCGCCTGCCTGTGGCACTTGCCCACCTATAGCTCTTGCCTGCTGGCCTGCTTGCCTGGGATGCGGTTTCAGCGGCATAAGCAATTGCTTTTGAATTCTTGCTTCTTTCCACACTGCAGTCATGTGAGGTCCTCGGTTAATGACCCACGTGGTCCTCACTTAATGACAACAATGGGGACTGCTCCAATCGCTGTCACTAAGCGATGCAGTCAAATGACATCATGCTTTATGACTGCATTGCTTAGCAACCAAAATTCCAGTTCCAATTGCTGTTGTTACCTGATGACTACCTGCACTGGATCAAAATCAATCTATTGTGTTTTCTTTCTGTGCAAGGTCACCAAGGCTAAAATAAAGACAGAAGAAAAGACAGGATTTTCTATGTACAAATTGACAAATTGCTTATAATTATAAATTCAGCAGCCTTTTTACCTGTCTTTTTCTAGAGTAGTAAAGACATGGCTTTTTTCAGCCAAAACAAGCCATCCTGCAGAAGATGGTGAAGAGGAGCAGAAGCAGAAGACTAACACTGAAAGAATAGAGCAGAAATTCCAAGGATTCCAGTGGCCTCAAGTTAGCAAATTGCTCATAAATATCCCCAAAAAGGAATAATGGTACATATTTCACATTTTGCAGCAGGAAATCTATTTCATTTCCTCAAGTGATACATTAAGAACATGAAATAAATCATGCTTCCTCGGTCTAAATTTAAATTTAACCCTGCTCTAGTTTTTAGATATAAGAAAATTACCCTGCACCTAAACACTATAATACTCACACCTAATCAGTAGCAAAAGAAACCAGGGAAGTTGGAAGAGGGAGATTAATGACTTATTCAAAATTAAGAATAGCTGATGACAGTAAGAAACTTCTCACAAAGGGCAACTATGCCTGATATAAATAGTTAACAGATGTTGAGCACATTCTACATACTGTAAAAGGCCATGGGAAAAAGTTGACGAACATTTAATCTGTTATACTAGGATTTTCCATCTATGCCTTTAAGAAATAGATGGATAAGCACACTTTGGTATATGACGGCTTTGGTAATGCCTAGGAGAGTCTTATATAATATTAAACACATGCCAAAATATTCTTAGGGCAATATGGAATTCATGGACTTCTTTCACATGAGTCTTTAATGGAGGAATCTCTCAGTTCATTTCACCCATATTTTACAGGGTACCTACATGATCTCATTCATTTCTCATCAACTTTTCCCTAGTGTTGCTTTTGGCAACACTGTTCCAGGGAGGATAGTAGAATACTGTAACTCAGGGTTTCCCAAACTATGAGGTGTACCTTCCTTGGGGAGGTACAGATGGTTCAGTGGAGGTGTATAAGTTTATTGTTACAATAAATCCACCTTTCCCAAAGTTTTATTGTATTGTTTTCATTGTTCATAGAATAGAATAGAATAGAATAGAATAGAATAGAATAGAATAGAATAGAATAGAATAGAATTTTTATTATGGTCGCTGACCAGAATTACAAACAGAAATACATTTAAAAAATGTTCATTTGTGTTCAGTTTGGTGTTTGGATTTTTAGGGTAGGTGTGTATATTAAGATTACACTAAAGGGAGGTGTGATGGCAAAAGGTCTAGGAACCCCTGCTGTAACTTTTGCAAATGAAGATTACTCTTAGTGCTGGTTTTCTGCCTAGTTCAGCACACTTTCATTATTATGTTACATTTTAATCACTTTGCATAAGTAAGTAAAATAGTCCATAAGCAGATAGGAGTACAAAACATTTCGTTTTATGCCATTTTGAGCATGAAACTTTGCATTTTGGAAATGCTTTTGCACTCATAACAGCTTTGTTTCAAACTCAAAAGATTTCTGAAAATGTTTTAAATGGTTTTAAATTGTTTTGCATTCAACATGGCTCAAATTGAAACATTTTGCAACACCTCTAGTAGTACAAAGTAACTGAAGACAAACACCATTTTAAAAAGTTGCTTTCTCTGGAACACTCAGAGAAAAGCACTTACTACCATTGTTGATAATTTTCAAGTTTTAAGGAAAAATAATTTTATTCTGGGAACAATTAACAATGGAATGAGGTTTTTCAGCACAAATCTCCTTAGAATATGAGTTCATCTGTACAACTGCTGAATGAAGGTCTGCCACATCTACATTTGGATCACAATCAACCTCTTATGTTTTCAGTTTCAATTAAAGAAAAACATACTTGAGAAACAAGAGCTCACATTTGCTTTCAATTTAGAATCCATGCTAGTAAAGTATCTAGACACATTGCCAAAGTTTCTAAATATAGTAATTTAGGTAACTAAAACTTCATTTGGCTATGCACAAATTATATAGTTTCCAATTCAACAGGATTATTTAAATAGCTTTCTTCATCTTCAAAATCAAGTAATTTCTTCTAGAGACACTCCTATATTAGATTGCAACAAAGCTGTGCCCTACTGAAAATTAGCAAGATTAAACTTTAATTCTTCATTTGGAAAAAGCAAGGCTTTTTTTTAATGCATCCTTCAGTAATGTAGAAATGCATGTCTATGACACAGCTTAATCTTGCTATATTTACAACTTGAATTACAATAGGGAAGAAAATAAATGTACATAATTGAAAAGAGATTACTTTTAGAATAAGTAGCTTTAGATTGAAATAAAACAGGACAAACTCTTCATTATGATAAACAGCTCATAACTTAACGCTAACCATTACTATGTAAGATTAGATAATCACTCAAAAAATAATATGTCAGATCCTGTTTGCAACCATAAGTGTACAGAATAAAATGTAGCTATCACCCAACATAAGAGCAACTGAAGTCGTAAAACCTAGAACCAAACATGTATTAAGTTTTGTTGTTTTTTCCCTGCTAGCTATTAATTAAAACACTGAAATGAAAATTAAGCCACTATTACACATCTCAGAATAACTACCTAATTAGTTGAAAGTTCAATTTTAACAGTCAGCATCCTTAATTTTAATAGATAATGGAATAAGCAAGAGGAACATATATTTGAGTGGCACATTTGTCACTTACTATGATTTGTGACATGTGAATAGCCCAACACAGAATGTACAATATCAATTCTACATGGGGAAAATGTTTTAAATGTATTAATTGATATACTTATCATTATAACAAACATAGAAAAATAAAAACTAAAAGGTAATTCTCTAAACAGTAGGAACTACGAGAATATGGCAGAAATACAAAGGATGCTGGGTGAGAATACAAAAAAAAAAAAAAAAATTGAAATGGACCTTAACAAAGTTTGCTATCTAAAAAAGGAAACAGAACTAGAGGCTGTTCTGAAACTCATAATTAGGGGAAAATTCACTGCTCACAACAACAGTAGCTTCAAAGATCAATGCAAAAAACTTGAATCTGGAAGGAAATGTATCAGTATTAACAAAGACTTTGCTCTTATATTGTGCTGTCCAGATTAAATATCTAAACGTTTCAACAACCAGCTTAAGTTCTCAGGTCTCTATTATGACTCCTACTATTATATAAAAGCAACAATACCCCTTAACAATACTCTTTGGCTAGGAAAAGAGTGAACATTAAAACAAAGTAAAGTACAGTCATTATTGACTCTTACTTCTGTTCCTAAATTCGAATGAACAGGTTTATAACCCTCAGTATATTCAGCTTCCTGTCATAGTAGAAAACTGTAACAAATTCCCCTTAATAGAATAATGTACAATAGTGTACAAGGCCAGAAATATACAATCCACTGAAAATAACAGAGGAAATTCTGAGAAGCTGGAGGTTTCTTTTTCCACCACATACTGAAAAGCCATGAAAAGCAGCAACAAAAAACAGAAATTGAGCAACTGCAATTCAGAACTCTTCAACCGTACACCTTCACTGTGGAAAAAAATACTGCAAAAATACACGGTGTTTCAAAAAGAACAAACAGCAGTCATCAACAGTTGAAGAGCTACTGTTTTAGGTGCATTTGGATTAAGAGAACCCATTTCCACTCTGATCGCTTTACATAGTATGTTATGCCACTTGTTACACAAGCTTTTGTTTGCATATATGTACTGAACTAAAAACATGTCTTTACTTGTGCCAAAGTGGAAGGAATTAAAGTGGAAGGAATCAAGTTAGATATTTGTAGTAAGTAGTAACTAATTTGAAAAGAACAGAAAAACTGGTTTTCACTTCATAGCTAAAATATATTTATTCTTCTAAGATTACAATGTCTGGGCATTGTTTTTTACAAATAACTTACCTCAGTTGCTTTGCATAATTCTGTTCAATCTCTATCCTTTCTTTTACAAACTTTGCATATTTTTCCAGGAAATCAATGCCCCACTGTGTGTGCTTGTCTAAATTATCAAACTGGTCCTGTAAGATGGGAGAGGGAGAAGAGAGAAATATCCATTATACCAAAGGAAAAAAAACCCCTCAGATTCAATAAATGACCTATTTCCCATACACTAAAAACAAACATAAATAATTGCACATAAATACACTCAATTTTTTAAAAGATTCATTAAATATGCCTTTAAAAAAAATACTATCAAAAGAACAGTACTACTGTATTAAGCTAGCATCCTACTTCCAACATAATCCCACCAGACACTTTAAGAAAACACAGAAGCATGGTACTCGAAACCCTGACTCTAGCGATGCTGAGTTTTTGGCAATAGCAAGGTTGTTAGATAAACTGTAAGAACTAAATTGTGGCACTGCCTCTCGTATGTGAAGTGATTCAGAATGTATGCTAGGATTGTGTATCGGTTGTGGTGAGTCCAGTGATCAATCACCTCCGTGTACGGGAAATAAGGGGATCGCTGATTAGTGAGCTATGGCAGCATTTGGAGGACTACGATTATGTAAATTATTATTTTTACTTAATTTTAAAATTTTCTTATGCATTTTTTCATTCTCTTTTCAAGTTGAATGCACATTGGATATGAAATAATAACAATAATCTTTCTCCAGTTCTGCTGTAGTAGGAGCTCACAATTCGTTTTTCTCTCTTTAGAAAAGATATTGATCAACAAAAGGGGATTTTTTTTAGATTTTCTGAACTCAGACAAAACCCCAAATGCACTCTTTTGTAGAAAATGTATTTTCATGTAATTTACTTAATTAAATTGGAAGAATCTTTCCGTGTGTAAAATGGATAGCAAGATCAAAAGAGTTAAGACTAATTCTGAAAGCAGAGCAGTAGAACTGGCTTCTCTATTAAACTAATATTAACAATAATAAAGTCACTTTGTGTGAGGTGGGTGGCCATATAAATACAATAAATAAATAAATAAATAAATAGTAATAACATGGTAATATGTAGAAAAATACTAATATCAAATCCATATTGTAATTTTATACAAACATAACAAACCACATGATCAGAATTAACTATCAACAATATAAATAAATCATACATAATAGGAAAGAAAGACAGATGGCCAGTAAGACAGATAGATTGGAAAGATAGCCTGGAAAAAAAATCCTAGAAAATGTGGTCAAAATTGTGAAATATCCCTTTTCTTGTCCCTCTGTGAGAAATAAAAAAGTTAATTCAGAGGTTGATGTGCAGCACTTATCAGCAGCTCATCACTGCAAATCTGTGCAAGTGCTCTAATTTTGTATAATAATTATTTTGTCCAGTTCTTGTGCATAAGTGGGTCATAATTTTTGCTTTGATAAACTCCAGTATGGGGGATATAGCAAGAAGAATACATGTAGCCTGGACAAACACTGCTCATTTAAAGTCACATTGATATCCTATGAATTTCAGGCCAAAGCATGGCAATAGAACAAGCCCAAACCAAGTTAGCTAATGTTGCAATTTCTGAAAGGGGAAATAATAACAATAGGTAGGCCTCTTACAATATCACCCTTCAAAGTCATCTTATTTACATTTGTCTTTCCACCAAGAAGTTCTATATAAGCTGTCTAGAATTTGTTACGTTATTGCCAAAATTGAAGATTTAAATTTATCATCTGAAAAAGCTTTTTAAGAACCATTATACCATGATACACAAAAGAATCAAAACACAACCTAAAACTCCAAGCCCTAAAATGTTATAATTAAGACCCAAGTCTGATTTAGTCCAATTATGAATAAATTAGAAAAGAGAGAAAGCTCAAATATTAGGGAAAAAATTAGGACAGTGATTTTGATATATTTATGAAACATAAGACATTATTTAGATATAGAAACATCTTATTTTTAATCACACCTACTAGAACATTAATATTTTCAGAATTTCTAATAACAAAAACAAAAGATACTAAGAACATACTGTATTTAAAAGAAAAGAAACCATCCTTAACACGTACTATAAAGTAAATTAAAAAAATAAAAATATTTTTGATAATCACGTATGATCTAAGGGCTGAATAAATCACGTTTACTCAAGATTTAAATTTTTGTTAGAACCCATTATAAATCAAACCCCACTTCAGAAATGTCCAGGAAGTCATATTAAAACCTTCTCAGCATCTAAGCAAATAATAAGCTAGCTCTGAACTATATCGACTTAACTCTATTACATCATTTAGAAATCTAAAATTATTAGCCTTCTGATGGACGGGCTGAATTTATTAAGGAAATTGGTCTATAATTGGAATGCATAATATGATATTTATCTGCTTAGGAAAATTGCAATATTTAGCCTTATTCAAAGTAAGGTAAAGATCTATTAGGAAGGCATTATCATATGCTTCCCATTAAATAGAACATTTTAAAATATATACATTTTTTATCGGTCAACTTTAAATCTATCAGGACCCACAGTCTTGTTCAGCATCGTATATTGAATTATATTTACTTTTTCTTGAAGTTGTAACCTGATCCCAATCTTACAATCAATGAAAAATTCAATTATGTCATCTCTTGATAAAGAATTGGGACTATAACGTTCAGATTAAAAAAAAAAAACACTTTTGTTTATTGGATCTAAAATGTTTTTGTTTATGCTAAGAGAACCAGTACTGCTTTACTTAATTTATTTAAATCTAAAAGTGAATAATTTATTGGATTTCTTACGTTTTCCTCAATAAAAGGTTTCACAAGGTGCTTATAACAGAGAAAAGAGACCTGTATCACACAGAAGATGACTAGCTGGCATAAAGGCATAACAATTTAATACCTGTTGCTTCTTTCTGTAAGCAGCATAAAGACCTCAGATAAATGTTTTTGCTGTATCCCATAGAAAAGAAATTGTGTAATTGAACTGATTGATGAACTGATGAAATAAAAAACTACTATCATTTTCTATTAATACATACTTGGTAGTTTAACAGAGATATATTCAGAATCTGTTTGAAAGTTGTATTTAAATGATCAAATAAAGCTTCACAATAGAATGATCTGAAGTACTTATAGCATCTACATTACACATTATAAAAATAAATAACAAGGAATGAGATACCACAAAATAAACTAGAAGAAAACAAGACCTATGAACAAAACAAAAATATGCATTCACACTGGAAAAAAATTAAAAGGCTACATAAAATCCACCAGATTAAATTCACTGATAATCTTACTCAGTAATACAAATCTGAGAATTTAACTTAGGTGGAATGACTGTTATTATCTAGAAAAAGATTCAGAAGTCAATCAGAAGTCAGGACATCTGGCTGTAAAGACAGGAACCCAGTGAGTCCCTGCTCAATTGCCTGTGGTCTACATAGCAGGCCACTTTGCTTCTGAAGATGCCAGCCACAATTGCCGATGAAACATCAGGAAATCTGTCCTCTAGACCAGGGTTCCTCAACTTCAGCAACTTTAAGATGGGTGGACTTCTGGGAGTTGAAGTCCACCCATCTTAAAGTTGCTGAGGTTGAGGAACCCTGCTCTAGACCATGGTCACTAAACCCTGAAGCCCAACATGCCCAACATTCAAAATTATTATTTTACTCTCCTCCAGGTATTATTTATTTATTTTATTTATTTAACAAATTTATTGAGCTGTCCATCTACCAACAGAACTTCGGGTAGTGATCAAAAAATAAAACATAATACACCATCAAATTAATTACATGGTCCACTGATTCAGTTGAAAATAATTGTGAACTTTGTCTGAAGTTGAACAATATTAACTTATTAATGCTAAGCATAGTCTTCTAATTTAATTAATTTTAATTAGATTAATTAATTAATCTAATTTAATAGTAAAATGACTTTCTTCATCTGATATATCTTCTTCAACTTATAAAATTCTGTAACATCCCATGCAATATCCCAAGGACAAAACTACAACTTGTTAGGAATATGAACCACTTTGGAGATGAAGGAGAAAAGATGCTTTGGAGGGAACATGCACCAGGTACTTGCTGGTACCTCCTTAAAGAAGCTGCAACTTTTCCTGAACTTGCACAATAGCTACATAACCTCAGGAAACTATGTACTGGAGGTAAGGAGTTGTTGATAGTACAGGTAGTTCTTGTTTAGCTACTGCAATTGGGACTGGCAACTTGGTTGTTAAGCGAAGTGGTTGCTAAGGGAAACATCACAATTTTACTTCAGCTTTTCTTTGCAAGGTCATAAATGCGGGCATTGGTCACAAAGTTACTTTTTCACCACTATCATAACTGCAAACAGTCACTGTCCAAAGCAATTGCTAAACAAGGAGTACCTGTATGCCCACGCCTGCTCTGAAGTGTCTTGCCATAACTTTTTGGCACATCCTTACCTCAAAAATGTGTTTTCCTGAGATCATATTACCATGGAAGTCCAGGAAAAGTTGTAGCTTCTTTAAGGAGACATGGACAGGGTTTGCATGAATGGCCATGTTCTCTCCAAAGTACTTATTCTGTTTTGGATTCTAAGTGCTGCACATTCCTACCATTTACATATGACTCCTCCATTGAAATGTTATCTATTGGAAAAATGTGAATCTCCTCCTAAAAAGGAATTTAGGTCTCAGTTCCCTTTTTTTAAATATAGGCAATATTTGTTGCAAATGTTTAGAAGGGATCCCCAACCCCCTAACATTCCATGTTGCACATAAACATGTCCCAAAAAATAACTATGAATACTAGAAACATAGTAAAAGAGGGAAGCATAGCCAAAACAGTAAACGTTCCAATGAAGGAGGGGAATGAAAGAACAATGCTAAAATAATAAAAAATAATAATAAAATAGTTATAGTTATTATCTGTACTTCCAAGCCAACAACAGTCAAACTTGTTGCAAAGCTGGTTGACAAATAATAATAATTTATTAAACTTGTACCCCTCCTGACTCTCAATGACTCCAGGCAGCTCACAACAATCAAATAAGGAAATTACAATAAAATCAATAAAAGGTAAAGTTAAAAGAAGGCAAGCATGATGAAGTGACGGATCTCGCTCTCCCTTGCCAAAGACCTGGGTGAAAATCCAGGTCTTCGCTGATAAGCATGCAAAAGAGAAATACTTTCTCTTACTGCTGAATCCTTTAAAAAGAGATCTTAAGCAGAAATAAACAAAAGGGGAAAGAAAAGGAAAAAATCACAGCTATGCCAAAGATTGCAGTTTGTTATTCTTTCCAGTACTTTGTAAATACAGTTATAGTTAATAAATTAAATCAGATCTGATTAGTACTTGCAAGGGAAAAAAACAGGAAAATCCATGGGACAAATTAGACTGGGAAATTGAAAAAAAAAAAATAGTCTGAGAGAAGACAGTTCTGCATTGTTGCCAAAACACATGTGTAGTCATCAAGAGGTGATCCCAACAATGGAAATTTTTCTTATTGATTTGCCACCAAAATAAAGATCAAGTTATGCTCTTCTATCCAAACAGATTAAATGGAAAACTAAACAACAGTACATCTCCATTTTAAATAGTCTGGAGATAGATATTGTTTGCTCTGAGCAGCAAGAAGCCTCCTAGCCAAAGATTAAAGCATTTATTGTTATCACCTTTGAGCTCCATTTAGCTGAAATGTATGCTTCAGAGAAAGGGAATTTTAAAATTGCAATTATAATCATAACATTCAAGACATTTAATAGCTATCTGTTCAATATGCTAAATGCAGGCAGGCAGTTTCAATTTGCCATTTCAGCCATTTTATGTTAGAAGGTGAATACAATTTAATTTTACAAAATAAGACCCAATAAAAGTAATAGTGGAAGGTGAAGTAATGTGTGGCTACAAAGGGAAACCTTGTTTTAGCCTTGTTAACAATTATAGCTCACATATTTGTACAGTTATTCTCACCACCATATAAAACATATACAGTATGACAAAAATTGCTGAAAGTTGCATTTTAATCAGTCTCAGCCAATAACTGCTCAGGTTCTTTTACCCAACTGGAAGTCCTGATCTCTGCTTAGACATGAAAATATTTTACTGCTCTATTCTATAGAGCCTGGAAGCATCCTTCCAATTTAAAAAGCTTTCCCTCTGTTTTTAATACTTTCCCATATCCAATTTTGGCACTGAACATTCAAGAACTCATATATTGCATATCCAAATATCTAATGTTCATGAATATGCTGCTCTGTAGTTCTATTTTATGCTAAAGACTTCAAAATCCTTCCAAATTCACAGAGGGAGTTCTCAAATATCTTTTTGGCAGCCAGCCTGTTTTAGGAATTGTCAGCATACTTGAGAAGGACTAGTTCAAGAAGTAGCACTTTAATCCATGTCACACAAATTTGTATTGATCATGTATTTCAAACAGTAGATCTATTTCTCAGGTGGAACTACGCCAGCATACATAATGTTGAAACCAGACACTCTATTTAATATTTAATCAACTATGATGACATTAGCTACCACCAATTATACTCAACAACTACTATAGCTTGAACTGCTTATGTTTAATGCTATTGATGCAGTTAACGTAATTTATCTGGTCAGTGCAATAACACAAATAAGTTCTGCTCAAGGATGCATTAAATAGCACGATTTAAAGCATAAAATATAACTACTTTCCTTTTTCAGTCATTTGGGAAATATTCTATACAAATAAGAGGACTCTTCCATTGCATCTATAGTACATAGATGAAACTATAATTGTCTCACAGTTCTCTGCTCACTGACGCCAACATGTCTACTGAAAAACACTGGGTTGTGGTTTCTATATGCACACTAAACAAATCCATACCTATATGTAAACCAAACAAATTCATACCCACAAAATTATTAGAAACTCTGAGAGCATCAACCACATTTGTATAGCTCTAAGTAGCATCACCAGGATTGTCTCATTTATCCTAAAAATTATTCTATAAATTAGGTTTGACTGGGAAACAGTTACTAGACCAAGGTCATTTAATAAACTTCATGGATGAACACACATGCATCAAGCTCTTCTCAGTTCAAGGTCTACCACAGAACATTGATTCTCATATGAAATATGAAGTAATACACAAAAATGTTAAGAACAGTAAATATTACAACAAAAGTTTAATTAGAATGAGTAATAATAAATCAAGTGGTAACATTGCTATAGCAATCAATGTTGAGAAAGTAACATTAATTTAAACCCCATATAAAATCTGAGATGGATTAAGTATTTCCTAGTGAAAACATTGAACATCCAAGGTCAGTCATGCTTCGAGTAAGGCCAAGCCATCAGATGGGTTAAATCAGGTTGGAAGATGCTGTCCTGAAGCTTGCTTCTCCCAGGGGCCAAGCCATATAGTGCTTTATAGATTAAAACCAGCACTCTGAACTGCACTTGGGAACCTATTGTTAATGAATGCAGGGTCCACAGAATTGCTGTCACGTATGTGGCATCCTACACAGCAGTGGCGATTGGGCTGATCTCTCCCCTGCCCCTAACTGGAACTGTCCATTGAGGAACAACTGGAACTACAGTACTATAAAGCAGTCCCTCTGACCTTCCCACCACCACACCAGTGGCAGATGATATCAAAAGCTCTTGGGAGGTCCAAAAGGACCAGGAAGGGTGCACTACCCCCATCTGACAAAGGTCATTAACTTGAGCAACTAATGCTGTCCTGATTCCATGTTTAGGATAGGAACAGGACTGAAAGAGGTCCACTTCCTCTAATGGCAATAGTTATCAAACAAAGCTAGATCCAGAGAGGAGGTGTATCATAGCCTCTTTCATGGCTGTGGGCATAAGCCCCTCCAAAAACAAGGCACTGACAATGTCACAGATCCAGCTCATCACACTCCACCTGCCTCCTGAAGGAGCCAAAAAGGGCCCAGACCAAGCCAACAATGGCAGGGATCATGCTAGAAAGTTACCTATCCAATCCTTCAGAGTTCACAGGCCAAAAGAGGTCCCTGATATCATGGCAAGACACTGTCCTAGTTACCACCATGGACTTTGTCCATGAACTGTCAAGTCCTTGGAAAACCTGAGCAACTTTACTGGCAACATATTGTGCAAAATGGTCACAGCAGCCAGGTGGAAGACCTTAAAAGGGAGTTCACCCTAAACAACATTGCTGGCTGACAGCTGCTGATGCAATCAGGGAGGAGAAATAATAACACTTCTTTTATCACCACAGTTTATGCTCAAACATGAGTTCATATCCATGCTCAATTAGATTCATTTCTAGTCTTCCTCCACTGAGGCTTCAGGCATTGCTTCTGTTTCGTCATCAGGAGCTCCTTAGAAAACCAAGGAACCTCAGGATTGATGCAGAGAGAGGCTGTTTGGCAACAATCTCATCAAGAGCCCAGATTGTCTCCAGATGGCAGAGATCAATCAGGCATTTGACAGAACTGAAACCCTCTGGATCCTTCAGGTTGTGAGCTGGACCCTCCTAATGGGCCCCTTAGCCCTGCTGATGTCCCAGGTGGTATCAATATTAGTTGGAATAGGAAATTATCTAACCATGCCCACAGGCCAGTTGTAATGTCCTCCATATCCAGTTAACAGAATAAGTGCTCTAAAACACAAAGTTTGAAGAGTGTCCATCTACATATATTGGGGCAGTGATTATCTGGGACAAGTCCATTACTACAATGGAAGCTATAAACTCCATGAATTGTTCACAACTCTGATCCAACGGCATATACACTGACTTCGTCAAAGGGTAAAGGGACTTCAGCAGCAGACCAGAGACAAGATCAAGGAGCCTGGAGATAGATCTGAATGAGTGGTAGGTACTGTTTGGTACCCACAACATGTAGACATTCATACTATGTCATCACAAAAGTAGGATCCCTAGTCACAAATAAGGTATCACATAAGATGAGTGACAACTTTCCCCCTTGGACCTAGAAGGCGAGATCTCAGAAAAGACATACAGGTAGTCCCCAATTTAAGAACGCCCGGTTTAAGGATGACCCATAGTTAAAAACGGAGCCTATTGTAGCAAAATTTGAGTTAAATACACAATGGTTCCAGTTTGTTACACAATACTACTTACACATTATTATACAATAATACTGTTCCAGTTTATGTACAAATTTGACTTAAGGACAGACCTTGGGAACAGAACTTATTCATAAACTGGGACTACCAGTGATCACTGCCCCCTTCCCAATCAGATTTCAGTAATGCATTCCAGATCTACCTGCTCATCAACAACCAAATGTGATCACAAATCTGGCATTTACAAGAAGCAATCTGACCCCAAAGTCTTCAGCTACCTGACCACCAGGAGCCAGGAATGGGGCAGCTAGGCCAGAAGTTCAGATTGGTGGCATTGTTTTGATCACCTTTGCCCTGGAACAGCAACCATGGTGTTCCCACTTAATCACCCTCAACCTATCCTGCTTTCACCCCCAGCTTATAGTCATATTCCATCCACATAACCCTAATCAAAACTACAATCTTCTAATCCACTCAACCACACAAGAGCCTATCCACTATCAATACCACAAGCACCATGTATGATCTGCCAATTATCCCACTAATTGGACAGGCCACTCAAGCCAGGATATAAACCCCACAATCACATTCCAAACATCACCCCCCGCCTCACAATCTCAACTTCCTTTATTCCCTACACAGGCATGAAACCAAATGTAAAGTAAATATGGCTTCCTCCACACTGCAAGAGTTTCTCCTCCTACAGCTTTCATTTTGCAGGCTGGAGTCCCCTACCCATACTCTCAAACAGGAGGGCCTTCTGATTTCCCCTACTTAGCACACTATCTCTTGTATAGTGAGAGATCTTCAATGTCCTGCTTGCACCCAGTAATTCTAGGTGAAAATCACACCAGTCACTGTCCAAATTATTTTCCAGGCTTGGCAATTCAGCTCCAACATCCAAGATAGCTAACAGCTGCAACTGAGCCTCCATTCCAATCTGTCCTCAGATGTCATTCCTAGGCTACTGAGTAAGACCTACCCAGAGTTCAATATCAGTCATGTCTCCAAAGTCTCTTTCGAGAACCACTAGCCTTCAAGGCAATCCTCTAAGACTATGTACAAGCCTTCCAAGGCTGTCCTTTCAGGGAGTTAACTGGATGCTTTGCCTGGAAGCTTGGCTCCCAACATGGCTATCCATCTCAGCAAGACCATCCTGTCATTACTGTCATCAGTGCGCTTATTTAGGGCCAAACTAATATTAACTGATTATGTGCCATCAAGTTGGTATCAATTTTTAGGAACCACATAAATAGATTTTTATCCAGGAGGATCTGTCCCTAGCCTGGTCTTTCAGTTCTTCGAATGGTGCACCCATCGCCCCATCCACCTTACTGCTGGTTGTCCTCTTCTCTCCTTCCTACTTTCCCTGTATTGGAGTCTTTTGTAGAGACCTAGGTCTTTGCATACTGTGTTCAAAGTATTATCATTTGTATGCTGGTCTGTGTCCATATTAAAAATTTGATCTGATGGTCATTTGAGCCTGGTCATTTGTTCTTCAAGTGAGAACTCTGGGATGATTTGTTCAATGATCCATTTGTTTTTCTTGGCTATCCATGGCATTCTCAAGTCTTCTCCAACACCAAACTTCAAAAGCATCAATAATCTTTCTATCCTGGGCTTAAATACTAAAAACCTACCAAAGGACTCATCACACAACTTCCTTCTACCAAACAGTTCTTTCTAAAGTTAAGACTCTGGCTTCAGCATGGCCCAGCAGCATGGCACAAAGGGGCTTCTCGGCATGCTGCAGCTCTGGGGCTGCAATAAGCAGCCCCTGAGCCTCAGCGCAGCATGCAGCCCAGCCCCAGCCCAGCAAGGCAGCACAAAACCGCAGCTGCCCCAGCCCAATTCCAGCCGCTCTTACCACCCTGCACTTTGCTGACCTTCGCCATCTTCTTGCTCCTCCTGTTGACAAGGTGTGTTTGCCCTGGCCCTTCACAAGGCAGCTGCTGGCCATGTGAGGCTATCTTCCCCAGGTCTTGCGAGGAAACCGCTGTGCGGAACCTGGGGAAGAAAGCCTCAATGACCAGCACTTACCTCACAAAGGGCCAAGCAGGGCATGCTTCATCAGCAGCGGGCCAAAAGGACATAGATAGGGATGGGAGATAGGCAGGTGGGGGGAGGTGAAGTGCCTCTGCGCTCATAAGTGTGGGTGGGCTGCCAAGCACCCAAATTTTGATCATGTAACCGCAGGGGTGCTGCAACGGCCGTATCTTTGGGGACTGGTTGTAAGTCCTTTCATTCAGTGCTGTCGTAACTTTGAACGCTCACTGAACGAATGATCCTAAGTCGAGGACTACCTATACAACAAAATAATAATTTGGATTTAGTTATGGAGAGGTTTTGTTTGCATTGTAGCACTTCTGGAATCTCTATGTTGGCCTCTTCTGCACAGCAAGATAGTACAGAAAACAGCACTGTGATCTCTATAGGAGATAAATTCTACTGCATTGTTCCAGCTGTGTGATTTTGCTAGGGAAAAATCATAAGGCCATCCAGAAAATGTCATACATTGATAAGTGCATGGAAATGTCATTAGAGTGCAATATTGAGATGGTAGGCAAAGTTTCCAAGGATACTGTGGTACCTGTCCATCTTAGCTTTCATTTCTGTAGCTACTGATGCACTAATAATTGAACATTGGATCAGGACAGCATTGTATCAACCACTGGAACCGGGAAAACTACTGTTCAACATAATAACATTAGGAATTGGCCTGTAAGCTCTTATTTATGTATGCAATAACTGATTCTGTAAATACTGTACTGATTTCTAAATTAACTGTATTTTAAGTTATTAAGAGGGCCTTCAGTTAGCAACAATTTATCCTGCAATGCTCAAAATCATGTTAGAAGCTAGAATGAAACATCTATTAAGCAAATTTGCTTTATACCAACCTATACTGCATTGATTTTAACAGCACCTCCCTGTTCAGCAAATAACTGATATGCTTAAACACTAAGGCGCAAACACTGTGTATTCAAGTAAACCAATTTAATGAAATGGGTAGCAGTTTAAATGGTTGACACTTACTGTAGGTAGATTGTTCGGAATATGTTTGTAAAAGAAATAATTACTTAAGTTTAATTTCTCTGCACAAAAAGAAAAAAAAAGTATTGTTTTAGAGTTATGAAATAGCTACATGGAAAATGAGGGTCTTTACATTTTTTTTAAAGGTAGCATTATTTTAAGGACCAGAACTATTCAACAGAGTTTTCAGGTTTAGCAGATATTATACAAAAATGATGCAAACAACTCACACATATTCTGGATCAGAACAAAACTACAAATATGAGTCAAGATTTTATGCATTAGTGAACCAACTGTATTTGGCAATTCAGTCAGAAAATCAATATTTGATGAAACCCTTCAGTTTCTATTATTTCCTCCTCTTTTCCAGCTATTATACAGCTGGAAGAACTGAAAATTATCCAAAAGGCTGAGTACAGAAACTTTTTGCCAAGATACCATTGAATTAGAATCAAGTATAGCCTTACTACATACATACCAATTAACTCACTAATAGCAAGTCACTCTAAAAACTACAATGGAACTTTCTTCTTCCAGAACATAACTGTCTCAGCTCATACAGATCCTTTCAGTGAAGTTCTCCAAAATATTTATTTTAATTAAATTAAGGGATTGAAATCCTCATACTTTACTGATTCCCAGAGCTATTATAACAGTCAATTATATTTTTACTTAATAGTCTGATCCCTTAAACCTAGATAGAAAACACTAGGAATGTATGACACTATCCTTTCTTTATAAACACAATATATAATGCTGTTTTTTAAAAAATATTTTTTATATTTTATGTAAGCCACTGAGAGCTGCAATAGGATAGAAATATGTCTAATAAATAAATAAAATTAGGAAAACTGGCAGCACTTATAGATAGTATTTCTCAATCCAGAGCTCACTATGATACCTTCATCTGCCAACAATGCTCTTCTACTATTTACAGTATAATCCTATACAACAGATATGCTGGTGGATTTTCTAAATCAATCTCAATTTTATTCTAGCCCTTATTGGGTTAACATAGCCTTGGCCACTTTGATGGATTATGTCAGGAACTGGATAGGGGCAAGAGTTCCCTATTGGCTCTGGGGACTTTCAGTTTCATCAGTCATAGTATCCTTCTACAATGGTTTAAAGAATGTGCCTTGAAGATACATTTTGTAGTGGTCAATCTTAGAAGATGATGCTAGGGGATGCTTGTTGAGATATATAGGACTCTAAGCATCCCTATGCTATTTAGCATACACATGATTCTGCTAGGAAGGGATATCTGCAGTTGGGAGGTTAGGTCACTAACATGTGCATGACACCTAACTCTGTTACTCCTTTCTTATATCTCATTCCAAGAAGTAACCTAACTCTGTTACTCCTTTCTTATATCTCATTCCAAGAAGACAGAAGGCTAATTGTGATACAACCTGGATTGTAGTACTCTCCTTGAAAGCAGTTATGTAGCTTGGAGGGCTTGTTTTTTTTTTTGCTGAAAGTGGCCTTTACTCTAGAGAAAGTGTATCAGGCCAGGTGAAAAATGCCTAAATTTCATCATGTCTGGATTATTGCAATGCACTTTACACAGGATTGCCTTTTAAAAGTATTCAAAAACTACAACTGGTCCAGAATGCTGCAGCTCATTCATTAACAGGAGCTGCACAGAAGCAGCAAGTAACTGAAATGAATGCATTATCTCTTAGGTTTTCAGCACAATTCAGAGTGCTGATGTTGATCTTTAAAGCTCTGCATGAACAAGATATTTGAAGGTTTCCTCCTCCTCCTGTATAAATCTGACTTTCTGTCAGGGCCTCTTCTCAGCTCCTCATATCCATCTAGTTGGGATGAAGTCCACACAGGCTTTGTAATGACCTTCTGAGGTAGTCCATAATTTTTCCTCATTAATAGCCTCCCAAAAATTGAAGTCCTTCCTTTTTAGGACAGCCTTTAATATATCATTCTATTGTTGTAATTTTCAAATTGTCCTTTAAATGTTTGTATTACTGCTCTAGTGTTCTCTGCTGTATCATTGTCTTAATTTTTCACATTTAATTGATTCTGAAAATCATCTAAAATTCTACCAAACATAAGCAGGATATGTTTTAAGTCCTTCTCAAACTCTCAAGTTTGGTTTTCTACTCTTATATCTCAGTCCATCTATACAGAAATATCATTCAACTCTTCATGCATCAAGCTCAAGCTCAGATACTTTGGCCACCTAATGCGAAGAGAGGACTCTTTGGAAAAGAGCCTGATGCTGGGGAAGATGGAAGGCAAAAGGAGAAGGGGACAGCAGAGGATGAGATGGTTAGATAGCATCACTGAAGCAATGAACATGAAATTGAGCAAACTCCAGGAGGCAGAGAAGGACAGGAAGGTGTGGTGTGATATGGTTCATGGGGTCACAAAGAGTCGGACATGACTTAATGACTGAACAACAACAACAACAACTTCATGCATCATCTGATGAAAAAGCTGCAAACACATTATGGTATCAGTTAGTTTCAAGGTATGCCAACCTTAGCTTTTGTATTAGTTTAACTTTCAAATGCAGAAATGGAACACCATTTCTGAACTATTGTCTGAGAAGCAATTAATTGTCTAAAAGCATAAACATCTGAAAATGATTCACTTCTATTTCTGGAATTTATCTTCCTTATTTTTTCATCTCCATCATGTTCAGGTTATTTGGACATGAAAAAAATCTGATTGTTGGAAATGTTATCCCCCTTTCTCTCAATAAATCACATCAGTTAGTTTTAAATGAAAACAGGCTCAGGTGTTGTTGTTTTTAAAGCATGTCTCCCATTTCACAGCAGTTTGAGGAACGATTGTCCTAAATAATTTCATAAAAGATATTGGCACAGTGTTTACTTCAGCAGATTTAAATAACTTAGTTACAAATACTGGATTATTGTTGCCAATCTGGAAAATTTAACTAATAGAGGGGAAAAAACCCTCTCAAGACTAATGATTCATTTTCCCTAGAAACAAGACTAGGACATCAGATAGCAATGCAATCAAACAATTTCTGGGCAGATATTAACACTGTTACCTTAAGTTGTACGGAGTTGAAAAAACAATCGGCCTGCTAAGATTTTTTTTAACCTTATGTTCATGGTTGGACAGACTTTACTATTCTAGAGTAAGGAAAGCTTACAGCTAGCCATCGCTAACTCACTTGGAGAGAGAATAACAATTCCTTCAAGGTAAGTAACTTGCCAAACCTGTCACTCAAGCTGCCCAGCAATATATACAGGCAGGTTGGTAACATTTTTCTGAGCTATTTGTTCTTATCTGCAACACTGAAGTAAGTGCCCAGTTTTAAAAACTTCTTAAAAAGAAATCACATTCAAACTCTTTAGAGAAAAACCTCTGCATCAAATATATCTATGTAACATTTTGCAATATGTGGCTCTGAAATTGATCTACCACAACCACATTCCATTAGAGTTCACTAGTCTAAGTGTGACAGACCATGCCTAAAGAAATTACAGGTAGTCCTCATTTAGCAACCACAACTGGGACTGGCAAGTCAGTCCTTAAGTGAAGCAGTCGCTAAGTGAAATTGCAACTGTGCTTATGATCTTACTTCAGCTTTCTTTTGCTTTACAGACCTGTGAAGGTTGTAAATGCGAGGATTGGTTACAAAGTTAGTTTTTTATCACCACTGTAACTGCAAACTGTCACTAAATGAGGACTACCTGTAATATGGTTACATTTGCCGTATTTTGCTTTTACAAACACAGGCAGTGCTCACTTAACGAATCTAATTGGGACTGGAATTTCTGTCGCTAAGCAAAGTGGTCATTAGGTGAAACATCACATGACCTTACTGCTTGGAGACACCAGTTCCAGTAGTCCCAGTTGCAATCATTAGGACAGGACCGCACACTTGTTAGGCGAGGACCTCACACTTCTCTTGCCCTGCCGTGCTTGTCTCCACTTCAACTCCCCCCACCTTCCTTATCTCCCCAACTCTGTCCTTTTGGCTGCCCTGCACTCTGCCACCTATCCCCCACCACCCCCAGTTGATCTTCACTGTCTTCTTCCTCCAGATGATGAGGGATGCCTGGCTGAGGCAACTGCTGGCCCTTCATGAGATTTCGGGGAGGCCTTGTGAGGCCTCGCAAAGGGCCATCAGCTGCCTCAGCTGGGTGCATCTCATCAGCAGTGGAAGGAAGACGACAGCGAAGGTCAGCTGGGGGGATGGGAGTGGCAGGGGTAGGTGGAGGAGTGCAGGGCAGCCAAAAGGGCAGAGATGGGAGGAAGATAGGTGAGTGGGGGGAGGTGAAGCACACACTGCAGTTGTAAATGCAGGCAAGCTGCCAAGCACCCACATTTTGATCATGTGACCACAGGGGTGCTACAACGGCCATAACTTTGGGGACTGGCCATAACTAGCATTCATTCAGCACCATGGTAAATTTGAATGGTTGCTGAATGAATGGTAGTTAAGCAAGGACTACCTGTACACCATTAGAAAAACTAGAAGGCTAGAGGACTTTAAAGTATGCTTTGAAGATATAAATAAGTTGCTTAGTTTCTTCAGGAGCATTTCAGATGGCTCTCAGAGAGAATCTGTATTTATATATTCAAGCAGCTATGAAGAGGACTATCATCTGAAACTATAAACTCATCTTTGAAGATGTAGGACATTACAGGCATAATCTTATGAGCACTGTTAGTTGATTCAGACAGTTTAATCACTGACTGCAATTCTACACGGTCATGGGGGTCCACAGAAAGAGAAATTACAAAACATGCACTGCAATGCAAGCCCTGCCCCCTTTGTTCATCTACTGCAACATCACATAGATATACATAAGGAGAGAGCTTGTGTCACAAAATTACAATCCATGTTTCATCATTCTGATGAAATCTTGAATTTTACATACATTTTTGTACATAGTCTCTCCATTTCTGAAAGCAGGCTAAAAGAACTTCTCAAATATTAAGCCATTTAGGATGGAAAAAAATGGTGTCTGGCAAGAAATATTATAGTGACACCACTAGAAGTTTGACAAATACATGAAGGCTGGATTCTCATATCATATTAAGCTGTGGTTATAGCTTTTTTATTTATCTATAAAAGAGGTAACTCAACCACAACAAATGCATTCACAAATCATGATAAGACAAAGTAAAACAAAACACAAAACAAATGCCTTAGCACAATGAGAACTTAGTCATAAGAACATTGTCACATGGATAAGTATTTCTTCTCTGTTTCTAGCAACTGCTACCAACATGGAGAATTACTATGTAATATGGCCAATGCAGATGCAAGCTGCTTTCATAAAAGAGAAAGAGAGATCATTTTCTGTCCTTGGATAAAAACATGTTTTTATTAATAAGATAAAATACGGGGTGGTTTGCATCCATGAAATAGATTTGTTAATCATGTTTCCAAAACACAAGGTAAGTACTAGCATATTGCTTCAAGTATGGGCACTGAATTAATAAGGATAGGCTGAACCTCCCTGTCTTAAAATTCTATTGTAATTACAAAATAAAGCTTTCAGTGCAAATACAGTAATAAATGTGCATCATTCTTTGAAATGTGCATAATTCTTTGAAAAATATATTCAAGAAGAAAGGGTCCAGAAAGGGAAGGGAAGGGAAGGGAAGGGAAGGGAAGGGAAGGGAAGGGAAGGGAAGGGAAGGGAAGGGAAGGGAAGAGAAGAGAAGAGAAGAGAAGAGAAGAGAAGAGAAGAGAAGAGGTAACAACACTGCAGAGAATAAACCTTTTCAGGGCCTCCCTATAAACTGTTTGACTTGTTTCTAATACTACTGAAGCACACATATCTCAAAAGAGACCATGAAGTTACTTTGCCTCCACTAGCAAAACACTTGAAAGAACATTTTATAGCTTTCCAAAATATAACTGCAAAATGTGTTATCTCTATTGTCAGAACATGTACAGGTAGTCCTCATTTAGCGACTGGCTTCTTTAGTGACTGTTTGCAGTTACAACAGTGATGAAAAAGTAACTTTGCGACTAGTCCTTGCATTTACAACCTTCACAGGTCTGTAAAGCAAAGGAAAGCTGAAGTAAGATCATAAGCACAGTTGCAGTTTCACTTAGCAACAACTTCACTTAATGAACAAGTTGCTGGTCCCAATTGTGGTCACTAAATGAGGACTACCTGTAGATTTATCAAAAAGCTATCCTGTATACACACATGCTATTCTTATGCTCGTGTACTGTTTTAAGGCACAAACACTTTGTCCCTCTCCATGTATGACTATGTTGGCCAACACATACATTTTCACACATATGTTGTAATATCATCAGTATTTATCTACAAAATATTTACAAGAGATATAGTAGATATATAGATAGAATATAGATAGAAACTAAAATGTATCCCTTCCACTGATGTAATCTAAATAATTAAGTTACTTTTGCAAACCACTTCTGTCCTTTATTTAAATGACTTGATAACTATAATGCTGCACTAGATCCAAGTGCTTAACTCAATCAAGTAGCTGCACAAATAACTGTATCTAGTGTTAAAGTTTAATTTACATTTTGGTTTACATCAGATAAGTGATCCCATGGTTATCTTTCAACAAAAACATTAGTTTTATAAAAGCCAGTATTTTAGACTCAGTATTTTTCTGTTCTACTACTATCACTATTGATCCAAAACAAAAATTTGTACACATTAGTTATTTCAGCATCTAAAAATACAGTCAATGTCTAAAGGAAGGGCAGGTCATTCCCAGAGAAAAGCAGTAACTCCAGCAGCAACAAGTTTTTTTTTTAAACACAGATGATAAACTCATTGAAGTGATTAAAGATTCTAATTAAAGAAATTTAATTTGATAGACGCTTTAATTTACAATCATTAAAAAAAAGCATTTTGCCACATTTCCTGACATATTTTCAATTCCAATTAATGTTGTGTATGTCAGAATAGCTTTACAAGTCACACTACTAAATGTTAATTTAGTAATACATATAAATGAAAGTATGCTTTAAAATTGACAGATTAAAATACAACTCGACAGGAGAGTCAGTGTGGTGTAGTGGTTTAAAATGTTGGACTAGGAGCAGGGAGGCCCAGATTCTAGATTATCCTCAGTCATGGAAACTCAATGGGTGACTTTGGCCTAGCTAGTCTCTCTCAGGCCAACCTATGTCATACGCACAAAATAGGAGGAGTGAATACAACACAATATATGTAGACTTGACCTCCTGAATGAAAGCTGAGATATAAATGTAATAAATAAATAATCAGATACAATATCATAGTATTAGAGAAATCACCAAACTACAAAAGAAAAATACAGTATCATATCAAAGCTGCTGTACATAATTTGGTCAATGTTTCTGAACTATGTGCCATCATCACTAGCTTACTTTTTTTTAAGGAATCAGTTAATATTTGTGCACATGAAAACAAATGTACTCCCATGTCAAAGTTCCTATTAATCAATCAATCTATGCTGTTAAATTCCCATAGTCTCTAAGCAGCTTAACCAGGGTCCCTGTAAATGGCTTTTCCTCAGAAAAGGGACCCCAGCAAGCCCTCTTCCCAATCTCACTGGACAGGCAGATTCAATCCAGAAAAGGTGGCTTTGTAGATATCCAGGCCCTGAGCAATGAAGGTCTTTAAAGGTGACAACCAACATGCTGAATTGTACCTGGAAGCTAACTGGCACCCAGTGCAGCCCCTGAAGCAACAGCGTTAACACAGAAAAATGTTGATGTGCTCATAATTATATGAGCAGCTGCATGCTGTACCAGCTGAGGTTTCCAAAAGGGTTTCAACAGCAGTCTGATGAACAGTGAACTGCAGGAGCCCGAGTGTGAGGTGAAGAAGGCACGGCTGACCAGGCAGAGCACTTCCTGATCCAGAAATGGATGCAACTGGCCACAATTTATTAAGATAAAATAAGCAGAGCCATTAAATGACAGGACTTGCTCACTGAACAGCTCTGATTAACAAATACAACCACTAAAGTTAATCACTAGACATCAAAGTTGTCCTTCATACACAGTGCCTATTACTTTCCATTCATAATCGATAGAGAGAACAATTCTATGCAGAGTGCCCAAGTGGAATGTGATACCTATGGCCCCATGTCATGTTGTTGGCTCCATGGTGCTCTGCGTACATTGGCTTCCCATCATGGTTTCTATTAGCAAGGGTGAATAACATACAGCATGTAAAAAAAAAAAAAGTGCACAGAAACAGCAGAATGGGCTAGTTGCCTACTTTTCGATTACTCGGACACTTGATAGAAGAAACCATGGTGCAGTATTTTATAATGTTAATATATGGGGTTCTGAGTGACTTAGATCTCATATGCCTAGCCTGCATTGACAATAAGGTTGCCATGAAGAATTCTTCTCATTTTAGCTCTGGAGCTCAACTAAATCCAAACGAAGATTTGATTGCTGGTTAGCTAGCAATCCTCACTGCTCATCTGCAGGACTGCAGCCCCTAAACAAACAGCTCATTTTGGCTGCCTACTTAACATACCTTCCTTCTTCTCTACACCTTCGGTAGAAAGCCCAACCTTGTCTACCGCTACCAAAACAGATCCCAGGCACAGCTGACTCACCCCAAAGGTTGCCCGACAAACCTGCAAGACTTTCCACCTTCAGTTTCTTCCTTAAGACGAAACCATCACATAAAAACCATTCTGCCCAATTTGCCTCACCAAACAGGAATTCATGTGTCCCTTCTTGCCCTGTATTGTCCAAGCCCCTTTTCTTTGTTTAAGGAGGAAAAGCAAAACTGCACGACCAGGCAATCCAGCTCAAGCCCCCCCCCCCGTCTCCCCTAAGGAGAGAGAGCACTGATGCTGTGGTCTCCCTTTCCAAAAGACCCATCGGTCCTGCAATGAAACGAACGTCCTTCACCCATCGCAAGAAAGCAACACGGAAAGAAATCAAGCCTATGAATTAAGATAAATCCTATCGTATAATTCTAGTACTGAAAAGGAAAAAAAAGGGGGGGTGTAATTTATCTTTAGAGCCCCGCCCCCTCCTCCCCCAACGTGGGAAACAGGCCGACCCCCACGTTCCCCAAGTCATCCTTTTCCCCCCAAGGCGCTTCCACTACTTCGCCCAACAAAGCAGCCCAGGCGCGACCTCCCTCTCCCCTCCCGCCGCGACACGGACGTTGCGGGGCGAGAGGCTGCGCTTCCCCACAAAGGACCCGACCGAGCTCTCCCGCTCCCTCTCCGCAGAGGGGCGACCGTGAACCCCAGGCACAATGAAGAGAAAACGGGGGGACTCACCCAGAGCTCCGTGCCCCAGCTCATGGCGACTCCGCTGGCAGCGCAGGCTTCGCCGTCGGCGCTCCTTTGTGGCTCTTCGGGTCACTCCTCCCGCGGCTTCGGCGCCGGCAGGAACGGCGGTGGCGACAGCAAGCACCCCGCCACACACCGTCGTTGTCCTCCCGGGAAGCCCCCGAGCGGTGGAAGCGTCCCCCCACTTGGCGCCGGAGAGAAGGTGGCGACGGTAGCAGCGGCGACCGAAGCTCCAACTCCGCCTCGCTTGAGGATGGGAATAAGGAAAAGGAGGGGGAGGGAGGGCGTGCGAGCGGGCAGCCGCGGAGGAGGCTGGGAGAGGGGCTGGCTTGGCCACCGCAGCCGCTCCTTAGGAAGGCCTGGGGATTACGCGCGAGCCGAGAGCTGATTTCCTCTCTGCTCGCGCGCTGGAGGCCGCTGGCGCGTTTCCTGTCTCCGCCGCCTTGTGCCACACGAACTGCAGAAAGAAGAGGGAAGATCCTCCGCAGGGAGCGGGGCGGGAGGGGAGGGGTCAGAAGCGTCTGGATTGCTACAGGTGAGGTGCCACCTTTCTGGACGCTCCCTTCCGCTTCAGAAAAGCAAGCGCCAAACGATTTGCAAACGGTGCTTCCAGGTTCCTGATTCCATGCAAGCAAGAAATCGAGGGTCGCGTGTTCGACAGTACGACCAGTTGGCCAGGGAAATCGTGGTCTCCTTTTCATTAGATGCAGACCAAGAGCTATGCATCAAGGATGCTTAAAGTTCTGCAGAGAGTTGGCCTAAATGGCCCCATATCGCTTGTCTTCCTTTTCTAGTTAGCAGGTTTTGGAGGCCTTTTGGTTTTATTTTAATACTGAGGGATGCATTTTAAAAAAAGGCGTTTCACACATCTGCATCCTTGAGTGGTTAAGCCCATTCTCACCTCTTCAAATTTCTTACTTCCTTTTTTTTGCCTTTTTTTTACACAAGAAAAGAGAAGAAGGCAGACAGCCAATATTTTGTCCTCTTGGCCAAATTTCAGAATGTCCGTATTAATATTTTTAGATAGAAATTAAAAGAAAAAAGAACAGGAATTCAGTCCAATATACATTTTACAAAAATCAGGCAAAACTGCTTATCTGAGGGCCAGGAATGTTTTATAGCTGCTGGAACAAAATAACAAGATAAATAATTGCCTGCTAATTGATGCTTGAAGTATAGAAATTATAGCCTATCTCAATTAACCCCTAGTACATGTAAAAGTGTCCTAAGTGCTTTAGGCAAGATAAACAGGTTCCTATCTAAATTGGCTGAAATTTCACTTTGGAAAAGCGTTATGCTTTTTTTTTTTTTTGCATACTGGGAGCGTATCAAGCACTGAATATTGTAGGAAGGCTTATTCAGTGGAAGGTCGGTCCCCTCGCCGCTAATGCTTTGTGCACGTCTGAATAATCCATGTATAAGATACTGTTCCTCACAAGTTGATATAATTTTTACTATGGCATATCCAGACCTTCTTCTCTTGGTCTAATGAAGCCACTGACTCAATGCAGTATTATCACTGAATTCATGCAACTGGGTCCATTTCGAACATCTGAGCAAAAGTGGAAAGAAGTTAAAAACAGTGGTGTAATATTCTGTGTAAATAAAAATAAGTACCATAATCTAATTTGGTGGGATCCAGAGCAGATATGTGTGCATTCAGAATATAAAAGGAAGTGATCATGAAAGGGGAATAAGGTTTCTGCATAAATCTGTGAATGGAGAGAGGAGAATATATAGTTGGAAAAATAAGGACAATTACTTAGCAGAAGGAGGGGCTGATACCTGTTGTGATATCCACTATATCTTTTCTATGAATAACTCCCATTGACTTTGAAATATTTAACTTTAAATAAGGAAAGTAGTCTTCTTTTAATGCCCTGTCATTGTAATGTGACTGTTTTTCCTTTATGTTGACAGAAGTACAGCAGTCAGAGGGAGGATAAATGTCTTAATACTTATTGGGGAAGCAAGCATTTGCCTCCTGCCTATGATAAACATTTGGGAAAAAATGAAAAAGAAATCTTCTGGAAAGAAACGTTACAGTTTAAAGATTGGGTATTTCCATTTAGTTATAGTATTTGGTGATTAAATGTTATAAACGAAAGGACAAATTGAATAAAGCACGTGTACCATTTCAAGTATATTGTCAGTATAAAAGAGAGGTAGGGTTGACTCGAGAAATAACTGTTTCACATTTGCAGCAAGACTAAACTAGCTGACTTTGTCATGTAACCTGAAATGACCATAACTAGTTTATTTAATTTTGTGCATTTTATATCCTAGCTGGTGCAAATGACAGGTAAATGATTTATCTAGTGTCAGGTGACTGAAAGAAAAATGAAGACTATACCAATTATGCTTGGAATGGTATAGTTTTTTATCTTTAACAGGATTTCAGGGTCAGAACCCTTGGGTACAAAGTGTGATTCCAAATGTTTATGATACATTTGTTTTTAAAATGATCTGGCTTAGTGTGCTATATAAATGTAGCCCCAAGGCATGCTGGAAAACAGAGACAAGGCTGAAGGCTTAAACTTTGCTTTGAAACATACAAGTGTTCCATTTAATTTTTTAAATTAAAATAATATTTGAAAAACAATGTCAGGTAAGGCAGGGCATGAGACATGACCAGATTCTTCTGGTATGGAGCAGCAGTAATTCTGAAGAAAGTTCTTGTGAATTCCAGTCTTTGTTGTCATCATTTTTTTCTGTGGAGGCCTTAAAGGTAACTTTACTGGTTTGAATGAAGGTATATTGAAGGGCTAATTTGTTGATGAAAAGGCCTTAATGTAAGACACAGTAGTTTGAATCTCTTTGGATGAGTGCTGATGGACACATTGGTGAAGGCCAAAGGGGTTTTGCCAAAGGAGAGGATGATGTACGATTTCATCTAGAGGAGTCAATTGGACTGGCAATTAAATCTTATTTTGATCCTGGAGAATTATATACTGAATGCCTGGAAACAGGCAGAGCGTGAGGAGAGCAAGGAAAATTGGCTGAGAACTTTGGTGGAATGGAGAAGAGACTGCTGCTGCCCTCCTCCAGCATTTTCTATCCCTAGTCCATTTGTAGGCCCAAACTTGACGTGGTATGGTTAGTGAAGTATTTACAACCGAAACATTGAGCTGGACATCTTGCCATTTGAACTTCAGTCTCTAGAGATCTAACCTTCATTTTTTTCATCTCCATTATTCTTGATGAAGTATATGAAAACCTCAGCATCCTCCCATGTGAACTGGCTTTTAATTTCGCCATGCTATGGGAGTTCTTTTAATTATGTTCCATTACTAAGCAGGACTTTTTTGTGGCCTGGTTGCAGAGCTTGCTTCCAAAGAATGGCAGGATATTAACACCATGGTTTTTAAATTCATGGCTTTTAGGTGGTTTTAAATGTGTTGTTCCAATACCAATTTTTGATTTCTTTGCCTTGTTTATTTTGCTGTGACTGATGTTTGAAGATGTTAACTTAGAATTGCCCTGGGAGCCTTTTTTGGACAGACATACCTTTCTAACGTAGCACTGGATTTAATATTCCCAGGGTGCAGCTAAACTGTTTTTAGTGACTGTGTTTACCTGCATTCATCTGTCCTCCCTGCACTGTTTTCATTTTTCTTCCTTTCCCTCTCTTTCTTCATTATCTGTTGAAAGCCAATTGGTGTAGTGGCCAAGGTGCTAGTCTAAAAACCAGGAGCCTATGCGTTCTAGTCCTCCCTTAAGCATGAAAGCCAGCTGGGTGACTTTGGCCCAGTCACTGTCTCTCAGCCCAGCCCACCTCACAAGACTGTTGTTGTGGGGCAAATAGGAGGTGGGAGCATTACATATGGATGCCACCTTGAGTTGACCAAATGTAAAGGTGGGATAAGAATCTACTACTAATAATAATCTGTTTTAAATTGTAAGGGTACTGGAGGGCAAGAAACGTGGCTGTGTAAGAAGCCCTGTATATGCTCATAGAAGTAATGCTGACTCAGTAACAAGCAGGAGAAATTATGTGTTTCAAGAGAATAAATAAATACGCAGTGAGAATGAAAAAGTTCTAATGGTGAAAAAAAATGAGTCCATGAGGAATGTTTTTGCCTTTAAAATATTTGCATTTCTGCATACTGAGTTGGAGTAAATCTCATAAACTAAGGAATGTGAAATAAGAACATGGTAACTTGGGAGGAAGATTTACTAAGAAAAACAACACTCTGCTGACCAATTAAAGGAAATATGCACTGGGAAAAGTTAAATTCCCTAGAAGGCAGTATGTTAGGTACAGAGAGTATGACAAGCTGTAGTGTGACTTCCTGCAACAGGTTCAGGACCAAAACATGTCTCTGAATGGGTTAAAGAAACAGAACAGAAGACTCCAGGGTGATTTCATTAATTTCATTCTTTATTTAATTGTTAATTCCTTGCTGTCTCTCTCTGTTCTTCAAAGCATTCTTAAATAAGGGTTTTTGCTCACACAATTTCTCTCTTCCTACTGCTGAAGAGAAAGAACATCATGTGTTATCTCCAGGTACCTCTGTGCTTGGTGTTGATTTCTTCTGTGAGTGCTGTCTTACTCATTGTTTGCCTAACTTTTCTGCTTGATCTGTTTTCATCTGAGCCTAAACAATTCGCTGTTCAAAATTTTCAAGGGCCAGTTATCACCAGGATACATACTGATTAGTTCTTTTGTAAGCTGACATTATTTGGCAACTTCATGTTTATAATGGAACAATGCTTATGTTTCATATGATGTTGATGGTTCCAATTTGCTGTACAAGCAGTGAAAAGGAAATAGTACAAGTGCTCCACAAACCCATCCCTTCCCCATACTTGGTAGAAAAATAGAAGAATACCCCTTGTTTCCCTTCCTCCTTTATAAACCACAACAAATAATCAAAGGGGTTTGAAAGGGTAAGGAATGTTTTACCTGGAAGGGGGTAGGGCAGAATGAAAATGGCATTTCATCTTCCTATAGAAACTTGATTAGTCATGACTCATAAAAAGAGAAACTTAGATTCCTGATCACACAGTTCCTAGATGCTTCCTGCTGATAAAATATAATTGAAATTCAGGAAACTGGAAGTGCCTTGTTTATTGGCTTGAATATGGTCATTACTTAATCTGAAATGCATGTGTTGCAATTTCTGATGCTAGGCCAAGCTTTCCCAATGTAGTGCCATTTCTCTATATTGGACTACAGTACAACTCTCAAAACTTCATATATTATTCAACTTTGTTGAAATAGCCCAAACACATGCCAAATGGATATACAGTCAAATGTACAATATTCTCTTTGAAATGCAGAGTTTTATTAAACTCTTCACCTCTCACCTTCATGTTATAGCCGCCAGAGAGAACGTCCCGATGTCTGCATCACAACAGCAGATAACAGTCAGGTACATGAAGGGGCATTTACTGTCTGATATGTGCCCAGTGGTTCACACAAAACTAGCCACCATGATTAGTTTATGGTTCAGTGCATTCTGTTCCTATTTTAGCAGATAAGCCCCTGTTCAGTTACTTGGACGACTCTAAACAAAGAAAGGAGGAAAAGCCTTGCCCCCCCCCCCCGACATAATCAAGAGGAGCAGTTGACTCTTTTGGCCAAGACTGCCTGCCAACCTATGTGACTTCTGCTTTATCTGATAAGCCAAGCTCATCACTGCAAGACTAATTCCCCTCCCCTCATCATCCTATTAGAATTAACTGTCTCTCACTCACAACTGGCTGTTCAGCTGTCTTGCCAGCAGCAAATGTCCCACCTCTTCTCGCTCACAGGCAAGCCCACTTCTAATCCAAATCAGTAAAAGGTGGTGTCATCAAACTCCCTTTCTCCCCATGCTAACCCCATCCTGATGGTAGGATGTGGAAAAGGAATCCCTAGCTACCAAGCATAAGCTTGGGGGCCAGGCCCAAGCATCTGATGAACACTGGGATGGAGGACTTCCTTAAAGAGTCATGGGAAGGGTTGGCTGCTACTGACTTTGGCAGGTCAGGCAAGTATAGGTGATTTGTCCATTACTTACTAGATTTTCTCTTCCAGAACATTTCACCCATTTCTTAGTTTCAGAAAGAAAAAAAATCTGAATACATTTTGAAGTTACGTTTTCTTTGTATGCAATTTCATTCTCCCATGATAGGCTGAATGGGCATGAATTCCACTACCATAGCAACAGTGTGCATCTTGATCCAACATACGGTATAGAATTGCTCCATTAATTCATTAGAATTATTGCCTGGCTTAATGCACCTAACATTTTAGAATAGTCTTTGAATAGTAATTACCTACCATGATATTACGGCTTTGCCGTTAATCAATGATAATAAAGATTAAGATGAAATTATTTTATGATTAAACATTCCAAAACACAGTATATTATGATTCCATATTTCAAAGGTAGATGTAGTAAATTATTGCATTAAGCTTGACAGCCACCTAGTGGTAAAAGGTGGAGCATTTCTTGTAAAAAAAAAAAAAAAGCAGACCAATTACACGTATACTGTACAACAGAAAAAACATCCAATTGCATGAGAGAATTGGATTTGAAACCAGCTGAATTATTTTTAGTGTTTTCAGTCGCTTGAAAGATCATTGATGCTGTAATATCAGTGTCACAGGTAAAATACAGAAAGCGGTTTTTTTGATAGCTGTGACTTGAACCTCCAGTCTTCTTGGCTGCTGCAGGTCTGGTGACCTCCCTTCTGTGCCACAGCTAACAAAGAAACCTTCATGTCATTAATAATATGTCTCCTTTATGCAGCAACTGCTGCTATTCCTGAAAAGACATGGTTACAGTGATCAGGCTCCAATTTTATTCAGCATCTAAGATCTCTGAAAGTAAAAGTACAATGGAAGCATAGGGTCTCACATAGAAAGCATACAAGTAAGTCAAAATGTTCCTCTAAGCATTGCTTTGCATGGTATTTTTAAGAAGATCTATAGAAGCAAGTGAGAGAAACCTTTTTTTTTAATGCTTTATTATGGCTCCAAACAAATTATTTAAATCAGAACAAGTCAGGGTAAAAAATTGAATCAGGATATTTTGAATATGTGCTGTTAGTTGTGCTCAGCAATCTGGCAGAATAAAGAAAATGTGAAAATACTGCATTTGTCAACTCAGGTTTTCACTATACAGTAAATTATATTAGTGCAAAGAGAATGAGCAGCTTCTTGTTTATTACAAACCGTGAGACTGTAATAATTGAAGTGGTCCAGCCACTACACTTCCTCAGTACCACAAAATATGCTGCATTGATTTTGCATGCAGTTTAATCAACCCAAAGTTTAACACAAATATTTTGGATTACATCTGGAGAATGTTTATTGTCCTTTACTATGTTATTACAATTTGTTAAATTTTGATTTGAGGCTGAAATGGTCTTACAGTTTACACAAAGGAAAAGAACATGAAGAATTTAAAAAAAACAACAGTCCAACAACACCCAAATAGTGTTTGGAGTGTTATGGAGAATAATTATTTATTTTAGAAATAATTGAATGGAACCTTCATCCTTAAAAAAAATCTCAAAGTGATACGGTCAAAAGTCTTCAGTGAATGAACTAGTCTTTATGGCAATTATAAAAAATCTATTCCATAACAAATTTGCTAATAAAACACCAGTGAGAAGCTTCTGCATGTACTCTGTATGACTGTTCCAAAGGATTCTGAAATTTCAAGGGTAGAAGTGACCAAAAGATGATTCATGGTTAGCAGTTGTACAGATCCTTATTCTATGGAATATTATGTTGGGTAACTTATGCGTTCCTGTATTTCTGTGTTTGTTTATAGCTCCAGACAGGGTTTTGGAACTCTCTTGATCAGGTAGCAGTCATTGTAATATGGACATCTTGTAAAATGAGCAGCGTCAGCAGCTGTTACTAAGTTTTGTATTCTGATTCTCCATCCTCCATTGCTGCCTAATTTTGTAAAATAAATAAATAAATGAGACTCAGTTGGAATTCAGTATTCCAGGTATCCTGGGAATATTTCTGAATTTGAAGGGTGAAAGAAATGTTTAAAATGTTTAAAAATTGAGATAGAGGAAGACACATGCATGTGAGCATTGCTATAGTCAAAGAACAGTTAAGGATCTAAAGAGTCCTGGGAAGGGCTGATCTGGCCCCTGAACAGAGCTTAACATTGCCCACAAGTGAGAAGTTTAAAGAACCAAAGGCAATGTATGAAGCTGTATATGGATATAATGGAAACAAGGAAGGTTTGCACATGTAGATAAGCATGGACAGATTAATTGAATAGTGTTGATGTAAATTACTTTTAGCTGTGTTTCTTTTTTCTTATCAGGGGCATCCACGGGCTGGTGGTGGTAAAAAGTCAAGATGGCAGCTGCAACTGGATTACTTTTTACGTGAAAAGGGTGGACTTCATCTCTCTCTCTCTCTCTGATATATAATATAGGCTCATGATGGAGATCAGAGTTACAATGTACTAGAGAAAAAAAGTATAATCCTTTCTGCAACCCCCTTTTGGGGAGGGGAGGTTTAAAAAGAAATGAAAACAATGGAAATACCGCTGCCTCATTTTCTGGCTGACAGCTGCTTACAGTTGTAAGGTAACCATTAATCCAGATGATATACAGAGCCAAGGTAGCCAGGAACAGACTATCAATATAGATTGTGGTTCAGGCTCTCCACCATAATTACAATCTTGACAATGGTCTGGGTTCAGATGATAGGACAAATCCAACCACAATATGACAATATTGAGCAAATGACCCTGTGTGACCCTATATTTAGAATGCTGGGTGGAACTGGAATACTCAGGTTCAAATGTTCAATCAACTATGATGCTGACTGGATGATACCAGCCTGTTACTTTTTATTAGAGTATCTGATAGGTTGGTAGAATAAAATGGAGGGTTATGTGTGCTGTTATTGAGCATCTTTCAGAAAATATGGGATATAAATGGTAATTAAATAATTAAACAATAATCCTCAGCACCCTTCCATCTTACCAAATAACTAGCCACAAGATTTACTGGGTAAAGCTATGACATAATCTCAAATCATACATGATTATGAAGATCTGTGCCTTGAGTAATAACAGTCAATCTGCAGAATAACTGGATGAACCTGCCACAAAGAGAATGCTAAAAATGTTGGTGCAATTCGCTCCACATGTTGTTGTAGCTAGATGTGCTTCAGAAGCGTGTTGTTAACTCATTTTGCAGCTTAAGGTCTTTCTTGTAACTCATCTCCTTTCATGCCAAATGTATTCCCACAAATATCTTTCAAACATGAATAGTTTAAACAGTATAAAATGCTACCATGTGAAATAACCCAGTTCAGGATGAGTGACAAGCAACAGCCAGCTGTACTCAAATTCATTCTTCCTCCTTCTGTCCTTCAGTTTTCTTGTGTTCTGAACAGTCATTCCGCATTTCTTTGTTGCCGAGAATGTTTGATTTTGATTGTTTGTTTTGATCTTTTTGTGGGAGAGGATAATTTTGCAAATTATATAGTTTCCATGAATTTGCTGATACCACTATTTTTTACATAGAAGATGCAATTTTCTCATCCTCACTCAGAGAATATTACTGTTATTTTATGCTGAGAAACCATCCACGTAAAACAAGCAGAGGAAAAGATTAATCTTGCTGTTCTAAAAACTGTTGTACACAACCTCTCTATTTATGTAGAGAGTAATGGAGATGGCCTTGATAGAAATATGCAAGAACTGATACTTCGGTAAAGAGGGCTGAAACATTCTTTTAGTCCTGGGAAGCAAGATAATATCCGAAAGTGGCTCAGGCAAACACCTCCCTGATTCACTGGGGTATCCAAAGGAGGGGATGTAAAGCACAATCAGACTTGCCAGAGTCTGTTATTACAGCCTAACTCAATAAAGTACAGTCCTGGCCAAAAGTTTTGAGAATGACACAAAGATTAATTCTCACAAGGTCTGCTGCTCCAGTGTTGGAAGATCTTCGTGCAGATGTTACGATGGTATACTAAAGTATAAGGACAAGCATTGTGTAAGTGTCAAAGGCTTTTATTGAAATTACATTAAGTTTATGCAAAGAGTCAATATTTGCAGTGCTGACCCTTCTTTTTCAAGACCTCTGCAGTTCGGCCTGGCATGCTGTCAATCAACTTCTGGGCCACATCCTGACTGATGGCAGCCCATTCTTGCATAGTCAATGCTTGGAGTTTGTCAGAATTCGTGGGCTTTTCTTTGTTCACCTGCCTCTTGAGGATTGACCACAAGTTCTCAATGGGATTAAGGTCTGGGGAGTTTCCTGCCCATGGACCCAAAATCTCGATGTTTTGGTCCCCAAGCCACTTAGTTATCACTTTTGCCTTATGGCAAGGTGCTCCATCATGCTGGAAAAGGCATTGTTCGTCACCAAACTGTTCTTGGATGTTTGGGAGAAGGGGTTCTTGGAGGATGTTTTTGTACCATTCTTTATTCATGGCTGTGTTCCTAGGCAAAATTGTGAGTGAGCCCGCTCCCTTGGCTGAGAAGCAACCCCACACATGAATGGTCTCAGGATGCTTTACTGTTGGCGTGACACAGGACCAATGGTAGTGCCCACCTTTTCTTCTACGGACAAGGTTTGTTCTGGATGCCCCAAACAATTGGAAAGGGGATTTATCAGAGAAATGACTTTACCCCAGTCCTCAGCAGTCCAATTCTTGTACCTTTTGCAGAATGTCAGTCTGTCCCTGATGTTTTTCCTGGAGAGAAGTGGCTTCTTTGCTGCCCTTCTTGACATCAGGCCACCCTCCAAAAGTCTTTGCCTCACTGTGCATGCAGATGCACTCACACCTGCCTGCTGCCATTCCTGAGCGAGCTCTACACTGGTGGTGCCCTGATCCCGCAGCTGAATCACCTTTAGGAGACAGTCCTGGCACTTGCTGGACTTCCTTGGGCACCCTGAAGCCTTCTTCACAACAATTGAACCTCTCTCCTTGAAGTTCTTGATGATCCGATAAATGGTTGATGTAGGTGCAATCTTAGTAGCAGCAATATCCTTGCCTGTGAATCCCTTTTTGTGCAAAGCAATGATGACTGCACATGTTTCCTTGCAGGTAACCATGGTGAACAGAGGAAGAACAATGATTTCAAGCACCACCCTCCTTTTAAAGCTTCCAGTCTGTTATTCTAACTCAATCAGCATGACAGAGTGGTCTCCAGCCTTGTCCTAGTCAACACTGACACCTGTGTTAACGAGGGCATCACTGACATGATGTCAGCTGCTCCTGTTATGGCAGGGCTGAAATGCAGTGGAAATGTTTTTTGGGGATTAAGTTCATTTTCATGGCAAAGAGGGACTTCCTAATTAATTGCAATTGATCTGATCGCTCTTCATAACATCCTGGAGTATATGTACATTGCCATCTTCCAACACTGGAGCAGCAGACTTTGTGGGAATTAATCTTTGTGTCATTCTCAAAACTTTTGGCCAGGACTGTATAGTATTATTCTTCCTGTGATTTTCTGGTCTGGTCTACCTAGTGGGCCAACAGCTTATGCATTACTGTCTTTTCTGCACCTTCTGAAGCTATAAAAGAGAAACAGCCTTGTTCGGATTACAGTCTAGCACAATCTACTCCTAGTGGCAATAATGCTCCAAATGTTTAGGTCTTCAAAGATGGGGAACATGTGGCCCTGCAGGCATTGCTAAACTAACTCCCAGCAGTCCATCATCATTGGCTGTACTGGCTGAGGCTTCTGGAAGTAGGTCAGGTTCTCCATCCTGCTTCAGGTAGAAGTCTTCAGGTTCTGCCAGATCAAGATCTTTGAGCCAGTGATGATGCTTGGGCTATATCTGGGACTTTCCATGTCTAAAACATCTGCTGCTATAGGAACTCTTAAGAGTTTCCGATCAATAAAATAAAATATAGGTGATTCCCCTCCCCCTCTTTGCTCCACCACTTTACCATTAAGCTACAGCTATAGCTTGTGCTTGATGAATAGGCTGTCAGGCTTGTTTGCCACAGCACAACCTACAATTTTGCATGTCATTGCTCAACCTATTTTGAGGTTTCCAATGATTGCAAAACAATTGACTCTTTTTAGCGTGAATCAGTCATTACCAGCAAAATATGCTACCATCAATTCCATCCTATGTGGATCTCTCTCCCTATGAAAAGTATCCTGTAGAATTATCCTCAAAACCTGGCTATAATCTAGCCCCAGAATCCTTGCCTGAGGCACTAAGCTTCATCTTCAAAGACGCACCAGTGTTAAGATTCAGTGTTAAGAATTATCCCTGTATTGCTGACAATCACCTAGACATTGGGAAATACCTTCTCCAGTGCCTCCATTGTAAAAGAATGTCCTTTATTACACAAAATAGGAAGCTCTTGCTGAGGAAGTATCAGTATGTGAATTTATTGGATCACATCAAGTAACTTCTAGAAAGTTCAGTTTTTAAAATACTGAAATAATATATTGTGTCTGTGTGTGTGTGTAATGTTTTCACAAACTCCCAAAATTAAAGCAATGAGGTTCTTCATTGGAGACCTAAACTGATGAACAAAAATGCAAGTGGTGCAACTAGGTAGAATATATTTTGGGGAAGAGTGATTAAGAGAAAATTCCATAAACTCTGAAGAACTGGCCCTAATAAAAGACCTCTTATGAGCATCTCTTCGGTTACTTCATCTTGGCTGTAAGAAATGTGCGTAAGTGGTCCAAATTTGAACAATATTAAGCTTCTCCATGACATTACAAATAAAAAGTTGAACATTCAAGCATTAAATATAAAAACACATTTGAATTTTATTGCTTGAGGAATACAGCATATGAAAAAGCACAAGAATGTCCAAAGGAAAAGTTGCAGGGATTCAAACTTATGATACATGCCAGATGCAGTAAAATATTAACCTGAATTCTGCATCAGAAAAGAAAATGTTCTTGCTTAAAAAAAAGTTTCATTTAAAACAGGAAGAGTAAGGGTGTTATAGTACAGATTAGAAAAGCCAACACTGCACCTTAACATAGTTTCATTAGCCTAGTGTTTCTACCTTTGGTACATCAACCTTCATGACAATTAGATCTTTAATAAGATCTTGTCCCAATACTTAACAAGCTGAATCCATCTTTTTTTTTTCAGCTTAACATTCAAACATTTTTCTCAGTAACCAGTGTATAAATAATGATGCAAGTTAATTCACATGAAGCCCCTTAAAATTTAAATTGCAATCAGGACTTTAATTTGATGTCTAATTTAGTCTTCTGCTTACAGATAGGATGGTTTTGCCTTTCAGTTTCAATCATTGCACATTTCTATAGCCATCAAAATCTTATCACTCTAATGTTTGATGTATTAATATGCAAGATGTGAGATTGCATCTTTCTTCTACAAAAGAGTACCAGAAAAATATGCATTTTTCAAGTATATTGTCAAACTGTAAAGCATTCTTTATTCCAACACAAATAGCTATGTAAGTACTACTCTTTTAAAAAATCTCACCCTAAAAGATTTTTCTCGTTCAGGTTTTGTTGGTCAGTCTAGAGGTTCAAGCCACCAAACTAAACTTTGCAACTAAATTGCTGTTATTTAGTCCCCTACTTGAATGTAGGAGCAGTCAGTTTGTCAAGGTAAAGCTTCTCTACTGCTACACTAGCCTGAAAAACTGTTAACGTTGTGCTGACGACACTTAAGTAATCAGAATTAAAGATTCCTTTGACGGTGAGCATGCACATTAATTCCAATGTTTGCTTTCATAGTCCTATTTAAACATTCCTCATCAAACAGAATTAAAAACAAATCTGTTCTTCCAAACCTTACTTTTCCTTCAAACAGCATGTGTATGAACATGCTTAGGCAATGTGTGTAATCCCATCTACGGTTAAAATTAAACAGCTTTTAAACAAGAACCATTTTAATTCTCCAAACTGGGGAACATTTGAAATGAAATACCTGTTTTGTTCAGAACACTGAATCAATATCATAATAAAGTTCTGGGTTTTATTTTTATTTATTTTTTTTACCCCATACAAAAAAAAAATCATGTATCTGTACAACTGCTATTAAACATACATTTTCCTAGTTTGGCAAAAATGCATTATTTCTCAGATTGGTGATATTAAGCACATGTTATTTATTGCCATGTATCTCTTTCCTTATTTAAAAGACAAAGAATTCAATCCAAAGTACACTGAACCCTTTGCTTTTTCTCCCCAAAGCAGATTAAATGCCTGCTCTATTTCAAAAACACAAATTAAAAATGTTTACACAAGATTCTATGGTTAAAAGGGAAGAGAAATGCAAGTGTGAATTTAGAGTTTCTGTATAAATTCTGCTATATTTTATAAACGTTATTGTAACACTGTTGATCAAATAAATGACGCACGGCTGTCTAAAATTTCCATAAACACCATTAAAAATCCAAAGTTGATATGATACTGAACCTTAAGTCCTCAAAAGTTCAAAAAGACAGTTTTGACATGTACAGCACACAACAGCAGACATCCCTAAAATACCAATGGCTGGTCCAAGATGAAGACAAAGTTACAGGCAAGCATTCATTTCACTGGTTTTGTTGTGCAGGACAACTATTTCTTTGTGAGGACTGAAAGCTCAGCCTAGAACATTTCAGATGTCATCTTCATCATCTTCATCTTGAGAAGATCCTGCCTGGTTGGTTGCACTGGCTGAGGCGGCAGCAAGTTGTGCTTGTTGAGCAGCTTGCTGCATTTGTAGCCATTCCTGCTGAGCTAGCTCTGCCTGCTGTTGTCTAGCCTAGGAAGGTAAAACCAGAAGTTCGGAGTGAATTGCAGTACATATATATAAATACATGCCTATGAGCATGTGAGCAGAGATTACATAGCTTTTAGCCAGGCAGCTACAGAAGCTTTTCCTCTAAAACAGTAACTTTGGGATACCAAACTTGCTTGCTTGCTTATCTACCTACCTACCTATCGCAGTTTGGAGGCTGCCCAACTCCTGGTGACTCTGGGCAGCTTACAGTAAAGAAAAAGTAGAACAATATATATAAAAAAGATTCATATGTGGCCTGAAGATAGGCATATAAACAGAAACCTATCCATCAGGGGTTCTACCATCAACCTACTGCAAGGCCTGGGAGAATAACCAGGTCTTCAATAGCTTCCTGAGCATCATCAGGGTAGGAGTCCCCTGGATCTCTGGAGGGATATCATTCCAGAGGGGAGGCATTGCAACCAAGAAAACATGCTTCCTGGGTCTTGCTATATGACATTGCTTAATTGATGGGACCCAAAATGAACCCACTTGGGTGTACATTTGCTATTTTCAGGGTTTTTCCCATCTGCTTCCAGTGATATTCTTTTAAATAATGAAAACAAAAGAGTAGGCAAGATATACTTAGTTAAGAGGTAGTCCTCATTTAGCAACGACAAATGGGACCAGACACTTGGTCGCTAAGTGACATGGTCACTAAGTGGAAAATCACATGACCATGACTGTGCTTACAATTTTACTTCAGCTTCCTCTTTTCCCTACTCCCCCACCCTTTGGGATGCTCACCCTGGCACTGGGATAATTAACAAGAAAGGAATTAATGTTTGTATTTATATTCATTGGAGAGGATGGGATTACAAGAGAGTTAGCAGGCACACAATGGAGAATACACATTGAAAGAAATGCACTAGTGCTGACTTTCTGCCTAGCATGCTCACAGCAGGTCCAAGCCCAGAGCCGCTTAGGGGGCAAACAAAAGCCAAAGGTGTGAAAGTGATTAAACTCTTGTCAGTTACTGGCAGTAGCTGCCAGCTGCTAATTAAGGTCACAGAGCTGAGCTTGTTAACTTGCAGTTAGCACTTTTTAGAGTCATTCTGCAGAGAAAAGCAGCTCAGGAAGAGATCGCTTCTTTAGGGAATCTCTCCACTCTGCAAAGGGAGAAAAAGGAAAAAAAATTGGGTCAGGCACAGGATGAGCACTGACTGACTGTAATGGCAAGCAATGACTGAGAAGCAGACACTGCAAAGATTGTAAATGTGGGCACTGGTCACAAAGTTACTTTTTCATCACTGTTGTAACTTTGAACAGTCGCTGCCTGAGGTAGCTGCTAAGCAAGGTTTACCTGTAGATGACATTAACACACCCTGAGTGTGTCAGTACACTGCACATACCTCCAAGTTGCTGAGCTGTCGGAAACTATGTTGGATTATAAAATAGTCTCTAGAGTAGGGACCCTAGCTTTCACAGAATACTGTGAACAAACCTGGGGAAGAACTAGACTTTTGTTGCACTGTTGGCATGCTGGCCAAAATGTACGAAAACTGATTAGTACTGCCATTAGTGTCAGCAGGGAACGTTCCATGGGCCGTAGGTATAATTAAAGATGGTGGTGTATTCCTTCTCTACTGTACTAAAAGCTCTGTGAAGGCCTTGATAGGCCAAACTCATGATGGACGTAAGTCAGTATCTATAGGCCCCTCTGGCAATGACCATGATATACAGACGATTGTGACTTAGAATATAAAATGACAAACAGCATGAATTAACACATGAAGTAAAAGAAGGAAACAGATATTTTGGGTGTCAAAGAAATTAAGAGAAAGGAGAAGAATGTAATAAATCTAAATATGGTCTGATTTTGTGGAGCAGAGTTGAATATATGTAAGGAAATGAAGGTGTAGATTTAACTATGAATATATAGGCTAAATGTATGTCAGAAAGTACAACTTGGTGTTATTTAGGTTGTCATGGATGTGTATGAAAGCAGGAATCTAGAGGCTGAGAACAGCTGCATGTTATACTCCATTGGAAGGAAATAATGGAAGAACCAGATATGAGTTTGCAGGGAAATTGTGCAACTTTCTAAATGAATGCAATCCAGGGCAACAATTATTCTACTAGATGATATGAATGGAAGGATGGGAATGAGATAAGAAAATACAGATGAAGTGATCTGACCATTTGCCAATCCAAGATGAATGACACTTATGACTGCTTGATGAGTACCTGCTTAGAAAATGGTTGCTTGTTTCAAATACATGGTTTAAGCATAAGCTTACTCACATGGCAAAGGAATTAATGCAAATCTAAGGGCACAATTAATTATGTATGATGAGACTGAGAGAATTAGTGAAGTATACAAAGGTGATCTGAATGCAGGAAAGACCGTTTTTCAATAGCATCAAGAGTGGATCTAAGAAAAAATGGACCTGGAAGAAAATGAAATTAAAGAAATAAGACTTGAAAATAAAATGAGTGCAGAAGAAGATAGTATGAGTTCTGAATGGAGAAATCTTATACAATAGAATAATTGCCCATTAGAATGAATGAAATATGAACATAAGCAAAGAATTTTGTTACAGAGTGCTACAGAATTGTACAAAGAATGGGAAGTATAAAAAAGGATGCATGCTGTTGCATTGAAAGAGGCTGTGGATGAGGGGAAAATGCGTTTAATAGAATAACTTCTGCAAAAGTTGAAAATGACAGAAAGATACTGTGTTATACATTTAGAGAAAAAGATAGTTCCAAAGAATATAGCCAGAAAGAGCAAGGGATGGTAAAGATTAAAAGAGGCAGACTCTATTATTATTGGAGCATGATATAAGCCAAATAAAGAGAGACAGAAAAATTTGGATGGAAATAAAAAGATTGTTTTGGAAGTGGATAAATAGAGCTAAAAAGGCACTTTCTTTGTTCACTAAAGATGGGGAAATGGAGAAATGTTAAGATGTGCAGATGCTAATGTGGTAAGTTATGAGGAATTAGTATTTGTGTGCATGTGGTGTTATGGGCTGTACCCGCACCTGGGGGTGGTTAGCCCCCTGATGATGCTCCCTGGAATTACTTGCCAATTTTCTATCTTCTTGGAATGTATTTACTTTTAGGATTCTTTTTATGTTGCATTTTAATGAATTTTTATCTTATTGTAAACCACCCAGAGTTATTTCATGAGATGGGCAGTGACAAATTTGATAAATGACTGAATGACTGAATAAATATGTCAAGGGACACATATAAGAGCTTTTTTTGGTCTAGCTTGTTATGTGGAAGTGAGAACTATAAATCAACAGAAACATAAAAGCAAGCTGAATTTTACTTCAGTGCAAGTAGGATACAAAAGAAATGCGTGTGGTAAAATAATATGAACCAGAATGAATGGGGGCTGAATGAATGTGGACTAAATACAAAAGTGAATGAGCACTATGAAAGAAGTTTGGTTGGTCATGTGAAGAGAATAAATAAGGACTGAGTTGCAAAACAAATATGTGAAGGAAGAGAGAATGTATCAACAATAAGGGAAAGACCAGGAAAGTCATGTTTAGATGGAGAAATGGAGTTGATGAGATCCTGAAAAGAGAATGAAGGAGAGGTTTCAGAAGAGATCTTTAAACAACTTATAGAAAGATATAAAGAGATATTGTGAGGCTGCTTAAAAGCAAAGCTTTCCCATAGAAACAGAACATTAGGAACAACAGAAATGCTCAGTGTTAATAGAAGCAAGGAAAAAAAAATACTCGTTCCAAACAGTGTTGTAATTCTTAGACTATGGCTCGTTCCCACACTTAATCTATAGTACAGGTAGTCTTTGCTTACTGACCATTTGCTCAGTGAATGTTCAAAGTTATGATGGTGCTGAAAAAATAACTTTACAGCCCATTTACCACCTTTGCAGTGTCCCTCCATCACATGATCACAGCAGAGATTGGAGAGAAAGATTTCAAGAGAGTAAGCTGTTTGCTCTTCTCCACATCAAGAGCAATGTGAACCTGCTGACAGTGGGAAAGGGTCAGGCAAAGAAGAGATTGCCTAGAGAAATTGCTTTTTTTCTCCCTAACTCCCTCACAGAGCAGAGAGATTGGAGAGAAAGAGATTTCAAGAGTTTTGTAAGCTGTTTGTGTAGTGCGCCTGCAGCCCCTTGCCTGGGATTCCCACCTCTTCCTGCTTAACGACCCACACAGTCCTGGGGTTATGACAGCAACCAGGCTGCTGGGATTGCCATTGCTAAGCGTCACATGACATTGCACTTTACAACCACATCACTTAGTGATGACAATCCTAGTCCCAATTGTCATTGTACCCCAAGGACTACGTGTATGGCTTTGTCTGGGGCTTTAGTCCAGCCACTAAAACTTCCTCATTTCCAGTAAAAATTGGTGGTAATGTGAGGGGCTATAAGGATTATATCAGGTTACAATACTGAAATAAAGAATGAAAAATATTTATGATATTAATGTAAGACTTATGAATACAGTTAAACTTCATTAAACTTAATGAAGCAGAATGAAGAGCTGACGAGTAGACTGGTGCTTCGTAATTCCTCTCCAGACAAGAAGAGGACTTGAGATAGTCCACAAGTGCTCCATACAATTCCTCTTCATGAGGAGACCACAAGACAGCAGTCTCCAAAGGGTTTACAGCTCTGGGAGGTGAGATAATAGCCATCTTGCTTAAACCACAGTTGGCACCTTCAAAAGGGCACTGGGTTTGAATACTTCCTTTTCTAATTATTTTTGGAAATTGCTTGTTAACTGCTTTTCAGCTATTAGGAACCTTTGGATCAACATGTTTGAAAACACTGGGTGAATTTCCTTTAATCCTTAGCAAAAGAAGTTTTAAATACAAGTTTAAGGACTTAAACATTTCTTTTTTGTTTGGAATAAACAGCAAAAGGGTGATTAGAATTTTGATTTTGGAAAGTTACAAATGGATTAAGGGTCCAGATGGATTTGAAATAAGATTTTAGAATTAATTATAAGAATCCTTCCCATGAGGAAATGCTTGTTTTGAATTCTCTTTTTAAAAAAAATAAGATAGGATGAGACTTTGAAGGTTGGACACTAGGGGGAACCAGAAGGAACTAAAGATTACAATTAAAGGAAAAGAACTCTTAAGTTTGACTTACTAATACAGAATGAAGCAAAATATTTTAACATTGGACCTACTGAAGGATATTTTTGAACAATGGATCCAGAAGTTAATTTTAAGAGTGACTGTATAGACGGACTATGTTTCAAAGACGTTATGAAAGAGGAATAAGTTTTACCTGACAAGATTGAGATTGATCTGAAAGTGGATTTAAAAATGACAGGCTACAAGAATGATATGGAAAAAGATGTTACACCGGACATACAAAAGAAACGAGTTGATGTCTTAATAATTAAAAGGTATATATAAATAACAAATGAAGAGAGTGGCCTGGATAATTTTCCAATTTGGATTTACAAAAGAGGCTTGTTAAAGCTTTGAAGTATTTTGTGAGAAGGGACAAAGAAAAAATGAAAAGAAATCAAGTTGTAGGACATTATTTGAAGGGATTAAAGATCAAGATTGTTAAAAAGTAAAAGGAAGGAATATAAAGTTGATTTATTTGATCAATAAAATAGATATGTTGTTATCTCTGGTAACCTTAATGGACTTTTGCTGATCAGGACTGAAACAAGGCTTTAAGGATTTGTTTATGGATAAGAGATGGGATATGGAAAGAAAAGATCATTTGTTGTATTTTAAGAGAAGGTATACATTATTAAAATTGTTTATACTTGTGATGAAGTCATTTCTTTATATATTTCTTTTCTTTTTCTTTACTATATTATTTTTTCTTTCTTTTCTATTTTTCTTTCTATTTTTTCCTTTTCTGCACTATTTTTTTCTTTTTTTTTAGTTTTTATTAGTTTTTATCTTTTTAATTGTAACTTTTAATAAAATTACTATAAAAAAAATTAACTCACATTAAACTTCAACATACAGGTAGTCCTCACTTAATGACTACAATTGGGACCAGCAACTCTGTTGGTAAGTGAAACACAATGTGACTGCACCCAACTTACGATGTCAGTTCCGCCACAGTCATTAAGCGTGACATCACATGACTGTGACTTGCAACTTACTGCCGGCTTCACTATTGACTTTGCTTGTCAGAAGCTGGCTGTGAAGGTTGCAAATGGCGATCACGTGACTCCGGGGATGCTGCGATGGCTGTAAGTATGAGGATGGGTCGTAAATCTACTTCTTTAGCGCCATTGTAAGTTCAAACAGGCGCTGAACGAGGCAGTAGTTAACCAAGGACTACCTGCATTTTAAAACAGATCTGTTTACCTTTTAAACTGAATTTTTCACATCTTTTGAAACACCACATTTGGACTATGTTTATTTTAAATATATATAGGCCTTTCTGATATCTTAAGGAAAAAATATGATGGAAGAAGAATATAATGAAAGCTCTAACTATTCAGGGTTTCATGCTTTTCTTATGAACTTCTTAAAAGCATCTAGTTGTTCAGCACATACATACATACTTTTATTTATGAAATATATTAAATTGTGATTTCTATTATTTTTTATTTTCTTCCCCTGGCCCAACTTCCCCTTTTGGCCCCACCTTTTCCCAGGTCTTGGACATTTCCTGAGTGAAATTCTCAGTGTTAAAACCTGCAACTGAATGCATTGGTCCATCTCCAAAAAGCTGCCTATCCACCCTCTATAGATAATAACAGAGAATATGGTTGCATCTTAATAACCAACATGTTTAAGATGGCATAAACTTTTGTGAATTAGTATTCACTTTGGCATGGCTTATCCTTGATTAGCAACTTTATATAGAGAGAGAGATGAAGAGGAAAAAAACTGAGTTATGTAAGCAAGAAATACTTGAGACTGCACTTAAAAACTAAGGCTAAGCTAATAGTGCACAATTATTCCTAGACTGCTTTGAGAATAGGTAGTCCTTGAGTTACGACCATTTCTTCAGTGATCGTTTGAAGTTACAGTGGCACTGAATGAATGGTACTTACACCTGGTCCCTGAAGTTACAGCTGTTGCAGCAGCCCGCGATCAAGTGAACAAAATTCAGGCACTTGGCAGCCTGCCGACACTTACAACTGCAGGGGCTCTTCAACCCCCCCCCACCTATCTCCCCCATCTCTGCCCCTTTGGCCCCCTGCACTCCACAGCCCTTGCCACCCTGCACTCCACCACCCACAGCTGATCTTTGCTATCTTCTAGCTCCTGCTGCTGACCAAGCACGTGCAGCCTGGCCCTTCGTGAGGCAGCTGCTGGGTAGGCGAGGCCTTCTTCCCGAGGTTGCTTGTGGTTTCCTCACGAGACCAGCAGCGGGAGCAAGAAGATGGTGAAGGTCAGCTGGGGTGGCGGAGCTCAGAGTGGAAGAGGCCTCAGAGTCCAGGGCAGCGAGGGCAGCTGGGGCTTTGCACTGTGCTGCTGGGCTGGGTCTTCCAGGGGTGGCTGCAGCTTTGTGCTGCACAGCAAGAACAGGCTGGGGTGTCCTGGAGTGGCTGCAGCTTCAAGCTGCGGCTCAGGAGCTTCTTGCAGCCCCAGAGCCATGGCGCGTCAAGAAGCCCCTGAGCTGCAGCATAGCAACCCTAGAGCCACACAGTTCTGGGGCTACTTGCCACCCCACAAGGCAGGGTGGAAAGTGGCCAAAAGGGCAGAGATGGGGGGGTAAAAGGTGGTTGGGGGGTGTTGAAGCGGAGACAGTCCCTTACCTTGGAAGAACTAAGGCTTGGGGCTGGGAGGAACCAAGTCTGGAATGGCTTGGATTGGGGTGAGTCCTCAGCTAACAACCAGTGGGATTCAGTTAGCAATGGCAACAGAAAGTGTCGGGATTGCCATCACTAAGCAATGCAGTCACGTGACATTGAGCTTTATGACCACATCGCTTAGCAACAGAAATTCTGGTTCCAATTGCCATTGTAACTCTAGGACTACCTGTATGGTATTGTAACAAGGTGGAAAAATATGACAGAACAAGAGATATGTTTCATTTTATTAAATTACAAGCCAGCACATTTCCTTCAATATCTCAAAAATTCAGCTATGCAATAGTCTTACTTTGAGTACTTGTAATGAAAATATGTATTTTTGTTTGGACTGAAAGTCCAAATTCTACTAAATTTCTATTTAAACATACCCATTTTCATCTACTATATACTAAACAGATCTTATCCAGAAGACACCTAAGTAATTTTCAAGATATAACCTAGGATTCCAGAAAAACAAAAACAAAAAAACCCAGGTGTTTTGCAATGGCAAGTTGCAAAATTTGGCCAATCTGGCTGGTATTCATAGAGCTCAAATTACAAAACATATGGAACCTACCAAGCTTGGGGCAGGCTGATCAATCTTCATTGATGTTAACATTTATTTGCAGAAATAAAGACAAAATGAGACCCAGTATTCTGTGCACTGAAGGAGGTGGACTAAGATTGGAGGAGATCCAGGTTCTAGTCCACCCTCAGCCATTGAAGTTCACTGAGTGACTCTGGGCCAATAACTCTCTCTTTTAGCCTAACCTACGTCACAGGATTGTTGCAGGGAAAAACTGGAGAAGGGAGTGCTATGTATACCACCTTGATCTCCTGGAGGAAAAGCAGGATGTTTATGTAATTAATTACTTCAATTAATTAGTAAAAAGTGTTACATGCACAGTATTCATAATTTTTTCCTCACTTACTTTTGCAAATAACTCTTGTTGCTGCCTTAGGAGTTCTTCTTCAGGAATGCCACTGTTTTCCAAACGGGAATTAGCCTTTCTTCTTTTTAATGCTACAGTTTTGCATTCTTGTAAGACTTCTTTTACCTCACTGATATAGGAGCCAAATCCCAAACTTTCTAATGCTAGGAATTAAAAAAAAAATCATGGCTGATTAAAATCAAATCTTTTTAGATAAAAAGACAGCAACTTAGCATAACTAACAGTCTGCTACTGCATATAAAATGATTAGTATATATTGGTCACACAGTATTTATCAGTCATAAAGCAAAACCCATTATGTTGGTAAATTGAAAATTCTTCCTCAAGCTAGTCTTTTTAAGAAACAACAAAAGAACATAGGGGTGAAGCCCCTTCATTGGTAGAAACCTTTCTGGTATAAATGGAGGATTTCACCTGAATAAGAAGGAAGGAGCCAACCTCCACTAAGAAAAAGGCACCCCAACAGAATACAACCCATCATAAATATCTCACCTAAAGTTAATCTGTAATGTAAACAACTGTCTCCATTTCTTATACTACTCTTAAATCTCCGGTAAACTAAATGTCACACAGCTGAAGCATTATTGTTATTTCACATAATTTTTTAAAATATAATTTCCAAGGCTGTAATGTAATAGGAATACAACTACTTGTGTATGCACTTTGTATATTTCTGTATATTTTAGTAAAATATATATTAAATCAAATGCTTATCTGAGAGCATCCAATCATTGTATTTCATTAGATCTACATATGTGTAGATTCAATACTAATGCAATATTAGGTGTTCTGACGCTTATTTGGTAACATTTGATCAACAAGTTAAATCCACATTTGTCAAGATTCAATACTGCACCATCAGGTATTCTGGGGTAATTAATATGTTCTTTAACAAAGTAAAACATCTCTTTGATGTGAACTAGCATAACTGAGCTTAGTGAGAAATCTTGATGTGCTATACTTCCACAAATGGAAATATTTTAATTAAAGGATTACTTAATTCTGTGAAATCTCCCAACCCATTTTTGTGATTTTTAAAAATAATACAGAATCTTAGAATTGTTCTAAATATCAGCAAGATTTCTCTTCTCACACACAATAATCTTTTCAGATCTAGTAATAAATGAATAATGTTTGGCTTACTCAAGAGATTTGCTCTGATGCTGCAGCACTGCTGACAAAAACCAGATACAGAGATGATCAAAGAGCGAAACTACTCTGTAAGTCCTGAATAAATATTTTCTTAAATGATGCAGAAACATTTAAAGTTCATGACTTGCTAATGGTTGAATCACTTGTTCCTTTAGTACCATGAAATTTACATTAAATACTTGAAACACAATATAACACTGTGTAGAATTTAATGGAAAAGGAAAAAAAAAACACAATTACTTCCCTTAGTTTTGCATGACTTCAGTTTTCCAGAGATTTAAGAAATGATAAATATACACTAATTGGCTGATTAGGCTAGAGACTACCTTTTGGCAAAACTACTAAAAAAAACTCAACATCCAGCAGCAGGCAGCTGAATGGAAAAATATCACTAACTTCCATACTTGCAATGTCATGCCTAGCTATCATTTTAAACTAAATGCAGTAGATAACTAAAAATAAAAACTGAAAGTTCAGTGACTCACAAAAAAATTGCAAATGTGTGAAGTTACTCAGTCAACTGGATTACTGGTAGCCAGAAGGCTAACTTATAGCAGCACTGATTAATCCAGCAAAACAACTACTTAAGATACTTATTTGCATCATTTATTTGCTACCCCTCTATAGGTAACCATTTCCTGGCATACTATTTTCCTTGTACCTCACAGCCAAAAGAATGGAACTCCCCACTATACCATAAAAGCCTGGGTTTGGGCTTAGTCTAATACAACAGGGAGTAGTCTTGGGTCCTTGAATCACAAATGCTCATAAAACCAAATATTCTTTAGCTAAATATAGGAGGGGGGAACAGAAAAGAGACACAGCCAGCTTAACATTGGCCTTGGCCTATACAAAGTTAGATCTGAGATAGAGAAAAGCCTGTGTATAGAGATACCATAACACACTATTAACTGGACAAAGGGGTTATTACTTACTGCAAAAGAACAAGTAGAAAATGTTCAGATGAATCAGAATAAAATTCTGCTCTCTTGCTAGTCAGGCCAGCAAAATCTGTTAAGTTTTGGGCATGCACATATTGAATGTGACGTTAGTTTCAACCTTGGGTAATTATTTGCAAATCCGTGAACTCTGATAGAAATTGAATATTCACAATTTGTTTCATGCCTGAGCATAACCAAGATACACCCATCATTCTGTGACACCAAAGAAAGGATCCTGAAATGTGCATGTCTTATCAAATTCTCCATTTTGGGGAATATGCACCAGTCACAGAAAGTTATATACTGGGGAGGTCCTAGCCTGACTTCTCTCAAAGCGGAAGAAACTTTCTAAGTTATGCTAACAGTCAAAATTTCTGTCTTGCATTTCTTTGTGCTTCTTGACAACTGTAAGCAAAGTGAATTATGCAAGGGAGAAGATATTTCACACACAACTTTCAACATGCATCCCATAGAATTATGGAATTGGAAGAAACCACAAGAATCATCTAATCCAACCCTTTGCAATGTGCAGGAAAATCAACTAAACCATCCTTGAGGGTAGCTGTCATCTACCCATGTTAGGGTTTTGATGCCATATTAGAATAACTTGATGTAGAACAAGTATATACAGTAAGTCAAGAATCAACTGTGGGAGGGGCCCTGTCTTCTTGCATGCCTTCCACACTATTAAGCTGATCTCTCTGAGGAAGAAAATGCTGGTCTGTTGATGTAGCACAGAGGAACTACTCTCATTTTTATAGCTTTTTCATTTTCTATTTTTAAAGCAGCAAACATGTCTTGATTCTGAAAGCAGTATTATCAAACACCAGCTGAATGAAACCAGGACTTGGTTACTTTCACTGTTGCTCTTCTGTTCACTAAATACATTGTAGAAGCCACCATAATAATTCTCTTTTTTTTCCAGAAAAGTTAATAACACAATTAAAAATTAATAGTGTATCAATAGCTGTGATTGATCTTATGAGGAGCAAGCAAGAACCATGATTAACATTCCTTGACTAAGATCCTTCAACTTCATAAAAAGGCAAACAAATAAGAGAACAAAATTGTTTTTAGAAAGTTACAAGAAGCAAACAATGATAACTAGCCTTCTTCTCAAATAGAAAACATTCCTGTTTTTCAACATAAAGATTTGCTCAGCATTATGTAGCCAATTTTTTTTCTTTCATATCATTCCCAAAGCTATAAAAGAAATATTACAGCCTTGCATAAAAATCAATAGTGCCTCCCTTTTCAATTTATAAAATTTACTTCTGCTACAGAATCTTACATAGGCATTTTAGTTTTTAAATATGCTTTTTTAGAACTAAGCTGACATCAGCAAAGTGCTTCTTTCAAGCAAATGTGTTAAGATACGTCAATTAAGATGTAAGCAAATTTCCAGATAAACAGCTTCTGCCTGTCTGACTTCTACTGTTACCAAGTTGCCTGAAGGGATGGAATGTGCAACGAGCTAGCTTTAACAGGCAGTAGAGGCAAACACTGGAGTGCAGAGAAATATCTCAGGCAAGTATACAGTGTATTTTGAACTCAAGTGCCAGGTTAACTGGAAAAGGGGTGGGGGGAGGAAGGGAGTACTTTCAGTGTATTAAAAACTGTAGCTTAACAGAGTCTAAGACCATAATAAAGGAGAACTAAAATATCCTTAGAGATCGAATGGGAAGAACCGAAGGAGTTTCAGGGTGTGTGATCAAGCAGGCCAGGCGAAGGTTCTTGCCTTGGATAACGTGCTCGGGAGAGATGGTTTTCTTCTCAGACTTGTTGCAGATCTCGTTAGCCTCGGAGGAAATGAGGTGGATGAACTCGGTGCAGCAGTTCACAACCAGCTCCCGGGCATCATTAGCCACCCGCACGTTCGGCAGCGTCTCCTTGATCATCTTATTGATCGCCGCCCGCGGGATGGTCAAATCGTCATCATTGCCGGAAGAAGAAGCCATTCTGGATCGATCGGGTGCACTCGGTAAATAAACACCGACTTAAGAAGACTCGGAAGGCGAGCGAAATGAAGCCAGAAAAGGAAACGTAAAGCCACAGGAGACCGGGCGGGCGCAATGGCCGCAACGATGCAGGAGGGTCGCCCTCCGCGCCGCGCTATGCGGCCAGAAAGGATTCCTTGAGCCTAGGCGGAAGGCGCCGCCACACTCCTTCTCAAGTGCCGGAGTCACAACAACGACAGCCACCAGCGCTGCCTCCGCCACATCCCTCCGGGCTCTTCTGCTGCAGCCACCGCCGCTGCCGGAACCCAAAAAAACACCTTCCTGGCCCTGCCGCCTCGGGGAAGGGACAGCACGAACCCCTCTATTACGCAGAGCCGGCAGCCGCTTCCTTTTCCTTCTTCACGAGACGCGCAACGGAGTGCCGGGAACAAGGAAAGAACTTGCGACGGTCGACCAACCCAGGCGGCGCGCACGCCACTTCCACAGGAAGCGCTTCCTCGCGGCCCACCCTAGTTCCGCTTCCGGTTTAAAACAGAAAAGAGGGTGTTCCCCGTTTCTGACAGGTAGACAGTACCTCAGCCCAAGTCTTTTCTTAGGCGTGGCGTGTCTTCCTCGGGAACGCTCATTTTCTATTCCACCCTCTTCATTGTCTTGTTGTAACGCTTAGCCGGTGAATTTCCCAGATGGGATAAAGGACGTGCGCTCTACCGGGTAGGAACATTACGCATGCGCAGTGACGTTATATTGCTCGCGTCCAAGCGTCTTTCTCGACAATAGTAATTTTTGAGTTCTTGATGCTCTCTGAGCTTAGTTGTTCGCTTGCAGATGTTTCATTACCCAAATAGATAACATCATCAGTGCGAGTGAGTGTGGGGTTTGCTGCTTGTTTATATGCAGTAGCTTGCCCTGCCAGTTTTGATAGGGGTGTGGTTTCCTCCTTGGTGGTTCCTTGATTAGAATATTATTTTCTGCCCGATTGCCTTAACACCATTCAAACTTACACACCAGCAAAAAATGTACAGTACATCCTCTCCAGCAGCCCACATTCAGAGAAGCAGGGATCAGCACCAGATAATCATATCCCTGTCTACTCAGAGGTAACATTTTTTTGAAGTCTCAGGTAAATTTTAGCAGAAGTGCAGCTTAAATTCAACTCCATGAACTATGCTGTTGTAGGGTAGTCTACGTTTCTGACAGTTTCTTGACAGAATCTGAGAATAAAATTAGGGTGGCATAACATCCTAGTATTTCAGGAAAATGGTTTTGTTACAACTCTTGATTAATAATAATGCAATTGAATGTTATTTTCTTTACTGACTTGGTGCAGTTTCTTATATAAATAATCTAGAGTTAAGTCATTAAGAAAATAGGATTTTCAGAACTATAATATAGCTAACTTTCTCATGGATAGGCAAGAATTCTAGCAAATGTACTAGAGTTTCTGGTATTCTTTCAATGCACCAAGTCCAGTTTTGAAGTTTTCCCTCATGTTTCAAGTGCAACTTGTTCATCAAAGAAGAAAAAAGGCTTTTTGGAAAGAGAACTGGAAACAGCTTTCTTAGCTGCAGCTGTAAGATATACCGCTGCATCATGTACAACTTTTTTCTAAGAGATGCAGAAAGCCTTGATTTCATCATAATCACAATTAATACTATGTTTATTTCATGCCTTTTCTTCAGGTCAAAGTACATTCCCTCATTTAATCCCCAAAACAATATGTGAGATAGGCTGGACTGGGAAAGAGTGGCTGGCTCAAAGTTAATGTACTAAGCTACTGTGTCTGGGGATAGATTTGAACCCAGATCTCCATGGTTCTAGTCCAACACCGTGACCACTACACCACACTGGCTCTTAGGTTCCTTATGGCTGCAGTTGTTGCACATATAGCAGACAAAGCAGGACATCATATCTCACATGGTAATTACATATTATTCCAGGAGTCCCTAAATTTTGATATGGGGAGCATGTTTAGAATTTTGAAAGCACATCAAAAGTGTTCTCACAAAATGGCCATTCTATTCATGAAAAATCGTGGAGTGTTGTCAGATACAAACACCTCATCTTTGCAATCTTCTGAACAGGCATTCATGCCATTTTTATTTTCTTTGAATTATGGGAGCCACATACATTATTATTCTCCAGGCTCTCTCCATTGCATCAAATTCTTGCATCATCAAGAGATAGAATCTAAGACAGATACATGCAGGAAAGGCCAAGTTGTTTCATAATGACTGGATGAACTGGGACAGACTTAGTGGCCCACTAAAACAGCTAAGCATGCTTGTTTATTTTCCCCCATAGATATGAATGGTTACTCTTCAGTCCTGGGGGGGGGCGCATCATTCTTTTGACAGTGGTCATGCAATAGTGTATGAGTTAATGGTGTGCAAGTTTAATGTGCAAATGCACATGACTATAAACCCCCATTCAGAATACATGCATTCTATATACAGTATACAGTCCCATTTATCATTAAAAGTAGCATTTTGTTATAATGTAGGGGAAAAGCAATATGATCTGTTTTGGTTATTAATAATGTGTTTAGCTAAAATTTTAAAGTATAATGAAAAGTTTTGTTAAAAAAAGACTGGATTTCTCTTTAACAGTAAACATAAGAAAAGAACTTTATTACTATACTGGTTTCTTTAACAAATAATAAAAATACTGAAAAAGTAAGACAAAATTATGAATCACTATAAATAACTGTATTCATGGTTTCTCTAAAATGTCCTCATGAACACAAAGCTATGTCAATAAATCCACCTGTGGTCAACTGCATGCCAGCACACTATTTCTTCAGAAACTTTCTTCCTAATATAAACATATTTTCTAGTTAAAGTCTTTGTTATAATGAAGTTCACTCAGACCTCAAGTTCTTGTTAAAGAAAGCACTGTGTGATATACAATCTTCTTGGATGGAAATTTTACTTCAGGAACACTTCTAGTTTCTGAGATTTTAGAAGATGTTGCTCATACATATTTAAAAGTATTATCTCTAAAATCAAAAGAGCTCAGAAGCTCACAATTTACTAATTAGTTTAAATGAAATCCAATATTTTCACATATGTGATCTTATGGAATTACTGTCTTCCTCTAGCCATGAATTACATCATAAACAATAAGTCTATCTGTATAGGAATCTACAGGACCATATATAAGGGATTTCAAACTCAAATTGCCATGAGAGCCACATGAGGACCAGCCTGAGGGCTACAATACCAAATCCCTCACTGATAGAAACATCTCCAGTGAGTCAAATATGAAGAGCATCATAGTATATCACCAAATATAACTTTATAAATAAAAAAGTCCACTGCAAAATAGAACCACAGAGGTCCCATCCTTCACCTACCATCTCCATGGTCTCTAACCTCCAGAAAGTTGCACTCATCAAATATATTCAATTTTGGCAAGTGCATAATCTACTCACTCCCTCTGCTAATGCCCCATGCAACCAGGTGGAAGGCCAATAGGCTGCAGTCATGGCTGTGATGGTGCCACAGTACAAGGCTAGGAGTGTAGTTGCCTTCCAGATCGCCCTAAAACAATCCATTCCCTCCCAAGAACCAAACCACCCAACCCCAAAGCCACGGCAAGAAGGACCAGACCCCAGCCCACTCTGTACAAGTGCAGAGTCACACTGTCTTCTCAGCTCAAGGAGGGACCCAGAATGCCTGACTGACATCCATAAGACCACTTCTCTGTATATGCAATATGCCTTCCACAACTTTGGTCCACTCTTATTTAACCACCATTGCAGGTTGCAGAAAATGACTTGAAGGGCCACATGAAGCTCACAAACCATGAGTTTGAGACCACTGCCATATAGTGATATTATTCTGAACAAAAGCATCAAGTTGCTTAAAAATACAGGCCAGACTCCAGAGTACCAGATGAAGTTTTCCAGTTTCCTGAGGCTGCAACAAGATGCACTTGGCTAGGGGTTTTCAAACTTTTTAGTCTGCGGAATCTGTTAGTTAAACACACACACACACACACAGTGTGTGTGTGTGTGTGTGTGTAGTAATCCCCTGATCAAAAAGCCAAGCACTAATTGAGAGAAAATTGGCTAGGTTTAATGAACTTTTCCCCTCTTAATCTCTCACTGAACCCCGTTAAGTTTTCAAAGAACCCTAAGGTTCCAGGAAAACAGTTTGAAAAACCCTGTACCAGGCTACTGCTGGAAAGGGAAAAATCTGCAGTCCTCCTATCACATGATGCACGGAGCATATGAAATTCCTTGCAGACCAGCCATAAAAATCAAAGAAGTTAAACATTTTCATTGGTTAACTATCATCCCTGTCATGTATGTATTTTGTCAGGTATATAACCCCAAGCCAATTCATTTCCTGAACAAATCAGAAACACATCCAAGTAAACAGATTAACATGTAATTAATTTTAAATAGTTGCAATAAGGCATTATTTTCAATCACAATCAGCTTAAACTAGCCCTACAACTAGTAAAATGATTTGAAGAATGCTTTGACAGAACTGAGACCAATATTTGAGCTGCTAAAATATACATCTTTTCATATTTAAACTGTAATCCTTTGCACATTTCCTTGGAAAAAGCTCCCCAAAACATTAGAGAATTTAATTCTGAGAAAATATGCATATAGTGATCTTCTTACATCTTTAATTTGGATGTGACTGAACACAGTAAATAAAACATTAAGGACATCAGTATGCTAAATATTCTAGAAATATGACAGCTCCATTTTAGATTTTTTTTTAACTCAGTATTTTATTTTTGTATACTGCACTGGACTTTTTGGTGAAGTAAATTGATGATCTAAGATGACAGCAATAATATTTCAGTAATTTCTGTATCTTAGTAGTTACTCTGTGTTTACACCAAAGAAAGATAACAATGCGTGAAAAGTTATTTCAATGACTTGGGATATATTATACTCCATTTACCTAATAAATATTATATCATATAGAAATACATACTTGATTTTTCTTTGCAGCAGATAAAAATTATAGTGAAGAATTTTCAGAATTCTTTATCTCTTTGTTGATATATTTTAGCATGCCACTGAGTGTTTGAAAGTCATTACTGTCACAAGTCACCTCTTCATCTACATTGTGTGTCAGAGGATCAAAGGAAGACTCACTCAAACTCTTTGGTGAAGCATGAGATATATATTTTGACATTCCAGAACTTACTGAAGAGTCTAGTGTAACTGTCACAAGTTTTTGACTGAGTAAGTTTTCATTGTCCTTAATATTTAGATCATTGGTGCTTGTAGAACGACATAGTTTTCTGTGAGTAGAATGCTTGGCAAAGTCAAGTCCTTGATCATCAAACCAATAATGTCCTGTTAATTGCTTGATGCCTGCTGTTTTTTCATGAACTGCAATTCTTGTTTGTAATCTTGTAAGCTCAGATTCCTATAATGCAAAACAAATTTAAAGCTTTAACAGAAATTAGGTGATCAGGGATCACCAGTGTTTTTCTTAATGAGAGCTACTTATGATTAATAAAAAACATCCAGAGTAGCATACGTGGCTTGATTATTCTTATTAAGCAAAGCATCTCCAATGTTATTTTTACAGGTTACCAAGCAATGATCTATTTCTGAAACAATATTATTTGAATAACAGAAGGAGCTAGTGTGAAAGAAAGCTGATCCCTATCTTTATTTAAGTGTTGATCTTGACACTGCATAATGTCTACCAATGCTATTTAATATTTTTTTTTACCTTTTTATTTCTTTTTGAGGGAGTAGTCCCTGCTGCCTTTATTTCAACAGATTATTTTTCTAGCAACACACAAGAGTTGTGTTACTTTACACATTTTCCAAATAGGATTTTAAAACTATTTTGATCTATCTTACCCTTGCACCCTCAACATATTGAAAGGTACCTGTCTTAACTAGAGAGTTTGGCATTCAAAGTCTGCTCCCTGACCTTGTTTGCCTTCAGTAATCTATGCAGTCTCTAAGTATTGTTGAGTCAATCAGACAGAAAAATAGTGATAGGACCTGGCAATGATGATGATGAAGTAGAAGTATTTACAGTACTTGTGACAGCCTGAGATTAAAAGCCAACAAATAAATTAGGAACTGCTAACAGGGTTAGCCCTTACTATATAGGAAGCATTTAGAGCAGCCTTTCTCAAGCTTTTTACCCTGTAAGAACCTCTGAAATAATTTTCAAGTCTCAGAAAACCCTTGAATAAAAATAGCAGAAAATACAAAAACTATCTAATATAATTCAGGCCAGCAGCTGAATTGTGACAGGTAAAAATTCCTACAACTGCAAGTGCTAGCATTATGCAGCACACAAAGTTCATAAAACAATGTTTATTTTTTTCAATCACATTATCTTGAAGAATCCCTAGTGACCTCTTGCATAACTCTAGGATTCCAGTTGAGAAAGGCTTCTTTAGAGAATACACTCAGAAAAAGAACAAACATAACCAATATATGATCTTAAAAGCTTTAGATTGGGATGCTGTAGGTCCTGATGATAGATCCTAAAAAGTATTCTTTAGTTGTTATGCAGCTTTTCTTCTTTGCCTCTTGTTATAATTAAGATTAACCCTTCACATGGAATAAAATCATTCTTCCCTAATATACTTAAGGTATTGGCCATTACTGGCTACCTGCTAACAGTTTGCAGATTATCTTTTACAGATCAATGTATTATATTTTGTTCTGTTGAAGGCTACTATTGTGTGAAGCAGGAGGAAGAGAAAGTAGTTATTATTAAATAATGGGAAAAGATGTCACTGAACTCAAGATTTTAATTTGTGAGTTAAGCAATAAAGAACACAATGGAACAACTTGGAAAAGGGGGTTTAGAATTTCCAATAAGAATGTATGTATTCCACCAGAAAAGTGTGAAGAGCTGGAGAAAAAGGTAGGATTGAAACTTGAGATTGATATAGACCTACTTAGGGAACATCTATTTGAATAAGTTTAAATATCTAGGGCTATATGAATTGCATCTTAAGGAATTAGCAGATGGTTTGGCTGAAACCAATGTATTCAAGAATCCTGGAGAATTAGTGAAAAGTAAGAGGACAAGAAAAAAGCAAATGTTGATCCCATGTTCAAAAAAAGGGAACAGAATGAATTAAGATCATTAATAACTGAGAAGATTCTAAAGTAGGTCAGAAAGAGATCACTCTATCACCTTGAAAATAATGTGATAATTAATAGAAATCAGCATGGATTTTCAAGAACAAGTCTTGCAAAGTAATTTTATCTCATTCTTTTAAACAACTTTTTAAATAGATTGTGGAAATGCTATAAATTTAATATATCTTGATTTTAGCAAAGTGTATTTCAGTGTATCCTGTAACACTATTACTAGCAAGCTAGTTAAATGTTGTTTGAATGGCATGATAATTAGGTGGATACATAGCTAGCTCAAAAACCATACTCAAAGAGTGCTCATCAAAAGTCCCTCATCACACTGGAGAAGTTATCAAGTGGGATACTGAAAAGTTAAGTTTTGAGCCCTCTGCTCTTCAGTACTTTTACTAATAACTTGGATGGTATCTGCAGTTTCATCAAATCTGCAATTAACAAAGAACTGCGTTAGAGAGCTAATATCCTAGAAGAAAGAAAATTCAAAACAATTGCAAGTTATTATATAAGAAAGAAAAATCAAATACACTTATATAGGATCGAGGCATCTGGTTTGGTCACAGTATTCATAAGAAAAGATCTTTGAATAGTAGTTAATTGCAAACTAAACCTGAGTCAGCAGAATGAAATTGCTGCAAAAAAGGGTAAATTAGGTTTTAGGCTGCATCAACAAAACTATTGTTTTCAAATCACAGGAAGTAAGAGTTTGACTTTATTCTGCCTTACTCAGACTCCACTTCAAGTGCTGTGTACAATTCTCAGCACCATACTGTACTCTAAAAAGTGTTCTTTAAACAGGGAGAGCAATTTGATACTGGAACCAATTACTCAGTAGATCTTTACTGGATGTCTTCAAGAAGAGCCTAAGCAGCTATCTATTGAGGATGCATTAATTTGGATTCCTACACTGAGTAAGGGGTTGGACATGCTGGCCAACTCTCTGAGACTGAAAGAACTGGCTTGTGATGAACCATATCAACCCAGTCTAATTATTTCTGACTCTGTAATTTTACATTATGAAGAGACATTGGCTCTCAGAACACAGAAGAGAGGAATTGGGCTCAGCAAATATTTAATGACAATTCTCCCTTAATTTGAGAGAAGGTAATTCCTTTGTGGTTCAAAATCCATATGTATGTATGTATGTATGTATGTATGTATGTATGTATGTATGTATGTATGTATGTGATGTTTATGTAAAAATAGCAAGCTGAAGGAGGCAAGCCACATATTGCACTTGCAACTTGTCCTTTGCCATTAAATTCCCTAACACCATAAAGGCAGCCTCCCTCCCTCCCTCCCTCTGTCATATTTCTATAGCCGCCCATCTCACACAAAGTAACTCTATCATTTCTATTATGTTCTTAGCTTAGTTTGGCACCCCAACATATCCATCCAAAGCACACTTTGTAAGGATTAACAGTATCAACCCTCTTCTTCAACGATAACTTACAATTTTGCAAACTTATTATTTATTTATTTATTATTCCTTCGACAATACATTTATTGCCTTCGACAATACATTATTTTTTTTTTATTCCACCCCCTATCTTTATCCAAGGTTTTCACAGTAGCTATGAATGAGTACCATCCAGAATACAGATTTCAATGTTATAGACATGTACTACACAGTACCTGTAAAATGAATTGAGATGACAACCCTATATCCCATGCAAATATTTTGTTCTTAACTCACTTTAAGAAGCAACTTTTCATTTGCTGCTTGAATCATATCATCTCTGGACTGAAGCTGTTGTTGCAGATTATAAACAGTGTCCTGAGCATCATCCAGTTCTAGCTTGATCTGCTGTAGTTGCCCATTAACATGATGAGATTTAGAGAATGACTGCTTCCATTTTGTCTGTTCTTCTTCATGAGAAAGTTTCTGAAGATACAAATGTATTTCAAATACAATTTCTCAACTTAATATTTCAAAAATAACACAAACCTTAGTTTATCAGTTCAACTAGCAGTTCAGTATGGAATTTTTATTTTATGAAGAGGTTTAGCTCTACCATGCCTGGCATTCAGCAGAGGATAATCTTACATAAATAGAAAGGACATTGTCCTTCTCCTATTAAGGAATAGATTCAGGATATGAATCTGTTATCTATTTTTGAAAAGTCTTTATATTCTAAAAATGAGAAGATGGAGCAATATGGTTCTACATTTCAAGCTTAAGGAAATAATTAATTCACTACTGATACTAAATAGATATATGAATTTTTTGTACATGTTTTTCCTATCTTAGGTTTAATTTCTTTAATCACTATACTATAATTTTAATCATATCACCACTACTGTATTTTGTATTATTGGTGGTGTAGTTGTTTGTATTTCACTACTTCAGTTTTTTAAAATCATAAATAAATAAAAAAACTAACAGTTCAAAAACAGCACTAATAACTTTAACTACTGTTAAATTCACAGTTGCTAAGATCTTCTTGATAATGGACATCCCCATTGTATTGGCTTTATTATTCCAACAAACAAATTTAATTTAAAAAATAGATGTCCTGTCCACTCCCATTTTATAGTTTTAAGTAGCTAGCAAACATCCATATACAGTTGCAAGAAAAAGTATGTGAACCTTTTGGAATTTCATGGTGTTCTGCATTAATTTGTCATAAAATGGGATCTGACCATCATCTAAGTCAAGAGTATTGACAAATATAATGTCCCTAAAATAATAACACAAAAACAATTCTGATCCTTCATGTCTTTATTGAACACATTCAACATTCAAAATGCTAGTGGAAAAAGTAAGTGAACCCTTGGAATCAATAACTGGTTGACACCCCCCCCCCCCCAAGCAGCAATAACCTCAACCAGGCGCTTCCTGTAGTTGTGGCTCAGACCTGCACATCGTTCAGGAGGGATTTTAGCCCATTCTTCCTGGCAGAACTGCTTTAGCTCTGTCATATTCTTTGGATGTCTCATGTGTATGGCTCTCTTCAAGTCATTCCATAGCATCTCTATTGGGGTGAGGTCTGGGCTCTGACTTGGCCACTCCAAAAGGCGGATTTTGTTTTTCTGAAGCCATTCTGTTGTGGACTTGCTCCGGTGTTTTAGGTCATTGTCTTGTTGCATCACCCAACTTCTATAGAGTTTCAGCTGACGTACAGACATTCTCACATTATCCTGAAGAATTTTTTGATACACTTGGAAATTCATCTTCCCCTCAATGACCGCAAGCTGGCCAGGCCCTGATGCAGCAAAGCAGGCCCAAATCATGATGCTTCCTCCACCATACTTTATGGTTGGAATGATGTTTTCATGATGATATGCAGTGCCCTTTTTACGCCAGATGTAGTGCTATGTGTTCTTTCCAAATAGTTCAATCTTTGTTTCATCAGTCCACAAAACGTTTTGCCAATACTGCTGTGGAGCGTCAATGTGCTCTTTCGCAAACTTCAGGCATGCAGCAATGTTCTTTGAAGTAAGCAGTGGCTTCCTTCGTGGTGTCCTGCCATAGACACCCTGCTTGTTCAATGTTTTACATACTGTAGACTCATGAACACAGATGTTAGCCAGTTCCAATGATGCCTTCAAATCTTTGGCTGTCACTTCGGGTTGTTTCTTTACCTCATTGATGAGTCTTCGTTGTGCTCTTGGGGTCATTTTGACTGGGCGCCCACTTCTTGGTAGAGTAGCCACAATCCCAAAGTGTCTCCATTTGTAGATTGTTTGCCTAACTGTAGACTGGTGAATTTCTAAGATCTTTGAAATCACTTTGTAACCCTTTCCAGCTTTATGTAAATCAACAATTCTTGATTATAGATCCTCTGAAAGCTCTTTTTGGCGAGGCATTGCTCACATAAGCATATTCTTCTTGTGTGGAGCAAACTCAAAAAGTTTGAGTGTTTTTTATCAGTCAACGTAGCTCTAGTCCACACCTCCAAACTCATTTTCTTAACACGACTCCAGGTATGCTAACACCTGACTCCAATTAGCTTTTTTGAGGTCAACTCAAGGGTTCACATACTTTTTCCACTAGCATTATGAGGTTTTTATAGCTGTTCTCAATAAAGACATGAAGGATCAGAATTCTTTTTGTGTTATTATTTTAGGCACATTATATTTGTCAATACTCTTGACTTAGATGACGGTCAGATCACATTTTATGACAAATTAATGCAGAACACCATGAAATTCCAAAAGGTTCACATACTTTTTCTTGCAACTGTAAGATGAAATATAAACTATTAAACCATTCTGAGAAATTGTAATAACTTGGGTTTTTATCCCCTCCTAAACCTTAACAAAGAGAGTGTGATCCTCAACCATAGCAGCAAGTTATTCCATGGTCTAAGGTATGCCATGGGATAGTACTATTGTTATTATGCATATCCATGGTGCTTAAATAGTTTACCAATGCTAAATTCATAACTTACATGAAAAGAGACTGAATGCTTTAAAATTATTTCATACACACTTGGTACAACAGAAATTATTTGAGAAAGTAAAAGGAAAAGTTAGGGACAGTTCTTAGAGCCATACAAAGAGAGATTCTCATTCTCTCATACATAATCCAAAAGAAATGGGAAAGAGCAATTTTGTTCTCACCTCTGATAAAAAAGACTGTTTTAGCAAATGTATTTCTGCAGTGAGCCTCTTAATCTCAGCTTGCGTCCTTGCTTCTAACTGGGTTTCTCGCACCTGAGCTGCCCCCAATTGTTCTGCCAAATTATTTGCATGGGTTTCCTGAAATAAAATTATGCCACCAAAAAAAAAAAAAAATCAACAGATCTTGCCACATTATCTTATTAAAAGTGTTTAAAAAATAAATATATTAAAATTATCACTATTATTAAAAACAAGAGTGTTTGAAGCAATACCAAAGTATCTCAAGTTTGTTTATAACAGAAAATCACTACTAATTTTCTAAAATCAAGAAAATATTTCTAAGGCTATTTTTGAGACTTTTTGTACAAATGACATGGACCTTCTTTTTTAAACTATATTTTTTGTTTGGCCAACAGCCACAGAGGGAAAGGTAGTGATATCACAAAAGTGGTGGACCTGGAATTTCTATAGGTTTTGAAAGGGGTGAGGTCTTTTGGGATCTTATATATTTCAGAGGGAAATACTGTTGTTTCTTGTTATTTTGTCACCAAAATTTGGTGATGCAATTTCTAGGGGTAGCAAAAAAGGAGTTAGAGAAACAACATGATAGAGCAACTAGCTACATTATCAACAACTATATAGAAAGTTGGCATACAAATCCAGGAACACAGACTGCTTGTCTGCTAAAAAGTGGCGCAGAGTGCCCAACTTGGGTATTGGAAAGACCTATGGAGAATAACAATAATGGCCTGTCATCTTCCTGGGCAGATCCTGTTTCAATTAACTATAATGACTTAGATTTCTCTAAATATCCAGGCCTCATAAATAGATATTTTACGAGAAATAGCATAGGATATCTGAACAAAATGCTCACAACTGTGTTTTTCTTTTTTTTAGACATCAAAATATTTCTTAGACCCACTGCTGTTGATCATCTTAAGACGATCATGATTTATAAAAGTGGAAAGAGATTCACAAGGAGGAACACACTGGAGTGAAGTTTTCATGAAAATGAGGACACATTCAAGTCTCAGCCCCTTAGGGAAGGGAAGGGAAGGGAAGGGAAGGGAAATATGTAAAAAAGAACCTATCCCAAAGCCTACTGTACTATGTAATAATTACAAAAGGGCAGAAATTGCAGAGCCAGGCAAAAAAATTCATCAGGGTCAGGCAAGATGCATGCTTTGAAAGTAATTCAGAAGAAATTCTTTGGAACTCACATGAGCACACCACTTCTCTGCTATTCATTAAAACCACCAGGTTTTTTTTCAGGTTTTCTCCACAAGCTTGAGAAAAGGTGTAGCTACTTTAAGGGTCACATTAAAAGTTGATTCTTTAAACCAGCAGGATCTTTTATTTTTCTTGTATTCACCTGAGATCTGAAATACTTCTTTTATATCATTTTCAAACTGATCTAGCATTATTGGTTAGATTTAATCTTTAGTCTTTCTCCGTTTGAAACCCTGCTCTGAAATACTACCAACAGATTGCAAAACACATATTAAACTGATCCTAGAAAGAGTCTTGCATTGGGCCAGTTGATTTCTCATAAAAGTAATCTTGTAAAATTGGTTACTTTTTCATGTGAGATATGGTTCACTTCTTCCAGTTCAAGAGAGATCCTATCCACATCTCTCTGAGCTTGAGCCTGTTGGCGGCGACTCTCTAATAGATCCACATGAATTTGTTTCACTGCTTCACGTTCCAGTCTCAACTGTTGCCCCAAATCAAGTATTTCTTTGTACTGTTCTGCAATACACCTTTCTTGATCTTTCAACTTCTAAAAAGAGAAGTGTTTTTAACAAAACTAAGAATCTTTGTCTTCCTGTTCATTTTTAATACTTCTATTTGTTACCATAAAATCAGATCTATTGTCTGAAAAACAGAGTTCTAGAGTGTGTTAAAATTATCAACCATACGGAGCAGTATTTTTTGTTGCCAGATGTGTATACAAGCTTGTCTAAAGAAAAAGAAAAAAATCAGCAATATCAGAAAATTAAACACAAAAATACTGGCATGTTCTCATGGAAAAGCAAACAAATTGCATTTCACTATGAAAAGAAACATACAATCTTATGTCTATTTAACTCAAAGTAAACTTCAATGAGTTCAGTGGAACATACTTCAGAAATAGACAATAGTCCCTTCTGTGAAAAGGCAATGTTATTCCCTTATCATATATTATTGATTAAATAAATGACTGGCCTGATAACAAACATGGAGTACTGACAAAAAGGCAGAGAATAGATAAGAGAAACTTACTTTCTCAATATCTGTTATTCTTTGCTGCTTTTGTTCATTCTCTTTTTTAAGATGATTTATCTCTTGATCTTGTTGAAGCATATTATACTCTTTTTCTTGAAGCTCCTCTTTGGAACACTGTGCCTGGCTTGCCAAACTCTCAATCTAATAACAAAATAGTGAAGACAAGTAAGTTATAAAGAGAAGAACTATTTGAGGAGTTTAAACTCCTTTTACAGTACACATTTTATTTGTTGAAAGTGAGCAACTGGTGACAACTATTTTAAAGAGCATTTTGAACAATAACAGTACCTGTTTCTTATAATCCTTTATCTGCAACTGTGTTTTTTCCAAGCTACCTTGTAATATAATTATTTGTTGTTCCATTTCTCCCTTGTACTCACGAATTGACATATCCAACTGTGTAACCTTTTAAAAAAGGGAAAAGACAAACTATCAAAACAAAAGCACATATTACAAGTAAAAATTTGGAGCATTAATGAAAATATGCAACCCAAATATCTTTATTAATAAGGCCGCAATAACTCTTGAAAGCATATCAAATTTACAGATTATTCTGATAATGTTCTAACCTGAGCTGCTCTTTGTTTCAAATCCCAATTTCTTTCATTCAGCACCTTTTCCGTGTCAAGAAGTTCTTCTTTTTTCTCTTCAAGTTCATCCTTGCATTCTCTGCAATTTTCATTTAAAAATGAGAAATATTTTCTTTGTCAGGGAAGTTAAATTCTGATTATCCTCACCCCCTAATTCTTCTGATTCTATGTTTATTTCGAAATAACTCATTTAATTTGTATTACAAAAGGTGAGGAAAAAACACAGCCAAAAATTGTAGGCAGAAGCTGTAGCATAGCTCTTGACAAATGAATTATGGGTTTAGCTTTTGCCTCATCATCATTTTAACTGAGAGATCGGTAAAAACAAATATGACTTTTTCTCCTAAAGATGCTAGAAAACAGACTGAATTTTAAATATGCATTTAAGTTTGCATATGCATATTTTCCACAATGTAATATTTATTTAATACTAATAAAATGCTAGGAGGTATCAGATATGAGTCTAGTGTTCTGATTCTATACATGTTCACTCCAAAGTAATTCCTACTCACTTTGATGAAGTTAGTTCTACATACACAGACTTATGGACTGAGTTTATGGACTCCCATATTTAGCATTAAGCCATTCTAAATTAAATGAATTATTTCTACATAATGAAAATTAAGCACATATTTTTGCTTTTGTTTTGCGTTTGTGACTCAGCAAAGTTACACACCCCTTCATGGATCACTGCCTTGTCGTGGCGAAGGGGCTTGCGTAACTCAGTGAAGCCATGAGCTATACCGTGCAGGGCCACCCAAGACGGACAGGTCATGACAGAGAGTTCTGACAAAATGTGGTCCACTGGAGAAGGAAATGGCAACCCACTCCAGTATCCTTGCCAAGAAAACCCCATGGACAATGTTAAAAGGCTAAAAGATATGATGCCGGAAGATGAGCCCCTCAGGTCGGAAGGTGTCCAATATGCTACTGGGGAAGAGCGGAGGGCATTTCCAAGTAGCTCCAGAAAGAGTGAAGCGGCTGGGCCAAAGCCGAAAGGACGTTCAGCTGTGGATGTATCTGGAAGCGAAAAGAAGGTCCGATGCTGTAAAGAACAATATTGTATAGGTACCTGGAATGTAAGATCTATGAACCAAGGCAAGCTGGATGTGGTCAAACATGAGATGACAAGATTGAACGTCGACATCTTGGGAATCAGCGAACTGAAATGGACGGGAATGGGTGAATTTAATTCGGGTGACCATTATATCTACTACTGTGGGCAAGAAACCCTTAGAAGAAATGGAGTTGCACTCATAGTGAATAAGAGAGTGGGAAAGGCAGTAATGGGGTACAACCTCAAAAACGACAGAATGATCTCAGTGCGTATCCAAGGCAAACCATTCAATATCACAGTCATCCAAGTCTATGCCCCAACCACTGATGCTGAAGAAGCTGAAGTTGATCGCTTCTATGAAGACCTACAACACCTTCTAGAACTAGCACCAAAAAGATGTCCTTTTCATCATAGGGGATTGGAATGCTAAAGTAGGAAGTCAAGGAGTAATCGGAATAACAGGCAAATTTGGCCTTGGAGTACAAAATGAAGCAGGGCAAAGGCTAATAGAGTTCTGTCAAGAGAACAAGCTAGTCATAGCAAACACTCTTTTCCAACAACACAAGAGACGACTCTACACATGGACATCACCAGATGGTCAATACCGAAACCAGATTGATTATATACTTTGCAGCCAAAGATGGAGAAGCTCTATACAGACAGCAAAAACAAGACCAGGAGCTGACTGTGGCTCAGATCATGAGCTTCTTACTGCAAAATTTAGGCTTAAATTGAAGAATGTAGGGAAAACCACTAGACCACTCAGGTATGACTTAGATCATATTCCTTGTGAGTACACAGTGAAGGTGATGAATAGATTTAGAGGATTAGATTTGGTAGACAGAGTGCCTGAAGAACTATGGACAGAGGTCCGTAACATTGTACAGGAGGCAGCAACTAAAACCATCCCAAAGAAAAAGAAATGCAAGAAAGCAAAATGGCTGTCTGATGAGGCTTTACAAATAGCTGTGGAAAGAAGGAATGCGAAAAGCAAGGGTGAAAGGGAAAGATATAAGCAACTGAATGCAGATTTCCAGAGAATAGCAAGGAGAGATAAGAAGGCCTTCTTAAATGAACAATGCAAAGAAATTGAGGAAAACAATAGAATGGGGAAGACTAGAGATCTCTACAAGAAAATTGGAGATATGAAAGGAACGTTTAGTGCAAAGATGGGCATGATAAAGGACAAAAAAGGCAGGGACCTAACAGAAGCAGAAGAGATTAAGAAGAGGTGTCAAGAATACACAGAAGAACTATACAAGAAAGATCTTAATGTCCCTGATGTCCACGCTGGTGTGATCACTGACCTTGAGCCAGACATCCTAGAGAGTGAAGTCAAGTGGGCCTTAGGAAGCATTGCTAACAACAAAGCTAGTGGAGATGACAGTATTCCAGCTGAGTTATTTAAAATACTAAAAGATGATGGTGTTAAAGTGCTGCACTCAATATGCCAGCAAGTTTGGAAAACGCAACAGTGGCCACGGGATTGGAAAAGGTCAGTTTACGTTCCAATTCCAAAGAAGGGCAACGCCAAAGAATGCTCAAACTATCGCACAATTGCACTCATTTCACATGCTAGCAAGGTTATGCTCAAAATCCTACAAGCTAGGCTTCAGCAATACATGAACCGAGAACTACCGGATGTACAAGCTGGGTTTCGAAGAGGCAGAGGAACTAGAGATCAAATCGCCAACATTCGCTGGATCATGGAGAAAGCACGAGAGTTCCAGAAAAATATCTACTTCTGCTTCATTGACTATGCAAAAGCCTTTGATTGTGTGGATCACAACAAACTGTGGCAAATTCTTAAAAAGATGGGAATACCAGACCACCTTACCTGTCTCCTGAGAAATCTGTATGCGGGCCAAGAAGCAACAGTTAGAACCGGTCATGGAACAACCGATTGGTTCAAAATAGGGAAAGGTGTACGACAAGGCTGTATACTGTCACCCTGCTTATTTAACCTATATGCAGAGTACATCATGAGAAATGCCAGGCTGGAAGAATCACAAGCCGGAATTAAGATTGCAGGGAGAATCATCAACAACCTCAGATATGCGGACGATACCACCCTAATGGCAGAAAGTGAAGAAGAACTAAAGAGCCTCTTGATGAGGGTGAAAGAGGAGAGTGCAAAAGCTGGCTTGAAACTCAACATTAAAAAAACTAAGATCATGGCATCTGGACCCATCAATTCCTGGCAAATAGAAGGGGTAGAAATGGAAGCAGTAACAGACTTCATTTATTTGGGCTCCAAGATCACCGCAGACGGAGACTGCAGCCATGAAATTAAAAGACGCTTGCTCCTTGGGAGGAAAGCTATGGCAAGCCTAGATAGCATATTAAAAAGCAGAGACGTCACCTTGCCGACAAAGATCCGCATAGTCAAAGCTATGGTTTTTCCAGTAGTAATGTATGGCTGTGAGAGCTGGACCATAAAGAAGGCCGAGCGCCGAAGAATTGATGCCTTTGAACTGTGGTGCTGGAGAAGACTCTTAGGAGTCCCTTGGACTGCTAGGAGGTCAAACCAGTCAATCTTAAAGGAAATCAACCCTGATTGCTCATTGGAAGGATCGATAATGAAGCTCAAGCTCAGATATTTTGGCCACCTAATGCGAAGAGAGATCTCTTTGGAGAAGACCCTGATGCTGGGAAAGATTGAAGGCAAAAGGAGAAGAGGACGGCAGAGGATGAGATGGTTAGATAGCATCACTGAAGCAATGAGCATGAAACTGAGCAAACTCAGGGAGGCAGTGAAGGACAGGAAGGCCTGGCGCAATATGGTTCATGGGGTCATGAAGAGTCGGACACAACTTAACGACTAAACAACAACAAAGTTACACATCTCACAGGCTTTTGTTTGTTGCTCTCCTTGCGCTGAAATAAACCAAAACATGATTAGCTGAGATACTGTATCCTATTTTTAGTTTTTATATTATTGCCTTTCATGAGAGGGAAGATACAACTGTATTTGTGTTGGCCTAATGTAACATCTAGCTTTGCATTTCTCTATATTTGGAAATAGCTTGGAGGACAGCTAAGCTATTTTGCTTTAAAATTTAGCGATGCAGTGATTTTAGGGCAACAAAGTAATTTAAAACACAATTAACTGCATTCACATTTCATTGTTAATAAATAAAAGTAAATTCAGGTAAATTTCAATTAACAAAATGCCAGCAATACATTTTGAAAAGGTAAGAATTTTAATTTATTAATTTGTAATGGTGAAAGGTAAAAACTCCCTTGATTTGAGATCAAATTCTGGCAGCTGCGGTAAAGTATCCATGCAGATTTTTTTGGCAGAAATACAAAAATGGTTTGCCACTGCCTTCTTCCTGGATGTTTGTTGTGCATCTCAGCATATAGCCCTGGAATTCTCTTGAGATCTCCCATCCAAATGCCAACAAGATCCAGCCATGCTAAGCTTTTAAGCCCAGACAAGCTTGAATAGGTGCTGCCACCTGCTGAAACTACTAGTTTGTTACACTGATCCAGTTTGTAATGCACATTAACACACCTTAATTCATCTGTTAAATCATGGATAGTAGTATACTTTTCCTCTAGAGATATCTGTGCATTCTGTAATGTATCCCGAAGGTCTTGTAGTTGTCTCAAAGTAGTTTTTAACTCCCCAGTGGCATTTTTCAGGTCAGTTTCTAGAGTTTCTATTTTCTGTATGGAATCTTTTTGCTGGGTCTCACTTACAAGTAGCTTATCTTCTAATTCTTTCACTTTTGTGCAAATAGAGAAAAAAGAAATCAAGAATGTTTAGCCATAAAATGTATGCATTTCTACACATGATACAACTTTACGTTTTTATCCTGTCCTTCAGGCTATTCCAAGATAAAGACAACACAACAAGTTAAATATCAACAATCACCATAAAATACTTTTTTAAAAAAAAGTAAAGTACATTACCTAGGAGTAACTGAACTGTTTGCCTATTCCTAAATCTAATAGACTAGATACCAATAAAGGGACTCTGGAATGAATATTCTATGACCACACTATAACCATTGAAAATACTGTATTTCCATTTTCTCTATGAAGTAGAGTTTCATGGTTAAAATCAAAAGTTTAATTCTACTTAGAAACAAACTGGAAGCCAGTTAAGATATGTGTGTGTGCGTGCACACATGTACATGTATGTTGTACATGTGTGCGCACATGTATATGATGTATTCAAGTTGGCACTGAAAAGTCCCCATATAGTCTTCAAGGATGTCCCTGTGCACAAATATGCATGTACCACAGATTCCACTTAGATATCCAAAGCAGGATCAAATCTAACAGCAATCCTAAAATGTAAATTTGGTCTTTAATGATATAAGGGAAAGAATTCACTGAAAGCCATCAAATCCAAGCTAAGTACCTTTTTCTTCTTTGGACTTAGTTTCTATTTAGTAGTTCTCATGCTGTCCCTTACAAAAGTCCACTAATTGTATTCATTCATAGTGCCTCAAACTGAACGCACTTAGCTATCCACCGAAGATATATCCTCTTCCTAGTGTTACATACATGCATACATACCCATCATGTTATTCTGTTTTGGCTAAGCAATGTTTTGTAGAGCACAGAAAAAGAATTAAGAGCTAATAATCACAGAAATCAAAGGCATGAGATAAGAAGAAGAAAAGGAAACATAGCCAAAACTAAACTCCAGCAACACCATTTACTATACCTTCCCATACCTTTCTATCCTAGCAAACCATCTTTGTTTCCATCATGCCCATACATAGCTTTATATATCGCTATTTGTTCTTTAAATTTCTGACCTCTCTTGTTCAGCATCTCATCAACTCCATCCAATCACAACCTTCCCAGTCTTCCCCTTCCTCTCCTTTTCACTTTTCCTTCATATACAGGTAGTCCTCACTTAACGACCCTAATTGGGACTGGCAACTCCACCACTAAGTGAAGCAGTCATTAAGTGGGAAATCACATGGCTGCAACTGTGCTTTCTTGCTGGAAAGAAACAAGACTATTCAGTTTCACACCTTCGGCTTGTTTGCCTCCTAACCACTCCCCAGCCCTTTGGAATGCTTGAGTGCCTGCTTACTGTCTTGTACACATCAAATCCAATGTGATCACAGCACAGCCTGGGAGCCATAAGTGCCCTACACAAAGAGCTTACTCTCTTGAAATCCCTTTCTCTCCAATCTGTCCACTCTGCGATGGGGGGGAGGGGAGGAAAAAGCAAACAATTTCTGTAGGCAATCTCTCCTTTGCCTGACCCTTCCTCACTGCCAGCACGATGGCACTGCTTTTGATGTGTAGAAGAACAAACAGTTTACTCTCTTGAAATCTCTTCCTCTCCAATCTCTCCACTCTGGGGGCGGAGGGTCAGGCAAAAGAGAGATTGCCTATGGAAATCACTTGCTTTTTTTCTCCCCACCCCCTTTGCAGAGAGGAGAGATTGGAGAGAAAGAGATTACAAGAGTAAACTGTTTGCTCTTCTACACACCAAGAGCAATGCAATCACACTGGCAACAGGAAAGGGTCAGGCAATGCAGGCAAAAATGCAGTCTTCACACATGTTTAGTCTTACGGCTATTCCACAAGCAAGCTGGATTCATATTTTAATATTTCTCCAGTTACACTTGTAACCTTATATTTTTCAACATTCTCACAGCATGTATGACTTCCTATTCACCATTTTCCTTGGCCTACTACAATTTATAGCATTAATTTCAGTTCTACTCTTTGCTGTATCCCTATCATTCCCATACCAATCTCTAAAATAAGACTTCCAGCATTTTACCACTTCAGTTTCATCTCAAAACATTTCATCACATTTATTTATACAGTAATTCAATTCATTCTGTGAGAAAGTCACTGTTTAGCTCTCTTCACCTACTTCCAAAGCAACTTTTTTTTCATTAAAATTACTCTGTGCTTCTCTGACTCTTTTAATCTTAAACATTCATTGCACTCTTAACCTACAGTCTTTGGAACTATCATTTTCTTTCTATACACATTAGACAGTATCCTGTTTTCATCAATTTTTGTATACTCTTATATGCATTTTTCTCATCCACAGCCTTTACCACTTCATACACAATCCTTTTTCACACTTCCTGTTAGTGTAATTTCTTATATACTTCTGTGGTACTCTGTAACACAATTATTTTCACTCCGTTCCAAGCAACTTCACATCCTTTTTTCTTCCCATTCATTCTGTGGAGAAATTACTTTATCTTATAATACAGGACTCCTACTTCCTGCAATTATTCTACTTTCCTTCTCCTTTATTCCTCTTTTCCCATTACTTCCATGTCCATTTTTTTCAAAAGATCCGCCCTTGGCGCTATCCAAAATGGTCTATCCCACATTTAGAATCTCTGATCACCCTTGTATCCTTAACAAACGCTTAGGCTTTCATCATAAAGAATCAAATGAATCACGATTTATATTAATGGATACATATGAATAGCCATGTGCTTAAATCACATTTCTGAAATATTTCTAAGCAGATCCCCACCAAATATTACCATTCTCATTCGTTTCTGGGTCCCTAAATGGCTCAGTCACTTTTTCTGTATTCTCTTGTATAATTTCCACTCATCTGTTCATGTATGTTTCCCTCTTTCATGTCATCTGTTAATTTAGGCTCTTTATCATTTACTCTTCTTACATTCTAAGTCAAAATCTTCTATATATCATGGTCATTACCAGATGGGCCCATAAATACTTTCTGCTGCTCACCATGGCCTTCATCTATCAGGGTATTCACAAAAGTATTTTAGAAGGATACAGAAAGAGTAAATTAGATTAACAGCCTTAGTTATGTCTATGCCACATGCAGAATTTCTGGCTAACAGTAAGGATGGTATTGGTCAGTATTGATGCATTTGGCCATTATGCCATAACCGAAGCCAAGTTTTGCCTCAAGCTTGTTTACACTATCCTATGCAATTTAGGATCTCTAATCTAGAAACTATCCTGGAAGCCAGTGTTCTGCTGCTGGTATCCCATCAACCAGGAGATATATACATAGTACAGTGGTACCTCTAGTTACAAACGCCCCTCCTTACGAATTTTTCAAGATACGACCAGCTCCGGCCCCAAAAATTTACCTCTACTTGCGAACTCCGCCTCTACTTACGAACTGGATCCGCGGCCATTTTCCCTGCTTCCACGCGGTTGCGGCTTCCTGTGGGCGAGATCGCGGTAGCAAGGAGATGTTCGGTGAGGCTTGTGGTGTGTTTTGTGGCGTTTGGAAGATTTTTGAGGTTTAAAAATAAAATGCATATGTTTCAGAACTGTTTAGCCGTATTTACATTGAACCTTATGGGGGAAATTTGCCTCGTGGTGCAACCAAATTCGGAGGGCGGAACAGATTAACCGTATTTACACTGAACCTTATGGGAAACTTTACCTCGACTTGAGACCAACTCGAGTTGCAACCAGAGTCACGGAACGGATTAAGTTTGTAACTAGAGGTACCACTGTACTGGCATACTGTTCCTTAAGCTCACTATATAAAATTTAGGAGCTCGCTCTCAAGACAGCATGCTACAGAATAATCTATATTTAATCTCCTCTTTTTCTGTCATGTCTCTTGCTGATGTCAAAATGAACTAGAATACAGTCATATGCATGATCCACACTACTTTTCCATCAGGAAACTTCTAATTAAAAGTCAATTACTGAAGAGACTGGGATACAGAGTTTTTCTTGTTCCTGAGCAAGGGACAATGCACCCATTCCTATATGATATCCAGTGCTGGAATTGATGAGCCCCAGATTTGGACTAAAGTTGAAGATTAAGGGATTCAAATAAACTATTTTAATATATAGTAAAAACAGGTAGGACATGGCATTTTTATCTGATTTATTATTTTTTATTTGACTAAATAACAACTATCGTTGAGCCCAGATTTGCACTGGAAATATGCAAAGATAGGATCCTTTAAGGCTTTGCCCTCTTGGCTATTTGCCTCTGAAGGAAAACTATTGGAATAAATAGGCATGGTCCTTCCAGGCAAATCAGAGGTGTTGCATGTTTGTGTAAATACATAGTCTAATTTGGAATCATAGCAAAATAAAAGATTAAATCCCTATTCTCTCTTTCAGTCTTACTCAAGATCACCTTCCCATATTCCATACAACTTAATAATGAAAAGAAGCATCAAGAGTCAATGTTGTGATTAATAGAAAGTTATGTGCCACTGAATAAAATCATGTTTAAATCAATTCATATTTTATTATTTAGGGAGAAATCATTAAATGGTTATGGTTCACCTCACTCTAAAAACTTCATCAATAATAGCCACTGATTTCAGTAGAGAAGCTATATACTGACAGAAACTGAACAAGGCATTTTCAGGGAAATACAAGAATGCTAGCTTAAAAAATACCAAATAGGCTTCTCTCATATATTCTAGTCATATGTAAATTATAGTTGTTTAAAGTCTACATACCTGTGCAAGGTATTCTTATTTAATTTTATTATTCCATTGTCAAGAAAATTTTCTAGAAATTTCTCCCATTCATTTCAATGTACCTTCATAAAGGTATCACTAAGAAAACATAATAAACATAAGAGCTTACCTTGGTGTGTCTTTTTATTAAATTCTGAGATCCTCTGCTGTAAAGTAATTTCCAGTTGGCTCAGTTGCATTGCTTTAGTATGACCATCTCGCTTTAAGTGCACTAGTTCTTTCTCCATGTCTATTAACTCATCTTTACACTGATCCATCTCTTTTTTAATATGCCTGAAGAAGCAAATATACCATGCCTCAATGAATAACTAAAATTATAGCATGTTTACAGGTCTTACAGTTTGATCCTAAATAATTAAAAAAATTAGAAATACACCTCAGAACAAGATAAATCTGAACTTTAAGTATAAGCCATTTACAGTCATGAGAAAAGGAACAATATAAATAAATAAATTCATAAATAAATTTGAAACTGCACTCATATACTAATCTGGGAATAAATTCCACTGAAATCTATAGAACTTCTTAACCTGATATGCATAGAGTTGTACTATAAAAGTTTTGTTTTGAAAAACTTTGTCCCCCCCCCCAAAGACAATACATTCAAGAAAAGAATTGCATTATTTTTAAACTTAAAAAGTTAGGACTGTGCCTGATTGTAGCAGTAAGTTCTGCTACTTTTTGTCGTTTCACATTGTTTTCTTCAATGGCTAAATGAAGCCTTTCATTTGTTCTTCTCAATTCTTCTTCCAACATATCCTTCTGCTTTTGAAGTTCTTGCTCTAGTTTTGATACCTGTTTTTTTTTTTTTAAAAAGAGAGAGATTCACAATGCAATTCTAAACAAACTTTTTTGGTAGCATATCCCAATACAATTTGTGTAAACAAAATTAGGAATGTGCTCTTAATATGTCATGCAGATTAGTCCCAATGCACGATTACAATTTATGCTCGCAAAGTCAGATGATCCACTGAGTTGAAGTGGCCCTTAAAGGAATGTTCAGGGTGCATTCCAACACTCAAAAGTCTCTACTATGAGTTCAGTAGGATTCATACCGAAATCCATTGTTTTCATGTTTATTCATATTAAGCATAAATATATACAGTTTTGGGGTATCTCAAAACTTTATAATGTTAAGTTTACAATACTAAAGAAATTAATACAGCATGAATAATCTTTATGAAAGGCTTTTCATTACTTCTCTCCTAACGGATAAGGTTTCTCACTTTTGAAATAGTTTTTAAGAAACACAATTCAAATATAAATATTTCTGCTTTAAATATAATTTGGAGTTCAGATATATAGACTTTGCACATTTAATTCTGCCATTAAAATGGTGATCTCATAAAACAATTTTTTAAAAATTACACTAGAAACGAGCTATTCTAGAGAACTTCTATTGCATTTTAAAATATTGCTTTGTTAAAGAAGCATTATCCTTATTACATCTCCAACAAAATGCTGTCTTAGACAGTCCTTTTCTATACAAACATGGAGTCCAATAAATTCTAAATATTATTTGTTGTTGTATAGTCATAGTTTAAGGTCCATTGGCACTCTTGCTATAGAAGTTAAGACACTCTCCCATTGTCTAAGCAATATAGGAATCTCTAATTCTTTATTCCACTCATTTCTTAGCATCTGCACATCAAATTGATTTATTGATAACAAATATCTATCAAAATTAATAGTAGGTTTTTTAGTTTTAAAGTTTTAGTTTTTAGTTGTAAACCTTCTTTAAAACACATGTTTTTACAATGTCCTATACTTACTAACCCCTTCATGGATCACTGCCTTGTCATGGCGAAGGGGCTTGCGTAACTCAGTGAAGCCATGAGCTATACCGTGCAGGGCCACCCAAGACGGACAGGTCATGACGGAGAGTTCTGACAAAATGTGATCCACTGGAGAAGGAAATGGCAACCCACTCCAGTATCCTTGCCAAGAAAACCCCATGGACAATGTTGAGCATGAAACTGAGCAAACTCAGGGAGGCAGTGAAGGACCGGAAGGCCTGGCACAATATGGTTCATGGGGTCACGAAGAGTCGGACACGACTTAACGACTAAACAACAACAAATACTTACTAAGTTTTGGGAGAAAATAGTGGACTACATAAACACAACTATGCAGCAAAAGCTAAAACTTTCAGAGGATAATATTCTCTTGAATTACATGGAATTCAACAACTGGACAACATAAATGGATTCTCTGTGCCCTTACTATGGCCAAAAGACTGATATTGCAGTATTCGAAAGATAAATGTGTGGCCCCATTCACTCAATGGATTGAAGACCTGATTACACTTGCCACCTATGAGCAGATTGCCTATAGACATAGACTTTGTATGGGCAAATACAATGAGATAAGGACCTCATTTATACAAAAAAGAATGATAGTTATGTAAGTGTATTAGGAATAAATATATATGTACTTGAATATTTACATTAGATAAGTATATATAAAATTATAACTGTTAACTTGTTTCTTTTTTCCTTTTTCTTTGTATTTTTTCACTTTTTTAACACACTTTTTATGTGTTTTTTTATTTGAGAATGTACTGTATGTATTTGCATTATAATTATTTTTGTGTTTTGTTCCTTTTCTTTTTTCTTTTTCTGTTATTATTTTAAAAGCAATAAAAAAATAAAAAGATTGCTGTGGAATTATGTTTTGGGGACTGTGAATTAGCATTTCTAGTCTAAGCCAATTTCCAACAAGTTGAATGCCATTAGAATAAGTTAAACTAATTTGCATGTAATAATCACAATCCAAAGCAAATCAGACCTCATAAAGACCAATGGAGTGCTGGAATTTATTAAGCAATATGCTTAATTAAAACCATAGGTTCTTATATCTGATTAATCAATTATAATGTTTTGCTATAGCTACAGAAACAGGACACTACACACATATAACATTTATCATTTTTCAGAAACCAAGAAAAGCAGTTCTATTTGTATGATCCTCGCCTATAAGATTCACTTATCTAACTGTAGCATACTAGATATTTATAGGCCTGAATTACATTCCTATATTTGTAAAAGCACCCATATTTTTGTCCACAGAAATGCTTTGGATTCTCAATCTATTTGTCAATAGCCATCACTACTTTGAAACTGTGTTCTTCAAACAGTAATATTCTTACACAGTAGAACTGAGTTCCCAATTTTTTGGACCAATGGGCAACTTGAATTTTGGAGATAGAGATGCTCAAAATGTTTCAATATCAAAAAGTCCCAGCCCTAAAATGTTTTGTTCTGACCTTGAAACTATCCATTCTAACCTTCATTTTGCAATCAAAATGTCTGTTTCAGGGCTGTAATATTTCTGTAAAATTAGACCAGGCCTTTTCAACACTGGATGATTTCCAGTAATGTCAGAGTTCAGACATTTCAACCTCATAATATTTTGCACAACTGTATTTGGAAAGTGTTTTAGTAATGACCAGCAACAGAACAGAAATCTACCAAAAGGCAAAATAATAAAGATTCTTCCCTTGCCCAACTTTATTTTTGTTTTTCTTCTGTGGTAGGCAGATACACTTCCAAACAATAATTGGCTTAAAATCACCTGCTATTTTTATTTTCTATGAAAAAGTGCTGGAGGCTTAGAATTTGCCAGAACCATATTGGGAACCCCAGCCACAGACCAAATTTCTTTCAAGATATATTCTGAGGGTAAAATAGTCAAATTTCCCAGCTTATAGCTATACACTCTGGCATACCTACAAGAACTCTCTGAATTCTAGCTAATGACTCACAATAAGATGAAATTGTTTTGTTCCAAATATGCTTGGTAACAGAAAACACAGAATATGAAATATATAAATGCTTTTTATGTATTTTTAAAATATTTATTATAACGAATGTACCTGCTTTTGGAGCTTCATTTGGCTGTCCTCTAATTCACTATTCCTAACCGTTTCCTGATGTAACATTTGCTGCTGCTGCTGAAGACTTTGCTGTAGAACAAGATTTTGTTCACTAGTTGACTGAAGATTGTCATTCTTATGCTTTATTTCTTTCTGCAACCTCTGGACCTGGAAAAAGACTAATATGATGAGACTATGACGAGGCAATTAGTTTTCTCAGCTTGCTACTATTTCACCTTTAGCAGAACTGCTCTCTCAATAAATTTATATGGTACTATCAAGTTGTGGTTCATTAAAGTCTTTTATTAATGGAAATAAAAATCTACAGTATGGGCTATATACAAAAACATGCTTTAGCTTAAAATAATTAGGAATGAATCCTGATTTTCAGAGTCACTTCCACATTATCAAATATCATGCTTTCTATCTTTAGCCACTGCTGAAGTCCTGTTGTATTATGAAATCAATGAAGTTCCTCTTCTCTCACATTTCTTTCCAATAATATAGTTAACAAAATGAAATTACATTTTTCTATTGTCTAGTAGAATCCTATTTTTTCTGTATACTCAAAACTAACATAGAAAGATACTAAGACTACATGGGAAACAAGATAAAAAAGAGCAAGTTTACCTCTTCAGACTTCTTCTCCAATTGCTTTTCAAACAGCACTTTATTTTCTTCTAGATGATCTAAATATAAAGCTATATCTTGCTTACAGATTTCTAATGCTGTCTGTAATTGTTTGACCTAATTAAACAGAAGAAAACATATAACAATGGAAAAAGACTAGCTGCTAGAGATAAGGCTAGCCTATTAGCTACACTGAAAAACAAACTACATTTGGCTCTTGCTATCCCTGAATGGTTTTCATCTCAGATGATTATTTGAATCACACTAACTTGATGACTACTTGCTTTTTCCTCCTTTTCTTTTTTCCTTTATCTTGCCTATTTTGTAAGCTCTGATGATAGGGTAGGTTTTTTATTTATCTCTAAGGTGCTCTGGAAGCCTTTGTATTCCTGAAAAGTTAACTGCTATGTTCAATGATTAAGCCATTTAAACAGTAGTAGTAGTTGTAATAATACATTCATATAATGGTAGAATTATTTGACAAATGTTAACAATTTAAAGGAAATAATGGATTCATAGATGTTTTCTTTAAAGACTAAAACAGGTTGCCCATTACTTTAGGCCAAAAGTGAAATCACTACAGGGGATTCATCCACTATTCTGCTACTTTTCATTTTGAAAGAAAATGAAAGATAAGGAAAAAGTTTAAACAATACAGTAGAACAGAAAGCTATCGCAAGCTCTGAGAAGCCACAAAACTGTACAAACCTTGACTGTTTGATCAGTAAGTTGGTCTTGTAATTTCCTTAAAGCTTCATCTTTTTTTATTTTTTCTTTTTCCATTTCCTGTTTTTATTCAGAATCAACAGAATATTTGATATTATTAAAAAACAACTGGGGCTTTTCTATTGTATTTCTGATAATGGGTGACAAATTCTCAAGCAATTTGACTGTTGCCTGCTTTTCTATAGAATGCTGTCTTAAGGCATTTGGATTAAATTCATTTTCTAGACTTCCCTCCCATTTTGCACAATTGTATTATTATCTTTTCCAGGGCGTCTGTTTTCAGGTTTTCATCCTTTAGGCATCTTGCTATTTAATTTCACATTCCTATTTCTTAACTCTGTGTCTCCAGCACCAACCAAACAGCTATGCCAGTAGGATATGGGAGTTCCAACAGCTCATGAATTCAAGAAAGATTCAAGCAATGGAAAAGGCTCTGTCTCATCTTATAAAATACTGCTTGCTTGACCAAAGCATCTCAGATTGGTTGATAGTGGCAATGGGATAGAAGATAGTAAGAAATCATAAATCTAGCCATATCAAGATACTTCAAAAAGATGTAAAATGATAATATGCACATAAGTTGAGCTCAGCCACAAGGACACAATTTTGCAGTTTTCTTTGTCACTATGTGGACATAATTTGCCATGATCTCCTTCCAGGATGCATTTTAACATCCCAAAGTAGCCTACACATTGGCATTTCCTGATGGTCTTCTATCCAAATCTTAACCCGGCCTAATCTCATTTAGCTTCTGAGCCCAGTCAAGGTTGGCTAAGTACTACCATTTGCCAAAACATAGAAATGTGCAAATTCATAAAATAAAATATGAACAATATATTTAGCTGATCCAACAATGAACAAGTGACTGTTGGGCAGTGTTGAGCTTCAGGGTTGTGACTATGGTCTAGACAACAGATTTCTTGATGTTTCACTGGCAACTGTGGCTGGCATCTTCAGTGACAAGGTAGTCTGCTATGCAGACTACAGGCAACTGAGCAGGGCCTGACTGGGCTCCTAAGTTTATAGCCAGGTGACCTGACTTCAGTCAATCAAATCTTTATTACAGTCATAGACCAGCACAAACCTGACTTCTGATTGATCTTTAGACGAGCTGGTATCTGACTGATGCAGGTTGGTGAGAGCTGGTGTATGTTTCTGCCCGATCCTGATTGGTCATTTTGGTGGTGTTAGATCCTGATTGGTCCTTCATTCATGCCAGCTTCTGATTGGTTGTTTCTGGAATGCTGAACAGCCACAATTGCTGGCAAAATATCAGGAAATCTGTCTAGGCCACAGTCACTAAACCCTGAAGCTCAACACTGCCCAACAAATACCTGCCATGAAAGCTTAGATCAGTACAGTGGAACCTCGGTTTATGAACTTAATTCGTTCCATGACTCTGGCCGCAACCCGAATTGGTCGCAACCCGAATCAAATTTCCCCATAAGGTTCAATGTAATTACCGTTAATCCGTTCCGGCGTGGAGGACAGGGAGGCGGCTATTGCTTGGAGGGAGAGTCCCCCTCCCTACGACCATGTGTCAGGGGTGGAAAATGGCCGCAGACCACGTGTCAGGGGCGGAAAAATGGCCACGGACCACATGTCAGGGGCGGAAAAATGGCCGCGGACCACGTGTCAGGGGCGGAAAAATGGCCGCGGACCACGTGTCGGGGAGGAAAAATGGCCGCAGACCACGTGTCAGGGGCAGAAAAATGGCCGCAGACCACATGTCAGGGGTGGAAAAATGGCCGCGGACCACGTGTCAGGAGCGGAAAAATGGCCGCAGACCGTGTCACGGAAGGGAAAATGGCCGCGTATCCTGCTCGTACCCCGAGGCAGAGTTCACAAACCGAGGTAAATTTTTGCAGCCGGAGCTGGTCGTAACCCGAAAAGTTCATTAACAGGCGTTCGTAACCCGAGGTACCACTGTATATTGAACAAGTGACTATTTCAAACCTAGAAATGTGGTCTTTTGTGATACTGCTGTTTTAGAATCTTTAATTAGGGGTACTGAGGGTTGCATCTGGGACTTGGTTAATGTAAAGCTTCTTAGTATTAACAGTGACTCACACTGTCCCCATCAAAATTGCTTTTAAGATGCTAAAATCGGGAAACAATTTGTAAGCAATAATTTTCAAGCAGTCGAACCCAATCCCAAGAACCATTGTTGTTCAAAAAATGCTACCTCTTTGCTTTCTAATAGTAGTTGATCCAATGATTCAAGCTGATGCTGTTTATATAAAATATCCTGCTGGAAAACGGACACTGTTTTCTCTTGTTCCAGAAATTGCTGGTTTTTAGTTTCTAGTTGAGACTGAAGCTATATAAGAAATATTTTTTTAATTGACTTATGCAATAATCTACATATACCTCCCCTATTCATCAATATTACAAGAATGCCCCCTCCCCAATATTTTATAGTGATCTGGAAGATAGATTATCATATTTTAACAGAAACAAATAAATAGACAGCAATAGAGCAGGATTAAGACTGGGGAAAGAAATAGCCAGAGATACACAGACTGAGAACTGAAAAAGCAGAGCATTTGCTATAGTTTCTGGACTACTGTGGGTTTTAAATGAACTTTGAGAAATCTGCAAAAATATGGTTACAATTATCTCACTCACTGTTGAACTCCAACCCCCTTTCATCACCAACCTTGTGTGGCAGCAGTGTTTTTCCCCAGTTGGAAAGAACACTGTAGTGATGTACTGACCACAAGTTTTGATATTTCAAAGCCTGCAGCTATACGTTCCAAACACTGCTATTTCTTATATAAGGGAATATTATACAGGAACAGCAGCATTAAAAAGCCAGTAATACATGAAGATATGAACTGTATTGTTGCTCTTTATCTATGTACGGAACAAGTCTTAGAATTGTTACTCCAATTATTTTTCCTGACTTTGGAGACCTAAGAGACATGCAAGAATTGAAAAGGAAGAGGAAAGCAGGTAACAGTAGTTGCTGGGTGGCAACAACTGCTCAAGTTACCCTGTGCCAGAGGCGGATTGTACATTTATGTAACATCCAACTACTTTCTCATGTGAACTGTGGGAACAATGTAACCCAGAAGAATGAACAAACACTTTCTAGTCTTTTTATATCATTAATAGATAGCATGTGTTCCTTGGAAGCCAGCTGTTGTTTGCCTGCTGAAAAGAGAATAGCATGGAAATTGCTCCTTGTGGCAAGGCACTTGTGGGGGGGAGGGGAACACTCTACAGTATGATATTCTATCAATTGGAATACTAGCCTATTCATTTCTCGAGGTCTGCAGCAGCAAGGTAAAAATAGATAAAGCCATGCAGTACTGCCTCCACAAAGAACTTATTGCATGAAATACAGTGGGGCAAAAAAGTATTTAGTCAGCCACCAATTGTGCAAGTTCTCCCACTTAAAAAGATGAGAGAGGCCTGTAATTTTCATCATAGGTATACCTCAACTATGAGAGACAAAATGGGGGGGAAAATCCAGAAAATCACATTGTCTGGTTTTTAAAGAATTTATTTGCAAATCATGGTGGAAAATAAGTATTTGGTCAATATCAAAAGTTCATCTCAATACTTTGTTATATATCCTTTGTTGGCAATGACAGAGGTCAAACGTTTTCTATAAGTCTTCACAAGGTTTTCACACACTGTTGCTGGTATTTTGGCCCATTCCTCCATGCAGATCTCCTCTAGAGCAGTGATGTTTTGGGGCTGTTGCTGGGCAACACGGACTTTCAACTCCCTCCAAAGGTTTTCCATGGGGTTTTGATCTGGAGACTGGCTAGGCCACTCCAGGACCTTGAAATGCTTCTTACGAAGCCACTCCTTCGTTGTCCGGGCGGTGTGTTTGGGATCATTGTCATGCTGAAAGACCCAGCTACGTTTCATCTTCAATGCCCTTGCTGATGGAAGGAGGTGTTCACTCAAAATCTCACGATACATGGCCCCATTCATTCTTTCCTTTACACGGATCAGTCGTCCTGGTCCCTTTGCAGAAAAACAGCCCCAAAGCATGATGTTTCCACCCCCATGCTTCACAGTAGGTATGGTGTTCTTTGGATGCAACTCAGCATTCTCTCTCCTCCAAACACAACGAGTTGAGTTTAGACCAAAACATTCTACTTTGGTTTCATCTGACCATATGACACTCTCCCAATCCTCTTCTGGATCATCCAAATGCTCTCTAGCAAACTTCAGACGGGCCCGGACATGTACTGGCTTAAGCAGGGGGACACATCTGGCACTGCAGGATTTGAGTCCCTGGCGGCGTAGTGTGTTACTGATGGTAGCCTTTGTTACTTTGGTCCCAGCTCTCTGCAGGTCATTCACTAGGTCCCCCCTTGTGGTTCTGGGATTTTTGCTCACCATTCCTGTGATCATTTTGACCCCACAGGGTGAGATCTTGCATGGAGCCCAAGATCGAGGGAGATTATCAGTGGTCTTGTATGTCTTCCATTTTCTAATTATTGCTCCCACAGTTGATTTCTTCACACCAAGCTGCTTGCCTATTGCAGATTCAGTCTTCCCAGCCTGGTGCAGGTCTACAATTTTGTTTCTGGTGTCCTTCGACAGCTCTTTAGTCTTGGCCATAGTGGAGTTTGGAGTGTGACTGTTTGAGGTTGTGGACAGGTGTCTTTTATACTGATAACAAGGTCAAATAGGTGCCATTACTACAGGTAACGAGTGGAGGATAGAGGAGCCTCTTAAAGAAGTAGTTACAGGTCTGTGAGAGCCAGACATCTTGCTTGTTCATAGGTGACCAATTACTTATTTTCCACCATGATTTGCAAATAAATTCTTTAAAAATCAGACAATGTGATTTTCTGGATTTTTTTTCTCATTTTGTCTCTCATAGTTGAGGTATACCTATGATGGAAATTACAGGCCTCTCTCATCTTTTTAAGTGGGAGAACTTGCACAATTGGTGGCTGACTAAATACTTTTTTGCCCCACTGTAGCTCCTATGCAAATATTTTAATATATACTTTTCAGATGGCTGTGCTGTTAGCTGTTTACATATAGTCATGAAGCCCAGACAGAACATGGCAGAGATATACCTTTTCTAAGTGCAAGAGTCACCAAAATATTTGGGAACTGAAGAAAGTTTAACTTCAGTAATTCATATTACACAATTTTGAGTCTTACTAAATCAATTTGTTTTTCCATTTCCTTATGTTGCTCATGGTTAATTAACTTTGCTTTTTCTAACAATACAGAGAAGTGCTCTTGTTCTTCACTGATGTTTCTTTCCATGCTTTGAAGCTGAGACTTCATTGCCTAGAAAAACAACCATATTTTTGTTTTTTTACAATTTGACAGCTAGTGGGAAAAAAATATATAGATGTCTTGGTAGCTACTATCTCACTGTACAAGTGCAGCTAGAAAATTAGCATATATATATAATAAATCATATACACACTTCCATACAGAAATTAATAAAAAATAATTTGCATTTTAAAAATTACATTAAAATATGTTCTGAATAAAAAAGCATATTAGCACAATTTGTTTAACATCAGATTAATGTATCTCCTACTTCAAAATACTGAAAACAGAGGAAAGGGCTGTTACCATTAATTCCTGTTCCAATTCAGTATTTCTTGCAACTGCAGTTACATAAGCAAAAGTTTTTTCTTCCAACTGTTTTTCAAGGATGGAAAGCTGAGAGGATTTTCTTGCTATCTACAAAGAATATGTAAACAAAATGAACAAGTTACAGGATGTAACTTCCACATCCTGAAAATGGATGTCAATGTCGGTATATATATTTTTCAGGGTTTAGGGCATCAGTGAGGGCAAACAACATCAGCTGTATTTAAGAATTACATACAGTGGGGCAAAAAAGTATTTAGTCAGCCACCAATTGTGCAGGTTCTCCCACTTAAAAAGATGAGAGAGGCCTGTAATTTTCATCATAGGTATACCTCAACTATGAGAGACAAAATGCGAAAAAAAATCCAGAAAATCACATTGTCTGATTTTTAAAGAATTTATTTGCAAATCATGGTGGAAAATAAGTATTTGGTCACCTACAAACAAGCAAGATGTCTGGCTCTCACAGACCTGTAACTACTTCTTTAAGAGGCTCCTCTGTCCTCCACTTGTTACCTGTAGTAATGGCACCTATTTGACCTTGTTATCAGTATAAAAGACACCTGTCCACAACCTCAAACAGTCACACTCCAAACTCCACTATGGCCAAGACTAAAGAGCTGTCGAAGGACACCAGAAACAAAATTGTAGACCTGCACTAGGCTGGGAAGACTGAATCTGCAATAGGCAAGCAGCTTGGTGTGAAGAAATCAACTGTGGGAGCAATAATTAGAAAATGGAAGACATACAAGACCACTGATAATCTCCCTTGATCTGGGGCTCCATGCAAGATCTCACCCTGTGGGGTCAAAATGATCACAAGAACAGTGAGCAAAAATCCCAGAACCACACAGGAGGACCTAGTGAATGACCTGCAGAGAGCTGGGACCAAAATAACAAAGGCTACCATCAGTAACACACTACGCCACCAGGGACTCAAATCCTGCAGTGCCAGACGTGTCCCCCTGCTTAAGCCAGTACATGTCTGGCCCCGTCTGAAGTTTGCTAGAGAGCATTTGGATGATCCAGAAGAGGATTGGGAGAGTGTCATATGGTCAGATGAAACCAAAGTAGAATGTTTTGGTCTAAACTCAACTCGTTGTGTTTGGAGGAGAGAGAATGCTGAGTTGCATCCAAAGAACACCATACCTACTGTGAAGCATGGGGGTGGAAACATCATGCTTTGGGGCTGTTTTTCTGCAAAGGGACCAGGACGACTGATCCGTGTAAAGGAAAGAATGAATGGGGCCATGTATCGTGAAATTTTGAGTGAACACCTCCTTCCATCAGCAAGGGCATTGAAGATGAAACGTGGCTGGGTCTTTCAGCATGACAATGATCCCAAACACACCGCCCGGACAACGAAGGAGTGGCTTCGTAAGAAGCATTTCAAGGTCCTGGAGTGGCCTAGCCAGTCTCCAGATCAAAACCCCATGGAAAACCTTTGGAGGGAGTTGAAAGTCCGTGTTGCCCAGCGACAGCCCCAAAACATCACTGCTCTAGAGGAGATCTGCATGGAGGAATGGGCCAAAATACCAGCAACAGTGTGTGAAAACCTTGTGAAGACTTATAGAAAACGTTTGACCTCTGTCATTGCCAACAAAGGATATATAACAAAGTATTGAGATGAACTTTTGATATTGACCAAATACTTATTTTCCACCATGATTTGCAAATAAATTCTTTAAAAACCAGACAATGTGATTTTCTGGATTTTCCCCCCCATTTTGTCTCTCATAGTTGAGGTATACCTATGATGAAAATTACAGGCCTCTCTCATCTTTTTAAGTGGGAGAACTTGCACAATTGGTGGCTGACTAAATACTTTTTTGCCCCACTGTATGTACATATATTGCAAAGCATAAACTCATTCATATTCACGGTTTACCCCATTTACCTATGTAGTAATCTTATGTCACTTCTCATTTGCTTTTTTGTTAAAATAAACAGCATACAGTATATCAGTCATGCCTGGGACAAGAAGTAAATAGGTATCCACTGTTCTATATGATGACAGAATATACTGTTGCATTAGATTTAGGCCTGTGGAAGTATGCCACAATGGCTATTATACACTTTGGACACTGACAAATAATCCAAAAAGGCCTTAACTGTTTATTGGTTCAGCTGTGAGAATAATCTTAAACCAATGTGAATTATCACTGTGAAAGAAACCATAATGAAGGAAATCTCAGCACAACCAACAAGCTAATTCTAGCCAGAATATATTATTATATATGAATTAATGTATGTTCTTGGAACATCCTAGGCTCCATATAAAAATAAAATTAAACTAGATAGCTCTCAAGAATAGACTTCTTTGTTTCCACTTACTTCTCGTTCCATGTGACATGATTTTGCAGCTTTCTCTAATAGCTCTTCCTGTATTGTTTGAAACTGATTAGTTCTCTGGGCAATGTTGCTTTTTAAAGCAGCACTCTCTTCTTCTGATCTTTCCAGCTTAATACGTAGCTCTTCTAAATGTCTAATTAACATTTGCTTCTCTTTTTCAAACTGTTTACTAATAAGTTCCAATTGTTGGCATTTTGTCCCTTTAAAAATGAGACAATAATTTGACATTTATAAAAATTTAGAAGGTACAATATTATAAAGCCATGCATTTTTATCTAAGTATTGTTAATGTTACAGCCCATTTTTAGATCTGCACTGCTAGTTTAGATGCATATGTTAGTCATAATATTTTGGTGCAGAATCTCCTCTTACGTGGTAGTAAAAAATATAGTAACATAGAACTAAAATGTTTGCTAAATTACATAATCTAAACCCACTTGAAGCCAGCATTTTACCTTGCCTAATAGTGGGGCAAATCCTGTTTTAGATATGTTTAAATATACATATATATTTAAACTGATTTAATAGCCATTTTCTCTTTTGATTAAATAGTTCTGTGAGCATGGTAAGGAATTCTTTTGTACAGAGTTGGTTCATATATCAAGCTGAACTCCAAAGTGGATTGATAATAACACATTGTGTAAACTCAACCACTGTTGTTTATAAACCATAGTTTATAGCTCCGAATGTTGTGTACACCCAACCAATTGTGGTTTATTCAATAAATAATGGCTAAGTAAACCACAGCTTAACACACACTTTCCATGCCCTCAAACTACAGGCCCACAGCAAACAGTAGTTTTAATAGTAAATCTAATGTAAAATAAGTATCAGACAGTATAGTTCTGGCTAGCTTAACTGACCAGCTTACATTTCCCTATGATTCCAGGAAACAAAGACAGCTAATCTGTGAGTTCCTCCAGCTTCAGTATGGACTAAAGTAGGATCAGGGCTTGGTCTAAAAATGGAAGGAACTGTAGTAAAAGAAGTATCCTGAACTCCGGGGGGAGGGGGGATTTGGTATTCTGTTCTTATTGTTAGCCAGGAAGAAACAGGAGGTTGAAGGTAGTCAATGGGGGTCTGCTGGAGTGCTTACAGACAGCAATCTCCTTTCAGTCTTGGTGTGGCTGGAGTAATTTGGCATTGCTGTGATGTGGCAAGGTGGCACCTGGGAAGGAGTTTGTGGGAGAAAACTGGGAAGTGGTTGGGGGTATGCTGGCAGGGGGCTAGATTTCCATGGGAATAGGCAGAGGGAAGTATTATGGTAGGGACTGGTCATGTCATTACAGAATCAACTTGGTGCTATTTGGCCAATCCTAGCCTGAAGGCCTAACATAGTAGCCTTGGTCTCAAGCTTTATTGGTAAATCCCATCTCCATCCAGAGTAAGTCCTTATCCATGTTTTACTTAAGTCTGGTTGGGTGGGTGGTGACAATGTAGCCTTGTCAGACGTTTTCCCATATTTTGGGTCTATCAGCAGGTATGATGCTAGGGCTGGGGGGGATTGTAATCATGATTGTGCATGACACCTTGACTGTGACCAGTTGTACTGCTCTTTTGATATTTGGATGTGACTGCCTGAACATGATGTAAACTGCAGGGATAAACTAGAGCAACTCATTGCTGAGCTGGTGATGGGGTCTCCTAGACTGAATACTGGGAGATTTCAACCTCCACATCTTTAACTTCAGTGCAGCTCAGGGATTCATGGCCTCCATGGCAACCACCTACATACCTGTCCCAAATTATCTCAGCCTTACTCAGGTGTGTAGTCATGTTAGACCTAGTGTTTTTCTCAGAGCAAAAGATGTGTGACCTGAAAATTGAAGACCTTTGCTATAGTCAAATTACTTTCTGATTAAACTGCATGTTGCAGAAATACAGTGTCTTTACTACTGAGGTCATATAACCATTATACATACCTGTCTGATTTCCACTGAGTTTTACTGGTTCAGTTTCTAGGCCGTGCAATTCTTGTCCCTCATCGTCTTCAGAGAAATCTTGACCTAGCTTACAGGCCATATATTCTGCCTGAAGTTTCTGAATTCCTGCTTCTTGAAAGTTAATTTTTTGTCTAAGAGAAATAAGTGTAGGATAATTGGTTTATTTTTTATAACTCATAATCGATTTACTTAATCCTTAACAATTTACAATTAAAATAATACCTTAGCTCTTCTTTCAGGAGACTATCTGTTTCAGAACAATTACTGGATATTTCATTACAACGATTATCCTAAAAAAGATGGGCAAAAACAGACACAAATATAAAACAAAATTTGTTATAATTGATTATTGATTGATTGAGAAATTGTTCATGGACACCATTTGGCCCAAACTAGAAAATCTAATTTTTCAAATAAAATATTTAATCGTATGCTCTTCCACAGAAATCAAAAGCAACTAGAAGTAATTCTGATAGAGATTAGCTAGGATTTCCTCTCATTCCATCCCCATAACACTGTAAGCCATTTTAAATATTGGGAAATTGTGAGGATATTTCCAAAGAATATGTAAGATAAATGTAAAAAAAAGGAAAAAGAAATATATGCTGTATATTTTTTGTCTCCTCTGCATCATTTCAATTTTTTATTTCCTTTTCCTCATTATTAGTTCTTCTTTTACAGTGGGGCAAAAAAGTATTTAGTCAGCCACCAATTGTGCAAGTTCTCCCACTTAAAAAGATGAGAGAGGCCTGTAATTTCCATCATAGGTATACCTCAACTATGAGAGACAAAATGAGAAAAAAAATCCAGAAAATCACATTGTCTGATTTTTAAAGAATTTATTTGCAAATCATGGTGGAAAATAAGTATTTGGTCACCTATGAACAAGCAAGATGTCTGGCTCTCACAGACCTGTAACTACTTCTTTAAGAGGCTCCTCTATCCTCCACTCGTTACCTGTAGTAATGGCACCTATTTGACCTTGTTATCAGTATAAAAGACACCTGTCCACAACCTCAAACAGTCACACTCCAAACTCCACTATGGCCAAGACTAAAGAGCTGTCGAAGGACACCAGAAACAAAATTGTAGACCTGCACCAGGCTGGGAAGACTGAATCTGCAATAGGCAAGCAGCTTGGTGTGAAGAAATCAACTGTGGGAGCAATAATTAGAAAATGGAAGACATACAAGACCACTGATAATCTCCCTCGATCTTGGGCTCCATGCAAGATCTCACCCTGTGGGGTCAAAATGATCACAGGAATGGTGAGCAAAAATCCCAGAACCACAAGGGGGGACCTAGTGAATGACCTGCAGAGAGCTGGGACCAAAGTAACAAAGGCTACCATCAGTAACACACTACGCCGCCAGGGACTCAAATCCTGCAGTGCCAGATGTGTCCCCCTGCTTAAGCCAGTACATGTCCGAGCCCGTCTGAAGTTTGCTAGAGAGCATTTGGATGATCCAGAAGAGGATTGGGAGAGTGTCATATGGTCAGATGAAACCAAAGTAGAATGTTTTGGTCTAAACTCAACTCGTTGTGTTTGGAGGAGAGAGAATGCTGAGTTGCATCCAAAGAACACCATACCTACTGTGAAGCATGGGGGTGGAAACATCATGCTTTGGGGCTGTTTTTCTGCAAAGGGACCAGGACGACTGATCCGTGTAAAGGAAAGAATGAATGGGGCCATGTATCGTGAGATTTTGAGTGAACACCTCCTTCCATCAGCAAGGGCATTGAAGATGAAACGTGGCTGGGTCTTTCAGCATGACAATGATCCCAAACACACCGCCCGGGCAACGAAGGAGTGGCTTCGTAAGAAGCATTTCAAGGTCCTGGAGTGGCCTAGCCAGTCTCCAGATCAAAACCCCATGGAAAACCTTTGGAGGGAGTTGAAAGTCCGTGTTGCCCAGCGACAGCCCCAAAACATCACTGCTCTAGAGGAGATCTGCATGGAGGAATGGGCCAAAATACCAGCAACAGTGTGTGAAAACCTTGTGAAGACTTACAGAAAACGTTTGACCTCTGTCATTCCCATCAAAGGATATATAACAAAGTATTGAGATGAACTTTTGATATTGACCAAATACTTATTTTCCACCATGATTTGCAAATAAATTCTTTAAAAACCAGACAATGTGATTTTCTGGATTTTTCCCCCCATTTTGTCTCTCATAGTTGAGGTATACCTATGATGAAAATTACAGGCCTCTCTCATCTTTTTAAGTGGGAGAACTTGCACAATTGGTGGCTGACTAAATACTTTTTTGCTCCACTGTATATCAAAAAAGGGACTGTAGTTGAAACTTTATAATATTTACCTTTATCAGGAGCCACTATGCTTCCAAGAGCACATTATCAGGGGAAAAAAACAAGAATGACATAGCAGTTCCTGTTTGTAAATGCTTTACCTACATGGTATACTATTGACATAATATTCTAGAAAAATCATCTAAAGTTTATTTTAAATATTTCATTAGCAACTCAGCAATTGACGGGGTACTAGTCAAAGTAAGGCATGTATAAATGGAGCTATCCTGTTCATTCAGAGGAGCTTTTAAAACTTACCTCCTTAAGCAAGAGCCCATATTTCTTCTCATAAATCTTATCTAAGACTGGGGATATCCTCAAAATGGCATCTCAAAGGCTGCCACATGATAAACCCTGAGCTCATACAACATATTTACCACTAGTTTAATGTGACAGCTGGTTCATGCAATATGCTAAGACAATAATTGGGTTACCATAACACCTGGAATCATGTATTACTCACCTCTATTACAGTCCAGGGTAGTTAATGCGTAAATCCCACCATAAAGTAAAACAATAACTATTATAAAGGTTACACAAATTTCTGGCCTTTCTATACAGGAATAGAAGTACTCTTTCCTTTATACAGAGAACAGCTTACATTTTATCTACTCTAGAGTTAATACATGAGTACTAGTCCTGCCTTAGGAACAAAACAAGCTGGATGACCTTGAGCCACTCACTCTCTCTCAGCCCTAGGAAGGAAGCAGTAGCAAACCACTTCTGAAAATCTTGCCAAGAAAACTGCAGAGACTAGTCCAGGCAGTTGCTAGGAGTCAATGCTGACTCAAAGGTATAGACAAAAACACATATACATGCACACAGTTAATAAATCCTTCCAAAATATCAGAGAAATCACTGTACCTTCTTTGATGAGCTTTGGGTCAACTGGGAAATAACATTTTCTAAAGTTTTCAGTTCAATTTTTGAACTTTGAATTTCTTGACAATACAAGTTAAGGTGATCTTTTTGTTGTGCAATTAGTGCTTTTAAATCTTCATTTTCATTTATTAGGGCATTTTTTTCTTCAAGAAGTGCTTTTTGTTCTTGAAGTTTATTTTCAAGCATCTGATTTTTTTGCTGAGAATGTTTGAGCAGAAATTCTATTTCAGACATTTTTGCTTCCATGCTTTTAAGGTTTTGTGTTCCAATACAGTTCTCTTCAGTTAATTGTCTAAAATATAAAACAAAATTAAACAGGTTCTTCAAGATTATGTTATTCTCAACATGACTTCTTTGACAATAATTTTTTGATTCTCAATTTATTTTGAAGGAGGATTCTAAAAATCAGGCTGTGCACTTACATACGCTCTTTTGAATATGAAATCTTCATTCCATCCTAACATTTTCTTTTGAATTCAGTCACAGAAAACTAATAACTAAAATTAAGTATCAATAATCTATACTTGACAACTTGGAGCCTACAGATGCAAAAAAACATACAACTTATCTATTATATAAATTGGCACATACCAATCTCCATTTTTAATATCTATATCTATGTGTGTGTGTGTGTGTGTATTTTATGGGTATATATAGAGAGAGCAGCTGGATAGTGTGGTGGTTAGAGTGCTGTCCTTTGACGTGGGAGACCAGGGTTCAAATCCCAGCTGGTACCTTCCTTACCAGTAGGGATCCTTGGGCAAAGACCCTTTAACGCTTCACCTGCCTACCTCGGATATGAGAGTGTCCTCTCTTGGATATGAGAGAGTCGTGCTGGCTCATATGTCGCCTGGATTAACAAGGTCCGCACCAGATATTGGGAACTAGGACAATCTGACAATAAGTGGGCTACTGGAACAAACCATACATGGACAAGATAAGAGAACCTGGAATTGATGGAATGCTACTACAACAGTAGGCCTAATGAAAGGGGATATATGAAACGTATGAGGGAACTATGGATGGACAGAAGACCTACATCCACACTAATTAAGAAACAGCTAGTTATCAAACATTTCAAGGAGCTGCTCTCACAACTTGAGATAGACCAACTATACATCACTTCCTGGACTAAAGAAGACCTGGAAGAACAACTGAATGCACAGCCAACACCTGAAGCTGTCACTGCTGCCCCCTCCATTACAGAGCACAGCAGCTGATATGAGGAATAAGATCACGAATAAACTAGCTACAGTCAACCCACAAGACCAATTACCAAGGCTCAGTGGAGAAGTACCATCACATAGTATGCTACAAGATGCCAATAGAGCCCTCACGACAATCCCTACTACCACCATAACTCAAACCAAAGAACTGGTATACACTACAGCCACTATCATTCTGGAGATGCTTGGCTACACGATCAAGAACAGCAATACATACCCCCCTTGAAAACGAGGCTAGAGGCTAAGATCAAGGCAACTTGGAGAGAAGTTAGTCAGCTGGTGGAACTACAGAATGGTGTGGAGATTAAGGATAAGACTTAGGTACTGAAAAAATACAAAGGGCTGCCTCCATCTGAAGCCCTAGAGACTGCTAAACAAAGGTTCATAGCACTGGCTATCAGGCTAAGGAGACACACTAGAGGAGCAGAGGCCAAGATAAATGCCCTATTCTCCAGAGAACCATCCAAGATGTACTCCCAATTGCAGCGCAACAACACAGTAACAGCAAAGCGACCAACAGCAGAAACTGAACAGTTCTGGAAGAACTTAATGGGAGAAAGACACATAACACCAGTGCAAAGTGGCTGCAGGACCTGAGAGCAGACCACAGCAATCTCCCAGAACAGGAACCACACCATCACAGTAGCAGACATCCAACAGCAGCTCAAGAACATGAAGACCTGGACAGACATGATCTACACCTACTGGCTAAAGAAACTAACAGCAGTGCATGAATGCCTAGCAGCACAGATGAACCAGCTACTAGCAGCAAGCTCCCACCTACACTGGCTAACACAAGGAAGGACAGTGCTGATCATAAAAGACCCCCACAAGGGAATAGCACCGTCCAACTATTGGCCAATAACCTGCCTCCCCACAACATGGAAAGTCCTATCAGGCATCATAGCTACCAAGCTACAGGACCATATGGGCTAGTACATGAGCACAGCTCAGAAGGGCATTGGGAACAACACCAGAGGCTCAAAACACCAGTTGCTCATAGAGCAGTTGCCCGAGACTCAAGGTCTAGACAGACCAATCTGAGCACAGCCTGGATTGATGACAGGAAAGCCTACGACTCAATGCCACACACATGGATCTGTAAATGCCCACATGGATCTGTAAATGCCTGGCACTATACAAAGTCAACAGGACACTAAGGACCTTCCTCAAGAACTCAATGGAACTGTGGAGGACAACACTGAAAGTCAACTCAAGACAGCTTGCACAAGTGGCCATCAAGTGCGGCATATACCAAGGTGATGCGCTGTCCCCGTTGCTGATCTGCATAGGCTTGAACCCCTTCAGCCAGATAATCTCAAGGACTGGATGCAGATGCTAGTTCAAGAGTGGAACTACCATCAGCCACCTCCTCTACATGGATAACATCAAGCTGTATGCTAAGAGTGAACGAGACATCAACTCGCTGATCCACCTGACACGGATCTACAGTGAAGACACTGGGATGTCATTCAGAGTGGAGAAGTGTGGCTGGATGGCAGTAAAGATAGGGAAAGTAGTTAATGGGGTGGAACTACTAGTGGGCCACATAGGAGACATACAGACCAGCTACAAGTACCTTGGTATCCCATAGTCACATGGGAACCACAATGGAGGAGGCAAGGAAGACAGGAAAATCCAAGTACCACCAAAGGATAAGACAGGTCCTGAAGAGCCAGCTCAATGGGAAGAATAAGATCCATGCCATCAATGCATATGCCCTGCCAGTCATCAGATACCCTGCTGGTATATTGAGCTGGCCAAAGGAGGACATGGAGGCTGCTGATGTGAAGACCCAGAAGCTCCTCACAATGTATGGAAGTTTTCACCCCAAGTCCAACACCCAGAGACTGTACACCAGCCGCAAAGAGGGCAACCTTCAGTCAAAGCCACTGTCCTGAACAAAACCCAGAGCATCCAGGAGTACATCAGTAAGATGGCACCCAAAGATGAACTGCTGAGAGAATGCCTGAGGCAGCAGCAGACAAGGGAAGAAGTTCAAGCAGAGGAAGTGTCATGGCAAGACAAGACCCTGCATGGGTCTTTGACAGATAGCTGAGGTGGCTGACACTGGGAAATCCTACCAGTGGCTGGAAAGAGCTGGGCTAAAAGAAAGCATTGAGGCACTGATTATAGCACTAAGAACAGGCACTAAGCACCAGATCCAAAGAAGCAGGGGTCTACCACCCTAGACAGGACCCAAGGTGCACATTGTGCAGAGAGGCCTCAGAGACAGTCCAACACATAGCGGCAGGGTGTAAGATGCAGGCAGGAACAGCATACACTGAACAGCACAACCAAGTAGCTGGCATTGCGTACAGGAATATCTGCACAGTGTATGGGCTAGACCCTCCCAAGTCTAGATGGGAGATTCCACAGAAGGTTGTGGAGAATAACAGGCCTAAAATCTTGTGGGACTTCCACATCCAGACAGACAGACAGGTACTGGCCAATCAACCAGACATCATGGTAGTAGACAAGAACTAGAAGACAGCGGTGATAGACGTAGTGGTGCCAAGTGACAGCAAAATCAGGAAGAAGAAGTATGAGAAGTTGAAGAAGTACCAGGGCCTGAATGAGGAACTGAGAGGATGTGAAAAGTAAAGGCCAAAGTGGTCCCAGCAGTAATAAGAGCACTTGGGGCTGTGACTCCTAAGCTGGGAGAGTGGCTCCAACAGACCCCAGGAACAGCAGTGCTAGGAACAGCTAAGATACTACGCAGAACCCTCAAACTCCCAGGCCTCTGGTAGAGGACCTGAGATTGAGGAAGACACATACCACCCATAGAGGTGAGAAGGGATTTTTTTTCCTGTGTATGTGGACCATTACTATCTATCTATCTGTCTGTCTGTCTGTCCGCCCGTCCATCCAAACAAACAAACAAATAAAAGTTAATGGCCCATATCTTCTCAGAAGCTAATCGGTTTTAAATGTTTTATGTTTTGGGACTTGCAGCATCAGAGAAAACTGTGCAGTGTTGCCCACTGCCAGAAAGAGGTTAAGAAATGGTGGCTAGATTTGAATGGATTTATCTTTTATAGCAGGTTTCTTTGAACAATAACAATATAGTTTCCTGTAGAGTTTTATGAAAATAAACCTAGCAGCTAAAAACAGAGACTCAGTTTTGCACATAACATCCATTTATAAACCGTAAGACGTGGACAATAAATCAAGGGTTGGCAATCCCCAGCACTCCCCCAGCAATTTCAAATAGTGCTGAATTTTAACAGTGTGAGTTTTTTCCCTTTTCAAAATGAATAAATATATTTTATATCACTTTTTATACGAAAGCATCCAAAAGTGGTTGAGAAAACATAAAATACACTATAAAAAGAATGAATTAAAATAATATAAAAAACATATACAGTAAAAAGGAGTGGAGAAAAGAAAAGGAAAACAGTAGAAAAACATTAATCTAGCTTTCATACAAAAAAGAGACTAGTGGCTAAAGAGACTAGTCTCCAACAGTTGCCTAGAAGATGTAACAGTGGGTGCTTCACAAATTTCAGGGGAGAGAACATTTCAGAATATAGGTGTTACTTCACAGAAGGCATGCCCACAAAGAATCACAAAATAGCACCCTGTGGTTCTAGATACACATAGTAGAGTCCCCCCCCCCCGCATTAATCTTAATAATAAATCAGGTCTATAATGATAAAGGCAGTCCATCAGGTCCCCTTATACCCCTCTCCCATGCCTCTGAAAAAATAGCTCCATATACCTGTTTGGGAGCAATTTTATTATTGGTAACATTTTTCAGGAGGTAAAAAATGGAGTTTAGAATAGAAATGGAGCAAGATTTAATTCTCACTCTTGAAATCCAGAAAAAAATAACAATCCCTCAAACTTTGCCCACCCTTACAATAAACCAATTGTAGATTATGTGACTGGCTGGACAAGTCCCTGCACTTTTCAGAAGTGGCTTGCCATTTCCTGCTTCCTAAGACTGAGATAGAGTGACTGGCCCAAGGTCACCCAGCTGGCTTTGTGCCTAAAGCAGGGCTAGAACTCACAGTCCCTCAGTTTCTAGCCTGATGCCTTAACTACCACACCAAACTGGCTCTCGCAACCTATTTGTTTACAATCTAATATTTAAATTTCAAAATCTAAAATTTCTTCTGTGGACTACAAAACAGTAACACAGAAGAATGTGGAGAATCCACTTGCTCTTAATATACCACTCACCCGCAGTCCACTTACCCTTAATATACTTAATATACTTACTCTTAATATACTTAATACACTTATATACTGGATAAAACATTAACACATAAAAAGATTGTTACTGAGTCGTTATATGGCTTGAGCTGGACATACAAATATTTTCATTTACCATTATCAAATGTCAGAGAAGTTCATGATCCAAACATCGAAGCAATTTTATGTCTGTCTATATACCAAAGTCTTACATAGACAGACACTTACCTCAACTGATCTTTCATGTTTTCAAACTCAGTTTTATAGACATTACATTGTGTCAGCAACTTCTCCTTTTCATTTACACAGTTCATTAACTTTTTTTCTAAAATTTGTTCTTCAACTTGGACCTGAATAAAAGAAAAATGTTATTCAGAATTAATCAATGTGACATCAGAATAATAAAGTAAGGCAGAAATCCTGTTAAACAGTCTAGTACAATATTCTTTGGAAAAGGTTGACTGCTGTAGGAGGAAACATAAAAATGAAAGTGTTTAGTTCCAATGCTTCCATTTGTACCTTTCTATCACTTAGTTGTAGAAAGATCTGAGGTGAGTCTATCTGTCTAAACGAAGATATAGAAATTATATTTCTAGATCTAGTTCATGTTCTATAGGACCAACCACACTAGAACAGAAAGTCAGCATCATACTTAAATTACCACTCTCTATAGTTGCCTAAAAAAGAGGTAAGATGATAAATATTGCTCACTGCATTCACATGTGAAAAATATCTTAGCTTTTTTTTACTGGCTCTAAAACTCCAAAGCTTTGGAGTTTAAAGTAGTAATTACAAAGTAACAAAAGAAAAGAGCCACAGAGATTAATAAACTGAAAGCTATCCCGCTCCTTGTATTTGGATAAACGGTTTTGGCCCAGTCTAAATTTGTTGCAATTTCAGGGGCCTTGAATTATTATAGGCTTATTATAGTTTTACTTAAATAAAAAAAATAAAGCAGGTCCCCTTGGTGCTTTTTTTCTTAAACCTCATGGGAATAAAAAGTATATTGAACTATATCTGTAAAGCACTTAATCCTAATTGGACTCAGATTGAATGCCTCCAAGACAGCGTGGCTTTGAGTTTGTGGGTCTAATGACTCCAGAGAAATACTACCTTTGATTCTGAACAGAGTTATACTCCCCCATGGTACAGATGGCTCACAATTTGGGGGTCCTCTTAAATTGACAGTTCCTACTTGGTTAACAGATGGCAGCTGTGGCTAGGAGGGCTTTTGCTCAGTTACAACTGATATGCCGATTATAACCATTCCTACATCAGGAGGCCCTGCTCACAGTCAATCATGCCCTAGCTACTTCTGACTGGATTACTATAATGCACTGTACATGGGTCTACCCTTGAAGAACATTTGAAAGCTACAGCTGGTACAGAACATGGCAGCCTGGGCAATGATGAGTGAATCCCAGTACACTTGGGTAATCTCACTGCTTCAGCAGCTGTACTGGTTGCCAGTTGACTTCCAAGTGCAATTCCAGCTACTGGTTGTCACCTTTAAGGTCCTGCATGACTCCAGAATTGGTTATCTAAGGGACTGTCTCCTCTCATATTTATTTGCCCATCCAACCAGATTGAATAGGGTCCCATCTTTATGTGACTGCCATTTGATAGGACCCTGAAAGTGGAGATTTTCAATAGACAACCCCCCACGCCCACACACTCTCTCTCCTTGCACAGATTCAGTCAGTACTGGCCCTCCTGTCAAGACCTATCTGTTCCATCTAGTACAGGAGGAGGGTAAGCTGTGATTAAAGCTGAGGTTTACAAGTACATGACTTTTATATTTTCTGTTTTTTACATTTTTGAATTTGATTTTTATATATAATTTGAGGGTTTTTTTTTTATTTCTTTCTTTGTAGGTGTTATTTTATCATCACTTAGCTGCCTAGAGCTTTGGTGAATGGGTGGTATGCAAATGAAGCAAGTAAATAAATAAATAAGAAAGGAATCATATGCATGTCTATTCAATTATCAGTTCATTTAGGACACGTATGCTTTCTCCTGGGTAAATCTGTATCCTTATGTATTCTTATAAACTAGAATTATATTCTCTCTCTACCCTCCAAACTTAAATTTCTACTCTTGTGCCTTTAACAGCAAGGAATTATGCTTCTGATATGAATCTGATTTTTGTTGGTCAAAGTTGCAATTACAGCAGAGGCAAAAGCATATTAGAGAACAGTAGACACTTTAGTTTTAGCACTAATACTTGAGTTCACAGCTGCATGGTATATTAAAAATTCTATTAAAATTACTAATATCTTGGGAGTCTTTTCTTACCTTTTCCAGTTTATTAGTTATTTTCTCTTTGTATTGTTTAAATGTTCTTGTCAACTCCTCAGCATTATACAGTGCTTCATTTCTTTGCTGTTCAGTTCTTTAAATGAAAAAAGCTCAGTTTGAACAGATAAAACAAAATAATGGGTCATCAACAAAAAGACAAATTTAATACAACAATTGAACAACAGAGAATAATACATATCTGTTGGATTACTTGCAACTGTATCTCAATTTTTAAAAAGCTTTACAGACACTTACATGATGATCTTCAAAATGACAAAGAACTCAAATTACATGTTTTTTTCATGAGAAATTAAGAGTAAATTTAGCTTTGGTCAAACATTCTTTCATAAGCAGAACTATTCTGAATATGGCTTGGAGCACAGCAGTAAACTTCAACCTGAGTACTTATAGAATATGCTCATTCACTAAAACAGAGCAACAGCATAAGTGGATTGAAATCTATTTTCAAACCAGTAAATTCAACTCTGAAAGCAAAACCCGAAATGCATGCAAACTGGAAATGTCAAATATTATTTCCTCCCCCCCCACACACTAGAAAACTGCACAAGTGAGGGACTACCATTTATTTCCATGCCAATAACAGCTTTGCAGATGGAATGGTCAGATGCAGAAAACAAAGAATCCACTGTTTGTTTAGCACTCTGCATCTTCAAACCAGTTCTTATAATATTAAAAGGTAGGCTTGGATAGGGAATCCTCTATTTCTACATGCTTTACATCATGGCTTTCTTTATATCACAATCCTGAAACTATAAACAAAAGAGAGAAAAACAGCAGGGCTATTTCGATGTTTCTGCAGAATGATCACTGTCTTTGGCCGTCCCCAATTGTTACCTAGCAGCAGCCATTTCATCAAAATACCCAATGATCCTGCCAGTCGTAATAATTGTAAATTTAAGCAGATTACTGAGCCAGTATTTTTCTTTCTTCCCCTATTCAATTTTGCCTTGTCTACTATATCTTTTACATTATAATCTTAATTATATAAATCTACTGAACTGTGTAAAGTTCTTTAGGAGCTATTTTTTTGTTAAACAGCCATTTAAAATGTTTTACTAAATGAATATGTATTATAACACTATTTAATAATATCTAATAAATGTGCACGTATATTTTGTTTTATCTATCTTTTTCCAAGAATTGTGCTTGGTGAAAGAGAAAGGAAATGAGACAGATAAGGTACAGGATTTCCTTTGGACTCACACTGCATAGCACCTCAATAAAGTTATTAATAATAAAAAAACCCAAAAGATTCCACTTATCTAAACCTATTATTATATTGTTGGTCGCAAAGTCAGCCAGATGTTTAGACTGGATCTGGCATTTTCATCCACCTATCAAGTCCTTCCCAAGGACCTGGGATAGGCAGATGTTGTTTGATGGTGTTAAAGGTATCGTCACAGGATGTAAGCTGTTCCAAATAAAGCTGCCTTTTGCAGCTTTATCATCATCATCATCATCATCATCATCATCATCATCATCATCTCTTATGGTTGGTTGCACAGTCAGCCAGATGCTTAGACTGGATTTGGCTATTATTATTATTATTATCATCATCATGATCATCATTATTAAATCCACTGCAGGACTGACGGTTACTGACTATAATCTACCATTCTGGTCCAGTGCAGGATAGTAGATGGATGTTTTTTGACTTCCCACTCTAGGGCTGAGAGAGAGTAAATAATATATTTCCCTAATAATGTTTGATGTTCTTTAAATATTTCTAAGGCTAACCTATCTCTTATTATCATTTCAGTCTAGAAAGAAAAGGAAGGCATTAAAATGTAATAATTCTGTAATATTTTTTTAAAACTCAAAGAAACAAAGAAAATAGTAATAGATTTAAAAATAATTCATTAAGAATTCCAAATAACATGGAAATTCTTGTTTTCTTCATTCATTCCTCCTTATGATGGACAGCACAACCCACATATATTTCCTCAGGGCCTTGATATACGTATACAAAACCATTATGTCCCACTTATCAAAATCAAACATAAAAAAACTAAGTTTAACAAATGTAATATACCTGAGAAAGCACTGCTATCAGCATGAATTTCTCTTAAGATCAAGGAATTTTTATTGGTTCAAAAAGCAGTACAACCTGCTGATTTGTTTATATATTCAATATGCACACAAACATACTACTTAAAAATATTGTTCAGCATCTTAAAAATTACTCTGTAGCGAAAATTTATATTGTCAGGTTTCAGAATTAAAAATAAAAAATGCATATAATTTGTTACCTTTTTCCTTGTTTGGCCCATCCAATTAAATCACACTTCATTTTTTTATAATCCTCCTTTAATTTGTTCAAATCATATTCTTTTTTCATTAGCATTTTCTGGCTTTTCTCTAATTTATCTTCTGTATCTCTAAAGACAAATGAGAATGCAGCTTTTTAAAATAAAAAATGTAAGTAAAAAATAGTAAGTTTACTTATAGCAAAGATATTAGGTAATGAATATTAACAGCTAGAGAGCACTCTCACCTCCCCAACTCCAATCCTATTTCCAGTATAAAGATTTGAAATAAATGGCCAGATTAATATACTAAAGATCAGAATATTATTTACAGGTAGTCCTTGATCACATAGATTTTCTCCATGATGATCTAACCCTAACTTTTTATTTCAGGTCTCCTAATGGTGTACTCATCGCCAATGTAACTTGAGTCTGTCCACCTTGCTGATAGTCATCTTGTTTTCTTTTCTTTCATCCTTCCTTGCATTAGAGCCTTTTCCAGAGAGCTCGGTCTTCGCATAATGTGTCTGAAGTAAAATAATTTGAGCCTTGTCATTTGTGCCTTGAGTGAAATCTCTGGGTTGATTTGTTCGAAGATCCATTGGTTTGTTTTCTTGGCTGTCCACAGTATTCTCAGGAGTCTTCTCCAACACCAAAGTTCAAAGCCATCAATGCTCTTCCTAGCCTTCTTCAAAGTCCAACTTTTGCTTCCATCGAGCTTCACAGGGAACACCATGGTTTGTGCAATTCTGATCTTTTTTTTTAATTAAGAACTTTATTATATTATATTATATTAAGAGTACAATTAAAAACAAAAAAAGAGAATACAGTAAAGATAGAAAATAGAACTAAAAGAAAAAAGACAAAAACTAAAATAGTGTAGATAGATAGAAAAATAGAATGGAAAACGACTTCCGACTATCTCCCATACAGATATAAATACAAATTAGGAGAAAGTTAATCTCTTACCACTAATTAATCCAAATTCACATTATTTCTATCAACACAAACCACCTAATTATTAAAACCCACAATCAATACTTTCATTTTTCCCCGCAAGCATGTAATCTAAAAAGGATTGCCATAAGGAGATGAATTTAAAAAATGATATTATCTCTTATTAATACTATTAATTTTGCCATTTAAGCCAAGTCCATTAGTTTAATAATCCATTCTTCTGCTGTAGGTATTTGTGGGACCTTCCATCTTTCTTGGCTTGTTCATCTTCCAGATTCATCTATAACAACATCTTATACATTTTAACAATAACATATTCATCATTTATACAAAAACATTCAAACAGTTGCATATAAGTAGATCAATAAGATATAAAGCCTTCTAACTCTATTCTTTTATTTTAAAATTTGATTCACCCTATCCCTTCTAATTTTTCCCAACAAAAGAGGATTTTATTCTTTTTCAAAGTATCTGTCAGAACAACATAATCCTTTCCCTTCCTTGAAATCCTTACTGATATTTCTTTAGGCATAGTTATAACCATGTTTTCAGTGTTAGGTTTAAAACCAAACTGTACTTGAAAGACCAACACATCTCTTGGCTTAGCATATACAGTTGCATACTTAGAATTTATACAAAGAATTTTCTCTATTTCATCCATCATATTTATTAAATTTTCTTCTTTAATCTCAGAAATTTCCCTGGACCTTAAAGTTCTTTATTTCTCAATTCCAGTAGTACAGCTTTATTCAACTCTTTGTCCCTCTCACTTTCCAGCAAGTTGACTGTGTCATTAACTTTTTTATTTCCTTCTTCCAATTCCTTTTCAATTTTGTCCAATTTTTGGTCAAGCTTTTTGTCAAGATCAGCAAATCTTAAATCAAATATTTGGTTAACACTTTGAATAATGGTTTGTGTGATTTTTAAAGTATATTTTTCAAACATGCCTTTCATCCAATCAAGTTCACCAAATCCATGCCTTATATGCTTTCTGGTGGCCATTATTTCTGTTTCTTCTTCTTTCCACCCTTAGTTAAAAATTAAAGAAAGGAGAAAAGGAAAGCTCTTTCTTTCGATAGTTTCCAATTTAATATTTTCACTCCCTCTTGTGGCCAAAAGTGATATTTCCCAAATGCAAATGTAACTGGATAGCCACAACAAACAGCAAGATGGGGGGGGGGGCAAATCAGCAACCAATCACAGCTTGGAAAAGTCAGCAGATTTTGCTTTCTCACAAACTAGCAACAAAACAAAAGAGGGTCGAATCTGCAGCCAATCATAACTTGAGAAAATCACCAAACCAAAACTTTCCCCCAGCATTTAAGAATAAATCTCTCTCAATTCCATAAAAAAAAAAAAAAATGTAAAATTCTTCCTTTTTAAAAGCAAAAGTAAAATATAGATAAAAATAATCTCCTAAAAGTGTAGAAAACTTCTTTGAAAACATTAAAACTTCCAGATTGCATGCTCTTATTTCAATTCTTCAAATACAATACAATGCACTTTAAAAGTCCCAAAAAATAAAGTCCAACCAAGAGAAAAAATACTTCTGTAGTGGAGATAGTGTCAGGATCTACGCAAGCTATAACCTTTGATTGCTTTTAATTTAGTTTTATTATGCCTAGTAAAGAGTTAATAGAAAGAATGTTAGTTGCAGGCCGCTTGCTTGAACCTGCCATTGAAGGGGGGAGAGGAGGTCAGGTGCTGTTATCTTTATCTCTACACAGGCATCTCCAAGGCCAAGTGTTGTGAGAACCGGAGCAAGGCGCGAAGAATTTCAAGCGGGAAAAGAAAGGAGCAAGGGGGGAGCTTGGGGCTTAAAAAGGGAACAGTTTTGCTTGTAGAATTAGACTCAACAATCTATGCTGCTGTGCACTTCTCCTAATGAAGAAATCTTTAATGGAACTATTTAGTCTCCAGCGGATTTACTGAACTTTGGGAATGAGTGTGCAGACTCTGACAGATAGCCTCTTTAAATTCTTTAAATAACTTACAGCAAAAGTGATTTTAGCGGTGGGGTGGTAATGTCTCTTTCAGAGGCTTTAAACACGACATCGACAAGCTGATCCGCCCGCTTCCCAGCCGAACGCTCACCGTTCATTTGCGATCCACGTGCGTTCGATAAACTATAGCTGTCCAGAAGACACATGGCGCGATTTGATGGCTTCCCCTTGCCCAGAGAATGCTTTGTGTCTCAGAAAAAATTCCTGAGACACCAAATTAACCATGTTTAACACTCCAGCTTCAGAGGAACTTCAGCCGGAAGGACCTTCCGCCATATTGTCCTCCACCGGAAGTCCCTGTGCAATTCTGATCTTTGTAGGTATATAAACATCATGGCATTTGAATATCTTTTCCAATGTTTTTATGGCTGCTTTACCTAGTGCAAGTCTATGGCTTATTTCTTGACTGCTTGTTCCTTTACTGTTGATCCTAAAAGGCAGAAGTATCCACAATCTCAACATCTTCATTGTCAAGTCTAAGGCTGTTGTTGAATCTGTTATCATTAGTTTGGTATTTTTTATATTTAATATTAGTCCCATTTTGTTCACTGTGCTCCTTATTACTAGAGCTTCCAAATCTATCAGAGAAGCCTCATCAGCAAAGCACAGGTTACTGATGTTTTTCCTCCAATTTAAAAACCATGTTCATTTTCTTCCAATCCAGCTTTCAATATGTATATCCTCCTGATTGTGAAAACAACACTCTTCCTTCTTTTATTTTAAAGACTTACATGGTTTTTCATGTTCTGAGTAGTAAATAGTATAATCTTCTTCCTGAAAGTGTCCAGTTCCAGTCCATATCAATTCACTGATGTTTAAACTGTCAATGTATATTTAGACTGTAGTTATTAAAAATAAGTCATGATTAAACTGTGGTTTAAGATGTTATGTGTTCCTAAACCATAAATTAGTAGCCTGTCTTCAGATATCTCCAGAAACTGCAAATAATACAGAATCAGAAATAGATGCTCATGTCCTTGTTTAGCACAAGACAAAGAACTGGGGAATGTGCAAGTTTGAAGCAAGACAGCTTCAAATAATATAGATCATAGCTTTCCATCATACTTGAACTGAGACTCACTGAATATGCATCCTTAACATGATCCTATTTTTACTGGAGGGAAGTAAATTCTATTGAAATCAATGAAATCATATCCAGGAATTAGAAATTCAATCAAGACAATGTTGATTTCAATATGAGTATGGATCAGTTCATATCTTATTTTCAGAAAGGAAATCCCAATTTGATACAGTGTTCAAACTTTCATCTCAACATGGAATGAGAACCAAGCTCCCACTGGAAACTACTGAGTGAACCAACCTTGCAAAGTAGAAAAATTAATTTAAAAAATTATTACTTTAGAAGACTATCCTGAGCTTGAATGTCTGCTTCCAAGCTTGCTATCTGTTCTTCTAACATTGGAATATTGACTGAATGTGTACCCAAAGCAGATTCCAGGAAAGATACCTGCAACAATAAGGGGGAAAGGAAGAATCCATTATTGCTTTCTGAACATGATCATTCGCACACTCATTCAATTACAAACTTCCTTTTTCAGTCTATTTCTTTGCTAATTCCCAGTAGACTAATAATTCCAATAATTCCCAATAGAAATAGATTATTTCTTTACTAATTCCCAATATGTTTAATCTGCATATAGTATAATCCTTTAAGTTGGTAGATAACATAGTAGAAATAAAAATATCTATCAAGGACATATGCCTTTTTTCACTTAAAGATATACTTTGACAATTATAGCGTAAAACAAAGCTGTAAAAATGTTGCCAAGTTTGGACTGCTTCATGACTAAAATTTTTTGGTGGCCTAAGATTTCTGCAGATGCTTAAAATGTAATGTGTGAAAAAAATATAGGTATCTCTCAAGTTTACAGTCTGTCGCAAAACCAGGTAGCCTTTTTCTTTATATAATATGGAGCAATGGTTTCAATATAGTAAAAATACATGCCATTTTAAGGATTGACTCCTCCAAATCTGAACCAAGGGAATATTAAAAACTGCAGCTAAGTATTCATAAGTGCTGCTAACTTAAGAACTTTATATATTTCACATCAAGGTAAAGGAGAAGAATATTATAGGATATAATTAACAATACAGCATGTATTAAAACAAATGTACTTTTTAAGATACCTACTTGTGCTCTTGTCTGGTTCAGTTCAAACTTCATAGTTTCAATTTCATTCATTAGTTTGTGGTTCTGGGAAATTAATGAAGCATTATTTTCCCGGACTACATTCAATTTGTCCCTTAGTAGTTCATTTTCCTCTTCCATGCTCTTATCAAAAGCTAGTGACTACCAAAAAAAAAAAAAAAATAGCACTTGTAATATTTATCAACACAAATACTGTTCATTAATTTTTATGACCAACAATATCAGGATTTGGGACAAACAAATCCGTAAGTTATATAGGCATACTGCTAGAAACGAGCAAATTCCTGAATAATTACTTTGTTCCTAGGTTTCCTTGGAGAATCACTGTTATGCCAAGACATTTTGCTCACAGTACTGTTCTGTAATTCAGAAGGATCCACAAGATCTTCCAGTGTTAAAATTTCAAGCTCACTGTCATGAACGCTGAGGTCAGAATTATGTGAATTATTACTGGAAAAACAAAAACAAAATAAACACATTCCTTTTATTCTTTTTTCACCAATTCTTCTTACAGAAGATCTCAAAGTTAGGATATAAACACAGTGTAAATCAAGTTTATCAGCAAATAAAATTTAGTTCTACATAGTTATACCTATAAAGCTGTTCTCCCAAGTCTTCTAAAGTTCTTTCTGTTTTCTTTAGGTGACTTCTTATTGCTACAATGTTAGCAAGCAAATCTTCCACATCTTCATGGTGGTCACTGGAAGCCCATAAATTAGGTTCCATTTATATTCATTTGTCTGAAATAAATAACTAAGAGGAGAATAGTAATATAATCTCCTACCCTGTTTGAAAAATGGCTTTTTAAACCTCATTATTACAAGAAAGCAAGAGCTAATAGAAATGAGATGTTAACGCTAGCTACACAAATACATTCAGCCATTTTCATACTACCATTCTTAACATTAATAACTGGCAGGCAATTACTGGTTTGGAAACAAACTTCAATTCATGGTCATTTTTAATTTACAAGGAAACTGTAAGTTGTGTAATGATACCCATAAAGCAAAACAATTATGAATATAACAAGTAGGAAAAAGTGTCCTACATAGACAAAGGGTGCATAATTCACATACTATGGATAATAGAAATCCAACCAACACAGGGCCTATACTGTATTAATCTGAATCCATGGAGGTTGATTTCAACATAGTGCTGCTTATAATGTTGTACTCCTTCATATTAATACATTAGTATTCCTTAGATACTGATGTATGGTGTTCCTCAGGGTTCACTCTAGAACTTTATTAGGAAAATCATCAAGGCACTTGGGGTTGTTAATGAGAAGTTAATGCACACTGCTATTTCTCCTTTTCCATCTGTTACCAGGAAAGGTGCTGATATACTAAATCTGTGTCTAGTGGCAGTGATGAATTGGATGAAAGCTAAATTGTGATTTAATCCAGACAAGATGTTCCTGATTAGACCACTAAACTAGAACAGAATTTCAGCCTGGATGAAATAGCACTCTAGAAGAATCAGGCTCATAGTTTGATACTTACAGATTTAAGATCTCTTTATTTATGAAGACAACATAGGTATTATTTCAGTATATTATCTATTACCTGGTTTATTGAACAGCTTTTTTGTAACTGAAATCATTTTTTTCTTTTAAAGTTTTTTAGAGTTACACTAGTTTTAACTGGTTTTCTGAGTGGTAGACACCACTCATTTTAATCTGTATTTACACTTTTGATGTCACCCTCTTATACATTGAGCTGATGTGAATGTTAACATTATTTAACTTTATTTTTTACAACTTATACTAAATTAAGCCATTTTCTGAATTTGCACAAGACAGCCAATCCTAACCAACAGTCTAGGTTCATATGAAATATTAAACAATGAAGTTTTTTTTTAAGACTAGAATCAATCAAGTTTAACATGCGATGTGGTTTTTAACTGACTTGGTGAGCCCAGGCCCAGGATGCTCTGGCAGACAAAGAATTAGGGCTTTATAAAAAACAAATGACAAAAATGAGTTCAATCATATCATCCAAAGATAAGAAAGCCTGAAGCTGTCACTAATTCCTCTAGCTCAGTGTTTCTTAAAGTGTGGCCCTAGTATCCCTGAGAGTCCCTCAAGTCCCTCTCACGGGTCACTGAAATCAAATTATTTGCCGCATATTGAAGATATTTGCAAAAATTTAAAACAATGACACTCTTCTCACTATTTTGTTAAAAAATAGATTTTTTTCATAGAAAATGTTTTATTTATGTTAATATCTAATGGGTTTAATATTACTTTTACATGATTCAATAAATAAATATTCTATGAGTGCATCCATTTTAATTTTTAATATGGTAAACATTAATAAATATAACCCATACAAACAAAAGCTCTTTTGGGGTCCTCCAAAATTTTTTTAAGTGAGAGCAAAGTGAGGTCCTGAGAGCAAAAAGTTTAAGAAACACTGCTCTAGCTCAATGTACACAATTACAGTCTGAGCCAGATCCAACGATTCTTCCTATCATATCAGAATGGCGCCTTTTCCACAGAAGCGCTTCTCCGTCGCCTGAAACTCAGTTCGTTCTCCGCCACGACCAACCAGTTGAGACTCTTAATATTTGTCCCTCACCTCTATGTGATTTCATATTTTCTCTCAGTGCTCTGAGTCCGCAAAACGCTCCCCCTGAGGGCCACCGCCACCTTTTCTCCCGCAGCTCCTGAACCGCCTCGGCGACGCGGGTTCCAGGCCAGAGCTTCCCGTTGCTTAGCAATGCTGCTTTCCTCCTCCCCCCACTTCTATACAGTGGGCGCTCTTTGTGTCCCCAGTGAACTCAGAGAGCGCCGCACCACAGTGATCCAAATATAAAAGAGCCCCAAACGCCCTCAGACGGACAGTTGGGAATAACGTTACAACAGCAACCCTCCTAGATAGGCTAGAATTGGCGATCCCATGAAAATCCCTCTTACCCCCTCCCTCTATGTTTTATAAGTAGTCAGCGTAGCACTTTGCTTTCGCGTTTCAAATCGCGGTCCTCGGAACAACTAGCTTTCACCGCGCGGGACGCAGAAAAACTCCGTGAACAGTAGAGAAGACGCTTAAAAGGAAGCGGTCGTCCTCTACTGGTTCGCTATATCCCCTCCTTGTACCCTTGGGAATGGTAGTTCTGTGGGGTTCATTCTTTCTGCTCCCCGCTCTTATTTGAACGCGCGGCTGACTACATTTCCCACAGTGCCTTGCAAACTCAGACCCCTTAAAGCACCTCCTTTCACCCTTAGAGGTCGACCCACATTTTAAAAAGGCTGTCTCTTTCTTAACACAACCCGCCTCCACGAGCTGTGCATTGTGGGTATCCTTTCTCCCCCGCCCCCCAGCGTCAGCCCGTACATCGCTCCACCCCGTACATCCCAGCGCGTGAGACCAGCGAGCGTTTGCGGTGGCGCGTGCGTTGTGGTTGCACGGCTCGCGATTTCCAGACTTTCCCGCTTGCTCAGCGTTGAGAACGCGGCGAGGATGGGGACGGCGACTGGGCAGCGTTTGTTCGTCTTCGTCTCGTTGCTGATGCTGCTGCCTCCACCACCGCCTAGAGCTTTGGGGTTTGTTCCTTCTCTAGACAGCGACTTCACCTTCACGCTACCCGCCGGCCGGAAGGAGTGCTTCTTCCAGACTATGAAGAAGGAGGCCATGCTGGAGATCGAGTACCAGGTGAGGAGGGAGGTGGAAGATCGGGAATCGTCGCCTTTCTGAAGTCTTTGGAATCGTGACAGCAAGAGGGGTCAGCTCGTGTGTTCATAGGCGCCCCAGTGCCCAGTGTCAAGTTCAGTGCCCGAGTTCCAAGAGCCAGTGGGCACATCCAGGAAGCCAAGAGAGAAAACTTTTGACTCAACCCGCAAAGGAAAATATTCCCACCAAAGAGGAAGAATGCACCAGCAAAGACACTGTCCAGGAAAAGGTTCAGATGTGTGGTTTCCAATTTTTACTGCACACTTTCATTTTCGGCTGTAGAGAGCAATGACATACAATACTGGTCACTGTGCCCAGATTCACACTGGGGATTGGCAAGGCAAGAACCTTGCACTAATACTGCAGAGACAAATAGGATTATGTGAAGATACTCATTTTGCCAGCTTCTCTGTTTTGTTTTGGCTTTAATATAGAAGTAGCAAATCAAATACTTGGAACCCATTTGCCTTCATTATTCTCAATACCAAAACTTTAAAGAATCAAGAATCCACATCACTGGCCCTCTAGCCTTCCCCAACTTGGTACATTCCAGATGGTTACAGATCCCATCATTTCTTGGCCATGCTTGCTGGGAATAGTGGGAATTTGAGTCCTACATGTACATGGGATGGCTACTCTAGCTTGAGGGAATGTGGCAGTTCATGTTTGTTTTACAGAGCAAACAGACTGGCGAAATATCAATGAACAAAGCTTGATCAAGCTGGTTTTTAGATGTTCAAACTGACAAGTCTACATAACAAAATTCTGGAATGTACTTAGATTGTGAGAGCCACATAAGCCTAAGATGAACTGAGATGAACAGATAGTTTAAATGAGTATTGAACCGCGTTGGAAATGAGCAATGTTTCTACTCCAGTGGCATGGAACCACCTGTCATGCTTATTGTTTATGTATGTTGTTACTCTATTCTGTATTTCATGAAGCATGATTTATTAATGACAAAGCAAATGAATTTGTAGACTAATTCTGTCCGAGGTTACTAAGAAGTTAACTTCTACTATATTAATATTCTTTTAAATTTGCTTTTCATTCTTATCTTGTGGGGGGGAAGGAGAGGTTATAATAACACTGAAAAAAGGTTGTGCTAAATGCCATAGGTGGCATAGTTGCCAACCGTGGAATGAGCATCTCTGTGTACAGATAAGTTATTTTTGTAAAGATGAAGCAATGAATGCTGCTACTGTTGTTCATAACACGGATAACGAGTAAGTGCTAGAGTAAAAAATGTTGTTGCTTTTACAAAAATCTTAGCCCAAGTTTATCTATTAAATATTTTGATATACTATTGCCAACTACATCTGCAGTTCTCCCTTATTATATAAATTAGGTATCCCCAATAGCTTCCATGTCCAGTTTACAGAGTCATATCACTTTGTCTTTTTTAAAGCAGGTTTAAAAACTACTCAATCTGCCATTCAGTTTCTTAATTTGATGAGCTCAGGTGTAATTTCTATTTGATCTTTGTTGCGTTCTCAGGTTCTAGATGGAGCAGGTTTAGATGTGGATTTTCACCTGGTATCACCAAAACATGAAACCATAGTTTTTGAACAGAGAAAATCAGATGGTGTCCACACGTAAGTTTAAAAATGATAAAAGCTTCACTTGGCTAATTGTTTTTTAAACTATGCAACTAAAAGCTTATTAGTAAAGGCTTGGATCCTGAGTTTTGTGAAAGAAAATTCATGGAAGGGTAAGGGGATTCTTACTGTACACTCCAAAAAATCTTGTAGAAGATGGGAAGATTCTCTGAAAGATATGAAAAAAGGTACAGAGAACTGCAGTGGAAAGGGAGAGTTACTTGAAGTCTGTCTTTATGCATCTGACATATGTTAGCTCGGAGGTTCTCAAACTTTCTTGCTTCATAGTGTCTTTAGTGTCTCTGTAATTCTTTCATGGCATCCTGTGCCATGGCACAGAGTTTGGGAACCATGACCTTAACAGAAACGGTGAATTCACAAGGGTACTGTGAGATATTTTATATTTTTGAGGAGAACACAGCAATACTAGGCCAGTAATTTGTACAGTACCAATAGAAGCGAATATGTGTAGCTCAGGGTGGACTGTGGAGTCCTTGGGGTTCTCTGAGCTTGGCTGTTTTCTTGCAAACGTTTCATTACCCGACTAGGTAACATCTTCAGTGCTAGAATGGAATGGGGTTTGCTCTCTGTTTATATCCTGTGGCATGCCCTGCCAGTGTTGGTGGGGGTGGGGGTTTTGTTTTGTCCCCCCCCCCAGTTCCTTGATTAGGGTATTGTTTACTGCTTGATTGTATGTCTGGTGATAATCTTGGTGTTAATTTCAGCTTATTTGGGTGATGATTGCTGGTGAGGAGATGTTATGGTCTTTTGTTTTCCTTTCTATTGTCTCTTTTGAATTTGTGTAGTGTCTAACAGATGTCAAGTATTGCTGTTTTCCTCAACAATTTAAAATATTCCACAGCATCCCTGCAAATTCGCTGCAGCAACCCAGGGTGCCGCAGCGCATAGTTTGGGAGACATAACATTAGCTGTATAGTTTCAAAGTTTCAGAGTATTGTTATTAAGGGACTTGAAAGTAATATACTGTCTATATATTAAACTGCAATGTCTTATATTAACAGAGTGGAGACAGAGGAAGGTGATTACATGTTCTGCTTTGACAACACATTTAGCACCCTATCAGAGAAGGTGATTTTCTTTGAACTGATCTTAGATAAAATGGGAGATGAAGAACAAGATTGGAAAAAATATGTAACTGGAACAGAGCTTCTGGATATGAAGTTAGAAGATATTCTGGTATGTAATATAGCCAACCTTTGTGGAATGTATGGCTGCCTGTATTTAAAATGTTTGTTCTCCTCTTTTCCACTGAATCAAGAATGGTTGCAAATAGGGCAAGGTAGTAGCTACAGCACATATATCCCTAGTGATTACCTTAAAATTTACTTCAGATATTTATACCTGTATTTTTATTTAGGATTCAAAATGGTTCAAATTCAGAATGTTCTGAAAACTCCTATTTTTCTTTATGATGGAAGAAAACTTAATGAGGTAAAGAGGGTATATCTAGTTGGAATAGCAACACTAGAATAGTATGCCTATGAATATAAAGATGGGAACTGGCTGGAATATTGGGAATATTGTGAAAGCTGTAAGATTAAATAACTTCCATTCACCTTAGAGAACACTGAGATCAAAGGAATTTTTACCTGAGCAAGTCTGGCTGAAAGAGGATGATTTCTGATTCTACTTAAAGAACATTTTTTCTTAAAATTCTTCCAATATTTTAGTAGTATATAGTATGTGAAAAGCAGAAGAGTCCTAATTTCAGCTGCCTGACTATGCAAATAAAATACTTCTTGAGTAGAACATTGGAGCTAGGAATGATGGCCTGTGGAGAGGGATGGAGCACAATCTCAGTGTCAACACTAATAATAACTTGCAGATTTATCTTTGTTCTGATTTTTTCTTTTTAAAAATATGTTGTTTTAAAATTGATTTTTTTTTTTTACTAGGAATCTGTCAACAGTGTAAAGGCTAGGCTTGGCAAAAGCATTCAGATTCAGAACCTGCTCAAAGCATTTGAAGCTCGTGATAGAAACATACAAGAAAGCAATTTTGACAGGGTAAACTTCTGGTCTGTGGTCAACCTGGCAGTAATGGTTATAGTGTCAGCTGTTCAGGTGTACATGCTGAAGAGTCTTTTTGAAGATAAAAGGAAAACTAGAACTTAATAAAAGAGTTTCATTTAGAGCAATAAATAGGGGAACTGCAATACATTGATTAAGAAAGAGAGATGGCTGTTACTTCTCAGTTGTTTGGAATGGACAATAACATTCACATATGATTTTTAAAATTGTGAACAGAATGGCTTTTCTCTGACTTGGTGCATAATTCGTCTCTGAGGCCATTTGTCTTGCACAGAATACTGGAGCAATGTCAGATTTTTAATATTTGTAATTATATGTTTATACTTTTTGCCTAACTTTTTAAAAAAAGTAAATAATTTGGTTCATAACATAAAGATGTGTTTTCAGTATTTATGTGATTTAATGACCAGAGTTAAGTAGAATATGCTGAAAACAAGCAGTACTATTGGTCTGTTTAAGTCAAGGTTCTTGTGATTTATTCGAACTAAGACATTTTCAAAACTAATGAATATTTGAAAGGCATTGGTTCCAAACCCAAGCAGTTCATAGACATTAATATTCAATGAGTGGAATAAAATCCAAGTCACTAAGTCTATAAAGCAGAGTTGTTATTGGTTCAGTGGTATCAGCTACCTTTGTCCAAATTAGGAAATCAATATAGTGAATCAATCTTTACAATAATGGTTCAAAAGAGAAATTATATAATCTAAGTCCTGAAAGAAACATTTGTTCAAATACCATACTTAATTATGTACTGAAAGCAAACTTTTCCTCTGGATTATTTATGTAGAATTTTAACTCTGGAGTGCCTGGACATAACAGTCCTATGCTGAGTTGATGGGGATATTAATGTGTATTAGGACTGCTACTAGCAGCCCTGAAGTAAGATGGTGCTGCTTTAAGAATCATGCTCATTAAAGTTAATACAACTCTTTAAAGAGACACAACTTTTTTCATACAGTCATGGAAGCCTGAAAAAAGATAGGTTGCTTTAATGAACAGAATGGTATTGAGCTCATGTGAGGTGTGAAGCACTTTTTAAAATAATTTTTGAAGTGAGCACAGGTTTAATGTACACATTTGACATCAGGATTCACTGTTTACAGTTTAATCTGTTGACTTTGGAAGCTTATATCTTTTATTTGGCTATACAAATCAATCACTGAGAAATCATAAACATGGCTATCTTTATCATTACAATGTTCTCACTTTATAATGCTGTCAGACATACAGTACTCTTGAATTCTTTGAGCACAGTGAGAACTGAAATATTGGTCCATGCATAGAGTTACAATTATTACTGTAGATAATGGGGAAATGATTAACAAGTGTTCTGTTTCCATTTCTGGTAGAAATTTGCCCAAGGAGTCAGGGGATAGACTACTCCTGTTTTTAGTATCAAATATGACAAAGAGATTCACTGCCATTTTAATCAACTTTCAGACTGAGTATAGCAGAATGGAAATGAATATTTGATTTCACTATTCTGGTTATTTATATATGTGTGTGTGTGTGTGCGTGCGCGTATGTGCACGTGTACACATGCAAAGGCAAATACCAAGTAACATCATTCGATGGAATGAAATATTGCATTTTTGAATAACATTGCAGCTTAACTGAAGTCCAACTGATTTTACTAACATTATTTCTTACTAACACTTGTTGTAAGCCAAAAGTGAGATGTATTGTTTAAAAACACTTCAGAATTATTTCTAACTTTGTGAATTAAATTGTACCAATTGACAGAATGATCCTAAAAAATCTAACTCAAAAGCAAGTCAAACTATTGCTCGCCAAATTGTTTTGTGTATCGGTGGTCTGCTTGGGGAAGAAACGGTTCTCCCCAATGCTAATTTGAATGCAAGGAGTAAACTCCATACCTGTAATCCCAGCAATTTGGATACCGAAATTATTCTTGAATGTATAATTCATATCAAGTAACAGGCCATACAACTTTTCTTTCGAAATAATATACATAGTTAATACTTGAACTGATAGGGTCAATATGACCCACAGATCTTTGTTTAATTCCTAATGATAACTAACAATCCATTAATTCAACCATTAAAAATGAAACAATGTAGCATTTACTAAAATAGTTGAGGACTAAATGAGAATTGAGAAACATTCTAGAACGCCGTGAGGTACTCTCATAATTTTTTTCTGTGTAAACATAAAAGCATATCAACTGATGAGAATTAGTACAGTTTTAATGAATGTGTCCACTGTTTAATCTTTCATTCATATAACAGGTTTACATATTAATTAAATTTAGGTGAGCATGAGCACTGACACACAAGTGTCTTGATGCTATAGTAATCTTCATGAAAACTTCATACTATCATTCACAGACTACTACTTCCAGCAGCAAATAAATCTTAAAACTGATTCTTATTTAAGCAACAAAATGCAAGCATTCTATATATCTAGTAACATATATGCAAGTAAGGAGAATTGGGTTTTATTTCCGTATTATTAATCTTGCAGTTGAAACAAACATGCTAGTCCAATGAGGGTATTGGAATTCAGAAAATAAATGGCTGTTTATCTATAGCACTGGTAAAGGTGTTGTATAACATTTTGTACAAAACAAAGCTGTGAGTAGCTTTCTACCTCTAATATTTAGCTACAACTTGCTGTCTGTCCCTAGCTATATTATAGTTTCAACAAAAAATCCATAAATGTTGCTTAATTGCGTTATTATGTAAGTTTACTTTGGCATATGTTTTGTATGATACAATTTAACAGTGCTCAGGAATAAAAATTCTGCAAACAAAATATAGATTTTTATTGATGGGCAAAAGTGATTGTGAAATGGAAAAAAAACTAATAAAGGAATACTAAATCAATTGTGTATTTTATTTCTGTAATTCTCCCATTTATGTGCTTGGGGTATGGGTCCATCCTCCCCAGTCTGTGTGTGAATGGTAAGAAAGTATGGTAAGATATCTCTGTACAGCCTTTTCTCTCTTCTCGTCTTTCTCCCACCTATGCTTCTCCTCTTTTGTTCTCTCCTACAAGAACAAGATAATGATCTCTAATATTGAACATGATGATGGAAGAGAATAGAAGGAAAAAGTCAAAGGTCTCTGCACCTTGGATCTTTGTATTTTTGCTATTATTTAAGGTACAGCAACATTTTTAAACTTATTAAAATATACAATACTGTCATAGGCCAAAAAAGCAGAGTAAAACTTGTCCCTAGACAGTCCCATGCCTGGCTGGTTTTGTCCCACAAATACTCTGTAGACTCTGCATAACAGGCACCTACATTATTGGACCTAAAGACACTGGCTAATGCCTCTCCTGCCCTGCTCAGAAGATTCCTGCTAACGTCCTTACTTGGAAGATGGCCTTCCTGGTGGCTTGAACCTTGGTCAAAAATGCCTTATGTGTGCGCCACCAAGGAAAAATGGTTCTGAAACTTTACCCCTGCTCCACACTTAAGATCAATACCAATTTTCACAGAGGACTCAAGACAATGCCATCAAATCCCATTCATCCCAGGAAACACATTGGTATAAATCAGATGTGCCTAGAACATTTAGAATTTACCTTAAGTGCATACTATGGGAGTGGAGCCTATATGTCAGGATGCACAGGGAAACAAGTACACCTTAAATGGGTCAAGGAATGAGTTTGAGTTCCTTTGCCAGTAACCAACATCCTCAACTAACATCACAACTCAATCTATCAGAACAGCAACCTCAATAGCTTTGGCAGGGGGAATCTCAGGTGTCTACCTCTAGAGTGGCAACCTGAGTGGAGTCAACTATCTTAACTAAGCATTGTAAGAACAGTCAATTCACCAATGCAGAGGCAGCCTTCACAGAGGGTGCTTTAACTCTTACTGCCTTATTGCCTTCTGGCACTGGGATATTACTGTAACATATTCCCTTCCTGTCAACAACATTTTCAATGAACAAATACAGTACAGATAGTCCTCACTGACTGTTTACTCAGTGACTGTTCGAAGTTATGATGGCACTGAAAAAAAACTGCCCCTCGAACTTGCAGCCATTGCTGCATCCTGCAGTCACGTGATCACAATTTGAGTGCTTGGCAACCAGCATGCATTTATGATGGTTGCAGCATCCCTTGGTCACACGATCGCTATTTGCAATCTTCACAGCTAGCTTCAGACAAGCAAAGTCAATGGGAAAGCCAACAGGAAGTTGCAAGTCATGGTCACGCGATATTGTGCTTAACAACCACAGCCAAAACTGCTATCATAATAGGCACGGTCATGTGACATTTCACTTTATGACTGTATCACTTAGTGACAGAGTTGCCTGTCCCAATTGCGGTCGGTAAGTGAGGACTACCTGTACTTGGGCTTAACCATAAGTTACGATTCTGGATACCAAAAGGTGGGCCCAACAGTCCTACCTAATTCAAGGGCTCCTAGAGATAATTAGGAAATTGGCGTATTTATGTATCTGCATTTTACATGCATGTTACCTTATTAATAAAAAGGCTTTTTAAAAAAAAGATTATCTTATCCATGACATTTTATTAATAAAGGTTATTTTTTTTCTCAGTTGAAGTCAATATATTTAACTGAATGGGAGAGGGGTTTTCCTCAAGGGTAAACCCTGCCTCATGGCTTGAAGAGGATTTGTGAAGGCTCTCATATAATTCAAGCCTAATTAATGAGACTGTCAGCCTTGCAAGGTAGACCAGACAGGAAACATGGCCAGATTAACTAATTCTATTTCACTAAGATTACATTAATAGAATCTTGCAAGTCTGAAAGTATATCTCTCCCCCCATCTCCTTTACAGCCCAAGAAACTAGGGAGGGTCTCTTCTGGGCCTCTTGCCCTGCCCACATTCCTGCTGCAGGATAAGTTGCCTTTTATCTGACCATTCCCTTGGCTGCTTCTCTTCACCATGTCTCCCAAGGTCATTCCCAAATACCATTACAGAGACTTAGCAGGGTAGGTTTAAATAATAAGCTAAAATGCTTCTAAAGAATAACTAGACACACACACTAACTTTTATCAATCTAAAATGAATGTAAACTGTTCTCTCTTACTGATTAAGATTTTTTTCAAGCATTTTTGGCCCTACAAAAATTTTTTAGCCTGCCTAAAAAAATCTAGCACTGGGCTGTCATTTCATCACTTCTAAAAAGAAGTAGCACTGATACAATAAATTTGGGAGTGAATAAATATATTGCAGGTACAATCCTAAACACAGTTGCTTTTTAACAAGATGGGTGGTGACAAATTTGATATATAAATAAAATAAAATTTTAAAAATTGCATACAAGATTAGCCCTACCATCATTTACTGAAAAAATCCATAGAATTTACTTTAAAAAAATTAAATGAGAGCTGAGCTTTTGCTTAACAAATGCAAATAGAAACAGGTTCTTAAAAATACACACATTTAATGTTGATTTTGAATTCTAGAAAACAGTTCCAGCAATACAAACATGTCAACCACCATGACAAAATGAAAACACACATTCACAATTAAATTGATAGTTTATCACATTCTCTCCTCTACCAGATTCCAATAGTGATCTTTGCATGGAAGCCCTACTGCAAATACTGCTGGTGTTCAATGTGAATTACAAAGATTGCAGAAAAGAAAATTTAAAAACTGGTTGTGAGTTACAATAAAACTACATTTTGCATTCTTTCAAGAGACCAACATTTAAAAAGTAACCTGTTCTTATGAAAATATTGTAGCTATAGGCAAGGCAACTTTAACTTAATAGCTGAGATTGAATAAATGGAAGAAGAGACCCACATTTTTAGTGAAGGCAAGCAGAAGTAAATTTAAATTTTCACTTTTGTTAAACTAGGTTTTCTGAAAAACCACAAGCACTGGGCAACACATTTTATCTATTCTTCCTTTGGCTATATAAAAGGTGATAAAAATATGTTTTCCTTGATAATCATAACAGTATTTGTTTTTCAAACCACATAAATAAGTAGCAGAGCAGTATTTCATTGGACAACTTTTTCCCCAATTGTAATTTAACTTTTGTGTGACAATTTATTTTGTTGGCAAACCCATGTCTAATAGTAAGACACTTGCTAATTAAATGGAGAAGCTTCAAAATAAAAATATTTACTCTTTGGTTAAAAAAAACAACAAAAACTCAGGTAAAGGAAATTCATCCAACCCCAGTAAAAAAAAAACCTTATTATTTTACAAGTAAAATAAAGTTATCCATTTAAACTTGATTCATTTATAATAACAGAAGAGGTAATTTTGTAATAAAATCAGTATTGTTACTTCAAGTGGCAACATACTGTTCGTTGACCCTGTGCAATTAAACCTTTTGTTCCAACTACACTTATCATCACACACAAGAGGAACCTTAATGAGTCCTGCTGATTTTTTTTTTTAACTGGAAAGAAAACAATTTTACAATCAACATGTCACAAATTATTAGAATTCTTCTCTTAAGCAGAGCTCATTCTCAAATTTTCAAGTCTGTGCCTCAAACAGCTAGGGGTTTTTTTTTCCAACATAAACTGATGCTGCAAGGCTGTGTACAGTCCGACTGCTTCAACTGAGGAAATGTACAATGCAATCCTATACATGTTTATTTAGAAATCCTTCTGAGTTGAATGTAAATGATTTGAGCACTGCAATCTCAAAAACCTGGCCTGGTATAGCTGCACTGTTTCCAGGTATTTTTAACAAGAAAACTAGACCATGTATTTTTAATCCCTCTCTCTCCACTTAGAACTAATTTAGAGGCAACTATAAGCCTTGGTTTTATGTTTGATATAATCTATGTAAATTGTTCAAAAAGAGTGGGAATTTGCACAGGAGAGGGATAATGTGAACCTGAGAGGCACTCCAAATCACTGGGCTCCCATGTGTAGAACTGCAGCCTGAATTATTTTCTAAAAGCATTATGACATTAATGACTGCACTCACTGCAAGAACACCCAGCACTCATTTGACACATATTCTATAGTATGTGGCAAACAACAGCACCCAATATAGCCTGAGAAGAAATGCTGCTGTGTAAATACTGCAACTATTCCTGATAAAAGAATTATGGGATATATAGTCAAAAGCTGCCCAATCCCATAATTTATATTGCATAGGTCACAATCACACATATATACACATGCACACGTATGTGTATATATACACATGCAAAGAATATATTAAAAAGACAACAAAGTCTAGTCACAGAGCAATTTACAAGCTCAATATATATTTTTTACACTTTGCTTGAAAGATTTCAATATTTTACAGTCCTCAGCAGGAAGTATATACACTGCACCTTATGAAAATCTAGGGTTGTCAAAGTAGAAATAGTCTTTTGCAAACTTCTGGATAAGAAAAGGTCAAGTATCTTACTCAAAATTTGTCCTACTTACAGAAAATAGTCCCAACCCACAAAAAACATATCCATGGAATGTACTCTAGAGACAAGGCTTTTTGACTTGTGAACATTTTAAAGCAAATGAAATCCCAGATTCCCATCCCAACAGTCTAGATCCTCATCTTAAACACATAGGAATCCAGCCTTATTTTTTAGTTGGTAGGCCTCTTATGGTAAAATTTGTTCTGTTCAAGAAGTGTTAAGGCTAACTTGGTTTTTCATTTTTACAAATATCCATTTAAGTTCCATTCTGCACTCCAATGTATAAACTCTGCTTATAAATAGATAAGGGCAGTGCAGCAAATAATATTCAGCACTATAGTCATGAAGCAGTTGCCCCTTCCCATTCCATAAGATACTGAACTTCTCCATCAAGTGTAACCCGACGTGCCAAAACACGATACTTTTCACCACAAGCTATCCTACCTGCAGCACCAAAGTAACTGGTAATAGAGTTCTTGAGATGATTAAGCTGCAGCTCCTGATCTGCCAAATTATTCAGAATCTCTGTATTAAGTTCATCATATTGATAGTCATCTTTGCCTTCATCTTCTTTTACAATTTCTGGGTTCTGAATCTGGAGTGCTTTTCGTGGAAGGCGTCCTCTTCTCCTCAAGTGTGGTATCGTGGATGGCCAAGTTCTTCCTGTTCGTGTCCTTTTTCTGGAATCAGACAAACTGCAGAGCACACAAAATATTAATTTAGAATTTTACAATATAATAATGCCACAACAAAATCTATTGTACTCTTAATGGCTTCTTTGTCAGATATAGCACAGGAAGAAAAGCTGAATAACACTGAATCAAATGGAGACACAACTTAAACTGGCAGCATGATTTTGGTGAAAAGATTTGAGGCCACATTTCATTCATGGATTGGTGCAGACAATTTAACTCTCAGGATTTGGGGAACTACATTTCATATAGACATTTTATGTATGCTTATCTTTTACAACAGTAAATATACTCTTGAGTAATTTTTCTGCAGCATTTGTTTTACATTTATACTGCAGCTGATAGGACCTAACTTGATTCTTGCTTTGCATTAAGATAATTCTACTGCACAGCAAACATCAAACAACATTACTGAAGACATGACACATTCAGCTATGTTAGTGAAAGCCAGAGTGTACCAATGTGTAATTTACTGCTTTAGCTTGTCAATTTTTAAACTAATTTTTGCTCCTAAATTTGTCGAGCATTTGTAAAAGAGGAAAAAAGCCCCAGGTTTCTTGTAAGCTTGCAAAGAACGTGGATCTTCTCTCAGTGCATCTTATATATGCCACTGCCTGTGAACTCTCTATCAGCAAAAGATGACATAATTTACTGCTACTACAGCAATTCTATGGAAGGAAGTAAAAGGGAGGGGAGTCTAAATCTGCTTTCAAAACTGGAGGCTCCAGCTAATTAACCAAATCTGCTGTTGTGGATATAGCCCACTCCATGTTCTACTTTTGGAGGACATGCTAATGAAAAACATTTGGCAATTTTATCATAAAGAACCTCATGATTGCAGTTTGTTTATATTTACTTAAACATGCACACATATCATTCAGAAGTACACTCTCACTACACAGAGAACTAAATTTATTTTTATTAGAAGTTAACATAACATTGCAGAAATGTAAAAAAATATTCAAGTACGTAAAAGCCACACTTGAAATGAAACATCCTCATGTTAACAGCTCAAGATTGTATAAATTAAACATACTTTCTTCAATGTATCAATTATCTTTCAATTAAAACAGCACTATCAGTTCATACATACAGTGCATTCGGAAAGTATTCAGACCCCCTTCACGTTTTTCAATTTTGTTATGTTGCAGCCTGATACTACAATCGTTCAAATTCATTTCTTTTCTCATTAATCTACACTCAGTACCCCATAATGACAAAGTGAAAACAGAATTTTAGAAATGTCTGTAAATTTATTAAAAAGGAAAAACTGAAATATCACATTGGCGTAAGTATTCAGACCCTTTACTCAGTACTTTGTTGAAGCACCTTCAGCAGCAATTACAGCCTCGAGTCTTTTTCGGTATGACGCGACAAGCTTTGCACACCTGGATTGGGGGATTTTCTGCCATTCTTATTTGCAAATCCTCTCAAGCTCAATCAGGTTGGATGGGGACCGTCAGTGGACAGCCATTTTCAGGTCTCTCCAGAGATGTTCAATACAGTTCAAGTCAGGGCTCTGGCTGGGCCACTCTAGGACATTCACAGAGTTGTCCCTAAGCTATTCCTGTGTTGTCTTGGCTGTGTGCTTAGGATCGTTGTCATGTTGGAAGGTGAACCTTCAGCCCAGTCTGAGGTCCTGAGCGCTGTGGAACAAGTTTTCATTGAGGATATCTCTATCCTTTGCTCCATTCAGCTTTCCCTCCCCTGACCAGTCTCCCAGTCCCTGCTGCTGAAAAACACCCCCACTGCATGATGCTACCACCACCATGCTTCACTGTTAGGATGGTATTGGGCAGGTGATGAGCGGTGCCTGGTTTCCTCCAGACATGTTTAGAATTGAGGCCAAACAGTTCAGTCTTGGTTTCATCAGACCAGAGAATCTTGTTCCTCACAGTCTGAGAGTCCTTCAGGTGCTTTTTTGCAAACTCCAAGAGGGCATTCATGTGTTTTGCACTGAGGAGAGGCTTCCGTCTAGCCACTCTGCCATAAAACGTAAATCGGTGGAGGGCTGCAGTGATGATTGTCCTTCTGGAACTTTGTCCCATCTCCACACAGGATCTCTGGAGCTCAGTCAGAGTGACCATCGGGTTCTTGGTCACTTCTCTTACTGAGGTTCTTCTCCCCCAGTTACTCAGTTTGGCCAGGTGACCAGCTCTTGGAAGAGTCCTGGTTGTGCCAAACTTCTTCCATTTGAGAATTATGGAGGCCACTAGGCTCTTGGGAACCTTCAGTGCAGCAGAAATTTTTTTGTAGCCTTCCTCAGATCTGTGCCTTGCAATAATCCTGTCTCTGTAGGCTCTGCAGGCAGTTCCTTTGACCTCATGGCTTTTGCTCTGGTACAGTAGGCATTGTCAGCTGTGAGGCCTTCTATAGAGAGGTGTGCGCCTTTCCAAATCATGTCCAATCAATTTAATTTGATTACTGGTGGACTCCAATCAAGGTGTAGAAACAGCTCAGCAATGATCAAGAAGAATGGGAGGCACTTGAGCTAAATTTAAAGTGTTGTTGCAAAGAGTCTGAATACTTATGCCAATGTGATATTTCAGTTTTTTCTTTTTAATAGATTTACAGACATTTCTAAAATTCTGTTTTCACTTTGTCATTATGGGATACTGAGTGTAGATTAATGAGAAAAAAAATGAATTTGAACGATTGTAGTATCAGGCTGCAACATAACAAAATTGAAAAAAGTGAAGGGGGTCTGAATACTTTCCAAATGCACTGTATATTATAGGTGTGTGCTTGTAATACATGAAATAATGCTGTACCTGTAATGCTTGGAAATACTGTTTGAGGTAGTTTCTTTTGTACTGGCAGCACCTGTGGACTCCACATCTGAGGTATTGGATGACTGTGCAGTTCCATCAGATCTTCTGAATGATGTCGTGTTGTTATGCAATAAAAATTAACAAATATTACAATTTCATGTAACCTAGCAATCAAATTGATAAAGGAGTATACATTATGGCAAAACCAGATTTAATCAGTCAGAAGTGGCATAATTTTTGTCTAAGTTTGAGATAAATACAAGTTAAAATCCCACTGCCAAAACCTCAAAATGAAAACAAGTTCTTAAATTGAAGTTATCTCCTGTCTTATTAGGCACGGAGCAGGATATTACAATCCCATCTCTCATTTAGAGGGCCAGTTTTTAAAGAGTTAAAGTTGTATGCAAGTAGTCCTCATTTAGCGACAACTGGGATCAGCAAAACGGTCATTAAGCAAAGTCATCACTAAACAAAACCGTGACTGTGCTTATGATCTTACTTCAGCTTTCCTTTGCTTTACAGACCTGCAAAGGTCATAAATGTGAGGACTGGTCATAAAGGTACTTTTTCACCACCATCGTAACTGCAAATGGTCATTAAATGAGGCAGTTCCTAAACAAGGACTACCTGTAGAATGATAATACAGCATAAGCAGACAATATGCATCTGTTTTTGCTCCAAAGTACAAAACTCCATGCTTATTTACAGAATGAGAGTTTATTTTTTTACAAGGGCATCAGTGTCTCTTCTCTTTTCTGCACACTGATTGTCTCTTTTCCTTTTTTTACTCTGTTGTCTCTTTCATCAGATCTCTCTCCAAATTGTTCAGATTAACTTCATTATAAGAAAAAATTACTTACCATAGGGGAGTGCAAACACCTTACATTTCATCACATATGCAGAGTAGATATATAGTAATATCTGCTTTGATTGTTTGAATGCAAAGGTGAATGAACAAATAAATAAATAAATATTTCCCCATACTTACCCAGTAGTGCTAGGAGAATCCAAAATAGGGGATTCTTGCACTATAACGGGTTCCTTTTCCTAAGGAAGGAAAAACATAAGATTTTTTTTTCAGATTCTGTAAATATTCAATTCTTTCTGTAAACATTAAAAAGATAGTTTACCTTGTTCATTTTTATTCATTAAACTAACAAGTAAACCTGAACACCACTTACCAAAATAGATGGCTCAGACATTTTTTGAATCATTTTTCTAGTATATGGGCCAGGAGGACGACATACAGACTTTTTCTTCCCTTTTCTTTCTACACCATTAGTAACTTCCCTAGAAAAGAGTTTTATTTTTAAAAAATAATATTGGTCTGTATTTATTTACAATTTAATTTCTGAAATTTCCTTTATCAATTGTATTAGAATTTTGAATGTTTATGAAAATTAGAGCTCTAAGAAGTGAAATATAAAAGCACTATATGAATAAAACTACACCCCATTAGAACCAGAAAGGAAAACCACTATCAATTTACATTTCTGCAACTAATATGCCACTCAACTTCCCAAGGGGCTCTAAGAAGATTACAAATTATAATTATAAAAGTTCATCAGTCAATAATAACCACAAAACCTTCCAATCTGTCATCACAGAGAGGAAAAACAATCAGAATTATACCAATCATACCAACCAACTGCAAAGAAGTGACCTACCCTACCAATAATCTCCAAAGACTTTACCAAACAGCCAGGTCTTAGAGACTTTCCTAAAATGCCAACAGTGTTGATCTGACTGGCTGCAGTGCTATTCTAAACAAGAAGGAACAAAGTAATAGAAAAGGCGCATCCTTGTATTCCCTAATGATGACAATCCTTCGAAGATTAAGGGTGCTCTCATTAGATCTTATTGAACAAGCACAACTGCTGAGAGAAGGGAGTCCCAAAGATATTTAAGTCTCAAGCAAGGTAAGGTTTAGAGGCAACTATGAGCACCTTGAATTGTACCAGAATCCAAGTGGCAAACAGAGCAGTTCTTACAGTTGTAGTGTTGCTTGGATATGTCAAAAGACTCTTAACTACAAGAGTCATTGCATTCTGGACCAGCTGTAGTTTCTGGGTAGTCTTCGAGGACAGCCCCAAGTACAGCAAGTTGCAATAATCCAACTGAGAGGTGACCAACATGTGTGTTCCAGGAACAGTCATAATTGTTGCACAAGATGGAGTGGTACAAAGGCCTGAGCAGAAACTGGGAGTCCAAAAGAACCCTCAGATTATGAACTAATTTAGCTCAGGAGATCACAACCCTCTTCAGAATGAAAGATGAAATCTCACTAGTCTCAGATGCTTTGCATGTTCACATCTACTCTATTTGCTGGGATTGATCCTAAGTCTGTCTTTCTCCATCCAGATGTTCACAGCTTCTAGGCACCCCAACTACATCTCCTGTTCAGCCCAGGGTCAAGCTGTACAGCTAGGTACTGTACATACTGATGATACCTAACCCCATACTGGCAGTTAAACTTCCTCGGAAGTTTCATTTAGATGTTAAATAGGAGGGGAGAGAAAACAGAGCCCTATGGCACCCCAGAAAGGAGAGTTTTAATGCTCAACCTTCTCCCATCACCACTACCAACTGGAACCATCCCCAGAGGAAGGAGGAGAACCAGTACAACATAGTAACCCTGACTCTGAACATCCAGAAATGTTTCAGACAGATACCATGATCAATGGTTATCAAAGGCTGGTAAGAGATTAAGTAGAACCAGCAGGACTGTATTAATCTTATCTAGATCCTACTACAGATAATCCAAAAGAGCTATCAATTCAGTGTCATGTCTTGACCCAATATATTATTCAGATACTATCACCCAAGTAAAGTAACACAGAAATGCTGAAAAGGATGTTGATCATAATAGAAGGCTGTCTTACTATAATCTAAGGAAAAGAAATTTTAGTGTGGATAACAGAGATGAAATATTCTGTTTTCCTCTTATATTATTAAGCTGGTGGTCTTTTTGCCTAATACAAAACAGTACATACTTCGTATGTGGGAATATGTGGAACACAAACATAATTTGCAACTGTGTCCTTGAAAGTTTCATATCCCACAAGGCAAACTTTTTGTGCTGTGCACATATTTGCAAGAATTGTGCAAGTCTTTTTTAAAAAATTGATTGGATTATCACAACTGTCTGAAATTTAAGAATAATTTATTAGACAATATTCCTGCATACTAGAAAACACGACATTTCCATTCATTCTCCCTGGGATAGGCTTTTCTATTGTAGTAATACAGGGTATCAGTTTTCCTCTACCATATCTGTCCTAGCTCAAGATTTTAGCAAGAAGATATGTTTATTTTTCTAGGCCGCTGACCTTAAAGAAGATAACCTATAGCCAGCTATGCAGTATACTCTACTGCAATATACTCCTATAGCCAGTTATGCAGTATATATCTATCTTTGGTGCTGGATGGGGTGGCACTGCAGCAGACAGACCCAGTGCTCTATCTGGGGGTCCTCCTAGACTCATGACTCCTGCTTGAAGAGCAGGTGGCAGTCATGGCTGGAAGGGCCTTTGCACACCTTTGCGTTGTGTGCCAGTTGTGACCCTTCCTGGATCAGGAGGCTCTGCTCACAGTCACTTGTGCCCTAGACACCTCCAGATTGGACTACCACAATGACTCTACGTGGGGCTGCCCCTGAAGAGTATCCAGAAGCTTCAACTGGTGCAGAATGCAGCAGCACGGGAAGTAACGTGTGCTCCTAGAAGAGCACATATTACACCTCTGGTCTGCAAGCTGCACTGGCTGCCAGTCTGCTTCTGAGTCCAATTCAAGATCTGATTTTGTGATGGAATGGAATTATGAAGGCCAAGCTCAGGGAGATAAACATTTTCTTAGCTCACCAGAACTGCGTGGGAGGAACAAGAGGATGAGACTGGCACCTCTCTGAGGAATTCACACTGTTGTGGCTGGAGGACCTTGGGGAACTGGGGTTTTAGTCTGGGAAGATTCTTGCTAGAGGTTGTAGCTAATAAACATAGCTGGACTGAATTGGCATTGTCTCCTGGAGTTCCTTGGGCTAGGCCTGACAGATTTTAACCTTTAAAGACCTTCATGGCATGGGAACGGGTTATCTGAGGGACCATCTCTCCCTGATCACATCAACCCATCCCATTCAATCTGGCAGAAAAGGCATGTTGCAGGTACCTTCTGCTGGGGACTTATGTGGGTCCCAGGAGGCAGGCCTTCTCTGTAGTGGAGCCTGCCTTATGGAACATTCTCCCCCCACCCCGAAGTCAGGTTAGCTACATCCCTATTGTTTCGGAAATCCCTTAAGACCTGGTTATGTCACCAGGCCTGGGAGTCCCAGGGAACCAGAGACATTCTGAGACAGCTCCACTGTGGTTGATATTTTTGCTCTCTGTGTGGTTTATATACAGAATTTTAAACTTTTTTTATATATTTTCCTTTTTAACAATGATTTTTTATATTTTTATAATGATTTTTATGTATCTGTGGTTTTATTCAATTGTTGTATGCCGCCCAGAGTCACTTTTTGTGAGATGGGCAGTTATATAAATTTGATTGATTGGTAAATAAATAATGTAATTAATATAATATTAATATAATATTCCTTCCGTTTCCTGATGAAGCTTCAATCTGAACACAGCAAGCCATTTTGCTCAAAACACAAAAGACAGGTTTTGAGTTTGCTGCAAATAATAACAGACAACTCATCTAACTCTTGGCCAGTTCTGTACTAACAAGATCACATACAGCTTGTATTTGCCAAATACTAACTTGATCTGGATAGATATATCAGTATATATATTTTGTATTACTACTTAACAGTACCTACTTGGATTGAGTTTTTTTATGGAACCGAATGTAAGGACAAAAGCATAATAGCTGTTAGAATTATCTCTTCTATGTATTCTGATTGCCCAAGCTCCACCTTGGCTTAACATGGGCAAACCTATACGCTCTTGAATCCCTAGCCTTTAGGACTCTGCTTATTTCCAGTTAGTCTTTGTTGGGAATGTACATACAATACTTCCAGCTTCTGTCATTTTATTCAGTTCTAGTCTATTTACCTGTGATCAGGCACAGGCTTAGATGATTTTCTGCCTTTAATTTTGAACTCGTGTGAAGTTCCCTCAGGCTCTTTCTCAGCCTTAAAAGCAGCATTTGGTGGGCAAGGAGGAACACGAATTCTTAAACCAAACAAATGTTTTTTCTTCTTTATTTCCTTCCCAGACATAAACCTGCATTTCAAGATATTAAATACAAAACATGAAGACAAAATTCATTTCTTTAGATATACAGAGAAACCAAGATCCATTTATTAACAAATGTATGGCCCTACTCATAGCCTGTTCAAATGCCAACATTGGGAAAAACATAGCTAAAAACGTTCATTTAACTTTTACCTCAGAAATAAAACTCTGAGTTAAACATTTTAACAATTCTGCAATAACACATTCTGTTGCAACTACACGTTTTTAGATAACACTTCAAAAAACTTTAAAGAATATTATCTGATTGGACTAAAGGAAATGAAAGAGAAAATTGTATAAAACCCTTATCAACTTACATGGTCTTGTAATCATTTAATGCCTCTAGAACATATTCATATCTTTCAGATTTTGGTGTGTCTGCCAGCTGTAAAGTATCAAGAAGTGATTTAATCTACTGAAATGTGCGGTAACACTCATAAGCACTAATACTTAACAGTTCAAAGAGAGATCAAATACAGTAGCATTCTAGAATTCCTTCATGTAACAGGCGAAAATTATATTCTAGAATACTTACTGTAGCATATTAACAAATAGAGGGGGAACAGAAGTTTAGTTATCTTCATTATTCTAGGAATAAGGTATGAAATAAAATTATATTCTGTATCTGTGCGAACTGCTAAGTATCACTTGTGTTTATGGGTGTAGTTTTAATAACAAAATATCCTTTGGTAAAATGTAAGCAATCTGCATTCTGTGTCTGATAACAAACATTTTAATACAAGAGTTTGCTGAGGAATAATTAAGAGAAAAAATTCAGCAGGACTCTTTCTATTGGGAATAAACAATGGAATGAAATGTGACAAGGCTACAAAAGAAAAAAATTCCTAATCCACAGCAACTTCAGAAAAGCAGTTGCCAGCATATCTTTCCAAATGTCAAAATTTAGGGCTTACAAACGAGAATCTAAGGAGGAAGATTCAGAAGTTCCATATATGTATGCCAAAAAAAAAAAAGTGATTCCTTTCATTACCGGTCACCTGTAGAATTTTTTTTTTTTTAATTTTAATTGAAAACTCTACTTTAAAAAGACAAAGTTGTTCTGAAATTCAAACTTCTATCAGTCACAAGACCGTGTTTTATGTATTGCCATATACAGTAGACACAGTATGTGGATTATGCATAACTTTCAAATCTTAGATTTTTTTATATACAATAAAACACTCAAAACAAATAATTTCAGAAACAATAGGTTGAACTGTTAAAATATCTATACAGTTTAATATTTTGATCTTCTGAACTACAGAAACGTATGAACAGCATGAATATTTCAAAAACTTACTTCACCAGGATGGAGTCGATCCCAATTTTCATTAATGTATGTCATGAGTTCAAGTTCTGAATCAAAATATTTCTTTTTATGAATAACACTTAGGTTGTAAAGGCATAGATGTGCTATATCTACCCTAGAATTTAGAAGTTTTAATAACAATTAGTAAGTTTTAACATTTTACATGTATAAACATTAACTATTTAGATGACAGGAACTATTGCCTGCCAGCAATCAGCAGGCCTATTTCGTTAAAAATCCTGCTTCTTTGATATTTTGTTTTTCACTTTCTCAACTGGAACTAGAAAGGAAGAGGACAATAAAAGTAATATATCCACATTCTAATCACTTGTCCAATGTCCATTCAAACAGTGGAAGCACAAAACTATCTTTACAGAGATGTACAATGAAATATTGAATATTTTTACCCAAGATCCACTTAAGTTGTACTTACCATTGCAAGGGTAAACGTTTGAGGTATTCTGGTCCAGAACTACAAACTGAACAAATGAATGTATAAAACCTTTAAAAAAGTTTAAAAGGCATATTCAGTGCTGTGAACATGTTTGTTTCTAATCTGTACTGATAGCAATTCATTTTACAAGATATTTAAGACCACAAAAAACAAAATTATGCTTACACAATTAAAGTACATCAATGAGTAATGTATAAAAGAAAGTTTTGAAACCAATAGCTAAAAATGTGGGCGCGTGTTCTTATCAGCCTTTTGAATGTTTTTACCCCACCATTAATCTGTATTTCTTTAATATATTTAGAACTTGTTAAGGTAATTATGGACATCTGTAACCATCCTTTCTATGATGAAACTGAACTCAGGGCAGACTATAAATACAAAGACAAGCCTAACAATGCAATAAAACAGTAACATATTTATTAATACATCGGTGTAAATAGCACAGCTACAATCATGGAGAGCATAAATGTATGATTACAGGACTGAGTACAGTCCATCCCACCAAAGGGGAAACCTAACACACAACAGAAGATAAAATAAAAACATCTTACCTGTCACCATACAGCATTGGCTTTTGGAGGCACTGCACACAAGCCTCATGGAACCATTGCTTACATTTGCAGCATTGTAGCATCTTTAAATACCAGCTTCATTAATGATAAGAAAAAACAAGGATTGTTATGCAGCAAATACTCATTGTAGCAGAAAAGCATTAAATATGGCTATTATGAATTTCAGAATGAGCTAAAGTAATTTATTTATATATGGTAGACAATGTCATATAAAAATAAAATTCCCAAAATACAAACATGAAAGTTGCCATGTTGGCAGCTTTCTGATCCATGAACTTAGAGCAAAATGGAGTGTCATCATATTTCATGTTATGCTCAGTTAGCATTTCTTAAATTGGCTGCCTTAAGAAAAATAAAATGAAAATTACACTACTACCAATTTTATGAGAGTTGCTCCTGGAGATTTATCTTGGTCACTGTGCATTCATTGATACTTCTGCATTTTGCAAACTTCATGTTTTTTAAACATAACACAAAGGCAGAATTTATACAACAAGCTAAGCCAAAATCAAACACTGTTTATGCTTTAGCACAATGTCTTAAGCCAATCACCTTCTAACTTTATTCACTGAAACATGGTCCAAGACTAGAGTTTAGCTGATTCCCTTTAATACAAACATCAAAAACTCAAGAGTAGAAAGTATTCTGAAAGCCTGATACTATGTTAGAATATGGTCAATAAAGCTGTTCTTATGGAATATTTATGAAACATAACATGTGACTCTCATGCATAGTCTCAACAAATAGAGAACTTAGAAAAAATTGAGTGAAAGTATATTTTCATAAGTATGTCGACTGCTTACTCTCCAGGACCTCCACAGTAGCAATAACACTGTTGGGCATTTGTTTTATGGCCAGCATCCCATTCAAGGTCAGCTACATTGTAAGGCAATGTTTGCTTCATAACTTGCAGTGCTTTAGCATTTGGTCCTTTCTTAAGTGCGCCACCTCTCTGAAATAAAATGCATTAAAGCAGCAAATGTTACTACCCAATGCCATACAAAAATCAATTTTCAACTGCAATTACTTTCCTAAGTAATCAACTTACTTTTGTTGTTGTTGCAAAGACACACTGCCGGCAGAGCCATTTATCATCTGAATCTATCACATTAGAACTGATATTTGGTGTGTGACACAGCTGATGATAACCTGAATTTTTTTTAAAAAAAATTTTTACTCTTTAAGAAGACATAAAGGGAGTTCTGTATTTGTATGTCTTTCTGTCATATGTTAAAACCCACAACCAATTTTTAAATATTTTAAATTAAATGTGATACTACAAAGTACAATACATGAGGGATTGAGAGTAGCATAAATGTAACAAACATCAGTAGAAATACCTTTGCACTTAAGATTACACACAATATACTAATACATTTTAAAAGTTTCTACACACTAATTTTTTTAAATTACCTTGACCACACTTATCACATATAACCATTTCATTGGGTGCTTCTGAATATTCCTCTTGACATATTGTACAGACCATTTCCCCAGTTTCAGTAGCTCCTAAGACAACAAAAAGGCATGGCTTCATATTGAAGGAATACATTTTATATTTTGAAGGCTGATTGCTATATACAAAAATGATTAGATTAGTTGTAAGTCCTGACATAATATGATTTGGGTTTTGTTTTGCATAATACGTGAACTCAGCCACTCTGGTCTGTAAACCATGACTTAGAACAATGTGTGAATTCAGCTGGTATTGACTGTGGTGCATTTGAGATCAAGAGTTATAAAAAAGAAACCTATGGATTCTATAAACCCAGCCTCTTATCTGTCTTTGGGCCATATGTTGTCCACACAGTTTTTGTATTCAGCTGCTGCTTCCCCTTATAATTCTCATCTCTCCTCAGAGCAATTACATTTCAGGCTCCCCTCCCTCTCTAGCAAATCACCACTTCAGGTAAGTGGCAGCTGAGGAATGGTTAACCCTTTCCTCGTGCCTGCTGTATTCAGCACCTCAACTGGAAGAAGTTTGGAAACAGTATGTATAGTAGATCCAGGTTTTACATCAATCATGAAAAGATTAAATCATCATCATCATGATGTAAGGTTCTTGCCTGTTTGTATGTCCTTCCAGAGAACCCAGGACTTGGAACTGTCTTCAAATATAATGAAGCAGCTCTGCTTAAGTTTGTTTATCTGAAATAAAAGTAAATTTGCAGCTGTAATACCAATTTGCAGTTTTGTCATAAGAGTTTGTGAGCTAGTAAGTTTATTAAAAATGGATTACCTTTTTGATAGTTCCAAGATAAAATAAGCCATCTGACCATCTAGCTAGGACATCTTGACCTTCTTCAAATTTGCACACTGGCTTTTTGGATTTTTGTCCATCCCGTGAGGAGAGTTTGGTCAAGGATGGTGATTTTTGGTTTCGGTGCAAAGGAGACCGCTTGTGGACCACTGAATTACCCACCCCCGTAGAGTCTCTAAAATATAGACATATACAGTGAACATAAGCAACTTCTAAAACATTAAAGGCTAACATTCAAATCAATATAAATTTAACTGGGAGTGGGGATTATAATTAATCTACAGACATATCTGAGACAAGAAGATGAAGCCAGTACTGTATGTAATTTTTTTAACCAGAAAATTTATTGTAATTTAATATACATTGAAGAAAAATCCCATAGGCCTAAATATTAACAATTAAATCTATGATTTGAGGGCTTGTTATTTCTACATTGTTTATCTAATCTGCTAAAGATGTGCTTACATCTTGGTTCTCTCAGATATTGTCTCAGTATACTTCAAAGTCTATTAAAACCTTGCTACATTAAACTTACTACATTAAAAGAAAAAGCACTTTTGGCTATCATCTGAAACCTGTCCATGTAATAATATACATTATGTAAAAGTCATTTAGCAGTTGGTTATTAGCAAGCACAGTAGTTTTCATTTTTCATGCACAACACAGTATTCAACCCATAATCATTTCTCTCACTATGCAAGTACAGTGTTCCCTTAGTTCACTGAGCCCTTGTACAAACACTGAAGCAATACATCATAACTAAGGCATTTGCAAAGATATGAAGAAAAATAAACACTGCCCCAATTCTTTTTAATTTTGCCATAGATGAAGGTTCAGAAAGCAAGAATTCAAACAAAAGTGTTACTTCCAAATTCAATATTCTATTCCTTTTGCAACAGAAAGAAGAAACACAGGAAATGTACTCCATAAACTTTCTTTAAAATTCCACAGAACAATTCATAAACAATTAGACAAAGACTAGAAACAGGCTATTAAGGAAATAATTAAATACTGTATATATTTTTACAAATATTATCAGGGACAGACCACTATTTGCACAATATGCTAACTCTTGATTAACTGAGTTAATCTAATTGCCTGGATTCGTACAAAGCACTGAACTTTATTGGGTTTGCACAACACACTAACTTACAAACCAGTCAATCACATTTTGAACTCATTTACAATGTAATAGAAGTCTGAAGGCTGCATACTCATCTTAATGAGCAAGCAAACACACACACACAGCAGAACCAGTGTCTCTATTAGCTAAGTGTGATGGTTATCTGTGACAAAGTTATACCTGGCTGCCACACATTATTTCATTCACTTTCAGCATGTCACCAGTATATCCCAGTTACTTAGCTAGATTTTTCTTTCCCATTTCTTCCATCCCTCGTAAGCTCAGTCTCAATCAAACAGTTGATTAAAATTCTGGAAAAGCTTATTGCAATTTGTTTGCTTACATTTGTGGAACTCCAGTTCTTTCTATCCACATTTCTTGACTGGAATTACAAGACTTATTTTGATTGCCTAGAAATACTTCTGAATGGTGAGAACTCCACTTTCCTAACATGAAAGATGTCACTTGGCTAATACCCCACAAACACTGAAAGGAGCAAGAACAGACTTAAAAGGTATAACAGCATTGCCAGGAAACAAGAAAAAACAGGAAATGGAAAAGTTAACATTATAACCCCCCTCCCAAAGTAAATCATGCCCTTTCCTAATAACTTTTGCTAAGCTAAAAATAATCAAATATTGTAATCTTCCTTCACAGAGTAGTTGGTCTGGGGAGAGGTTGTGTCTTTTTTGCACCTTTTATAAGCTTTATAATAGTACTTTGGAAATGTGACTGCATCACAGATTTATCTAAAAGGATAATGATGCAGGCTTGGGTTCTTAATACATAATTGTAGTTGTTAATGTTGACATTAGAAGTACACCACTATTCAAATACAATTTGAAAGGTAATTAGTATTACCTTTAACATATCAGCAAGTTGAAAATATGCAACTCATTATATCAGAAAAGTTCAGCTTTGGAGGAGGGATCAAAAGCCACATATGATTTTTTTGTGATGTGCTGAGGTCTACACTACAAAGTGCTGTGGCCAGGACAAAACCAAAATGGTATTCAATTTCACATTTCAAAAATATAATTAATATGGTTATTCCCCATGTAGTTAAAAATTAAGAATTCTGAATTTTTGGATACACTTCAAGAAAGTGCTGGGGACTGTACTGAAAGCCTCAGGGGTTGCAGGTGGCCCTGAAACCTCAGGTTGTTCACTCCCCAGTGCACATGATCAAAGTTGCCTTTTCATTTATCAGTACTACCAAACATTTTTTCTTCTGACTCATAAACCCTGATCCCATAACACATTTAACCAGATCAGTTACAAAGCAAGCAACTGTCTTTGCATGATGTGCTAAACTTGATTCATTTTAACCTTGGTCAATTTTTTTGTGTAGCTATCATGTGTTATCATTTTGTGTTAAATGTGTTATCATTTTGTGTAAAATGATATGTAATTCATCTTAGAGGTCATAGTTCAATATATTGTATAAACCTAAAAAGTAAGTTAATTCAGTAATCAGGTTAAACATGCTGTGAAAACACACACAGAGGGGTACATATAGTAGTTGTAAAACAAAGCAGGAGAAAGGGGAAAGAGAAGCCAGCTGAAATTAAAAAATACACAACACTGCCTAATAGGACAGTGCTAAAAAATCATTATGCCTAGGCCCTAAAATTAAAAGTACAAGGTAATAAAATAATGCATAAAATAATAAGAACTAGTATGCTGGCATTATTACAGCAACAAATTTACAAACCCCTTCTTTCGGAACGACCTCTTTTTATCGACCCTGGGGACAAAACGAAAAGATATTTTGGGTCCCATTTGCAGACCGAAATGATGGCAACGCAGAACTTCCTCAATTTACCTAATGCGCAATAACACAATCACCAGCGAAAGATTCTCGCCTTTGTTTGGCTTGCCCAGGACACCAGAAGCCCCTCTATATATAGCCAACCACAGATACGGTTCATGTTGCATCATAGGAGATGCCCACACCCACCCCACACCTCCCTCCGCCTACAAAACTCGGCTAGTGGGGCAAAATGTCCAGGCGGTTGCACCCTCTCGGTCCCCTTCCCGCAACATAAACGGACTGTGAGAACGGAAATGCTGTAATCCTCTTTTTTTCCCCCCTTCAAAATCAATAGATGGCGGGAGGCGGAGGTCCAAAAAAGCCGGGAAACGGGAGGGAGCCGGCTTTCCTTCCTCTCGCCCCCGACCCTGCCATCATCGCTGACTTCCCTCGACCGACTCCTGCTCCGCTCGACCCTTCCTCGCTCACCTCATTCGGTCTCTCCAGTTGGGCCACTCGCTTCATACAGGGAAATCAGTGCGCTCGATGCGCTCTGCCCGAGAAGCCGCCCTTCGGCCGGGCTTCTCGCCGCCCTCCAAAGGGCAAACGCGCGCGGGTGAGGGGAGAAGGGAGGCGAGCAAGGGGCTCAAGCCCGAGGCAGCCTCACGGGCAGCCCGGCTGCACAACAACCCTTCGCCATTTTGCTTTCCCGCGGAGGAGAAGCTGGTGCATTGTGGGAAACACAAAGGAGCTGCTTCGGCGACGTCGGCGGCAGCAGCCCCTCCTCCTCCTCCTCCTCCGAGCGGCGCAATCTTCTGGCCGTGTCGAATCAGCGCTGCGTTCGTCTTCTGCCTCCGCGGCAAAGAGGGTGGGTGAGGAGGCAGCCCGCCCGCGGAAGGACACCGTCTCCGCCTCAAGCTCGATAGTTGGTGAACAAAGGGGTACTATTTTCGAAGAGAAGCTAATCCCTCCTATTCACCTTGGGGCGCACTGGGGCAAGGATAGGAATAAAATTGAAAGCAAAAAGGGATCCTTGAAACAACGAACAGCTCGGGTAGTGGTCTGCTGATTTCAAGAGTGCAAGGTCATTTGCACAACCATTTGGCTGTTGAATGTATATTTCCTTTTTTTTTTTCTTTGTTTATGTTCTGCTTGCTTGGGCACTGAGCTCTTCAAGTCAAACGATTATACTAGTCACACTTTTTAGAGTTCCTGTAACTCCTATGGGACCCAAACCAACAAAGGCTAGAACCACCCAGAAGGGGGTCGGGGTGGGGGAATCATCTATAGAAGAGCCTTCCTAGAAACAAAGCAAAGGGAGCTGTGTTGGTTCATGAGGAAAAATAATTCCAAATTCACGACTGGGTAACACCTTTATTAGGGTCAACCACAGTGACATAAATGCCTACAAACTTTGAGGTGATTCTTGCGAGAGAGGCCATGCAAAAAACAAAGGCATCTGATGAATTCTGCAGAACTGTACACTTTGCAACGTTTTGGTGGGGCTTCATAAATTATTACCCAGCTGCAGGTGTTTATACAGAGAATTTCCAGGAATGTGTGCATACATTGCAGTCTTAATGTGATGTGGTAAGCCAGACTCTGGGAAATAAGAATGTTTACGGTTGTATTCATCATCCACAGCGGTTCATACAGTTTTTATGGGTACTGTGTTTACCTGAAAGAAAGAAATCCTCTGTATAAGTCATTCTCCCCAAAAGAAGATTAAGCAGAAAATAATTATAAACACACAAAAATCCTATGCAATCTCTTGCTTTCTCTCCTTGTCAATTTAGGATTGTCAACCTGATCTGAAATTAATTCTACGGGTGTGTCTTCCCAGCAAAAATGTGCATATGAAGCACTTGTATGTGCTTGTGAGTCTGTGTGTATGTGTGTATGCATGCTAGAAACCACACTCCATGAAAGGATAAGCCAGGATAAAAATGCATTTATATTGAATTAATAATTGCTAATTAAAATGATCCCACATCTGTGTATACCATCTATTCAAGAATAATTCTGAATTGCAGCAGAATAGAAATGGAATAAATAAACAAGCTATGCTCTGTTATATGCAGAAACCACTCACATACAAATACACACATTGCCATCCTTCTTTCCAATGCAAGGAAACAAACAGGATGGAGTAGAGTAAGGAGAAAGTGTAGCTATTGTGAGAAAGGAAGGGGCAAGGGGAAGAGGTAAGGGGGAAGCAAAACAGAAGAGTACTACAGTGTATAAAGCATCACAGAAGAAGTTAAAATTCAACAGGCCAACAACTTCTTCCAAGCTGATCTTCAAAGACATTCATGCTTTTCAGCAGCAGTGTCTGCATTTGCACCTTGGGCCCATTTGTTTGCTTTCAACAGATTTATTTTTTTTATCCACACTCAATCATTACCGATTCTGTGGCGACTGCCTGGACGAGTCCCTGCAGTTTTCAAGGCAAGGTGTTTCGGAAGGGGTTTGGCATTGCCTCCTTCCTAGAGCAGAGCCCAGCTGGCGAGCGCAGGAGGTGGGGTTTCCATTGCTTCGCACCTTTTTCGGGCGTGTGCAGCTTCCACGTTACCAGCAACTTGGTCCCATCTCCCGTGCAAGCGCCGCCAGCATTTTTCCTCCCACCAGGGTGAGAGTACCTATTTATCTACTCACGTAAGTTTTTGAGCTGCTGGGTTGACAGGAGTTGGGGAGGAAGTAGGAGCTCACTCTGCTGCGCAGAGCTGGGCTCGAACTGCTGAAGTGTTGACCATTTCTGGCTGGCAACTTTCAGCGTCATTAAGCTGCTGCGCCACCGCGTCCCCTTTTTCAACAGATTCCTTCTTGCCAATAGAAGACAACCCCCTCCCTACCATTCACAGGCAATTATCTGGTGATAAATATGGGACATTATTGTCTGGAGGTTGACTCATGGCAACTGGACTTCTTTTCTCTTTTGGTAGAGACGTTTCGCTACTTGTCCAAGCAGCTTCTTCAGTCTGAAAAAGTTGGTTAGAGGGACCCCATAAAAGTCTTCCAGGGTGGCTGTGTTTCTTACTAGCATGATAGGCTCCTTGAGGGACAATAGGAGATGTGATTAGTAGAATCTCTGAGATGTAGATGTCTACTCCTAATCCCGCACTCATCCCCAGTTAATTGTTGCCTTCCTGGTGAACTTTTGAACTGTTCTTAATTTTCTTGGGGACTGTTGAAAGGACAGCCTGGAAAATGTGGGACAAGTTGTGTCTGAGGCCTCCACCTCTATTGAGGGAAGGATTTTCCACTTCAGCATAAATGGATTCCTTCACTCCTCTCTCAAACCACCTATCTTCTCTGTCCAAAATGTGAACATTATTGTCCTCAAATGAGTGTCCTTTTTCTTTTAGATCAGGGATTCTCAAACTATGGCCCGTGGACCGGATACGGCCCGCCAGGGTCATTTATCCAGCCTGCCCGCCTGATTGGCCGCCGCCGCTGTCTGTCAGAAGCGGAAGTGTCGGGGCTGTGTCGGGAGCTGCAGGCGATGCACGAGGAGGGAGATCGCAGAGCCAGACTATTCTACATGACAGGTATGCCAGGTCCGGCGGCTCTCCTCCTCTCCTCATACTCCATGGGAGGGACCCTCATGTTTTTTTCAAACTATAGTCCGGCCCCCCAACATTCTGAGGGACCGTGAACTGGCCCCCTGTTTAAAAAGTTTGAGGACCGCTGTTTTAGATGAAGATAAACTGCTGATTCTGGTCCTGTGTTGTTATTCCTCCTGTGCTGGGCCATCCTCTTGTGTAAAGGCTGTTTGGTTTCCCCATTGTAGAGCTCTGAGCATTCCTCACTGCACTGAATTGCATATACTACATTGCTCTTATGTTTTGGTGTTCGATCTTTAGTGTGTACAAGCCTCTGTCTCAGTGTGTTGGTGGGTTTGAAAAACACAGGTATGGGATGTTTTCCAAAAATCCGTTTTATCTTCTCTGACACCCCAGCCATTTAAGGAATGACAAGATTCTTCCTTTGACTCTGGTTCTCAGCTCTGTCTGCTGTTTTTGGGATCTAGAAGTAGATTTAATAATGGCCCAAGTTGGATACCCACAGGCCTTAAGGGCTGTCCTCATGTGTCTGTTTTCTTTCTTTTTTGCATCTATGATGGTAGGGATGGTTACTGCCCTGTGGTGTAATGTCCTGAGGACTCCTAGTTTGTGTTGCAGTGGATGGTGGGAGTCAAACACATTGGTCTGTGTGTGGGGGTTTCCTGTAAATCCCTGTTTCTAACTTACCAAAGGTCCCAACTGAAACCTCACAGTCTAGAAATGCCAGCCTGTTGTCCTTGGTGTCCTCCCTGGTGAACTTAATGTTTGAGTCTATGGTGTTTATATGGTCTGTGAAAGCCTGTACCTCCTGGACTCTGATTTTAACCTAGGTGTCATCCACATACCTGAACCAGTGGGTTGGTGTTATTCCCTGGAATGAGCTGAGAGCTTTCTTTCCCACTTCTTCCACATATAGGTTGGCAACAATGGGTGATACGGGGGAACCCATGGTACAGCCGTGTTTCTGCCTGTAGAAATCACCTCTGTAAGTGAAGTAAGTGGTGTTGAGACACAGGTCCAGGAGGCAGCAGATCTGATCCGGGCTGAGATTGCTTTTCCTATCGAGGGTGCTATCATCTTCTAGTCTCTTCCTAACCGCTCTTAGGGCATTGGTGGTGGGGATGCTGGTAAAGAGTGAGGTGACATCAAAGGATACCATGGTTTCATCTATATTCAGTTTTAGGACTCTTATTTTGGAAGCAAATTCTTCAGAGTTATGAATGTGGTGGTCAGTGTGTCCAACCAGAGGTGCTAATATGGTGGCAATGCGTTTAGCAATATTATATGTTGCTGAATTAATGCTGCTGATAATGGGTCTGAGGGGTGCTCCTTCTTTGTGGATCTTAGGGAGTCCATAGAGGCAGGGGATGGCTTCTCCAGGATACAGATGGTGATAGGTTGCCCTATCGATGGTGCCCCTATCAATGGTGTCCTATCGATGGTGCCCTCCAATTGTTTCAAGCAGTCTATCACCTTTTTCTTATAACTGCTGGTGGGGTTTCTTTTCAGTTTTACATATGTGTGGTGGTCATCCAAGAGTGAATTAATTTTATTGTGGTAGTCTGTGGAGTTCAGGACCACTGTGCATCTTCCTTTGTCTGCCGACAGGATGGTGATGGTTTCATCTTAGACATCTACATCTCAAAGACTCTACTAATCACATCTCCTATTGTCCCTCAAGGAGCCTATCATGCTAGTAAGAAACACAGCCACCCTGGAAGACTTTATGGGGTCCCCCTAACCAACTTTTTCAGACTGAAGAAGCTGCTTGGACAAGTAGCGAAACATCTCTACCAAAAAAGAAAAGAAGTCCAGTTGCCATGACTCAACCTCCAGACAATTCCACCTGGATGACTGAGAGTCTTCATAAACATATGGGACATTATTATTATAGTCCTGGTTGATTGGAAAAAGGAGCAGGTAAATTCAAATTCAAGGTGTCTGGTAATGATCAGGAGAACGCCAGAAACGGCATCAAATTTACTATGGAAAAGAAATGCCAGTCTGAGAGCATCCTTTTTTTTTTTTGGTCTGATCTGACCCCAAAAAAGGAGTTCCTGGGCTAGTTCTGTGGCAAAGAGAAGCAAGAATATTTTTCAGGCATCAAGATATCCAGTTACTATCTGTGTTTCTGGTTTTCAAATATTGTAATGGTCCTGAGTAAAAATGGCTTCCCTGCTGTAGGGTAGTGTATAATGCAGTGCAGAAAGCTGCTAAAAAGTTTTCTGGTTTGATGCTTATTGTATCTTTTGAACCTGAAATGGCTCCATTTTTGGTTTCCCCAAACCAGATTTTGTAACCACTGTGCAACCCATGCATAAACTCAAAATGGTGTCCAGTATGTAGTTAGCCACAAACATTTGTTGAAATGTAGCATACAGAAGGAGATATGATGGTGATAGATGTTCATGAACCTACCCTTTTGGCTTAATTGTTACACATACATAGGCTATGAGGTGGAATATACCATGATACTTTACAAACCATTGTGTAATGGGTGTCTAAATGCACAGCTGATTCAATTCAATTGCATTGATTGATTTCAATTGCATCTTTCCCTATTCCATTGCTTTCACTGAAATGCACATTTGGATTTATATCTAAATATACATTCCTAGTCCATTGTAACATTTACATTTGGCTTTGAATACATATCCTGACTTTGCAAGTAATTAGGTATGGATTTCTTTAGTTCGGATTGGCAAGGAAATTGTGGAGAAATGGTAATGAAAACCTTCTCTTTGTCATGCTCTTGTTCCTTTTAAAAGAAAAAAGAAAAATAAAGGATACAAAATGTATATAGTGCATTTCTAGATATTGTGCAGTAAAGCTTAACAAAGAGGTATTGCTCCTAATTATATTCATAATCTGCAAGGCTAACATTAAACCTGCTGTGTATAGTGAATGGAAAATGATTAGTTCAAAGCATAATTCTGCCATGGAGAAAGAAATACAGTAAGATGAATACTGGGTACAAGGATTGCAGTCAGCTGGCAGCTGAAAATAAGTTAGCAGTGTGAGGTAGCTGCAAATAAGACTAATATAATTTTTATGGTGCATTAATACAGCCATAGTGCCCAAATCATGAAAAATATTAATTCCACTTCATTCTGCAGTACAGTAGTCAGATCTCATCTGAGATACTGCATCCAGTTCCTGACACTATCTTTTCAAGAAGATGTAGAGAAATTGGAAAAAGTTCATAGTTCATTAAAAACTATTAACAATATAGAGAAGAGGTTGTATGAATTATTGCAAGAACTTATTATATTTAGCACATGAAAGAAAATAAAGGGGGCAATATATGATAGTTGAGGGGTTCTCACAAAAAGGACAGACTTATTTTCTATACAGCCACTGATGGGCAACCACTAAAATTAATATTTTAAACAGTAAATATTCTCTACAAAAATAAATTACAATAATTGCCTTCATAGTTGTCATATTTATAATTTTAATACAATTTTTACTATGACTAGGATGTACATACTACCTTTGAGGTTAATTTTCTTACATGGTCTGCTGTACAATTGAAAAAATAAATAAATAGTCTGTACATAAGCAGGTACTGTTAAATACAAGCTTAATTGTTTTCTTAATATATTAACTTACATCTGGCAATAATTTCATTATGAGAGGGAGGCAATGGAACAACACATTTTCAATCCTTTCCAAACTTAGGAAAATTCTGAGGCTCTGGCTACACTTGCATCACACACTGAACCACAAACTAGCTATCTGAATTTGAGTTGGGTGTGTTGGGTGAGCCCAAGTCCTGTGGTTTAGTTTGTGATTCAGGGCTCACCCACATGTCCCCCTAACTGCAATTCAAAGTTGCCTCACAAGTCATTCTTCAAAGACATGTCTTGATGACACTGTCTTCAACTCATCCCCAGCCCATAGCAGAGGCCCTCTAATCTTCAGTTTAGTTGATCTAATGTATAAGTGAAGTTTTCTATCTTCTCCCAGTGTAAATCTTGTTGTATATACAATTTTTGGCACTTTGGCAGCAATAGCAGTGATGATAGAATCAGGAGTTGGGCCCCTATTGACTGCTTCTGATGGCATGTCTGCTGTCCTCTCCAGTAATGGGCACTGTCCGACATGGCCATTCTGATTATGCTGCTGAACTGACATGACACTTAGCTTCTGCCTGGCACTTTGCAAAGCATAAATCAGGTCTTATGCCAGACCCATATTGACATGTGTTTATCGCCCTTGTGAAACAGCACTAGACTTCTTTCAAGGCACATGTTCAGCTTTCTTGTGAGAGTATGCTAAACCTTTCCTTTATAAACAAAAAGCATTCTCAAGATTTCTTTAAAAACCATAGCAGCTCTCTGCGCAGAAGATCAACTTCGGTAGGAAAGGTAATGTTTATAGCAGTACAGGTTTACTATTGCTGTTGTCAGTGAGGGGGCATGGTTTTTATTATTTTTAATTTGTTAGGGGGAATGCAATTTTGACTATTCCACAGATTCATTTATCACTTATTTGTCTGAACCTTCTCACTCCAGCTTTGATGACACCACCATTCAGAAATCCTAGTTGCTCTCAATCATTGCCAGCACCACAACATTCTGGAATCACTACTTAGGAATAGGAATGTCATCCTCTCTTGCAGCAGCAAGATTACTATAAGGATTAACAGCAAGATCGCTCTCCACCACTATGTTGTGTTCAGCCAGAACAACTATGGACATTGATCTTTGTAGTGATCAGTGTTTGATGTTGTATGATTGTATGGGATTTTATGATGTTAATTTCTGTGGGAGAACTTTGTCCTTAAAGGTAATCTATAAATATGTTAAATCATAATGTCCTAACATAAACCCAGATTTTGAAGAGAGTTTTGGGAAGAACCGCTTACAGAATTGGGTTCAAATAGAGAAGCTTGATCTCCAGAGTGCTGGAAATTTGTCATAATCTCTGCAGAGTTTGCAGAACCCAGAAGAGTCATCTGGATATATTTTGCCTTCAGTTCATTATCATTCCACAGGGCCAGAAGTACATGTTAAAACTGTCCTGGTACTTCATCTGCATGGAAAGGTAAGATATCAAAAAAATCTATTAACCTGTTTCCTATTGTGCTTGTTGGTCTTCGAATCAGTTTTAGAATCAAAGGTGTCTACAAGATTGAAGGCTTTCATACAGATAACAAAGCAGAGTTGTACTGTCAAAATGCAAGATCCCCTGCTTTCATATGTGCATGTGATGTCATGACATATATGTACAGAAGGGATGGGGCTTAGGTACTGACATTGCTTTCATCATCCCCACTACCTCAATGGATGCCTCTGCAGGATTATGCCATGCCTTATATACTCTAGAGTTTCTAGAGTGACATGTTTGCTGCTCCCAAATCAGATCTTTATGGAATCCCATGCCTTCATCTCTTGGTCAGCTGAGCCAATTTATTTTATTTCTGGTTTAGTTGCACTATAACAGGAATCTCTCTGGGTCCAATTTTCAAGTAGAAGCACTAAAGCTTTATGGTGCTTCAGGATGGGCTACTTTCCCATTGGAGGTAACCCTTACCTCATCCCACCTATCACCTCCTGTGCTGCTCCCATTCCCAGCAGCGGTATTGTCATGCCAAGATGAGTGTCTCATAACTGCTTTTCAGCTGATGAAAACTGATGAATACCATCTTGGAAGTTTGGCATCTCCCCCTCGTTGCAAAAGTTCATATTGTTTTCCAGGCTACAAATACTTCCCACAAGAGTATGTTTAGGGAAAGAAGTAGGACATAGGTTGGGTGCCAGTTTTGACATTCTCCCATTGATTGTGTGGAGAGTGCACTGAATGGTTGATGGAGTGAAATTGGCAGCAGAAAGGATGCCTGGTGGGTCAGTTTTAAACAGTCTGAGAGGGCTCAGAAAGTATGAAAGGGATAAATTATATTCCTAAAGAGTTGGAAAATGTGTCAGGCCTTCTTTTGCTGGCCGCTTTTGCCAAAAGCTTTAAATTTGCTTCCACTGCTAAGCAGAGATTTCCCTCCAACATACTGCTAATACGATAGCCTATTGCTTTAGTTACTAATTTTCAATGTTTATTTTTTTTCAGGGATGGAAGCACTGCCTCATCTCTTTCTTTTTGCAGAAGTATATTCTTCAGTGCCTCATGACTACCCAAACAGAGAAATTGGCGTGGCCTGTCATTTTATGTTACCTGGGTCTCAGGCAAAAAAAAATCGATTTCACACCCTCTTCACCACCAGATATCATTCCTACCTCCAAAATGTCATTTGCCAAGAAAGGTGAGATCACAGGTAAACACAGCAAGCACAATCATTTGATGAATGCAAAATAAGATATACTGTATGGACACAACATGGTAAGCCAAAATCAAAGTCAATTATTAGTGTGATGTGTGACCCCAAGCTTTATCTGTAATTAGTGTCCTTTCCTTTGTTTCTAACTTTAAACTCAAGGTGAGATAATGTTCCAGGAACCGAAATGCTGCCGCCCCCTCTCCTTGTTCTACATCAGATGCCTTTCTCTCAAAAACCCTTTGACTATCAAGATGGGCTTGTTGAATGCAGGACTTGAATCAGCCCAGTGGGTTAGTGAAATGCATCGCTTGGTCCTTTGAATCCTGGCTAAGAACCACAGCGAATGTGTTAGTTCTTGCAATAAGATCACACATAGGTGTAAGTATAAAGAAAAAAGGATTCTTTGTCTAGAGGAGGGGTTTCCTATTTCAGTCTCCTTACAGACTTCTATTAAAGAGAGGATAAATGTGTGTAGCTTATTATACTTCCCTCGAAGGCAACAATTTAGCAAGCTAATTGGTGAAACCCAACCCAAAGGTACCTACAATTAACATGTACAATAACATGAAAAAACTTCAGCCCAAGTATTTTAAAAACTCCAGAGTGTTTAAGAGGAAAGTTAATAATGTGCCTGAAGGGCTGTTAGTTAATTTGTGCAGTCTTACACTTTTCCAAGTACTGTTCATAATAATCACAATATTCATTTTAGGCTTTGTGGTGTTTCCCATACAATCAAAGCCAGCCTTTGCACATCATTGCCATTTAGCTTTTTTAAATATTTTTTTCCCAACGTCGTTTTTTTAACTTCAGTCAAAGATCCTAGGTTTTTATGGCAGGACAGGACAATTGGAAAACCGCTGTTCAACTGCTATCGAAAGTCTTCAAAGCCTAAATCCTAACACCCAAGGCCTTGAATGAAACAATATTTAGATATAATTAATACAGCTTGTGCAATAGTTTTGTTGTTCTAAAATATATTATACAAAATGTAGTTAAAAGCCTTTGCATTAAAAAAAAAAAAAAAGCACCTCTTGCAATGTAGAGTTTTGGATCCAAAAGTAGAAAGATCTGTTCCAGGTATACCTCAGGGCTTGAGTATATCAAGAGATGTATGTTTTGCCTGGAGAGTAAACCAGTCTTTTCATGTCATAGATGTATTTATAATGCATCTTGGGAGCCCAAAATTGCTTTTTAAATTATTTGTGTCTTAGTAGCAGATCACATCACAGGGAATGGTTCTCAGTTTGAAGAGCTGTTCAGTTACGGTTTTGCCCACTTGCCTACAGCCCTCAAATTACAAAGGGGTTGTTATGCATACAAGCATATACACCGGATGGATGGATGGATGGATGGATGGATGGATGGATGGATGGATGGATAGATAGATAGATAGATAGATAGATAGATAGATAGATAGATAGAACGCGCACACACACACACACACAAATACATACACACATATACATATACACCAGACAAACAGATGGATTGTGGAAGTTTACAAAAGAAGAAAACTCTTGTCTTGTGTTGATTTTATTTTATGGAGGGTGCACTGGTTTGCAGGGTCAGCTTCTCACTGACTTTCCGCTTCTTATTCAAAGGAGTTTCTTTGCAATAGGTTTGTTATGGAGACACTTCTCAGCTTGTTCAGCTAGCAAAGGAAGCGATCTGAGGAAGGAGGGCAGGGGCTGTGAATTGGATCTAAGGCTTGGTGGGATATTCAAAGGAAATATGGTAAGGCACATTCATATCCCACATTTTAAGATGCACTTCCTACAAGAGCTACTTATTTGTAAAGGGGGGAAAAAAAAACCTTTGGGGATCTTCCCCACCAAGCAAATCCAGCTATAGCAGATTACTGCATTTCCCCTCTGCCCTTAAGGATCCATTTGATGGTCATGTCTGGGAAAGGAAAGTGGAAATCTGAAATGCCAATGCTTTATTTAGAATATGATGAGATAATGCAGAAAAAGAAACAGGATTCCTATACTTGTAATAGTTTTATTGAAGTTGGGCTTTCTTTCATATAAGCATTTGAATGTAATTGTTGATGATGCTATTTAATTATATAGCAGAGAAAAACTACAGTACTCTTTCTGTAAGTTGTTGGCTTGTCTTTAAACCTGAAGGGCAGATTCCTAAGCATCCCAGGAGACCTTTTATCATTAATTAGAAGATGAATATTCAAGCTTTGAGACACAAGGTGGCACCACTTCTACACCTTTGATTATTAAATTTCATGGTAAATTGTGAAAGTCAATTCATATAGTATGCTCTATACTATACCTTGGTTTTGCTTACTGACATATAAACCAGTAAATGTCTACTAGGTAATTAAGATCATTTCAGCATCAAAGAAATGAAATTTAAGCATCATATATGTTCTTAACTATCTCAAAGTTTACTGGTTTCATTTATTTGCTATTTGTGAGACAAATAAACTATGTTATATGTGTTATATATTTGCACTGTGTTATATGAAAGAACTGGAATGCATCCTTTGTTCATTTTAAATAACTTTTTTTGAATGAACTGGCTTCAATTAAATTAGTAAAGATCAGCATAAATACATTTGTCTCTTCTCCAGGATAAAAAATTTCATGCCATTTTAGGAGACATTGTTGTGGGCCTCTTCAACCCATGGTAGCTTTTTTCCTACCTTCTATTCAAAGTAATTGGTTTGTACATCCGCTATTTAAGAAAAAGATATTAGACATTTATTATATTTGCTATGTGAGTGTAATTTACTACTCCAGAATTGTTTATTGAATACGGAAGTTGTCTATGCTAGATGATGAGACATACTTCCTATGAATTCTGTGTTGCCGCTTACTGGATTTTAACTATGTTTTTCCCCCAAGATCCTGACAAAGAGTAAAGTTCCTTTCTGGCTTGTCTCTTTCATAAAGCCATTTAAGCTTTATGTTAGCTCCAACTTATACTAAGCCATGATTTTAAATCATGATTTGTAGAATAAACCACAATGATCCAGTTCAGATATTAACCCATAAATCATGGTTTACAAACTGCAGTGGCTTTTATTCAGGCTAGGACAAAAACTAGCTATGTAATGGCTTACAGCGTTATGTGATACCCAGTCAGAATGTTGTGTTTGAATTGCACTTTGCCACAGAATTAGTTAGCCATCAAGCTGTCAAGTGTCAATATCTGGTTTACGCTATTTTCTTTGGGGGTGTCCACAAGTCAGAAAAGTCAGATGGCAGCCACAACCATGTGATCAAATCCCTGTCCTTTTTTAGGTGCATCATCTCCTGGTTCAGCTAGTTTCACTACTGAATGTTTTATTTATTTGTAAAATGAGTTCTAAATTACATCTATCAGGAATGCCCAAACGTAAATAATTTCTTATAGCTAGGTAAGGAAGCAGGAGGCAAATTCTTTGCAAATTTAGTTACATGCTTTTAGTTTATTTTCATAACCAGGACTCTGACACTAGTTTGGCTGGCTTTGATAGCAAGTCATAATTGCTGGTTTTGAAGGTCTTTGGTTGGATATTACACCTAATTTTGGAGAAATATTTGGTACTTAGACCATGCATTTTTCTGGAGATTAGGTGGTGAGAGCCTTGGGCATTGCAAGAGGCATGTCAGAACAGTCCAACAGTTTCTTGCCTATTTTTTATTCACTGTTCTCATATCCTTTGAGTACTGGAAGGCAAACTTGACTAGGAACTTACCACAACCAAGGGTTGCAAGCACACTCCTAGATGGTGCTGTCTGATTTAAAATTTTTAATTTAAAAATATAAAATTTAAAAAGTCACAGTCTTGAGTGATAGGTGAAATGTGAAATTTTGCCATTTTTAAAAAAAATTTTTTTTTAAAAAATGAAAAAGTTGTGAAAACCCCTTCATTAGCTGTAAAGTAAATTGCTGGGTTTGGGTTTAGCATATTCTGCAAATCCAGCCAGTGTGGTGTGCAAACCTCAGTTTACTCCTTGCAAATTTAGCCAGTTGTGGTTTATTCAGTCAACAATGGTTAAACAAACCATAGCCTAGTACAGTGTGCAAGTCAACTCTTATTATAACCAGGGTTCAAAAACTGGCTTTTTAAATTATTGTATTCTTTCAAGTACATATTTCAGCTGCAAACTCAGACAGGTGCCTGAGATCTTGAGTATGCAATTAAGCAGAGATTTTAGGACAGAAACTATCAATAACTAAACCTTGGCACTTTTGGAACTGTGCAGCAGTCAGATCCTGAATCTACACAGCAGTATTTGGCCTACTGTAAAGTACACGAGTTTTCAGAAAAATTGTGTTGGCCCCCTGAAGAATTTTTTATGGAGACCTAGGTGAAAAGTGACTAAACTATTAAGGGTTAGCTCCTAACATCTCTATGGATATAGATTAAGAAAGATAACATCAGACACCTTGCATATTCTTTTCCCTTAATATTGTTCCTGTGGCTCTACTTTAAAAGACACTTGAAAGTCAGGCAAAACTAGGGCCACGCCCCATAGTGAAAGTTGTCAGACTGTTTTTCAGTTAGCTGAGGCTGCTATATAAGCAGCCTTGCCCAACATACCAGTACTATGACTTACTTATACGCAAAAAATACAGATTTTCTGACCACCAGCAACAGTGACAAATATTACCCATCATTGTCCAGTTGTACTTAAAAAAAAATACTTGTGTTCAGAGATTGCAGGGCACTTCCACGTAAGGATTCTGCAACAGCTTGAAAACAGCTCTGATGTCAGTGGTACTGAAGATATTAATGGACTTATTTCTGGTTCAGTATAGTTGAGGTAGATTTTGTTTTGCGAGGCTGTGACTCTGTTTCCCCAGTGGTAGGAATCCTACCTCACCTCTTCCCCTGGTGTCTGAGCTTGAGGTTCAATAAGGAAAGTGCTAGCTGGATGGCCTTGCTGTTCCTCCTTGGTGGCCAAGAGGAAGTGAGGAGGGATAAAATTGATAAGAATATTATCCAGGTCCTTCCACTGGTGAGTTTCTATTCAGCAATCACTCCAAAGTGTCTTGAAGTCAGCTATGCAATTGCCTTCCCTCCCAGCAACCTGACAAGGTTGGGAGCAGGTAGGAAACCCCATGAGCTAAAAAGTATTTTCTGCACTCCATAAAAGTGTACAAAAATTCCATCACTATTCTGTTCTTCCAAGTCCAGGCAATGGGAGGCAGGGTGAAACAAAAATTCCTGTGGATGAAAAAGAAAAAAAAAAAGCCAGCACCACAAAATGGAAGTTTTGCCAGTTCAGCTACGGCACAACTAAGCTAGAAGAAAATTACCTTGGCTGCCTATGAAAGACAGTATAGGAATACAGTGGAGCAGTGCTCATGCCAGGTGGATACAAACATCAAGTATAATAGGGCTATCAGTTTCTCTGTTCCCTTCAGTTAGGAACCTGCCAGCATGTGAAGCTCCAAACACCACCAGGCAATCCTTTTTTCTTTGTTCCTTTTGTGTGAAGAGGGGAGAGTTTGGTTGCTGCTCCTCTTACACGCTAATTCCATTAGCTAAGATGTACTTTCTGCAATTTCACCCATCCCTGAGTTGGCAGAAAACTATACTAGCATGAAATTTTCTGACCCCATTGCTGATTCCTGTTCTAATATCTTTGTTCCTGTTCCTAAGAGTCCCTTCTCCTAAGGCAATAGGAGACAAAGCCTAGCAAGATTTTAGATATGTGGAGGGTGCCCTTAAATACCTGAATAAGGGGAGGGAAACTGCTTTAATAGCAGTATAGTTAAGGATGGCTTAAATCCCCACTCACAGGCTAGGTTCAAGATGAAGGCAACGTCACAGGGATGGAACAGACAAAAGATGTCAGCGGGCCATACACTGTATTTATGCCATGCCTAGAGGCAAGTAGGAAAAGACCCTAAATTACTTCTTCAAAATACAGGCTAAAGTGTCTTCACTAAATAGGAATTCTCAATCAGCTTTAGTAAAAAAAAAAAAGTCATCTTACCACCAACTCAAAGTCTGACAGGAGAGACTAAGTTCCCTTTGTTAGAGAGTTCTGGCGGGTCCCAGGAACAGAGTCTTTTCTATTGTGGCACCCATCCTTTGGAACATCATTCCCCTGATTCTGCTGCCCAGAACTTGAAAGGTCTTGAAAACCTGGTTTTGTTACTGAGCCTGGGTCCCTGGGTGTGTGATTGAGCCTGTATTATGGCTGTGTTCATTGTTACGTTGGTTGGCCTTTTATCTCCGCTGCAGTTTATATTATTTATTGGTTTATGTTTTTAACTTGTTTTCAATTGTTGTTAGCCACCCAGAGTTGTGTATTTGTGAAAGACAGCTGTATAAACTGAATGAATAAATATTCCAGACAAGGGTAGTGTGGTTGAAAAGACATGGTGTCCAACCCAGGCAACCAGCTACACCAAAGATTTCTAACAGTGTTTTGCATTGTACCAACAGCAGGCTTATTTTTAATTGGTTTCATGTGCTCAGTGCATTAGTCATCAAAGTTTTGGTAGGCAAGCGGATGGATATTTCTGTTCTGATTTAAAAGCACAATGCTCTGTTTCCACTGAGCAAGGCAATCTAGAAATTTCTGTGAGTGATGATGATGGAGCTAAGAATAGGATGTCATCCATATAAACAACCAAACAGCTCTTCTGGAATGTTAAAAACTCCTGTAGCTAGAAGCTGGAAACACTATAGCAATTAATGTACATAAGTGAGTTGCTTTAAAAGCATATGTTCAGAATCAGGTTGTAAAGATCCAAGTTTTAAGTTTGAAAATTGAAGATTCTAGTTCTGCATTGCCTAGAGAGGCCAAAGTACAATTTACTATTTCTGTAAACAAACTGAGTGAGCTCCAGAAGAGCCTTATAAAAGTGAGACACAAAAATCTGTAGCAGTTTATAACAGATCATCAAACAGCATTAATATCAATAACATGAGAAAACAAACATGTAAAAGGATGAAGTCTGAAGTCTGCACTACAGGTGAGGGGGAATTCCACAGTTTTAGTGCTGCCACTGAAAAGGCCCTGGCCATACCCGTTTCTAGCTGATACTCCTTTCTTGGTGGCACTCATAACAAATCCAGAGAAGATAAATGAAGCTCTCAGCAGATAACAGGGAAGTTGTTCCTTCAGGTAGGCAGGAACCAAGCTGTAAAGAGATGTAGCTGTTGTAGCTGAGGTAGGACAAGCGTCATATGTCTCTGACAGGGGACACCCAATAAAAGTCTAACCAACGTATTCTGGACCTGTTGCAATTTCCATATTTGTTTCAAGTGTATCCCCAAATAAAGTAACGTAGTCTGGAGTAAGTTAGGTCGGGATGAAGTTGGTAAATCAAGAGTTGATGAAAAAATGTGTCCCTTGCTTCCATGCACATTGGAGCACTTGAGGATAGCACAGAATCCATAAATACCCCTGACTGCAAACCTGCTCTTTCAGGAAATGCAACCCCATCCAGAGCTAGAAGGTTCTCTCCAATTGAATAGAGCTATGTCTAATCAACAAACCCTCAGACTTACTTGGATTCAGCTTTAGTCTGCTATATCTCATCTAGACTGCAAGCAGGAATCAAGCCTGATTTTGTGCAATTTTTTTTAATGAAGCTGATATATTGCTTCAATCCCAATAGAATCTAGGAGTTGTACAAATGTTGCTGATGACCCCAATTATTCTTATTTCCAAACACAGAGATTTGTGACAGTTGTCCCTTCTGAGATTTTAGTCATGATATATAGATGTAGATGTTGCTAGGTAGTCAGTCATACCATTTAGGGATCTCATCATGCTGGCCAACCCTTGCCCTAATGAAGACATAATCCAATTACTCTTTCAGTGCCATCAAATTCTGGTGCTATTAAGATTTCTTTGTAATAAATCCCACTGACTTATTATTGGCTTTTAAATGAATAATAGAAACTCCTATTTAATTAAGTTTAATCAGTAAGAAACCATTGAATTATACATATTTAATTATAACTCTCAAATTAATCACACAGTAATACAATTTTCCATAATTTTGCTGTTGCTGTATTAGAGTCATGCTGTCCCTAAACCAAGTTATTGTCAAGATATTGGTTTATCTCAAACTGCGAATACTGTCATGTTTTAGCAAAAGGATGTTATTTCAGGCAAATCATGGCTAGTTCCAGAGACACTGGTTAAAAGAGGAGGAGAATTATTACCTTTAAGCTATACTAGTGGGCCCGCCAGGCATCTGTTGATGATCACCGAGATATGCTGCCAATTTGATGACTGAAGATTTTTGTTCACAAAATCTTCTAGGGGTATATTACAAAATGAGAAAACAGGGAACAGTTGCATTTTGAGATCTATGAGCTATCTGCTTTTTCTCGAAGGTTCCAAACACCAAACATATTCTCTGATAGTTCTTCAGAAGTGCTGGGACATACTTAGTGTCAGTTGCTAAACAACATTACTTGTGCCAAGTCTTGACAGAAAATTCTGCATCCCAGTTCACAAAAGACTTGCTTATTATTTTTATGGTGAACTGGGATGCAGAACTTCTAAAATCATAGGTTGGTTGGTTGGTTTTGATTTGCTTCCTTTGAAACCACAAGGGCTAACGAGAGTTAGTTTTATTCCTCCCTTAGGCAGAGAAACCAGCTTGGTGACTTTGGACCAGTCACTGTCTCTCAGCCCAATCCACCTCTCAGGATTGTTCTTGTGGGGAAAATAGGAGGAGGGAGCATTATGCTCTCCGTCTATTTCTTTAAAAAAGTGGGATATTATTAAGTAATTAATTAATTACATATCAAATACCAAAATGTGTTATAAAGCTTAGTTACTTCCCCATCCTTCCACATTCTGGCTTTCTGTCCAGCCTATACTTGTTCCCCTCATTAACAAATTTGATCTCCATCTATAGAAATGTTTTAAATAAATAAATCTTTTAACTTTTTTCCACGTGCTGCTTCTGCCTCTAAAGTCCATATCTTTCATCTGCAACAGCACCCTCCTTTATTGTTCTCTTCATCTCTTCTCCTTCTTTGTCCCTCTAATAGCTTCCCACACTCCACAGTCTGACTACCATAGGTTCTTTCCTCTTGTTGGTACAGCTTTCGTCTGTTCTTCTGCTCTCAACTATTGTTTATGAGCTTCCATGATGGAAAAAAACCTTTTCTTTAGAAGAAACTTTTTTTTAACAAGGTTGACAGTTATTACAAATTTGCCAGCTGCTGAAATAAAATCTAACCCTTAAACAGAAGCTGATGTGTTAGAAGAGGAAGCCTAGAGAAATCATGCTGTTTGTTTTGTAAGATTAGCACCACACACTTACCAGCCACCTGCCACTGAACCATACAATTCACACACAATATTGGTCACCCACAGTACGAAGGAGGCTGTGACTCCTAGAACTGAAAACAGGACATAACCACCATTTAGAACATGTTACTCAAGAAAATGAATTAAACCACAGATAAAAAAGATGGGCAAAAGAATTAGATCTTAACTAATCTTAACCATTAAGCTGTATCATGTATTCAGACCAAAATGTACTGATGTTGGCTTTGACCTGGAGCAGAACTGACTGTTTCTCTGTTTTGGGCTGGGCAACATGATAGAACTTGGAAGCCACTGCCTCTGTATTCCAACTCTCTTGACGCCCACTGTGTCCATAGTAACCTCTCAGCTTCCTCCTCTTCCTCCCTGGGTCAGCCAGGCAAGGCAACATAAAGCATCCCAGCCTACATTATTCTTGTCTTCCTTGGCTGGTCAGCCTGCACAAAACAGTCATTGTCGACTAGGCTCTAATTAACCCCCAGCACTGTGTAATATTTTATATTTTTAAAAAAAAAAAAAAGTTAAAGGAGAAGATTGTAATTTCTCCCCACACCACTCAGCAGCTATGATCAGAAAAGGAGACAATATGCTCTCACTCTTCCCAAGTTAGTTAGCATCCTTAAATGAAACTGACTACAGGTAGTCCCCGGGTTAAGAACACCTGGTTTAAGGACAACCCACAGTTACGAACGGAGCCTACTGTAGCAAAATTCATGATTCAAAATCATACATAATGATTTGAGTTAAATACACAATGGTTCGAGTTCATTGCATAACACTACTAATACAGTATTATGCAATAATACTGTTCCAGCTTACATATAAATTCAACTTAAGGACAGATCTTGGGAATGGAACTTGTTCTTAAATTGGGCACTACCAGCATTAAATTACAGAAATGTCAATAAAGTTGCCCTTTAAATATTTGTTGGGTGGTGGCATGATGCCTTTTTTCTTCTTTATATAGCAAGTTCTTATTTCCTTTATAATGCACTGATTTTATACAATAAAATATCATTGTTTTTGTTTCTGCTGAAACAAAAGACTTCCTACCCAATAAGTGTTTACTCTTGTGAATGCATTTATCTGACAAAATGACCATCTCCACCATGACAAGCTACATTTCTTCTCTTTGCATAGTTTCTTGCACTAAAGGCTGAGGGGAGAAGTGGAAAAGTTAGCTCTTCGGGGCTCAAAGTTAGCCAAAGGCATTTTGGTGCCTCTTGCTACGGAAGGGGAGACCGATATGACAATGCCAAGTATGAGCTGCTAAGTTTGAAGCACTGAAGGTCTGTATAATGTTTAAACCCAACAGAACAGAGATTGCAAACATAGGTTTCAGCCCTCTGTCCCTAGAAACTTTAATTACAGGATCTCAGCAAGGAAGTTTGGAAATATCCCCCAGTGTACAATGCATTCTGGCTGGGGAATTCTGGGAGTTGAAGTCTGCACATCTTAAAGTTGCAGAGCTTGAGAAACCCTGCCCCAGCAAACTTCTGAAAGTCAGATAGTCAAGGCTGAGTCTGATAGATCCACAGCCTGACACTGTAGCCATTACATCTTTTATCTTTTGCACTTTTTCCAAAAATTGTATTTTACTTAAAAAACCCTCCAAGTAGATTTTTTTAAAGTAGAAAAAATAAAACCATATGTGTAAAATAAAATAGCTTCACATATACAGGATGTCTATATTTAAAAAATCAATACATGTTTCTGGGCGGGATTAAAAAAAACACTGTATAGATAAACCTTTAAATAGTGCAGAAGCATTCCTAGTCTATCACTTTTCCACTTCCACTAAGAGGATAGGATCCCCTTTATATTTTGCCTTCTATCCATGGTGGTTAAAGAGCCCAAACAATAATTATTACAGGTATTGTCAGTGTTTCATACCTCTGCTCTTTGCTCCAGATTCCTTTGCATAGCTCTATTCCAACATCATATCCTGTAGGAAGAGGAAATACTAGCAATTTCTAGCATTCATGTGCTAACACAGATAATTACTATTCAACAGTAATCCAGTGAAGCAGGAGCTGTGATCTTAAAGCTTAGCACTTCTTGCTAATGTCAGATCTTACCAATAATACTGCGAGAAGAGAAGAAGGAACAATTGGTGTATTATTGTGCCAACAAATAAAATCCTCTGGCAATGACTATAAAATCCCACAAATTGGGAAGGAAGTGGTCTTCTCCCTACCTCACCCCATTCTTCTCTGGAACCGCTAACATTTGAGTAACAGTTCAGTTAGCCCTCTTTTTATATCAAGAACAGCAAAGCTTAGAATACCAACAGGTGAGTTTATGATTTCCACATATGTTGGATAGCACCATTTACCATCCCAGATAATTGGCTATGCTGATAGGAACAGATATGACTCTTAGACCAATAGCATCTGAAAGCTACTGATTTCTCACTGCTGATTTAAATAATTCCATTATAATAATCTAGCAATGGTGAATGAAACCCTCGATGAATTGGATGACTAATCAGAAGGTCATTCAATTAGTTAACCATGGCCCCATCTTGACTGAGAACAATGGCTCACAATAAATGCATAAAACAGCTTGCTGTTTCCTTTGAGTAGGCTCCTATTAATGATTTTGATCCTGTCATTAATGCAGCAAGTATGCAGACTGGTCGCTGTAAAAACATTGCATCTATTTGCATTCAAATCTTATGAACAGCATTATGGGTAATCACGGTAAAGGAGACAAACTAGATGAACTAGTTTTAAGAGAACGTAACAAAGCAGTTGTGAAAGGGAAGGGGCAGGTAATGCTACTGAGTTCAGTAAACCACCTTGCAGACCGCTGGATGGCTGGGGGGGAGGGTTGTTTTTTGTTTTGTTTCTGTTTTTGGAAGCTGGCTCCTACAGCACTGGGATAGATAATGCAGGAACTATTTCGTCAAGGCAGCACTTCCAAACCCAGCTTCTGTGTAAAATGATGGGGGTGATCCTGGATTTGCCTTGGCTATTGTGTCAGACTAACCCACTCAGGCACTATAGATGTTTCCCTATTAATTCGTATCTGTCATGTATTTCAGCTACTTTTGCTTTGCTTGTAAAGTAGGCAGATTTTTTAAAAAGGGAGTATTTTGTCTTTGCCATTTCTTTTAGTTGTTGTGAACGTATTTCAAGTTTAATTTCTAGGTGTTTATACCTTGTAGGCTGCTTTGTGAGACTGTTTTGTATGCAAGCTAAAAGCAGGTTTTAAATTTGTTTTAAACACATGTAATTAGTTGGACAGATGCAGGAATGCTTGTGATATTTACAATTGCCTTCTGCTGATCGATAACTCAGTCCAGGTTCTTTCACTTACTTATGTAAAATTACAGACATTACATTTACAAATCTCTAATTTATTATGTACAGGCAGTCCTCATTTAGTAACCACAATTGGGATGGCAACACAGTCATTAAGTGAAACTGCACAGGTCATATATGCGAGGACTAGTTGCAAAGTTTTTTTTTAATCACCATCAGTCATTAAATGAATCAGTTGCTAAACAAGGACTACCTACATTCATATAATTAAAAAAAAAAAGGATGGGATGAATATAATTTAAATTTGGAGCCCTTCTCCATGTGTACCTAATTACAGCACAAACATCTTCCTTTTCTGTCCCGTCCCCATGAAGTTGCCTTCATACTTTCCTAAGCCCATGAATAGGACACACTTAAGTTCTCTTTAAAGTACCAGTGTTAAAGTAATAAATTCCCATTCAAGGATCTCCTCAACTGCTGAAAATTTGATTAAACTTTGTCATCCATTGCTGGAGGAAAGTCAAGTGACTGCAGGGACTGGACCCAAAAGCAATGGAGGCAGGATCAACAATGGGGACAACAATTTTTTTCCAATGCAGTTTTCTGCCCAGTGTTGTATGGTTAAGGTGGTGGACTATGACTTGAGGTTCAGCTCCACCCTAACCATAGAAACTCACTGGATGACTTAGGGCCAGTCACTCATTTTTGGCCTAACCTACCTCACAGGATTGTTGTGAGAATCAAATAAAGGGTAATCCTCATGTAAGCTCCCTGCTCTCCTGGAAAAAAGGCAAGATAGAAACTTAACAAATTCAGCAGTGAGGCCCTTTTTTCATTATAGTAAAAATAAATGCATCTGAATAGCAACCTATCAGCTTTGTGCTTCATCTACACTTGTATAATGTAAGATGATTCATTTTGGCTTATGTTCTTTATTTAAAAAAACCACACCTCTCTGCACTCACGTCTTAACATGCGTGCAACTTAAGAATGACACCACTTGTTGGACATGAATCAGATCTGCGTGAGCTGAGATCCTTGCATGTAGCATGCCTTGCTCACAACTTAGGAAATCTCTCTCCTCCTGCCATTCTCCATTCCTTAAGCAGCTGTGGAATAATCTCAGGTGGTCAAATAGTTACTCTTTCCTTCTCCCAATTATTAGACACGCTGGAAGAACCACCCTGTTTCTCCCAGCATAACACCTACTATTAGAGCTGGAGCAGGTAGGGTTTATGAAAGTTGAAGGGTGTCTATATCAAGAAAATTTATTTATTTCTTTATTTGTTTGTTTTTTTCAACCACCCATCTCCCCCCAATGGATACAGATTGGATATAAGCCATCGATCCTGCTTCTGAGCATTTGAATTTAAGACCATCCTTGTTTCATTCTAATGAAGGCTCCCAACACAGGCTTTCTTGTGCAGGCCACTTGTCCTCATAGGTATTTAAGCTTGTGCACACTTCAAAAATAATTTAGAAGAAACGTTTCAGACAATATGTAAGCACAGTATCCCTTGGTTATTCATTAAAACAGGCCTTTTTTTTCAGGTTTCTATACAGAAAAAAAGATGAGGCTGCATTGAGAGTTTCATTGATTTTAGTGAATTGACTCCTTAAATCAGCCAGACTATTTTTTCAGGCTCATATAAAAACCTTTTAAAAAAAAGGCTATAATGAATAGCAGAGGTGCTGTGCTCATCCAAGGTCTGAAGTGGGGGCATCTACAGGAGAGTTCAAACAGTCAAGATGTTGGATGTGACCATACAGTTAAAGTCCTGCCCATTAAAAAGAGCAGGCCTTTGTACAGTCATGCCCACCACTTTTGACTTTTTTTTTGACTCCCCTCCCTTCACAGATGCCCCTGGGCTGCAGTACTTCTTCCAAATCCCTTTCTGTTCTTTCTTGCTTATGTATACTCCTTGCCAGCTTATCTGATTCCCAGAGGAGGGCGAGGTGGGATAAATCTTACCTGGGAACCCAGGACATAGTGGTTCTTCTCTTGGAGGATGCTTATTCCCAAAGTAATCAATGAGAAAGCATCTTGGGGAAAAATACTTCCTGGCTATGGACAAGGAAAATTACACTCCAGCATATATTGAGGCCATCCTCTGGGAAGACTAAACTATAATAATTCATTTCCAAAATGCTTGCTTTTGAGAGGAACATTTTATATACTGATTCATTTGCGAGTAAAGCTTTTACATGGCTGTGTGTAACCCCACAAGAGGAGGTTCTGGGGTGGTTCTTATAGTTACATATGGCAGTGAAGAGGAAGGGCAATTCACAGAAACATGTCTGCTCTTGGTGAGTATCATTCTAACTGAGAAATCTCTGATGACCTTATGAAGAAGCTCAGGTTTTCTTAGAAGGGAAAAGGTAATCTTTTCCTCTCTTATGTGTTAAATATAAAATATTTAATAGGGAAGGACATGATAGATGTGAATACAATTATGAATGATGCAGAGAAATTATGTTTTCTCCTTTTCTCATAAGAGTTCATCCAATGAAGCCAAATGAGATGAGGTTCACAGCAGGTGCCCCAAAAGTCCTTCACAGGATGTATAATTAAATAGCAGCTGTTTATACCATAAGATGCAGTGATGGTCCCTTGAAGAACATTAAAGAAATTCAGGGGAGGTAATGGCTACCAATAACTGCCAGTCATAGTAGTTCTCCTCTGCCACCAGTAGGTTTGGTTCCTGATGACAATGAGCAAGAAATTGCTATTGTGCTCATGTTCCTCTTGTCAAACAGTATCCTGGGCTAGTTCAGCCTTTGGTCTTCTCCAGTATGGCTCTTCTTAGGTCCCTATTTATTCAAGAAATATATATTCCTGCCCTTTCCCCTCTAAAAAACAAAACTTGTTAAAAGCAGCTTTCAAAACAGTAATTATAATCATAGTCTTACAAAATTGTGCTTAAATCTGTCACACGGGAAACTGTTGGTTTCAGAAGCCATTAGGTATAAAAAGTATTACTGGACAACCTTTCTCACAGTAGAAGCAGTATTTGAGATATAGATACATGTACATGCTCACACGCACATGCACATATAGTCCCCCAGCCTATGACCAAAGAAGTATTTAAAAAATGGTACAAGACAGCCATTAAAACAACTGCATCACATTTAGGGATATAGCTGCTTTTTTAAGATGCTGGGTGGTTTGGTATTTCATCCATTAATGCCCCAGAGTTGGGTAATCAGCCTTGAGAAGATCCATGAGTCCTGGCTGATGCCTTTGATATGCCCCCAGGAATGACATACAGTGGTACCTTGGGTTACGAATTTAATCCGTTCCGTGACTCTGGTCGCAACCCGATTTGTTCGCAACCCGAAGCAAATTTTCCCATAAGGTTCAATGTAATTACCATTAATCCGTTCCGGCGTCCGTGGACCACGCGTCAAGGGCGGAAAAACGGCCGCAGACCACGTGGCACGGGCGTAAAAATGGCCGCAGACCACGTGGCACGGGCGGAAAATGGCCGCAGACCACGTGGCACGGTGGAAAATGGCCGTGGACCACGTGGCACGGTGGAAAATGGCCACGGATCCGGTTCGTACTCCAAGGCGGAGTTCGCAAACCGAGGTAAATTTTTGCGGCCAGAGCTGGTCGTAACCCGAAAAGTTCGTAAGCAAAGGCGTTCATAACCCGAGGTACCACTGTATTTCTAATGGTGTGCCCAACCTCCAGCTTCCACACCCTTTCTCAGGTACAGAATCCCTGCCCTCTTTTATTTGTTGCATTTTTGCAATGAAACAATGTGGAGACAGCAGAGCATGTAGATAAGAAAGAGAGAGAGAGAGAGAGAGAAAGGAGGGCCCCAATATGCTTGCCCTGTGTCATTCCCCTGGAAACTGAGTTGGTATCACCTGAATGATTGCAGCAGAGGATGACAGCTGATGGAGAGATAATAGGTTTTGTGTACAGCAGCCACACACACCCAGCTCTTCTCATTTGGCAGGTCTGGTAAATAAGTCATCTCACCTCTCAGAGATTTCTCCTTGGGAAAAACCCAAGCAACCTGCTTCTCACCAGGGTGGACACCTACGGTACTTAAAGGGTGAGACATACAGTTTCAAAAATGGAAGGTCATTATTGTCAATTAAGGCAATGTCATATGTAGTTCATACTCCTGATTCCCAAATTCCATCCTTTTCTAAAAACATGGAAACGTGAGCTTCTGTTCATTTCAACACAATCAGTTTTTGGGTCAGTTTATTCATGGAGGATTACATACAGCTTTGCCTTTGACCAGCAATTTTAATATTTTAATATTCCCCCCGAATGCAGAAAAGACTCAGAATGTACTAGTTTTATTTTTGTATAAATACATTTCATCTTGCGGCCATGGATGCTTTTCCTTTTCACCAGAGTTGTTAGATGGGAAGCTGGTCAGAAACTTTTCATGGCTGACTTCATCATGGCAGCTATAAGGCAACCAGGCTTTGTCATTTTCCATTTGTAATCTTTCTATATTTGCAATGGCTTCTAGTAATATTTTTCTTATAAAATAAATCCTTCAGGTTGGCAAAGATGGAATGGTTGTGCTATGCCCTTTGACTGGTATAGTACAGAACTAGGAATTCTCCTTCTGGAAGTTCTTAAAGATCTTGTGTGTGTCAGTGTTGACTCCTAGTGACTGCCTGGACAAGTTCCTGCAGTTTTCTTGGCAAGGTTTCCGCAAGTGGCTTGCCCTTGCCTTCTTCATAGGGTTGAGAGAGAGTGACTGGCCCAAAGTCACCCAGCTGATTTGTGCCTAAGGCAGACCTCACCACCTCCCAGTTTTTAGCCTGGTGCCTTAATCAGTATACCAAACTGGCTCTCTTAAAGAACTCTAGCAGACATTTTCCCATCTCTCCATATTTAGTTCTTTTTATGCCAAATATCAGGGATTAAATTCTGTCACTAAAAAATGTTTACTAATCTGTACCATCCAGATGAGTTGGACTTTAAACATTCCCAGCTAGCATAAATACTTACTTTACTGTCACCTTTCCAATCTGGCATCTTCCACACGTGAGTCCTTCAATTCCTAGAATTCTCCGCTATGTCCATGCTGGTAGGGGGATTCTAGAAGGTGAAACCCGTCCATCTGGAGGTCACCAAGCTTAAGGGTGGTTAGTCCTTGAGTTGATTCTTTTAACAACCCAATCTTATACATGCCTACGCAGAAGTTCCATAGAGTTCAGTGATACTTTAAGATAAATAGTTGTACTGTATGTAGGATTGTGACCACAATGTTTAAAGATGTTAGATAATCTACTAAACCAGATAGTATCACAAAATGAGATCTAACAGTCTAAGCAGCAAATATTTCCACACCCCCATCACCATCCATTACAATACAGCTGGTAAGGGATGAAGAAACTGCATTTGAGCGAATGAAAACTAAAACCTTTATTGGCAGTATTCAGCATCTAGAGAGTTTTGAAAAGAAATCTTGACTTTGTTGTCAGTTAGAGAAATGTTTCTTCATTTGAAATTATACTCAAGTTGTAATACTCTGCCTGGAACAGCCACCTTATTTACAACCTGTCACTTTCAGCTGCAGATGGTAGGGGTTGAGCTGTGATCTTCTGCATCCAAAATGGGTATCCTGCCCTAGAAGAATGGGTTTCACATTTTCAGATACTCCAGTCTGTTTCTTTAAATGGTCTTGTTTTGACAGCTTCTTGCTTTCTTCCTGAGATCAACATGCCAGACTTGTAGGAAGAAGTGCATCTCAAGGGAAAAAAGAAATGCAGTTGCAAACTGTTTTCTCAAATGTGTGGCTGGAAGAATGCCTCTCGACAGTTATACAGCTGACTTGGGAATTAGGGGCAGTGGTGGTGAAGGAGAGAAGAGCTAGCTCAGCATAGGCTTTCCATTGCACAAACCAAACACTTTTTGATTGGCAAGTTGTTTTGTTGAGTTCCTAAATTAAGTGTTCACCTTTGGCCCATAGTGGCTATTGTTAACATTCTGCTACTGATTTGTGTTTTGGCATGTTTATCTTTGTGCTATCTTTCTCCATTGCTTTGCTTTGTCCCTCTAGTCTTCTGGAGTTTTTCCATTGGTTTCTGGTTGTCTTCATATGGATATTACTGAGTAACATGTTGATGTAAATTATAAAGTCTTACTCAGGAAGCAATTGCTGGACAGAGGAATCAGCACTTTGCTTGATATCCTCCAAGGTACTAGAAATAGGTGACAAGTCTGCCATTTCAGAGTCACCCAGAAGGACCAGAAGATTAATTTAGTGGAAAGAGCAAATGGATTTGATTGAAGCTCTACTATAAATATATCAGTAAAAGAATATGTAAGTGGGGATAATGCTAAACAGGATGTGGTAAAATAAACAGTCATCCTGCTGAAGCATGACCAACAGACCTGGTGCAGCAGCAATGATAGGGCTCAAAGATATGGCTCCCAAGATACATGTGAGACTGACAAGCAGTTTTTGCAAGTGGCACCTGCAGAGTTTCCAGAATAATATTTACCAGAAAAAATAATATTGCTTGAACCAAATCAGAATTACAGTTTCGAAGACTGAGTATACATTGTGGCCCTTAAGCATGAGGGTGGCTATTAATGGCAAAGACGGACCATGGGTGGATTTGCCATGCTTTTTAGGCCTTGAGTCAAAATGTGTCCATTGGATTACTAAGCTTGTACACACTTTATTTTATCCCCTTGTAAGGGCAGAGCAGAGAAACCAGATATTGCTAAGCAGTCCTTAGCAGCTTCAGGCAGACTTTCAATGGATAAACAAAGAAGTAGTTCAGCAACATCTGGAGGGATACATAATTATTTTATGGTTTCAACCATAGGACAAAAATCAACTTTGGAGGGCGAGTTTGATTAGGGAAATAGAGGGGCATATTTTCTCCCCCCGCCGGCCCCCCCCCGCCTGCCCCCCCCAAATCCTGACCTACCTGCTTGCAGTTTTAACTTTACAGGTAGTTCTTGCTTAATGACTGCCCTGTTTAGCAACCTTTCAAAGTTACAATGGCACTGAAAAAGTAACTTTATGACCAGTCCTCATACGTACAACCATTGCATTGTACCCATGGTAGATGATTGAGATTCGGGTGCTTCACAGCCAGCTTCTGACAAGCAGAATCATTGGAGAAGCTGGTAGTAAAATCACAAGTTGCAGTCATGTGATGTTTTGCTTAACAACTGTGGGTGATTCACTTAACAACTGTGATGGAAATGAGGTTGTAAGCCCATCATGGTCATGTGTATCTTGCTTAACTACCACATTGCTTGCCAATGGAGTTGCAGATCTCAATTGTGCTTGTTAAGCGAGGACTACCTGTAGTGATCTAAGCTGAGCTCCATTTCTTTTTAAATCTCCCACCATCCCATCTGTCCAGAATAATCCAGAGATTCACTTCAGCTTTATATATTTTGGGAGATTCCTGTGGCTATCAGGTGCTATAACGTACAATCACATGGTAGCAACAGTTCACACCTGCATGTGTTAATAAGCTGTCTCTGCTCCTTGATGCAACTTTGGAAGTCATATGAATATTTTGAAGCAGAAATACTGGATTAGTCTTTAGTTGCATCAAGCCGCAACAAATTGAGCTATTACAACTTTTCCTTGAGCAAAGAATCCTGGCACTCCCTAGGTAGAACATATTTATTATTCCATGTCTTATATGTTCTAAAAAGATCCAAATTCACAAAGTAAACCGTGGCTCTAGAAACAAAACCAGGTTAGGTAATGGAGGTAGCAACAACTAACTCTTTAGGAGAAGAGCATGTAGGATTAAAACCACTTTAATGCTGGGCATTAAAAAGAAAGGGCAAAGACAAATCTGAAACAGAGCTGTGTGCCCTTAAATGTTCTCTAGGCTTTTACATTACAGTAACAGTGAACAATCCCCAACAGTCACATATGTTGCACAGGATCTTTTTACTACTCAAATAGTACAGTATATTGGATTGTGCCTTTGAAATTTAGGGCTCTTCCCTACAGTAACCTTAAGCTATTTGTTTCCTCTGCAGAAAGTGGCTGGAAATGAACCTGGTTTAAGATAGCGCTGTCCAGATTTCAATCCATTCTTCAGCTTTGCAAATGATTCTGGCCAAGTGTTCTATCCAGCTTGTGGTTATCATGGCCCCTGATTAGTGAATTCCTTAGCTTCTTTACCCATCTCACCTGTATTGGGGAAACAAGCACCAATTGCTTTCATTTCTATGGGTGGGTCTTTGAAGTTATGTGATTTCCACTGAAATACCTTTTGTATGGACTCCCCTTGGCACTTGACACCTTATTTGTCCAAACAACACCATTTTAGTATTCTTCCTGTCTCTTGGGCTAGAAGGAAAAACTGGTAGAACTCTTACCAATTTCACCTGTTAAAAGACAAGGAAGGAAGGAAGGATCAATCCATCCTTTCACCAGTCCATTGGTGAATATGTAAAAAAAAATCTAGATTTTCATTGGTCCGCCAGTGACATGAAAAAAAAAAACAGAACTTCACCATTTCACTGGCCCACCAATGAAAACAGAAAAAAAAAAAAAGGTGAGGATTCACCAATCCTTCATGAGATAGTTCCTTCAGAAGTAGGCAGGCAATCCAGGATGAAACTGTCATGGAAGGCAGAGTCCAGTGATAGAAAAGGAGGGGACATTCTAGCCACAGTGCACGGTAGCTAACCTGAAAAGCAACAGGTGGACTGTATAGTGCCATTTAAGCTGTCAAAAGTCAGAAAACATTACTTTGGACGCAGAACATGAAAGGATGGGCAGAGGCGGGCTGGTGGCAGGTTGAGTTCAATGCTGTGCATTCCTGTCCTTGAGAAAGAGCTAGTGGGTTGTCCTTGCATTAAGGCAAGCAGAACACGCAGTGGAGCCTATTGTAACAAATTGCAAAAAGCAGCTTCATAATTTTATAGTGTTTTTTTTTTTGGTTTGTTTGTAAAATTGTCAGGCAGAATAGATGCTCTAAAGATCTTATTTTACTTTTTTAAAAAAAGACACTGAATCATATGCACCCATCCCACACATTATACATGTCATATCACCCAGACTATAAAACAAGCAAAGTTGCTTTTTTAAAAAATGACCCAATGCAAAACAAAGGTATGAGACTGCTTGTGTAAAGTTATTCCTAAATACCATTCCCATGAAAAAGTGACCAATGAAGCTGCAAAACAGCATCTCAAGGTGACACCTGATTGGATTAAATCTTAGAAATTCAACAAACACAGTTCGAGCAGATTTCTATCTTAAACTGCGTAAACCACAAGAGGAAGAAAGGTAGCTTAAAGATTGGAAAGAGAATGACTCTAGCCATAGATCATTTTATCTGGCATGTGCTAATTTCTAAGGCGGAGATTCCAGTATCTCTGATTGGTCGCTTTCCATCCAAGCCCATGTGACTGGCTGAGCCTTCCAGTTCCTCATAATTATTTGTTGCATCTCCCTCTGAGTCCTATACAGGCTGCAGAGGTACCACAGCTGGCTAGAATTGGGGATTGCGAAGGTAGGTTGTTGGGATTCTGAAAATAATAATCTAGGAGTTGGAGTTTGGGTTGGATGTAATGGCTTCTGTTTTAACTATAGGTTTTAAAACTTGGCAGGGGGCTGTATGGCTTAAATATTGGATCTTAATATTTAGGGATCCAGACTAGCTTATTAGAGAGGATAGTTTTGAATTCTAAAGCGATAAAACTATTTTGTATTTTAAAGAATGTTTTGTAACCATTAATTTAAGAAATGAGCCAAGATGCTGAGCATCACATTGACTTTTCTATGAGTACTGGACACTAGCAGCTGCAGAAAATTAACCACATCACAAAAATGGTATATTGTGTCATGAAATCAATGAGGGTTGTGAAAAGTTTGCAGTGATCGCATTTTGTCAGCAGGAAACAAGAGCAAGGAAGACAAACATGAATGATTTCTTCAGAATAGTCCTTCAGGTTAAGCAGAATTTCCCTTTAACTGGAAAGGGCAGGTGCTCGGTTGATCTTTCCTAATAATTGCACAAGTTCCTGCTTGGCAAATATTTATATCTGGCTTTAGATTTGGGGTTCCTTACATAATATTGTACAACCTGGTTTGCCCAAATGAAATGAGTGGGTTATTGTGATTAAAATGAGAGTTGGGTCCTAATCCATTTGTCCCTGGATAAGAGGTGATAGTCCCCCAAATACATTTCATTCTAGTCCTGAAATTCCAATTGCTATTCTTCAAAGGCAGTTCAGGGCAAAAAGGCAGATGGGCTACTAGATGACTTGGCTTAGGAAGATTCATGCTGAACATTTTTCCCCACTTGTGCCTAATCGTGGCACAAATATATCCTGGCAACACTTCTGCTGTGTCCCCATGGCACTGCTTTTATCTTTTCCCCAGCCCATGAACCAGACAGACTTAAATCTTCCTTAGCTGTCCCCATGTTAGCAGTTCTCTTAAATCGGCAATATGCAATGACAACTGCAAGGAGTATATGATTGCTTACACTTTGCCACACGTTATGTCAAAAGGGAAGTCAGGTAACTAGTAGTGGTGAATCAGAGAGGTTCTTACTGGCATAGAGGTTCAGAATGATGCAATCATCTCTCCCCTCTGGTTCCTGCTTAACTTTGCTTGCCATCATTCTGTTCTTGTCTTTCTAAAAACTGGACGCTGCAGCATTGTAGTGGTGGTTCTTGAGATTTGTGCAAAAACAGTAGAGCTATATTTTCAGTATAGGGGTTCCCTTTACATTCCATTAACAACCCCAATCTAGTTGCATGCAAATAATTGCCTGCCATAAACCCATGTCTACCATGTGTCCAAATGGCACAGGGATGTCGCCCTATTGTATTCAGTGGGAACAACTGGTGCTGATAAATTTAAGGGTAGCCTGTCAGAACTGTGCAATACCATTAAGCTGCTCACTTGGAAGTACTGCAAGTGATGAACTCTGTGGTCCTAACTGGATTTGTATGAGGCTGAAGTAGTTTAATAGTAGAAGGATGGGACCAACTCTTCCTATTACCTTCTGAACAGAACATGAAGGAGTCTCAAAGATAGCAGTTATAATCTATATAAGGAAAGAAAGTGGAGGGAAATCCTAAATAAATAAAAGTGCTACTTGTGATGCCACCCTGTTGGTGACTCTTCTTTATTTATTTATTTATTATCCAACTTGAGTTGCAACAAAGTGGAGCATAGGAGGAAGGGCTCGTGAAGGAGCTCAGAGCTGTCAGAAAGAGTCCTGCAGTCTGTGATAGAGTTAATAAGGATAATTGTGTAATAGTGAGCATATGCTTTGCCTGCAGAAGAACCTTGCTTCAAATAATGGCATTTCACCAATGACTGGCCAAAACTCCTACTGATACCCTGAAGGGCTACTGACTCTCAATGATGACATGCTGAGCTAGACAAACCAGTGGTCTGACTTGGTATAAAGCAGATGTCTTGAGTATAGTAGAGATTCATGAAGCTGTTACTCATAGTCTGAAGTGCTGTTGATTTTTGATTTATCTTCTCATATAGGATGGCATAAAATACCTTTGATATATATATGACTTGCAATATAACAAAAGTATTTGCAAGGTCCTTCCAGTTTAGCACAACTTAACCTCCATTTCCATGCAGTCAAAAATAATTTATGTGCATCTTAGCCAGTCCTCTGCTATTAGTGTTTAATGTCACCCAACCTCAAATCTTTGAAAGATCAAGATTTTTGCTTTTTGTTTGGTTTTTCCTTCAGAGAGAAAAAGGGGAAACAATTGTGTATCTTTTTTGGCTGCCAAGTTGCAACATATTTATCTACTAAATTTTATAGCATGGATTAAAAAAAAAAACTGAGCATGTCTAGTGCATTCTAGATGTATATTTGAGTAATGAAATGCTCTAACAAAACATTCCTCATGTTCATGACCAACCATTTTCTGTCCAAAATTAAATTCATTCCAAACCAGTCCTGCTAGTTTGTGTATGATATGTTCTTTCAACAGTTGCAGGCTCAAAATCCACTGTCCATAGCAAGGATGGAAAGGACAAAGCATCATAAAAGCTTGAGACATTGACCCCCGTGAGAGTGGAAGCTGGAGTTGCAAATAGAATTTACAGGCTCTAAATATTTATATAACTAAATGTCTAGTTCACAAACAAAAATGTACACCAGAGGATTGATACATATATACATACATTCATAGGGTATAGTCAAAAAAGTAAAAATGGGTATTATATTACAAGTTATATTTAAACTAGATTGGAAGTGGCTAAATATAAGAGTATACGGAACGGGTTTTTGGAACTGCCATTCCCTCAAGAGATATATTTATCTCTTCCTATATTCAGATTAATTACTCGAGTTAACTCTTTTGGTTAGAATTTTCAGGAAAAGGCAACACATTCTCTTGTTGTAGAAACCAGCCAAGGTACCACTCCTTGTTACTTTATCCCACTTCTGGAACAATTGTTCCTTTAAGGTTGTTCTCTACCTATTTATTTATTTATTAAATTTGTACGACCACCCATCTCAAATGCATGACTCTGGGTGGCTAACAATTCAAAACATAATGAAAAGAGTAAGCAAAAACCACTAAATAACATAGGATAGCGGCCAGGCAACAACATACAGTGAACAACAAGAAATGGGCAGTAATTGGTAGTTACTCATCTCCTTCCCTACCAACTAGCAGTTTTCCAACTCAGCAATCTGCCTTGACTTTTGTTTTCACTTCAGAACATTTGCACTGTATCTGCCATGGATGAAGCCAGATGTCTCTCTGTGAGCTGTGTAGAATCACCATATCTGAGTTGGAAAAATCCAGAAGATTATTAGATGGCACTAAATAACTCTTTGCTGACATTTACTAGTTGTCCACATTTTTAGAGTCCAGATACAGCGGCCCTATTCTTGTGGGTCCACAGACCTTCTTCCCCGATCAAGTGTAACAATCTCAAAAATAAAAAATTGAGGGAGGGGGAAAGGCTGAACATTTTATCACAACCTCCACGGATATCATATTTCCACTTTATCTCTTTGGAGGTTGAACAATTGAATAAAGAAAATTGCAGGACTCCCTCAGATTTAACAGTGTCTCCTACCTCTTCCATAAACCATAGTTTACAATGGCTAGATTCACATTTTATGAAAAATCAATATCAAGCCAGATTATATTTTAGTGTGTGAGCTTAGCTGCTGACTTGCACTTCTGTTCCTGCTTCTTTTCTTCCAAATGCTGTGACCTTCTTCCCACAATAAATTGGCAAACAAGATATACTTTAAAAATATATTGTAAGTGATCATCCTCATGAAAAGTTATGTATTTTTAGTAATAATTATTTTCTTACCCGTGGCAAAACAAATTGGCCATTTTTCTATAAATACTCCCCACTCACCCAAACCACCTTTTTTCCTCTCTCTTTCTTCAGATGGAGACATATTCCTTCTGTGGGATCTTTTTTTGTGCTGTCTTCGTGGCCCAGATCTTTGGATATCCATACAATGATATTTCGATAGATTGTGACTCCATGTTACCAGATCATGGACATGCCCCACAGACCTCAAGCCCACCTTATGTCATCTCCGTCTCCTTTGATAGATATGATCCTGGAAATGAAATACAAGGTAACAAAAGGGGGCAAGGGTAAAATCTAGCTCAGAAATTGACAGTTAATTGGTAAGTTATGATCAAATCCATCTGACTCTGAACAAGTTTATCTGTCAATAGCTTTTTCAATGGCAGTTAAAATTTGCCATATAATTTGTTCCTTAAAAAAATTAAAATATTAATGTTTTGAAGCTGTAAGAAATTAGGATATTTAGCAGGATTTAGCTGGATGTATGGTACAATTTTTATGAGAGCCAGTCCTGTCAGGCTAGTTACTGGCTCCTGCATCACAATTTGCTGGAATTTGCATAAAAGCATGAAATACAAAGTATAACACTGTACCTTAGGAGTGTGCAAGCTCTCCGTTAAAACAAATGTATTGCTCTTATTACCAAATAAATAAATAAAATGAAACGATGTGAGCAATGCATGCTGATATATCTCATTGCTCACCATGCATTCAGGGATGTGTTTTCAGACTGCTGTGGCTGTCTCAGAAACCAGCATAGAGTGTTTTGGATTGCATGTCTTCTTATTTGTTCTCAGAATTAGCAAATGCAAAATATCAATTAAATGCAATTTAGGAGAGGTTATTAAAAGGTGCTTTATTTGTATAATGGTGGAAGTTGCAAGTTACACAATTAGTTTTCTTGATTATTTTTTTAAAATATATACCATGCTGTCTTAGAACTAGATAACTTGATGCTGAGGAAAATTAGATGACACTAAATAGGTGAGCAGAAGTGGTAGCAGCTTTTCTCATCCTAGCAATACTTGACCTGAAAATCTTCAGCCAGCTTTTACATTCTTTTATATCTGAATACACGCGTTTAAAACCAGTCTTGATGCACTGCCCTATGGATTATTTATTCCAGCAAAGAGTACACTGTGTGACTACCACTTAACCTTCAGGAAATAAAATCCCTCACTGAGTGTCCCAGATTTTACTTCCATTTTTAAAATGGAAGTAAAAAGTAATTAAAATATGCATCAGGGGTTTTCTTTCTAAGTCTAACGAACCAAAAAAAACCTAATGCTATGAGTTATTTATCTATTGGTTTTCCCTAGTGGTACTAGATGCAACGACACCATCTGGATTTAAAGCATTTATGGTGCAGGCCCGAGAACTTGATGGAAATGTTCCTGTTGGTACATTTCGTATTGTGGATCCAAACACACAAGGTCTTCCATGTGCCGATATGACGGTATGTGTTCTTTTGTTCAGGGAATGTATTTATACTATGCTGTCCTTTGGTTATTTGTTCAGCCAAGTCCCTCCATGGGATGGAATGTAGACATAGCCCTGGGAGTGGGGAAGAAATGAACAAAATGTTAAAAGAAAAGTTTCAAGAAATATTGCTCCGTCCTGAGAAAGAAGAAAGCATGAGAAAGAAACTCAGAAGAATCCCGCTTTGATTTTGTTTGGTCTACAATGTAGTAGAGAAAATCTCTGACAGATTTTCCAGATTCTGTTATAATACCCTACAACAAAGAGCATTCCTGAAATTCCTACTCCTCCTATTGCTTGACTTTGCCTCTCTCAAAGGGCTGACACTCCATTTATTTCTGGTTTGTAACACTTAAGTTATACCTTTTTTAAGATGGGCATGTAACACTGCGTGCAGCATCTGACACCAGAATACATCCATGCATCTTTCACTGTTGTTCTCTGCAGTGTGCTAGATAATTCTCCACCTGTATATCAGCCTGTCATTACAAGCTCTTGTTTAACGCAATAGAAAATATTGCATTTACCTTGGAAAGGAATCCAAAATCATGGACATTGAAAAAAAATAAACGAAACTCACCCCTCAAATGTTCTTATGTGAATTTTGTTACCAAATATTCTTTGAATATGTAGATATTCAGGAAATGATATTCAGTGTTGGCATTTGATATCTATTAATGTGACAATATACAAGACTGAAATGTGACTGCAGTCAATAGTTGCATCTTGCACATTATAATTAGTACTCTACAAATTTGGAAATTTATTTAAGTTGTAAGATTTAGAGAAGTCAGCAAAAACAAAACCCAGTCAAAGCTGGATAAAACATTGCATTTCAGGCCTGAAATCTAAATGTCAAACCTTACAACCAGATGTAAAAATTAAAAGTAGATTAGCAAAATTTTTAAATTAAGTGCATCTTCCTAGCCGCCCAAACCTAACTCTTCTATAATAGTTTTCCAGAAATATAAGGATGGGTGTGAGAGCTAATCCATATATGCTGATAAACCAATATTGCTCTGAATTTAAGCTGATTAATGATGGAATCAGGGAAGAAATAGTTTTCAAAGTGCCTTGTCAGCATTTTATTTTGATTCCCTTATCTGAAAAATTGAGAACTGAAAGTTTTTCAGAGCTACCATATCTGGACTGCAAAAATCCAGACAACCACTCTGCAGTCCCTCAGTGGTGATTTGGATTTCTGCAGTTCAGATATGATAGCCCTAAATAGTTCAAAGAATACTGAATTAATTGGTTTTATATATGGTGACTGCAACAAGGCTACTATATGCACAAAGATGGAAAAATGCGGAAATACTCACAATGGAGGAGTGGACTGTGAAGATGGTAGAACTTGCTGAAATGGCTAAATTGACTTGACTGATTAGGGAAGAAACAATAACTACTTTTATAAAAGACTGGAAACCTTTTATGGATTTTTTGCTGAAAATGGACACAAATAAATAGGTGATCTTGGGATTTACTGATTAAAAAGGGTTGTTTATGGGAAGAAGGGAACCATGATATATAATTTGGTAGGGCAGAAACAGCAACAACCATGTTTGTAACTGCTGCAAAGAAGACTGGAAGTCACTACTTTAAATATTTTTCTTTTTCTTTCTCTTTTTTCCTCTCTTTGACTACTACTGTTTTTCACTTTGCCTTTTATCTTTCCATATCTTTTTCTTTCTTCTAATTTTCTCTTTATATTTTTGTAGTTTTTAATATTGTATAAAATTTTATATGTATGTAAACAAAAAATACTGAGTTAGATGGGGTAATGGTTCTCCATGATCCTAATTTCAGTTATGATACTGTATTTGTTTCAAATAATATTGTTGACTTTTGATCAAATGCATGTATTTTAAAATGCTTATACAACCATAAACAATTTAGACAGGATTGACATTTTAGCAAGCTGTCAATTAGATAGAAAAACTAATGTTCAAAAGCTCTTCTTAGTATTATTATCTGAATAAAGATACCTAAGGATAGCAGGGAGAGGGGAGGTTTTTGTTTTTTTCAGTGTGTTCAAGGCATTGTTGACTCCTGGTGGCTGCCTGGACTAGTCCCTGCAGTTTTCATGGCAAGATTTCGGAAGTGGTTTGCCATTGCCTGCTTCCTAGGGCTGAGAGGGTGTGACTGGCCCAAGGACACCCAGCTGTCTTCATGCCTAAGGCAGGATTAGAACTCACAGTCTCCCAGTTTCTAGCCCAGGCCTTAACCGCTCCACCATAACTAGCTCTCTAAGGATGGGGTTAGACATCACAAAGACCCTTTGAAAGTAGAAAGAGTTTGAGTCCTTGAGTAAAGTCTACGCACCCAAACACATTGGGCAGTCTCAATAAAACGTAGCTAAGACAGTTGGAAGATAATTTCTTCCCCTTTGCTGAAGAAGAACCAGTCCCAACTTCATTCCTAATCAATAATGATCAGCATGTGAGTACTTGCTACCTAGCTGCACCCAATTGCTTCTGCTAGCAGAAGTGACTTAACAAATCAGGCCTGGTTTGTTCCGTGTGGTAACTAAACTAGGTTCCCTAACTTGTCACTTTGTTAACAAGCATAATCTGAACCCAGAATTTCTTACCTTTTGATTCCTGGCGTCTTTGGAAGTAACAAGCTGGGAAACCTGGTTTGAACATATGATTATATATTTCTTGATTATTTAGCTGCTCCCCTTAGTTGAAGAAGCTAAGGAAAAGGGATTAGACAGCATATATCACCACATTACTTGTTCTCAATCATACAGCATTTGGCTTTTATCTATACAGTGTTCCTTTTTGTTAATGAGCAAAGCATGTATATATTTTTTCCAACAATTCTTAACTGCATCTCTTTTCTATTTTCAGAATTCAGCAGTAATTCACATCAACCCTATTATAAAGCATAGGATTACAACTACTTGGATTGCTCCTCAGGGCACTAGAAAAATAAGGCTTGTGTAAGTGGTGACTTTTCTGCTTATTAAGAGACTTCTTTTAAAAAAATCAAATGAATTAAAGTTGGTGCTTTTGGTCAGTAGATCTGTGAGAAATATTTTTCACCTGCTGGGGAATTTTGGCAGGGAGGGGAATCAGTAAATGGGGTAAATACATTCAGGTGAATAAGATCAAAAAGCTGGGATAATTCCATGCTTCTACATATGCCTAAAAGAGAATTATGGTTTGAGTGTAACAGTTGCCTCCCAGCTAAAAATAACTAGTCTGTTTAACCTGCTCTTGGTTTTTCCTTGTTAAAGATCAAGTTAATCCAGACTATGAGCCAAAACTGTAATGCAAATGATCCTGTGTTTAAGATATGACATACCTTGTTAGAGAAAAACCGTCCTGTCATGAATAATATCTCTATTTTCCTCTTTCCCAGGGCAACCTTTGTTCAAGATTACAATAACTACTGGGTCGGTGTTCATAGTAAAACTCTTTCACCCAGATATGTAGAAACTAATGAGTTTATGGTAACGAATAGCTCAGTACTAGCCAACGATTCCATAACATCTGTGGTTTCTGAGATCACAGCTGATTCTGACACATTCAGTGAAAGTGACGAAGATATTGATCTCAGTGCCCTTATTGCTGACTCTGAAGGAGAATATGAATCCAATACACCTGTTGGTTCCCAAGATCCTGAAAAAAGAAATACAACAGGAAAAAGTAGGAGAAAGGTATCTATTAAACATTGATGACTCTTTACCTTAATATAATTTAATAGAGGGAGATTAATTGAATAGCAGAAATACATTTAAAAAAATAATGAAGAATATTCTTTCTCATGTGCATATTAAGTAACTATAGCAGCTTGCTCTTCTGCATGATTACTTCCAGCCTCAGGAAGGATAGTCTCAGCATAGGAAGACTTATGGAACAGTATCCTACAATAGACTAAGACAAAACCAAACAATCTCCACAGTGGCGTAACACAAAGTCATTGTGGTTTTTAAATCATTGTATATGGCTTACACAATCTGAATCCAGCTGGTGGTAGCTTAATTGACAAACTACAGTTAAATCATAACTTAATGTGATGAATGGATCCAATCTTGATGTGACCACTTTGGAATATGAAGCCAGTACTAAGTTTTCCCTTAATGTTGTCATAGTGGAACAGTAATCAGGTCACATAGCCATGCCACTTGTTTTCTTCAGTTCATATCAAAGGTGGGAATCTAAGCTGATGCTGACAACAATAGAAATATTATTATGATTTTTTAAAAAGCCTTCAGAATTCTAGATACAAGCAATTAGAATGTAGAACTTTCATTGGTGGTGAATTCGAATGTTCCACTTAAGAAGTATCTGAAGTTATGTAATAGCTATTTAAGTCGTCATAGAGATGCCTAAAAACAGCATAGTATCTATACATATGTCTATATTAACTTGTAAAGGACAGCCAACAAATCATTGCGCTGTGTATGTCTGGGCTCCATGTGATAAGAACTGCAAAAAGTAACAGCAACATATGCATCTGAACTTGGGTTAAAAAATGGGATAAAAATAAATAAATGCATTATAAATAATATAGAAGTAAATAGAAGTAAACCACACACATACGTATATGGATTTGCCTTGATAGGCTATCTATACTATTCATGTCTTAGACACCTCCGAGCTGGACTATTATTATGCACTCTACATGGGCCTTCCATTGAAGACCATCCAGATCTGCAATCGGTCTGGAATGTAGGGGTGTGAATAGTTACAGGCACACAACAGTACAGCCATGTAGCACCACTACTTTGAGAGCTGCACTGGCTTCCAGTAGGTTTCAAGATGCAACTCAAGATGTTGGTTATCGCCTACAAAGCACTACATGGCACAGGACCACCTGTCTCAGGTTATTTCTGCCTCTCTCACATGCCTTCAAAGGATGGGCACGTTCCAATTCCCTTCCTTGAGGCAATGTCATCTGAGGGGACCTAGGAAGAGCGCCTTTTCTGTTGCAGAACCTGCCATTTGGAACTATTTCCTCCCTACCCCAAGATTTGGATTGCCCTGACCTTGTTAGGTTTCAGGATAGCTTTAAAAACTTGGCTTTTCCAATGGACATTGGGCCAGGCCAATAGATGTTGGTATCTTCTGGGAGGCAGAGCATACAATTAAAGAGTTCCAGCTATACATTGTTGGTTGTGTAAGTTTATGGATTTCATCTTTTGTTGATATGGGCTTTTTTTATTTGTAATAAGGTTGGGGTGTGTGTGTCTTTTATTTGATGTACGCTGCCCAGCATCACAATTATGCAAGTTAGGCAGCTTTATAAAACATAGATAAATCAGCAAGCAGTTTTGAGGGATTGTAAAAGGTACTAGTTCTCTCATAATAGACAATTAAGTAATTATTGCGGTTTTAGCTACTGGCTTTGATTGTATTGGGTCTAAATGTATAAACAAATGCCCAAGGATTCTTTAGTTGTTGCCAGCAGTATAAAATGCTTCAGGTATAAAAGAAGAAAACAGGATCATAAGGAAAGTATAGGATACAGAACCCCATCCTTACAGAATTGGGCATCCTTTCCTAGCTTGATAATAGCTTGCACTACAATAATTTGTAATATGATTCCTATTATGTAAAGTAATAACCCTTTTTGCTCTTCATTTCAGTCAGTTCTGACTCTGAATATAAACTGTGGTGAGGTATGAAACTTTTTTTCTAAAAAAAATTCTGATAGAACACTATCAATTAACTCTTGTTTTTAGTTGTACCAAGAAATACTGTATAGCCAACATCATGTTCAGGTGTTGTATGGTGTTCTCCAAATATTTTGGGCTTCCACATTCTTGACTACATTGTCTGGGCTTGATGGGAGTAGTAGTCAAAACATCTTCTCAAAGTTGTGGGACTTTAAAAAAAAAACAGAACAGCAGACATCTGCCTTGTTCTTTTAAAATAGAGATACAAAACTTTTATCAAGGTCTGTATTATATGACCAGGGAAATGGCACTTTGTGAGTCTGCATTCCAGCTGCAGGCAAGCCAGAGGCAAAGTGAATGACATTATAGATGTGGCTCTTTTTTGCAATACTTAATTTTCACCAGGTATTCTTCCCAACTCATGCAAGGCTCTTGCTATCAGCTTTATAAATGAGAAAGTGCCAAGATGAAGTCAAAAATATAAATAAAGACAGTACAGAATACATAGGTCTAGAATGAAAGACCTGGAAATTGGCTTAGCAAAAGGACTTTATTGTAGATCAGTGTTTCTCAACCTGAACATCTTTAAGATGCGTGGACTTCAACTCCCAGAATTCTCCAGCCAGCAGGCTGGAGAATTCTGGGAGTTGAAGTCCACGCATCTTAAAGATGTTCAGATTGAGAAACACCGTTGTAGATGATTGGAATAAATGTAGTAATGAGAGGAGTGAGGAGAACAGAACTGATCTGACCAATTCAATACTAAAAATATCTGAAGAAAAGGCAAAGTCTTACTGATATTGGGAAACCTGTGGCTCTGTAGGATGCTGGGAATTATAGTTCAGAAACACTGAAAGTCTCCAGATGTTCCCCACCCCCAAGTAGAAGAGCTAAACCGGGAGTGCAAACAATGTAGCCCACAGGCACATGTCATCTACCCCAGCACCACTTTTGTAGCCCCCCAAACCTGGGCCAAAAATGTTGGCATTTGGGGTGTATAGAAACAAAATAGATGTCTTCAGTCATGTGGATGCTATCTCTTGTAGCATTCCACTATTACTTATTACACTAGACTAGACAAACTGTGTGATGAAGGGTAGCATGCTAAGGGGTACATTTCAATTAGATTAGGATGATAAAATTAATATAAATACTAGCTATCTTTTCCAAACAAAAACCTTCAGATTATTTTCTTCAGTTGGGATATTTACAGAAATATTATTTTTAATAACCTTTTTTTTTCCTTTTTGGAATCAGGGAACAGTATCCCAATCAAGTACTGGAGCATGTATCAAAGTAAGTATTTTTTCCTGAAATGTTTCTGTTCTCCATAAAGTCAGTATGAGTTTTGAAATTACTTAGCATGATGAAATGCTGTCAAGTCAGGTAGTACCAATTTGATTCAGTATTTTTTTATCTGCAAGGATTATTGCTTTGAATAAAAATTTCCAGCCTTATTTACAACCCAGTTGCTTTTTCTGTCATTTTCCTACACTAATGCCATAGAAAAACATTTCTAGTGTTTCACATATTTTCATTTTCTGTTTCTGCTGACTCCTTTAACGGTATAGCTAATAAATCACTTGCCAGAGGTTCTAAAACTCTTAGACCACAATCAATCATACTTAAATTTCTCACTGTAATCTCTCTCTCTCTCTTGCTCTCATTTTCACTCTCTCTTTCTATTTCAGAGTCCACAAGGATCATCTCAAAGCAGTGACAGCCAATCAAAGGTAAATGTGGTTTTAATTTTTGTTGTGGTATTTAATTTCTTCTCCTTCTTAAGGTTTGCTCACACATTATATTTTAATCACAACAGCTATTACATTTCCAGGAACCTTTGGAAAGGACCATTTTGCAATGGAGAATCAGCTAATGTTTTGTCCCTGGGACTTTGTGCTTTCCAGAAGTGTTTACTCTTCCTGGAATTCCAGGTTCTGCATCAGAAAAATGGGAAAACTTTAGGGAAGGGAGAGATGAAAATATTAAACATAAGTTTCTCTTTCCCTCCATTGCAAGTCACACCCTTTCAGAATTATCTGTTCATATAAGAAGCACTTGCTGCAATGTGATTGCTTGGTTTTTCATGTAATACTGTATAATGGAAAGTCTCGAGTCCTCAGAATTTCACTAGAAATCCCTATAATGCCTGGGCTCTCAAGAGAGACAGAATCATTGCTAAATTGCTTTACATAATCAAATGCAAGCCAGAAGCAAGATGGAATCTGAGAGTGATGTCACACCCTGTATCCCCACAACACCATGGAGTTGTACTGATCTTTATAAGCTAAGCCCATTTTCTGTTCCATAGAAAATGCTGCAAAGATAGTTATGCGTCTGTTTTTCTAGAACTGTAGGGCAGGTATTTTCCTACTGGAACTCCATCTCATCCTACCTCCCTGCTCCTCATGGTTATAGTCAATCCAGAGTTCAGTAATAGTTTCAAACTATGATTGACTCATAATGTGGGGGAAATATGACACTAATCAGTGGGATACCTCAGGGTTCTGCCCTGGGCCCAGGACATTTTCATAAATGATTTACATGAGGGAATAGAAGGCATGTTCATAAAATTTGCAGATTGTAGTTGGGGGGACTGTTAATACCTCTGAAGACAAGCTCCAGATTCCAAAGAATCTTGATAAACTTGAACATTCAGCCCTATCCAGAAAAATGTTGTTGAGTGTTGAGAAATGTAAGGTTCTTCACTTCGGCAAGAAAAACCAGATGCATAGATACAAGTTAGGTGGTACCTGGCTTAGTAATAGTACTTGGGAGAAAGATTTGGGAGTCTTTACCTCTATTGTCCAAAATGGTATGAAGGATTCCTGCACTGGTCAGGGAATTGGACTAAAAGACCTGTAAGTTCCTTCCAAACCTATGATTCTAATCCTGAAAAGTGAAAGGGATGGGGAAAATTCAAGCAGAAAAGAGGATACCAAGCAGAGCTATCCTTGCCATGAAGCAATTGCATAAAATGGCAGATGATCCCCTGAAGTTCCTTTCAAGCTCTATGGCATTTCCCCTCTTAGAGTAGAGAACAGTGTATGCTACACAGACTATCCTAAAGGGCCCTAGTACAATGCCAGAGGTGAAATAATATTCAGCTGTCCATTTGGGGAACACCATTTTGTTCTTTGCCTCAGACCACAGGATTTCTTGGGCTTCCCAGAACAGAAGAGTGTGAGCCAGAAGGCCCCTCATGCCCCAGAATGATTCACATTTCTCTTGAGGAGTGGGCTAAAGTCCTTTCCTGACCATAACTTTATTTTTAAAAAAATGATAAAATGACTGATATAAGTGGCAGCCGTAGCCAGGAGGGCCTTTGCACGTTTGCGTCTTGTGCGCCAGTTGCACCTGTTCCTGGATCAGGAGGCCTTGTTCATTGTCACTTCTCCTAGCTGGGCCACCGCAACATACTCTAGATGGGGCGGCCCTTGAAGACCATTTGGAAGCTACAATTAGTCCAGAATGTAGCTAATGTTATGGAACACCACTATTTTGCAAGATGCATTGGCTTTCTGTAGCCTCTAGGTACAATTTAAGATGCTGGTGATCACCAACAAAGCCCTACATGACACAAGACCAGGTTATCTGCAGGACCTCCTCTCCCTAATGATATCTGCCTGTCCCACACACTCCAAGATGGTAGGTCCATTTTGGGTCCCTTTCAGGAAACAGTGCCATGAATGGAATTCAGGAAGCATCCTTTTTCCATTGTAGCACTTGCCCTCTGAAATGGTCTCCCCACCCCCACCCCCAAGATATGGCTGGTCCCATCAGAAAGGCAGTAAAAACATGGCTTTTTCCTCTGATTTTGGGAGTTTCCCCTCTGGAGAGGGATATGAATATGATAGCCTGGTTGCGTATTATAGTGTTGGATTTTAGCTGAAATTGTTTATTTTGTTTTGTTTTGTGACAAAATAACAGAGTTGTAATGTTTGGGTAACCATGTACCTTCTTTAAATAAATAAAATAAAAATACAGGTGTTTTTTTTTCCTTCCAGGTTGTAGTAGTTAAACAAGGAAGCAGCAAAGGCAGTGGCTGTGTTGGGGTATGTCCATTCTGTGGTCTTTATTTAGAACTTTATTTGAGAGTAAATATAGAATTTATTAACAACTTGGATTGTTTCTCTATTAATGCAAAATAATATAAATTAATGCAAAATTACATAAAGAGATCTTATCAATTTAATCCCAAGATGATTTATTCCCATCCCCCATTAGAGATGACTTTTCAAAATCAACACATGATAGGAATTTTGCAACAGTGAAGAGGAATTTCTATCACACAGGGTCCCTGCTTTGAGATTTTTTAATGGAAAGTGATATACAATTTTTTTAAGTGAATAAAGATGAACATTTTCAGCAATCTGAATCAGTGCACTGCAATCCAAGCAGTAAGGCTGGTGGGGGGGTGGGCAAATGATGTTGGAGTATCTTCAATGGACTACAAAAAAATCAAGATGGAGGTAGCAACCATGAAACTGAACCATCATCTTGATTTTTTTCACACACACACCTCTACATATTTCCCTGAATGGTGCGATGTGTTGAGTTCTACACATTAATGGAAACCTCCAGTCAGGACTGTTGCGCCCATTGAAAGATGAGACCCTGGGTAGTTCCATATTTTTTTGTGTTTTTTTTTTTTGCAAGACTCTAGCTTGGAAACCTATTTTTATCATGCAGTACAATGTACATTGGGCCTTTCAAAGGACGTGGTTTCAAGACAGACCACTAATGAAATGGAAATGTCACCATGCAGAAACAAATACTGGTCCTCAAAGAAGATCTGAGGCTTCTCAGTTTCCAAGTTTTTCCCCCAATTTTCTACTATCTAAGTCAATTTTCTTTTTATTCCTAGGGTGAAGTTGCAAGCGTGTATAATCAGTATGGTTGCAGAGATGTAAGTACTATTATTGTATCTTTTTTTCCTGCTCAAAATTACATAGAAGCTTAGGTACCTTGCATGTTTATACGTGGGTGTCTTTAGCTTTGGCTTACCATGCTGTGTAAATCTTCCAGCCACTATGGTTTGTTACTGTTACATGAGAAATTGGCCACTATATGCTGTTTCTAAGTTATTGATTATATGCTCTTCCACTAATGACCAATCAGTACATTAAATAATAAGGTATTTCATTAATACATTTAAATAATGTCATTAATTTCTTCATGTAAATATTTTTGTGAGATACCTTTAATGAAGATTTTATTTACCAACCTCATTTAGTTTTTGCATCCTGCTGCAGTAACACACCTGAATCAAAATATGGAATGCATTAATCACCAGACAGTAGTATTATTTCCTCAATTAAAACTTCAGTAGATTAACCTACTATAGCCAGATCAAATGCATCCAACCTACCATTATGTTATAAAGATTCTGTCATGGTATAAGCCGCTAATATTTACTTCCCAACAGAAAACAGTTACTGGCTGTTAAGAGTTGAGCTACCTATTCTGAAGGTCAATTTTTAACCAAAATGGCATGTTATAAAGTACACAGTACCATATCTAAGGCAGAACTTAGTTTTTAAGAATTAGACAGCTGTTCAGCATTTTCCCATATATGAAATATATTTCTAACATCTACCTCAGTTTATTAACTATCAAGCAATCAACACACAAGACTCTATCATCTTTCTCATTTTTCATTTTAGCTGAAAGTTCACTAAAAAAACCCTTTCATTTTCCCCCTATTTCACCACTGTATCTTGCTGTCTAAAATAACTTCAGGAGGCCAAAGTACTGAGGGTTCATAGTGAATTTTAGCCTTTCTGAATAAATGTTGTTCCTGTCTCCATTTTCCAAATAGCAAAAATGTGTTTAGTCTGTGTGTTCAAGGGTAGAAAATGGTGGGAGCAAGGCATGAAAGTCAACACCTCAAGGATCAAACACCTCTGCAAAGCTTCCCTTGAGTACTCAGATCTGTAGGTTGGTGGTAAATGACTTCAGCTGAATCTATGTAGGCACTTCCCTTCAATTTGGGACTCTGATAAAGTCAGGTTCAGATGTTTTAAAATGTGTCCTAAGGGGTAAGCTCACAAACCAAGAGTGCTAGGGACAGGAATTATATGTGTGCCCTTACTTTCACCACTCATTTGATCTTAAGGTATGTTGTGTGCAAGCTAATGAGGTGCAATGGCCTGTTCTTTCTCACTGAGATTAATAGAATTTTGTTGCTTTTTAATGCAGAGTGGGGCTGACATTAGTGATCAATCATCATATGGCCAGGTAAGAATTACCTCTCCTTTAAATATATATCCCAGATCAACTTTTTTAATAGTTGAATTAGACTTGTAACAGATACAAGTAGTAATGTAGAATTGCCATGTTTATAAGACCTATGTGCAAAATAGCTTAGATTGACTTCAACGGTTTCCAAATGATTGTGTGATTTTACCCTAAGAGAAAGATACATGAAAGGCTGACTAGTTTTATCTAGAAGGCATCATGTTGAGGAAGACTGTTTAACCTGTTAGAATTATATATTCAACATTGTGCAGAATTAAAGCAAAATAGCAGTTTTATAAGCAAAAAAATTAGCATTCCTATCTAAGAAGCAAACTGAGGAGAAGAATGTTGCTAAAATACTGAAAGCATTTTATATCAAGGAATTTAACTAATTTATATATGTGGCTATCCTATTTTTCACAGTCTGTTTCCACCCGTACAGATTCTAAAGGAAAGGTATGTATGTTTTTTCCGGTTAAATTGGAAAGTTGATCAACTTCAGCAAGTACAAATATTATATGTCTTTGGTTGTGTGGATATTAGCATATTACCATACTGACATTACTTTAGGATGTAGTACATCCAGTGATACCCACAGTTTTAACTTTAAATCTCAAAATGCTTCCTGATAAACTTTAATATGGAGTTGTTCATTATGGCTATATCATGATTTTTTTGTCATTGTTCAGTCTATAAAGGTCTGAGGGAGGCAAGTGACAAAATGTGTGTTGTGACATTGTGACAGAAACCCCACCTCTTTACGGTTGGGTCTGACTGCAGGCATGTTTTGTCCTTTTTTTCATCATCTTGATTTGTAGTGGATGCCTAGGCTTCAATCACTGCATTCTGATTTATCTCCTTTTGTCCATTTTTTTTTCTTTCCAAGGACAATTGATTTAGGCAAAAGATCCAAAATAAAAGCACAAATCTTCCAAACAGGCAGTGTTCTATAATTATTCTCCTAATAAGTTTTGAGGCTTACTCAGCAATTGTGGCCTGCTTAAAAACAGTGGTGAATAGAACTATGAGTTAGTATGATGGATGAGCCTAGCTGGAAGTTGCCTCAGCAATTCTTTAAAGCTGCCTTACCCAACCTGTGGACCATCCTGACTGAAGAATTCTGGGAATTGAACTTGCTTCACACATTTGAAGAGTGCTCAGGTTGGGGAAGGCTGATCTAAAGCCAGCTGAAGTTGTTTTAAGTGGACAACCACATTCTGAATCTGAAACATAGTGCGTTTCATTTCCTTTGAAGGAAATGCCTGAATTGTTGAATTGTTCACCTTGCCCCCAAACCTTGTCCCAGTCCTAGAATTCTGCAAATTCTGGAAAAAAATTTTTTTTCAGTCCTAGAATTCTGGGGAAGTGGACTTCCTGCCAGGGTTTAGTCCTGAGTTAGGAGAAGATGTTAAAACATTGCAGGAGGGACCTGACTACCTTCTGCTTTCTCAAGAAAAGCTTCAGTCACATCCGAATCAGCTTCCTGCCCATTGTAAACTGTAAGGGACAGAAATCATTACAGTAGGGTGGTTCTGGAAAGTAAGTTCGTTGTTGTCTTTTCTGTTATAGGTGATAACCTACCCCAATAGCCAGCCCTTCCCACCTGAGGTAAGCTAAACCCTTCTTCTCTGCCACCCTGCTACCCTAATCACGTAAAACCTCATATTTGGGGTCATAGCAAAATTTAACATCTGTATCTCTCTGCTCTGTGCTTAAGAGAAGGCGGACTGTATATACCAGTGTTTCTCAACCTTGGCAACTTTCAGATGCGTGGATTTCAACTCCCAGAATTCCCCAGCCAGCCTTGCTGGGGAATTCACGCATCTGAAAGTTGCCAAGGTTGAGAAACACTGGTGCATATCATTCTGACAGACCCTAGTCTAGTGAAATACAGTACAGTAATTAGAAATGATGGAGGCTGGGTGACGTCTTGAAACTGGGGTTTGCAAGGCTCCAAGTGCAATTTTCAGAGCAAAGAAGTGGGTGTGAGGCAATAGAGCCCAATACATCTTCTGTCTGTTGCCTCTGGCAAATACTTTTTTCCCAGTGATGTTCCCTTTCATCTCAACTGAGGAAAAGGGCATCTGGAGGACAAACTGCACTGAGATTAGACACAGATGAGAGAGAGTTTCGCAGGGCCTGTTTTGCTGGACTAAGCCAACCTGTTTTTGAAGATGAACCAGTGATATCACAAGCTTTGAAATAAAAGAAGGCGGCAATGGAAATGACATCACATTAATGGGTTGTAATGTCTGTTTTTTACCTGCATTAACTCTGGAGTTAAAATTCCTTTTTCACCATTAATTTACACTGTATATGTATAGTTATTTAGTTTGGAGATAATTCTGCAATATTTGGGGGTTATGTTCCTAGGAGCTATTTAATGCCAACCAAACTTACCTATAACGTTCTTAAGCTATTGGAGAGTATGTTTGATGTTAAATTTGATAATCTTGACATTTCATACAAAATATTTAGATTTCAATTCCTACAAAATTCTTAGATTCAGAAATAAGATGTAAGCTTTGCTTACTGTCAGCAATTGTTTCTTTGTTAGAAAAATAGCCATTTTAATATCATATATTATTATGTTATCAGAAAAATAGAGTATTGGAAAACAGTAATAACCAGCTGTTTCTTAAAACCTGTCATGTTGCATTGGCAGAACAAATATTGCATGGTAAAAAAAATCCTGTTTCCTTTATTATGAGACATAAGTGGGGGTGCAAAAAAGAACTTTTCTTGGTAATCAATTCATTTTTTGGAATGCATTATCTGGAGAAAAATGCACAGAGAGACAAATTTTGCTCAATGAGTAAATATAAAATTGCAAAACTAGCTAATTTCAGATCATCTCATGAAATATGATTGACAACTGCTGTAGTATGATTTATAATTTTATGGATTATAAAAAATTGAATAAATATATTTTTTAAAAGTTAGACAATCCCTCCCCATTTCGTTTTAATATCCATATTCTTTGTGAGAAGCTCTTCTGTAGGTTAATAATTGTTTTCCCCTTTTCCAATAGCATGACTTTTTTTCACCAATATATACAATATCATCTTCAGTACTTTATTTTTAAATTTTCCCATAAAATATGGACAAATCCTAGACATATCCACCACCAGCTCACTCCAGGCTTCCTCTACTGTTCCTCTGCATTTGCTTTTTCATTCATTTTATCTTAATAATTCACCAATCCCCATAATACAGGTTTTTGTCTTGGGAGGAGGGAATCTGTGACCTATCAGGTGGATTGTGACTTTCATCAGTCCAGGTGATACAACAAACTTTGAATAGTGATGGGAGTTGCAATCCGACGATACCTAGAAATGGGTTTCCCATTTCTTAATTAAATGACTAGTTTGAAAATTTCCTAGCATCAAGTAAGTCATTAACATATAAGCATCAAACCTATTGTATCTGCTTAAGACATCTCTGTAGACTGCAGCAGAATTTTGGGGGAAATATTCTAAGTTCACATAACCCTTGCAGTTTGTTGACAAAACTGCCTATTCGACACCCCCATTCACTTGTATGTACTAAAAGCAATCTATTATAGCATTATAATTATCGCTTTGGCATAGGTATGGAAATTATTTTCAGGGAACTCATATTGAAATCTAAGAGTTCCCTGGATCATAGCTGAAAATCACTGCTCTACTTTATCAAATTTCCCATATGGATTTCATCCTTTTCCTATAAATTAAATTAAATTAGTTTCTTTTTTCCTTTCCCTTTTTTTTTTTTTTTTTTTAGAAAATAGCAAGTCCCAAATACAGTGGAGTCATCTACTCCCAGGTAAAAGAATTCTTTTTTCATTCCTTTTTAAAACTGGAATATTTCTATCTTTCTCAGGAATGCTTTGTAATTAGTAAGAATAATGATTTAACATAGTGATCGCAGACAGTACTTTTTGCCTTTCATTTCTCTGCACCCTCACTTCTTACAATTGTGATCAAGTGTATAAGCTTATGAAATAAAATACTGTTAATTTGGTCAATGACTAGCAAAATTTGAAAACAGACCACACAAAAGTAAAATCAAATGGGTGAGATAAAATACTAGCATAACAGTCTCTATAATAAAAATACAACATATACTTCTATAATGGTATGTTAATTACCTGTGCAAGTATAAATGTAAAATATTACAATCTATGAGGTAAAGATACATAAAACAAGATAGCTAACATGTAATAAACCTGAAGTGATGAATAAAAGAGAAGTGGTATATAAGCTCATCAGTTTAGGATAACACCTCAGCTACCGAATCCGTAAAACCTACAGAGCACTGGCATTCCCCAATCTGGTGCTTTCCAGAACTGTTGGCACTGCTTGTATCAAGAATCTGGTTTAGGCCATAATAAATGTATCAGCCCTTACCATATTACAAAGCTGTTTAATACATTAATTAACAATGAATATCATAAAAATGCCCTTTTGGTACATTTTTACAGAAAAGCAATTAAATCCCTGTGATTCTCTCTCCACAGGGCAAAAAGCCTCAGAGTGGTTCTTCAGAAAGCATCGATATCACAATTCAGGTAACTATAATTCAGACGTGCTTAGCCTGATTCAAACATGATCATGTATCTTAAGAGGACTACAGCAAGTAGGGTTGGTGGGAAATGGCACCGCTTAGATAAGTTCAATATAGTACAGGTAGTCCTCGGGTTACAATGGCAGTTGGGACTGGAATTTCCATTGCTAAGTGATGTCATAACTCGCGATGTCATTACTTAGCGACAGCAATCCCAGCACTCCCTGTTGCCATCATTAAGGTAGGATCATGGTTGTTAAGCGAGGACCTCCTCGCAACTTCCTGCTGGCTTCCAACAAGCAAAGTCAGTGGGGAAGCCGGCATGAAACCACAAGTCTTAGGTGGCTCGTACGCATGCCAGTGGGCAGGCAAGTGGCTACTGCTGGGTGGGGGAGGGTGCATGAGTGGCCAGGGTGTGAGCACAGCAGAGCCGGGGGTGGCTGCTGCCAGGTGCATGAGAGTGAGCAGCAGGGCCAGGGGTGCCTACTGTGAGGTATGCAAGGGTCTTGGGGTGGCTGCTGCCAGGTGGGGGGGTGTTCAGAGGTGGCTGCTGCGGGTGGGGAGGTGCTGTGGGCACCGTAGCCAGGCTTCTTGGGGGAAAAAGCCATAGTCATGTGAATGACTTGCAACCTTCCATGCCAGCTTCCCCATTGACTTTGCTTGTGGGAAGCCAGCAGGGAAGGTTGGAAATGGTGATCATGTGACACGGGACACTGCAACCATAAGTGCAAGCCAGTTGCCAAGCACCTGGATTGCGATCATGTGACTGTGGGGGGTGGTGGGATGGCCAGAAATTCGAGGACCGGTCATAAGTACCCCTTGTTTAGCACCATCATAACTTCGATCACTGAATGAGTGGTGGTTAACAGAGGACTATCTGTATAGTTCTCAGTGCTTTAGAAGAGAGGCAAATATGTTGAGGAGGAAGCTGTGGCTTGAATAGAGACCCAAAGTTCCTTATCAGGGCTGCACAAAGCAGTCCTTTTCTTTGTGTGCCCTCCCTTATTTCTAAAACGAAATGAAGCTGCCACCCAAGCACCAGAATATAGGTTTCTGCAGGTGTTTACTGCTTACACAAAATTTACCTCCATCTATAGAACTCTTAGCTAAGGCCTTTGAGTGACACTCTGTGTCATGAAGCATCTTGCTTGAAGTAAAGCGTAGGCATCTACACAGTCCCATTTCTCATATCTACTGGACAGGGCTGCCACAATCCAGTGTGCAAATTGTACACCACACAAGGGCATCGCATGAAGGGGAACACTAGTTGCAAGGTAAAAAAACAAAACAATAGTCGGATGCACACGTACATGGCTGGAATATTTAAAGAATTGTTGGGTGGGTACAAGTGGAATTCTGCACAAGAGTGGTTTGTATGCCAGCAGCGCCCCTGCCTCTAGAATGGCCTTCCCCATTCTGGGACCCTCCAGATTAGTTGGACCAAGTTTTGTCATCTCCTACCAGCATCGACAATGGCTATTCTAGATGACAGGCTGAGGAAGAGGGGAGGTGACGTTGCAACAGGCCCACTAAAAAAGTAAATGATCACTTGCTTGGTTTCTTGTTTTTCTTCACAGAATGGACAGAGTGTCCCAGCTTGTGATAAAGTAAGTGTTCTTTTCCATCCTACATTATTTTAATTTATGTCTAGATACTTATATTAATGTTCTTTTTTTTTTTTACTTTATGTAAGACCCCACCCCACCCCCCAGACACATCTTTGCCTTTCCTGGGTCAGTTCCATGAAACTGTAAAGTGGGAGACACAGATTAACTGAACGCTTTTAGTTGCCTGCTGGTGTTCAAGTGCATTCCATGTCTTAGGACAAATGCTGTTTTAATATTCTGTTTCTCAATGAAGTAATTGGTGCAATTCTCTTTTCCAGAGTTCATCTTCATATAGCATCCAGGTTTGCAACCAGGTAAGCATCTCTGTGTCATTGTGTTTGAAGTGATTTATTTTTCTGTTTACAGTCGTGTGTCTGTGTAACCACTGAACTGATTTCTGCTTCGCCTCCCATAATCACATGCCAAGTAGACAGTAAATTAAGGTCTTCTCAGGGTAGCTTTTGAGAATTGCCATCTTCATAATCAGAAAGACAAAGCACCTGAAAGGGAACAGCTAATGAGAGAAGTCTTCAGAATTAAATTTCTTGCTTGAATAATAGATTTTTAAAAATGGGTTTCAATTAGAAGTGTGAGGTAGAAGGTAAATACTGAAAAGCCTTTTCTGATGAGAAAGGAGGTTGAGTAATGAGATTAGTCATCCAGAAAGGCTGTGATGTCCATCGCAGGAAATTACAAAAATAAATATTGGTTAGGAGTGATTTGCTATTTGGACAGATTAAGAGTGCAGACAAGGCTGCTATTGTGCAAACACTGTCTTAAGGAAAGTCTGTCTTAAGGAATTGTGTCTACAGGCAATTGGACACTGTCCTTTTCCATTTGTAACCTTGTTTTTTTTACCCCATGAAGAAGCTGGACCATGTGAACAGTTAAAATGTTAGGTTCTGTCCATCTGAAGCACCTTGAGTGGCCAGAGAAACAAATGGCAGCTTTGTACATTTTGGGCTACCTTTTCTTATCAAGAGCATCACTTTAAGACTGCACCGATTGCTTCCTTAAATCAGTCCAGAAGATATCTCAGTAACAGCTGGATTGACACATGTTTTTCTTTGCAGCTGGGCCAGTCATCAGGTTCACAGAATAGCAGCTCCTTTGGCACACAGGTACATACACTTTCACCATTCCACAATGAATATAGAAGGATTTGCCACAATTTCAGCAAATATCAAAGGACTGGTAATTGTTTTCTGTAGGAACCTCTAAATCTGTACTCCCCAATTGGTGCCCTTCAGATATGTGGAAATATATCTCCTAAAATCCCAGTCACGCCCAATCACCAGGCTGTCTTGGAATGAATGATAGTTGTAGTCCAACACATTTCAAAGGCAGCAATTTGGGAAAGGCTGTGCTAAATCAAATCTCTGGGTGAATGGCAATGTTTATGTCTGATTATTTGTAACATCAAGCTCTGGTAGCTTTTTTTAGGGAAAAAGTTCCATAGAACTGAAGCCATTGCACAGAAAGGCCGGTTCTATGTCCTTAGTCAGGTGACATAATCAGCAAATATCCACAGGGGGTTCAGAACTGGCAAGATGGCGGATGAAGTGTCACAATGCAAGCCCTACCCTTTTGAATGTGCTTGTTATATCAACACATGTACAAAAGAGGCAGGTGTTGCATTGCAATGCTCCATCTGCCATCCTGCTGATTTTAACATTCAGTATTATTATGGTTGATCTCACAGTATTATTATGATTGATTGCAGTCAGTCAGATGTTTAGACTGGATTTGGCATTTTTATCCACCTATTGTGTCCTTCCCAATCCCAACAATTATTGTTATTAGTATTATTATTAAAAAATTCTCATTCTGTTGACTTAACTTGGTACTATCCAGATATGTTCATTCCACATTTCCTAGTATTTCTTGGTCACTATAGGCAACAAGTTTTATGAGAGTTGCAGTCCCAGGACATTAGGACAGAGCTAGTCTGGGAGAAGTTGATTTAACCATAAACCCATTTTTTTCCACAAAGTAACTCTATTCGTGGATAGGAAAGCCTCCTACTTTTTTTCTAACAAAAAGAATAACATGCATATCCCTCATTTCTGAATATTCACTTCATTATTAATGTAACCTTTCTCATAATACTTTGTTTACAACTGTTGATTTCCCCTTAACAGAATTATTTGCCACTTCACTACTATTTGAGGAAGCCGTCATGTGGGATTAGATCTTTTAGAGCTGCATTTCCTAATGGCACTGACACAACTTTTCCATCCCCACATGCCGCCTTCTTTCAAGTATTACATTAGTGCTATGGGATCTAACTTCAGCAAAGCCCATCAAGTACCATTTTTGCAGCTATGAGTAGTATTTTTAACTTTCTAAAACAATTACTTGGTTTTTAAATGTCCATACTAAACTGGAAAAAAATTAGGAGATGCTGAATGTTTGTGGAAATTATCATTATCTAAAAATTACAGAAGCACTCACAAAGGTCTATCCCAGGTGTGGACAACTCCTATGAATCCTAGGTAGCATGGCCGATAAAGAGGGAAGATGGGAACTGTAGTCCAGCAAACTCTGGAGGGCCACATGTTGCCCATCCTTGATCTAAACTTTTTTTTATAAAGCTTGCCCTACTCTGGCCTTTCAGTTAAGCCATTTGTGCTCGTTAAATGGTTAGGTATTGATGAATGAACGTAAGCCATAAATGTTATCCCGATAATAATGGGGATGATCAATGTCTAAAGTGCACCTACAAAGTATGGAATATCACATGGTACTCCTATGGTAGGTGCAAGTATGTATCAATTGGCTCTCTCCAGTGTGGTGCCTTATAGATAAAGCAATTATTCATTGTGGGATGAATAATTGCTTTATCTATAATCCTCAATCAGCAGGACCATTGCATAATTTATGCAATCAGTAGAATCCTGGTTGATTTGTATTATATTCAGTTGTAATTACCTTGCTTTTAATCATTTGGATTATTTCTTTGTTGTTTGGTATTCGATACTCTTTATATACTAAAAGTATATTTCTGGAGCATAAGTAAATAACTAGCCCTACCTCTACAATTTTGCCATAGGGTTCAAAACCACAAACTGGTTCGTCAGAAAGCATCCGTATTACTGTACAGGTAATTACAGTTCAGTTTCATAGAAAATTTGGAAGGAGAAATATAGTCTGTCTCAAGAATGTGTGATGCAATAAGCCATCCTAGAATTTAAAATAATTTCTTCCTTCACTTTGATGTCTTAGAACAAGAGATATACCTATACCGTGGGGTAAACTATGTGGGAACAGGGGTGGGTTCTTCCCTTACCCTTCTGTGTGAGCTACACCATGACCAATGATGCCCTGGCTGGCATCTCCACTTTCAATTAAATCTGCTTTTAACAGAATAGATCTCGTTATTTGGTTAATAACAACACTATGACTTTTTTTTTTTAATGGCAGGGTCAGCCATCAGGCTCCCAGAGTAGCAGTTCCTTTGGCGCGCAGGTATATATAATGTTACTGTTCTATATCAAATGTTGGTTAGTTTCTGAAAACAAAAATGGGTTAGTAATAGCAGAGCTGGTAGGGTTGGGCAAGGCTGTTCGGCGCATTCCTAATTTGATCCCATGAGTAGTCTTACTGAATATTTTGCATTTGACAGAATGCTTGAAGATGTGGTGCACCATATTTTGCTGCTTTATGCAGATGACAAGATGGCACCCTTCCCTAATCCATGTAGAGATGGCAGCTGAATCTTAATTCAGCACAACTGATGAGATAGGGTCCTCCACTGTATTAAATTCAAATAATCTTGATAGGGTGGAGGAATGGGCTGAAAGGGATAAATATAATTTAACAGAAATAAGTGCACAGTTCTTTACTTAGGAAATAAAAATTCACAGGGATATCTGGCTTGATAATAGTGCTTGCAAAAAAACATCTTAGAATAGTAGTTTACTGTAAACTGTATGTGATTCAGCGCTATGATGTGGCTGCAAATAAGGGAAAGGCAATTTTAGGTTGACTCAATAGAAATATAATTTCAAAATCACAGAAAGTTGCTATTTTGGCAGTGAGGTCCACTTGTTGTAGCAGCTGGAAACTGCCCTCCCGCAAAGGTGGCACTGAGTTGAACATGGACCAACCAACATCAAACTCGGGCAACAAGCTGGTTGGCCAATTCCTGTTGCAACCAATGGATCAACAGCTATATACAATGTATAATTGACATGGACATGAAGATTACCCAGTTGGACCTGGTTGCTGCATTCAATCGTGTGAAACGGTGTTCATTGGTCTGAAAAGTGGACCCTGCACCTGCTGAAAAATGCTAGGAAGAAGAAGAAAAAGAAGGCAGCTGCTATTTCACTGTGTCCTGCATTGATCAGACCCATCTTCAGAACCTTATCCAGTTCTGGGCACCACACTTGAAGAAGGATTCAGTGAAATTAGAACACATTCAGAGAAGGACAATGAAGATTATCAGGGGATAAAAACTAAACTGTAAGAAGAAAAATGGAAGGAGTTGGGTATATTTAGTCCTGAGAAAAGACAACAGGGGTGATGGTGGTGGTGTATGATTGCACTCTTCAAATACCTGAATGGCTATTACATAGAACGTCAGGTCCTGTTTTTTCTTGTACCAGAATGCAGGATATGGAATAATCGACTGAAATTATAGAAAGGCAGAATGCCAGAAAGAACATCATACCACTAAGAGCTGTTTGATAGTGGAACCAGTTATCCAGAGTGATCGAGGACTTCCCTTCATTGAATACAGTGACTAAACTGCTATCTGTTGTAGAAACTTTAATTTGGATTCCTGCCCTGAGCAGGAGCTTGATCTTGGCCTAAATGGCCCTTTCCAATTCTATAGATCTACAAAATGAGATGAAAATACATAACACTTACAAATGAAGGATGTCAAGATTCACCATAAAGTTTTATGAATAAAGCAGTCCGTTGCAAAATAAAAGACTTGTTCTAAAGCCTTAGACTAGGATGTCATCTGACAGGACTCAGGAGGAGACCCTTTTCTGCCACAGTGCCCACCCTTTGGAACATCATCCCCCTGGAGGTAAAACTGACCTTCCAGAAGAGCCTTGAAAATATGGCTTGGCATCTGGCCTGGAGAACTGATTGACATTGGTGAAGAGCCTGCTAACTGGTTGTACTTCTAGGAAAATGAATGGTGCTCTCCCGCTGATTATATTTTTATGGTTTTAATGGTTTTATTGTTTTTGATGATTTTTGTGGTTATCTTTTGGTTGATTTTGTATCGTTTTCTGGAGTTTTAACTTTGTAAGCCGCCCAGGAGTGAGCTATATAAATTTCATAAATAAATTTTGAAAAATTATGTGCTGCCTAAGATCAATACATTTTTGTTTCTTGTTTTTGAAATCAGGGGGCATCATCTACAGGTGTAAGCAGCTCTTGTGGTCCGGTATGTACTTTTATTCAATAGTTACAAACTTGGCTGCAGAACTGTTTATCTAGTAATAAAACAACTTGGTGAGAAGAATATGAAACTCTTCCAGAGCAACTTAAGTTGTCTTTTGCTATTTCTGATGATAGCAAACCATAGAAAGATAATTATCACAAATGTAGTAATTATTTGTACTTGGCGAGTTTTATCATTAATAAAATAAACTTCTATTTTAAATAGGGGGTTACAAACGACAGCAATCTCTGCAGTAAGGTAAGGCACTTTTTCAATATACATAAAGTTTTATTCCAAAAGAAGCTATGGATTTTTATCTGTCTAAAATGACAGTGACTGAAATATAGCTTATGGCAGTCAGGTGCAAACTGACAAGTGGGGAAAGTATGGAATTTTTTGTTTGACTTATATTAGCTAGTTTTCTCTCTGCTACTTCCTCCAAGTGTATTACTTCTGATAGACCCATCATAGCCCGGCTAGGGCAAAACATTGGGGAATAGGGAGAGAGGTTCCAGCAAAGAAATGCAGAGTAGGAAGAATTCAGCTGCTCTTCCTTTACACAGAATCACAGCCCACCACCCCCTGCTTATACATGGACACAATCCCCTAACCCTTTTAAGAAATCCTGGCCTATTTTTTTTCATTTTGGATGGGATATTTCTCAACCTCAGGAGCTTCAAGTTGTATGAACTTCAACTCCTAGGATTCTTAACAATGGCCATGCTGGCTGAGAAATTCTGGGAGTTGATGTCCAAACATCTCAGAATTGCCCAGGTTGGGAAACACTGCTTTGGTCCACACATCTATAGAGAAAATAGTTTTCTGATGAAATCATAGAAGTAGAAAAAATTCAAAGCAAATGTTGGATGCAAGAGATTCTGAAATGGTACTCAGCAAAAGACTGTGAAAAAGGACAACCTCTTACAGGAATTCTAGGAACTGCAGTCTCACCACCATTTGAAAGACTGAAGGAGACCGTGTAAAGAGAAGATGCAGTCTTCCAAGTATGAAGCAGCAAGGGCAATTCTCCTTCATGCAGAAAGAAAAGAGAAGGTACCGATTCTACACTGTGATTGTTTCCTTGCTTCTCCCCAGGGCCAGTCGTCGTCGTCATCATCATCATCATCAAGCACTTACAACCAGATAGAGAGATCCTTTTCCTTCAGCAGCTTCTTCCTAGTTATATGATATGAAATACTAAGTTCAGACACGTCCTTTCTAGGAGAGCAAATCAGGAAATGCTCATAACAAATGCCACAATTGTAAAACGTGATCAGAATTTGTGTCATTAAAGTTGAGTTGGGAAATTAGGAAATGTTTGGTCATTTTAGAAGAGAGGAGTTCAGAAAAATATAATAATTGTGTATATTATTTGTTTTTCCTTGGTTTTTCCCACACAGCCTATCACAAAGCATTTACTATAAGCAGATAGCAACTTTTTCCTGTGTATATGTGTGTGAGTGTGTTTTTAGAGTGATGATACAGATCTCCCAAAAGCCAACTGAGACTCTTTTTATATCTCTTTCTTTCAAGTTAGATTATTATATAGATATTCAAGTAATTAAGGAATTGTGATCAGAGAACATCCAAAGATACATAGGTTGGAATCCAGAGTCATATGAGCAGAATTTGCTCATACAGTAGGACAACTTTCTTTGTTCAATAGTTCATCTGAAAAGTCTACAAAGCAGAGAGATAGAAAATCTCTTTCTGCTGATGGAAGCAGTTCTACCAGTGGATAAGTTAATTGGTTTTTATGTATGATGCTAAGAGAAACTCTCAGAAGCAGTGAACTACTAAGCTTTTGCCCGCTTCCTTTTTATTTTGATGGTTTGCCCCTCCATTATTTTTTCTAAATTTGCTTTACACTCTGCTGTGACAACTGACCAACCTGCCTGCACACAAGTTTCTGATTTTTATACTTTTGAAAGTCAGTTAAATCGTTAAGAGTTATTTTAACATTTTTTCTTCTTCTCTGTTGATTTTTAGGCTGGTTCACAATTTCAGGACAACAAGAATGCCTGTAATACGGTATGCTTCTTTTCGCTCGATTTATCTAAGAGCTATATTTTCAGTTGGTAATGTAACATTTTATATTAACTAGATTATCACCCTTAAAGCTTGGAATGACAACAATTTTGAAAGCAAGGCATGGGGCAATATTTCAATCTATGTTATAGAAAAGCTTGACGGTAACTTCTGTTTATCCTGACACCCATTTTCGTCACGCTTTTCTTGCCTATAATTTGGCATATATTCCACGGCTGACCTCTTCTTTGAAGTGATCTCAGAGCAGGATAGAGAAATCCACCAATTTCAGTTTCCATTACCTCTCATTTTACCAAGCTCAGCTTCAACTCTGTTTTTCATTAGTTCAAATACACATGTCATATACTCTTCTTCTAATGTACAGTTCTTAGCCAAAAATGCTTACGATATTTCTGGATACATTATTTTAATTTATACATATTATACACATTTTTCGATTGAAGAACTGGAACACAACTTGCAGAAACGTGCAAATATGAAAATCTTACATTCCATTTCATGTTAGGAATTAAAAACTGGGTACATATGCATTAAACTATGAAGTAGGCTGGGGAAGCCTATTTTACGGGATGTCAAGATGCAGCCAGTATGTACAAACCATTTTCCCCCCATATAAATCTTTAATGTGACATTATCCCTTTAAAAGAGAAATTGCAAAGATTAAAAATCTGATCATAAATTTGAGCCATTGTGTACTTAATATCTCTTAGCTCTTCCATGATTTTCTTACTTGAGTTCTCTTGACAAGGCTGTAACTACTCCAAAAAAGTAAAAAAAAAAAAATGAATTGATTTGAAATAGTAGCAATTATTTGTAATGACTGGCTCACTGATTTTTTTCTACAGGGCCAAGCATCTTAAAACTACCAAGTTGGAAAGCTTGTTTTTTTTTTACTTTTTCTTTCTAATTGGTGAACAGTTCTTGAGACAATCTCTCTGGAAGAATTTATCAGAAGATTTCTATGGGTGCTTTCAGGCATAAACATAATGTTATATTATTCCCTGGTGTCTTCTCTGCTGATCTTTCACAGTTGGTAATCAAATGTGAATGCTTCATCATCATTTTAGGGCACTTCCACCCAGCCATGTGCCTATGACCCTTGGCAGCAATTTCTCAGTACTGGCTGAATGTCCTTCTCACTGCTATGCTCAGTTGTCCCATCAAGCCAGATAAGGTTCCTACTAGCTGGTCAATGAAAGGTACAAAAAATAGCAGCCAAATGGCGCCTTGCACCTTCTCTTCTACTTCCTGCATCACATTTGTCCACCACCACGCCAAATTCCAATTGGCCACTGTGACAGGAAGGAAGGCAGAGCTACCTCAGTGCTGTGGCATTTTGGCTTGCAGGAGGAAATCACAGGAAGCTGGAGATGGGAATTCCCGCTAAGAAGAAACAGCTTGAAATGATATATAGCAAACAGTCTTTTGTAGCTTTTCCTCTGGAACAAGACCTAAGCCAGTAAATAATTAATTATTTATAATTATTTGTGGGGCTTGGAAGCTAAGCCAATAAACAATTGTTATTATTTATTGGCTTAGCTTCCAAGCCCCACAATATTGTAGGGACACAGAGGGCATTGTTGATTACAAGGGCGCCATTCCTATCCAATTAATTGATAATAAAAGAAAAAAGTTACTGATTTTTCTTTGGTCTTGTGGCAGAGAAAGTCAGGAGAAAAGGGAATACCAAATCATCTAGATACATACTACAGCCAAATCCACTCTGTTTTTCTTAATTTGAATTGGCAAGACCAGGTTTTCAGCTGGCATAATTTTGTAATTCAGACAACCCTTCTGGAGTGTAACAATTTGGTTTACTGTGGTCATTTGTGGAGAAGCAGTTATCTGATTATCTCTGGGGAGAACAGAAATGTGATGGCAATAATCACAGACATTAGCAAAGTAATTACTAATTTTATTTTATCGTTAACTCAGGCTAAAGATGCATCTTCTTACAACAACAAGAGGTGCTGAGTGGCAAATGTAAGTTCTTACTGCCTGGGAATAGATCTCAGCATTTTTCTTAAAATGGACAGTGTCATAGATTGTACGTCTCATGATTATCTATGGTAAATTTTGCTGGCAAAAGCGTTAACTAGTTATGGTTCTGCACGAAGTGTAAGCACCTAATTTGTTCTTGCCCTCTCTTCCACTGTTTCCTTGGGTCTTAGATAAAACTTGATTAGATCACATGGATTCCTGGATATTTATCTAGCTTCCCTGTTGGCAGCGCCAGCCTGTCTAAATAACCACCACAACTGTTAATGTTTTATAAGCTTAACCAAATAAAGCATAATCTGTAAATGAGAATTCATCTACACTAGTAGCTTTATGGATTCAGAGTGTCCTGGACTGTTCTGTGATGAAGAGCCATAATTTTCTGCCACAGTTGGAAGTTCTGGTGATAATGGTTGTGGGTTGTGGATTGTATTTATTTTTGCAATGTCTATTCTTTGGATGCTATATGATAATGAATAATATCAGCAATAGCTTTATAGGTTGTCCTCACTTACCAACAGTAATTGGGACCTGGAACTCCGTCACTAAGCAGTGACTTACAGTGGCAGTTCTGGCAATCCCAGTTGCCGTTGTTAAGTGAATCTCACGTGGTCATAGTGTCCTGCAGTCATGTGATTGTCATTTGCGACCCCCTGCCAGCTTCCCCATTGATTTTATTCATTGGAAGCCAGCAGTGAGGGTCACAAATAGTGATCACGTGATCGTGAGATGCTGTGACATCATAATTGAAATCCAGTTGCTGAGTACCCAAATCGTGATCATGTGGCCATGGGGACCTTGCAATAGCTGAAACCATGATCACCCATTGTAAGTACACTTGTTTAGCACTGTCGAAACTTTGAACAGTGACTGAACAAGTGGACGTTAAACAAGGACTCCCTGTGCAGCCATTTTTATAGAGGCAGAGAGAGACAAAAAACCAAACATCACTGTTATTTCCAGTTAAGTGAATTTGAAAAATGCAAAACATATGCTTTTCACAATAAATTACACAGTACAGCATGTAACTTAACTATACTTGGTCATTATGTAGTCTCCAGTCTCCATCCAGCCTCAAAACCTCATCAGCATTCCAGAATAGAATTACAACAATGGATGAATGCAATATATGGTAAAATAATGGAACACATATAGAAGTTTTGAGAAAGTATTTATTTCACTGTGTGTAAAAATCTTAGACTTAGGATGCTGCTCTCAAATCAATCACAATATCTTCCCTTTATTTTTGTTTATTCTTCCTTCCAATGGAACCACTGAGGTTTATAATAACAGCAGATACAGATCTCATAGGAACCCTCGCACATCCCATAGCACGTTTTTGTACATAACATTATCTTCACTGCCCACATCGTATTGAGCCACATATCAGTTCATGGCTCATAATCATAACAAGTCACATTCTCCTTTCTCTCCTAGCTTGTCACTGCTGAGGAAACTAAGGCGATTCATAGCAAAGATGGGGGCAACAACTGAGACAGTCACAGTGGTAGCAGTTAGAGATGGTTTAACCCAATATGACAGTGTCCAAATTCCCCACACATTTGATGTATGATATCAAATCTAAACGCACTGGATGATTTATGAGTAATGTGCAAATTGTTCATGGCCCATTGGTCTGCTTGTGATATTTAGCAGCTGAGGACCCCATTGATGCAAAAATGATGTCCAGAGTAAATCATTTGACCTGAATCATTAACAAAAAATGTTATTAAGAAAAGGCTTTCAGTTGTTGTTCAGATGTATTTTGGGGGTGAAGGTTAATAAACTGCTGGATGATACGGTTATATTTCTGTGTTATAGCTATGGATCTGAAAATACGAAGCATGCCTGCAGCTGAAGAAATTATACAAGTCAAGCCATAAGAACGATCTCTGTGTAGAGGGAAGACTGAAGTATTTTGCTGAACAATTACTCTGAAAAATTACCTTCTATATTGTTTTCCTGGGACATGGTGCTATTGAATAAAAACGTTAACGGTGCAAGCCAAAACGCTGTTAAGGAAAACAATCAAAATAATATTTATTCTACAGTGGTCTGAAGTTTTCTCCTCACAAACCCTGCATGCCCTGATAAATTAAACCCACCGTTTGACACTTGCTTTCTCGGTTTTCCTGACACTGTGTTTACCCCACTGAGCGTAGCTTATTTCCTGCTGAGTCAGCCACTTTAACTTCCGCTCTAACTGGAAAGCTGAACTAGGATCAGCGGTGGTTATTTTATATGTTCCAATGGAATAGTCCCAGTTGCACTGAAAAATGAGATGTGGGTGCTTTTTAACTTGTTCATAAATAATCTTGGCTTTAGGGTAAGCAGGAGCTGGTCAAATGTATAGATGAGACCAAACAATACAGGGTGCTATAAACTAAAAATGATAAACATTTTCAGTGTTTTAAATTTCACCTAGTCTTCTATAGTGAACCTGAAAATCTAGCTGATGTAGATATAGAGGCATTTTTAGATACAACTGATCTTCCACATTTAGATTCCTTACAAGAACAGTTACTCGTTTGACTACAGATAAGATTTAAAAAATGATTTTGAGTATGACTAATGGTAATTGCATGGCTTTCCTATGGAATGGTATAAAACTTGCTCCTACACTGTGTCAACTATATAACAACATTTTTGAGAACAGTATTTTATCTTCATTCATGAAGCGTATGTCACAGTTTTAGTAAAACGTGGTAAAAATCATATGTTTTGAGCTATTGTCCTATTCCTTGATTATCGTAGATATTAACATTTTAACTGCTCTTACAGTCAATAGACTTCAACTGTTTTCTTCTTGGGACAGGAATGATCCAGTTGGGTTTGTCAAAACTAGACATAGTTCAAATAATATTTGGCTGGCAGTGGATTTAATTGATCTGAACAAAGACAGAAAACACAAAGCTGCAATTCTACAGTATCAGTTGAATGGAAAAAGATTTTGATAAAATGTATTGATGGTAAATGTATGTTACCTTAACTAAATTTGGATTCCAGAAGGATCTATAAAATGGGTCCAGATTTTGCATGCAGTCCCAGATCTAAAGCGACAGCTTCATGTACTTTTTTATTGTATAAAGACAAGGATATTTACTTTTTTCTTTGATTTTTGGTATTTGTTTAGAACTCTTAGCTTGTGCTATCAAACAAGATAATTACCCTTGGGTTGTACTGTATAATTGATTAGAGTATGCATTGACATTATATGTTGATGATATTCTGTGTTTGTTTCGGAACTTCATTCACTGATTCAGGTCTAATGCGCTTGATTAATTGCAGGATACTCTGTTAACTGGTCTAAATCAGAATTGATGCCAATAGGCAAAGATTAGTTTATGTACTGAATTTATTAACTTAGGTATTCTTATCCCATGTTATATTTCTCAAATAAATATATTAAATATGAATAAGATATCTAAAGAAGTTTCCTTGGATGTTGTAGATGGGCATCTTTAAAATTTTGGGGTGTGATAAATACCCTCACAATGAATCTAATTTCCAGGATGCTTTCTATTTTGTGCAGAATTCCCATATTTATTTGGAAAACACTGAAAAACTGTTTTATAAATGTGTCCGAGTTTCCTCAGTTCTGAATATATATATATATGAAAACGGTGCAGGTTTCAGTTAAAGATGGAGGCTTTTATTTCCCAGATCTTATTACGCATTCTTTCTGAGTAGTACCAAATTTTGGACAGCTTCGCTTAATCTAAATTCTCCTTCCTGGTCTCTTTGAATATTCATACATAGCACTGTTAGTTAATTGGGCTGTTTTGGGTTCAAAATATAGATTTAGCTTCTGTCAATATTATGTTGATTAAAAATTGCAGTATACTATTTCTGGAAAATTGCATTGTGGCATTTTTTTCTCACACCAAATGTATGCTATAGACCTTAAAATTGATTAAAAACTAACCAAAAAAACCCCTATTATATGGAACGTTTGTATGATTTTTACTTTACTTTTTACTTTAGTTCAATGGTAAGCATGAATTGTCATCATTTCCTATGTTAAAAGATAAATATCACTTGTCTGTTGCCACCAACTGGCGGTATTTACAACTACAACATTTACCGACAACTTGACTTGGACTAGTGGCACTTCTGAATAATAATTAACACATGATAATTATATCTTGAGAGACAAAAAAGCCCAGAATTAATTTTTATAAATACTTGTGATCAATACATCAATTTGATATACAAAGTTTAAAGACTGAATGGAACAAGGAATTGGAGACCCCATTTCATTTAAACAACAGTGAACTGTTTTAACTTCACTATAAAAAAGTCAATAGATCTTAGATTACAATTTATTTTGGACTTATTGGACCCCATTCCATTGTATAGAAAAGGAATAAGTAAATCATTGTGTTGCTGGATATGCAATAATGCTTCATTAAAGTACATGTTTTGCAATGTCATAAGGTTATTTTCTTGGAAGAAGTTATTGCACATATTAATTTGAATTTGAGACAGGGTTTAATATTTTCAGACAACCATATTCTTTTGATCCACATATACTGTAGGTAGTTCTTGACTTACGACCACAACTGGGACTGGGACTAAGTGATGCAGTCATTAAGTGAGTCGCGCCCAATTTTGTGACCTTTTTTGCCACGGTTGTTAAGTGACTCTGGCTTCCCCCATTGACTTGTTTGTCATAAGCCCCCTGGGAAGTTCACAAATGGCAATCACATGACCCGGGATGCTGCAACCATCGTAAATACATGCCAATTGCCAAGCACCCAAATTTTGATCATATGACTGCAGGGACACTGACAGTCATAGGTGTGAGGACCAGTCATAAGTCACTTTTTTCAGTGCCATCGTAACTTCAAACGGTCATTAAACAAATGATCGTAAGTTGAGGACTACCTTATCTATTACATGGAAACTGACAGCTAGACGATGGTAATGGTTTCTCCCCACCATTTTTATTGCTAAGAGATTCTTTCAACATTGGAAAGATAAATTTATGGCCCCAGTTATTTAATGGATTGAAGACCAGAGGCTACTTGTGACTTATGAATGAGTTGTTTACAGAGGTAGATAAAGTATGGATGATTACAATGAAATATGGTGGTCATCCTTTACTGAAACTTGTATAAAACTTTAAATACATATTTGTATGTATAAAAAGTACACACACATGTTGCTTTGCTCTTTTTGCTCTTTATTGTTTTATTTTTCTTAGTTTACATTTTTTTAAAATAAAGAAAATTTAAAAACAAAAGCTACTATGAACAGCACCACAAGAAGGATCTCTTTAAACTGTTTGGTCAATCATAATGCAAATATGATGCATTCTAGGTAAATATAAAAGATGCATATTGGGGTAAAAAATCCTAATTGCACATATACAGTAGTCTGATAGTATCTGAAATACCTGTAATTAATCAGGAAAAGGTTAGGGTCATAATAAATAGCTTCACCTACTCCAGCAAAGCTGTTAAGCTCTTACAGCGTTGACAATTTTGTCCATCATTTCACAATGATGCCAAAGGAAACTACTCATGTATAGGTTTTTTTCTTCTCCACATTTCACTACATTAACACAAGAACATCCGGTGACCAGCACAGTCCTGATGTCAGGAGTAGGACTGGCAGTGTGGCAACTACTCCCCAACCCGGGGCCTCCAAATGTTTTGGAGCTGAAATGTCCAGAATTGCCAACCAACTTAGCCAAAATCCATGTTTGAGCTATCATCAAAAAGGTATATCACTCACATTCTGTACCCTGCAGTCCATAAGAAAATATCTGAAATAACATAATGTGAGTACAGCAAATGCCTGGATGGAGAATAGAACAAAAGGGGTGAAATACAGAAGCTTGAGTAGATTATAATTTGTGATCATGTTTGATATTTGATATTGGGTTCAGAAGAGCAAGGAATTGGAGGTGAAGATGTATATTACTGGGCAGAGTGTCACATAACTTCATAATAGTAGGGTCTTCCTAATATACTATAGTAATATACTAATAATACTAATTATTGTTAATACTAATACTAATTTTTAAAAGCAAATGGCAGAGAGTATGTGAGAATATCCTTGGAATGTGGCTGAGCAGGGAAAATGAATTACATCTCTTTCCTTCACAAATAATCATGCCAAAAAATGCTCATAATGTAACAATGATACTGAGACATTCAGAATCCACATAACCATTTAAAAGGCTTTGGGTAAGTTCAAACCTATGCAGTATTACAAAATGTACCATTTTGGTTGCTTAAAAAATCCATGGTTTCTAGAAACAACATCTGTACAAAATAGGCCTCTGAGTACTACAGTACTAGCAGACGATGCTCAGGAGGAGGAAGCAGATATATGAGTCAAACATGGAATATGTGTTTTAGTTTATTGCATTTATTAAATTAGCATTAGCTCCCTGCAGTTTACAATAACAGCAGAAAACAAAATCAGCATAAAACAGCAAAATAATATATTGAGCTGTAAAAAAACATGGTGCCCATCCCAATAATTAATAAAATCATCCAGTTTCAAATGCTCAGTCGAAATTTTCCATTTAAAGGGGTTCCTAAAAGACATCAGAGTAGAGGCACCCAAATCTCTGGAGGACGCTGTTCAACAAACGCTGCCTTGAGGCCCCCACATTTCTCATCTAATGCACGGGAAATTATGATCCCCTCTATCTGGCTCAAATCTACCAGATGGGCTGGTTCTACCCAGAGGAATGAAATATGGAGTCAAGCCAGGAAGGGTTTTAATGGTTACAGCCATCACTTAGAATTGGACCAGGAAACCTATTGGAAATCAATACAGTGCCCATAACACTATATAATAAGGCTATAGAGCATGCTGGCTGGGGAATTCTGGGAGTTGAAGTCCACACATCTTAAAGTTGCCAAGGTTGAGAAACACTGCTATAGAGGCTTCTAAGCTAACTGCAGGTTTTAAGTCATGGGTTCCTAAACTTTTGCCATCACATCTCCCTTTAGTATAATTATAATAATATTATAATCACTTATAATAGTATAAGTGATAAGGGCATGAGTTACTGATGCCAGGGGCTCCCACTCCAGATAAGTCTGCAACAGGTACATCATCCAAAGTTGTGCAGAGTCCTCTGGCCACAGCATCCACCTCCACCTGCAACATTGCATCTATAGCATTTCCCATTCTGTGAAACAAAGCAAACTGTGTACCCTTGAGACTCTTGGATGAAATACAGGTAATCCTCATTTAGCAACCAGAATTGGGACCAGCAACTTGGTTGTTAATTGAAGTGAAATGAAGTGAAATCGTGACTCTGCTTATGATCTTACTTCAGCTTTCCTTTGCTTTACAGACCTGTGAAGGTTGTAAATACAGTACAAGGATTGGTTGCAAAGTTACTTTTTCATCACTGTCATAACTTTGAATGGTTACTGTACGAGGCAGTCGCTAAACAAGTACTACCTGGATTCACCTCTTTAAACTGCAGCAAAACTTGCATATTCTTCTTTGCTGGAAACTTTTAGCTACAGACATTGAAACATATCACTGTTCTCTATTTTCCTTTTTTAAAACCATTAAAACTATGAAACAAGCAAACAAACAAATAAACCTCTAGTCATCATCCTTTCCAACCTGTGTTGAATGCTAGATGCATCATCTCCTATCCAATCAATACTTCAAATATTGTTATTCTGGCTGGGAGCTTGTGAGAATAAAAATTCAGCATATATAGAGGGCACAACTTTGGGAAAGTTTTACTATGCAAAAGAAAAGAAGCTGATTCAAACAAGCTCGATGTAGATTTTGTACAGGTAAGGAAGAATGACAGAAGTATAACTAGAAGTCAAGAGATGAAGCTGCCAGGTACTCGAACAGAGATTTTGCACATTAAAGAGAGAGAGAGAGATTTCTGGTGACACAGATATTCCATGCTTTTAAGTATCACTTTACTACTAGCACTACCTACACAGATGACCTAATTTGATCTTCTGTCCCTCCCTGCCTTTGGCACTCCAGCCAGGTTTCTGTATCGAGAACTATCTAAGTATCTTCTCCGCCCACATCTGATTCTTTCATGGTTAACTTTGTGATTCCAACTGCACATGGACGAGTTTCAAGGAAAGGACGAGTTTGCCATGTGCTTTCTGTCATCATTTCCCCATTAAAGTTAGACCTGGGCATGTATCATTTTAAGTTCTAAAATACACACACCAGCTCAGTCCTATTTGTATTGTATCCAAGTGTCTGCTTTCTCCTGGAAACTAAAATTCTTTTCTACAGTGCTTTATGTTACATCAGTCATATGTTGTAGTAGATGTACTTTAGGTTTGCAGACTCTTTTTTCCCATTTATTAGTTTCTCAATCATCCCAACCTCAGGCCAATTTTAAAAAAAGTATAGAACACACATTCTAACATACATATCATATTTCGCTGCAAATTGCAAAGTAACTGCTGACTTATTTCAACATTTTAAATATTTGGATGGCCAATACAGTATCATTGCAAGCACGCCAATAGAATCAATATCTGTTGATTGAAATGGTGCATATGGCTGCCCATCTCACAATAGTCTGGGCGGTTACAAGGATTAAAAGAGCAACTACAACATGGTCCATGGTGCCCAAGGTTAAAACAAATAACCCCAATCACAAAAAAATAAAAAAATAAATCACATCATCAATAGCAGCAAAGCCTGGGGAAATATGAAATACTGGTGAACTAATATCATCTCTATGAAAATGAGGTGCAAATCCTAATTTATCCAGTGAGTATCTGCACTGAATTTGGCCTGTAACCCTTACCCTTCTCAAATCATATCTCCTTTGTGGCAATTATTGGGGTTAGAGATCTGGCTTATGACCCACTTTCTGATGAACATGACTATGTTCATGAACATGCCCTGTGATCTGGTTTCTGTTGGTTCTTTAGTTGTTTTTTTCTTAGAGGAATTAAGGTTAGTGTAGTCTCCAAAATATAGCCTTGTTGGTCTGGAAATGGGGCTCCAGTCTGTTTTTTCCCTGTTCCAGAAAGAGGGGGAAGGAAACTATCCAATATAGAGCCTTTTAGGCTCACCTTTTAATGTTTTATTCCTTGTGGATGTCCATTGGGAAATCTGGCTTGTACTGCAAAAAATCAGAGCCTGCCCACACAATTAATCACATTTTATTACCTCTAGTATGTTCCTTTGCATAATTACAAGGTTACAACTGTTCTATGAGACTGCATAGGAGGGAGTGGACATGTGTTGGAAAGGAGCACCAGACAAATTTGCTGGAGCATTCCTAGCCTTTTACTCATTCTTGGAGAGTGCTGGCAGTCTCTAAACCAGTGTTGTCCAAACTTGGCCACTTTAAGATGAGTGGGCTTCAACTCCCAGAATTCCCCAGCCAGCCATGTTGGCTGGGGAATTCTGGGAGTTGAAGTCCACTCATCTTAAAGTGGCCAAGTTTGGACAACACTGCTCTAAACCACCAGGCCATATGGGAAGTGAAGATCAAATACAGTGGCTAGGTTCATAATCAACCAAATTTATGGCTTGTCTTCATTATGGGTTGTGATTTATTTATCACAACCATAGGTTCATATGTGCTAAACCTTAAGCCATTGTTTACAAGCAACAGCACTATGCTTATGCAATTTGTTAAGCCTAAAGCAAACAGAGTTTATATGAGGTAGGAATTCAGTTGATCCTGCAGATATGTTATTTTACAGTCTGAAAAAAGGCCTTCTCTAGTGGTGTCTAAGTCTGTCAGATAATACCGTTATGGGAGAATATGATGTGAGTATAGAATCTTGCTAGATTGTATTTCAGTGTTGTGCTTTTAAATCTAATATCCCTGAGAAACATATGAGGAAGGCCTGGTGGCAACAGCTCCCACTCCTGGCTGTTTGAAATCTGCAGCACTTTATGTTCACAGTATAGCTCAACCAAATGGGGAATTTCCATATAGTTATTTTGGCTAATTTTTGAAATAAAATTATTGGAAAGTAGAATAACATTAAAATACAATTGTTCTATTTTTCATTAATGTATAGGTCCCATTTCAAATACTTATAGAAAGGCTGCTTCCATATTATAACAACATCAGAAACCATGTTCACTGAAGGAAGAAAACATAACTTCAATAAATGAGTGTTGACTCAGATTAAAACTAAAAGACTGAATTCCTAGTCTAGGTAGATTCTTAATCTGCCTGAATTCTACACAATTGGATATAAACTTTGCTTGCACTTCTGGTTGCATTTGTATAGAAGGAAGAAGCAAATGCTGAACTTTTCAACTGCTGCCTCGCTCTGCCTAATAGCAGGACTGGCCCTGGTGAGAGATAAAATGACGCATCCTGTTTTTCAAGAGCTGTTCCATTAGAAGCCAAAATACGAAGAGGCAAGGGAGTACCATATTGCTTGGGAAAATATCCTGGGAATACCTACCTATTTTGGAATAATCATCTACTTAGCAGTATGCTATCACTTTTGAGTAGCCCATCTTCAGCAATCAGTTTGAACCAATGGTCAGGAATTTCCAGTGCAAATAACTCTGACTGAGAATAGGCAACTGCTTGGCTATTATTATGAAAAACATAGGAGAGTAGTAGTGTTCAAAAGACTTCTGGGACAGCTTCATTCGTGCCTTCATACAATGCTTTGTTCGATTTTAGGAAAATGCTGATCTGATGCTACTGCCCAAAACATTAAACTCACTGCTGCTGGAATTAGCTGACTTGTGCTATGACCAGACTTTGTGCTACTGATTACAGTACTGCAAATACCTTGTGATGATTTTAACTCTGAATTGTCTGACTATGCCTTTTGCTCAACTTGTATGAAATCTGGGGTAAACCAGAAGCATAAAATAATGACTCCTTTTCAGCCTGTGAAATTTGGGGAACCTTGGTGCATTGCAACAGTGCGGAGGATCAGTTATCCAACACAACCAGTCTTCTCACTGATGAGTTCTTGATCAACTTCTGAAAAGTTCAAGAGTTGTGTGGAAGAGCCATAGGTGTCTGTAGGATTCACCACTATCATTAACACAAGTTTTGACCCTTTCATGCATGTATGCAACCTCACAATGCATGTATACAGTAAATGGGGCAGAGCTTGTATCACACCAATGTAATGATGTTTTCATTATTTGCTCCCCTTTTACCCTTCCTGTGGATGCTGCTTAGAACATTGTTTGAAATCCATTGCCTTGGAAGGGATTTTTTTAAAGTTATGTCTCAATCAATAGCACATCTGTGTCAGGCTCTTGTTAAGGTGTGACTTGTCTGATAATTGAAATGTTAGTTTCTTTGTGACTAGTTAACAGATGACCCAAACCACAACAGTTGATGCTTATGCAGTCAATTACAAGGTAGCAAGTTGAAAGCTGCTTGTAAAAGTTGGTATCTGGAATCACTGAATTACTATCACTGTACTGTGGGGCCAGAATTAATAGTCTTAGCAGTCGCTTAAGACTACAGAGTCATAGATGTAGCTGTGTAATAATAGGATGTTGAATTACTATCATCTCAAATCTTTTTTCATATCTCTTCAGAGGATATATAGAAACAATATATAGAGTGAAGGGCTATTTTAGTGGTGACCCCCTAGAATTTTCTTCCTGGGTCTTCTGTTGACCTTCTACTCTAAAGTTATTTTTGGTGCCAAACAAGGGCTTTTAAAATGTTTTAACTTGACTAATTGTTATTTCCTTCCCATTTTGTTTCTAATCTGTTTCATTGCCTTCCTGCTCTGTTTTACCTGATTTCATTTTTATGCTATTATTGTATTTTTTTAATTTATTTTTTTGAGAACCACCCAGAGAATAGCATATTCTGGGTGGCATATAAATGCCAATCAATATATTACTTAATAAATAAAATGAGGCATCTTTCCTGTTTACTGAACTACTTTGCAAATTGATTTTATCAGCAGGGATGTCCACAATCAAAGCCCTGCCCCTTTATTACATATGTTGCAGTGGATATAAAAACAAAGCAGGGCTTTGATCTCATGGTTGCAGCCACCATATTGACTTTTTTTTACCTATCCGCACAAATACCCTTGTTTCTCAGGTTGCTGCTTATGAAAATTTGATCATTAGGAACACAGCTGGAGTTTCAGTAGGAAAACTCAGATATATTGCACATTTACAGTTGTGCTGAAGTGCCAATATGAGAGACTAGTGTTAAACACACACACATATAGAGTTTATTGAACAGGAAAATCAGGAATTCATTTCAGAAATGCAAATCAGTCATTTATTCCATACCACAAATATTCTAGGAGAGAATTTGCCACAAATATTCTAGGAGAGAGCATTCATGCAGCTTCCTAATGCCTTCAACTCCACTATAAGGTTAATTTAAGGCTAATTAACCACTACTGTATAAGACTAATTCAATTGGAGTTAAGATCATGTCCAAATTATTATTTCTCCTTTCTCCTGAATTATTTTAGAAAAATAGATGCAAAGAAAGAAGAAGCAATTTGGGATCATAAAGGAAAAAAGAGCACAATTGTGACAGCCAGAGGAATAATAATAGAAGATTAGACTGTCTGAAGTCAGGAATTTTGGTCCCAAAAGATATAAAGGAGAATCGTTGACATCAATTAATGAATCTGTCTTATTTACAGTAACAAAAATAATTGAAATGGTAACCTACCTTTAAAACAAAACAAAACAAAAATGCAGTATTTCAACAGTAGTTTTTGGACAGATGTAAAAGTCTGACCCCAGGTGAACAACTCTCTCACACTCCAGCTTAGCAGGACATTTCTAGAACAGCACAGTTCACAGTTTCTGATGCCGTTCCAGGAAGTCAATACCTTTCTTGTTATTAACTGAAATAACTATTGTCATGCATAGAAACAATTTGATATGCTAATACGAAGCCACAGAAATGTTTATATAGGAAGCAGACACTTCGATCTGCCTTAAATAATTTAATAGTGACAAAACGTATGTTAAACATATATATAGTGTATGTGTTATACACTTCATATATAGTTGAACCTGCATTCCAGCCACTCCCAAGCTAATGTCTTCCTATAGGTTGGACTATACAACTCCCAAATAGCTGGAAATTCTGGGAGTTGTAATCCAACTGCGTTTAGAGGAAATCAAATTTATTTAGTATTTTTATTGTAAGAGACTCACTTTGAGTTTGTTTAGAAGAACTGTGCCTCTTAACAGAAGCTGGAGCATAACCCAAGCTTCCAGTTATTTTCAGGTGGAGATACCCGCCTGGAAAAGATACTGAAGTGATTTTATCTTTCTTTTTGGTGTATTATCTATGGAAAAAAAATAACAGAAAATGCAGTGATGAACATGAGAAGGCGACAAATGGTCGGTGGAAATATCTGCTGCCATTGTAACATTCTGTGAAAGAGGCAGGCGAGTGCACAATAGAAGCTTCATCTGTTAGCAACTTTTATTTCAACACAACCCAGAGGAATCTTATCCTTACAGGGACTCACTAATTTATGGGACTTGCCTGTGAGAAATAGCGGTATGTATAATTTCAGACTAGAAGTTGCAGAAATAGCTCATCCCCACTTCCAGCTTGCAGGGGCACAATGATGCCTTACTAACCATTTGTGAGGGGCATGATCTCATAGTATCACTTCCATCTTATTCACAGCCCAATGCTGAGGCAGCCTAGAGTCAGCTTTAGTTGTCCTGGCACGAAAGTTGTATTTTCCCACTTCTCCTGATACCAATCTTGCCTGCTTAAGTCTGCTGGGGGGCAGCCCCTGAACCATTCAGTCACTTGGCAATGCCCCCCTTGATCACTTCACCTTGGCTGTGAGAGAGACTGGACACCCGGCTTATGCAGCCAATTTCTTTTCTGTGCGGTAGTCAGACATGGGAATATTGATATAATGGAACAACCAATGTGGGTCTTCCAGGAGATTGGCATTTTTACGTTTGAACATACAAATAAAACACCTAAAAATATTCAGGTTTACTGATAAGTGGCTAGAGGAGGAGGTGATAGTGGCCTTTGGCCAGGAAAAGCCTCCTCCCACATTTCTGCAAAGGAACAAAGTACGTGCTGCTGCTTCCCAGCTTAGATTTCTCCTCCAGGTCTCTTTGGCAGACTCCCATCTCTTCCCTCCTACCAAACAAGAGTCTGTGCAGGCCACATTTTGTGTGGAGCATGGTTTTCAGACAGATACCACTGTCATCTTCTGCTGGTGCCAAGTTCAGAAGGGCCTAGAAAGGGAGATTCTTACTGTGGCCTCCTAAGAGGAGCCAATATGGAGGGCAGCCTGCATTTGTTAAATGAACACTGTCAAGAAAAGTCAACCCATTTTTCAAACTGGAGAGTCTGGCTCACTTTTAGTCCTTCACAGCATGCAGCTGTTTCTGCTTACAAAAAGAGTTCTCCCAAGGCCGTGCATCTTTTCCCCTTCTCCCCAAAATGAAGCTTCAGCTCATCTTTAATCATTGGAACTTTGATGCTGGACTGAGAAGAAAGACCAGAGACTGTTCTGTCTAATTCAGTTTAGATTTTATGGCAATGGTGGATCAGGCCAATCCAACATTTTTTGCTAAAGAGAGCTACAACCACCACCAATTCTGGAAGGGTAGACCAGATGAGGACAAATAGATACTGCAAGAGAGGCTGGACACTTAGTCTTTTTCTATTCTGTTTACGCCGGAGTATCAATCTCGGGATGCATAATATAGTTTGCAGAAATAACAGTTGTTTGAAATATTATGAGCTACTGATCTCATGAACTCCCTTTTAAATTGCACATGCATCCAGGTAGACAGAATTCTGGCTACACTGCAAAGCAATATGTCTTGCTCTAGAAGGGGGTAATTTTTATTGGAACCAGGCTGGCAGCTGAGAACATAGACATGATACTATGCATCAGAAAATATTCAGTGATGATTACACATCTAAGAAGGTCACTGAATGGGATACCAAGCTGGCAGCAGACCTTGAAAAGCGTCTTTCCCTACAGATGGGAAGCACCATTTTAGTCACAATAAGTATACCAAGATGATATCTTAAGTATATTAAGGAACACTCCTCTTCTGAATGAAATAATAAAACATCAACCTTCTAACTCAGTTTCCTCCAAATCTATCAAGAGGTTGCAAGAATTAAAATTTTGACTAAATAAGATTATACGTGAATGTTACTATGTTTGTACGTTTGTGGTGTACATGCCTCTGTATATACGTCAGCATATAAGTCTGTCTCTGTGTGTGTTTATGTGTGTGTGTGTATAATTAATATATACCTATCTGAGTCTTGATGGTGATTGTCCTTTTGGTTCATTCATTTTAAAAAGCAATTAAACTTGTCTTGTCTTGAGTGTGTCAGCAGCAGCAATCCTCAATTACTTATTCACACATTACTCATCTGAAAAGACAAAGCAGGTTGAAAGGGGAAGACCTTCCATATTAATTCTACCCACAAAGTTGTGTTGGTCTTTCTGTCACTACTGTTGCTGCTGTCATTTTGGGCACCACACCTGAAGTGGACAGCGTCCTATATCCGGAAGTTCCTCACTTTAATTGGAGCAGTATAATCAGGTTCTAAATCACTTGGGAAGTCTCCATGATTATTGGAGGTTCCATGCTTCAGATGTTATACTAAATAGAGAAGGAGCAGCCCAACTATGGGAACAGAGCTGAACATTATAGCATTATTCCCTGTAGTATTTACCCAACATATGCAGAGTTTAAGGGGCAAATTCCATCTGATATTAATAGTGTGAATGCATTTATTATGCCCATTTAGGTTCTTTAAATGATTGCCTCCTTAGTGGTGAAGAAGGGTTCTTTGGGTGCATATTTTCTTATAATGCATAAAGGACTTATTGTTTTAGGAGATTCTGTTTTCCATAAGAATTACAAGCCAATCATGCCATCAATAAGTGTACGATGGATGGCAATAGCAAATATCACAAATTAAGTGTGGGTGGACCAGGCATGTGAAGATGGCAAGCAAGAGGTTTTGAACAGATTGGAAAGGACCTGATCAGTTTGGGAAAGACAATGTGACCAGGCACCAAACTGGCCTGATAAATAGCCTGGTCAGTCACAGTTCCAGCCATTGAAGAAGTCCTATCACCACCCATTCATTGCAATGTGTAAGTCTGACCTTTTTCTTCCCCAGCTTCAAAACAACTGGTTGATGACTCAGCTCTCAGAGATATTTCAATATAATGTTCTACTCCAAAACCAGCCCACCTTTCCACCACTTTGTCTTCATTGTTTGCATGAGATAGCGGTCATTAAGCCTGTGCAGAGTGGCGCTACTTCACCTTCATATGACAGTTTGACCAGAATCATTACAGTGATTCTGATTTAAGGAAGTGCCTCGTCTCAAAAAATCAAGTTGCTATGACCCATCAGGATATTGAAGCAGGCTGATTTGATCCTTCTGGCTCTATTCTAAGAAAAACAGCCTCTCTATATATGCAAGGCATGACTAGAAACCCCTTTTAAAATTCAGATTGAAGTGGTATGGCGCCTCTGACTCGGTTTTTGAAATGTAAGTGTTGCTTCAACTTGGGGCGCCATTTCAAAGGGTGCTTCATTTGAAGCTTTCTCAAAGTGAAGCACCCTTTCTGTACTCTTGTAAGTCTGGCACTTGCAGAGAACACTTACATCTAATTAATGCTCAGCCCAGCTAGCCAACAGATGAGCGCAGAGAATATAAGCCAATCAGCATGACCCTCTCTGCTTCTTATTTGCCGGATTTCAGAATTCTCTGCTTCTCTCCCCCTCCCCAGCTTGCAGTATCCCATGAAATAAGAAAAAGCACTTCCTGGAACTTTCATAAAAAAGGAATCAAAAATGTTGCTAGTATCCCCAGTGCCACACAACACATTTATGTTTGGTGTCTTGCAGTAACATTCCTGCTGATAAGCTAATATGGGGTTATTTCAAAGGAAAGTTGAGATTTGACGCTGTTACCAAATGTAGAGGAGCTTCAGTTGACTTCCTTTTGCCAGGCCAGGCCCTGCGATGTGTAATAACGAAAATTCTGAGCTATTTAGTCAAGTCACGTATCTTTATTGCAGTCAAAGACCAGTACAAAATAAAACTCAATACTTACCTATAAAAAAGAACAAATCGTAAAATTAACTGGGCTTCTCAGGCAGTTGGTTGAGCACTTTGCATATGATGTAGCAGAATTTAGCTATATATAATGTAGCTATATACACACCTGTATTCACACTTATACAGGCAGTCCCCAGTTTAAGGACGAGTTCCGTTCCCAAGGTCTGTCCTCAAGTCGAATGTGTATGTAAGCCAGAACAGTATTATTGTATAATGCTGTATAAGTGGTATTGTGTCATTAACTTGAATCATTGTGTATTTAAAACACTGTTTGTTTATTGTTTATAAAAACAATTAAATATATGATCATCAGGGATACATTATGTGTCTTGACTGCTGCCATGGGAAAATTGGCCACAACATTAGTGATGTTGTCATTAGCATCAGAAAGTAGAAACTTTATGTACCAAAAATCTGTCTGCCTGGGATGTTGTTGCGAGATAGAGAGAATAAATGAGTTCCTTTGATCTTTATAAAAATTAGAGTACAACAGTACATGAGTGATGAAACTTGAACTGCATGGACAAGTCCATTCCAGTAAGAGTGGGGGGTGTTGAGCATCTACCCAGCAAGAAAGCAGATGGCAAAGTATATTGCTGTGCCCGAAAAATGTCCTTCTTCAACTTAGGGAAGACCACTTGGAATCCAAGTTCTACTCTTGTATGGGATCCTACTGACCTCCAATTGATACTCAATTATCCTTCATCCTCTCAAGGAGCACATGTCTGGCCTTGTTCTTTTGTAAGGAGGAACTCAGCTGAAAGAATATAGGAAGCTAGTTTGGGTTCTATAAAACTACCCCAACTTGAATTATATCCCTCTACCCATACAGAGGTAAAAGGCCAGTAGGGAAAATGAGATTTTTAGCCAATAGCTAGTCATCAGGTTCCAGGCCAATGTCTCAGTTTTAGGCATTCTCATCTGAAGACTTAGGATAGTATTAGATATACATCTTGGGGCAGCTATGATTGCTCATAAGAATTTCAACTGCACCATTTCCATTGTATTTTTCATGGCATAGATGTCCACCTTTGCTCCATATAAGATCTATGCTAATGTTTTAGTTTTTAAAAACTTGAGGGCAGCAAGAACCAACTCCCCCCATATGGTGAAAAAGAATTGCTTGATGACTGAAGAAGTCACTGTAGTCCTGCCTGACAGATGCAGTTAGGATGTGCTTTCCATGAATCCTTGGTATCAAAAACCACTCCTAGCTATTTAAATATATGGACCTGCTCAATTTTGTCACCCTCTATAATCCAGATTCTTGGTTTAGTTCTTTACCCCCAAACCCTAATTTTTTATTTATTGTAGTTAACTGTAAGCTTATTTTGCTTGCTGTAGATGATAATACCTTTCTTTTTCAAGTCCAGTTGGGCTTTGAGATACAATGACAGCATCATCTGCATATAAGAACATAGGTATCCTGTGGCCTCCCAATTTAGAAGCATGAAAATCCAAGTTGTTAAGGGATAAGGCCATAGAATTAATATACAAATTGAACAAGGAAGGTTCCAGGATGCATCCTTGAGAGACCCCTCTCTATATTGCATTCTATCTGAGAGCAGCCCTGTTGGAGAACATCTTACTTGCAAAAAATGGTTAAAGTATAGATTCTGAAACAGAGGAAGGAGCCATTTGTCAATAGATGTATTTCGAACTTTCCCCCCTAAAATTCCTCTGGATATGGAATCAAAGGTGTACCTGAAATCTAGAAATGCTACATATAAAAAAGAGTTCAATTTTTGTGCATATTTCTGTGTTAGGTGGTGAAGAACAAGTATGTGATTGAGAGCAGACTGCCCTTCCTGAAGCCAGCTGGGGACACCATGTAGCAATCTTGCAAGCAAACCAAGTCCCATTGGAATGCTTCTTCCATGATGGGATGAGTGAATGGCGCATGAGCTGGGAGATAGAGGTTTCTAATTAAAAAACAAAACAAAACCATAGAAGAAACATGCTGGACCACAGATTCCATCAGTTCGGAAGCTGGGGGGCGGGGGGAATGAAGAGCTGGTTTTCCAAGGATGGTGAAGAACAAGAGGTTTTTGTTTGTTTGTTTGGTTTGGTTTTACTGTTTGCAATGCTTTAACTATGGCTTATTATATGACAGAAGGAGGTATATGTAGCAGGAAAGGCATGCTAAAAGCATTGTGCAGTATGATAAGGAAAGCCAATTGGAAGTGCAATTGATTTGCGTTTCCTATGTTGTATGATTCTCCATAACATCTAAAAAGAAAGATCTCCAAGCCAATGCCATGGGGGAAGATGATTTTGTAATGTGAGATGAAAAGTTATTTATGTGTAATGGTCAAATGAAGAGAATAGGAAGCGGAGCTCATCCTTCCTTCCTGTTTCTCCGCTTATCATTATATCCAAAATAGCTTCCAATCCTTTTGTTATTTAGGTGAGGGCAAGGTTCCTTTAAGATGCTGGGCTAGGAAATAAATGCTCATATGTTCAATCATGCTGCATCAGATTGTTTTTGTTCCTCTGTGCCACATTTATAACCCGAAGCTAGTAGCAATTTTCTGGTTTCTCAAGGGTGTTGTGAGAAATGGAGATTAAAACACCAATGTCCGTAAATGGTTTGGAGATCTTAGTAAGCCAATGGCTATTGAAGTACAAGACTATTACCATTAGAAGTAAAGAAACACCTCACTAGTCATGTCCTGAAACTTGCCTTATATCACCTAGGGATGATATGATGCTCTTCAAAGCTTATAAATCCAGCACATCCTTGTTGACTCAGTTATTACCTTTAAGAGTTTGGCTTATTACATAGTGATTCCATGTCAATGAACAACACTTACTTTTTCTGCCTTTACAACGTGAATATAATTCCATATGTTTCACATCAGTTTATAAAGCCAATTCACATCTGCTTAGCAGTTCTTTTCCTGTGGTCAAAGGTTGTACTAAAGAATGCAATATGTTATATGAGTGTTACATTTGAAAGGAGAAATAGAACTGGCAGATTGGGCTGGCACACATATGAGCCGGCATATTTTAAATATTCATTTGTAACCTAAAATATCTTACATCATGCAAAGAGAATTGTTGAGCTGAATTAACATTGAAACCATAATTCAGGTGGTGGCATGTACAGCTTTATCTACTGCACTATCTTTTTTTCTAGGCAAAGCAGGTCTGACCAAAGAAAACAACCTGGAGTCAGGTATTTTTTAAATCTATGCAAATAAATTAAAACACAAACAAACGTATCTTGAATAAATTGCAAAGTCTAAGGGCCATCATTTGTAGTCAAAGATGTCCCTTCTCTCCTCTTACATTGAATTTGGTGTTGGAATCTTTGACTTATCAGACAATTTTATGTTGTTCAAGGAACACAGGTGGCAGAAATTAAATACACTGTTACTATATTTGGTCTTTTTAATGGTTATCAAAGTTCTCTACCTAAATTTGTGGAGACTGTACAGCAATTTGGTAAATATTCTGAATATTTAATAAATTGGGAAAAAAATCTAATATTTGCCCATTGATCACCAAGTTTCTATGGAATTATGTAAAAATTGGGTTCTGTCATTTGTCCAGATTCTATTAAATCTCTGGTTATAATTATTCCTAGGAAAATATCCTTTTTGGTAGATCTGAATATTTCAGCTTGTGTAACTCAGATTAATGGGGAGATTGATACATGGCTGAAAATACCTATGAATCTATGGGGGGGACATAAATGTGATAATACATACCACCTCAAGAGTTTAAGAAGGTATTAATTCTTATATATCTTAAACGAATTGATACAAATTTGTTTTGACAAATTGACAATTTTTAATGGAATGGTCAAACTCCAACCTTCTCAAAGTTTCAACTTTCTTATGAAAATGGAAGTTTCAGTTTTCCTAATTTTCAGTATCTAGGGCATATTTGTTATTGTTTGTAATGTAATGGAAGGAAAATTATATTGATAATACACCATTAGAGGCCCAGTGAATTGCTGGGCCTAGCCTGCAACCATGCATTATCCAAGGCAAACACAAGTGCTCAAGGGAACCTAACACAAAATGTATTTTAGAAGGGGAGCAGAAAAACACCTGGAGATCACTGGTGAATGTGGGATTAATAGACAGCAAGGTCATCCATTTCTGTCCTTCAAAAACAGTTGCCAGTCCGTTCTGACAACAGACAACTGGGTAGAGTAGCTAAGCCATTAGTAGGAACTGACTGAATTTCCAGTATCGAGAAGGATCAAACATATTTGGATGATATTGGGTTCTCATGAGAAACAGACCCTTTAGAATAATCCTTATGTAAAAGTGGCAGGTACATTTCTGCATACTGAAAACGTTGCCTTTAAAAACTTTTGTAAAGTCACGATTGGTCGTGATGCCCATAAAAGCGTTTGGAGACCAGATCTGTGATGAAGGCACCTGCAGAACCACTTTCTCTCGTGCACACTTGCCTGCTATGGCATTTCTCATTTGCAGCCTTGCTCTGCCTCTCATTTTCAGATATACAGATGACACAGTCTTTTTGTTTGCAGCTCCATTCTGATGTGCTTTTAAACTCCTTTGGTCTTTTTAAATACAGAATGCAGCTTATTTTCCTGCTCTGAATTCATTCAGGTTCCTTCTGTTTAGTTGTGTTATGATGGCTCTGCTTTGTGTAGCTCTTTATTTCCTTTACAATGTTTTTTTGTTGCTGTTGTTTTTGTCATTGTTATGGTTACAAATTGCCTGGAGGCTCTTTTAAGGATTAAAACTAGGCAGGCTGTAAATGGTTTTGTATGAATAAATCAGAAATTCCTAATAAATAATTAAGTGCTGTGGTATATCTTCAATTATATATTCTTGTGTTTGTGTTAGTTACACCCAAATCTTCATCTGAGAGGTACGTGGAGAAAATGGCATGTAATGCTATATCTCATTTTACAATCCATGAAATACAAAGAAGCAAGAATCACTACTGTGATCTCTACAATGAAGAATATATTTATGCATCACCAATAAACTGGAGAAAATGTTTTATGAAAGCCACGGTTCAGATAACAAAGAACACCAGGCAGTTTCTTTCCTGACACCCCTTAGGTAGTGTACCAAAATCCATTTTTAAAAAAATGATTGATGATGATGATGATGATGATGATGTTGATGATGATGAATTAAATTTATATGCTGACTGACTCCCAATGACCCTGAGCAGTTGGAAATAAAAAAGTTAAAAAGAAGAAAAAAATGCAACAACAGAGAAAAGTGAAGAGTGAAGATTGCAAGGGTGGCAATAAAACAGAGGGAAACTAAAATAAACAAACCCACCTAGTCCAATAGATGACATTATTTAATCAAAGGAGCCCAGAGTGCGCCAACCCTGCTGGATCAAATTGGCCAGGCAGATTCTATGGGAGACAGGTGGTTCCTCAAGTATCCAGGTTTTATACCATAAAGCCTGGATACTTGAGGAACTTTATAGGTCGTGACCAGCACCTTGAATCTCACCTGGAAGCAATCTGGCAACTGGTGCAGCTTTTGAAGCAGAGGTGTTACAGGGGGATACTGAGGCATGTGCCGCTGCAGTCTGGATCAGCTGGAGTTTCCGGATGGTCTTCAAGGACAGTCTCATGTAGAGTGTGCTGCAGTAGTCAAGTCATAAGGGTGACCAGTGTGTGAGTGACTGTCTGAAAGACATCCTTCAGTTTATTGCTGATGGCACAGTGTTTAAACAGCGGTACCTGTGAATGTGAATATGTTCCTTTCTTAGTTCAGTGCAAGACTTTCCGAACTGCAATCAACATTTCTGAGGGCCAATGAACTCACCACTACACTAGATATAATTCTTCTCTCCTGCAGGACATTATTGCCTACGTTAAGTAAAAGCGAAATATATCTGTTTCAGACTTAGTTTCTCTGTAGCTGTCAATCTATCTTCAGATCAGTGCAGCTTAAAGTCATTACCTCCAATTCAAAAGGATTCATTTGCACCATCATTGCTCCTACAGTCTGAAATGTATTGGATCAGTTGTTTAAGAACGCAATCCTGTTTTTTTTCTTTGTTTTATAATGGGATTCATGTACCCTAAACAATAAACTTTTGTTTTTCTTACTAGCGTTTTTCCCGCATGTGCAAATTACACATTATGCACAATAAGTTAAAAATCAACAAATCCCATTGCAATTTGGCATAAGGTGTGAAACCAGTATCTTCCATCTATATTTTCCATATTATAGTATTCTTTTATTGCATCTTTATTGTACTGTAAGAAAAAAAATATTTTTCTAGAAAAAAGGATAAGTCACTCCAGAGCTTGCTAAATTACAAGTTGGCCATACTTGCTCTGGATGCTGGCAGTGGTAAGTCTACAATAACTGAAGTGCCATAGATTGTCTTTTTTTACATGAAATTTTATTAAAGATTATAATTACTCCTTATGGTCTACTCCTTAACAACGAAGCTACTCTTGTAGATGAACGATTGAACAATGAATCTACTCCTCTAGATGGTCTACTCCTTAACAATGAAAATATTACTGAGAACACATTCAGGTTCTATTTACGGGCAATCAAAAGGGTTAATCTGATCTAGCAATTAGATTAACCATACTGACTGTTGTTTCTTTAGTAGCATTTAGTGTATTAGGAGCACTTCAGTTTAGATCGATCTGGGCTTGTTTTGATATCAATTCCTTTTTAGAGTGAGCTCTTTCAACAGTGAGTGCTGAGATGACTGGAACCAAAATGGAACCACTGAAAAACAAGATGAAAATATTTGAATATTGGGGAATGTTACCATTTGCAGATATAAATATAAAGGAGGGGGAAAAAGGTCAGGGAAGGGCAATCTCTAAAAACAACGAACACATTAAGTAACAATGGAATGTTGAACACTCACACCCACGTACACACACAAACCCAAAAAGAAAGAAAATGGGTTGGGGGTAAAGGAACAGTGTACAACCTTCTCCACCTTGGCACACTCTAGAGCAGTTTTTCTCAACCTTGGCAATTTTAAAATATGTGGATTTCAGCTCCCAGAATTCCCCAGCCAGGCTAACTGCTTGTACAGAGCAGCAGAAAGCACAAGAAGAGTAGGAAAAAAGAAAAAATGGTTAGATTTATATCATCTATTTTGTCTATATTTTTGGAAACTATCATAGTATTCTAGGAGTACCAGAAGAAAAACTACAAATTCTCCTAACAGTTCAGCCAAAATGGTCTAGTACCTTTTTGTTAAGAAGGTTACTGGCAAAATAGCTAGAACAGGTCTTTCTCCCCTAAAGTTTACTTAGGGTGATTTTAGGGCATTACCAGATATGAGTTCAAATCTGCTTGAGAAGTGAATCAAGCACCCAGCCAATCAATCTTCAGCATCCCTAATCATTTTCTATTACATAAGATCCAGCTGTTTCCTATTGTGATGGGGAGTTATTGTTCATCATCCGCATAAAACTATGTCTAGTAGAGTTCTAAATGTCTATATGTGAAGAGAAATAACAGAACTTCCATTTGGGTTACAGACAGCTCATTTTGAATGGGACGAAGAGACTTACATGGGTAGCTAGCTGATATGAGCTTCACAGGCTCACAGGATTTATGGAAGGATGGTGTTTCTTGGAATATCTGATGTGGGGCCATAGATTTGGCTGCTCATTGTCTGCTTAAGCTGTGCCTATGTGTTTGCAAATACACACGCACTACAAAATGCCATAATTCTCTAGTGATTTTCAAAAAGAAGTGAATTTAGGTAGGTTTTGTGGCTCAGGAACTTCTTGGATAAGGTTTATGATATTTTATTCAAATAAACTGCAAGGAAATAGAGGACCATTACATTCCTTGAATCAGAAAAAGAATTGTTATGTACAGAAGAATAGGGAAAGCAGGGAAACAAATAACAGAATTAGCCTATTTATATATTTAATCACCAGATTTATTGGCTAAAATAGGCTCTTTTTGCATGACTGTCCAGCCTGAATATAACAACCCCATAAATGCTGAAAGGATTATCTAGCTGTATAACTGTTAACATCCAGAGCTATATCTCTTTTATCTGACCAGACTATTGAGTAACTCCTAGAAAAACTCACAGCTTCATTGATCCCAAACTGACCAATTCATAGAACTCCCAGATTTCCTTCTTCATATCAGTTTCCTTGATATCTAATCAACCTGGAATGTGTCCCTGCACAGATAACTATTTGCAAAGAAAAGGAAAGAGGGAACTGTTTGGGGATATTTGATCCTTTGAATAATCCTGCAGAAGGATCACTTTAGGGAGGAACCCCCTTTTTTTCACATACAGGAAGGAATATGATAGACTTCTTAATCATGGGTTAGCTGAGTCATGTGTTGAAATGTAAATTTGGGATTAACATAGCATTATAATCCACTCATTCAGAAACACTACATAATCGTTGATGATAGTAAAGCACTTCTAACTATTGATTTTAGGTAGAAGCCTATGGTTGCATATAATTTTACTTTCATTTAAATAGACAAAACTGTGGCTGTAGAATGTAGCGTAAAGTTTATTTCACTAGTGTTGTGCTAGTGTGTTTTTTAAATTTAATTTTTATAGTTTTTAAAGTAATAACAGAAAAAGAAAAAAAAGAACAAAACACAAGGATAATTGTGATAGAAATACATATATTGTCAAGGAAGGAAAAGAAACACGTAACAAGTGCTTTAAAAAAAGTGAAAAAAACAACAGAAAAAAGGAAAAAAAAGAAAATATGTCATAACAGTAAACAGTTTCAATTCTATGTATGCTTATCTAATATGAATATTATGCAAGTATAAATATATTTATTTCTAATCCACTTATATAACTATCATGCTTTTTTCTTTTTAACCTATTGTATTTTGTATAAATGAGTCCCATATTTCATTATAGTTGTCCATACAAAGACTAAGTCTATAGGCAATCCATTCATAGGTAGCAAGTGTAGTCAGGTCTTCGATCCATTGAGTGAATGGGGCCATACATTTATTTTTCCAATGCTGCAATATCAGTCTTTTAGCTATAGGAAGGACACGGAGGATCCATTTACACTGTCCAATTGCCAAATTCCATATAATAGGTATATAGTTCAAGAGAATGTTATCCCCTGAAAATTTTAACTTTTGTTGCACAGTCACATTTATATAGTCCACTACTTTCTCCCAAAACTTAGTAAGCATAGGACATTGTAAAAACATGTGTTTTAGAGAAGCATTATCCTTATTACATCTCCAACAAAATGCTGTCTTAGTCCTTTTCCATAGAAACATTGTGAAGTCCAATAAATTCTAAATATTATTTTTTGTTGTATAAGTCATAATTTAAGATCCATTGACACTCTTGCTATAATAATACCTAATAGCTCAGGCTTCTCAGAAGTTGAAAATGTTGCTGGTCCAAACAATGTTGCTAACAAATGTCGTAACTGTAAATATTGCAGTTTTTATCTCTTAACACAGCATATGTTAAAAATTAATCTTCATCATCTATCAGTTGGTCCAAAGTCAATTTCCATGCTTCCATCCAATTTTTCCATATCACCATCTTTTTCCCAATTTGTAATGTTGGGTTTCCCCATAAAGTCAATTTAGCATGGGAAAAGGGGTCAAATCTTTTTTTATTACACATTACGTTCCATAGCTTTCTGACATAGTTGTTTCCAGAAATACTAGAGTTCTAGTGCATTTAGATCCTAATACTGTCCATGCAACCAAAGGTGCTACATATATATATCCCAAAGTTGCCCAAATTGGAAAATTAACACCAGTTGTTGGCTTCCAGTATTCAATACTTGACAGTAGGTAAGCTTGATGATATAACTCTAGATTCGGAAAACCGAATCCTCCCTCATTCATTGGTAGTGTTGTTTTAGTGTGCTTGAGGACAATTCCATAATATCCAATATAGTTTTCAGTCACCATACTGATGGGAATATAACTCAAGTATTTAAGATCTGCTGACACAGCCAGACTTAACTGCCCTACGCCTCACCCAGTTTGTTCACAATGTCATAGCACACAGGAATGCACAGCTCCAACACCTTTATAGATCACTCCCTAAATTGGTGATACTCCCAGTGATACACCAGGTCTTATGCAGGCAGTGATGTCAAAACTTCTAATTTCATCAGGGCTGGCCCACCTCTGAGGCAAGTGCCTCAGGTGATAGATGTTGGGGCAGCAGCAGCAGCTGTTCCAAGCTCTGTCTTCTAAACTCTTGGCCGTTCCCCTCTTCTTAGATGCCTGAGTTACATTTTCTTAGAATCAAGATAAATCTGATAATCCAGTCCAATTCTTTCTGTATCTGAAACTATCTTGGGGCAGTCCTGAATGTAATGTTTTTTATCTTTAATCTTTTTTAAAAAATGAAAGTTGAATGCAGTATTAGCAACACAAGTTGCTTTTTTGTGAGAACTGGTGTGATAAATGCATCGATGTTCTATTTTCACCCCTTGTTTGTTTCTGAAAATGGGTTTTTCTGCAGGAGTTATTGCCAATCTCTGACCAGTGGAATTCTGATTTAGTTCACAATATCTGGAACACAACTTGCCGAACCATGTCAAAAGATGATATCTTGATATATGTTTTAAAAATACTGAATAATACATAGAATCCAATCAAATTTGTTACATTGACAGTGGGAAGCTAAATTCCTTTATGGATTAATGCTATACAGGGCTGACTTGAGACATTTTGATGCCTGACATAGACCATATTGGGCACTTCTGTTCCTCATAATTCGGGATGTGAATTTTGAAATTTGTGATATGTTTTTATGTGGTTTTATGTTGTTTTTCTTGTGTTAAATTGTGGTATTGTTTTGCTATTTTTAAAAAGTATATTCTGTATGTGAGCCATCCAGAGTCATGTACTGAGATGGGTGGATATATAACTATGATGAATAACTAACTAAATAATAAGTCTATGCCCATAGGATCTGAAATCAAGCACGCATACACACATGCACACACAGACAAATGCTTCTTCCCATTTCTTTTTGCAGCAAAAAACCCACAAAACAATAAATTAATTAACGAGGAATCTGGCTCTATTCCTGATGTACCAGTTCAGGTACTTAAGAAGTGACCACACTTGCTGTAGCTGTACCGTCTCCCAAGCAGCTTATGGTTAGGATAAAGCATCGTCTCATACCATCAGTGCTGAATTACATGGAACAGATTAGGTTTCCCTCTTTTTTATGAAGGCCTCCATAGCTAATTAGGAAAAAAAACGAGTTGACACTGGTCTGATGGCACATAATCGATCAGTGTGGATTAGGTCTAACTTTCCTTTGGGATCAGTGAAACATGTAATTGTAACATACAATTATATTCTAATCTTGGCAACAGGTAAATGTCTTTCCTGGGAGGAGGGCATTGTAAAAATAATTTAAATAATAATTTAGAACTGAAACAGTGTTTTGTTGCTACTTTATCATGTGATTTTATATTGAATATAAAATCTCCTTTTTAACCTGATTGCTGGGCTGTACTCCAGCTTGGTTTTTATTTAGGTTTAAAATAAATGGTAAAAAAGTATATAACAATGGTTAAAACAACAATTATTTGCTACAGAGTTGCTGTTTTGGGGTGATGCAAAATATAATCACTATATTTAATACATTCATTTTCAGGGTATGATTGCCTAAAAACCTCTAGCTAATCTCCAGATTTATACATTGTATTAAATATAACTTTCTAGCTGCTCTGGGCCTTCTCTGTTTAATTTCTCTTCTCTTCTCTCTTTGCACTATGATTCATGAAATCATTACAAGTCTTATGTTCATGTTAATAGGACAAAAATGTGGGAAATAGAAATTAACCATATTCTTTATTCTAGCAGCAAAAACATCATCAGATCTGGCAGGAGGGGTACGCTACAGGTCCTGTCTATTAAAGAGTGCCATCTGGCAGGACCCAGGAAAAGAGTGTTTTCTGCCATGGTACCTGCTCTTTTGAACATCATCCCCTTCTCTGCCTGGGGGATTAGATTAGTCCCAATCCTGTTAGCCATTTGTAAAGGGTTCTGTGTCACCCAGCATAGGGTATTGGAACATATGGGAGAGCCAGTGAGATGGTTCTACTAATGGTTGCTTGTGGTTTTTATCTTGGCTGTAGTTAAATTATCCATTTATTATTATGCTACTGTTATGGTTTTTTAACTGTTTTTTGCTGCCCAGAGTCATGAGGTTGAGATGGGCAGCATATAAATTGAAAATAAATAAAATGAGGTAAAATAAAATAAAATAAATGTGCAACATGGATGCAAGTCTGAAATAATTTTTTCCATTTGATGTCCCAATACAATAGTTAACTATCTGAGATACTTTGCTTTATATTGGTTTCCACAAGCAACCCAAATCCTTTGTTTCATTCATTTTAAATCCAATAAGTTTCAACTCAGGAGGTTCAGGTTCAGAAAAACCATGACTCACAAACAATTTGAGTGGCTGTTGCCACATGGGGATGAAGGATGTTCCACCCTAATTTTCCAGGAGTTGCCAACACTGGTTGGCTGGCTGCCTTTCCCCACCCTTGTTGTGATTGGTGGATCCTCCCACTCCTTTGTTGCTTTTTTTGCCATTCTTTTCACAGGCTGTGGCACTCCAGGGCTGCACAGGTTGCACACTGACCACAAGGCTTGCTGCCTGCTGATCGAGATTCCAGAAACAAGGTGTGTTGGGTGGAAGCAATGGGATAAGAGGGGAAAGAGATCCAATTTCATTTGTTGGCTTTAGTTTCCCAAAATGGCACTTTGCTTATTGGATGTCTGCAGTGATTTTAATCCAGAAGGTTTGCAAAGTGTTCAGAAAATTTGAAAGTGAATGGAGAATCGGACAGTTTTCTGAGGCCTAAACTCTACATTTGGACCAATGTAAAAAATGTGAAGGATCTTGGATTAAATCATGGTGACATTTGAGTGGCTTCTTTCCTGAAGATGGTTATTTTGGGGGTTTCTTCATAGAGGTGAAAATATTCATAGCTGAGCCTCCTGAATTAGAAGAGCTGATGCACTGATTATTTTGTATTGTGCAAGGTCATGCTAAATTGCAAATGGGTGCATGTTTAGAATAGATGTTTGATAGCAGAAAAGATAGGGGCAAGAGGATACATAGTTCTAAAAGTTTTAAAATGAGAGGTAAACACGTGGCACGTTTTTCATTCCTATTGGTTGTTTCTTTCAAGTGTTCAGAATTAATGCCTGTATTCTGTCCCCAGCCCCATCCTCTTAATGAGTTAACGGGAAAAAGTATTTCTACATGAATGTCTCACATTTCTGATTGGTAAATTTTTCTTTCCAGGCCTAAATCAAGAATTCAATAATATTGTAGCTTGCAAGCCTACTGTGCAATTCTGTGCAAAAATTCTACTTTGTATAAATTCTTCTTTTCACAGGAACTTACTGTCCTAAGATTCTCCTCTCTGCAATCTAGAAATGGCTTTATAATTTCATCTGCTTATGTTTATGTGAACCATCGCCAGTAGCTATGTGAAACTTCTCATATAAGACAGAACCTTTACACAATCCCTGTTGTATGTGCAAATAAATGAGAATTCAGAGTTCCTAGTTGCGACAGCCATTGCAGTTAACTTTAGCAAACTTAGCTAATTTAGCTATTTTAGTCTTAGTACTGTAGGCAGAGATTTTGATGAATATATGGGTGAGAGAATATTCTGGATGGCTAGATGTTTCAGTAACCTTTATTGCTGTTAATGCTCCATTCAGGTTTCCCTGATGTTCAAAAGAGACCTCAGCTTTTTTTTATTATCAGACTGTTGCATTCTCTTTGCTTGCAGCATCTAAATTCCCTGATGGTCTTCCTTTCTTCCTTCTTTTTAGCCATCATCAATTTAGTGGCTTCCAGATGTGTGGGGCATATTTCTCCAAGATTTTCCACCAGCACGCCTATTGGGAATAGAGTCACAACACACTTGGATGGCATCAGTGGGGTGGTTCGATCTAGATGCATGGAGATGGGGAAACACTTCAGCGGGGGTTGCTGCTGGAGAAATAGCAAAAAAAAAAAAAGATGAAAGGTGTTCTTGTGTGTGTAATTATGTGTGTATGTGCTTGTCTGCAATGAAGCAAATGAAAAGAAAAAAGAGGAATAACCATGTAGATTAAATAAAGAGGTATAGTTTGGGGCAACTATACATGTGTGGTGATAAACTTCCCTGAGATGAAAAGTTGAAATCAATGAAAAACATGGCAACGCTTTCATTTCTAGGCTTTTTTTTTTTTTTTTTTTACAGAGACTGACTTGATCTGCTGTGAGGAGAAACGGACAAGAAGCCACTCTCCTCTGGAGTTCTCAGAAAAAGTAAGATTTTGAAGCTCTGTAATTATCAGTCTGAGTCTGGAAGGTGCCACAAGAACCTTTCTTTGTTTTGGTGTAAGTTATATGTGGCCTGTGGTAGGCACTTCCAATGTAAAATCTTTTGAAGGCCTGCTGCAACCATCTTCATTCACTTCCTACAATTAGTCTTTTGATAAGTGTATTGGTTTGTACAACATTCAAATCTTGAATATCTACAACTACATGTTGTAGAGATAGTTGTTCTGTTTTTGATTTAGACTATAATAGTCTTACGTTCTTGCCATATAGGATTCCATACAGTTATGTCAATGCATATTCTCCTTAACTGACTTTTCCTTCCATTGTTTTGCGTTATCTAGCCAGATCAGACAATTACTGCTTCCTTAAACCAGTCCATCATGCCACGTGCAAGAACAAGTTCGTGGAGCTTGTCCCTGCTTAATGCCCTGGCGTTCCCAAGTTTCCTGTCCCTACAGATCTACGCAGAGATTTGCAAATGCCACTTCTTGTGTAGAATTCAACACGCAGAAGCTGAAGTTGGGATGCTGATTTTACTGAGGAAATTGGGCATGCCATCTTAACATGCTGGGTTTGATACATTTAAGCAGCATCTAGTCATCTCATGCCCATTTAGAAGTAGGTTAGGACACTGGGGGAGGTCAAGAGAAACAATGCATTCTTTTTTCTTTTCTGCAATGCAGAAGAATAGGGTCATCTAATCTGACCTACCACAGGCTCCTTTCTCACATAGTGCCTTGGCAGTCAGATTGACTCCCATATGAATATTCAACAGGGAGGTAATTACAACTTCCAAATAAATTCTACATAGAAGGTACACATAACCTTCCTTTCACATTGTGTAAAAGCACACATATTTTACTTGTATATATAAACATCTTGGAGGAGGAGGAGGAGGAGGAGGATGCTTCTTCTTTGAATGGGGTTGGGATTGTTCTTATTTCATCTCTTTTCTCTCTGGATCAGAAAGAAGGAAAGTAACATTTTTCAGGTGTGGAATAATTTTTAAACTCTTATTTCTCAAGTCACTTTAGTGTCATGCTACATTTTAGAAAAGAAGAGAGGAGCATATTACAATACTTACCTTATGAGTCAGAAAGAAAGGTCTGAATAACACAGAGACAAGCTCATATGAAATCATTGTTTATCACAACATGTAATAGATCAGCACCCACATGCTGTACTTAAATTTTAATTAGAGGCAGGCCAAGTCAATATCTCTGCAGGAAAGCGAGCAACCACACCTACTGCACTGATACTTGAATAAAACACAGGCAGAAATCCCATGTGACTGCCATTTCTCCTGGCAACTTCAGGTGAAACAGTCTCTGACCTTCCCACTCCCGATAGGAATGACTGTTTATTTCTACAGCCATCTGATTGTTCACTCCCTTGTATTGATTGTACAGTTGGCAAAGCCTAAGCAGCTTTTCCTGGGCTCTACCCATGGTATAATTTAATTCTTTCATCAGCACTTTCACAATCTCTGCTTCTAATTACTGACACTCTGATTGGTTGTGTCCTTGGTTTCTGTTCACATACCTAAAGAGTATTGGAATCTCTTCTGCAAATTTTCATTAATCCATTGATCTTGTGTGCTAAGGGCTTTGAATTTGAGATAGAAAATTGAGAATTTGAACTGACACTAAATCAATCCATTGATCTATTTAGTCATTATTTTTGACACTGCTTGTGCAGTTTTTCCAGATTTTCTTGGAGTGGTCAGAGATTGACTCTGGGACCTTATACATGTAAGCCATGTGTTTCTACTTAGCCGTGATGATGCTGGGGGTGGGGGTGGGGCAGAAGCAAAGGATAGGTTTCTCATGGTCCCTTGCAGATACAATAGGTAAAACAGGAATCTGGTCTCACATAGATTGATTGGTTTGTTAACTCTTTGTGTCCAGGTCTCTTTGGTTTCTACTGTATTGATGGGCTCACAAACAAGATTTCTTCTTTCAGTGTAAATTTAATCCAAAAACTTTTCCCCATCACCCAACTAATAAGACCACTGCATGGAATGCACATCTGATGGCAAAGACTGTTGTGTTTTGCAATTCATGATGCAATCTATTGGTTGATCTTCAAGATTTTAAGGTGCTACTGTATTATCAGGCTCTGATTAGTAATGTTTAATAACACAAAAGTTAAGCTTGCAGCCCAAGAATTCTAGTGAGTATTCCACTTTCAGATCAAAAACCTATATATAGGCAGTAAGGTGGCCTGCTTTGTTATGCTTTTTTGGTTCAAAGAAGAGGAGGCTTGCGTCCTTTGAGAAGGTGGGACAGTCTGTATCTGTAATTGCTTTTGAAATGTGCACGGCCATTATTGTTCTTTGTTGGATGGTCTATATGTTAAAATTCTAACAAATATAAGAATATTATACATTTTTATATCACAAGAAAACAACAATTCCATCAACACCCATGGAAAGTCACAGTAAATTACCCATTACATTTCACACTTGGGGTGGTTCCACAGGATTACTAAAATCAAGGGAACAAAAGTTCTGCTTTCTGATTTCATTGAAGCCAACTGTATGTGCATTTCTCCCGTTCCACATCAAAAAGCTTCTCACTATTGAAAGTGTTTTGGAAGAATAAAATCTGGGCTTTAGCAGACAGTACTTCCAGTATAGGTCTGTGTCATTTTTTTTATGCCATGAAGGTAGTCTGGTGTATTGACAGACTTCATTGAGGAGAAAATAGAAGTCTAATGGAGATGTAATGACTGAATGCATTTACGGAGTGCAACAATGCTCTAAAATGCTATTGATGTTTCCATAGGAACTTTTGCAAAATTGCATCTAGTACTGAAGCAGTATATAGAATGGAGGACCTTTTGTGTGTGTTGGGGAGGGGGTTAAACCCATGATGATATGTGTCAGCATTTTTTAAAATGTTGACAATAACAAAAAGTTTCCTTATTTTTGTAGAAAAAAGAAAAAGGCCAAGTTTCTTTCCTGAAAGCTAAGACATTATAAATATCACCATGGGAATCAGTGTTTCTCAACCTTGGTAATTTTAAGATGTGAGGACTTCAACTCCCAGAATTCTCATGGCTGGCTGGGGAATTCTGGGAATTGAAGTCCACACATCTTAAAGTTGCCAAGGTTGAGAAACACTGATCTAGATTGTATGAGAACTAGGACACCTTTTTCTTCACTGATTTCTGCCTTGCATAGCTTGTGCTCTGTTACAGTCATCTCTATGCAGTGTATTTTCATATGAACTTCAAGTGTCCCTCCCTTTTCCTTCCATGCTTCAAAGCATATTAAATGAAGACTTGAAGATGTAATGGATTAGTAATACTTCCCTTCAAAGGTGCTGTGAGTCAATTTCATCTGACTCTTCTTAATCATCTTTTAAGTTTTGTGATCAGGAAAAAAGATGGGGGAAAAATTGTGGGGAATTCCCCACCCCCTAGCAAGGAATCCCTGTTGTATGTGAATGAATTCTATTAATGGAAGGAGAGTTTCCACTGAGGAAAGACCAAGTTGGATCCAATCCCCAGCTTTTTTGTTGAAGTGAAGATGCGAGTGTCATTGAGTCAATAGATCATATCCAACATTTCAAATACTTTGTAGCAGAACTAAGGAGGAAGCCATTCCTTCTCTTCATGCAGCTTTTTAGTATGCTCTAGATTTGGAGAATGGAGGAAGTAGGAGAAGAGAAGACAGGAAAAACCCACCACATAAGTAAGAGTCTATTCCTGCAGCACTGGATTTCACCCAAAGGATCTAACATCATTTTCACACATGCAGTTAAAAAGTGCACGGAGGCCCTGGCATTCCATTTGTGTCACTCAACAATATTTTGAATACAGGTTAGAAAATAGAAGAGAAATCAACTGTCCGTCCTATTCATTATCATTCACATAATAGGCAGATTTTTAAAAAGACAAATGGAAAGATGCCTCCTTAAATCAAGCCAGTTCAGCTGGATGGGCATATGACCCAGATGCTATATATCGGTGAGCTAACTGAAAAAGATGCAGAAACAGAGTGTTTTGTTGACACCATTATGTGGGTACCAACTTGTAGGACAGGTGCTACTGTATATCTGATACATGCAGAGAGAGTTTGAGACACTCCTCAGAAGGAGAAGAAGGGCTTGTGAGCCAGGCTGTGGTGAAACATTCTTGTGATAGGCCTCAGTTGAAGAACTGCTTGATATCAACACTGTTGGAATTTTTTTAAAAAATACATTGATTTAAACATTATCTTTGCTGGCTATTTTTTTAGTTTACTAAGAATCTTTCACTTGACTCGTGAACCCTTTACTATAGCTTGTGTGTGTGTATGTGTGTATTAAAGTCTCCAAGTGAACTTTGATTCCTGGTGACTGTATGGACACATCCGTATCATTTTCTTGGCAACAATGCAGAAATGCTTTGCCACTGATGTTTTCCAGAATATTTTTTTTAACCTTACAGAGTAGCCTATCACCCTGGTATTCCCCAGTAGTTTTGCAACCAAGTACTCAAAGTGATCCTGTGTAGTGTTTCAGCCAAACAATGTTGGTGATGGACTGTCACCGACTAAGACACACCCTCATCCACACACCCACAATCATATATTGTAATAGACTGTCAGAGTAGCGTAATCTCATACTTTGGGCCAAGCATTGCTGTTATTTGCTATGATATCAACAGTTTTATCTCTGAATACTATTCACCTATTTTGATGTCCTTTGCTTTCCCTTAAGATGGAGAGATTCCACTTCTTCACATTTCTGCTGAGCGGAGTCTTAATCTCTGGAGTCCTCAGCCTTCCATCTACAAATTTTTCAATAGATTGTGAAACTATGGCAACAGACCTAGTTGAACCAGAGGAATCTGCATCACCCTATCACATTTTGGTATCATCCGAGGAATATGACCCAGGAAGTGAAGTCGAAGGTACATCGCATATATTTTATCTCTTGATTTCTGCATTCTTCACCCTTCTTTTTCCAGCCTTGGGAGGTGGGGGTGGGAGATAGAATAGGTTAACATGACATTTGATTAGATCAACCTGATGGAAGAAATACAAAATGCCTAGGATTTAACAACAGTTGACTAGAGAATAGGATTTAAAAGCATTTTCCTTGTCCTCCAGCCTGCTGTGCCTTCGAAAAGCAGCTCTAGAGGGTTTGAGGAAACCCTTTGGATCACCATGAATACAGTAAAGTTTCCAGCAGAATGGCAGACATCAAAGATTGCCTCCTTACTCACTACCTCTAGCAAGAGGCTTTCCTGGACCCCCGTGTTTTCTGCAAACAAAAGGCCAAATGGGCTTCAACTCCTCCACTAATTTATTGCAAGGGTCCATTCTGCTACTGTTGTATTTTTTTTGGTGGGGGGTGTGTGACTTTGAGTCAGTGTTGACTCCTGGCAACTGCCCAAACTAGTCCCTGCAGTTTTCTTGGCAAAATTTTACAGAAGCGGTTTGCCCTTGCCTCCTTCCTAGGGCTGAGAGAGAATGACTGGGCCCAGGTCACCCAGCTGGCTTTGTGCCTACAGCAAGACTAGAACTCAGAGTCTCATGGTTTCTAACCTGGTGCCTTAACCACTCCATCAAACTGGCACTACACCAGGTTGTTGTAACTGGAGAGTATAAATTGATTCTCCTATGCTTTAAACGGTTCCCCCTTCCATATAGCACAGTACTGTTTTAGAGTCATGATTATGAGCCTTTATTCATGAATGAAATGCAAACAGGTAAATTAGCTGTGCATGGCCTTCCTAATTTCCAAACCATAAAACAAACATCAGATAATCTGCTATCCCTATATTTAAAAGAAGTATTATTTAACAGCCACAACTAAATAATACACTCTTATTATTGAAAATATAGCAACTAGAAATAAACATAACCAAACTTTCAGGGAACATATTACCTTTAGCATTACTGGAACAGAATGCATAATGTATAACATTTATGAGTATTTTGGGGTCTTTTTCTTATTTAGTGAATATAGAAGGAACATCAGATGCTGGATTTAAATGGTTCATGCTACAAGCTCGAGACATTGAAAGAAATATCCCCATTGGCTCATTTCTAATCATAGATCCAAATACACAGGACTATGACTGTTACAATTTACTGGTATGTCTTTATTTCTTCAGTTTATCTGTGTGATGTGATTGAATGAACTGGTCCCTTCTAGAATAAATTTGTGCCATCCATTAGCACTGAATGATGAAAGTATTTTTATATACTGATAGGACAGAATCTCTTTTAGGACTAGAAATTATGATTTTGTACACTAGTACAGATGTTTAAAGAATAATGGTAACTTCTTGCCTTGGGGAAATTCAGAAAGGGTTTTCCCTCCCTTCTCCATTTTTCTCTCACATTGCATGCTAACTTTGGCTCTTAGGTCATGGGAGAATTCTGCAGAATGTTGAAGGAATCCTATATGATAGACTTACTCTTGCTACATTATTAGCAAATCAGAATTTGTACTGCTTGTGTATATATATATTAAAAAAAGCTTTGTAATGAGATAATTGATTAGCTATTTCACCATGTCAGGCTCTGGGCCTTAGGCTCCTAATAGAGGGTTTCTGTCAGAATTAGTGTGTCTACTAACAGAATCTGCTGACTTACACAAGATTCTGACTTACACAAGATTCCAAATTCTACTGAATTGCAATTACACAAGATTCTGAATTACACAAAATGTCTGCATGAAAACAACCAAGCTCAGAGAACCCCAAGGACTCTACATGAGATTCTACCTGAAGTGGAGTGTTCAAAAGTTATCAGTTTAAATAAGCAGAAATGTCCCAAAAAGTTAAGCAGCTGGCTCTTTCTGACAAAGGGAGGCCAACAACTCAAGTGAATCTGGAATGTAGCCTAGAATTATCTGCTATGTAACTACAGGTTCTGCATGAAGACTTTTATTTTAAGATGGCATGGACACTTCTGACTGAGGAAATGTCTATTTTGTTAAAATGCAGAAGAATATTACAGAAAACAGAACATGAATATTTTTCATAAAAGCTAGTGAGGCAGAAAACTATGTTTGAGTCACAACACTGGGATGTAAACACTTTGCAGTGGTCTTGAATGCTTCTTTTCCCTCTTCCCTATGTCATCATCATATCATCTGTTTCCAGCATTCCTTGATTTAAAGGAACAAACCAAATTGCAATAACTCTAAATGTGTTGGATTACAGTTCCCTCATCCCCAGCTACTATAGCCACTAGGATATTGGCTGCATATTGTGTTAGTAGTCCAAAATATCTGTAGTACATCCATTTCAGAAAGACCAATCTAAATAATACATCAGTTCTATCTTTAATTTTTTTTTAGAATTCAACTTTAATTCACAAGAACTCGGATGAGAAATATAATGTTACATCTGTTTGGATTTCACCAGAGGCTAAGAAGGTTCAGTTTGTGTAAGTGCATATTTAAAAAGCTTTATATCTATGTAGAATTCCTGTTCCCTAAGGATTCTGTGTCAGCATTTACATCTGTATGTAAAGTGTTTGTGTATAGAGACATAAGTGCACGTGCATACACACACCCACACCAATACAGACCCACACATATACATGATTCTCTAATTAATATATACTTGTAGCCAAGCATTTACATTACCTTAATAGCATACAGCATTTGTTTCTGAGAGAGAAATGCAGGGGCATCTGTTGTGTGTGTGTGTGTGTGTGTGTGTGTGTGTGTGTGTATCAAATAAGCCAAAGTGGCAGCCACAATCATGCAGTCCCGGCTGCTATTTTGACTTTTTTGATCTCCTTCTGCAGTCATCCCTGGTGAGATTATTCATTATACATGTCAGAGGTAGTCACTCATTTTTATCTGGGGCACATTTGGAATTTTAAATTAGGTATAATAACAAAACAGCTGCCATGTGAAGCTTGTCTGTTCGCAAACTGCTTGCCACCTATTTACCAATATCAATCCCCCTCCCTTGTAAGACATTCCCTGCCATTCCAGTAGAAACCTTGTGCGGTTAAAAAAAGTTTGGTGGGGCAGACACCAGATGACCAGCAGAGGAGTCTCTAGTGGCATATTACATAGCCCTTATTTATGTGCTATTAGTTGCTTTAAGAAACCATATATTCTCTTTTTTTGTGTGTTTGTGGCCCCTGTGTTGCCAGTACAGGGATAACTTAGAAATGTTGCGTTTGTAAAATTTGGAGATCCTAGTCCAGGCTAGCTTGCTTCAGGAAGCAGGAATGGGAAATGCTTTTGACTAAGAGTCTTTGGGAGTCAGGTAGCATAGTAATTTTAATAACAACAACATCTAGAGGTCCAGATGCAATCAGCATAGACAATATTTGGCTAGTGGATACAATGATCTGAATTGGAGTGAATCAACCTGATCGCTTTATTAAAGTGCTCTCCTCAAGCTTCTATACATTTCCTACATCACTGAGCAAAACTGTTCTGCTAACTTGAAATCTTCAGCTGAAAGAGGACTGGAGAAATGCTTGAAAGGAGTGTGGTATTACCAGAATGATGTAAAAAAAGGCAAACAGAGCAAAGATACATAGATGTCATTTTTCATTACAGTTAATCTGCACCAAAACCTTATACTGCTATATGATGAAACTAAATCTTAAAGACAGAATATATGTTGTGGAAAAGATATAAATGCTGTCTGGCCACTTAAAAGAAAACAATAGCTTTAAGGTCTACCAACACTGACATCATAAGAGGAAATCTTGATTATAAGAAAGAATAGCTTGCAAAAATTATCAGAGAAAGAGGTGTTTTCTAGAATAATCTATTATAAAATAATATTAGTATTCTGTAATAATTTTAAGATACTGGAATAACTATTTATAGGAAATAACTTTAGAAAGAAAGATTTTAAGATATTTGTGACTATTATTATATGGCATAATTGATACTGTATGATTTGATAATTCTGAAAATTGTTATGTTTTGTTGAGCAAAACATAGTTCAGAAAATCGTTATAATCCAAAATATGATCTAATGACAATTGCATTCTCTTTGCAGAGCAACTGTTTTTCAAGAACCGGAAAAATACTGGGTTGTTATATCCAGCAAAATCCTTTTCCCTAGAGATTCCAATGTAACAGAAAATGATGTCAAAGTGGTTGATGTGGCCAAACCAACCAATGTATCATCAAGAAGTAGGAAGAAGGTTTGTGGAAATAACTCAGAATTCACATGTTATGCATATAGTAACTGCATTTGTTTTGAAATATGGTGGTTAAGCACTTTTAAGTCCCATTACAATGACTTACTTATGTTAAGTCTCCCATAATTTAAACATGATTAATTTAGTTGAAATTAATCATGCTCAGTTTTGGCTGAATTATTGCCTAAGTTCATATACTGTACTGTACATCATTCTGAGCCTATGCTTGAAGTCCCCTTGTATTTAGGTACATGAAAAAAACTATATATATATATATATATATATATATATATATATATATATATATTCACATATACAAAGTGATTTGGTGAAAGATGATTACGAGTAATATTGTTTACAGAACGATGCAATCATAATATTTCCAGGCATACCCATTCTGGCCAACTCTCTGCACATAACCATTTTTTTCCCCAAAGAGTTTCCAACCCAGATACATAGTCAAATGAAAAAAATCAAGAAAGTGAACTAAAAATCAAGAAATGATAGGGCTCCATATAAAATTTTGGCATAAACCTTTTCATTTTAAAAATGATCTTTTTAATTTTGTCTTTACAGTCTTCTGGTATTATTGTAAGAGTAAACTGTGGCCAGGTAAGAATTCTTGGACAATTCTCAGGTTAACCCTTATTCATACAATCACCTTCTATTCATTGAATCTTTGATTTGGATGGTAAATACATTTAAATCTGAGCTCACAGGACTCTTCAGCATCATCACTGTTTTCAATCTGAAACAGGCTCAAGGAGATTTGTGCTTGTCCTCTTCACATCAGCCTCAAAATACACAGCACATTATAGGAGGTGAAAAGTGCATTCTCCAGCTGACCATCGGGACAGTGCAAAAAACAGCATCCAATTAAAGTCTTTCCTGGTTCCTATCATCAGACTTAGTTCATGCTGTGTTTGCAAACATTCTGAACATTTGCAAAGAGATGGACTGCCACATCACCAGGAGGCCATCCCTCTGCTTAATCTAAGACACCTGAGAAATTATTTTCTGCAGCTTAATCTCTAAGGGAGAGAGAGAATTGGGAAGCCACTGTAAGGCCAGTTGAGCTAAATTATTGCCAGTGGGAAAATAGTCCATCTTAAAGCTCTGTAGAACATCAAAGTTTCCATTGGAAATTGTCTTCAGTATGATTTCTAGTGAATCACAGTTAAGCCAGAAATAAATAGGTCTGGCTGCCAAACAGGCAGTGGCACGGGTTCACACAGGTGCAGAGCCAATCCAGAAGCAGTGCAAATATTGCATGAAAAGGTGCTCCAAACCTATCTATATAACAGTTTATCTCTCCTCTGCCAGATACATTAAGTATATTGCATTTTTTCAACATGGCACAAGAAGAGAGTCAAGACTCCTTAACAGATGTATAGGGTGAAGCAAAAAGTATGGATGAAACTCATTTCCTGTTTCTGTACTTCTTTGCAATCTGTATTGTAAAATGCCTATAACAGCCCGTGGTAAAGAGTGAAATCCTCTAATTCACAAAAGAACATAAAAAAAAAAAAGATGGGCAATAAGGAAAAAAATATACTGTATTTGCATTTTCAAATGCCTGGAGCTGCTTTGATGAGAAATTAGGCTACATTTTCCAAGCAGTTGCCTGTTCATGCTCTCTTGATACTTTATTGAACCTGAACCTGAACTTACATTATGTTGATCAAATTCTCTACAATTTTAATAATATTTTATTACTTTAGGGTGGTACTGGATCTTATGGAAGCAGCAGTGAATGTGCCCAGGTAAGCATTTTTTTCTTTAAATATATCTCACCCCAAACCTTGGCATATTTTCACTGGATAATTTATTTAATCCTTTAAGAACGTAAGAAAAGCCTTGGTGGAGAGGCCAACTAGTCCACCATGCTTTTACAATGGCCAACTTGGTGTATTTAGGAACCTTATGGTTCCCAGTTAGATTGGGGGGTACTTGGATTGGCAGGCAATTCCCAGAGCTGTAGTCCAGAACAACTGGGGGGTGTCAAGCCAGAAAATGCTATTCTGCACAACCCTCTGTGCCATTTGACATGCTAAAAATATATTTTTGGATTGCAAGCTACTAGATAACAAGAGAAAATTGGTAAGGACCCTTCATGGGCCTCACTATGACCTTATTGTACCTTCCTTTTAAAAACCAGAATGGCTATATCTAAATTAATATTAAAAACAAATTTCTGGTTTTCAAGTGAAACAATATTCAGGATGAGCTCTATGAGAATGAAAAAAATCATATAGCTTACTCATCTTGAATATTGTTTGACCTTCATAGGAAAGGATAGGATAGGACATGGAAATATAGACAACGATATTATCAATACATTGGCTTTTTATGAACAAACTATTGATTTTATTCTTTGCAGAGTTCAACATTTTCCTCCCAGAGTAGTAGCAGTCAATCACAGGTAAGCTTTTCCTTCCCCCAAAATGTTAGATATGTAATTCCATTAATATTTAGGTAAAACCCTAATATTCCATATCTTCAATATAAGGAAGCATTGTTGAGAAGAATACAGTGATTGTATTCTTGTATCTTGTATCACACTTCTTAATGATCCTTTAATTCCCATAGAAGAGAATATATGTATCTCAGGGTTGAACTGTGGAGTCCTTGGTGGTCTCTGAGCTTGGTTGTTTGCTTGTGGATGTTTCATTACCCAGCTAGGTAACATCATCAGTGTGAGTGAGTATGGGGTTTGCTCCCTATTTATAGACAGTAGCTTGCCCTGCCAGTGTTGGTGGGGGTGTGGCTTTCTCGTTGGTAGTTCCTTGATTAGGGTATTGTTTCCTGCCTGTTTGTCTGGTGTTAATCCCTGCTTATCTGGGTGTTGGCTGCTGGAGAGGATGTGGTCTTTTTGTTTTCTTTACCCAGGATATCCTTGAGAAATTCAGTAGACCCAGACATATGGCTGTTCTGCATCATCCAATGACTTTCATGCTATTTATTGAACTATTTCTATACAGGCTTTTAATTAATGTACTGTCAAGAAAATGTATGATATAAAGTATTTTAAAACACTGATAAAACAAAAATAGCACATTGATTTAAAAGCAGAACAATACAGTGTATAGAATCAAGAGGAAAACCCAACCTGCTTCCAAAAACTTTCTGAAAAACAAAGTGAAATAAATAAATTTTTAAAAAGGTTAACAATGAAAGAGCCATTCTGAGGGCATTTCCCAATTTCTCCAAAGTAATTTGAATTTAACCATTCAACCAACTTCACTCCTGTTAGTTTCAGAAATTGTGAACCCATCTGTGCTCCCTCTAGTTAGCAAATACTGTAGGAGAGTGCAAAATTGTCATTCAGTCAGCATCTTGTCCATTGAGCTACAGTAACTCTTATATTAACAAAAACCTTCACTCCCCCATTCTATGAAGGGGGAAAAAATTGTTCCTCCCACCCACCCACACTTTGACTGTTTATATAACAGTCTCCTGAATCATTACCAGTCCAGGAATGAATCATTACTCATACTTTGTAGAGTTCCAGCATTGGATTTGAACTGCTTGGAGCCAGACCTGAAGAAAATTGGCTTGGCTGCCTAATGGAGAGAACTACAGGGGCACAGTACTAAATCAGCATAACTGGGGTACAAGGAGGAACATTAAGCCATTGTGTTCAATAGACTCATCTGAAAAGGGTGGCTTTTTAAACATTATGTTGTCTCTGCATATGATTCATTCAATAAAATGTTTGTGCACACAATGGATTGATAGATCCCTCCATGATCTATCTGTCAGTCCCTCTCTGATACGGAAACCATGGTTACTATGAATCCTTGCTGCCATCATATTGCCAACAGATAGTGCCATCCCTTTGGCATTCAAGCTCCTATGGATCACTAGAATTCCCCATTTGTGAATCCCTAGTTTTAGGGTGCTAAGATAGTGGAAGATAGATTAAAGGAAATTGTATCCTCTTCCTGGTTTTCCTTTACCTGCAAAGCAAAGCGATTAACCAAAGCAATAACTCAGTTTCATTCTCTTTCTACACCAAAATCAATACCTTTTGGTTTCTTTGCAAATTATACACAGTGCTCCCAAGGACACAAGAGTTATTCTCAGGGAAGCCTTTTTTCTTTAGAGTAGACGAACAGTAGTAAAACTCTTACTGCTACACCTTGTACTTTCTTCTGACATAGTAAATGAAACCATTGGCAAAGGAATAACCTGTTCCTGCTTTCTTCTAGGGAGGCCTAATCTTCCAAGGAGGGGGCATTAAAAAGGTTGGATGCATTGGCGTAAGTATATACTTCTCCCATCTCTATTTAGATCAAAGATGGGCCACCCACAGCTCATAAGCTTCATAAAACTCCTTAGCCACTTTTTTGTGACCCCTGAATCCCAAGATTATATTGCCAAGTCACACATTTTCTTTCCACCAAATAAGTCCTAAAATAACCGTTCAACCTCCCAACTCCCAAGAAAAAAAAAAGATGAATATTTTCTAGCCTTACCTGTTTTGATAACATCACTGCCAGTGTGGAATAGTGGTTAAATTATTAAACTAGCAACAGGAAGGCCCAAATTCTAATCCGCCCTCAGTCATGAAAGCTGAACGGGTGACTTTGGCCAGTCACTTGCGCTCTCAGACCAATTTAGGTGGCTGTTTTGGGAAAAAATAGACAGGCGGGATGCAGCGTATCCTCCCTTGAGAACCTGCATAGCTTCAGCAGACTTCCCATTCTCTACCTTCTCAATGTAATTGAAGATGCTGTCTTTGACCTATGGACATGATAGAGTTTGGAAGGTGCCTTGTCCAATGTTCCAGAAACAGTAATGATTATACCAAGTGCGTTTCCAGAAACTCCATCTCTCAAAAGATTTCCACAGACAATGTTTTCAGAAAGATGGCTCCCAGTTCTAGCAGGCAAGGCATAGCGCCACTTTTTCTGTTTGCTCCTTAAAAAAATAAGCCCTTCAGAAACAAAGGACAACAGAAGTTGTGGCAAATAGGATATAGTTAAAAAATAAAGGCAGCATTCCAAGATGATGCATACAATTCTGAGACTAAAGCAGGTATTTTCATAGTACAAGCGTCATATGGAAACACTGAAAGCCTCAACCTGGATACAAAATATTTTTACTTTGTAATTTGTCTTCATTTAATTCTCTATTTTTCATACAGGGTGGAACTGCTAGTGTCTACAGCAAGTATGGCTGTGGTGATGTAAGCCTTCTTCTGTTGTTTGATGGCATTTATTTTGTTTAACAGTCCTGTGTTTTTCAGTGTGGACTGTATCTGCATTTCTTATGATGGAATTAGAAACTATCAGACAGATATCAAGATGCAAAAGACTTCACAGAAGTGAACCAATAATCTATATTTTGATCAAGTAACTTCATATTGGTTCCTAAGAACTGTGAGGCGGTTCTGCTGCCAAAATATGTTTTTTCTTTCTCTTTCACTACAGCTCCCCATATCCACCCAAATTTGATCTGAAAGGTTGTGGGTCCTCATGAATGTAATATGGTATTATAGATTAAAGAAAGTCAATAGAAAGTGTGAGATGTTTAGATCCTTTGGAATCCAAAACACTAGGTCTAATCAGCAAATGATACTCAAACTATAATTCTCCTCCTGTTTTCCTGAAAATAAGTCATTAAATTTAATAGAATCCTCTTCCAAATGTACAGTGAGAAATTAATAATTTTAAAGTTATACATATGCTTAATTATTTGTGTTGCAATTAATAGATAAATATAAGAGCCATAAAACTAAACATACACACGTACACACTGTGAGCACATGCACACCAATATTTCCTTTCCCAAATCTTTCACAAAGAAATTTGAAGCACATCTGTAATAATTTCTGATGGTCTTGAAATACAGGGAATACCATCGGTGCTCACGCTCCTTCCAGTTGACCAATAGCATCCAGTCTCCTACCTCCTACCTCCAACTGGAGGATGGTCCTGGAGTAACAGAAATCCCCTCACCTACATTCCCCAAAAGAAAAGAAGTTGCTAGTAGCCCTTGGCACCCACTTTTACAGTTCATGTGTTTGTAATCCCTGTGAGTTTGAGAAAGTTATCGCTAACCTGAGTCTAAAAGCCAGAAGGCAAGATAAGAGTTGGAAAATGGGCCACCCAGAAGGGGTGCAGAACTGAAACACTTCAAAGAAAAATAGTAGCTATGCTGCAGTTTCCAATGAACAGGGGCAGAGTCAGAAATGAATCAACTCCCCCACCCCCCCAAATGTCATCGTGGACCAGTCAGGTCCAGATCCAATCCTAAAGAGTGAAAAATATTGAATGGGAAGTACCCTGTCATAATCTTGATGCTGTATTTTCAGCATCATTCCATTTAGATTTGCTTAAATGTAGAAAATAATTATAAGTTCTCCCACGGATTTCCCAAAGGTCTCACTCAGGGTTCAGAAATTGGAAACCTGTGGCTCTTTAGTTGTTAATGGACTCCCACTCTCCTTGATCCCAATACGCTTAGCCAAAGATCAGTACTATGGGAATTGTAGTCCAAAAACGTCTAAAGACCCATAGGATCCTAGCCTTAAGCTGAGATTTAAGTTAAATACTAATGAACAAAAACATCCTGTAATAAATGCAAATCTAAATTCTTGCCAGTTCTATTTACACTTGACTTTATTCTATTTGCAGGGAGGCATAGACACTAGCAGCAGCAGCGGCAGCACATATGGACAGGTAAGGGTTTAGAAATCAACTGCTGTGTTAAAGGTTTCCAAAATATGTGGTGGTGGGGTTTCCTAGACTGGTATATTGCTAGCCTTTCAGGGTAGACTAGTTCAGGAAACAGACACTACAAGAAATATTAGAACTCTATTGATATAGACTATAATAACAGAATCTGGAAAGCCGGACGGTGTTTCTGTTTCCCTTCCTTCCTCCCTCTTAAATTAAAAACAGTCAAGGCAGGGCTATATTGAAATTCTTTCTCATCTCTTCCTGCTTTTCCGGGCTACGTTCATGTTTTCCTAACAACTGCTGCGTATCTTCTTCAAGGTTAACTCTGTATCCCCTACATATATGAAACCAGGGGTTTCTACAGGGGGAAATTATAAAGAGGTGGGGCATTGACTGTACAGTTTTGGCTACCATCTTGACTTTCTGATACCCCTCACTCCTGGAGGTGCCCCTGTATGGAACAGTTGTCCAAGGGGAGGCGTAAACTGCTCCTTGATGACCCCTGGTGATGGAACAATCAACAAAATATAATACTTGCGTTTTGTTTTTCTTACAGTCTGTTTCAACTATTTCAGATAAAGGGAAGGTAGGTTCTTCTTGTGAACTAAAACATTGAAATAACATTGAAATATCCTTATGTAGGATCTTCTATTAAAAATGCAAACATTCCTTGCAACCAACTTCTCTTCTGGTCTTCAATCTGCATCATTATCCTGCCTAAGTATAGCTAAAGCTAGGAGTAGATTGATTATATTAGCCTCATGAAAAGATGGGCCAAGACATTTGGTTGCCTATGGTGAATCAGTAAACCCCCCCACCCCCCCACACCAAATTGCATCAAACCTAAGCCCTGACAAATGAAGCAGAAAAAAACTCTCCCCCTGCCCCCATCAGTAAAGCAAACAAAAAAACATGAAAATAGGTATCATTGCCAATAACTTGCTGCCCTTTTGTGGCACCCAAAATTAGTTATCTGAGGTTGATCCCCACCTTCTATTTCAGGAGGACAAGAACAGATGATGTCATCTTCAGCCCATCCTTAGCCTTCTGGGTGGCAATTTCTACCCAGGTTCTCTTGCTCCACATCAAAACCACTGGGGCAAGCTATGCAGGCAATCTGGTTTGCCTGTTGTTCTTCGCTCCATCTTATACTGTTCCAACTGACTCGGGTGTGCTTTGGGGGGCATCTCTTCCTGCCACCAGTTTCCAGTCTGCCTTGGCCATTTTGTAAAGGCTGCCCCCTTATTGGAGGGATGGGGACAATTAGTAGTGGAACAGTGAAATGCTAGCCATTCTCTCCCCCTCCCCTTTCCCTTCCCCCTCCCCCATAAGATGTTACAATATATAGTAGAAGCTCCTTATTCCTCTACTTTTAGTTCAGATCTGGCACAGAAAGAACATTAGTTCAGATTATTTCTCTCTTTTAGACAGGTGCTCTCCAGAACTTCAGGGTGTTGGTCCTAATTTGTCAAAAGAGAGTGCCCTCTCAGCTTCTACGTCTAACCCAGAGTTAGGAACTCAGTGCCCTCCCACAATCCCTTGTTGTTGGCCACTATATCTGGGTCTAGTGGAGATGAAATCCAAAACTTCTTGAGGCCTCCAATCAATGCATAAACTCATTATAGTATTAGTAAACTCTATAGTATCCATTTATGTACATTAATATGATGGGATTTGGGGCAATGCTACACAAGTGCAGTTTTGTGAAGAACTCACAGCCTTCACAAATTCAGCCCTGGGATGTCAAGCAAAAGTCTATGCTATAAGCCTGTTTCCCCTATGCTACTGATCTGAATCTATTATACTTAGCTCTCTGAGATTTTTATTGTCATAGTCTAGATGCAAATTAGTCTTCCCTGCTCTGTGTAGTACCTAGGCACATAGCTAAGGTGAATACAGATGCACATTTGATGTTCATTCAGGCACTATTGACGCTAATATCTGATAGGCATAGCTATAACTATAGTTACAATTCTTCTTTCTCATTGAAATCAGTGACAAGGTACCCATCGATTTTCATAAGGCAGCATGGCACTGTTTCTATGTAAAATGACCCTAACAATAAAATATACTTACATTATAGAAAAATTGAAATAATTATATGCTTTTCCTTCTTATTTTCAAGATACAGTTTTAGTTATTTGGGAAGAATAGCTCTGAACCCCCCTGCCATTTCCTAGTTTTCTTTTTTCTAGTATAAAAAATTAAAAGGTTTTACAAGACAGGTTTTCCCAAATATATTTTCCCATTCATTCCATTTTTAAACAAATTTATAATAGTGAACAAATAAATACTAAAGGACTTCTGTCCTTTAAGTTAAACAGAATCTAACTTTTAACTATGTTGATTTTTGACAGGTTGTAGTTTATCCTCCTACAAAGCCCTTCCCACCTGAAGTAAGCCCTATTTTTTAATTCTTTAACTTTTTCAAATGTGTGGTATTTGAATTTTTATTAATGTAAAAGAATGCAAAGTGAATGTCTAATTGGAAATTGCTGATCATGTGAAGGTCTTTTTGCTGGCTAGTTGAACAGAGAGTCTTTTCTCGCAAGTATTGTTCTTAATTATTCTTTTTTTTTCCTTTCTTTCTTCACAGCGTACAACATATACATCGGTAAGAGTGCTTCTGTTTCCTTGATTGGGCGCAAGTCAGTTTGTTGCTAGTACTCCATTTAAAATATATTGCTGACCTTCCATGCTGCCAATACACATGGACACATTATTAGAGTGGTATAGAGAGTTCAAATTTTTTTTTTTCATTTTTTTTATAGCAACTTGCCAATTCCCCCTACAAGCATATTCAGGTAAACATTTTTTTTTCTTTGCTTTATTTGAAACATACTATCAATTGTTGATGCAGGAGTTCTCTATCAGATGTGAAAATGAGGAATAAGCCAGGATTTAATATTCTGCATGGTTAGTTTGTAATCACTTGTTCAGAACACCAGCTTCGGTATAATGGTGAAATGTTCAGGAGGAACAAGAGCATGTGAGTAATATCATCCAGATGATACAAACACTTTAAGATTTACATAAAGCCAGCTGGCTTATATGCTAATTGCTCCAATTTGCCACTGTCATACAATCTTTATGAACAAATGCTGGCAGTGTGTCTTGTGATTCTTGGAGCATTTTGTACAGTTGTTTTGATTTCACATATTATTGTTATATGTGTTATACAGTCTGTCCATAGATTACAGGTAGTCCCCAGTTTAAGAACGAGTTCCATTCCCAGGGTCTGTCCTTCAGTCAAATTTGTATGTAAGCCAGTACAGTATTATTGTATAATGCTGTATAAGTAGTATTGTGTCATTAACTTGAACCATTGTGTATTTAACTTGAATCACTATGTATTTAACTTGAATTTTGCTACAATAAGTTCTGTTCTTAACTATGGTCATCCTTAAACCAAGCGTTCTTAATCCAGGGACTACCTGTATACTGTACATTCAAATGCATCTATTTGTGGGACCACCTCTCCCTGAGAGTGGCTGCCCATTCTACCAGGTCAGATAGGGTGGACACACTCCAGGTCCCTTGCCTTAAATGTTGCCATCTAGCGGGACCTAGTGAGGGCACCTTTACGGTAGCAGCCCCCACCCCTTGGAACATCCTTCCCCAAGATCCGGCAGGCCCCTCTCCTCCTAATCTTCTGAAAAGCCTGGAAGACCTGGCTTGTTCCACAGGCACTGAGATAGTATGAGACTGGAGCCCCAGTAGTTGTTTGGGAGGGGGTGTTGCCAGGAGTTTTTGTGCTGGTTTTTATGCTTTTAACTGTTTTTATTCTTGTTTGCAAGTCATCTAGGATTATGGGTGCATAAAATGGGCGGCTATACAATTTTTTAAATTAATAAATAAATAAATTCATATCCAGATATGAAAAGGGTGATTCATATGTAGAAGAGAAATTATTGTAAACTTAAAATAACTGGGGTAAGATGCATACAGTATATATTTCCATACCACAAAGATTAATCTACAAAGAAATACAGTAATTAATGTCTGTTCCTTTGCAGAGCACTAAATACAGTGACAAGATCCAGAGCCAGGTATGATTTCTTTTCTCAGTTACACCTTTCAGTGTTTCAAAGAAGCAATTGATATCTAGATTCCATTGTTCGATTTTGTGGCAAATTACTATACTGAATTGAGGGACTTGCACATATCACTGTAGGGGTATGGAGTAAGCTATCTGGCTACAATATAACTTGCTGGTGCTATGAAAACAAGCCATGATCTTGCAGGGTTCCATCTGCAGTGGTTGTGTTTTGTTTTTGAAGGAGAGCAGGTATATCAAGTTAGAAATTTCAGTACTGAACCAATACCAGCGTGTAACTTTGAATGAAATCTGAGATGACATGAGTGTGGACTTCTCTTCTTCTCCTTCATCCTTGTGACCTCCTGTTAACCTTCAGCATCTGTAACAGGGGATCTTATGGAAGAGATTTTGAAGGGATGTGGGAGACCACAGAAAAAAAAGCGGGAATTGTCTCATTCTAATGGCAACAGTGCCATCTGCTGAGAAACCTAATTAGGCTTTGCCACTCCCACTGATCTCATTCACAAGACCTCAGATTAAACTTGGTTATGAACTGTTCCTCTTGATGGTTGGAGTGCACACTTGCCCTTTAAAAGGAAGGTGATTTTTATTTTCTTTATCTGTATTTAATTATTAACATGTGGTTAAATGACTGAAAACAAAGCCCCTTTGATATGTCACCCCCAAATGGTAGGCAATGAACACTTTTTGCCTCACAGATTATTTCAGCATATGACAATATAAATAGTATTTTCAACCCAATAAAAGAAATGTTTCTTTCTTTTTGAGTTGAGAAATAGTTACTGCATGAATTGTTTTTGTCAAGTAAGTTTTCTTTGAGCCTTACCACACAATGATTTTCTCTGGTGCTGCTGTTATACATGCTCTGCATGACCTAAAAACAGTTCTTAATCACCCTTTGAAGATGCTTTTTTCTCCCTTACTTCAATTACCTATGAAATTTAGGATCATCTTTTGTTTATGGACATTTACCTTCTCACGGGCAGATTGCCTGCTATGATTCCCCATCCTCTTCTGCCTTCCCAGCTGTTTTATTCAGACAAACTCTGGAAAACCCTTACAGTGGATCTCTGCTGGCTTGCTCTCCTATCAGTAATTACCAAGATAACATATTTCACAGGGATTACACAATAGCACCGGGCAAAGCAAAGGAGGTTTTTTGATTTTCTCATTGTGAAGGAAGAGAGAGGATCTATTATATCCTGGATACTGACTCTTGGAATAAACTCAGCCCCTGACAAGTTCTAAATTCTAAGTGGAGAGAAGTTCTGATTGGCTGGTGTTCTCACAGTTCAAATACTGGTTGCAAACCAATCAATTGGTGGACTCTAAATTTGGATCAGTTTTTGTCATGACCTTAATTTTGTGCACATATGAATGCAGGTCTTCACGATCTGTAATTCCCCAAATGAATATTAGCTACCGATTGTTTGTCCAAACTACTGGAATTTTTGATAAAGCTGCAAAAATGGGCTGCTGGGATAGAGATAAATAACAACACAACAGATCACAACATATGGCAAACCTTTTTCTTAAGTGATACCTCACACCCTATATGGTGGCTGTGTTTGGTTGATTGGGTTGTAAACTGGGCAGGTCAGAGTTAAAAATTACTAGTCACCTTTTGGATGTGTGAGAATGGAACAGCATCAGTAAGCAATATTCTAGAATTAATATCTGCATTTAGGAAAATATACTGTTTACATTTAGGAAGAATGAAAAATTTTGTGGATAAACAGTGGTTCAGTGGTTTGTCAGTGCCCCAGGATCCCATAATCCTTAGATATGCTGATGGATAGCTATGGGAACTGAGGGCTGCAAAGAGATGATTAAATGTAGAGTAAATCTCTGTAAAAGGAGTTGTAGGGTATTCTACAACTAATGTTTTGTAAAATTGTTGCTTTCTTCTGCAGGGTTCAAGTCCTCAAAGTGATATCCGTATTACAATCCAGGTAACTATTGTTTAGTTGCATTCAACCCTGGAATTGATAAATTCATCAAGGTTATGTTCCTTGCTAATGTGCCTTGGATCACTACCCTGCAACGTTCAAAAACATATCTTGACCTTTTTGTTTCCACGAATGTTATACAATAACTACATTCACATCCTAAGACATAAAGTTGCTTGGCTTGGGCTTCCAGAATGTGGTTCAGGCTACCATGACTTGTTTAAGCCATTATTAACACAAAACATAGTTTAGGGCAACACCAGTGTTCAGAATCCCGAATCTGATACTGGACACTTGGTGGGCAACTTTGAGATGACTTTCTAATCTATAGCTCTTTCTAACTCTATGAAAACATTTAGGAGTTTTAATCCAGATTTGGATCTGCCTAGCATGTGAAGCTGTGTTAACTAATTTTAACTTACAGAAAGAAGAGCAGCTGCAGTTAATTGTACTGGAGGAGCACTTTAATTAAGAATTTTGAGAGTAGGACAGGCAATCCTAAAATAATTGGTGGAAAATCCTAAGAATTTAGTCCCGGCTTCTTCCATATGCAGATCTGATTTAGCCACCAGTTCCCAGATGTTGAAGACAGATAATTAAGGATAAGAAGTGAAACCTTGATTCAGTTAAGAGTTTAATTTTCTTAATTTTCCCCAACCTAGTACCCTCTAGATCAGGGTTCCTCAACCTTAGCAACTTTAAGATGGGTGGACTTCAACTCTCAGAATTCCCTAGCCTGCTCTAGATGAACAGAAATTACAATGCCTAAATTCTTGATCAATCTGATCATTGGAAATTATAATAATTGTAATCCTAGTACTTCAGGCTCATACCAGGTTAGGGAAAGCTGGCCTGGAGCATCTACAGTTCCCTCTTAGTTCTACATTTTGCTCACACTTTAATATTTTAAAAAGCATTACTCTTCTTGATACCCATTCATTTTTCTCAGAGAATGTTTTTGGTATTCTCTCTGTATTTCCTGAGGTTTTGTTTTTACTTCACTATAATGATCAGCTTGCTTCTATATTATGAGCTTCCTAATTCCACTTAGCAGAATAGAACCAATTAAGATTTATGTTCAAGAGATTAAGTTATTTTAACAGGAAAAGCAAACATAATTGTATGCGGCATCAGATTTTCTTCCAACATATTCTTCTAACATATTATTTGTAACATAGCTATTGAAATGCTTCTTGTTTTTAAAATGGCTTCTATTATTTTTCCCTAGAGTGGGCAACCTATGCAAGTTTGTGATAAGGTAAACTCTGTCTCACCATTAACATCACTGAATCAATATAGTTTGATAGTTACCTGTTAGATAGTTTTTGATGGATGAATAGGCAAATTAAGGGAGGATAAATCTGTCCTTGGCTGCTAGGCTTGATAGCTAAGTCTAGAATCAAAGGTCTAAATAGCTGTGACTAGAGAGCCAGTGTAGTATAATGGTTAAAGCAGTGTTTCTCAACTTCAGCCACTTTAAGATGTATGGACTTCAACTCCCAGAATTCCCCAACCAGCATGCATTCTGGGAGTTGAAGTACACACATCTTAAAGTGGCTGAGGTTGAGAAACACGGGGTTAAAGTGTTGGACTAAAACCAGGTTCAAGTCTACTCTCACTAATAAAAGTGCACCAGGTAACTATGGGCTAGACTTAACTTTCCAATCTTCCACCTTAATTCTTGCTTTTAGGCTTGACTAGATGGTTTATCTGGGCATACGTGAAGCTGATGTTTCACTATCCTACAGTGGGCAACAAATGACAATGAGCATTTAATCTCAGCTTTGAATAAAAAGAGAAGACCTCTTTCCTCAGGGACTGTGGTCTGGATCCATGAGCAGGGGGTATTCTCTCTAGCATAACATCAGTATGTGGGTGAGCAGGGACAAGCAGCTGCTTTTCCTTGTTCTAGAAGATGAAGAAAACATGATTACAGGCAATACTGTTTGCTGTTCCTTGCTGAATCACAGCTGGTGGCGAAGGTGGTGACAGCAGCAAGGCATATGGAGATTACTGAGCATTAGCATCCTGCCATTTGCCAAAGGATACTAAACCAAGGATGACTGGTCTTGTCATCTAAAAGCCAAGACAGCAGGGAAGATGTGCTAAACAGCAACTACTGGATAGGTCACTCAAGAATTGACTTGTCATCAGAGCATCTCTGTAACAACACTCAAATGTTGGATTTCTGCAACTATAAAATAATACCAAAAGCATTCCATGAAAATATGAAATATAAAGACATGCATATAACCTGTAATATGCTTTAGAGGTACTCTCTGGCTTCTAATTATTCCATCATTTCGTTTCCAAATAATGGTTTCCTTTTTTTTTTTTTTTAAACAGACCTCCTCTTCCTACAACAGCCAAGCCTGTAAATTGGTAAATATATTCTCAAGACTGAAGCTCTGTTTTTACTCCTATGGAGCGATATGGCATTTGATACACACTATGAAATGTGTACCTTTTGTGCACCTTTTAAAAAAAATGCATTGCTTTAATATAAAAAAAGTATGAAAAAGAAAAAATGCAGAAAGAGAAACAGCAAATTTGGCCTCATTTTTAACACATCGCAAAACATTGACCATGCAAAATCCGTCTTTCCATTATGCTGATTCAGAGGTAGCTCATAAACAGAAAGCAATATATATATATAGGGACCCCAAGACTGAAAATCTGGAGTTGCACTGTGTTTTCAGAAGTGAGGAATGATAGTTTTTGCTGCTCTCCACGTTCAATACATCCATAATAATTTATACAGTAAAGTCCCAAGTTTGGGGTCTATAATTCAAAAATATATTTCTACTTTCTTGACAGACTATACAGTCTTCCTCATCTCAGAGCAGTGGTTCTTCTGTTCCTCAGGTAAAATTTCTTTTGTCATACGTGAATCCTGTTGGCTTCACTAGAATTTTTTAGGGCTGTTTCTGATGTTACATATCAATGTGGGAAAAGCTGGAGGATTATTCCTCCCTATGTACTTCTGAAAATCTCTGAAAGAAACTTAAAGCACATGGGAGGAACCTGTGGTGCAGTTCCTTCCCATAAAAAATTACTCCTTTTTCTGGGAGGGCCAAAATAGGTGTGGAAAGGAATTCTTTGTGAAACCCTCCCATGCATTATTTCTTCACAGAAGCAATCTTTTCCACCACAGACTTTCAGCCATGTATGTATGCATGGCTGCTAGGATTCTACCCACATGTTTAAAAATCACAATTTATACCTGTCAAATTTTCATTTGGAAGAATAAATGCAGAGAAGGACATTTTAAATCCTTTACTCACTCCTAAGCTAAGAAAAATTGGTTTCTTTAGAGAACTTGTCAAATGCAAACCAGCAGTAGGATCCACAAGAGGATTCGTGTATATGGGACCAATTTTGTTTGTGATCCCTTGTTTAGCTACAGATAAGTATGCAGAAGTTAATTGTCTAAATGACCCCTGAAGTTATGGAAAACATTCATCATGGGAGGTATTTCAACAGAAATGGTATTATTTACCAGTGCAGATCCCATTGCAATGCAGATAATAATGATATCTGGAGTCTGCCAGTGTCCATCTCAGTTCAGATTTTTGTTCGAAACAACTATATTTTGGATTCTCTCTCTCTCTCCCTCTCTCTCTTTCTCCCCCCCCCCCCAAAGCATATAATATAAAGTGCTTCTTGAACTCAACAATTTTATGATATGGCATTTGTCTAAAATATTTCTTGTTGTCTTAAATTTAAATTTTTTTTTAGCAATCGGAAAGCTAATTTTCTCCTCCTTTGTCTTTGTATATTCTGTGACAATGCCTTTTTCACACCAGGATTTGTAGATAACTTTTTTTTAAAGAAAAATGTTCCATTTCATATAAAAAATGATTTAGTTGTGCTATCTTTTTTCTTCCATCAGGGTGGAACTTCAGTTACATTTGATGGTGGTAGACCTTCTACTTCAGTTGGTGGCAGTGGATCTTCGATTATAGTTGTTGGTGGTAGACCCTCTACTTCTGTTAGTGGCAGTGGAACTTCGGTTACATTTGATGGTGGTAGACCTTCTTCAGCTAGTGGCAGTGGAACTTCGATTATAATTGATGGTGGTAGACCCTCTACTTCCGCTAGTAGCACTGGAACTTCAGTTACATTTGATGGTGGTAGACCTTCTACTTCAGTTGGTAGCAGTGGAACTTCGATTATAGTTGGTGGCAGTAGACCCTCTACTTCTGTTAGTGGCAGTGGATCATCAACTACATTTGGCAGCAGCGGATCTACTATATCAACTGGCAGTAGTCCTTGTGGTCAGGTTAGAATCTTTTACAAATACAACTTGCTAAAGTGTTTCTTAAGTTCTACTTGTGAAGAGAGAGCTTTCTACCGTACTTTATGCAAATGATGTTTTAATATAATAGTTGTAGTTCAATTTGACAGAGGGAAAGTTTGCATATAACCTTAAACCATGGTGTTATAATATGAAAAAGAGAATAAATCTTGAGCTCTTGCCTTACTCTTCCAACATGGCTGCAAGGAGGACAGCAAATTCTTTCATGTTTTATTTAAATTAAGCTAGACTAATAAAAATGGCCTGTTTTAACATATCATAGTTAGCTACATACACTATTGTTAGGTTTGAATGATATGACAAGCAACAATTAATTAAAAAATAGAAACAAAGTTTTCAAATTCTTCTCAGCCACATTAGAAGAAGAAAAGAGAAACTTACTATGGCTCGTTTTCATTATGTTAAACTATAGTTTAGAGTTACATGTGAGCCAGCTATTATTGTAATGTGGGGAAATTCTTCATATTCAAACTGAAAGTTGTATAATCAATTCTGAGTCATGAATCAACCTGTTGGCTGAAGAACTCTTAATTCTGATTATGACTGCTACATCTTGTCTTCAGTTGAGGCATTTTTTTCTCAACTTAACCTGTAATGTGCAGATAGCAATATTTTAATTAATTGATGCACGCTGTTCAATCAACAAGCTGTTTATTTAATTTTTTTCCTCAGGGATATACCCATGACAGGAATCCATGTAAACCGGTGAGTTTTATTTCTCTAAATCAGTGAGGGGAAATTGCGGTTCTTCAGATACTGGTGAACTAAAAGTCACCATCTTTTGCCCCTGGCTGGCTGGAGCTGCTGTATTTTGATGTCAGAAAGGCACAGATTGCCCATTCCTGCTCAAAACTCTCTGAAGACGTGCTTCTAATTTCCTTAATTGCCAAATTCTTTTGCCCTGAGAAAGCAGTGACAAGCTGTGCATAGATTTAGCAGCTGTTCATTTTTGCACTACTGGGTTTTCTTTCATATAATTAAAAGGATGTCACAATGAGAAAACTGACATCCAGTGCTTAAACAACCAAAAAGCAATGCCAGTCCATTACTGAACAGGGGGTGGCATTGCTGTGTGCTGGAGAAACTGCTTGAGGTCAAATCTTCCCAACATTTTAACTGATCAGCACCGCCATGGCATTCCCTTGTCTGTCTGTCTGTCTGTCTGTCTGTCTTTCTCTCTCTCTCTCTCTCTCTCTCTCTTTCTTTCTTTCTTTCTTTCTTTCTTTTTTGGCAAGGGAGAATGCCAAACACAAAGTAAAGGCAATATTTTCTTCTGAGCTTGAGGATTCTCTGGGAAAATTTGCATAGGCCACATTACAGGCTGGTCTAAAATTCTAGTTTGATATACACTAATATTTGAGAAGTGCGTTGATTTGGATTTTTTCTCATATGAAATTATACAACAAAATATGTTAAGGAAAAAAAGAAGAGCCCTGGCTGCAGACTGCCACTCTATGTTCCCCAGTTTGTCTTTACTTCCTCCAAAACTATTTCTTGTTTGACAGGATTTTCCCATAAAACATCATGGATGGTTAAACTGATTAGAAAACTATACGCAGCTTGTAAAGGGTCTCTTGCATTCAGTACACTTCAGTACCTTTAGCCTTTAATATAGTCCAAAGGAATGGTGTACTGTTCCTACTGAATAGATTTTGTGTGGTAAGAAAAAAAATACAAAGAAACCCAGTAGGAAAACATGGGAAATTTCCAGCAGAAGCCAGCAATATCTGGATTTATGTAAAGCTTTATGAATGAGATAAGACTGATTGCACGATAAAAAAAAAAACTCAGCCAGAAACACCCCTTCTTTGGACCTGTTCCACAGTAAATATGTTTCAAAACCTTTGGATGCTCTGAAGTAGATATAAATCATCTACATGCATACATTTTCATTGTAATAGTGCCCCAGTCAGCCATATGTGGACAGCTAAATCCATATAGTTAATGCATGTTCAATAAATAACCTAAGCCCAGAAAAAGCAAAGGTATCCTTTGGGACCATAAGAAAAATCACAAAATCCTAATAAAGGTAATGGCATAATATAAATTTTGGAATAAAGTTCCTATATCCCCCAAAGTTCTTTTTTCCAAGCTGCCATTTTAGGTTGTTATGTTGTACATAATTTGAACAAAACAACAAGACTGGTTTATAATTTACACAGAAACATTCTGGGTCATCTCCATTGGAACTCTCCTGTGTGCAGGGCAATTCCAGAAAATTTAAAACAATATTTGGTTTGTTACTGTGCCTCACTCTGGACTGGGAGAAGCCACAGCTTCGTGTTCAGAAGCCATGCTCACAAGGAGAACTTGGAAGTCAGTGACCATACACTAGCAGCTAAGCCATCAGTCTGGCTTTTCATGTGATCCAAATGCAGTCATGAAAGAGTTAGAGACATTTATTTAATGCAGGTCACTTAAATGGCAAAATGTGTTTTTGAAATATCAAGAAGTAAGTTCTTTAAAGTTGAGAGTGTAAAAATTATTTGGTGGGATAAATCACCAAATCAGATAACAATCATGCTCTGCTTGAATATTATGATATAACTGCCTTGTTCAAGTGGAAGAAATTAAACAAACCCATTTAGGATTTGCACTTCTATTTTGAATATTTTGGATACAAAATCCAAAATTTTGAATCCTTTTCTTACTGTGTTAACAAAAGGCAGTCTATCCTCAGTTGGCTAAGTTCAGCTGGGGCCTGTCACTATAAAGTGTTTTTGTTAGATGAAATTAATTCTGTTTTAAGTCCTCTTGCCCAAACCATAGACATGGGTCTCCATTTAAAAATATATATATAAACCTTGGTGCTCATATACAGATCCACATTTACAACGTTTCCACTCATTGTTTCTCCTTCAGGGTGGATCATCATCTCAGCAAAGTTTTGGAAGTAGCCAGGTAAGGGTTTCCTGTTAAAAAAAAAATGCTTGCTGGTATAAATCAGAATATTTGATCTTTCTGATTAAGATTAAATAATGTTTTGTTCCATACTTGGCTTGCCATTATAAGGAGGCAACCAGAGAGAACATACTGTCTTGTTTTATTTCTACTAAGAATTTTGTGTATTTAAAGGAAAGTGTTTGTTTCTTGTTTCTTTGCAGAGTGGTTCATCCCAGCAAGGTTATGGTTACCAGGTAAAATCAGTCTTTCAGTTAATCTGTTTCAGAGCATCTAAAAGCTGCTCTTTAGTTTGTTGTTCTGTCTGAATAATGATAATCATCATCATCCCAAAACAACTGGAGTACCACTTGAAGACCATCAGCATTGACAAAATCACCATCAGTCAATTGCAAAAGGCAACTTTACTTGGAACAGCTTACATCCTGCGACAATACCTTTAACACCATCAAACAACAACATCTGCCTATCCCAGGTCCTAGGGAAGGACTCAATAGGTGGATAAAAATGCCAAATCCAGTCTAAACATCTGGCTGACTGTGTGGCCAACAATAACAGTATACTGTTAAAAACTACTCATCTTTCTGGATGGCTTATCACAGTTGTCTTTGGAAATAATCAGGATGAGCTATTTTTAATATTCAATTATTACTCTTGCTTAAAAAGATGGGCCATTTGACGAAGTCCCAGCTTGCACTGAACGAACGACTGACTGAAGTTGTTCCTTTGTAGGAAGAGAGGGTTTACTTTCTATTGCTCTTGTCAGCAAATAGAAAGTAAACAAGTAAATAAGTATTCTGTTTCCTTGTTTCTTTTCCCCAACAATGTGACTTAATCTAAAGAGCTTTGGCAGCTCCATACATTCATAGCCACTGGTTTGGGCCTACATAAGCATGGGAACAAGTCAAAGTATCCCACCCCTTCCTCTTGGAAGTCTAGCACGTACTCTCATGACCAACTGCCTTGAAACAACAGCCTTTTTGTTAGTAGCAATGGATGAAGTAGGCTTTCCTTTATATACCATTACCTGTTTTCAGACAACTAAGTTTCGTTTACCTGTGCAGTTTCTGCCTATTTTGTACTCAGAATAGACATCTTTTCAACAAGAAAAATGGCCTCTTCTGTTGTAGATTACACACACACACACACACACACAATTCTTTTAGCATGAGTATGCTAAATTTAATGTGATGTTTGGCCCAGTTACCACTGGTCATTGGCAGCTATTGAATACTGGTTGGGAAGTCATCAGTGCCTGCCACAGAACTTTTCTCCTCTCCTAACATCCCCACAAATTTGTGAATTATTTTTCAATACTTTCTGTTCCTTCATGTGCTACCACAGTGCTTGAGCAATTATCTGTTTATTAGAAGGATTCTTCTACTGCTTAAAAACAGCAAAAGTTCAGCTTCTTGAACTGTTTTTTTTTTAAGTTCTTTTTTTGTTATTACATTCATCAGGGCATCCTCTATACCATGGGTTCTCAGCCTGATTTCAAAATCCTTTTGCAAGATTTTGCAAGAATTCACCACTTTGCAAGAGATATTTGTTGAGTTCCAGGACTTGGTATTAGGAGGAGGCTAGCAACATCACGTAATGAGACCAATTAATCCTACAGAACACTTTTACATACTCTCCAACATTCCACAATCTTGACTGTCCTGCTTAAACCAGGACAACTGGAGGAACAACAAACTGAACTTTGTCTTCAGTTGTACTCTTTACTGTAGGGGCAGTGAAGGCACCCCGAGGGGATAGGTGCCACTTCACCTACAGAGCACAGGGACCCATTATTTTTCTAGCAATTGGTAACAATCTCCAGCATGTTCATGCCACACAGAGGCCAGGATGCTGACTCACAAGGGAAGGACTTATGTGATCAGTATATAGCAATACCAATAATTCAGATATGCCCTTAAAAATAGCTATATGACTTTGCTTCTTTTTGCTTTACTACAGAGTGGTTCACATTCTCAGGGGAACAGAAATCCTTGTGATGGGGTAGGTCCCTTTTTCCAAACTTGGTTTAAATGGCACTTAGATTAATTTGACAACATTGTGGAATGTTAAGTAATAGTGTGATAAGTCACTTTTTGTTTTAATAAAATACAGTAGCGTTAGTCAAAGAAGACTTTCTATTATTTGCCTTCTATGCATTCTCAGCTATGACGTGCTATTTTAAACTAATACTTGGTCATCTCAGAATAACTACGCATCAGATATTTGACACTGTAAGTCACTAAGGAAATATATTCTTTGCAATACGTTAACATATTGCTTCAGAGATTAAGTTAAACTAGATACCTTCTAGTTAATGTTGTTAACATGTTAATGAACATGTTAATGTTCAAATAATGGTGGAAATCTTTTATGAAGTAATTAAAAATGAATTGCCCATCTTTTCACTTAATATAACTAATCAAACTTAATTTAAAGCTTTCACTAAATGTATGTGGAAGGGGCTGATCAACGAAGTACACTGAATCAGTTTACAAAGTTATATTTTATTTTGAAATGATTGGAAATCTGGATTCTAACAAGGAAGAAAGATAAGGAATGACAAACTTAAATATGTAACTTGAGCAGGCTCAGGCTGACTCATACATGGATGGGAGACCACCAGAGAATCCCAGGACTGAAAGTTAAACTGAAAAACTTCCCAGAAAAAAATGGCAAATTACTTCCATAATGTTGAGGACATAGCTGTGTCCATCTAGTCACTAGGAGACTAATCTTTGTCTTGGGAAGGTTTTGCAGTTCTCAATGAAAAATAATCCAAAACCAAAAAACAATGCATTTATATCACATTTCAGCATGTGTTTTCCCTTCCAGAGCACTACTTCTGGTAAAATACTCAGCGGCAGCAACTGTCCCCAGGTAAACATGTTTCTTTTTTGCCCCTAATTGTACAACTCTGGCAGGAGAAAGATATCAACAGAAATGTGAAGCATTCTATCCATGGCTGGGATGTTCTAGACAGCTCATAGTAAAATAGTTTCAGTATGAAAATAGGCTATGTGGGATAAGGGCACTTGTGTCTTTAATAATTTTCCTTTGAGGGACTTCAAATCTTAGCCAATGTTGCCCTCTGCTGTTAACTGGCACTATACACAAATGATGAGCCTCTGTATATATCAGTACAGTGGTACCTCGGGATATGAACTTAATGCGTTCCGTGACTCTGGGCGTATCCCGAGTTGGTCGTAACCTGACGCAAATTTCCCCATAGGGTTCAATGTAAGTCCGGTTAATCCGTTCCGCCCTCCAAATTTGGTCGCACCCCGAAGCAAATTTTCCCATAAGGTTCAATGTAATTACCGTTAATCCATTCTGGCGTCCGCGGACCACGCATCAGGGGCGGGAGAACGGCCGGGCGCCGCACGGTGCGGCGGGAGAACGGCCGGGCGCCACACGGCGCAGCGGGAGAACGGCCGCGGACCACATGTCAGGGGCGGAAAAATGGCCATGGACCATGTGTCAGGGCGGAAAAATGACTGTACCCCAAGGCGGAGTTCGCACATTGAGGTAAATTTTTGCGGCCGGAGCTGGTCGTAACCCAAAAAGTTCGTTAGTAGAGGTGTTCGTATCCCGAGGTACCACTGTGTTTCTCAAACTTGGCAACTTCAAGATATGTGGACTTCAACTTCCAGAATTCCTCAGCCAGCATGGCTGGCTGGGGAATTCTGGGAATTGAAGTCCACATATCTTGAAGTTGCTAAGGTTAAAAAACACTGGTATATATAGAGCACACATGACATACATGGGTATTGAAGTTGTAGTTTTGATTAATGAATTTCTTAAAGAAAAAAATTAACTGCATATATTAACATAACTTCATACGTTTTCTACACAGGGTGTATCAAGTGGATCCTACAGCGGCAGCAGCCAATATGGACAGGTAAAAAAAATTTTTTGGTGTAGATATTATATATATAATTATAAATTTTCTGAGAAAAAAATACATGCACCTTTTTGGATTTTGTGAATGGTATTAGAGCTTTGTGTGGATCCTCCTGATATACAAAGGGAATGAATACTTTTTCACCAATTGTATGACTTAGTAAGGAAAGGAAAAAGATACAATAATTAGGAAAGAGATGTAAATATAAAAATACTGTAGAAAGAGAGGATACAGCAGCTTTCTACAATTATATTTATTATCATTCTTGGGTAATTTTTAATTACTTTCTGTACAGCGTGGTCAGAGTGGATCCTATGGCAGCAGCAGTCAACATGGACAGGTACACATTCTTTTGTTATAGAAAATATAATTAATAACATTATTTTGGTTGTTTTTTGCTGTTTTTTTTAAATTGATGTTAGCTGCCCAGAGTCACCTGTTTGAGACTGGCAGCCATATAAATGGAATGAATGAATGAATGAATGAATGAATTAATGAATGAATGAATGAATAAATAAATAAATAAATAAACGAAAATCACAGAATTTAGAATTGTGGAGTTGGAACCTAGAATAATCTAGATCCAACCCTTTGCAAGGTGCAGGAAAACTAATTAAACCATCCTTGAGAAGGAGCTGTCTGGCCTTGTCTCAAAAACCTCTAGAGACTGAGAACCCACAGTCTCTCTCTAGGTAGACCAAGCCACTGTTTTACAGATCTTACCATCAGGAAATTTTTCTTTATATTTAAATGAAATCTAAATATCTGTGGCTTATAACCATTATTCCTGGTCCTAATTTCTGTGCTATGAAAAATAGTTCTTAACCAGGTTCTTTGTATGTATCTGAACATAGCTATCTGCCTATCTTAGGCTATCTGCCTGTCTTTTTTTCTCCAGACTGAGCATCCCCAAGATATGGACATAGTTTAACAGAGCCATAATTTAGGGTGATTATAATTTTATACACACACTCACTCACTCACACACACTACATAATAGAAAACATATAAATATATCTGTGTACATTGAAGATAATTCTTTCATAATTTTTAAATTACCAAATCTCTTGGGAGCTGGGTAGTCTATAAAAATATTGTAAGCAACCAATAAGCACGCAAATAAATAATTTCTTTACAGAGTGGATCATATGGCAGCAGCAGCCAATACGGGCAGGTAAAAACTCTTTTGGTATTGCTAATACATTTAATACAGTATATGCCTCAGTAATACATAATAGATAAGGATATAAGGTTCTAAAATACTTCAGACGTGTTCTGCACCTCCATCAAGTGATTCATTAAAACTAAGGTGATTCTTAATGCAGACACAGCTTCTTTCAGACTCACACGGAAAAAAATGAGGGCCTACTTTAATGAATAGCAGAAAAGTTCTCTGTTTGCTAGAGGTCTGAAACTTCTCTTCCAAATCATCTCAAAGCATCCTTAGCTCTAATGCACACACACACACACACACACACACACACACACACACTATCTGTATGCAATTATTTTTAAAGTAATTTTGTTGTAAATTCCCTTTTGGATGTTGACTATCATAAAATAAAATAAAAGTCCTATTTTTAAACATTTCCTGTACAGAGTGGATCCTATGGCAGCAGCAGCCAGTATGGACAGGTACAACTATATTTTAAAATAGAGTATATTTCTAATATCTAATATGGCAACATGTGGCTTAGCCAGAGATGAGCAGAGCAATTCTATACATAGATCAAGCCAAAGCAGGAGTTATGTCATTGCTGTGGAAGGGAGGCCAGATGTTGAATCCAATGCCTAAACAGTCCAGGAGGGGAGAGAAGAAAGTCCTCAGCTAGAAAATGCAAAGCTGGTTTGAAAGGCTTAGATTTGTTCACGGGAGTCTTGAAAACACACCAGTGTCTACTAATAAGGGGCAGGAGCCTCCACCAGAGGGATGAAAAAGGTCAAGATGGGAGTTTGAAGCCCGGCGTCTTTTTATATAGAAAAGTGTGAAGTCTTCATTTGCACAGTGATGACCACCATCTTGACTTTTTGGATACCCCCTCCCCTGGACATCACAGATTCTAGAGGTGAGGCCCTTGGGGTGCACACACGAGGGCAGCCAATAAACTCCCAGAGACAAATGAGGACGTGCTGAAGCCCATATTCCTGTATTGCCCAGAGGACAATACCATAAGTTTCCCTACTCTATCAGCCCCACAGATTCAACTGATCATAATCTTGTTCCTGCCAGTCCTCAGGTATCTGTCCTAGGAGGAATCCTGTGATGTTCCTCTCAAAGCTTGTTTGGGGAATACCATCTGCACAAGGTGCAGCACCAATGTATCTTTCTGGGCAGCAGACCACCCTAGAAGGGGAAAAGACTCCTTGGCCAAGTTTCCAAGGGGACGGACCAGACCCTGCCACAAGAAAAGCCACAGGCAAACTTACTGGCAGAAGCAGCCTTCAGAAGTTGGCTCCTTGGGAAGCAGATGATACAACTTAGATCCCTAGCAGGAAGAAGGGGATTTATTTAAAATAAAATTGATTTTATATTGAAAATATATTCATATTTTTATATTTATACTTTATATTAAAATATAGCTTGGGATTTACATGATTGTATTTTAAGTCCTTTTTTATTTTAAGATATAGAGAGGTGCAGTGCTAGCATTTTGAATAGATATATTAATATTAATTTCTCATTTTGTATGGTTTCTGCACAGGGTACACAGAGCGGATCCTATGGGAGCAGCAGCCAATACGGACAGGTAAGGCTGTGTTATCATATAACGTGTGTAGAAAAAGGGCTAGAATAGTAGATAAAAATGAGTGTTTTGCAGCTTCTGAAATATAAGCATAGAACTAGAAATGAGCGTTTCTATTTTTTGCGGCTTCTGAATATAAAAAGCAGTCTTGTGCAGTTATATTAATTGTTTTATAATGTATTTTCTATACAGAGCGGATCCTATGGCAGTAGCAGCAGCCAATATGGACAGGTAAGGGTGTGTTCTGGTACAATGTGTGTAGAAAAAATGCTGTAGTAATAGATAAAAACGAGCCCTTCTATTTACTGCAGCTTCTGAATATAATAAAAGGAGCGCTTCTGTTTATTGCAATTTCGGAATATAAAAAGCAGCCTTGCGCAGTTATATTAATTGTTTTATAATGTATTTTCTGCACAGGGTGCACAGAGCGGATCCTACGGCAGCAGCAGCAGCCAATACGGACAGGTAAAACGGTGTTACTGTATAATGTGTGTAGAAAATGTGCTACAGTAATAGATAATAGAAATAAAAATGAGGATTTCTATTTATTGCAACTTCTGAATATAAAAAGCTTTGTGAAATTATATTAATAGTTTTATAATGTATTTTCTGTACAGGGTGGATGGGGCGGATTCTATGGGAGCAATGCATAGATAATATATTTCATGGTACATATGGAGGGATTTAAACTATTTCTTAAAAAATAGCACTAATGTTTATTTCTGTTCTGAATGTAAAAAGTACCCTCTATCTATCTATCTATCTATCTATCTATCTATCTATCTATCTATCTATCTATCTATCTATCTATCTATCTAGACAGGTACAAACTTTTCTAAAATATATATCCTAAGTCCCAGAGTAACTCTTTTCTTTTATTCTTGGTCAATACGGCTGATCATCTTGGATAAGACACACTTGCATAGTTCTTTAATTCCAGGCTCCTTAGCCTATAATATTTAAGTGGCTGTCTCATTATAAGAAATAATTGTATCTATTCCTTTATTTCCTTGGCAGGTCTCCCACACTAGTGGAGGCTACAACAGCAAAGGCTGTGGTGAAGTAAGTACAGGACAACGGATACAAAAGAAGTAGCATTTTGCCTTTGAAATGCTAACTTTTTACTTATTACAGTACTCAAATAAAACAAAGGTGTAATGCAATATCCCTCAGAAATGCTTACTATGTATTGTCGAAGGCTTTCACGGCCGGCATACGATGGCTGGTGTGGGTCTTCTGGGCTGTGTGGCCGTGTTCTGGAAGTTTTGTTTCCTAACATTTCGCCAGCACCTGTGACCGGCATCTTCAGAGTGCAGGAGCACAGACAGGAGCAGTTCTCTCTGTGCCCAGCTCCTGTCTGTGCTCCTGCACTCTGAAGATGCCGGTCACAGGTGCTGGCGAAACATGAGGAAACAAAACTTCCAGAACACGGCCACACAACCCAGAAGACCCACACCAGTCAATGCTTACTATATTTAAACATCATGATGTTATGAATCTGCAATTTCCGTCACTAGCCATAATGAAGTTGCCTATCCCTGTGATAAAACAGTTTTCATAGTGATGAGAATGAGTGTAGCCCTGTTTTTTTCCTACTCTGGCACAGCCTGGATGAGATCAGGAACTTCGTTCTAGATTAATTACATTTTAACCTCATTTGTCTGAACCTTAAACTGTGTGCTAACTATGGGGTAATTGTGTTCCATCAAAAGAATTAATCATTTAAAATATGAATTAATTTATTGTGCTTTCCCTTGCTGATCTCTGAAGTTTACATTTACTCCTTAGCAGATCAAAACTCGGCTAACGTAAGAAAGCCCTGCAAGGGGAAAAAAAAATTCTACGTTCCATTATGAGTTTGTATTTATTTCTATGCATTTGGGAAAAATCCTTTCTCAAGAAAAACCAACAATTACAAAATATTTAACGATTTTTTGTTAAAATAGTGTCCTTTTTGTGTGTTTTTAAATTTCTTTGAGGAAGGATTTTTCCAAAACTCAGGAAAGAACACTTCAACTGTCTTGGCTTTTCCCGCAATAGCTTTTACTTATTTTGAACCCATGGTTTTCTAACCCTATGAATGCCACTACTCAGAGTGTTCAGGCTTTTGTAATGAATGAGTAGGCAAGACTTCCAGATGGATTGAATTATAGGGCTATCAAATTAGGGCTGCAAAACTGTGTATACCTATTAGAGTTAGTGTTTCCTGTACCTCTTTGCTGCCATCTTGTGGCTGTGTGGATTTTCTAGTATTCTTCATCAGATTACAATATTCTGAATGGATTATTGGTTTGCTGTTTGAAATTCCAGGAACTGTAATACAAGACATTGTGAACTCACCAAGTTGCAGAATGCTACAGTAGGGCCTATTTTGACAGAGTCTGTGCTGCTTAAAAGAACCTTCTACCAGCATTTTTCTGTATCACTTCCTGATAAAATAAGCCAAGTTGAAGGGAAAGTTAGGATGTTCTGTTTTGGGGAATAGTCACTGTTATTGAAGTAAAAAGCAACAGAGTCATTTGTGGTCAATTGAACAGGAATGCCTTGTTATAGCACAAAACTGTCATATAATTGCTCACTGTTATCAAATTGCTGATGACTCATTGTTCCACAATGTCATGTTGCATTTGAACCCCTCACCTTTCTATAATTTCTTTAAAATTAATATGAATGGATTTGCAGCAAGTATATGAGCCATTAAGAAATATATTCCATCTACTATGTGCAGTGTGTGATTGGAACTTCAGAAGTCTCCATTTTGCTTTTTTGGGACTGCACGGCAGAAGTGGGGAAACCCAGCTGTATAGATCCATCTGACGTTGCACAGGCATGATTTAAAACACATAAAATTGTTGTTTTCATTTCATTTTTATAATATTTTTACTTTAACAGAACACAAGAAACTGTAGACGCAGAAGGGCTGCATCAGCTCCAGTAAGTACACTGTCTACCCATATGGGAGATTTTCTTCAAATACAGTCAGGTCCAGAAATATTGGGACATCGACACAATTCTAACATCTTTGGCTCTATACACCACCACAATGGATTTGGAATGAAACAAACACAATGTGCGTTAACTGCAGACTGTCAGCTTTAATTTGAGGGTATGTACATCCAACTCAGGTGAACGGTGTAGGAATTACAACAGTTTGCATATGTGCCTCCCACTTGTTAAGGGACCAAAAGTAATGGGACAATTGGCTTCTCAGCTGTTCCATGGCCAGGTGTGTGATATTCCCTCAGTACCCCAATTACAATGTGCAGATAAAAGGCCCAGAGTTCATTTCAAGTGTGCTATTTGCATGTGGAATCTGTTGCTGTCAACTCTCAAGATGAGATCCAAAGAACTGTCACTATCAGTGAAGCAAGCCATCATTAGGCTGAAGAAACAAAACAAACCCATCAGAGAGATAGCAAGAACATTAGGCATGGCCAAAACAACTGTTTGGAACATTCTCAAAAAGAAGGAACGCACCAGTGAGCTCAGCAACACCAAAAGACCCGGGAGACAACGGAAAACAACTGTGGTGGATGACCAAAGAATTCGTTCCCTGGTGAAGAAAACACCCTTCACAACAGTTGGCCAGATCAAGAACACTCTCCAGGAGGTAGGTGTATGTGTGTCAAAGTCAACAATCAAAAGAAGACTTCACCAGAGTGAATACAGAGGGTTCACCACAAGATGTAAACCATTGGTGAGCCTCAAAAATAGGAAGGCCAGATTAGAGTTTGCCAAACGACATCTAAAAAAGCCTTCACAGTTCTGGAACAACATCCTATGGACAGATGAGACCAAGATCAACTTGTACTAGAGTGATGGGAAGAGAAGAGTATGGAGAAGGAAAGGAACTGCTCATGATCCTAAGCATACCACCTCATCAGTGAAGCATGGTGGTGGTAGTGTCATGGCGTGGGCATGTATGGCTGCCAATGGAACTGGTTCTCTTGTATTTATTGATGATGTGACTGCTGACAAAAGCAGCAGGATGAATTCTGCAGTGTTTCGGGCAATATTATCTGCTCACATTCAGCCAAATGCTGCAGAATTCATTGGACAGCGCTTCACAGTACAGATGGACAATGATCCAAAGCATACTGCAAAAGCAACCAAAGAGTTTTTGAAGGGACAGAAGTGGAATGTTATGCAATGGCCAAGTCAATCACCCTGAATCCCATTGAGCATGCATTTCACTTGCTGAAGACAAAACTGAAGGGAAAATTCCCCAAGAACAAGCAGGAACTGAAGACAGTTGCAGTAGAGGCCTGGCAGAGCATCACCAGGGATGAAACCCAGCATCTGGTGATGTCTATGCATTCCAGACTTCAGGCTGTGATTGACTGCAACGGATTTGCAACCAAGTATTAAAAAGGGAAAGTTTGATGTATGATTATTATTCTGTCCCATTACTTTTGGTCCCTTACCAAGTGGGAGGCACATATGCAAACTGTTGTAATTCCTACACCGTTCACCTGAGTTGGATGTACATACCCTCAAATTAAAGCTGACAGTCTGCAGTTAACGCACATTGTGTTTGTTTCACTCCAAATCCATTGTGGTGGTGTATAGAGCCAAAAATGTTAGAATTGTGTCGATGTCCCAATATTTCTGGACCTGACTGTATGCTTCTAAGAGCATATTTATACAGATAAAGGCAGGGAGGATTCATACATCAGCCTAATTTGGTGTTTGGTTTGTGTTTCCTCTCCAACAGGATATATTTAACACTTTCATCAATAAAATTCGGGAAAAAAAGGTATGTGCTTCTCACCTCTATAAACTCAGACTCACTCTGTGGCTGAAGTGAGGTTGGTTTGTTTTTTAATTTCTTCTGCTTTCAATTGTATCCCTTTGCAAACGAAGGGTTAAAGGTCTCTTTGTCATCCCTTAAGAGAAAAAGGCATTATTATTTCTGACAATAAGCAAACACATTTATTAAATATCCCAGTTCTGGTTGCTACCTATGTTTTCAATTAATAGCATCTAATTGATTCTTGTCTGGGCTCAGAAACGAAGTAGCATCAGGTCTGGTATGTACTTCAGTGGTAAACCACTGAGGAATGCCAGAGTTGTAAGCTAAACTGGAAAGTCAAAAAAAATCCAGAAAATATAATAGTAAACTACATGTTTAGTATTGCAAAGAAACCTGCATAGGTAATACCATGAAGTTACTAGAAGAGGAGCTCCCCTTGAGGGCATCTTAACCTGCTGACTGACTTCCGTGCTGGGATAAAAGTTATGTTGGCACATGCTTTATCCTCCAAAGAAGGCTCAGTTAATAATGTCACAACAGAAACTGTATTTGCACAATTTGTTGCTGTATCTCAATAACTGGTATTTGAGCTCCCAGTGATCATCTCTTGGTATAGTTGTCATTAATGAGTTTATTTATTTACTTTCCCAAGGCATTAAATGAAAGGAAGAACAACATGTACCTTTGCTTTTCTGCAGGTTCAAGCTCTTATAAGAGCAACCAGAAGTGAAAAAGTAAGCACTGCCCAAAATTATTTTCTCACTTTTGATCTGAACTTCAGGTTCCTTTCCGGCATCACAGAAGTGCCCAAAATCCAGTAGACCCTGCAACTGTTTTCTATATGGGGAAACCATGCATGCCCTGTGATATTAACAGAAAGAAGACAATAAAAATAAGGCACAGTCTGAATTATAATTTTTCCAACCAAAATAACCACTCCTGTATATTCAGGATTTATAAATCTTTATAGTCTCAAAATGTTCTGACTTCAAAAGACTTGACTATTTCTGTCACTTAAACTTGGCATTGCTTGAAATAGAAGTTTTCTGCAAATGTTCAACACTATTTGTGCCTTGTGAGTCGCTAAATATCATGAACTTTCAGATCTAAGAAATACGGTATTAAATATATAAGTGTGCTATTATAACTCTCACCATGTTTTAAGGAACATATAGGAGGTCATTTTATAAAAACATGAATGAATAAATAAATTAGGAATACACTGCAAATGGCATCAAAGGGCTTTTCCCGACAGCCTTGCCCACATTAATGCTATCTACCAGTTATTCAGCTGGCAGGAAGGAAGGCCAGCATAAAATGTGCTGCCCTTACTACTCAGCTCTGTTCTGCCACAGTAAAAGGCCAGCAAGTAGTGCTGTCCTTACAGCTATTTCTGAGCATGACTCTAATGTGCTTTGCAAAGAGCCATAAACCTGGGTCCAAAAATAGCCCAGCTGGCAGATTGTAGGTATGAAAGAGGGCTACAGAGTGAAGTGGGAGGGAGCATACCAAAGCTTCTGATCAATGCAATTCCTCCTCTGCATATGTGACCTGTCAATGTAGCTATTTTTCAGCATGGATCTAGCATTCTTCTGAAAGAGCAGGAGGAAGCAAATGATAATTAAAATAAGTGAGTTCCATCCTATACTAGTGCTGCAAGTGCATGAGCGTCTAAGGCAGTGTTTCTCAACCTTGGCAACTTTAAGATATCTGGGCTTCAACTCCCAGAATTTCCCAGCCAGCATGGCTGGCTGGGGAATTCTGGGAAATGAACTCCATACATCTTAAAGTTGCTAAGGTTGAGAAACACTGGTCTAAGGAATCCAGCAGTATCCAGAAGAAGCCAACAGTGTGGCCAACAGCACTTGGATGGAGCTGGTGGGCAGCCAGGAAGCACCTGCAATTGCAATGGCTCATACATAATAACATAATTTTATACATAATAATCACCATTATGGCACCTAGTATCACCCAAAGCAACATTGTGCTGCCCCTTCCCACCAAAGTAGTAAAAATGTGAAAAATATGGCCATCCAAAATTCCTTGCCAGCAGAAGCAACAGAAAACTTCCAGCTGGGATTGAACTACCAACATGCAGCTGGAAGAATCTGGATCTCTTTCCTGGTTTATATAGATCTTCCATGCAGTGCAGGACTAATACTGTTTCAAGAGAGCATTAGAGTTGTTTTTTTAATGTGGATTTCAAGGAGGGCCAGCAGGAGAGGCGTGTTGCGGGTCCCATCTGCTAAGGAATTCCATCTGATGGGACTCAGAAGACAAGCCTTTTCTGCTGTGGTGCTCGCCTTCTGGAACATCATCCCTCCTGAAGTGAGGTTAGCCCCAACCCTTATGGCCTTTTGGAAAGCCCTCAAAATTTGTTTTTTGTCATCAAGCCTGGAGATCCCCTGGCAGCAGAAAGCCTGTGCGTTGATTGCACCATGTATAACATCTTAATTAACACTCTCATGATCTTGTTCTTACTTATGTTAATTATTTAATTGTTTTAACTAGTTTTTATATTTGGTTATAATAGTTGGTTTTGTTGTACATCGCCCAGAGTTACCTTGTGTGAAATGGGTGGCCATATAAATTTGATAAATAAATAAAAGAAACAAGTTTAGCACTTTTTCAAAAGAGCATAAAATTCACATTTAAGAAACAGGTCTAACCCTTTTTCAAGAGAGTGCTAAATTCATGTTTTTAGGAGTTTATGTAAGATCTGAGAAGCATTTTGGAATTATAAGATGCCTCATCTATGAGCTGGGGATAAGATGAAGACAATATAATGACGGCATAACAGAAAAAACACTTATTGGACATGTCCATGCTACAGCTGGGGAAAATGAGGAATATATCAAAATATATATCTGCCTATGCAATTGAATTGTTGCAGTAGCAGGAAGAATAGAGCAAACTTTTGGCTAAATATATTTATTTCAGCTGAATTGCAATATCACTCTTCCATTTCTTGAGCAATCAAATTCTTAGTCTCTTTGTTATTTTGAAGTCTAGTCACTGGAACAAAATACCAACTTGTCCCATAACTTGCAACAAAATAAACAAACATCTTTAATATCTTTATTTCAGAATGAACCCTTTAATTCAGAACGAATGAATACCTATGGCCAGGTAAGAATTTCAGCTTCATTCTGTTTAAAGTCCATGCTGTGAAATAGTTGCTAGAATTGGGGTACTTAAAGGCATAATCAGACTGCCATGTTAAAGTGCTATTTATCAGTCCTCGAGCCAACAAAAAAGTTTGCCCCAATAGAAGAGAATATGTGTAGCTCAGGGTTGAACTATGAAGTCCTTGGGGTTCTCTGAGCTTGGTTGTTTTCTTGCAAACATTTCATTACCTAGCTGGGTAATGAAACATTTGCAAGAAAACAATCAAGCTCAGAGAACCCCAAGGACTCCAAAGTTTGCCCCATTGCTGACTTCTATTCTGCCTTAATGGCAACACCAGCAACTGTTAAGGAAGTGATTATGGATTCCCCCAACTTTGTTCCCACTCCCACAAAGCCTTACCTGCTGCTAGTAGGAGAATGACCAGTAACCCTTCCTCTAATGTGAGCAGGGTTGGATGAATACAGGCAAGTGCTTGGAATGGCATGATAGCTACCAGTTAAATAGCTTGACCAACAGGCTGAGATGTTATGGTGCTCCACGTCTATGAGGACTGAGCCTAGCAATGCTAGAAGAAAGGAACCTGAGACCAGACAGGTCCATTATCAAAACCCTATTTAGGCAGCTTTCCACACCCACGGCTGAGAAGTGCACAACAAGGTTTGTTATCACATAAGGGTGGGAGAAAGAGATGTAGGATTTAAACCCTGGTTTGATATAAATATGGCTTGATTCCTAGGTCCAGCAGTAGCTGATCTTCTTTGTTATCAGACCTTCTTTGAATCTACAATTAAAGCAACTTATCTATCTGACCTTGTCCTTGATTCCTCGCTGCTAGCTCCAGAGTGCAGGTTTGAGTTCCTAGAAAGAGATTTATTTATGTGCATGAGGTGAAGCTCTGACAGCAAGACAAGCTATTCCTACTCCCACTCCCATGGAAGAAGAAAATTCTTTTAAGACTCCAGGATTAAAACCATGGCTATCAACCTTCTTGCAAATCTGCGGATGGTGGATCAGTTGCCAGCACCTTATTCCTGTATCAGAACTACGCGTTGACTCAGATTAAGCAGGCAGAACTATTCCCGCTGGGCCCTCATGCGCCTCTGTCCAGGATCTAGCAACAGTAAAAACAAGTCAAAAATGACTCTGACACATACAACAAGAATCCTGGCAAACTTTCTGCCTTCCTTGTTCAGTGTGATTAATACACCTCTCTAAGACCTGAATATTTTTCCACAGACTAATCTCAGAATTTATAATTGGAGGGAGAATCAAAATGGGGGACCCCTCTTCAGCTGCAACTATGCTAATTTTGTGATACTCCTGAGAGCTAATTTCAACAGTCCAGTCAAATACATGACTACTAACATGAGGTCCATAATTTACAAGGAAACCATTCCATGTGAAAATATGTTGATTTCCAGTTAGCAGCTGAGAATGCCAGTTGGAATAAAAGAGGCTTAAATGATCCAATTGAAAGAGGGGCTATCAGGTGAAAGAGAGGACTACAGAGACTTTGTCTGGATTGACCCAACTCTGCTTGGGGATTGATGGAAGGTTTGAGGAACTGTGGCAGAGAATGGATAGGTCACCACTGTTCTCTTTTGTTCTATCCTCTTCCTCTCTGTCAGCTCATCAGGCACTTTGGATGTTGAACCCCTGCAGCTGGGTTCTACAGCACTCACACTGCCTGAGAAAAGATGTGCTCATGCACATAAGTCTATGTTTATACTGTGGGAGTACCCTTCTCAGATGGAAGTGCCCTTCACAGATCCTCGACTCTCCTTTCTAAAACATCAACAAAATATTGTTCTTATGGGGAAAGGAGGAGCTTTACAAAAAGTTGCCCTAAAGTCTCTAGATCTGGTTTTTTGGGAAATGAGTCTTACTGGACCTCAAAGGTCTTGGGGCCAGGGACATCCAGAAATGAAGTGGAGCACAGATATGTGGTGCTATGGATCAACATCTAGTCATTCCTGTCATTCTTCAGACTCAGACTGGCTATGCAATATAACTGCAGGCCTTTGTGCATTTTGGCACTACAGGCAAATTCATAAAATCTTCAATTACACACAAATACCCTTTGCCCACTCAGCTTGTCAACCTCTCTGAGAGGATAGAACCATAAATAGCAGGCTTTTATGCTCTGGGCTCATCTTAGACTAAATGGATCCTCTCTTATTATCCAGAACCATTAAAAAAAATTACAGCAACTATATTTGGCTTCTCCATTACATTTTCCAGTTGTCTTAGAAATGGATTGGCTTCAGGCTCACAAGCCCCACATTCATTGGGATCAAGACAGCATTACATTTGGCTTCCAGGGGTGCAAGACTCATCACCCACAGTGCCTCAAGACCGTCCCCCTCAACTTCTTCCTATCATAACTACCAAGTATGCTGATGTATTTGGGAAAGGGGAGTACAGTCTCTGCCTCCTCACATCTATAATATAATATAAAACTTATTTCTGTGGTTCAAATTTCACCTATCTAATGGATGAGAACTTACAGACAGAAACATCTTCCTTCCCTGCAGGTGCTGCTCTCTTTTTTGTTACAAAGGGGATCCCTCCTCGTAGTCCATTATTGTAGGCTCCTGAGCAATGTAACTGTTAGAGATCATTACCCAATTCCCCTCATTTCTAAACTTTTAGAAGGGCTGCAGGAAATATATTTTTTTTACCAAACTGGATTTCACTTCTTATTTCCTGGCTTTCGGTGGCCTCCTATTACAGCAGATATCAAAGCTTACAATTGTACTGCACTCTCCGCATTACTACAAGGACCAACAAATACAGTTTGTTTGGACTTTATTACTCACCTATCACATGTTGATTGCTTGGATGCCATTCTAGTACTACTAGATCTTTTCTCTAAAATGGCTCTTTTCATCCCCTGTTGTGGCCTTCCATATACTCCTGAGAGTGCCTGTCTGTTTATTCACTATGTTTTCCAGAACCACAGATTGACTGATCATCTTATTTTGGACAGAGGCTCCTCAATTCACAGAACATTTTTGGAAGGCACTTTTTCAACAATTAAATGTAAAGTTCCACCTATCTTCTGTCCATCATCCACAATCTGACTGAGAGATGGAAAGGACAAATGTCACACTGGAACACCACCTTCTTTGCTACATAAATGACTAACTCAAAACTTGGTCTGAGGTTTACTTATGGTTGAATTAATTCATGCCTCCATGCACATGTCTCCATTTCAGGCTGTTTATGATACTTCTTGCACCTGCTGCTTGATAATTCCTGACTCTCACTCATTCCATTTTTACCATAAACTGCAAGATATTCTGCGCGTCTTCAGGAACCAACTTCCTGCAAGTGCCCTGCTGACCATCATCAACAGGAAGCCCACTCCATTGCTTAGGATACTACATCTGATTTTCTACTAGGTTTCAGTCTTCAGTTCAACTGTCTAAGAAGCTATATATTTTATTGGACTGTTTGCAGTACTTACATAGATGAGTCCCATCTTTTGTGTGAAATTTCCATCTACACCGAAAATACATCTAGTCTTCTACCATTCCTTCCTGAGTCAACAGTGTCCTCTTTGCTCCTTGTGCACCTCAGCTCTATTACCCCACCCTCTCTGAAAATGGGACTGGCTTGGGGAAGGCAGGGAGGCAATTGTATCAGTAACAAGAGGGAGACAGACACACCACCCAAAGTTTTTGGGGGACAGTTCTGGATGAGGGGGAGTTTATGACAAAGATATTGAGATTGGAAGTTTCCCTACTACTCCAATGTTTGCCAAGAAGATCCCTAGGCAAGAGGAAGGAGGGGTAGACACATCTTAAGGTGGGGGAACTTTGCTCCAGATGATAAACAGATGGAAGCAGAGGGAGGAAAACTAGCCCATCCAGCACAGAAAGGGAGAGAGAAATGGCTAGCAACTCCAGATCCCAGGGAAGAAAGAAAGGGGAAAACAGAGAGGGAAATGGTGTGAGGGCTGAAATTGACAAGGGCAGAAGCAAAGTGCATGTGCTTTTCACATCCAAGGCTGAGAAATGAATGGCAAGAAGTCTGTTACCACATAAGTGTGGGAGAAAGAGACATAATATTTAAGCTCTGATTTTGTTACAAATATGATTTGATTTTTAGACCCTGCTGTAATTGATCTTTGTTGTTAGAGCTATTTTGGTGTCTTCAATAAAAGCAATTTATTCAAGTTTGTCCTTGATTATTTGTTACTAGCTCAGGAGTACAGGTTTGAGTTCCCAGGGAGATTTATTTCTGGATCCTGGTGAAGCTCTGGCAGTGAACTCTGACCTTGCTTAGTGATGCAAGGGAACGGAAGCAGGCAGCAAGTCAGCCACTCCTTGTAGACAGGAATGCCCAGAAGTAGCCTGTGAATGGCCATTAAAGAGCAATATATAGGGTAAGAGAAATGGTGCTGCCCAACCAAAGTAAGCAGTATGTTTATGTGAAAAGTATGGTCATATGAAACCCTTGTTTGGAAAAGCTGTGGAAAACTATACTGTTCCCTGTGGTGACAAACCAGCAAAATGCAGTTGGCAAAACAGTTTCCTAGCTTAAATCTACATTCTATGCAGCAGAAGGTGGATTTAAGACCTTTAAAGAGAGGTCTTTCAAAAGAGCACTAAACTGATGTGTAAAAGCAAGGCTAGCACTCTTTTAAAAGAGCATTAAACCCATGTTTATAAGGAGCCCACATTAGATTTGAGAAGCCCTTTAGAAAGCATTGCTCAGTGTTTGAGTTTGTGCCTCTGCAGAAGCCAGATGTCTGGTCTCTCCTGCAATCTGGCCAAAGTGGCCATGGATAATGGTTCCCAGCAATTTGGAGTTCCGGTCCCAATTGTAGTTGTATGTCGAAGACTACCTGTATCAGTTTTCTCTCTTCTCCCAAAACAGTTTTGGCCGTGGACACAATCTAGCATGATTCATTGAGGGTGTAGTTGCTGATACAGTTAAGGGACACTATTTGCCCAGCCTAGAGTGGCCAATAGGAGCTGGGCAAATAGTGCCCCTTAACTGTATCAGCAACTATATCCTCAATGAATCATGCTAGATTGTGTCCATGGCCAAAATTGTTTTGGGAGAAGAGGGAAAACTGATACAGGTAGTCTTCGACATATGACTACAATTGGGATCGGAACTCCCATCACTAAGTGATGTGGTCATAAATGAGTCATGCCCACTTTTATGACCTTTTTTGCTGCGGTCATTAAGCAAATCCAGCTCCCCCCACTGACTTTGCTTGTTGGAAGCCCCTGGGAAGGTCACAAATGGCAATCACATGACCCCAGGACCCTGCAACCATTGTAAATACATGCTGGTTGCCAAGCACCCAAACTTTGATCACATGATTGTGGGGATGCAGCAATGGTTGTAAATGCGAGGACTGGTTGTAAGTCACTTTTTCAGTGCCGTCGTAACTTCAAATGGTCATTAAATGAATGGTTGTAAGTCAGGGACTACCTGTATAGCTAAAGATGATGTTTAGCTGCCTCTGCTATATGTAGGGGATAAGATGAAGATAAGATTGTAAGGGTGTGGAATAATAAAAAAAGATTGGGCATGTTTATGCAATGGTTAGAGAGATGAGAGGATGAGTCTTATGTGTGCCTATCTGCTGTTGTGGTGAAGATCTAGTGAACTGTGGGATGGGAAACTGGAACACTCTATCCCATTTGAGAACCTTCTTCCTATCTTAAGATGGTACCTATTTACCTGTGGCTAAAACTTCTTAACACAAGAGATTACAGTCCAAATCTCTTTGGAAAGTATTAAAAGTTCTTGGGAAGGAAGGAAAAAAGCAATGGAGCACCAGTGAAGCAGAAATTCCAACTACTGTTGTTCACTAGGTCCAGCTGCTGAATATACTTTGCTGCTCCTTCTTTGCCCTTGGACAGTGAAATGTTATGGGAGAGAAAGTAATGGTTTAATAAAAGCAGCAACAATCACACTTCCCATCCCCAAAAAGACTGAAATACAGCAGACATTCTGGGAAGCCAAAAAAAGGGGTTTTGTATGAACCAACAGAGGTTGGTTGTTCCCTCTCCCCTATTATTCTGATATTATGGTGTTGTCAGGGCCACCCAGCCCTGTCATTAAAAAGAAATGAAAAGGATCTAATTTGTATGTAAATGTATATCATATACATTTCTGTAGTAGAAGGTGGCCTTTCTGTGATGTAGGGATTATGTTTATTTTCTTTCAGATTTCCCTATTTGTAGTGAAGTAATTTATATTGACCTTTTACAGGGTAGAACCTTTTCAGATGACAGAAACAATCATCCACAGGTAAGGATTTTCCTTTCATCTGCTTATATAAATTGAGCATGAACAGGAATTTCTATGCTTCAGTTTCTATTCCTTCTTTCAAAAGATCAGCCTATTTGTTCAATTGTCTATGGGCTCACTCAGGGCAACCTTTTATTGTGATGTTTTCCTACCTCATTTATAGAATTTTATAGGGATTCCAGACAATGTTGTCCTCCCAGTGTAATTCTCCCATGCTTTCCCATACCTTCCTTAATAGGAAAAAAAGAAAAAAAAAGAAAAACCTCTGTTGCCTAAAGAAATAAAGAATAGCTACACAATGTCTTTTATTTGATATCACTAGGAGTGAACTTAAGAGTTTAATGCAGAGAATCTCTCTCTCAAATACTTGATACATTTGGCATTGGAAGGGGTTTAATCATGTGGCTATAGTTGTTTTTGATGCCACCCTTCAATTTAGGGGAACTGGATGAACAATAGATTTGGGCTACCATTGTATTTACATCATTTTATGTCATTTGGGTAATGATTTACCCAAATGACAAGACTGGCGCGAGTGACATAATTTGGATCACTTACGTAATGATGTTACTGCAGATAACATTCTTTCCAATTTAACAATCAGGAATAATGGACACCCACTCCCTGCAATTAGTCCCTGAAAGAAGGTTTCATTGTATGTGGAAATTTAAATGGTTTTTTGAATGTATTGACACATAGGAATCAAGCTTCAAGCTTTCTCTAGCTATTCTGGAAAAAAAAATGTTACAGCTGTGCAATGCTAATTCCTCACTAAAGTTCTTATTAGCCACATCATTTTTTTAACACACTTGAAATAGTGTGAAAGAAGTTTTATCTGAAATTCTCATTATTTGGTTCCTCACTTTTGAGGGAAATAACAATATTCTTGCCAACTATTGCATTTGTTTTTTTTTCTCATGGACTTTCTAACATTTTGAGACCCAACTGTAGTAATTTTATCAATAAATACAGTTAGGGTAGGAAAATATTTTTGTGGATGGGGGCTAAAACTTTTGATGTGTTCATTTTTGGGAATGGAGTTGGGTATTAAAAGCAAAAAAGTACATTAAATAGAGAAGAGGTGAACTACATCTTTTCTAGCTTTTATTTTAATAAAACCATGAACATCTGCAATGCTAGAAATGCATTCCTGAATATCGACAATAGGATCTTAGAAGGAGACTCTGAAAGCCATAAAAATTAGACTGCAGATCCTTTGTATAAAATTTAATTGCTGAAGCAGCCTGCCAATTACAGGCTGTCAAAGCACATTTTAGATCTGTTGTAGTTTTAATCAGAGGTTTCCTCCTATAGAAGGAATAGCTTCTTGTCTTTTTTATAGTTTTCAGTTGAGTCAAGCCAGCATTGGAGAAAAACAGTTGATGGATTATTGCTGTGCAATAAATCAGGTCCTATTTCCCTCTGTCTGTCTTAGATATATAAACAGATATATAATTTTCTTTTAGCATAAGTCAACGTTTAAGAATAGACATTTTATAATAAAACATTACACAGTGTCTGAATTCTTATAGCAAAGGTGAAACAAATTGTTTGTATTTTTACAGAGACAATGTATTTGCCCTAGTGCGCAGGTAACTTATTTATTTTCATGCTGCTCCTTACTGTCTCAGTTGCATTATTGTCACTGATAACAAAATGTTTTCGGTCATGTGATCACTTTTGTCTACTAGGTGTTAATTGTTTGCTTTATCTTTTAACAAGATCCCAATGCAAGCCAATGTACCTGCACGCAAGCAAACAACACATTTTCAATGGACATCCAATCCACTACCTAACAGACCTATAAAAATCAGCCATGCTCTTTAGAAAATGACTTGGGACTAATCATGGAGCCTTTCACAAGAGGCAATTTTATACAGAGTTTGTTTGCATGAGACACTCTATTAATATTTTTTTTTATTCTTAGTATTCTCAACGTTTTTTGTTACCTAATTGTAAATCAGAGAAGATAGATCAGGATCTTTTGATACTCTCATCTGAGCAATTTCTGACAAGGGGTAGCCAGCAGTAGTAGAAGCTAAACAGTCACCCAAATCCGTTCTGAGGGGTGATTCAGAAACTTGGAAATGACCCAGTCTCAACCATGTTACTCCCAAAATAATCCAACTTGATGTGGCACGTTCACATCCAAAGTGAGACTTACAAAAGTAAAGTTTCATTTTTTCATCGTCTATAATGAGAAAAAAGGCGATGGCTAAACTGTTTTTGTATTTTAAATTTTTAAAAGTTAAAAAAAAAAGTTTTTAAAGCGTGAAATTTGTAAGAAAGATTACAAAAGTGTAAAGCAAGCCAAATATCATACTGTATAGAAATTTTCAAGTTCTACCCCTTTTCATCTGCTTGCCATTTTATTGGGACAGAATGTTAAGAAATTAAATAACCCCTACAGTGGGGAGTATCGGCACCTAATTGTTGGCAGATAGAAGTCACAGGTTGGATGCAAAACAGCAAATCCCAGGGCTGAAAACTAGACTAGGAGTTTTTTGGGGTTTTTTTCAAATCCCACAAAAGCACTTTTGGATGGTTGCCAAGAAAACAACACATCTGTCCACATGGAGTCCATCTTGAGGGAGATTTTACCTCTACCTAGATTGAGAGAGCTTTGTGCAAAAGAAAGAGAAAACTTGATGCTCCTTCTGAATAAAAGGAGATTGAATTGCCAGCCTAGGATAAAAGAAATTACTCCCAATACATACAGGAATAATTGGCAAGTAATGGCTGCTTCATGCACATCTTTATTTAAACAGCATGTTTCAGTTCAGTCTCACACTGATTAATTTCCAGCAGTCCAAAGTCTGCCTGCCAACAGAGCCTGGTAGACATTTCACCAACAGACTTGGATAAAACTAATCTGATAATAAATGCTGTGCAGCAGTTTTTAAAAAATATTGATACACAAATTCTGATTCTTTGTAGAACCTAACTACTATCCAATAACTAAATAGGAGCTCAGTTAAAAAGTGTTTACTATTGTTCGTAGTGATGATAAGGTGACTTTAGTCTGAATTAGTCAAATATATCTTCCAAATGGATAGAGGTTAATGTACTGGATAATTCCTATTCCCCCCCCCACCTTTTTTTCTTTTAATAGCAAAGTAGCACTCTTTTGGTAATAAAAGAAAGGGAAGGAGACAGATGATGAATTAAGGAGCGATTAATCACTGAACTCCCTAGCTCCACTGAGCAGGAAGTAATGAAACTAGACTTTCCTCTGCAAAATGGCAACTACAAGTATTAACGACACCCTATAGAAGGCAGTGGTTATGGGTCGCTCTTTATTCACTACTGTGGGAAACCTTTGTTAGAATTTCACTTCCCGCTATTGCTTTAAAACCTATGGCTCAGGAGAGTTCAAGAGTTTCTGGGGAAACAAAACTAGAATCCCTGCAGTGTATCTATAGAATCTTTTGAGACTGGAGAAGGAAATAAACTCGACTAAGAAAGTAAGCAAGATATAAATTATATATTATATTTTTTAATACTTTTTAATGTATTTATTGTGTTTTAACCTTGTCGCCCGCTGCCTAGAGTCGCTTGGATAAAGGAAGATGGACGGCTAATAAATTAAGTAAATAAATAAATAAGATATTAATATATTGTATAGAGAATATTATAAAAAGAACTCCATAACTACCTCTGTTCCTAGATTTAAAAAGAGCCATCATGAAGATATCTTAAAATAGAGATTTTTATCAAACAAATATTAAGTTATCCTAAATGTCTTAAAGTAGTATATTATTTTAACAAAATCTTTTTGAAGGAATTGTTATTTTCTCTACAGGGTGGGCAAGTTGGATCATATGGTGGCAGCAGCCAATCCGGACAGGTAAAAACATTACATAATACATACTCAATATTTACCATAGTGGTATAAGTTTAATGATAGTAGTATATGTTTAATAGATTAAAAAACTGCATTGCTACATTTGCCCTAAAGTAAAACATTTAAAAATGAGTTCAGTGTGGATCATTTGATGGCAACTTTCTAAATAAAATATATATTCTATATTGAATTTTAAAAAGTAGGATGCTAAATTTGGTCATAGATAGAAAAAATATGGTTTCCACTGCAATCCTATACATATTTAGCAGAGGCAAAGCTTTACTTAATGCAAAAGGACATTCTCTTTAATAGATGGGCATAAGATAGGTGCTCCAAAGATGCCTGTCTCCAGATTAAATACTATTTCAGTAAGCAACAACTTTTCTGAAGGGATACATTTTCTGTACTGAGTAGGTATCATGATAATGACAACCAATATGGGCATATTATTACTAGGATGATGATGATGATATAAGAGGTTCTGATTATTTCTTTTCTAAATCTGGAAAATCATTTACTCCACATCTATTAAAGCAACATGGTAAAACTTTTCTAAAGCGAGTCATAACTCTATAGGGTGAACAGAGTGGATCATTTGGCAGCAGAGGATGGTATAGCAGCAGCGGGTCATATGGCAGCAGCAGCCAATACCGACAGGTAAAAACACTTTAAATAGAGGGAACCATTTGTTTATTATTTACCTCAAAATATATCTTTACTACTCTTCATCAAAAGGATCCTAGGCCAAAGAATGGAAGTATGAATAAAACTACTGAAAGAAACAGAGTAAAACAGTATTGAAACTATTGCAAAATATAGGAACCAATTAACAAAATAAAAACAAATAGAAATATTCATTCTAAAAGGGTAGCGATGTCTACTTGGGAAGCTGAACGATCTTGGGAAGCACAGAGTAGGGTCCTCATGACTAAAAAGATCCTCTTCTTTGTGAATCAACCTATCTGCAGAAGAAGGCACTCTTTGAAGAGGATTTACAGATGATGGGAAGATACAGATTGGCTGGTAATATGGGCAGCCATATAAATAGGATTGATTAATAAATAAATAATATATACCTAATTAATTATTGAGACATAGGAAATAAAGTTGACATATGTTCAGTTAACTTGCTTTAAATATGAAATGTTGCTAAAGGCATATTTATTAACTAAAAATATGATCTTCGCTAATATAATCTTGACAAAAATGTAATACAGTTCAACCAATATGAACGGGGATAATATCATATGAATGGTAAAAAAAGATAAACATTCTCTTAGGGCCGTGACTTTATGGACATATCTGTGTATTTTTAGCAAACAGATGTTACAGTATTCCTAGATTCCTGGATATACATATTATAGTAAAGTTTTAATGACTTAACCTTTGAACCACAAAGATAAGTCAGTTAGTGGACTGTAATGGTTGAGCTGTTGCACTGGCACTGAGGTAACCCAGGTTCTAGCTCACCTGCAGCCACGGAAGCTGACTGGATAACTTTGGGCCAGTCACTCTTGCTCAAGGCAACCAGACACACTGGGTTGCTGTTGTGGGGAAAAACAGAAGGAGAGAATGCTGCCAAGTCACCTTGAGCTCTGACTGAAAGGTGAGATATAAATATAGCAAGTAAATAAATTTGAGTATCAGCTGTGCTCAGGGACATCTGCCGGGGGAATGTCAAAAAGGCGAAGATGGCAGTCATGACCATGTGATCAAAGCTCCATATGGTGGATATAAAAAAGAGGTGGGGCTTCAGTCATGTGGTCCCAATGCCATCTTTACTTTTTTTACCCCCTGGGGATGCCCCTGGTTGTGCTTTTGAATATAGAAAGTAGTTTGCTATAGATACATTAAAGTATTCATTTTATAAGTAATGATGGTTTTCTCTACAGAATGGCTCCTATGGCAGCAGCAATCAATGTGGATAGCTAGGAACTATTTCATAATGCAGTTTTTCTCAACTTGGATCCCAGCTGTCCAGATGTATTGGGCTTCAGTGTCCATAATCCTTAAACAAGTATCAGGAAGTTATGGGAAATGAAGTCCAACATATTTGAAGGGCACCATGGAGTTATTAGATAATATACAGTATGTGATATATACCATGATAATATAGATATGTCAAAAATAAGATTAAAATAATTTTACTTCTTTTGTAGCCTCCAGAAATTTTCTCTTTCTGTAATATCTTTTTGTAGTATTACAAAAGGGCTCAGGGTGGCTGCCAGTCCTGAACGTGTATGCTTTGACATATTGCTAGCAGGTGAGTTTCTGGAGAGCTACTTCTGTGCTGCAACCATCTTGACAACCAATAGGTGGCAGCAAAGAGACACAGAAACTCTTTGCTTCCACCTAGTGGTTCTATAGATTTATTTAGCCAAGGTGTAGTAGTCTTAGTAAAGGCAAAGTTTATGAATCTCCAGCCTTAATTTATCTCATTTCAGTATAGAAGATAAGGTGTCTTAAAAGGCCAACAGTTTTCTATCTCTCAATGCATCCTGCAGATTTTCATTTGTTTATAATTTAAATAAAAATACAAAACTCCATTCCAAGTTTCTTTCTGGCCTAAGGAAACTAACATAGAGAAAAATCTATAAAGGTCTATTAAGTGAGTATGATATTTCAGCAATGATGTATTTTAAAATAATAACTGGATTTTCTTCCACAGGGTGGATATGATGGATCACATGGTAGCAACCCATATGGACAGGTAAAACGCATCCTCTATGGTTCTAGATAATATAAATACAATAAGCATTAGGCTTATTCAGTTCCTTGATTTGCTTCAAAATTTTTATCTTGTCTGTTAGTATGACTATTTTCCACGTGTAGAGCAATTGAATGAATAAATACAATGAGTAAAATAAAAAGCTACCTAAACCACTTTAATTTAAAAGTCACGATATGTTTGTTCAGTGGCAACCACAGGATTCTGCTACTTTGCAGCATCATGCTGCATGTTTTACCCCTTTTGGAAATAAATAGAAGGTTTTGTTACTTACAGTATGGTTGCCTGGATAGATTCTATGGGGCTGATCGCATACAAAGCTAGGTTCCTGCCTGCTGCAGATAATACAGTTGTAAGCATGAAAACTTTTCGCTTACATTGCCAACAAAGCAAAGGCAACGGAGAGGCTGGATGCTAGGGCTCGCATGTTGGATAATTATGAGAAGCAATGCATGGACAGGGCTATCGGGTGGTATGTCATCTCCATTACCAAAAAAATCTCATTCCAAGCCCCTAGATTTCCTTAACCAGCAGTTTCAGATAAATGGTAAAGAAAATAATTATGGGTGGGGGGAGAACCTTTGCAGAACATCAGGGTATAACATGCCACCTGGCTAAGCAAAAATCTTCTGGCTTTGCTCTTGGAATTGGCCTTCCACATAGCGAAAGCATCACAGAGAAGGCTCCATTGAAAACATCTTTGGAGAAAGAATGCACAGGCCCTCAGTATCAAGCATAAATCAAGACTGAAACAGATCCAGAGACAATGAGGAAAATAAAAAGTGATCTAAGCCACCTTAATTTAGAAGTCATAATACGTTTGTTTGTTCAGTGGTGACCACAGGGTTCTGCTTCACGCAACACTACCTATCTTGTCTATAATAGCAATAGAATATTGCTATTATTAAGCATCTATAATGTTGGCCAGTACGATGGTGTTTCAGCAAGAAATGTTTGGTTGTTCAAATAACTGCTTTCTATTAGAGTGGACAGTATAGTTCATATGCAGTTAGAAACCAAATGGGCAGGTCAAGGAAACATTTTAAAATCTATGTAAATAATCTTAAAAAATGGGTTAAGGATGTCATAATATAATATGTAACAAAAATAAGCTTAATATAGTACAGACAGTGTTTTAATGCAGCTATAGTAAGGGAGTAATGAATTTCAACAATAATGACTGTTGAATTTTACAATTGAAACGAACAATAAATTTACCGTTTTCTGTTCAGAGTGGGCAATATTGGAGCAACAACCAATTTGGAGAGGTAAAAATCTTTCAGCTTATTTCTATTCTTAAATATATTGCACCTGCATTGAGTTTCACAACACATGCACACATATATGTATCTATATATACAATATTAAAAAACCTTAAGAAATCTTGACATACACATATAGATATAAACATTTCTTAATATGTTTGTTAAAGTAGACGTTGTGGTATTTATCCATATGGACAGGGATACAATGTAGAAAATATACTGTATATACTCATGGATAAGCCCATCTGTGGATAATCCGACCCTAAAATTTTTAATCAAAATACCATGAAAAATGTGCCACTGTGGGTAAGCCAACCCACATTTTTCATGTTATTTTGGTTAAAAATTCAGTGGTTGGATTATCCACGGATGGGCTTATCTGTGAGTTTATATGCAGGAACCTTTTAAAAGGTATTACCATATATACTCACGGATAAGCCCATCCACGGATAAGCTGAACCCAATGTTTTGGGTGTATTTTGGCACCTAAAATTCTCAGCTTATCAGTGACTATATATGGTATGCATTAATACACATGGAGATATAAAGATTAAATAAAAATAACTTGACAGATTTCTGTTCAGAAATATAGAAAATAGCTTTGTATTTTATCAATACTCCTCATAACTGAGAAAACTTTTCTGTACAGAATGGAGTGTTTAAAAATAACAATAGCAGCCAATCAGAGTTAAGCAAAATCTGTTTATAATGTAGTATATCTGTAAAAATTACCATAGTTATAAACAGTATATCTAAGATATAGAAATTTAAATGAAAATAAGTTTTTCTGCATAGTTCCACTTCTGAATGTAGCAAGTAGTTTTTAATTTTATTAAGGTTATTATTTATAATTAATGAGTATTTTTATTAAGTTTATTATTTATAATTAATGAGTATTTTCTTACAGGGAGGAGGATCATCTGGTGGCACCTGTATAATGATATAGTGTATGTGCATAATATTTACTATGGTTATTTATCATACACTTGTAAAAATAAAATAAAATAATATAAAATAAAATAAAATAAATAGCTTATTTCTGCTCCTTAATATTCTACAGAATATTTGCTATAGTTATTTATAACTATTAATATAATCATACGGAAAAGAAAATAAGCATTTTCACCTTATTTCTGCTCTGGAATGTAGCAAGGAGCTATATGCTTAATTAAGATAATTATTTTGTAATTAATAATATTTCTACAAGGATTGATCAGAGAACCAATATGACAGCTAAAAACTGTTGTATAACATAGTGTATGTATCTAATATTTGCCAGGGTTATCTATAGTACAGTTACCATATGGAACATAAAATAAAATATGTTTTTTCAACTTACTTCCACTCCTGAATATAAAAAATAGTGTTGTGCTTTATTCAGGTGACTATTTTGTAATTAGCAAGTGTTTCTTTACAAGCAGAATCATATGATGGTGGTGACAGCGGCCACCAACGTAACAGCCATATAAAAACTATAAAATAACATAATGTATATACATAATATTTCCCATGGTTATTTATGATACACTTGCTGTATATAAAATAAAATAAAAGATTTGGCTCATTTCTGCTTCTGAATACAGGCAGTAGTTTTGTGCCTCGTTAAGGAGATTATTTTATAATTAATAAGCATTTTCTGACAGGGAGGATCATACAGCAGCAGCACCAGCGACCGTTATGGCAGCCAGGTAAAAAATACTTTATAAAATCATGTTTTTATAACGATAGATATAGTCTACTATATGTACATGTTATATATATGGAGGGGGGTAATCCTTGCAATTGGGACCAGCAACTCTGTCACAAACAGACTTATGACCCACTTCCATTATTGTATGAATCACCGTGGTTGCTAAGCAAGATATCACATGACTGTGACTTGCAACTTCACTACTGCATTCTCTATTAATTCTGCTTGTTGGAAGCCAGTTGTGGAGCTCGCAAATGGCGATCACATAACTGCAGGACTCTGTGATGGTCGTAAATGTGCACCAGTTGCAAAGCGCCTGAATGGCAACTTCATACCGCAGGATGCTGTGATGGCCATAAATGCAAGGATTGGTCACAAAGTGTTTTTTTTTTTTCAATCGTCATAACTTTGAATGGTTGCTAAACAAGACAGTTGGTAAGCGAGGGCTACATGTATATATATCGCCATAGACATAAAATAATATGTCTATGTATACAGGTAGTCCTTGACTTACGACCACAATTGGAACCAGAACTTCCCTCACTAAGCAATGTGGTCATTAAGTGAGTTGCACTTATTTTACAACCTTTTTTGCCATGGTCATTAATCAAATTGCGTGGTCTTCAAGCAAGTCCAGCTTCCCCCATTGACCTTGCTTGTCAGAAGCCCTAGGAAGGTTGCTAAGGGTGATTACATGACCTGGGATGCTGCAACTGTTGTAAATACATGCTGGTTGCCAAGCACCTAAATTTTGATCACATGACTGCAGGAGTGCTGCAACAGTTGTAAGTGTGAGGACCAGTCATAAGTCATTTTTTTCAGCACCATCTTAACTTCAAACAGTCATCAAACAAATGGTTGTAAATTGAGGACTACCTGTATATAGTATGTAGTATATTTACTATTTATATTATACTATTTATATTATATATTATATAATATGCAGTAAATATACTGTATATGGTATATTATATAGCATGCAGTAAATGCACTATATATAGTATATTATATAGTATATAATAAAAATACTATAAATATACTATATGGATGTATATTTAGCTTACAGAATATAAAGTTTTGGGGGTTCATTTCTGCTTCTGAATATAGCAAGGAGCATTGTGCTCTATTATGGTAAATATGTTATAATTAATAAATATTTTCTGAAGAGAAAGGATCATATGGTGGGGGCAGCAGCCAACAGAGCAGCCAGGTAAAAAATATTGTGTAATGCAGTGTATTTGTCATAGTAATCTGTAATATCCTCAGCATTATAGAACATAAAATCAAATATTTTTGTTCACCCTATCTTTCCTCCTAAAGAAGGTAGCCTTGCATTTTATTAAAGTAATTATTTTGTAATTAATAAGTATGTGCTTGCAGGGAGGATCCTATGGTGGCAGTGATGGCAGCCAATATAGCAGTCAGGTAAAAATTATAATTAGGGCATATTATAATATTTGCCATGGTTATTTATAATACGCTTCCTATATACAAAATAAAATGAAGATCTTTGGCTCCTGAATATAGGCAGTAGTTTTGTACTTCGTTAATTTAATTATTTTATGACAAGCATTTTTTTACAGGGAGGATCATATAGCAACAGCAGCAGCAGCCATTATGGCAACCAGGTAAAAATTACTTTATACCGCTGTTTCTCATCCTCAGAAACTTTAAGGCATGTGGACTTCAACTTCCAGAATTCCCCAGTCAGCCATGCTGGCTGGGGAACTCTGGGAGTTGAAGTCCACACATCTTAAGGTTGCTGAGTTTGAGAAACACTGCTTTATTCCGTAGTGTTTCTATAATGATATAGGTAGAAGTATAGAATATTTGTGATTTTTTTTGTTTATCAATATAGACATATAGATAAGCATATAAAATATTTGCCATGGATATCTATACTGTATATAGCCTATAAAAAAACGGACTAGTTTGGCTTATTTCTGCTTCTGAATACAGCAAGGAGCTTTGTGCTTTATTAAACTTTGTGCTTTATTAATTTTATCATTAATAAGTATTTCCTTGCAGGGGAGATCCTATGGGAGTGGCGGCAGCCAATATAGCAGTCAGGTAAAAATTATATTATAATGTAGCACATGCATGGGTGTGTCTGTGCGTGTGTGCAGAATAATTAATCCATCAAAGGACTAGTGTAAATGTTGGCGCCAAGGGGGCGGGGGGGCATAGTGGGTTTTGTATTTGGGGTTTTTATTTCTGTAGGCCGCCCAGAGTCACTGTGAGTGAGTTGGGCGGCCATATAAATTGCTTAAATAAATAACATAAATAATTATAGTGACCACACGTCCTTTATTATAAAGGACGGCCCTTTATTTCAGAAGGCTGTCCTTTAGATTAATTTAATTTAATTATTTATTTTCTTGGTTTCGCTATTGAATTTTCCTTTGTGAAGCAAAGTTATATAAACATGAAACACTACTTTTTTTTTTTTTTTGTCCTTATGAACCTCTTTCAGATTTGCCCCTTTTTCAGGTTTGTCCTTTTTCCCCCAAGAAAACATGGTCACTGTAACCCTAATACACTTAGAATATAGAAAAGAAGATAATTTTTCTTCACGTTACTTCTACTCCTGAATGTAACTAGTTTTGTGCTTTATTTAAGGTGATTATTTTATAATTAATAAGCATTTTTTAAAAGGGAGGACCGTATAGCAGCAGCAGCAGTCAGTATGGCAGCCAGGTAAAAATTACTTTATAACATTGTCTGTTTATAATGATATAAATATAGGGATAGATATACATATACATATATAGTATATGTAGATAGAGATATACTATATCTGTTTTTGTAATGTTTTTAGTCTATAGACACAGACATAAACATAAGTATCTAAAATGTTTGCCATGGATATTATTTCTGCTTCTGAATATAGCAAGCAGCTTTGCACTTTATTGAGGTAATTATTTTATAATTAAGACGTAATGGTGACAGCAGCCAATACAGCAGCTGGGTAAAAACATGGGGTTTATTTTGTAGTGTTTCTGCTTTGCACACTTGTCTATATGTGTATGTAATATTTGCCAGTGGCTCTCTAGGGTACAATTTAGGATATTGAAAATAAAATAAAATTCAAAAGTTTATCTTATTTCTCTTCCTGAGTAAAGAAAGTATCTTTGTGCTTTATTAAGGTAAATATTTTGTAATTAATAAGTACTTTCTGTACAGGGAGGTGGCAGTAGCAGCCAATATGGAGGCCAGGTAATTATCATTATTTATACTACATATGTAACATTTAATAAAGTTATTACAGGCAGATACATAGGGAAGAAAATTAAAACTTTTTTTCTGTTTAGTTTTGCTCCTAAATATAAAATGAAGCTTACACTAAAATCTTAATTGGAGTAAGATAAACTGTAAAACATCATTAATTAAAATAGATTCCTGAATTTGTGATCAAAGTAATGAAAAATGGCTATCCTATTTTAAATTTTAGGGGACCACTGCAATGCTCGAGGATCCCTGTCTTACTGGCGTTGATTCTTTTATCTTTGTTGAAATAGAACTGATTTTCTTAAGGGGTATTGGTATGTCCCAATTATTAACTACTTCGATATTTCTCTTTTGATGAGAAATGATGCAATGAATTATTGGCAGAGCAAGTTGTTTTCTTGTTGACACCCCTGTATTCTCCTTCACTTGGATGTGTTCCAGCGGGGGCTAGAAAGCCATTTCTTTCAGATACTTTGATGACCAAAAGGGCCCTTTTAATTCTATAATTCTGTGAAAGAAAATGGGAGGGAGATTAACTGTGGCAATTCACATTGGTAAAAGCCTCATCCAGCCTGATACCTAAAATCCACTGTTTTGTTGCTTATGTTTGCCACTCTCGATGGGCACAACAGCAGCAGGGGTAACTTTCTACTCATACTCATCATAGGGCTTTCTTTAGGCGGACAAAGGATTCTCAGATGGTCTGACCTCTCTGCCAGCCAGAGACCAGTGCACATACACACACATAACCCCCAAAATTTTTTAGTTGGCTGCTCTTGTGGCTGCTATCACCACTATATGATCTTCCTCGTTCAGAAAATACTTATTAAAAGCAAAGATGGCAAGCACAACTGGCTAAAAAGGACAGGGCTTCATCCATGCTGTTGTACTCACCATTTTGACTTTTGACACATACCCCTCTGGGTGCCTCAGCTGCCAGCAAAACCTTTCTTAATAGAGCAGGTTTACTTTGCCCTCCCCTCTCCCTTCCAGACATACTCCATTCACCCAGCAGATCAAGACTGCTTTTTCCACACTAATGCATTAAACAAGCAATATGAGATTTCAACAATAAACTATATTTTGTAATAACTATTTTTGTAACAGGGTGGATCTTACGGTAGCAGCAGCCAATATGGAAAGGTAAAAACTTCTGGAATATTTTTACCATTAAAGGGGATTGTGCTATCATTTGGAATACTGGTCTCTCCCCCAGCACCATATTTATATTCAAAATTCAAATGCCACCCCTTTCTTTCTCTTTTCTTCCTTAGTCCTTGAAATTTATTACAGCTATAAATCTAAGATCATACTGGAGTACAGAAGTCTGCTGTTGATCCTGAAAATCTGCACCTTCCTTTTATCATTCAGTTTAAATTAACAGTTAGTCATTTTATTTTGGTCATTGACCAGCAAAACAGATCTTTGAAAAAAAGAGTCACATTTAACTTGCTGAATATCAATGCAGTTTATACAGCACAGAAATTGACTAGAATAAAACAAGCTATAAAATCATAGAGCACTATAACTAAAATGGTAAGTTTAAGAATTTTGGGCATAAAAAATAATATAGTAAGGCATTATGCAATTTGAATAAGGCAATTAAATGATTACTTACAGTAATAGAATACTAAAATTACCAATCTAAAGTACAGAACCATTATAGTGCTAAAACCCATGGAAAAAACTAGTTAATATTAATATTATATCTAGAGACAAATGAACAGTTTTTAAATGTGGTTGTTCTCACAAATTAACAACAATTTAGATATGATTAAAATTAGATACCATTTCCTGAAATCTGGTCAGTGTAATATGCATATTAAACAACACTAAAAATAAGAAACCCTTGTGGAATGCTGAGGAACATTTGCCTCTTGTGGATCCATAGATCTTCTTGGCATGTTTTCTGTTCAACCCCTGCCACGCCTCATTTTACCTCTTCCCAATTTCAACTTCCAGTGTGGGGCACAGCCTGCTGCCAAGGCTTTGAGGGTATGAATTTCCCCCTCTCAGGACTACTGAAAGGATCCCCCTAAGTGATCAAATAAATCATGATACAGACATTTTATAACAAGAGAGTTGCTCATTATAATTAAACAATCATTATTTAAAATAATTTAATTTGCTGCTTATCTCTGGAACTATGCGGGCTGGAAAAAAGAGGAAGAGCAAAAGGGAATTCAGACTAGACAATGAGCAATACTAACACTGGGAGAACTCAAACTAAAACGTGGACAAACGGGCATATGCCAACATGATATACATATCCTTAAAGGCATCTCTTCATTCCCGTCATTTGTAGAGAATTCAACTAATGGGATCTTCCTAATGGAACAACTTGGGAAAAAAACACATTTTTTCCACTCACATTTTTTATACAGAGAAATTTTAGCTTGTACAAGGATGACCTGTGCTTCTGTGTTCATCATCTCATATTCATCCTTTTTTGGTTTGTTTGAAGAATAAGAGAGATTGATTAGGAATTTTAGAAACATTTGGCAAATAGGAATGTAAAGCAAATATGCCACAGGTTTATTTTATGGTGAAATGCTCTGAAATGCATTTCATTTCAGATGTTAGTAATTTTTGAAATTATTTATTCTATCAGGTTAACAAACAGAAAATATTATATTAAAAACCAAAGTGTTTTTTAACCAAAAAAAGCCTGGAAAATCACGTAACTAGAACAGCTCTTCCCCTACTCATCCCAAATGATATAATTGGTTGAAAATCTTTTTCCTTTCTCTTTTGTTGTAATGAGTGCTATCAGAAAAAATCAGTACTAGAGTGGGGAAGATGGATGGAGCTCCCCTCCAAACATAATGGTCTGATTGTTGATTTTTTTTTGGCCACCATACTTTAGAATCTGGTTTAGGAGCTGGGTTGAATCAACTTAGCAATATCTAGCATGCTAGGATATCTAGCAATGTCCACAAGATCCTGCAGCTTTCATCAGAATGACAAAAACAGTGTCATGGTGTTGCCTTTTGGGCATGCATGCAGTTATCAGATGCAAGTAGAAAAAGGGCTGATCAAACATTTTCATCAGTGTGACCCCCCTCCCCACCAAGACACTGCTATATATACACATCCCCTTCTGTCTAGAAAGATATGAGATGAAGTCACTCCTTCACATGTCCTGACAAATTTGGACACTGCTCATCTCACGACGAAGTGACTCTGGGCGGTTTACAATAAAAACAACAAATAAATATTAGTTAAAATACAATAAAAATAGTATAAAAATTCAATAAAACCAAATACATACATAAATAATAATATCTTCCAAGGTGCTGGTGATGGAAAAGATATTAACATACAGGAGCATCTTTATTATACTTTATAATAAAGTATGTGAAAGAGAAATACTGGATTGCTCATATTTTACAGAACTCCTTTTCTTCTGGAACCAGTCAGCCAGGACGACAGGTACGAGTATCTCCCTTGGCTGGGTTGAGGTGTAACTTTCTTGTAATTTTCAAAAGCAAAATCTAACACATAAAACTGTTGCTTGATAAAGAACATCAGCAGCAGAAATGATTTCTTTTCCTTTGTAGAACTCAGCTTCTTCAGGAGGCATCCAGACTGGTGGACAAGTAAGAAAATAATGTCTAGGCAGCCCCCTAACTCTGCATCCCCATCACTGTGTTTGCTTTCACCCTGAAGGAAAACCCTACCACTAACTGTATGAGGAAAGTGGCAAAACTGCTCCTCTAATTGTACATAAGGAGCAACAGTGGTGGTAAGGTCCCAATGTTTCTTGATTTCAGGACGGACGGTGTCATGCAGCTCTGCAAAAATTGCTGCAAACTGTCTTTGTGATGTTTCTTCTGTTCTGAAGACTTATATAAGGCCTACAGCACAGAAGACATACTGGGGTTTGCTCATTTCAACCCGCACAGCCCTTGCACATGGAAGAGGGCAATGAATGGCATACAATAGCATCACATCATTATCACAGGTGTATTCTCTGACTCTCCCAATATTCTAGAATCAGCAAAGAGAATGCCTAACTACTCATGGTATTGTTAGGGCAGAACTGAATATCAGACAGGCAATGGAATGAAGCAGTCTTTTCCAATCAGATGCCTTCCAGATGTTTTGGGACAATAGTTTCCAGTGGTGTCTGCAAGGGGAGGTCAAAACAGAGAAGATGATAGTTGCAGGAACATGAGCCAAGCCCTACCCCTTTTGTATGTGTATCACCATCGCACACATACACAAATGGACAAAGCTTTGATTGGGCTGCTATGATCACCATCTTGCCTGTCTTGATACCTAACCCCGATAGATGCTGCTAACCATTCCCCAAATTCCCACCCTTTGGATTCTGGGAATTGAGTCCATGATATATATGGAGGACAGCAGCTCAATGACTGATGGAACAGCCCAATTATTTGGAAGAGAGATAAGCAGCTTAGAGTCAATTTTTGGTCAGTGCTACATTACTATTGCAGCAGAGTCAATCAGTAGTTCACAATTAAATATACTCACAGTATTACTCAAAGTGTGATAACGTGGGCTGTGTATACAGTATATGCTAGTTTTTCTGAGGCTTGCAAGTAAGACAGGGTGTCTTTTGAAGCTGATTAAAAATGGACCACTGAAACACAACCCTCTTAGTCTATTTTTTCTCTATCCAATACATGATGCAGAGCTAAGATGGTGATGGAGCAGCAGCTTTCCTGCTGAGCTCCTTATGATATTTTATTTGGGTTATCTATTTTTATAAATAGCCTAGCTATCCAATAATTAATTCGAGGTATTCAGGCTCAAGCTATTTTTTTGCACAACATTGACAATACTAGTTGATAATAAATTGATAATGAGTAATAGTAATTAGATTACAGTACTTAGGTACTATACAGATCATACTTGGGCCATATCCAGGTGAGCATGTTGCAATTGAATATAAACATAAAAAAGAAGTAAACATTGAAGAAAGAAAAGAAGAATGTTAAACTGAAACATTAGCAAAGTTAACAAAATAATCTCTGGAAAAAATAAGAACTATGTTTAAGAATATATTTCATCATTCTTAATCCGTAAAGAAGATTTGATTCATCTTCAGCCAAACAAATTATTGACTAAAAATGATATTCTAGGAATGAGTCAGAACACCTTTTATTAAAGAATTACCATATCTCTTTTCTGTTTTCTTAACAGATTGGATGTTATTGTCCAGATGGGCGTTTTGTAAGTACTTATTCTGTACAAATTTGTCCTTAAATTACATTGAAACAGAAATGGGTTTCTTTGGGTTTACTTTAGCATCATATGTAAATCTGGACATTACAGTTTCTAAAGCATGATCTTGTTTTAATGCAGGGTTCCCCAGAGTGGTCAATATTGACCCCCAAGGGTTGATCAGACCATTCAAGGGGTCGATAAATGTCTGGGGGTCAAAAGAGGGTCAGTAAATGTCTAGGGGTCAGTAGGTAGTCGATAAATGATGGAAGGTCGATTGGGGTCAATTGATTTTGGAGGATCTCTGTAGAGTTCCACATCAGTCCCTGGCGCTGAAGCTGGGGTTGCTAGTGGCAAGACAGTGTGACCCAAGGTTGGATGGTCAGCCACCAGTGAGAACAGCCTTGAGTTGTCTTTATTATGGTTGGTTGCACAGTCAGCCAGATGTTTAGATGGATTTGGCATTTTTATCCACCTATCAAGTCCTTCCCAAGGATCTGGGATAGGCAGATGTTGTTTGATGGTGTTAAAGGTATCGTTGCAGGATATAAGCTGTTCCAAGTAAACCTGCCTATTGCAATTGACTGATGGTGATTTTGTCAGTGCCAATGGTGTTCAGGTGGCACCCCAGATGTTTTGGGATTGCACCTAAGGCGCCTATAGCCATTGGTCATATCTTTGCTTTCTTTTGCCATAGTCATTCTACTTCTATTTGCAGGTCTTTATATTTTGTGATTTTCTCCAGTTCTTTCTTTTCTATTCTGCTGTCTCCAGGTACAGCAATGCCCACTATCCAGACCTTTTTGTCTTTCGTATCAACAATTGTTAAGTCTGGGGTGTTGTGTGGCAGGTGCTTGCCTCTTTGAATTCTAAAGCCCCAGAGCACTTTAGCTTCTTCATTTTCTATTACTTTGTTTTGTGGCCTTTGTCTGTATTATTACTATTACTATTATTATTATTCATAGTACTATTAGTTAAAGTAGTATTTAGCAAATCATTTTCATATAATAAATGTTCAGGGGTTGAATAACAGTCCTAAACTTCATGAAGGGGTTGATGAGCTGAAGAGTTTGGAGACCACTGTTTTAATGCAATGCATTAACCAACTATTGTGACTAAACAAACCATGGCCTACCAAGAACCATGAACTAAGTATTACTGGCAGGTAATTTACACATGGCAGTAGTTCATGCCTTGAAACCCAAGGCAGAGATATTTTCCTGCTTCTGCTGCTGCTGCTGCAGCAGCAACAGCAGCAATTCTTGTTTAAAAACACAATTTCTTCAGCAATGGGTAGCACACCACTGGCACAGGGATAATTTGGCTATTATTGCAATGGTATGTTCCTTCATAATTCTATTTCCTTGGTATAATCCTGTTTTATTCATTGTTCTGTTTGAGAAAGCAACTATTGTGCTTTAAAACAAAATTAAATATGATTAATCCTGCCTTTGTACTTCCTCTATTCTCATTCTAGCCACTGAGTCAGAAATATTTCTTTAAATAGATCTGCGAGTATAATTATATTATATTCATCTTCTTATAGGAAGACATATGAACAAAGATAAAACTGAGGATGCTCAAATTTTTTGAGATGATGATCCCATCACAGTAACTTACACACTAGAGATGTTCACATTCAAATATACAAGGTGTTCATAAGATATATTGGTAAATACAATTTTCTTAGGGATTTTTCCTTCTGACCAGATTAAAAAATACAGATGTATTTTTCTTCAATAGGATTCCTCTTATGGTGGACAAAGCAGCCAATATGGTGGTGGACAAGTAAGGAATATTTTTCCATAGCATTGAAGATTTGACACAAATTGATTTGAGAGACCACAATAAGAATGATCATGAAAAAAACCTGACTTCTATTTTTTACAGAGTTCCCATTCAGCTAGTGGCCAATATGGTGGTGGAAAAGGAAGCTTGTACGGTGACAGCAACAAACATGGTGGACAAGGAACCCAATATGGTGGTGGACAAGGAAGCTCATATGTTGGCAGCAACCAATATGGTGGACAAGGAAGCCAATATGGTGGTGGACAAGGAAGCCAATATGGTGGTGGACAAGGAAGCCAATATGGTGGTGGACAAGGAAGCCAATATGGTGGTGGACAAGGAAGCCAATATGGTGGTGGACAAGGAAGCCAATATGGTGGTGGACAAGGAAGCCAATATGGTGGTGGACAAGGAAGCCAATATGGTGGTGGACAAGGAAGCCAATATGGTGGTGGACGAGGCAGCCAATATGGTGGTGGACAAGGAAGCCAATATGCTGGTGGACGAGGCAGCCAATATGCTGGTGGACAAGGAAGCCAATATGCTGGTGGACAAGGAAGCCAATATGCTGGTGGACAAGGAAGTCAATATAGTGGTGGACAAGGAAGCCAATATCCTGGTGGACGAGGAAGCCAATATGGTGGTGGACAAGGAAGCCAATATGGTGGTGGACAAGGAAGCCAATATGGAGGTGGACAAGGAAGCCAATATGCTGGTGGACAAGGAAGCCAATATGCTGGTGGACAAGGAAGCCAATATGCTGGTGGACAAGGAAGCCAATATGCTGGTGGACAAGGAAGCTCATATGTTGGCAGCAACCAATATGGTGGACAAGGAAGCCAATACGGTGGTAGACAAGGAAGCCAATATGCTGGTGGACAAGGAAGCCAATATGCTGGTGGACAAGGAAGCTCATATGTTGGCAGCAACCAATATGGTGGACGAGGAAGCCAATATGGTGGTGGGCAAGGAAGCCAATATGCTGGTGGACAAGGAAGCCAATATGCTGGTGGACAAGGAAGCCAATATGGTGGTGGACGAGGCAGCCAATATGGTGGTGGACGAGGCAGCCAATATGGTGGTGGACAAGGAAGCCAATATGCTGGTGGACAAGGAAGCCAATATACTGGTGGACAAGGAAGCTCATATGTTGGCAGCAACCAATATGGTGGACAAGGAAGCCAATATGGTGGCGGACAAGGAAGCCAATATGGTGGGAGCAGCCAATATGGTAGTAGACGAGGGAGCAAATACAGTGGACAAGTAAGGAGAATTTTTTAAAAAGGATTTTACATTTTACTGTAATATCCAGCCTTCTGATCACAGAATAAAATTAAGAGAATAAATTAAAGTAAGTCCTACAAGGAGGGACTGAACTGAGAATGTTTAGATTTGAGAAAAGAAGGCTAAGGAAGGATATGAGAGGACACTTCAAATACCTGAAAAAGCTCTGTACCTATTTTCATTGTTCTGAGTGCAGGACATGGAATAGTGGATTTAAGTTACAGGGACCCAGAGTTCAATTAAATACATTTTCTAAGAGTAAGAGGAATTCAGTGGTAGAACCACATGAATTCACAGCGTTCCATAAATATGTGGTGGGTTCTCCTTCACTGGATGTGTTCAGGCAGTGCCACGCAGCTATTTTTTTTAAAATATATTTTTATTAGATTTTAACAAACAATATCAAGTAACTACATTTACATAAATCCAAGATACATATAAGAGAGAGAGAAAAAGAAAAAAATATAGAAAATACAAAAGAAATCTACTGCAATGAGAATAAAAAGACAGGTACTGTGCATACAAAAATTTGCGATATATATATAAAGTATACCAGATTATATTCTATTGCTATTGAGTAAGCTATTTGTGAGTCATGCACTAAGCAGTGGGCAAAGGTAATTTGGCTTTCTCAATTAATGATTAATTTTTGTATTGGCTAAATGTTAATACTATAAAAATGTATATGAGCCAGCAGACCCAGTGCATGCTGAAATATCATAATTTCTAAATATTTGTATCTGTTATTACCAACCATAGAGTTCTTGCATTGATGTATTTGCTGTAAAACTAATTTATAATCTTAGGGTAAGCTGCGTTTACAACTGAAACTAATGTCTATTCAGAAGCAAGTTCTACTGAATTCAGTAGGGTTTCTTCCCCAGTTAAGTATACTTAGGTTTTGCTGTTTAGAGGAGTTGGTCCCATTGAACTGAGGGCTTACTCCCCAATACGCATATAATAGATTACAGTGCAGATCTCCATTCTTATGCAGACTTACTTCAATGGCCTTGAATAAATGGCATTGTTGCAGTTCAGTAGTAACTGGAAGTAAATGCCCTATCACTGGTGTAGAAATGTTGCCACATTCTTTCCCCAAAGAAACTAAGTCACATTTTGGAATTCTGATTAGAGCAAGAATAGAGAAATACTGAGTTCCAGGAGTTTCAGTCTTTGTTTGCTAATGTAAGATCTCCCTATGGCAAGATCCTCGAGGCCATATAAGGCCTTGCCTTGAATGCAAAGAGACTGGGCTGCTGACATAATCAACCGGTATCTGTTTTATCCACAGGGTTTTCAGAGCCATCAGTTTCATAACTCTGTAAGTATCATATTCCCAAAGCACTTCCTACTTCTATTTACTAAGGGTTTGTCCATGCAGCCCTGTTGATGTCCTTTCTTAATGTCTTCAGTGAAGGAATGATCTGCTGCTGCATTGAAGAGCATTGGTAGTGGTCTTCAGCAAAGAGGGAGGGAGGAACTGGGTGGGAGGCACAGAGAAAGGAACTGGGAGTCCTGAGGAGTCGGTACTCTTAAAAGCTGAATCACTACTACTGCTGCTGCTTCCTTTCCCTGCTCCCCCACAGCTCGTGTGGCCTTTCTAATTGAGCACTAATTAGGTATTGCTTTCTAATTAGAGCTGTGAATGAGACGCTAAATCAACTCTCTTTCTTTTGGCCCCTTGTAGACTCTGCTTCCATCTGCTCTCAGCAGCCTCTCTAGCAGGGATATCAATCTAATGTAAGGTCTTCTGGGAGATCGATAATCCCCTGATTGCCCCCACCCTCACTAATAATTGTCAGACAAGATTTTGCTCCCTCCAGGAGCCAAAGCAGAAATAGCTGTGGATGCACAGAGCCCTGTGACTGCAATAAGAGGGCAATCCTGCAGTGGGCCAAGTGGAGCCCAGCAGGTTGTTTATCCTCTGAAGCTTCCTCCTCCATTTGATCCAGAATGTTTGCCTAAAAGGCCCTTTTTGTTTTTCCATAGAATGCACCACTTTCCTGCTGGATCAGCTTGATCCAGCTTTAGGCTGCCTCAGGAATGGCACCGAGATGGAAGCTCTATTGTGGATATGTGTCCTCATCATTTGTTAGCCATCTCAGAGCCAGAGCAAGGAGGCTGTATGGATGAGCCCTAAATGACTAAAACTGTCATATTACTAAAACTAAAAATGTCATATTTTGAATTCTGTTAGAATTTTATACCTGAGAATGGATTAGTGATACAGATTAGAATGTACATGTATTTGGTGTAAAGGCATTCTCCTATATATAACCATACTTTGAATAAATGTGCTTGAAGACTAGGACAGTGGATGGATATTTTTCAATGGGTCCAGTGAGCCTATTCATGTATAAAATCAGAATGGAGGAAGTATAATTAAAGACATGGGTACAGGAAAGAGAAATCCAGCCTCCTCAATCCCTCACCCGTTTATCCATTGCTCCAAACACACTTGCATTCCCACCTTGCTTCTGATGTTAGAACAGTCAACTCATTAAAGCAGCCACATCAATTTTCAGGTTCATGCAGAAGTCTGAAAAAAAGATGTGGCTATTGTACAGAGGTGTTCTACTTGCCCTCCCACATATTCCAAAATACCTCTTTTTGAATCATTTTTGAAACATCCACACCCCTAATATCTACTCCAATATCTAGGAATCATTCCAAATTCTGTACTTAGGGCTAGACCAACAGTACATCCTTTTGTGGGTGTTTTAGTTAGAGATGGCTGGGTTTAGGCTGTGGAGGGGAATATAAGAATCAACAAGGTTTACAGAAAACAGAGAAGTGTTGTACTTTTTTTCAGTCCTAGAATGTGATATTACTTTTTTTTTCCTTTATAGAATGCTGTTGGGAAGCAGCCCATCTTGGTCTTGGTGCTTTTCAGTATTCTGAGCGCCTTCGTTGTCTCTTCTTCAATTACATCTAAATGGATTACATGAACTTTTGAAATTGTATCAAGGAGGTTACCTATTTTCCTCAACATAATATGATTTTCTATTCAAAACATTGGAGTCAAATTTTTAGATTGATAAACCATATATTTCTCCTGTCCCTGACCTCTACATACACGAGTACTTTTAACACTACAATATGCCTTGTTGTAAATTACTGGTTTTATCTCCTTCTTTTAATATATAGGTAGTCCTCATTTAATGACCACAATTGGGACTGGCAACTTGTTTGTTAAGCAAAGTGGTCACTAAGTGAAACCACAACTCTGCTTATGATCTTACTTCAACTTTCCTTTGCTTTACAGACCTGTGAAGGCTGTAAATGCAAGGACTGGTTGCAAAGTTACTTTTTCATCAGGTGTAACTGCGAATGGTCACTAAATGAGGCAGTTATTAAACAACGACTACCTTTATATTATGCTTTATTGTTATTTTTTTTTGTATGTGTGTACAATACTTTATTTCATTGCAAAAATGACATTTTGTTTATGAGATGTAATTAACTGATCAACTAACTTTGATCCAAGGCTACAGTTTACTTAAGATTGTTGATATATTTGGAAATAACTACATTTAAAATTGTGTGGATTGAGATAGTTTATTAACGCCTACTATTATGTAGTATGGTATTGACCCAATCAGAAATTATTATTCTCAGTACATTCATGTGTAACTAGATTAGAACTGAATACTGAGACTTCAGAAGATACACTCTTGCAACACTATTCAGAAGTTCCTTCATCATGAAAAGGAGAATTATGGGAAAGCCTATGATAATTCTATAGGAATAAAAACCAACTATTTTCCATTCTAAATAAATACATGAACTTAAATAGCAGGAACCTTCTGCAACTGTTTTCTTTCTTTCATTCATATTAATTAATATAAATTCAAGGCAACAATAAAATTATATATTTATTTACAGAGCAGTCCACAGGGAGGTGGTGTCAAAAAAAATCAAGATGGCAGGTGCAACCACAAAGTTGTGATGCATGTTAAAAGGAGGCATGGTTTCAATTGTGTGGGCCATAACCATCATCTTGTCTTAATGACGATGATCGAAAGTAAATAACCTGTGTTGCCTTTTACATAAACCCAGTAATATAGTTTTCTTCAATAATATAGCACACTTTGTGTTTGTATAAGGATATTTTATAGGGATATCACATGATCTAGCAATTTGTGAATGCTCTAAGTGAGGTGGGATGGGATGGGATTCAATCCCTCATCTTTTCAGGCAGATTTGTCATGCTATTCCTTTTCAGATGGCCATAATTAAGTTTGGGCTAACCATCTAACTCTTTTTTTCCCCACTCTAAGCATTGACTGTTAGACTATAAAACCATAACAAAGTGTCATATAGTATCAGTGTTATTCACACCACACATAATCAAGAAACAGTAAACTGCTAAACGGCTCCTAAAATTCTTACTGTATAAGCAGGAATTGCCATGGCAGTTTAAAAGTGCAGTCTTGAAGGTTCAGGTTGAGCTTAAATGACATAGAAGTTCAGTGGATGTTTAATATTGAAATCCTAAGTGGTATTTAGAAACAACTGCCAGCTACCCCAGGAATGTCTTTAGTTGTTGTTGTTGTTTCTTCTCCTCCCCCTCCCTCCCCCTCCTACTCCTTCTCCCTCTCCCCCTCCTCCTCCCTCTTCTCCTCCTCCTCATCTCACCTTTATAGCATACTAATGCTCCTGCCTCCTATTTATAAGTGGGTTAATAGGTCAAAGGTTGTGCAAACCAACTCTTCATATGTAAAAAATTTCATTACATGATTGATAATATTCTGGGCATTTGAAATAATAAAGTATAATGCCAATAGCACTTGTGTAGATTATTGTCTAATGTTGTTCTTACTTATAAAACAAAATGAAGTCTGAGAACAGGTTTGCATTGTCTTACTTGTCAAACTAGTTTTTCTTGTTCACAGTTTCAAACAATTGCATGAGACAAAAGGTAGGTGATCTTTCTCTTTTTCCTGGATTGCAGTGTTTTTAGATGCTAATTTCTCAACAAAGGTGGCACCTTAAACTATTTTCTTGTAGAATTCCTAAACTGATATGCTACCAAGTGAGAGCCACAATAAAACCACAGCATCATACAGAATTTGGTTTCAATGACAATTCTGAAATTTCCCTAGGCTAATTATATACAAAACATTAAACTGACAATTTTTTGAAGTGGAGTAAGAGAGGCTGACTTCATGGTTAGGGGATGGTTGAATGACTTGAAGGATGATACTTCAAGACTAATTCATGTCCAACAATTACAGCTTTAGAAATTTAATTCTGAATTAATCCCTGTAGGATTGTGCCACTAGCCACAATCCAACTGAACACGTACAATAAGAAAAAGAAATATGTTACAGTTGACAACATAATAATTTTTTACAGTGACAACAGATAATTTTGCTTAGATAGAGATTTGCCATTCACAGATTCTCGCTTCCAATCTTCAGGTCTCCAAGTTTTTCCTCAGGAAAAAAAAGCAGGAAATAGTGAATAGTTCTTTCTTTATATGCATTCATTTGCCCTTCTGCGGACAGCTGCAAAAGGCACAGGTCAGTTGACAATGGCCCTGCTGGAACGGTTTTAGGAGTTAGTGGGCATCTTTAAAGGCTGTCTGAAGTACAGGCTCCCACGGACTGGAATGTGTTTTAGCTATTGGCAAATGGAGAGAGAGAGCAGGGTGGGAAGAGAGATTGCATCAATCATAGAGCCAGTCTTTTCTCTTCGGATGCTGCCATTCCCCCTTCTTCCAGCCCCTTCGGCCTCTTCTCTTCGAGGACGCTCCGTCTGTTGCCTCTCCCGCCCCGGAGCGTCCTTTCCAGCGCCTCCTAGAAGGCGGCAACGCGTGAGAAGGGCCGCGGGGCCGGGAACCGAGCGGGCGGAGCCGCGGCTGCAGCCGGAGTATTGACGGGGCGGCACCGGAGAAGAAGCACCCGGAAGGGAAGCGTGCCAGGCTCCCAGCGCGGCAGGTGAGAGTCGGGAGAGAAGACCCGGGAGGGCTAAGCGGAAACAGGGGGATTACTAAGCAAGGAGGGCAGGTCCGCAGCTAGGAACTAGGCGCGAGCGGACAGGAAGGAGGTGGCTGGGAGGATATGGTCGGAAGGATGCAGCTGAGATTGAAGTAACCCAGAAACTGAAGAAGCGGAGAGAGGGATGGGATGCAGGGCAATCCGATGGCGGGCAAAAGTGGGGAGGTGCAGGGTAGGACTAAGCTAGTGCTCGCCCTCGCCTCGTCAGAGCTAAAGGCTGCTTTTTAAAATCGAGGCTGACACCACTGTATCTGAAATCTTCCTGAGGAAGAACGTCCCTGAGCATATGTGGAGTGCCGTTCCTTCGAATTAAGGCAGCTAGAGCTCCTTTTCCTTTGGGATTGGGATGGAATTTGCTGGTTTAAGGAAAGCTTGCTTCATCTTGAACTCGGTTTTGGTAGCAAAGGTTTGCTGTCGATTATGTGATAAAATAATGAAAGAAAGTGTCTATTCTCGGAGCATGCACAGAGTGCTGATTGCCTTGCTTCACTAACTGGAGCGGATTGTGGGTAATAATTGAGGAATGAAGCTTCACAAAGCCTGGAGGGGAGTTTTAACTCCTAACCTCTAACTATAGAAATTGAACGTGAAAACCTTGCAGAACTAGGGAGTCAACATATACTATTGTCAGGAAGTGGCTCAGACATGAGCCGGGGATTAAGAAACAATAGCTTTGGGGGACAAGCAGCAGAATGAACAACTATTCCAAAAGGTGAGTTACAGTGCAGTGAGCATGGTAAATCAATGTGTGTAAAAATACGAGGCAGTATAGATCAATGATGAAACAAGGAACATCTGACCAAATGTATACATCTATCCACTCCTGCCATACATATTCATTCATCTGCTTGTTTACATACAAAAACAGTTTTTGTGGTATAGATATCTTAGAATAAAATGGGAATAAAAGGCAAGATTTTCAATGTATTGGCAAAGGAACAGAAAAATAAAAAGGTAGCTTAGCCTTATGTATATATATAAAAATCCAGTGGCTTTCTTGTATAAATGAATGATGATCAAAGCATGCAGTAAGAAATAGAAAGGAAATAGTACTGGTTATTATTGAACAGTTTGGAGCAAGAGACACAGAATAATGCAAAGAAAGATTGTCATACCAGGTATCGAAAATAGCATCAAACGCATACATAAATAGCAAATGTTCCTAAAAATTACCACACTATTATTTATTCAAATATACTGTATAGAGGCATATTTATATTTTAAAATTATATATGACTGTTGACAGTTCCTATATGTCCTTTGAATTAATTCCTATCTTGGACCAAACTTATAGGTTACTGTGTGTACTGTACTAAGAGGGGCCTACTACCAAAACTTTTCTGCTAACTGAGAATAGCACACGTGCAATAATCAAAGTATTAATGAATTTATTTATTAAGATATTCAACATTTATATAGTCGCCCATCTCACACAGAGGGACTCTGGGTGAGGTACAACAATTAAAATAAGTGAATAAAAACAGGCAGATAAAAAAGATAAAAAGTTATTTTAACATAAAAACATCACAAATATTTATTTATAAATATTTAGAAATGCTGCATACACAGTTGTATTTGTTTAAACATCACTAATAGTCCTTATATATTATAATACAAAACAAGTTTGGTACAGAAATGTCTAAATCAGTATAAAAATACTACATCCTGTGTGTACCTAATAACTATTAATCATCTGACCATTAATAATACAAAACTCAGTGAATCCCAGAATTTCCATAATTCCTGGATTCTCATTCCTTTACCCTTCCCTTATATGATCCTGTTATGGCAGACATCTTATGATGGATGCTAACAGACATGGCATTCATTGTGTAATTGTTCTTCTAAAAGCTTGGGAATTAATTAATTAATTAATTTTTCAAATTTATATATGCTGCCCATCTCACTATACAAGTGTCTCTAGGTGGCATTACTGGTAAAAAACTATAAACTCATTAAAAAAAAGGTAAAAACTACAAAAAGCTAAAATTAAACTAAAAAGTTAAAACTACAATGCAAACTAAAAAGTGGAGAGAGCATCCTCAGGCTACCAGCCACCCCCAGTGCTGCGAACCCCCATTGGGTCCCCATGCAAGTTGCCAGAGCCAGGTCTTAATGCCCTTTTGAAAGGCCAGCAGAGTGGGGGCCAATCTCACCTCAGGGGGCAAGATATTTCAGAGGGCAGGAGTCACCACAGAAAAGGCTTTCCTCCTGGACCCCACCAGCTGAAACTCTCTAGGCGACGGGGTCTGTAACATACCCTTCCTGCTGGAACAGGAGGGACAAGTCGATGTAATGGAGACGAGATGGTTCCTCAGGTAACCTGGGCCCATGCCATTAAGGGCTTTAAAGGTCATAACCCTTGAATTGGACCCGGAAGCAGACTGGCACCCAGTGCAGCTCACACAGCAGAGGTGTTACATGTGTAGTCCTAGAGATGCCCATAACTGCCTGCGCCTTATTTAGAGGACATAATCTTTCATTTGTAATTGTGTCATTTTTCTCCTACATCTTTTTTTCTAATAAGAAAAAAATTAATTTTATTTAATCTAAAAAAATCTAATTTTTTTCTTATTAGAAAAACAAATATTTCAGTGAAGAAAGATAGAATAGCTCCTTTTGATTAATAGTGCTAGGAGATGTACATATAACTATTTGAAGGAATACTCTGATATTACATCTTTTGATGTACTAGCCTACAACATATTTTATTTTTCCATTTAAAATATTTTTCAATTCATTTACTTTTAAAAAATTATTCAGGAAAAACTACATTTTTTAAACTGGAGCTTTCCCTACTTCCCCATGAAAAAATACAGGAGAAAAATGTGATCTTGTCAGATAAGAGACTTGTCATGGCCTAATCACACAGATAAAACAGGAACTCACTTTTGTAGGGAACCACAAGGAAAACTGAGTATGTACTGTATTTAAAGAACTTGGAGTTATTAGCACAAATTATTAATATTGTCCTTTTTGATACCCTTTCAATCATAATACGCTATGAAAATAGCTTAATCACATGTGGTTATATGCCTCAACTGGGAAATCTTTGAACAGTATCACTATTCTTTATGGTGAACCTGGTTAACTGGCAAAGTTGCCCTCATTGGAATGCTTCAGTCTTTTCAAATATTTTGAAAGGTAAAACACTACTCAGATATCATTGTTCTTTGCTGAATCATTATTGAAAGAACATCTTTCAGTAGTAGAACTTGTTATTAGCTGATCTTTAATGCAAAGAAGATTTTTTTAAAAAAGTAAAAGAAAAACAAATCCAGGTGCTGACCAGGAGGTAGTAAAGAAATATACCAAAAAATAAGATTTCCAAGGGCAAGGAGTTTCATAACATAGTTGCCGTTATTACAGAGGCTTTTGGGTTCTTGCCAAAGAGGGAGATATGAAGACACAAACCTCCCCTGACCTCAAAGGACAGGTAGGATCATTCCTGATTACTGTATTCTGTTTTCTTATAATCTGGGTTGCCGAGGCTGAACTGAACCTCTTACAGAATTATGGGTATGCTTTAAGAAGAATCTCAAATTTAATTTGACAGCTAAAATCTGATTGTAAATCTGTGAAAGAGCGATAGGAATCTAATGGTTTCTTTTCAAAGATGCAGATTATTAGAAAATTATGTTTCATAGCCTGCTTCTCTACATTTTTAGTAACATTTGCATTATATTTCTCTGGCAAGTCCTTGAGGTAGAGAATGTCATCCAAAATACTGCAACAAAGAGGAATTTGAATAAGCAGAACTAAAGGAACATTGAAGCAGAATCACACAATGTGACACTGTACAGCATCTTGGGATGCAGATGTGTCTATCTGTATGGAATAAAGGATGGTTCTGGGGCATTATGTGCACAACAGCTTATCCTCTCATGCTCATAGAGGTACTGTGCTGTGACCCTCCACCACCTTTTGGACAAGCACAATAACAAGGAAGCAGCAGTATATACTTGTCATTCCAACAAACTGAAGTATATTAATTCTATTAGTGAACCCTTCAAAACATTTACAGCACAATCTGACACAAATGTAGTCAGATTAAGGTGTCACAAGGCTTTGTTTTTTCCGCAACTGGATTATTTTTATTCATATACAGCTCTTCCTCTCATAGGAAGTTCGGAGCAGAGTATATTTAATGTGTTTCTGAAATGATGTCAAGTACCATGTTTGTTGCAAAGTATATTTGAAAGTCTTTAGAGACATTAAAGCATTGGAAAGGAGTGGGGAGCTAGAACAAGAGTCATTTATGCTAGAACGCTAAGGTTCCAGTAACTACTTGAGGCTACTGAAATGACACTGGTTCTGTATTTAATATTTAATATTAAGTGCTTTGTGCAATGAGATCTCATGCTCAAGATCATCAATCTTAGGTTGCTTAGCTAGAGGGAACAGAGTCAAAGCCCTGTTATCATTGTATCAGGTGGAATAATGGGTGATTTATTGTTGCTGTAGAAAATGTAGATTATTGTTGCATAAGTGCTGACACGTCATTTGGCTTTAATACAGTACTAGAGACTACATTGCACTGAAAGCATGGGGGTTTTTTGTACATTACTTTCTGTCCATATGAGCTGTGTGAAATCTGTCATTTACAATTACTTAACTGTGGAACAACTACTTCTACTGAAAAATGAACATTTTTCATAAACTTCAAGTTCGATGTTTACTGAAGAGGACTGTGGGCTTGAAAAATTGGATTTGACAAGTTTTACTACAGAAAATTTGAGGTTTTCTTTTTGTTCTGAAATTGTACAGCAGCAGCGTACCAGGTGATACACTCCATATACCTGAACGACAAGATTGAATGAATGGTGTTCTCTTTAACATTTCTGTTTGGGAATCATGGCAATTCAGAAAGAGAAGATTGTTTTTGAAGTTGGTGTATCTATATGCATTTTAAAAAACATTTTCTAATAGTCTGTATTTTACTAAGAAAACATTACAATTATTATTATTACTATTATTATTATTAAGAAAAGTTTCATAGTTATGCTGAATATTGGTAAAATGTAAAATGGTTGGGATCCAGAGATGTGCTCTTTAATATGCCAAAAGAGTTTGAGATTTGTCAGACTTTTTTGCCCTTTTTCATTGATTAGTAGATCTCAGTGCTGTGTTATATGTTGCTTTTAGAAATCTTAGTTTTAAAAACTAAGTGTGAAGAGGAGGTATGGGAACAGCACAGTAAGGTGGATTAGAAACCTTAGCACTGGATATGCAATACATTTTACAAGCTTGGCTTGCATTCATTTAGGATAGAATTGATAGCCTACATGCGGTAAGTCAGGCAGGAAAAACAGCACAAACAGTTGTAGGTTTTGTATTGTATTGTAGGTTGCCTTTCATCATTGCAAATACTAATCTTGGGTTTATCCCCTGTATGTCTACCTTACTGTAGCATCAGCTGTATTGCTTTGAATATATATTAATTAGATAGATTTAGGTTCAGAATTTAAATCTATGTAAAAATGTCTTTGGTTTGGAGTTTGTGGATAGACTCGTTAAGGTTTATTTTCAATGAACAGAGAAGCTATTTGATAACTTGAGACAAAAATTGTAAAACTTGTATTCAGGGTAAACAACCATTCATCTTGTTGCACCAGATAGGTTGACTATGTTATAGCCAATAGGGCATAAGAAGTTAACACATTAAATAATTAACTTAAATATGTAATTCTTACTGACTTATATTTTATTTATTTTAATTATCTCCAAATTAAACTAAAAACGCACTGGAAACATGAAAAACATGCAGAATTCTAAAAATATAGAGTACAGTATGTATGTATGTATGTATATGTGTGTGTGTATGGATTTATTTACATTTGGGTAAAAATCTAAATTGAGATAATAGGAAAGTCCCCAAAACATGTTAAATTTGCCTTATGCCCCAAATTCACAATGTCTTATGTAATTTTTGTAGTTCCTGTGTTCTCCCACATTCTTAATCCACTCTAAGAATATGCTTGCTATCGTTTTAGTACTTTGTTAATTTAAAATATGGCACATGCAAACAAGTTTCCTGTAAATGATTCCCATTCCTATTTTGTTTAGTTTTATTCAGATGAACAGTTTACCTCATTAGAATATTGAGAATTCAACTTTATAATATTGAATATTATTCTACCAAGCCCATACTTTTTCAGCTGATGTTTAATCTAGGCTGAGTCAATGCAAGTTTTCACCCACTCTGAAATTGCCCTTTTCTAAAAGAGAGTAAAGAAAATAAAGAAATGGAAATCCTCTCATCAAATCTCTCAAAGTACAAGATGACAGTAGATTCTAAATTATTCCTGGATACAAAAACTGTGAGACTTTGATCACAGATACAATCAAAAGCTATATAGTTGTATCCTTTCCTTAACTGATAACAATTTATGCTATAGCTCTCAATCTGCCCAATCCAAATACTGATTTTCAGAATGTTACAACTACAATTAGACTTTTCTCAAGCACATTTAATTAAAATTGTTTGACTCTTCATTCAGGTTAACTAAGAACCTTTCATCAAGTAAAAGGGTCCTTTGTGAATTGTTTTAAAAGAACTTGGTTTTAGTTTAGGCTTATTTATTGCAATTTATATTTCTCCGTTCTGCCCCAATAAAACTGTGTTTAAAACAATAAAAATAGAACAAACAAACAATTAACATCCGATAAAAATAGAGTCACCCTCAGCCCATTGAGACTAAAAAGCCCTGGCTAAAGAAGAAAGTCTTGATTCCTTTTCTGAAAACAGAAAAAAAAAAAAACCTTATTAGAATTCCTGAGGAAAGTACTGCATAGCTTAAGGCTAGCACAAGGAAGGGCCTTTTCTCATGCTCTAATAAACGGTGTTTGGAAAGTGCCTACATCTTTAAGAGAGTGTCTCCTGCTGTCCTTTTTGGACTGGTTCATATTGAGATAGGGCCCAGCAATTTAGGATTTTAAAGATCAGAACGACTCCTTAAATTGTGCTTTTAAAAAATTGGGTGTCAATGGGTCTATCAACAGTATGTTCCTAATAGCATGCATCCATTAGCAGTCTGAATACAGCATTTTACAGCAACTGAAAGTTCTGGACATCTCTCAAAGTTTGCCCTGCACAGATTGGTCATTGTTGCCCTGTAACCAAGCAAGGGGATAACTGTTATCAGGTCTCACTGGCTTGAGAATGGTTGCAGGGATGCACTAAACATGATGAAGCAAGTGCATTCATTCCTTGACTCTGACATTACCTGGGAATCCATAAAGAGATGGAGATCAGGGAGCACTGTGAACTTTCTCTTTCAGGGGAAGTGCAACCCCATCCATAACAGACTGAATCAGTCTAGAGCTCAGCTTCCTACTGAGCAACAACACTTTTGGCTTAGTTTGTTCCCTTTCATCCAGCCCATTACTGAACATAGACAGTAGTCCAGGGAACTTACTTTCTTGGAGATAGATGGTAAGATGCAATAGACTTGCTACTCTTGAATCTCAAGATTTTTTCCAGCAGGGTCATGTAGATTTGCAGCAATATTTGGAACAAGATGGAAGGGTGTGGGATACCACTGGCTTAGGCTTGAACAGTGATCTGCCAGCATTAGAGGTATGTATATTCAGAACCAGTATGGGCAACGTGTTTAAGATCTGCATAGGCACCTCTCTCTATTGTTGCCTGCTGTTTAAAGAAGCTACATCTTTTGCAGGGCTCACACAGTGGCTCAAAAAAATATGTGTTTGAATTAGGGAGGTATTCAGGGAGAGGGTGTGACCATGTGTTGCCATCTTTTTGTTCCTCTTTATTTAAATGTGTATTTTCCTGAACCTATGTGACTACCTATCTTTTACTTTATATTTATGGAGTTTCCATTTGGATCTTAGTGCTTGGGGCCTGATCCAAACTGGAAGCCGTAATAACTTACCCTAGTGCTGAAAGGGTGTGGGAAAAACAAACATATGCATTTTAATCTTCAGTTGTTTCACTCAGCACCAGAGCCACCTTCAAAAGTTTGTTCCTTTTCTCCTGACGTGAAACTGGTTAGTTTAGTTTTTGTGCTATTTAGCAGCCATAAGATACACTTAGTAAGAGTAAACAAATATCCAGAGAGCACAGGTGATATTGCTTGTAATTTCCCTGAAGGATGAATTTTTCCTCTTTCTGGTTTTTTTTTTTTTTTAACCTCAGCACCTGTCACCAGCAGAACTTTTCTTCCCGCTTGCTTTCCCGGCTTAATTGGTCAGAGGGAGAGGCAACATTTTAGGCAAGGATTATAGGTCTTTACTTCTTTTCCTAAGCAAATAGCGCCGAGAGGACGAGTAGCACCCTAACTCCTTCAGAGTGAGCAGCTTTTATTTTCCTCTACAAGTGGCAGGGCTAGAGTGTGGCAAAAATCAAATGGCCTTGAAGTTTAGGAACAAACAATATGGGTAGGGTTGGCATTCTCTTCTGAACAGTTGCCTGTTTCCATCCCTGAAAGACAAGCAATAGCTCTTGAATTATATTAGAAATAGGGCACATGTTGGAAAATGCCCCAGTAACTTTAAAGCTATGATTCTTAAAACGATATGCAAAAGCTTCCCTCTACATAGAGCAGTGTTTCTCAACCTTGGGAACTTGAAGATGTGTAGCCTTCAACTCCCATGCTGGCTGGGGAATTCTGGGAGTTGAAGGCCACACATCTCCAAGTTGCCAAGGGTGAGAAACACTGATATAGAGGAATCTTAATAAATATGGGGAGATTAGCTTATGAATAAACTCCCAAAGAGGTCTGAATTATCTCCCTCACTTTTTCTTTAAAGATCATAAATCAGGAGCCTACAAAACATCTACATTAGTTCAGGCATTTTATAGATCAAGAAAGAAAAGTTCTTCACTGACACCTAGAGAGCAAAAGTACATCATATTATGTCATAATGTGTTTATTTGGTTTAGGGTTATTAAGTTCAATACACCATGGTTAAATAAACCATTTAACATGGTGCATGAATCCAGACATTGTCAAGTCAAAACGTTTCTGAGGAGAAAGTTTGGCAGGATGATGCAAAAACAATTAAGAACTTAGGACTTGTCAGAATCTGAGAAAATTTTCAAGTTTCTGTCAATCATCCTGAATCAAGTACTTTAATAGCAACTTTTAGAAAATCATTTTACTGTGTGGCTCTCCTAATTTGTGAGGCAATCTCAGAAACATTATGATATTTTGCTAATTTTGTTATCATAATAATAATCTAAACTTTGTAATACTATAAATTTGGATGTATTGTCAATGTTTTTAGAGCTAAATTATAGAGAGATAATTTCCACACGGAAACTAGTAACAGAGGCCTTTTCCCATTGCAACAAAGTTGGTCAAAGTTTTAGCAGGTTAGCTTCACAAATAAATAAATAAACAAAATGAAAATAACATAGTTCAATCCTGACTTCAACATGAAATATTTTTCAGCACCTTTTTCAGTGACTTAATCCCAGATAATGCACAAATCATGTAAAAAGCCCGCAGATAGGCAATACTTTTATTAAGGCCAACAGAAACATCACAAAACTGTGAAGACATTGAATGTTCTGGAACTTTTCAACAAGATAATGAATATTGAAAAATTGGGGGTGGGGAACAGGAAAAGTAAGCTGAAGTTAGATGTAGCCATTGGGTCTGCCTGAAGAACTTGGACTGGACTAGCCCATATTTCAGTGATCTGACATTTAAGGCAAGGAGGAAGCATTCAATAGCCAGTTAAATTAGTCTGTAAAGAATGGCATAACTCAAACCATTAAATCCTGAAATATCTCAGTAACTGTGCACACAGACAGGCAGACAGACATAAATGTGGAATTTTCCATTCTAAAATGATAGTAGCAGTACTATGATTTCAGTCTGTGACATCATCTCAATATATGACAGATACTTTTCAGTCTCCCATCATATGGGCGTTCTCAAGGTTTTGTAGATTGTACAAAATGTCAGTCTACTCTGTTCACACAATATTTTTCTTACGTTATGAGCAATACACGAGAGAGCGATATTCATACTTGTCTTTCTTTCCTGGGAACCATTTTCAAAATGACAAACCTCCTTTTTACCTTTGAGAAATGACAGACGTGGTGGGTTCATGTAAAAATTATATCGAGAATTATATATCCTATATGTGTGTGTGTGTGTAATATCCAAGATCAGAGCATTAGTCTAAATTGGCTGTTAGTCTTGTTAGACAAAGAACTTTCCTTTAGAAGTTGATTTCTTAGAGCACTTAATTCTACAGGTCTACCAAGAAATAACCAACTGGCTGATAATGAAGGAAACCTAGTTAGTGTGCCAGACATCCCAGAACTGATTCTTATTAAGTATAAAGACGTAATATAGAGGTAATTCCCAGTATAAGAGCAAGTTCCGTTCCCAAGGTCTGTTCTTAAGTCAAATTTATATGTAAGCCGGAACAGTATTATTGTATAATACTGTATAAGTAGTACTGAGTAATGAACTCGAATCATTGTGTATTTAACTCAAGTCACTGTGTATTTAACTCTAATTTTGCTACAGTAGGCTCTGTTCTTAACTATGGGTCATCTGTAACCCGGGCGTTCTTAACCCGGGGACTATCTGTAATTCAAATAAATTAATGTAATTCAAATAAATCAAATAAATTAATCTATAAAATAGTGTAAGTCCTAATAACTATTTTTAAAAATAAAACAGAAAAATTCCCAGCCCTCTAAATCCCACATGCTATAAGAAAAAAAAGAAGAAAGTCACAGCCATGCCCATCAGTAAGAATGCCATATTGCCTTACTGCCCTTCCAATTGTGGCCCTTCAGCCTCCCCCCATGTTATATGCAGACTCTGCTCCCACAAGGGAGTATATCATGTGACAAAGTAATCCTTACAATTAATCTCTCTGTCTCTGTCTCTGTCTTTCCTTTTCAGGAAGGTGATAATCAAGCTATGTCTACCAACTTAAAATACCTTTCTTTGGGTATATTAGTCTTCCAGACAACTAGTTTGGTTTTGACTATGCGTTACTCTCGGACATTGAAAGAAGAAGGACCTCGCTATTTGTCTTCAACTGCAGTGGTCATTGCTGAACTTTTAAAAATTATGGCTTGCATTTTGTTGGTTTACAAAGACAGCAGTAGGTATCTCATTTATTGTCTATAGGTATTGTAAGGTGTTAATAAGACCCCTCCCCAGGATTAAATCAAATGTAGTTTCCAAATAAGTATATTTATTAAAGAAGCATACAGAGAGGATTCGGAAATTATGGCTTGCAGAAAGTTAGCTACCTAAACTTAACAGAAGCATTAAGCTTTGAGGATACTTACAGGAGGACCTCACAGCTTGACGGGGTTTTACTTTATGCCAGCTGCTTGAAGACAAAGCAAGCTTCATCAAATGGGGTTTTTAGGGTGTGGGGTGGATGGGGGCAGAGAGAGAGTTACCAGGAAGGGAAATTCAAACTGATGCATCAGTGCCATGAATGATATAATCAGCTGTCTTCTGGGGATTCTTACTATACTGTATAGGTTATACTGTGTAGGTAGGGTATAGCTATAGGGACTCAAGTCTGCTTACTAGAATTTGGTCTAGCTGTGTCTGCCATGTTCATTATTTAAGAAAATAAACTGGTATAACAAGAAGGAGGGGAATCTAGATCCTTCACATCTTTAAAACATGACCATGTTCAGTGCCTGCTTTTAAAATGAATGCAATGTGAATGTCAACATTTTTCCTTAAACAAAAGCATTTGCCTTGCATAATTATGTGATTTTTCTCTTAGAAATGGCATGTTCCATACAAAAGCATTAAAATGTTTAGCTACAAAGTGATTAAAACTGTTAGGCTTCCTTCTAACCAAAAAAATATGTAAATAATGTATTATTCTCTCTCTTTGCACAGAGTGCAGTTTACGAGCTCTGAACAGAGTGTTACATGATGAAATTCTTAACAAGCCAATGGAGACACTTAAACTTGCTATTCCTTCTGGGATTTACACTCTACAGAACAACCTGCTCTATGTTGCTTTGTCAAATCTAGATGCAGCAACTTACCAGGTACTTACTTTTGATAGTGTCTTATTGTTAAAATTTGGGAAACAAATACCGGCTACTTTAATTTTTTTCCCCTTTTATCTTTTTAGGTCACGTATCAGCTGAAAATCCTCACTACTGCCTTATTTTCTGTGTCAATGCTCAGTAAGAAATTAGGTGTATATCAGTGGCTTTCGTTAGTGATTCTGATGGCTGGTGTTGCATTTGTACAGGTGAATATTATTATGAATATACTTCTGAATATTGACAGGGAAAATCTCTCTTAATTTGTTTTGTTAATGGAAACTTGGTTGATGCCTCATAACTCTTTTATGCTGCATTCAAATAGGATTTGGCTCCCCTTTAGCATACCACCAATAATGTAAAGAGGTATTATCACAAAGTCAGATATCTGAAGACTGCTGTCATATCTTCTTTCAATTGTGTCTCTTTTGCAGGCTAAACTTATAGATAGTACGTTTCTAGTCCCTTTACTATCTCGGTAGCTTTCCTCTGAAATCACTCCAGTTTGTCAATGTCCCTTTTAGACTGTGGTGCCCAGAACTGAGCATAGTATTCCAAATGTAGAGTAGGACAGTTATGTTCCATGATCTACTCAATGCTTCTGTTAGCAAACCCCCAAATAGCATTTGCTTTTTAGCAGTTGCATCATGCTGTTGGCTCATGTTCAACTTGAACACCCAGATCTTTTTCACATGTACTACTGCCAAGCCAGTTTACCCCATCCTGTGCTTGTGCCTTTCATTTTTTTTCTTCCAAGATGTAGGACTTTACATGTTAAATTTAATTCTGTTTGTTAATGTTGTACCACCTATACTTGAAGTGTTAAGAGAATTTCCTCCTCCTCATTACCTAGCACTACTTTAGAACTAGTAATAAAATGTTTATTTAGTAAGTATGTGAATGATATATAAACTTATCATAACTGCCAGTTGAATAAGTTTAGAAAACACCTTAGTAGTTCTTAAAATTCTATTGCATGCTATTTTGAGTGGACCTAAGAAGAGTATTGCCTCAGCTTGGTTTTGTATTCAAAATTCAACTATCTTCTTTTGTCAGTACAGTTTCTTTCAGTATGTAGTGACTAGCTGCTTTCATAGATTAATCATATGCTTGAATGAATATCCATCCATTGACTGTATCTGTGAAATTTGTATGTGAACTGGCGGTAAAGCAGACCATTATAAGAAACGTTTCTGGTGTTACTGCATTTTTTGCACTTCTTTCATTGTTAATTTTATTCAGCATTTTGAATATATTTTAATACACATACTTTATTTCTTTTAGTGGCCATCAGATTCACAGGCAACAACAGCTAAAGAACTTTCAGCAGGATCACAACTTGTGGGCTTGGTAGCAGTACTTATAGCCTGCTTTTCTAGTGGATTTGCTGGAGTATATTTTGAAAAAATTTTGAAAGAAACAAAACAATCAGTATGGATTAGAAATATTCAGCTAGGTAAGTCTTGCTTAAAGGAAAATCTAGAAGAGAGATTCAAATATGAATCAGACTATAATTAGAGTACCTCAACATGCTAAGTGTAGAAAAATTGTTATAGAGGCTATGCTCTGTTTGATATTAACTTTGCTAAAAGGAACTCTATCACTTACATCCTGTTCAGAATATTTATTGTTTGAGTCAGTTTCTGTTTGATTTTTGCTAATATTTAATGGATGATAAAGGCAATGGCCAGGATCCAAATTACAGTGCAGTTAGTACTGTGAGACAAAGAATGTGCTTTTTTAAAAAAAGTGGTCTTGTTCTTGCTACATGACAACTTTGAGTATATTTCATGAATTTGGTATGGTGGGGTTTCTGTTATCAAAGAAAAAATATTGTATGTCTCACTTCAGACAGCTTATAGCTCATGTGTTACATGAGAACCAGATTAAATTAAACTAAATGTCGCCATCTTTCTATAGCCATTATCACAGGCATCTGCAACAAACCAAAATTACATCAGAATTACAAGCATGTGGTGATGTTGTGATGCAAAACCCACCTTTACGTACTTGTGTCCTACCATTTGATACACTTATATAAGTCAGTTTTTGTGTCATGATGCATGTTTTATTACTTGCCCACATTGCAGACCCCAGTAGCAATTATATATCTTATACCCTTCTTTTTAAGAACCAAAAAATTGGAAATATTATGAGTCTCTACAAATGCTTTGTTTAAGAATGCTTTAATTTAAAGACATTTTCCTGTGTGTCTCGAAGACTAGGATAAAAAAAAAATCATAGAATTATTTTTAAAGATGAAAACAAATGAATATTTTCTCATTTGGATATAGGAATACAGATTGCTGTTTTTAAAGAGAAAAAGCAAAAATAAGTACTATTACTACATCTTCATTTTATGTACTGTGTGCCTATATAAAAAATATTACAATCATGAGAGTGTCTATAAAAAAAAGTTCCTCTCATAACTCCTTGTAAGTTGTAACGCGAATTTAAAATTGCAGTTGAATGTCTTTAAATTGTGGTTAAAAGTCTTACATTAATTGTATCTATCTTTATTAAATTTGCTAATTGCCTGTGGGCTAAAATACAGGTAGTCCCCAGTTTAAGAATGTATTCCATTCCCAAGGTCTCTCCTCAAGTCGAATTTGTATGTAAGCCAGAACAGTATTGTTGTATAATACTGTATAAGTAGTATTGTGTACTTAAATCGAATCATTGTCTATTTAACTTGAATTTTGCTACAATAGGCTCCATTCTTAACTATGAGTTGTCTGTAACCCGGGTGTTCTTAACCTGGGGACTACCTGTATACCAGACAGCATTCAGTATTTTAATACATAATTCAAAATTCTAATATGGATCATTCCACAAACAGAAACAGTAAAAAGTAACAGCAAAAAGTGATACTATTTAAAAAGCACAGAAAAGTAGAGAACTTTGTTGATAGGTAGTCCTCAAGTTATGATGGCAATTGGGACCAGAATTTCCATCACTAAGTGTTGCAGTTGTAAAGCGCAACATCATGTGAAAACATCACTTAGTGATGGCAATCCCTGCAGTCCTGTTGCTGTTGTTAAGCAAGGATTGTGGGTCATTAAGCAAGCACCTTCTTGCAACTTCCTGCCACCTTCCAACAACCAAAGTCAGTGGGGAAGCCAGCAGGAAGTTGCAGGAGGCTTGCAAGCAGGCTGACAGGCAGGTAAGTGGTTGTTGCCAGTTAGGAGAGGGTGTGAGGGGATGTGCTGGTGGGGGGGAGACATGGTGTGAACTCAGCAAGGCTTGGGGAACGTGTGTGAGTGGTGAGGGAGGTGCAGCACGAGTGTGGCAGGGCTTGGGGTGGCTGCTGCCAGCTGGGGGAGGGTACACAAGTGGCAGAGGAAGTGCAGTGCAAGATTAGCAGGGCTCGGGAGGGTGCGTGAGGGTGTGCGTATGGTGGGCGAGGCACAGCACAAGTGCAGAGGGGCTGGGGGAGGATGCATGGGTGGGGGAGACGTACCCAAGCAACTTGTGACCTTTCCTGCCAGCTTCTCCATTGACTTTGCTTGTGGGAAGCTGGCAGGGAAGGTTGTAAATTGTGATCATGTGACCATGGGATGCTGCAACTGTCCTAAGTGCAAGCTCGTTGCCAAGCACCATGGGGGTCCTGGGACGGCTGGAACTTCAAGGACAGGTAACCACCCTCACTCAGTACCATCATAACTTTGAACGGTCGCTAGTGGTCGTTAACCGAGGACTACCCGTAATAGTAAGATGGGCTGGTAGAACTTCCAGAAAAAAAGCTAACTCACTAATCAGAATGTGTTAATTTGGTTCCTATAAAATTTCATTTCATGTAGATGGGAAATCAAAATTAAGACTTCTCTGTAGACCTTAAAAATGTGGAAGTTAATATTACTACTCTACAGTATTGATTTAAAAATTATAAGCAGCCTTTGTCTGCCCCATAGTGGTTAACAGATGCAACTGCAAGTAATAGTTCATGCACATTTTTGCTGTTATAAATTGTACCTAAAACTGCTTCCAAAGTAATTAAGAGAACCATTTAAAATTGTAAAATACTGCAATAAAATATAAAACATAGTTTTAAAACTTGAAATACTTCTTTAAAGAAACAGCTTCAAAATCCAGGAAATAATCATTGACATATTTGAATAAGTAAGTATTCAAAATCTAAAGCATGTCTCTTTCTCACACATGCTTAATACAAAATGTTTAGGGCCTTTATATGTGTAACAGATGCCTTCAACTGACTTATTGTAGCAACAAATAGCATTTGTGAGGTACTGCATTGAAACTGTCATCAACTTTTACTATCAATAACTAGGGTGTCATCACCATTCTTAGATCTCTTCCTATATGTAGCACACAACAGTAACTAATACAGAAAGATACTAGGATAGGTTTCCACTTGCATCTGAATTATTGGAGTACATAATCCAAATTGTTAATGGGTAGCATAAAAGGACAATCAAAATTTCTTCTTTTCTCTCCAACTCACCATGGCTCAATATCTGTCTTGTCTTTCAGGATTTTTTGGTAGTATATTTGGATTGATGGGCGTGTACATTTATGATGGAGAACTTGTATCAAAGAATGGATTTTTTCAAGGTTATAACAAGCTTACTTGGATAGTTGTAGTTCTGCAGGTAATGCATCCAGTATTACATTTTATCAACTGGGCTTGTGTTCCTACGAGATACCAATACTGAAATTACCATTGTGAGTTATGCTCTGGGACATATGATTGATTTGTTCAACTAATACTTTAAAATCTTTTGATCTGTTTAACAAGGTAGGGAAAGCATGCTGGGCATGGCTTTGGGAATTCTTTCCAACCCCTTAACAGCAGTTCCACTCTAGGTCCCATGACAAGGCAGAGGGGTCTTAAAGAAGAGAGCATGCAGAGAATGGTTTCTGAAGTTCTCTCCAGCCCCTTTACCAGCACTGGCTGTAGGATGTGTCTGTGTTTTCTTCAGTGTAATGAAGTAACCTATTGTGTGTCTCTCTGTGTTTTGTCTTTCTCCTCGTGATTGGGTTTATATGTATGTATGTATGCATTGGGAAGCAGAGAGCAGGCCTCACATGCTCCACTCTGAGTCATGTGACCAGAGGTGGGGGCTTAGAATAGAGCAGTCAACAGCATTCTGAGTAACCGTCCAACTGCCTGTCCTGTGATACCTGAGATATTTTTTTCTGGAATGTTTTTCTCCATTTTTAAGCCGAGTCTTTTTTTTTTGCCAGTTTCTCCCACCATACCAAAATTGAACTTGTTCTGTTCAGGTTTTGGAAGGTTATCCCAAAGACAAAGTTCCAATATTCCATTGGGTTGGAAAGAATCAAAAGCTGTCCCAGTTAATCTGGCACATTAATTTTTAATGAATTGTTTTAATATAAATACTTACAAGGTAAGTCCACTGTCCCTCAGCACAAATTATGGATGCCAGTTATCTGAAAAATGACCTTCTCTTTCTTGGTAACCAGAAATTGAGCTGATAGGAGAGGGTTTAACTTTGTCTCTTCTAGTTAGAAGTAGGACTTAAGATTTCCTGTCAGTGGAGGAAAGCTTCTCCCTTCAGTTCTACACTCTGCCTTCTAGGAAGAGGCAGTGGCTAGCTTTCCTGCTGGCTCCATTTTGAGAGCCAAGAAGAGGGAGGGTTGGAAAGAAGTTTTTAAAAAGGGAAACTAACATCATTTTAGAAAGGAAGTTAGTGCTTTGCCATTATACAAAAGCGAGAGGTCACATAACACAGATAAGGAAGGAATGAGAAGAAACCATACAGAGATAAGACCCGCCAATTAGAAAATGAGAAATCAGGCTGTTCCTAATTAGGAAAGTAAAACTTCAGGATTTTAAAATTAGGCAAGGAATGGAATGCTTTTGGCTATCATCAATCACTTGGTAACTGGGCAGCTCCACCAACAGCCTTAACACCAGGAGTACCACTAATAAACATTAGTGGAGCAACTACCTGGTGGACTCATTTATCTTTATAAAACAATATAAAATAAATACATTTGTCTATAGGCCACACCATGTTACAAAGAGTACTTATAAACTGTTACAGTGACCCACATATAGTATTATCCTTTCCAGTTGGCTCCATTTGCAGTAACCAGAATGGTTGTTGAACTTACTGTGAAATACTTTTCTGGTCAGCATAAGATGAACCCTGCAATCCAATCCTATTTAAGATGGGGAGAAAATGAAGAAAGAAAGAAATCAATCAAGGGTCAAGATGCAAATTATTCAAAAAAAGGAGTTGAACCATACTCAGCTGTAATCACTGCATCTCACTGAAGGGAGGGGGTTTCCTCCATCATATAGGAAGAAGTTGCAAACCCTGCCTTTTAGACAGAAATGGCAGAATTAAACCTTTTCTGTGGGCCCAAAAAGGTACTTCCTGGTATGTCCAACTAATGTTTCCTCATATACAAAAAATAATGTTGGCACAGTGTATGTAGATTATCTAAATACACACACATTGTGTATTTAGGAGAAGCTATAAAATTTGGATGCTGTCAGAGATATTCTGGGGTCTGTTTTCAATTTTAATTTTTTTCTTTAATACATATAATACTTCCTCTGGATTTTTAAAAAAAGGTATTCAGGTACTATTTTACAGTATATAATTGCTATGCTTAAGAAGTATACCTGCTGCCAATATGCAGGCCAGTGACTCTAAAAGTAGATTACTGGGACAATGGACAAGTACTTAGCTCATATTTTACATTTTGTTAATTCTTAATTAACATTAGGAGTGTTAATCTATCCATATGTAGCTAGCTACTGCTCCAACTTGGAAGCAAAAGCAGAAGAGAATAAAAATTATAGGTCTGATAGAGACTTTAAAACGTGCAAAACTGGTTTTTATTTTGTGATACAATATAATACATCTTAATATTATATATTACTTTAGTAAAAAGTGCTTAGCTGATAAATCAGCCAGAATCAGTTAAATATCTGAATTAATTAAAAATACTGATAAGTTGGGAAATTCTTTTATATTAAACATATGTATAGGTAGTCCTTACTTGTTCAGCGCCTGTTCAAAGTTACGACAGTGCTGAAAAAAATAAGTTTATGGCCCATTTACGAACATATTTACAACCTATGTACGTTAGAAAAAGTTACCACGATGCTGAAAAAATAATTTTATGGCCCATTACAACCATTTGTGACTTACAATTAAGAGGAAGAGATTTCAAGAGAGTACTGTAAGTTGTTTGCATAATGCACCTGCAGCTCCCTGTCCTGGGCTGCCAGTGTGATTGCATTGCCCTTGATGTGTAGAAGAGCAAACAGCTTCCTCTCTTGAAATTGCTCTCTCTCCTATCTCTCCCCTGTGGCGGGGGGGGGGGGGGGGGAGAGAAAAAAAGCAAGCAATTTCTATAGGCTGTCTCTCCTTTGCCAGACCCCTCCCCCCCAGAGTAGAGAAATTGGAGACAAAGGGATTTCAAGAGAGTAAGCTGTTTGCGTAGCATGCCTGTGGCTCCCAGCCCCAGGCTGCGGCACAATTGCATTGCTCTCAATGTATACAGGTCAGTAAGCATTCCAAAGGGTGGGGTTAGGAGGCAAACAAAAGCCAAAGGTGTGAAACTGAGTAGTCTTATCTCTTTCCAGCTGGAAAGCACAGTCGCAGTTATGTATTTCCCACTTAGCAACCCCTTCACTTAGCAGTGGAGGTACTGATCTCAATTATAGTTGTTAAGCGAGGACTAGCTATAATACAATACTTATAAAAATCATGACTCTCAGGACTCATGCAGAATGATGAATAATAGATGCATATCACTTAGAAATAACGTAATCATTTTTTCTTCAGGATTTCTTTGCTATATGAAAAATGTGCATAGCAAGTTTCATCTGTTTAACCATTGAGATTCATAAAGTGACCACCAAATTTTCAATGTTTTGTCAGGCGCTTGGTGGCCTTGTTATAGCAGCTGTTATAAAATATGCAGACAATATTTTAAAAGGATTTGCTACATCTTTATCTATTATATTGTCAACATTAATCTCATACTTTTGGCTTCAAGATTTTGTCCCTACTAGGTAAGTTGTATTTTTAACTTTGTCTTTAAAAACACAAATGCCTTGTGCAAGTATAAATAAAACATAATTTAAACTGAATTTAAATGCTTTGATGAGTTTATCAACTAAACATTTTACAGTGTAATAGAGGAACTACCTTTTGTGGAGCAATACTGCACATGTCAACTCAAACATACATCCAGTTCAGTTCAGTGGGGTGGATTTACTCTGAATAACTGTATATAAGGAAGGAGGTTTAACACACATATTTTTCTTGCTACTTTCATCCACAACTTATTAACTGCGTTTTGCTTACCAGATTTTGATGGTACAATGTGGGGGTAGGATGGTGGTCTGGAAATGTCTTGAAAGAAACATACAATGTGTGGGTTGCCTGCTTTTGGTCTACAAAATATTAAGCTAAATAGATCAGTTGTTTCAGAATAAGGCAGCTTTTTATGTAATTATGGCTGAATGTAAATTAATTTTTATGTTTATCAATATTATTGATATTATGATTAATATATTTCTTTCATAGCCTGAAAACAGAATATATAAATAAAATATCTACAGTGCATTTGCATTCAAAGGGAAACAAAAAGAAAATGTTTTCCTCCAATACTATCTATGAAATTACTTGCATTTTGAAGTTAGTTCTAATGCTGTCAGAGTTTTGAATCTACAAGCAGTATCAGCCATTCTCTTCAGCCTGATCTTCTATATAAAATATAGAAGATAGACCAAATATAAAAATATATTCTTTTTAATTTGCCCCTTGGTTTCTGCCATTACACAGAACGTGCTTCACAGCAAAAGTCTAAATTAAAGTTGTTTTGGGTCAATTTTATCTCAGAAAAAAAGACTGGACTGACACTATCTATATAACTCGAGAAAATATTTTAGTTCTTCTTCATTCTTATTCTTATTCCTTTGCAAATCCTTTAAGTAGCCAGGCTTCAGTGTAGAAAAGTTAGAAATGTACTTTTAAAAAAATTGTAAAAGAGGAAAAAATGTTAATGAACATTTGATTGTAAAATACCATATATAAAAACATGAGTTTTTCCCCAAAACAACAACTTGTGCATTGAGTGGGTACCTTACATTCATTGATAAGAATAGAAGAAGCTGTTGGAAACAAAAGAATTAGCAGTAACTATGGATGTCTTTTAAATTAGCCTGGGATGTGCTGTTTCCCTGGTGAATTTAACCCTTTTTGCAATGGGTTATAATGCAGAATTTTCTCTCTCCCTTTCTTCTCTATTGAGTTACTTCTAATAGAGGTGAATATGTCTATTGAGTTACTTCTTTCCCTTTCCTCATTTCCATCCATTTCTCCTTTATCTTTCCCCTTACATAATTTCCACCTGTTTCTTTTTTCCTTTGTTTTCACTGAAAGAAAAGAGCATCTTTGGGTATATACTTTGTTTTGTGTCTTGTGTCTGAGAGACAGTGGTTGATATATACAGATGAAGACCAACATTATAGATAGGGTACCTTATTTTACAGACAATTATTTTTAATTAGTAGTTAGGATTCTGGCAATTGCATATACATAGACAGACCCAAAGGCGTGGCACATAGAATTTGGGAAGCAAAATTTTCCAGGACTGGTTTCAGTTGAAGTTGGAAACCCTAGATTGACAAAGTAAAAAAGTTTAATATTGCATAAGGTTTTTCTCTATGTTTATAATTCTACTCTTCCTCTTCTGTGGAATTGTCTTAAATTTTTTTTTTTTTCAGGAAAATAATATAAATGTTTTTTTAATTGTTGATTCCCTTTCTCGGTGCCTGGAGGCTGTGGGGATCTGGATGGGGAACAACAGGCTTCAGCTGAATCCTGGCAAGACTGAGTGGCTGAGATTTGAGGGCCTTCTGTATTCACCATCTTTGGTGCTGGGTGGAATTGCATTGCCCCAGATAAACCCGGTGTCCGGTCTGGGGTCTTTCTGGATTCATGACTCCTGCTCAAAGAGCAGGTGGCAGTCATGGCCAGGAGGGCCTTTGCACAGCTTCATGTTGTGCACCAGTTGCATCCATTCCCAGATCAGGAGGCTCTACTCTCAGTCACTCATGCCCTAGTTACCTCCCAAATGGATTACTGTAGTGCACTCTACATGGGGCTGCCATTGAAGAGTATCTGGAAGCTTCAGCTGGTGGAAGATGCAGTGGCACAGACAGTTATGGGCAGTCTAAGAACTGCACACGTGAGCTGAATTGGTTGCCAGTTTGCTTTGGGTCCAATTCAAGGTGCTGGTTATGACCTTTAAAGCTCTACATGACATGGGACAAAGTTATTTGAGGGACTGCCTCTCCCTGGTCACATCTATCCATCCCACAAGGTCTGGCAGAAGAGGCATGTTATGGGTCCCCTTCAGCTAGGGAGTTTTGTCAGGCAGGACCTAGGAGGAAAGCCTTTTCTACCATGCCTCCCACCTTGTAGAACATCCTTCCCCCTGAAGTGAGGCTGGCTCCAACCCTCCTGGTCTTCTGGAAGGCCCTCAAAACATGATTTTGTCAACTGGCCTGGGGGCCCATGATAGAGTGGAGCCTGCTAGATGGTTACATGATGGTTGACTGAATGCACTCTGGGTTTTTTGCCAATTTGTTTTTATCTTTTTAATTTATTCTGATTGTATTTTAATTGGTTTTTATCTATTTGGATTGTTTTATTGTGTACGTCACCCAGAATCACTATGTGAGATGGACAGCTATATGAATGAATGTGATAAATAAATAAATGGGATAATACCTATTTTACGAACATACAAAACATATATATTCTAAACATGTATTCTCTTTCTTTTGTCTTTAGTGTTTTTTTTCTTGGAGCTGTTCTGGTAATAGTTGCTACATTCTTATATAGTTATGATCCAAAGCCAACAGGAAATCCTATTAAAGCATAACAGAGTCTTCCATGTCATACTATTTTGCCAAGATTGTGCAAAAAGGACTTCTAAATACTGTTTGGATGATTATCAAGCACTGAAAGAGTTTATACTGTATCAGAAGAATGATGTTAAATAACAGTTAAATTTGCAAAACAATCTCTGGAAAAGAAGGAAAGCCCAGAGCAAAACGTGAAAGGAATTTGTTGCTTCTAGAACCTGGAACTAGAAGTGCTTTCAGCTTGAACTCTGAAGTTAAATCAGAACAATTTACTATTTTCAACAGCTGCAGAAATGTCCTATGCATTCTCCTTGCAAGAGCACGTGACATTTGTTAAATCATATCTGTTTTTGCAAGCTATTTCATCTTTTCTAATTTTATATGAATGCGGGTGTGTGTATATGTATGTGTATGTATACACACACACACACAGACACAAGTATCAAAGGGAAATAAGATTGTGTTCTACAGTAGCCTTTCCCGAACTGATGTCCTCCAGAAGTGTTGGAGTTTACATTCTGTAACCCACCAAACAGTATAGCCACTCACCAGGTTGGGTAGAAGATTATGGAGTCAAAGGGTAATACATCTGGAGGGCATTTGTTTTGTGAAGAAGGTTTGATGATGATGTTTCAGATAAGTATTCCTGTTCAAAACCAATGAAGTACCGTTGAATCATTGTCGTTTGTAGATTTATAATATTTTATATAGAAAACAGTTAATTCACTGAAATTGATGTTGTAAAATGTACTGATGTAAATGTCTTATAATAATTCTTGATAAATTCTGCAAGAGGAAGAATTTAATATTTTAATTCATTTAGAAGCTTTGTATGTATGAATGTCACAAACTCTGCTGCTGCATCATTCTCATTTTTTCAAATGAGACCCTCACCAATTAGAAGCAGCATAGCTATAGTATCTGGTACTTGTTCCATATTAGGTGAATGGCCATTGTACGTTGCCATAACTGATACTGAATATGTGTTTATTTGTTCAGAGAACAATTCCTTTACTTGATAAGAACATTCTTGTAATTTACTGACAATACATTTCATTGCTTAAAATCTTAATTTGAAAATATTTTTAAAATGTATTTTTTAAAAGTAGCCATATAACTATATAAAAGTATTATAGTTCCTTTTGGAGCCACAGTAGTATATTAATATGTATATACTGTACTATAATATAGAGCTTTAAAAAAAATCTGGAAAAATTATGTAACGAAAGTGGCTCTGTCCAGTCTTGAAATCCCATTGTTAGAATACATGCTAATTGTATTAACCAAGATTTGAAGAATGTTACTGTGCAATAAATATTAGGCATGAATTGTTCAGGTGTGTGTGCAGGAATTGCCTTAAAGCCCAGTGGAACCCTCTTTGCTCTTCACTGAATATAAAACTTGAAATAACTTCTAAGCTCGGGTCCAGGTTGCATGAGGTCCCATTCCAGGTAATTGCTTTCAGTGCAGAAGAGCTTCACTGGCAAAGTGGCAAGCCTTTATGAGCCCAAAGGGCTATAGTCACACCAATAGGGATTATACCCAGACTATTTTGGAAGGTTCAAATGTTTAAATATATCCAGAGAAATTAAGATAGTGGCATGCTCTGTGAAAGCTGCTTATATACGTTTGCTTGGATAATGGTAGTACATCATTGAAATCCTCATGGAAATTGCTGCTGAGAAATTATGACTGTAATCATGGAAGTCATTCTGGCATTTCATGATTCTCCATGCAGATGTCTGTAACAGCTGAGCTGCACTGAAAGTGGAACTCTTTATTTCTAACACACTGTAGGCCAGTCTGTCCTAAATGCTTATAAAATATATCACAATAAAGTAATGTCTACGCTGCATCTCCCTCTAACCCATATGCATCTTTTAATAACTATAGTTCTTCTGAAATTTAAAACTCATAGAAAACTTAGTTGTTTGATAAGACTAAGAATTTTAGATTTTTCCTGGAAATCTCAGAGTTATACAGTACTAGAGGGGTTTTTTTTAGTGAACGACAATGAATTCAGCTAAAGGTTCCTAACCCTTTTGCATTAGTTACATTTGGGTTTATGAATTTATGTCATGATTGGTTTCCTGTAGGAGGAGGATCATGGGAAAGGGGCTTCCATAGGAGAGAGGCTTGCCCTTTCACAAAATGATTCCAATATTTTAAAGTTTAAAAAATTTAAAGATGAGGCAAGGTATCTGGTGTGTGTTTGTGGCTGTGTAGATACCCATAGCAACTACATGCAGTCCCTGAGAGTTTATTTGATGATAATTGAGTGAGTGTATATGTGTGTGTGTATATATATGTGCGCGCGTGTGTGCATGTGTGTGTGCATATATATAATTATGTATGTATGTATGTATGTATGTATGTATGTATGTAAGGGGGCAATTCAACACTATACTTCTATGAACGGAAGCAGTTTCTGCTAATGGAATGGAAGAGGGTGGATTCACTTTCCTCACTCCATAACCCAAGCTGCATCCTTAAAATCCTCTGGAACTTAAAAAGTTTTAAGTTCCAAAGTGGAGTCTGAGGTCAGACAGAATAGCTGTAGGAGAGTCAGAGGAAAAAGTACCATTCTGCTAGCAGATATCTGCTAACAGACAGTGGTGTTTTTTTTTTTATCAAATATAGGAAAAGTGTTGTGGTAAGTGTAGCACTACTGATGTCTAAAACAAATGATGAACAAATTTAAAAATGAAATATTCTTGCAGTATCTCCACTGGTAATGGTTAGTGGTGTAAGTAATTTATTATTCAAATAGTGGTGTTAAAAAAGAAATAAAATGTTTACAATGGCAAAGAATTGTCAAATGTATTCCAAATGGCAGATGTAACTTCTCCAATTATATATAATAGAACTAGAAAAATGTTGTGCAATTTTGACGGATGTGTAAGTCAGTTTTTCTTATGGGTTAACCAACCCTATGCCTCATTAGTGCTTTTTTTTTTTTAATGTTATCTGAAAACTGAAAAGATGAGGGTTTCTCAGTCAAACTGCGTTAAAAAAAACAATTAAGTTTTTTTTTTACGAATTAATTACAAACATTTCCAAAGATTGAAGCCCAATCAGGTGTGGGAGGAGAATGACCTTAAGGAACAATGTGCAGTTTGCATCAATAAATTACTGTTTAAATTGTTTGTGTTCTGACTCTACAATATTTATAACTTTTAAACTCTGTTTTACATATGAGGTGTGAGGTATGTGATAGATCAGGACTATTTTGCCTTTGAATGCAGATCCCCAAGCCATTACTAAATTGATATCATGGCAATCAACTAATACAATGTCTAGAGCAGGGACTCACCATACATTGCGCAACCTCTTCCATAAATCGAAACACCACACACTATATTTCTTTTCTACACTGTTGTCCTGCTCTTCCAGAGTTCAGAAATCAAGAAATCTAAGTTACCAATGTAATAGGCAACAGTTTTCTATTCACTATTGTACTGCTTCAATCTTCCATGATTCTAACTTTAAACATTAACTGCAATATTGAAAAACAAGGGATAGCTTAATGATGGAGTCAGTATTTATTAACAATGGCTAGAGAAACATTTATATAAATGTAAGAAATTCTTCCATTTCTATAGGAGCATCACTATTTCCTATGGCATCATCCCATACCAATATTGATGCAGTATGGGTATAGGAAGTAACGCCATCATTGGCTATCTTACTATTTGGAACAAAGAAATATCAGACTCATAAGTAGCATAATAACAAATGATTAAATACATGCCCTTCATATGTAAAGGTCTGATGCCATGCAACAGCAGCCAATTTCAATCACTGCCTGATTAGAAACAGGCTTTATTCATCCTGTAAATTCTACAACAAATCTACAACATAGCCAAGCCGCTATTTAAAAAAAGATCAAAACAAGCCACTATAGTAACAAATGACAGGGTCTTGTTTGGGTTCACATAATTATGTGCTAATTCATATATTTTAAAAACTCTTATTATTTCTGGAATCAGCCTTGGGAATGAGTATGCTGATTATAGCATACAACTGATGAATAATGAGTACTGTATATTAATTCATTTTTATAACTTAATATAAATACTTAGGTTTGATTTCTAATCATCATGAGGCCGTAATGTCAATATGAATGAAGTGAGAAGAGCAACAAGACTAAATAATAGCCAATTATTTAATTACTCTGTCATGTACATCAATATCAAATCTTGAAATGGGTAGTTTTAGGCTAATAACTAAGAAAAGCAGCCTCTTACTGAACAAATTGTTGGATTCATTTCTGAATGGCATTAGTCATTATAGTGCCTTATCATTTGTCATAATGGGCACATTGCCTACTATAAATTCAAAATTCCACAAGTCACTAGCAAGGCTAGCATCCACTACCCTAATGGAATAATATTCCATTGGAATCTCTCGCCTGAAGATTTAGGTTGGGCAGCCAAGAAAAAAAACAAATGGATCATCAAACATAACCCAGAGTTCTCACTCAAGACACAAATGACCAGACAGAAATTATCCTATTTTGGACACTTATGAGAAGACTTAGCTCTCTAGAGAAGGCTCCAGTGCTGGGAAAGGTGGAAGGAAAGAGAAGAAGAGGATGACCAGCAGCAAGGTGGATAGACTCAGTCACAGCAGCAGTGAGTGCACTGTTGGAAGAGCTGAAGAACCAAGTTAGGGACTGTCATGGCCAGCTCAGACTCAGAAGATGAAGAGGAGTTAAAGGAGGATCATCAGTCTGAGGGGATTCAGCTGGAAGGGTTGCAGGCAGGGAAAGCACCATTGCCTAACAACCAGGAGAGGCAACCATTGCTGGTCTCTGAAGACGAAGAGGCAGAGCTAACACCTCCCCCCAATGCAAGGACCCACCACAAAGAAAGGAGGGCTGAACAAAGGCACTCAGCAAGACTACTGGCCAGAAAGAACCCTGCCCTGCAAAAGGAACAAATCCAGGTCACGCTATGCCTATAATAAGGAAAGCCAAGCACCTCACAGATCCATCGGCGACAACTCTCTATTTACCTCACCATTGTGTTCCTTCACTCCCTAGCCTGCCTTCTCAAGTAATGACCCTGAAACCTCATACCACATTTGTTTGGCCCTCTAGTACCTTATTAATGATTTGAACTCTTTCTTGTCTCTAAGCTGGTTTTTTGTGGTCTGGATATTTGGGGTGTGAGGGACTACGACTGATTGTTCAAACCTTTCTGCCATTAGAATTCTGTTATAAAACATTTTTAGTAAAGATATAAGATTTACCTGTGCGTCTCTGAATTCCGTGGGCTGGGACAAACAGGGACAGATCATCATGGAGAAAATCTATGTGGTCGCTAAGAATCAACAACAATTTGATGGCATATAATCAATCAAGTATAAATTATAATGCACTGGGGAAAATATGCCTCATGGACTTGGGCAACACTGGTCTTCATTAAAAACTGGTTTGTGTGATTGTCCCATGGCTTTAAATAAATTTATTTTTGGTCTTAAATTTTCCTAATGATGCATGGCCAGAACATCATCAAGGTGCACATGAGAAGATGGAAAGATACAGCATTACAATATGTGCAATCACAGTCAATGAAAGTCCATGTTATTCTATTGAAATATTCGTTTATAATGTATGCTTCTACATAATCCAGGTAATCTAATAAATCCATGATCAGTAAAAAAAGAAAATGGCTATGTATGCCCCATCAGACTTAAAAGGAATTGTATTAAGTTATTCTCCACTCTATATGTATTCAATTTTGCTTATCTCTTTAGAACTTTTGATCTTCAAATTTCAGTACAGCTTATGAAATATAGAAATAATGAAGAGAGGGGATTTTGGCAAGTCTGCTAACATGAAATAACATCCGTGAAAAACCACATAAACTAAAATTGCTGTCCACAAACATTTAATGTAGTTTATTAGATTTGTATCCCTTCTTTCAACCAGGAGCTCTAGGTAGCAGATATAGCATTCTCTCATCCATTTTTCTCCCTCACAACAATCCTGTATGATAAGTTAGGCTGACAGAGCACGACCGTCCCATGGAAATTCCACAGGAAAGGTACACATGAATGTGGGTCTCTTCAGCCTAGCCCAAGACTTTACTGTACTACATTTATTTATGACAGTGTGAGCTGGTACAATTTACATGTTGCATGTAACACATTTTCCCAAATCAGAAAGAAATCAAAACATGCTTATGGACTTCATTCAACAGTACAAATTATGGGCAAGTTCTCCAACTATCCTTGTACAAAAGATAGTTCATGGGGATTTTCTCAAACTTTCCCCTCAGCATACTTTTATGCTGTCAGTTGTAAGCAAATACCATAAATGCCTTCCTTAATCATCTGTACTGAGGACAGAAACTGGTATACCAATCAATAGATAAGATAGCCAATTTCTCCCATAGCCGCCTTCTTGGGCCTGAATCAAACACTGGGCCTGAATCAAACACAGAACCAAACACTCTGTCAACCCCAACATCCTGGACCAAACACATTAAATCTGCATCCATGCAGGTCAACTTGTGACAAGTGCCATCCTTTGATTTTCTACCTGCAATAGTGGCCACTACCAAAATCTTCAGACTTAAGGTAGTAAGCTATCTGTTCTATGGTACACACATTGGCAATTATCACAATGTGGCTTCTAAGTGCTTGATTCAAATTTCTAAGGCCCCTACTTTGTGTGCCCATAGCTAATGCTTATAAAGAGTTGAATTAAGCCTGACCTTATTAGAGTCCAATTCTAACTATGCTGTCTGAAATAATGACTCAAATTTGTTTTCTTTGAAAGTACTGCTGCTGCTGTGACCTACAAGGTAACTTGGCTTCCTCCCAGCTAATTGAAATGAAGTTTGATCTAAGACTCTGCAGACTTATCTGGTCTCAGTTGGCTATGGGAAAGTTCAGTTGGAAATAAAAGAATTTTTGATCCAGACTTACAGAAGGACCTAAGCTTTACTACAAAAAATCTGTAGTTCAGGCATGCTAGGGAGACCATTTGCAGTGGTTAAATGTCTTACTGAAGTTTTACATTCAACGCACAAAAGAATCTTTACTTAAAGTGAGATTCAATGTCTTATCTTCAGCTCTTTGGGGAGGGAGATTCAATGGCGCACTATCTCCATGTCCCTTGTAGAAAAGTAAATCAATAATGCACAACCTTCTTAGTTGCCCCTTTTATTTAAATTGGCATAAAAACTCTGTTAACAACCAGTCACAGCAAAGCAGCTGCCAATCTTATCCCCCTCCCCCCACTTTCTAAAAGACACTTCAGAAATGACTTCCAGGGAGTGGCCAAATTCTGTTCGATCACCATTGCTATTTGTCAAGAATTAATTTTGTTTTCCCTGTTTAAAGTCTCATAGACCCTCAGGATAGAATGTGAAAAGAGTTATTTTACAATATTAAGTTGCATTAATTGATAGCTGTATTAATGACTTTATATTCATTTGTTTATGACTACCTTATTACAGTTAAGTGGCTTAAAATGCTGGTCTCAATGAATTAAAATTTAAATATTTTGTTTTTAATAATTGATAATTCAATAGTTCTAGTAATGTGGCAAAGTAGCTGTCTATTTTAGAGTGATTTTAAACATTTTTAAATCCTTTTATTTTTATTTGATAATGGAGCATATTGTATTTTATTAACATAATTATTTTAGGGTACATCAATTTATCCTTAATTATTTATGGTCATCAATTCCTTTAAGTGATCAAATAAAAAAGGAAAGGGATTGGTGGCACATGTAAACATGCAGAATCAGTTCAGTTTACATTTTTGTGATACACTGGTATGTCCTTATTAATCAGAGAATGTGACTTTGATTGGAGGAAATGGAAACTGAAATCCAAACACCTGGAGGGCAGGCATCAGGTTGCCTACCGCTGTATTAGATTTTGTCTTGGGAGGAGCACTGTAAAAATCTTAAAAGATCCGTGTCGTGTTATGTGATGTGATGACAACAAAGGGACAAACGACATACCCATGATTCTCATGTGATCCATTGTTGAGAGGCTATCTTAGGTGTCTGTGTTTAAAAACCACGAGCGCCAATGAGTCGCTCACACCTTGACAATAATTGTAGTGCCACAAAAGTGTGAATCTATATTTTGTTTTATAATATAGTCCGCGGGCAATAACTTCACAGGATTAGCTTAATTACCGAACATATTTATGCACAGTACCACTTTCGGCGGTTTGTAGTAAAAATAAAGTGAGTGAATCTCAATAAATTTCCGCATAAGCAATCAGGAAACCTACAGTAGATCGCATTATATCCTCTCCTAAACGCAACCTATTACAGTGCGGGCTTTTCCGCCCGATCCGTTCGTTTCTTCATAAAGGTAGAATGAGGAGGGAAACCCACACTTCACGCGCTCTCTCCCACCTTCCTGTCAAGGCCTCCAACATCCGCTCTCCTCACGTGCCCCTCCCAAATACCCAGCGGAGGCAAAAGCGTCGACAAAAGCGATTGGTTCTCACTGAGAGCCCTGTGAGGGCGTGGCCTCTCGACTCACGTGCAACACTCACTAACCAATCGGTTGATCGCGTGATGTGAACCTCGGCCGCTGCTGCTGCCGCTGCTGCTGCTCTGCCGCCGCCGCCGCCAGTGCGGCGGGGTTGTTGTTTTCTCCCCCCTCCCTTCCTCTTTTCCCCAAGATGGCGGCACCGGCGGGAGACTGAGAGAAGCTGTTGCTGAGAGCTGGAAGAGACGTCCTGGCTACCGCCGGGAAAGAAAGAGAAGACGTTCCCGCCTCGATTCTTTCTCTCGTCGCTTCGCCCTCTCCCCCTTCGGCCCTCTAGGAGGATGGTAAAATGACCCAAGTGGGGAAGAAAAAGAAAAGGGCCGCCAACCGCAGCATCCTGCTGGCCAAGAAGATCATCATTAAGGACGGCGGCACGGTGAGAAGGCGGCTCATGTGTCGGGGGAGGTTAGCCAGCTTGAAGCTTGTGGGAAGAAGAAAGGCAAGCGTGTCCCGCGGAGATGTTGCGGCAAGCGGACAGGGCCGCCGGGCTGCTTTGTGAGGCCTGTGTTACGGGGGGAGGGAGCGGACCTGTCAGCATGGACCAGCCTCACCATCCCGGTGCCTGCTCAGTTTCCTTGGTCGACAGCTAATATCGTATCCTGAAGATAACGGATTCACGAGATCGGGGGGGGGGAGAGTTCCCCAATGTACTCGGTCAGATTGAGATCACTTTAAAACTGGGTTTTAAGGAGCATGCGTTCTTTAAAAGACGAATCGTCCAACTTTTTTGGACTTTGTTTTCTATCCGTTTACTCGATATTCCGATTTCACCCTATTTTGCTTCATGGGGAAATTCAGGGATTTCGAAACGATGAAGATCAGAATATGCTTTCTCTGCCCTCTCTCTCTCACTGCTTACTATATAAAAAAAGTTGCTAGTCACTTGGCCTCCTGAGGGTGCTTTTTAAAACAATGGTTGGAATACTCCCATCAGAATACTTAATCATTTTAACTGTATTCTTAATCAATCAATTACTTAATCAACAGAGTAATTTTATTTTGTTAAAGTAAACTGTTCAGGTGGGATCATTTGTTACAAAATAATGTGAAATATGCAACAGTTTCAGTAATGTGCAGTTGATGTGAGTAATGTCCATTGGTAGTGATCTTTAGTTGGGGAGCTTGCCCAATATTTTTTTCCTTGACCATATATGTTTTGTCATAATCATGTTGTCACATGTAGACATAATTGTACTGAAGTATAAAATGTTTGATGTGATTTTTAGTGATATCTAGAGGTACCAAGTATCTGATGTATAGGTATTCTTATATATTGTTCACAGTTTTGTGTTTCAAGCCAGAGCATGTAGATTGTCTCTTTTGAAATAGAACGAAGATATGCTATTCCCCCCTGAGTACTCTTCAATAATGATAGTAGAACAGCTACACAACTTATGGCCTACCTTTACAGGCATCACCCTAAAGACTTCCTTAGGGGAGTACAGATAGGCAAGTTGCTAAAGTGGCAAGCTGATCTGGAGGCTTGCCTTAGGGACAGTGAAGTTATTGCTCTGGGCAGCTGATCGGAAGAGCAGTAAGGGGAATTTGGCTCAGTTTGCCATATAGCATTATTTTATTCTGTTGAATGATAGAAATAGTTCTGCTTTTGTAGTGATTTGAATCCAACTATACCTGATTTTGTTATGTGTTTAAATAGTTGAATAAAGTTGATATCTCCACTGGGTTTAATTTGAGGCAGGTTTATATTAGAGGTGTTTTACATTTTTAACATATGCTGTGATTATACCAATATTGTCCATGATTAACACACCAGGCATGAACAGTAGATATCAGCTGTGTGCTTGGGGTTGCTGTAAACAGGCATCAGAGCACTGCAGCCAATTAAAGTCCCCTAACGTGTGTGTCCCTGAGTCTTTAGGGACAGGTTGCCTATTTACACTTGGCTATCTGAACAGCTATTATGTTTGCAGTCTGAGCCTCAGCTGATTCTACTGTTGCCTTCTTTTGCAGGTGTATTATTCCCATTTCAGCAAAAATAAAATAAAATTGTGCCTTGTGCACTTGAAAATCCTGTGTGGAAATTGGTAACATGTTGCATTAAGTCAAAGGTCTGAATTTATAACTTTAATAGTCAAAAACATGTGATACCAATTTATGCTATACAGTATATTCCTTGTTATTCAAGGATGTGAATGATACTTCTCTATGAAATAGCAAATTATGTAGCATCTTATATTTTTTTTCTATAAAAGGGAAATAGTGACACAAAACATAGGTTTGCTGAAAAAAATGTGACAATTTGTATAATGCCATGACTTTCAAATGAGCTGTAGTTTAAAGTTTGTTCTGTTGTAATGATAACTTTATATACATACTATTAATTGTAGAATGCTTTGTTGATAACAGTTCTTTAAAGTATGTAAGGCACTTCTTAGGATCCCATTAACTTGTGAAATTTTGAATATATTTTCGTTAAATGAATCCTCTCCAAAATAGGACATTGTTTTGATATTAAAGAAATAAGCTGGTAGTATTTGAAACAAGAAGTTTGATTACTTCTGTTAATTGGACTGTGTGCTACTATCTAGGATGTGCAAAATGTTCCTTACACAAAAGGTCTGGTGCATGGAACAGTTGTGTTAGGCAATCTGTCCCTTGAGAGAAGCTCCTAGAAGGAAGGCTCTGGGAAGATTGGCATGTGAGCTGGCACACAGACAGTGTAGGGTTGCCCTGTAACACCCCTCTGAATTTTATTTCGGGCATTACCCAGAACAACCAGGAAGCTCTATGTGTCAGTTTCAGGCAGACACTGATTCTTATCCAGAACAATTTGACTAGATTCCTGAGTCACAATGTGTTTGTTTCATACATGAACAAGTTTTCCATTTTGTGTGCACTCCTATTATTACCTAATACTAGTGATACTTTGAAAGCCTCTTTCCACCATGTTTTAGGGTATGCTTCTAGCTTTTAAGCTGCTTCTTTTGGTTCATGGGATATCTAATGATACCTCAAGATGCACAGGTTTTCAGAGTTGTGTGCTGTTCTTCAAAGAATAAGTAGAACAGAGTTGCCCTGTTGTGACTTAGTTGCTCTTCTCTCTTTACTAATATCATACCAAGAGAAAAGAGATACAGGTAAGCATTTTATACTCAAGATTCATACTGTACTGAAGCATGCTGTCCTCCTGACTGTGTAATACCACCTGTTATTAAATTGCTAAACAGTCAGTTATAAATTGCAGTCAGTATAAACCTATGAATGGAGCTGGCTTGATAGATTTTGGTACAGAAAGTACATGAATTCAGAACAATAAACCTGGCTTCTTCAGGGGTCCTGCATTTTCAAAGATGTTTCACATCTTCTTGTTGTATAAAATAGTGTGGAGAAGACTCAGTCTTAAGTTTTTCTTTTGTATTTCCATACTTCATATTTGTTCTTTTTGATTTGGTGAAGGTGATCTTATTTTTTTTTTTAAGAAACTGTTATTCCATTTTCTCTTCAGTGTTATCCATGCATATTGCAGCTTCTGAAAAGACGTATTTTAGATTTCAGAGACACCACATTCAACTTTATGCATCCAAAGTTATATTTGTAGGGATTAAGCCAGGAAACAAGTGTGGAATATCAGAATTACTAAAGTTTCTTATTTTTTCAATGATTATATTCCTGGATTTTTAAACTCTAATGATCACATATCCTGATTCTTAAAGACTGGTAGAAGCTGCTTTAAAAATATCCTTGTACTTTTATTCCATTACTGCCAGTGTCAGTTGTGGCCTAGTACTGTTTGGCAGCTGGATAGGTGGAGAATGGATATATTGTTGCTAATAAGGCCACCTCTTCCATTCTTGAAGAAAACAGAGAGTTGCAGTACTTCCTCTTACATTCCTTAATCTCTTATGCTTCTTAAGTATAAGGCACTGTACAAGACAAGGCCATTGCAGCTGGTCATGCAATGATTCAATGATACATCATATATTTTGCATGAAGAAGATCCAGGTTTTAATCTTAAACAGCACTAATAAGGTATTGGGAATGCCTAACCCTGGAAAGCCAGTGGAAGTCACATTTTTGCTGTATAAACAAACCATGGTTTAGTGTTAATTTATCTGTGTGGAATCTCAAGTGTTCACATGACTCTCCTTTTTTTGCTTTGAGCCAAATTATATTGTGGTGGTTTAAATCTTACTAGATGGCTGGGGAATATCTGGATGAGGGGTAATATACTTTTCAGTATATATTCAAAATCATTGAGATGGCTGCAGGGAGACACTGTTACTACTCCAGATCCGGCCTGCACAACATATGACCTGCAGCCTGCTGGCATTTTTAAAAAAATAAATCCACTGCTGCCAAATGTTGCTGCCACCAGAAAGGATCTGCTACACCGAAAGACGTGCTGCCAAGCACCTCCAACACCTCCAGGCCTCACCGACGCTGCCAGCTTCATCGCTGCTGCTGCACTGCTAGCTGCCAAACAGCTGATTGGCATGCTAGCTATTCTTTGTGGCCTGTGATTGTTTTTAGTTTATCAATTTGACCCTTTCCCCTTTATGGGTTGTGTAGGACTGCTCCACAGTAGATGTCTGCGAAAAGCATGTAATGGTGCAGTAGGGCTTCACCTGAAGGTAGACCAACTATCTTCATAAAAAACTGCAGGAATGCATTTAAATGCATACACTTTTAGAGCTAGGGAGAACAACTACAGTATTTCCTTTGTACCTTAACATTGTGGGTAATGAAGTAACAACAGCACTCTAGTCTCTGCATTCAAACCAGTACCTCCATAGTCGGACTGATTTAAAACAACACTTAAATGTAAACCTATCTTTTACATTCCTTCATTCTGCCCCATTTTGTGACATCAAACTTGACACAAAATTTGGAGAACTTGAAAAGTTTTATTTTTGTGGCCGAACCTAATGAAGACATTTTCCAGCCATGGATTTTGGATGATAAAGTAGGAGTATTTAGAATAATAATCTGTTGGGCTAGGGAAGATGGCAGGGAATGTCACCAATTTACCTTCAATATGGGACTATTATTGTAAGGTAATAAAATTACTGTTGTCTTTTAGATGCTATAAATAAACTAGCTGATGCTAAGGATTTTTTTTACCATTAGCATACTGTATGGCAAGGATCTCTTAAGTTTTTTGACCCAGTGGGCATATATGATATTTTGATTAGATGCTGTGGATACTCATACAGATTATTGCTATGGTGAGTTTGCCTATTTCGAAAATGGCTGCTACAGTGGGAGTTGCGAATAATAAAGTACAATTTACTAAAAAGCAAACTGCTGAAGTTGCTCCCTGCTATCCCCTCTGTCCTCCAGAATACTCATTATAAACCCCTAGCTGACTTTTTTTCCTTTCTTTTTTTTTTCTGGGCAGAGGGACACGTTTATTAAATAATATGGAACACCAGCCACTTACACTTTCTTTTCTAAGAATGCCTGTGGAGCCAACGTGGAATCCATAGGCATTTTTGGAAATAAAGATGAGGTTGGCATTTTGCTTTGCAGTATACCATCTTTATTTTAAACTTTGGTTTCATTTTATAATTAAAGGCTAAATGTTAACATACTAAAAGAGTCTTGCTTAAGAAAGGGGAAATGACTTTTTGTTATTATTCTATTTGACATATTTTAGGAATTGCTAAATTCTCTGTTCAGACTGTTATTTAAGGAAATATGCTATTCAGTGCTTTGGTGTGACAGGATGCAGTATAGCTTTAGATTGTTTTAACAAGTGTTCTTGAAGTCAGAATATTAGAAGAATATTAATAGACAAATTGTTCCTGTTTTAGTGTTTGCACACAGTGTTTACTACTAGTGTCTTTGTATAGTTTGCTTCACTTAGAATGGCCTTGGATTAACTACTAAATCTCTTCCCTCCCCCACTGCCCCGCACACTTTCTGCAGCACATAAGCATTGTAAGAGAAGGAAGGAAGCACTGAGGGAGACAGCAACCAAAGTGATTCACTGTATTTGCTTAGCTGTTTAGCAAAAGAAGGGTATTGTTACACAAGGCTACTTACTATATAGTGGTGCTGCACGCAGGGAATTTAGGAGCTACTTTATTTATATAAGAAAAGAGGAATTGGGATGTAACAGCTGTTATCATTCTCAGTGCATATGTGTACATAGGTTTCAACAAATTCTGAGTGGCCATAGTAGCAAACCCATAAATGTGTTATTTCTAGGCCCCTCATAAGGCAGGTTGTTGTCTCTAATCTCATGCTGCATCTTTAAAATACACCATGATCTCAGGAGTAAATGGAAGTCTCTCTCTTCCCCCTTCTGTAGGGAGCTGGCAAAAGGCAGCAGAAAAGTCTGAGCTTTCTGTGCCTTAGCATCTATGGGATGGTTGAAGCTCCGGTTGCTTCTTATGTACCAAAACAAGCAAGGGATTGGGCAGAGACTATTCCTTTCCCTCTGCTGCTGCAACATTAGGTGGAAGGCTAAGGCTCCATTTGTTTTAAAAACCGGGTCTCCCCACCCCCCAAGTATTGTTAAGCACTGTATTTATTTCCATGCAAAAATCTTTCTGCAGCCACAGATGCTAAAGTTTCCTTCAGCAAAACTTTTCAATGCTATAACTGTTGCATCTTTGTATTTCCTCATATAGGAAAAAAAGAGCTTATATGGAACAGTGAAGGAGCTGTTCCTTATTTATCTCTGGAACCCTGATGCAAAATACAGTTCAGACTATGGCCTTGAAATTCATATGATTTAATCTGATTTCCTATATCAGAGAAAACAAAAAAATAATACCACCAAAATATTCCTTTTGCTAAGGTGCATATAGTACAAAAGACGGCTTGATATATGCAGTAATGTTATGTGCCTTAATTCTTTTTCTACTTTATAAGTAATTGGAATCCCATGGCAGTTAAAATTTTTAGTAGAGCTATGCAGTTCTTCACATTCAGTTTAGAAGAGGTGCTTTGGAATACATTGACATGTGAATGCAGCATCTGTCACCTGCTCATTAAAGCAGCCACATCTATTTTCTGAACTTTATGGCCGCAGTGGAAGTCTCTTTAGTACCAGGTAACACTGGAAAACAGTGTGAATGCTTTATGAGTGGCAGATGGGGGCTGTATTTTTACTCCTGTACTTTCAGAAGCATTTCTTCTGAATACAAAGCACTTAGATTCAGCATTAAACCTTTTTTGTCAAGTCTGTATTGCAGTTGAATATGTTGTCCTACAAAGAGGTCTTAGAAAAGTACAGTACTGTAAAAGAATGTGTATCTGCAACTGTGTGGTTCAGTGCAGTGAGCAGTAATGCAGTAAGTTTTATTTCTGCCTTTATCTACCTTTACACTCATTTTAGCAAAATAATGTGACAGTATCACAGTGTATGTCATTTTCTCTTTAATGGTGTTCTGTAATTTTCCTGAGAGAATAATCTTAATGTAAGGGAATTTCAGAAGATCTTGTGAAGTCATTACATAAGATTCCAAATAATTGTTTGTTGTGGATGTAAAAACTTTTATCTCTGCATGATTTCATAAAAGGTTTTGCAGCATTAACATTCAGCATGTGCTGTATTCAAATCTATATACTACTAAAACAGATCATGGATTGTCTAGTGTAACTGACTATGATTTGGTTTTATGTCCACAAGGAATATTCATGTGTTTTCTGTCCCAATCACTCACTGTTTTGTTACTGGTCAACAAACTATGTTTAGCTTGTATCTAAGCACAGCAGACTATGATTTAAGTAAATCAGGAAGAAAAGCTTTCGACTTGTGAGCCAATGTTTGAAGGTGCTCGATGTTGAGGCCATCTACGAACATCAAATATGCTATTTCCCCTTACCTGCACTTTTCACTATTTCACTTCTAAGAGATGGCTCTTAATGAAGCTTCTTAATGGAAGGAACTGCTTGCCTATCATATTGTGTTTTTTTTCCTTTGGAGAGGTGCTGGTGGGCAAAGGCAGTTCTGAATTCTAGCACTTAAAAGTGCTCCTGCTAGGACTCTTGAATTGGCTCCTTTTCAGGAGCCAAAATATGTCTGCAGGAGAGGTGGGTTTGGGAGGCTAGTTCTACCCAACAAGTCATCTTGTCTACAGAGGATATGTGGAGAGGGAATCACCACTTTTATTGGCTTCTGTTCCCCACACCTTATTTGAATTATAGTGTATTCTGTGGTTCAAGAAGTATGGCTGACCCAAGCCATAATTTGTCATATTTATCTTCAGAGAAAAACAATGCATTGTTGGAATATGTCTCAAGGGGAGGAGAGAATGAATGAAATCTATTTTTTGCTCATAGGCATAAACATTAAATTATAGTTTTGGCACATTGCCTTTGGCTATGACATCCATTTTCAGACTTTTGATATTTTTTTCCTTCCCTACTGTTTTTATTATTGTAAGTCATCTGATAAGTAACAACAATTATATTTTTTCCTCTTAGCCTCAAGGAATAGGTTCTCCTAGTGTCTACCATGCTGTCATCGTTATATTTTTGGAATTTTTTGCCTGGGGACTTCTGACAGCACCTACATTGGTGGTAAGTGATACCATTTTTTTTAAATCCAATATTCAGCTTTAGATAAGTTTTCTGTCTTAATTAAAAATGAACTAGTTCAGATCTACCATTCCTGACTTTTCAAGCCATGAAGATAACCCCTTTTCTTCTCCCTTTTAAAATTAACGTTGGTTTAAGATTCAGGTTGATAAACTGATATTAAAGTATAATTTGCTGTTTTAGCAATGAATTACAGCAGTTAAATCAGAATGCAAGTTCTGTTGAAGGAAGATGAAATTGGATTTCCATATTCCCAGTTGCTATGCTGCAGTTACATGGCAAAACTAGAGTCTTTGCAGAAGATTTGCAATAAAGTAATTTGAAAGGATGCTTCACTTATCTGTTCTTTTTTGTTTTAAAGCAGTGTTTCTTAAGCTTTTTCTCTCAGGACACCTTCCCACTTTAAAAATTATGGAGGACCCCAAAAGTGTTTTTGTTTGTATGGATTATATTTATCAATATATACTGTATTAAAAATGAAAATGGATGCATTCACTGCTGCTACCGCTTCTCACAATTGTTTGATGAGATTTTAATATTATATTATTTTTTAACATAGGTTGGCAAATAATTTTGATTTTGCAGACCCCTGAGAGAGTCTTGGGGGACCCCCAGAGTTTCTAGGACCGTACTTTAAGAAACACAGTTTTAAACTTAGTATATGGCAATTTTTGTTGAAATTGGCTATTCATTTAAATCTAGAAGTGGTTTAGGAGAGGAGTACATGTCAATGAGTTCTATTTATTTTACACAAAATTGCACAGAGTAAAAAGGAGAAAAATGCATGCATGTTTTTAGGTGTAATTTGGTGCAATTCCTGAAATTAGCAAAATGTTTTATTAAAGGCAATATGTAAAGCGGGCTGAAGTATATACAAAGAGCAGATTATAAGATTATTTGTTCTCAAATAAACGTTCTGTTTGCAATTAAAAATTCATATTGAAAACTGGTTTAACTGGTATTTGACAGTGAGAGAACAATAATTTCCTGATTATAGTTGAATTTTTTATAAAGAATGGGAAACATTTTAAAAACCCATTAGAAACTGGTTTTTATTCATTGGGTGATCTGCTGCTTAAGGAGTTCCAGAATGTATAAATACAATTACATTTGAATACAATTAGTTTAGATAAAATAACAGCTCTGCATGCTCTTTTTTCCACATGCTCTTCTCATGATGGAATAATGTTTATCGCTCTTGAGTAGAGCCCAACTGGATGGCAGTATTTAGCCAACCTTGGAGCATCTTGGAAAATATTAAGTCAAGTCAGTCCTGGTAGTGCTTGGATAGGAGATCACCAGGAAATATGAGAACTGTAGACTAGACTGGGAAGTCAGAAGAAAATAAACACATTCCTGAAGAAGACATGGCAAACTACTTCTATACTGTTATTTTTAAAAATATATAGATGTGCCCATTAGATCTTTAAGAGTCAACCTCAGGTCAAAGGAAATTTTACTTTAACTTGATTTTTTTATAATTAAAAAATCAGCATAAATGAATTGTGTGAATCTCAAGGATTTAGGCGCTGAGATGTAAATCTCAGGCAATAAAATGTGATTTTTATAGAAACATGCTAATGTTTTCTGGTATATCAGTGCCCTAGATACACAAAAGGATCCAATGTGATTTCTAATCCCTGAGAATACACACTAACAAAGACATTTATGTTTATTTTTTTCTTTTCTTATTCAACCCTCCCCTGAGGAGTCAGTTCTTTCTTTGCACTTATTTCTTGAAACCTTAACAACCACACAGCCACAACTTTTATAACAAAGAAATAATCTGAAGTTTCATGTAATTAGGCAAAGTTTGCAAAAATAGGGCTAGCAATGAAATTTCTGGTTATCAATGCTGTTTGTGTGCTTTCAGTGATATTTAATGTGAGCTGTTCCATACTAAAAATCTGTGTTGAACTAAAGAAATTTAACACATGGAGCAGACAGTCTAACACGGTGTTCTCAACCTTAGCAACTTTAAGATATGTGGACTTCAACTCCCAGAATTCCCCAGTTCTGTCATATTAGAAAGCATTCCGGCATTGACTGGTGCAGTTGCTTCATGATCATATTGCAACCAGTGCACACCCTTTGCTGTAGAATAAGCTACTTTTTTCTGATGTTTCCTCCTCTTACCTAGATTAGACCATTGACATTACAAGTACTGTACTTATGTATTTTTCCAGTTTCAGTCAGTGTGATTTCCCTTTTATCTCCCTATATATAAAGGAAGTTTTGTGATATATGAGATTTATTTCCTTAAAATAATTTGATTGTCTTTATTTGAACAGTTCAAATATGCTGTTGCACCAGTCTCCTCCTTATCTGTCATGTGCATAATTATTTTACAGGTTTTGCATGAAACCTTCCCAAAACATACATTTTTAATGAATGGCTTGATCCAAGGAGTAAAGGTAAGATACAATTAATTACTGAATACTTCATGTTCGGGTGGTTAGAATCATAGATTTTAAGGGAGCTTTAAGACAATTGAGTCTCCAATCCTAACTCATTAAAAAAAAAAAAGCAAGCACACGTAAGCAGATCATGTGGTAGGACTAGTGATTGATGCCTAAAAATATCTATCGCTATCCATGCCTAATGTGCTACTCTTCCATAAGCATCCAGAAACCAGGTTTCCTCAACCACACCTAAGCTTCCCCACGCTAATAAGAATACTAAAATAAACTTACTAAAATAAGAATACTAAAATAAACCTACTTTCACTATTCGGGAAGGCTGTTGCAGCACTGGCCTGAAAAGCTGGAAGCAGTTTGGTGGAACTTGTTTTTTAATGGGGAAGTGATGGCCACCGCAGTCCTGTTGTGCCTTTTCTCTTTGTTTGGGACAAATTTGATCTTTTTCCTTAAAGCATTTGTGTTTAATTCACAGGGTTTATTGTCTTTCCTGAGCGCTCCTCTGATTGGAGCTCTGTCTGATGTTTGGGGTCGAAAATCATTCCTGCTGTTAACAGTATTTTTTACCTGTGCTCCAATTCCACTAATGAAGATCAGTCCATGGTTAGTGTCTAAAGTTTGCTTTTTATGTGTTAGTCAAGTTAATCCTGTAGAATGAGTTTCATTACTTGTCTATTTTAAAATACAGTAAACCCTTGGTTAACATATACCAGTCTAGCAGACTTTGGATGTAGTGGACAAAATCTGTTGATATATTATCTGCTTTTGCATATGCATAAAATCCCATTCTTCATTTTGTGCATGCATAAAATGCATACATAAAATTTCATTTGGATTTAACAGACATCTGCTTTAATGGACACCATTTCCTCCATTGGTACATTAAATTAAGAGATTAGTACAGGTAGTCCTCTCTTAACAATCCTAATTGAAACCGGAATTTCCATCGCTAAGCAAAACGGTCGTTAGGTGAAACATCAAGTGACCACACCACTTAGCGATGGCAGTTCCAGTAGCCCCAGTTGTGGTCATTAGCCGAGAACTGTGCCGTCATTAGGCCAGTACCTCACACTTCTGCCCTGCCACACTCGCCTCCGCTTCAACTCCCCCCAACCTTATCTCCCGCCGTCTGATCTCTCCCCGCAAATCTGCTTGCTCTCGGCCCAGCCTTCCTCCTGCAAAGTGCCCCTGGAGAACTTGTCTGTGGGCTTCAGGATGTTGGAAGCTGCTTGGCCCTTCATGAGGCTTTGCAGGAAGAAGGCTGGGCCGAGAGTGAGCAGAGGGCCTGCAGGTAGGCTCTGCCAGCTCTGGGCTCACCTCCACCTCCCACTGAAGCCTGCAGACTGGGTCTCCAGGAGCACTTCCAATGCAAGCTGCAAAGGTGCTGTTGCCTCTGGGAAACCCTCATCCTCTGGGAAGCCCTCATTCCTCTGCTTCTTCCAGTTCTGCCACCACCCCAAACAGCACCTCTTCACCTTCACCTGGGGAGCCACCACCGCCTCTCCTGCCTCGCCTGGTAACAGAGAACACCATGCCTTGCCATCCCATCCTGCTGCCCCCTCCCCAGTCAGTCCCAGCAAGCTCCCTTCAGCAGACAAGGCTCCACCACCCTGGCACACTCACTGCACGCATCCCAGGGCTGCACCCTTGCCCAACACCTGGATCCTGGGCTAGCAGCAGGTGGAAGAATACGGTGAAAATCAGCTGGGGGTGGCAGCCGGGGGGCAGCAGGGGTATGTAGGGGAGTGCAGGGTGGCCAAAAGGGCAGAGATGGGGGGGAGATAAGTGGGGGCGGTTGAACCCCCCCTGCGGTTTTAAGTGTGGGCAGGCTACTAAGCGCTCAAATTTTGATCATGTGACCGTGGGGGCTCTGCAACAGCTGAAACTTTGAGGATTGGTCCTAACTACCATTTGTTCAGCACCACTGGAACTTTGAATGGCCATTGAATGAGTAGTCATTAAGCAAGGACTACCTGAATGTTAAACTCATTCAGATTAATTTCAACTGTCTTTGTACAAGCATTGGTTGATCTTATTGGCAGAGTGCCAGATCATTTATCAATGAATGCATTGTGTATGGTGCAAAAACTGTCTTTGGTTTCTCTGTTTGTTTTGCTCTTGGAGAATAGTAACTGGTAGCAGAATGTCATGGTTATTTTTGGTATCCTTCAGACATTCTTATAGTAGCTTGAAGAACAGATCTGGTTCATATTCTGCCATTTTTTGGACAAGATTGATCTCAGTATAAGTTTACCAACAGAGCTGCTTTGGATAGGGAGTTTTTTTATCTTCTGTCAGTTTCCCTTTCAGATAGCTAGCTTGATGTTGTATTTATTTGTTTCTTTGCTGAAATACTAACCTTTTAAAGATTCCAAGGAGTAAAGAATGCTGAAATTGTGTTTATCGAAGATAAATGTATCACCAGTAGTTAGATTTGTGGTAGCTGCTCAGAATCTAAGATTTGAACAACAATTTTACAATTTTTTTTATTTAAAGGGAAAGTATTTTCTATTCAAATTCTATAGATGCTATCCATAATGTTTATAAATCTGTGTTAATTATGATAGTAATGACAGTAATTGTTGTGCATGCATGTTGGACAAGCAGAGTCATACAGTTATTAATTAGGTGTTTTTAACATTTCCTTCTAAGTTCTAATCTTATGGTATCCTTTGTTCTAGGTGGTACTTTGCAGTTATTTCTGTCTCTGGAGTCTTTGCAGTGACTTTTTCAGTAGTATTTGCTTATGTAGCAGATATAACCCAAGAACATGAAAGAAGCATGGCTTATGGCTTGGTATGTGCAGTATTTCTATATATTCAAATATTGTGCATGCTGATAATCAGATCTCTTTTACCATATTTACGCAAAGGGAAGACCATCACCATCACCCCACCAAGGAAGAGATGACAGAAAAACAGTTATAAACGCACACAAATACCTGTGCATTGCCTGGCTTTCCTATCCTCCCAACTTAGATTTGCCACCTGTGATAGAAACCAGTCTCAGAATTCTGTCCATATACTGTATATAGTTGCTTCTTTGGGAAGGGAAGGGGAAAGGGAGGAGAAAACTGGAATGGTAATGAATGAGTAGAAAAGGAAGGGGAGAGAAGCTCTACTTAGGTGAAAAGAATTAAATTGTGCAAACACACATATATCCAGCTAGAAACAAGCTAATCTTCAGAGGCAGTCATCAGGGATTCTGCTGTAATTTGTACTTTCTGCCTATTCCTTTGTTTTCAACAGCTTCTAATTTTATCCACAAATGCCATTTATAACTCTCTCAATTCACAGAGAGTTATTGGGGAGGGGGGATAAATCTCCTTTTGCTATGGATATAGTAATATGATTAAAGTAATCATCAGAGGATATACAGTTCATTTTAGTTCTCTTCCATTAGCATTTTGAAATACAACTTTTACATTTGTCAGAACAAATCAATCTTTACCTTTGCTAAATTGCCACATATATTTTTAGGAATTTTGTAGTCGGTTATTACCATTATTATTTTCATATTGCACATTTGTATTCCATGAGATGCCATGAATGCTGTATGGCAGAAAGATAGTGTAAATGTATTTTCAGTGCATTGCCCTCTTCCTCTTATCAAGAAATTAAGACTCAAAATATTTAGGATTGTCAGTACGTAATGTGGTTATTTACTAAAACTGTTCTCACTGATTGTTGTCATTCACAGGTTTCAGCAACTTTTGCTGCCAGTTTAGTTACCAGTCCTGCCATTGGTGCCTATCTTGGTCGAGTGTATGGAGATAGTCTGGTGGTTGTCTTAGCTACAGCAATTGCATTGTTGGACATTTGTTTTATTCTTGTTGCTGTCCCTGAATCACTGCCAGAAAAGATGAGGCCTGCATCATGGGGAGCACCTATTTCTTGGGAACAAGCCGACCCTTTTGCGGTAATATACTTTGCTCTTTCAGATGGGGGATGCTAAGGGGTCGCATGAAACTGGAATTTGCATTATTTGTTTGGTTTTTTAATTTGAGCATACCCGCCCTGTTGGGATCTCTCTTCCATACATGACTGTATGTCTGACTGGGTTTCAAACCTGCAGAGAAATCTACAAGAGACAGTTGGAATCCATGGCAAAAGCAGACAGACATCTAGATTCTGCCTGTATGGACTAGAAGGCCTGTAGAATAAGGATAGAATGTTAACTTCTGGGTTTCTTTATTTTTAAGTTCCAGAACGGTGGATAAATCACTTACATTCTCTTCTCTAGTTGAGGTGACGGTAGGAGAATAAATTCCAGCCAAGAACAAGTTGACCCTTGTGATACTTAGTGTTTTATAGTGTGAGGAATGGATTGTTGCGGAGATTCCACTAGTCAAGGGGAGTTTAATTAAGGAAAGGAAAGAATCAGTCTGCCGTTACTATCCTATACTGTCTATTTCAGTTTCTGTTGATACTCCTTCTTGGAGAGTTATTAGCGTTGGAAGGGTGGGGGTTTTGTTTGTTTGTTTTTTGAACTTCACTTTAGTTTTGTCAGATATAATGAGCTCAAAGGGAAAGTGCTGAGCCATTTATTTTTGGTACATTTTTAAATAGGTACCAAAGAACATAGACTTAGTTTTTCTTCTTCAAGAAGAACAGAAGTAGGAAATAAGGTTTATGAATAACATTAAACAGGGCTAAATTTGGGCTATGCAGGGTTTGGAATTTTACGTTTTATTAAGCATTGAACAAAGTCCTATAAACATGTCAGGTAGTTCTGGTATGTGTAACTGTATTCATATTTCAATTTTAATAAGTTTTCTACAGTATTAAAAGTGAAGAAAATATTTCTGTATCGCTGCGTTTCCCTTCCTCCAAAGTAAACATGTGACTGCTAAACTCCAGGAATAGATGGGCAGTTTCCATCCCTAGCTAGAGTAGTGCAGTATTGTATGGAGAAGGCTTATAGTGCTGATTTGCCTAGATTCAGAAAAGGCAGGTCATCGGGGCCTAATGCTGTGCTGGGAAGGTGGCATCATTATCTCACCTCTTCATCCTTGGAGGAACATTGTGGGTAATGGGGCTGCTTTCCAAAAGCTTACTGTGTCCCCGTTGGGGAGAAGTAGCCTCGTTTCATAGGCTGTAAAGAGTTCCAGCAGGCTAGGTCTCTTTCCATCTCTGTCCATTTCTAAATCACGTTCATTCAATGTAAATTTACTAAAGAAATAAATTAATTAAATATTCCACATGACTTAGATATATTCCATGGATTCTGGGCAACAGGTAGTACTTAATGTACATGTGGCCTGTTTTTGGTTTTTCAGTGTATTGATTATTTTCTACATGCCTGGGGAGGATCCCCAATAGGCAGAAACCCTGTTTCTTTCCCAACTGTTTCCTACCCATGACCCATCAAAAAAACTGAAAGACCCAGATGCTTGACAGTCTTACTAATGAAATTAATCAATTAATGTTTCTCTTTATTTCTAGTCATTGAAGAAAGTTGGTCAGGATTCTATAGTGCTGCTAATCTGTATAACGGTCTTTCTCTCCTACCTCCCTGAGGCAGGCCAGTATTCCAGCTTCTTCTTGTACCTCAGACAAGTAAGCATTTGCCTAATTCTTTTAATTGTGGATGTTTGATTTGCAAAAATGAAAGGGAATAAAGCCATGACTTACTAATAGATTGTTAATTTTGGTAACCGCTCCAAGAGAAAAAAATGTTTCCATTCTGTGCTGTTTGGAATCGCTATCCTTAAAAGCAGATTAATTTCCATTTAAAAAATGACTGTTGTTCAGCCTTATTTCCATAGAAGAAGCTCTTTATAATGTTGTTCTACGTAAAGAAAGAGGGGAATGGATTATTTTTGACTAGATTTCTTAAGCATTTCATTAAACAAGCTTTTATTACCTATGCATTTTTATGTGAGTTATTCATAATTTATCATAGTCTTCTACAATGAAATGTTCTTTTTAAAAATCTAGATAATGAGATTTTCATCAGAAAGTGTTGCAGCATTTATTGCCGTCCTTGGGATTCTCTCCATTGTTGCACAGGTAACTTATAACTGACTTGAAGAGTTTCTGCCAGTACTGTTTGTTCAAGTAGGATGGTAGCCTGGTTTTTACAATAGCGATTTAAAAAAATAAAAGAAAGTATTTTGAAAGAGAGAGAGAGAGAGAGAGAGAATTTTCTATTCACGTGTTATGGCTGCAATTCTGAAACTGGTCTATAGAGTCACAACTAATGATGCCAAAAGGAATAACAAGTGGTATCACTGCACTGGTAAAATGGCATTTGCTAGTGAAGTAATTCCACATCTCCACCCCTTCACATGAAGAGAGACACACTAGAGATGTGTGGATGGAGCAGGTGAGCAGAGGAATATTCTGCACAAGTGGATATCAGTTTAAATAAGACTGGACCCATCCATTACTAAATTAAGCTCAATTTCTTCTGCACTTAGATGCAGCCATTCTAAATGTATAGAGTGAAAAAAAGGTGTTGCTGTATACCTGTATACGATGCCAAGTTTATCCATCCTGTGTGTCAGCTGATACCTTTGTTAGTCTTGATACTACTAACTAGGGCTGAGTCATGGTACAAGAACTAATTTAGTTCTGTTTTTGTAAGGATTCTGTACACTAGTATATAGCTTACCTATTGAGTAAGCGGTATTGCTAAGTAAGGCACTTTTTAAAAACCATCCTATAAATCAAAGGTGGGTAATATTTTGGGGTTTATGAGCTCCACTTTTTGCCCTGCCTGAGCTCACAGAGAATGGACCTGGTGACGTTGTAACGTTACTGGATTTGGTGGCCCTGAAATGTTCCGACTCCTTTTAAGTATATAAGTATATAAGTGTTTGGGATTGGTAGGAATGTATGGCATAAAATTGGTGCCTTAAGATTCCTTTATTGGCTTCTAAAGACCCCCCAAATCAGGAAACTCCCTGAACTATTTTGAATTTGCGGGGTTTTAAAAGGTGCAATGAGGGCTGAAGCTTCTGCATGGCTTAGGAGACTTGTTATGCTCTTTAAAACATACACCCAAACAAGGAAAGCCCTGCAGATTTCAGCCCTGTATACTCTGGAAGCTGCAAGCAAGTGCTGGAGGGTTATGGATTGTCCACCTTTGCTGTAAGATTTGGGTCGTGAATAATACAGTATCTTGATTGATAAATTGTTCAATGACAAGTATGCATAAATCTAATAATGATTAATTCCTGTGTTTATAAATATTCATTTTATTGGATTTTATGCAGTATTTTTTCAACAGTATACTGAGGTACCCCTTTGGAAAATTTTCATGCAGGCTCACAAATGACAGCTATAATAGAAAAGAATGAATTGGTCTGCCAATTAGTAGCAAGCCAGAACTGCAGCATATACAGACTGAAGCTGACAAATAGCTGTTAGAAGTATTTCTGACAATATTTTAATATACTATTAATGCCTGCTCAGTCTTTCACTACTTTCAATCAGTTTGATGTGACTCACATTTATTTATTTAGTTAGTTAGTTAGTTAGTTAGTTAGTTAGTTAGTTAGTCATATTTGTGTCCCACTGAACAAGCCTGACTTGCAGCAGTTTACGAGCAGATAAACCCAAAATACAATATGAAGATCAGACAATCAAATAAAGCAATAACTAATAAAACAGTAATAACAATAACCTTTGGTGCCAGCCAGAATGTACATAGCAGCAGTAATTACATCTTGAGGGCCTGTGGAATAGGTCCAATTTGATAACTTTCTGGAATGATGCCTAGGAGGTTGCCAACCAGGTCTCAGGAGGCTGGTACGGATGGTGAAGGCTGATAAAGAAACACTCACCAAGTGCCTCTGCCCCAGCCTTGCATACAGGGGCAGCCCTTAGCTTCCCTGATCAGGACAAGCATGCAAGACCAGCTGGTTCCACCTGAAGGAGGCGGGTGAAGGTCAAGCCTTGTATTGATTGTTTTGATATAGCTGTCACAATGATCAAATCTCTGAAAAGTCCTGGTTATTTTTTGCCATTTTTCTTTCCTCAGACAATAGTTTTGAGTTTACTTATGAGGTCAATTGGAAATAAAAACACCATCTTACTTGGACTTGGATTTCAAATATTGCAACTCGCATGGTATGGTTTTGGCTCTGAACCTTGGTAAGTAATTTTTCACTGTGTTGCTGTTTTAATATTGTTACACCTTTGGCACAGTCTCTTCTTAATTTAACATACAGTAGATTTTAAAAACATCCATCAATAGTATGCCTCTCATAAATGCTTTAATGCAGAGTATTAACTTAGTGTTGGAGTTGTGTGTTTTTCTTAGTCTCTGATTCACTTGATTGATTTAAAAATCTGTTGAATTTATTGTGAATACTAGCCTGATTCATTTACTGGTCTCTGTACCCTCCCTTCCAGGATGATGTGGGCAGCAGGGGCTGTTGCAGCAATGTCAAGCATCACATTTCCAGCTGTGAGTGCTCTCGTTTCACGAACTGCTGATGCTGATCAACAGGGTAAGTATTTCATAAGATTAACATGTCAGATAGAAAGTCCTCGTTTTCTTAATGGTGGAAATATTGCCATGCTGAAATGTGACAAATCTCTCCTTTCAAACAATGCCACCATATTGTTTTTACTAATAGTCACAAATGGTATTGTGCAAATACCTTAACTACTTGTAAAAAGATCATAACATTTGTGGTACTGCAAATTGTATGGAGTTTCTGTGCAAAATGTGTAAATACTTGTTGAACATGTATATTTTTATCTAATAATAACTGATAATAATTAGTAGTATATTTTTATCATTTGCTTATAGATGTTTACTTTGAATATTCATTGTTTTGTAGGGGTTGTCCAAGGAATGATAACAGGAATTAGAGGACTCTGTAATGGTTTGGGACCAGCGCTTTATGGTTTTATATTCTACATTTTCCATGTAGAATTGAATGAAAATCCAATGACTGAAAATGAAGTTAACGTAGCCCCCCAACACCATTCACAGCAGGTATTTTCAATTTTTTTTTAAATGTGTGTATGTGGTGATAGGAAAAAAAGAATCATAGTTTTAAATGTATCACTGCAACTCAAATGTCCAAGCATCTGTAAGTACGTATTTTGTACATGCATGGAATTTTACTTCTTCTTCCCTATCTCATCCCACCCACCCCATGGTGCTAAATTGTGCTAAATAGGTATATGCAGAAATCACCATGAGACACTAGAATGCTTTCCTATGCTAAGTAAGCCATATTGTATTATGAAACTCAAAACCATGGGTTAAACACATTCCTTAATTAATTAATCAATTGGTTTTGTTTATAGGCTGCCTGACTCCCAAATGACTTTGGGCAGCTTACAGCTAAGAACCGGTATATGTATAAAAGCATGTAAAAGATATAACTAACCCAACAAGCAAAATATTCAAAACTGTACCAAAATAAAGCAAAGCAAAATAAAACAGGCAAAAGACAAAAGGGAGCTTCACAATCACCCTGTCTCCAAGGCACGGGAGAACAATCAGGTCTTCAATAGTTTTCTTAAGAACATAAGAGAGGGAGCCATATGAATCTCTGGGAGGAGATCATTCCAGAGTCAACCAGTGCATCTTGCAAAGCAGAACGGTGATGTGTGCATAACAAGGTACCCCCATTACTGCCCACACTGCTGCATTCTGGACCAGCTATATCTTCTGGATAGACTTGAAAAGCAGCCCCAAGTAGAGTGCATTACAGTAATCCAGTCATGAGGACTAGGGTATGGGTGACTATCTGAAGGTCGTCCTGATCCAGGAAAGGGTGCAACTGGCACACTAGATGTGCTTGTGCAAAGGTGTTCTGGGCCACAGCTTCCACCTGCTCTTCAAACAGGAGCTGAAAGTCCAATAAGACCCCCAGATTGGGCACAAGTCTCAAATGGGGAAGAGCAACCCCACTGAGAGTCAGTGATGGAATACCACCAGATCTGGGAGATCTAGACACTTGGTCTTGTCAGGATTGAGCATGAGCCTGTTCCTCCCCTTTCATACCAGCAAAGCCTCCAGGCACTAGATCACGGCTTTGCGTTGCTCAGCCAGCCAGGAGTCAAGATACACAATTGGATATCATCCACATTTTTTTGATGCTTGACTCCAAACCAGCAGATAACCTTACCCGCAGTGGTTTCATGTAGATGTTAAACAGGAGGGGAAAGAGCATCGAGCCCTGCAATACACAAGCAAGGGGCCATGAGTGAGATCTCTCCCCACCTGTCAATACCGATTGACACTGGCCACAGAGAAAGGAGGAGAACCACTGTAAAACAGTGCCTCCCACCCCCCAATTCTCAAAGCTAGTTCAAAAAGATAACCATGGATGACAGTATCAAAAGCCACTGAGAGATCAAGGAGCACAATGGATGGATTTACCGCACCATCCCAGCTCTGCCACAGGTTGTCAACAAGCGCAACCAATGCCATCCCCCTACTAAACCCTGGCCCGAAATCTGACTGAAATGCATCTTCTTCCTCCAGAGTCCTGTGGACCTGAAGCCTCTCCATACCTTTCTTAAAAATTCCTAGTAATTGTCTAGGACTGTTGGGTCTAGTGATGGCTTCTTGAGGAGAGGACGCACTATAGCCTTTAAAGCAGTGGAACCACCCCCTCACTCAAAGACACTTACCACAGCGTGGACCCAACTACAGATCACCTCCCTGACAGCTTTCACAATCTAGGAGGAACCTGAATTTAACAAACAGGTGACTGAGCTAACAGACTGGAGAATTTCAGAAGTCACAGGCTCAAACTTGCTCCAGATAACCACAGAAGGCCCTGTCCCAGGCACCTCAACTGGAACTGACTAGTTGGAGTTCAACTCTAAGCAGATCTGAGTAATTTTATCTGCCAAATAGCATGAATCACTTCCTTACAGTAGCCCTGGAAATGATCCTGGGCTGATCCCTCAAAATCAGTAAATGTCTTGTGGTCTAGCTTGCTTTAATCAGTTCGGTGGTTGTCCAGACTTTGCTTAATGACTATTTATAGTTAAAGTAAAAGAAGCAGGAGCTGCTGTAGAGTGAAGCTGTTGATACTGTAATAGCTCTGCTGTTTTCTTTTTCACCCCCTAAGTGGAGCTTGACGGGGGGGTTCTTTTCTTTTTCTTTTTCTTTTCTCAGAACAAAAAGGGGGTTGGGAGAATGATTAATCTTCCCTCACTCCCAATGTGATGACTTGTTCCTATTCAGGCCACAGAGACTTCTTGTTGCTTGCAAAAGAAAAAAAGTGACTATCACATAATTATTCTCTGGATTTTTTTTTAAGCAACAGATTGCTTCTGAATTTCACTCTTCTTGAATAAGAAACATACTTTGTTGACACAGGAGTATTTTATTTTGCTTAGCCTGAATTGATCTCACTCATATGCTAGGCTGGTTGATACATACATTGGCCTGATTTTCAAAAGGGAGTATCTGAAAATAGGATCTATTTTCTATATAGATACAATTGTAGGTCCAGATTCTGTAAGCTAAGGGTTATGAATCATACAGATTCCTGTAGGGATCCTATAGCTTGCCTGCCATGTAAAGTTGGAAGTGAAGCTGCCCATTTGTTGCAATATACATACAAAATCCAAAACAGGATGAGGAATTGTGCAGCCAGAGGATTAAATGTGATTCTCAACCCTCACCCTAGTATAATGTGATCCCAATACTGTGCCTTATTATCTGGACCCCTTTTAGTCTAGATTCAGGCTAGGATATAGTAACAACTTTGGTTGCAATTCAGAGTGCTGGTTATCACCTATAAACCTCAATATGGCACAGGACCGGGTTATTTATTTAATTTAAATTTGAGGCCATTAGCCTCTTCAACAGTTCTGGGTGGTTTACAATTTCTTTTAAATGTTTTATTGTTGTTCTTTTAACAACATGTATCAAAAAAAGAATACAGGTTATTTGTGGGACTGCCTTTCCCTAATAGTATTCACCCTACCCACATGCTAGATTGGAACATTTTGAGTCCCTTCGTTCAAACAGTGCCATCTGGTGGGACGCAGGAGGCATGCCATATAATGCTTTAAATTAATAATGCATTTTCTTACCTAGAGAAAATAAATAGTATAGTATCGTTATATAATTGTACAATCTCTGCTTACAGGAAGATGTTAGTTTTATTTGTGGCCTTCAATATCTATATACTACTAAAGTTCTCGTGTCTGTAACCTTCAACTGGGCGAAATGGTGTGTCATAGGGCAACAATTTTTGAACCAAGATACCTCAAATGGGCAACCTTACAGAATGCGTCCAAAATCCGGAACCCATTACTCCCATGGGATTGAAATTTGGGGAAATTGTGGCCACTTCAGCACTGCTGTGCTGCCACGCTGTCACAATCAGCCCAGGTCACATGATCGTCATGGGCATATCCCTGGCCTCTTTCCCACCTCCCTCTGTCCCCTGTGCCCAATCAGCTGGCAGCCAGGCCCAGCGGGTGAGTGATGATTGGCTCCTTTGGAAACAAGCCAGAAATTTGAAATCTCTTAACAGTGGTGGGCATTGAGGGAAGGATGAGGGAGCAATTCAGATGCCTGCTGGTGAGGTAGGGTTGGCTTGGGGCGCTGGCAGTTGATGGGTGAGCCCTCTTCCTCCACCAAGGGAGAAGGCCCTTGGGAGTATGTCAGAATGAGGGCCTGGGATGCAGTTTTCCTTGAGATCCATGGTTCCCTTTGTTTCACCTACCCCCCAGCAAAGCGGAAGGCTGTTCCATGGGTCAGCCGAGGAGGAAGAGGCTTCACTGGAGCTTTCCTGAGGATTGTGAGAGGAGGGCAAATGGTGCAAGCCTATATTATACGAAGGGAGGGAGGGAAGGAGTCGTAAGTTGCTCATACTCCCACTGCTTTTTTGCCCTTGGTCATTCTGTTTCTCTGTTTAGGTAAGGAAATATTTCTGAAATGATGACCCAATGGGTCACAGATTATCTAGTAGTCAACTAATTTCATTAATATTGATGTAATACATCTTTGCAAAATACATATAGCTTTGGATTTAGATGGCGCTTTTATGATTCCATGTGGAGTATTTAGGAGATGAAAGAAACTTAAACAAGCCATACATCCAAAGGAGAGCTGAGCAGGATTACTATCTAACTTTATCGGATCGTAGTTCAGTGCTTTGAAATCTCTGAAGTAATGAAGGGAGCAGTGAGAAAGAAACAGCTAACTCATTATCCTGAGGTGCAAAATCAGATTGTTCACACTCCACAATTCTTGCAAAAGATAATCTGACCATAATTTAACTAAGTAAACTAAAGTGCTGTCCTTTTGTCTTACGCTAATTCTGTTTTGTTTCATTTTTCTTTCCAGAACTCCATCATTCCTGGGCCCCCGTTCTTATTTGGTGCATGTTCTGTATTACTGGCTCTACTGGTTGCCTTGTTTATTCCTGAACACACCAATTTAAATGTTCGCTCTAGCAGCTGGAAAAAACACTGTGGTGGACATGGACATCCACACAGCCCACAGGCCCCTGGAGAGGCCAAAGAACCTTTATTACAGGACACAAATGTATGATGACAAAACTCAAGGACTCATAGAGCAAGTTTTATTTTTTCACCTGCAGTTCTGGATACACATTCCATTTCCATTGAAATTGTCATTTCTTAAGATGTTCTTAAGAAATGTATCTCTTTGCATGAAAATCGTAAGAACCACAAACAGGAAGTGGAAAATCATCCAAAGAAGTTACAACTTAAATTACTTTGGTTTTTAAAAAGAAGCTAGGATTTTTGTCAAAGTCCTAAATATATTAAATCTCCTTAATTTTGAACAAAATTATATATATACAAGGTATCAGCATGTGTTCCTGCATCAGTTTCTTGAAGGTGTTAAGCTTCGTTCTCTTCATGCTGGTCTCAGTGAGACATACTGGCAGGATTTGGGTATCTCTTTTATCTGTAAAATCGTTGGTCAGATGGATTCAAAGCCTTAACATAAATGCACTTGACCAGGAAGGTGAATTTGGTTGATATTGGACTTTCAAATCAGTGTCTGACAGGTTTTCTTTTCTTTTCTTTTTTTTTTTTCTAACACAAATCATGTGTTGAATACACATCCTGAACAGTACACTTTAAGTGCATTATTCTGCTAATTCTGTGTAGTGTGAGCCTAGATTTTACTATTGGCTCAAACACTCTACCTTCATAAATACAATTTGATACCACTATGCTTTGGATGTTTTGCATAAGAACCTCAAAACTTGAACATACAAACTCAACTCTAAGCTGATAGCCTTGATGATGTCAACGTACTCTATATATGATTGTCACTTCTATTACTTGACAGGATGAATAGCTGTTCAGCTTGGAACTAAGGACAAATGAGTTGATCAGCTTTTCCTACTATTTTATTTGTAAATTACATATGTAGGGGGTATGACAGACTAGTAAATACACTTGTCTAGTAATTCAAGTGGCAGTCCTTGCTCTATAGTGGCCTTTTAGGATTGTCACAAATAACACTTCAGAGCCAAGGGGTAGTCCTGCATTTTCAGGACCACAGTACAGGAGAGAGCTTTATACAATTACTGATGTGAATTTCTCTAAAAGTGTATATTTTTGTGTCCAGTTGTATTATTTAAGTGTTCCTTTGTATAAAATGTGTATAAAGTATTGTATAGTTCAAAATGTTTTCATCTTGTGCTGTGGTTATTGCTTAAGTTTTTTTAAAACTTTCACCACGGTTGAATAGAAGCTGAAAAATTGTAAATACTGTTAATAAAAGTTGAATATTTTAGTGATTTTTTAAAATGAGACACTGGGAATAATATATACTGTCAATATAGTTGATTGTATAACTTTATTTTATATCTGTTCTAGATACTTACATATATTTTCTATCAGATAAGAACTTATGTACCTAGAAAAACTGAGACAGTTCCTAAAGATTTAATTAAGATTTCTTTAGCTCTAGGACTTGTAAAGGAGCAAAAAGTATATAATATCAGGTGAACGATGGAAAACAGTAATTGTGTGATTACTGAAGGGACTTTTTTGGGATGTATATATATTTATTTTAATAGCAGTGCTAGTATAGTTCCTATGTGTAACATGTTACAACAGAGATATCTCACTTTTGAATAATGAGAAAATGAGGTATTTTAGTGGGGTCTTTTTTCTCCTGCGCTAAATAATGCAGTATTCTTTGGAACGTTTCATATTAATTCCATTTCACTGTGGTTTTGTAGCATTAACAAAAATACCATAGCTTCTTAGATTAGATCCAGGTTTATCAAACTTCTGTTCTTGTGTTGATGCAGAAACATAGTAAAGGGGTGGTGGATTGTCTTAATTTTGTTTTACTTCTACCTCTCCTGAGATATTTAACAAAGACTGGATTGATATATAGTACACTTAAATCAAATGAAGTCTTAGCAAATGTATAAACTAAGTTATTGTCGATAGAAATATGGGGGGAAAGGTTTGTAGAAGCTAGCATTAGAGTACTAAGATCTTATTGATGCTAATTCCTTGTAGTCACTATACTTCAGATAATATTGGGTAAGGTAATATGGTCTGCTCTGGACTTCATTTTAATCTTCATTTGCACTTACTTGAGAAGTCTGATTAAAATATCTTGCTAATTACTTTGCAGCTTTATAGAAAAGTACTAAAGTATTTCTTTATCAGCAGACACTTTAACATGTAACATTTGGATCTTTATCATGTTTTAGAGCACCCTTTAATACATTCTAGAATAGGAGCATGGGAAATTAACCATTATATTGGACCATTCTTTCATCTAGCTCAATTATTACATGGACTGGATACAACTTTTCAGAGTACCCAGAATCTCCCAGATGTTTTTGGACCAGACAGGCCTTTAAACTGGGATTTTACACGAGCAAAGTCAGCATCCCCATTTATTGAGGATGGATGAAGCTTTCTGTGTGTGTGTCCACGCGTGCACCATAGCAAAAGGGTTTTCCTGGTCAATCAGAAATGAATCAAAGAAAAACTTGATATGTGTTGAATACAACTCATTTGGTGCTAGACTGTTATCTTGGTTCTGCTTCAAATACTTGATGTTCTCTGAAAACATGAGAAACAAGTAATAGGCAACCACATTTTAAGGTCAGATCTGTAATGCAAGCAGCTGGGTGTCAGGTTTATCAAATTGTGAAGTCTACCAGAAATAACAGACCTATTTCTTTACTTCTCCACTTACGTTGGCTCTGATAACAATGATACATCTCTCAGTCACATTCCACTTAACTGCTATAATGTGCTATATATGAAACTGACATGCTTAAATTGAAAAAATTAGCTTGTCTAGAATGGAGTAGTGATATGGATCATGTAACTCCTGGTGTTTAAACCAATCCACTGACTGATTTTTGTCTAGACCAGCAAATTGCTGATTATAAATTAAAAAGCCGTAGGTGGCTTGGCACTAGATGATTGAAACACTACTCTTCTAACAGAGACACCTGACCTAAAATCTTAAGAAGTTCCCGTTCTTTTGTGCTTGCCATCATTAGCTGCACATTTGATGGAAGCGTTAAATAGCTCTCAAAACTGCCAAAGGTAGCCTGCTAGGCCTCCTCAGTTGCTTTGTGCAAGCAAAGTTATTCAGATAAGTGGTATTGAAGCTAGATCGTCAGATGTTTTTGTTATTTACAGTAGTGTGCAAAAGTTTTAGACGGGTGTGAAAAAATGCTGTAAAGTAAGAATGCTTTCAAAAATATAGTAATTCTTTATCAATTTACAAAATGCGAAGTGAGCAAACGAGAAATCCAAATTAAATCAATATTTGGTGTGACTATCCTTTGGCTTCAGACCAGCATCAATTCTTACACTTGCACACTTTGTACACTTGCACAAAGTCAGGGATCTTGTAGGATTAGAGTCAGGTGTATGATTAATCAATTATACCAAGCAGGTGCTAATGATCATCAATTTCATATGTAGGTTGAAACAGTCATTAACTGAAACAGAAACAGCTGTGTAGGAGGCTTAAAATTGGGTGAGGAACAGCCAAACTCTGCTGCTAAGGTGAGGTTGTGGAAGACAGTTTTATGTCACAGGTTATACACCATGGCAAGACTGAGCACAGCAACAAGACACAAGGTAGGTAGACTGCATCAGCAAGGTCTCTCCCAGGCAAAAATTTCAAAGCAGACTTGGGTTTCAAGATGTGCTGTTCAAGCTCTTGAAGAAGCACAAAGAAACAGGCAACGTTGAGGACCATAGACACAGTGGTCGACCAAGGAAACTTAATGCAGCAGATGGAAGACACATCATGCTTACTTCCCTTTGACATCAGATGTCCAGCAGCACAATCAGCACAGAACTGGCGGAAACCAGTGGGACCCAGGTACACCCATCTACTGTCTGGAGAAGTCTGGCCAGAAGTGGTCTTCATGGAAGAATTGTGGCCAAAAAGCCATACCTCTGATGTGGAAACAAGGCTAAGTGACTCAACTGTGCACAAAAACATAGGAACTGGGGTGCAAAAAAAATGTTAGCAGGTGCTCTGGACTGATGAGTCAAAATTTGAAATATTTGGCTGTAGCAGGAGGCAGTTTGTTCACCGAAGGGCTGGAGAGCGGTACAAGAATGAGTGTCTGCAGGCAAAAGTGAAGCATAGTGGAGGTTCCTTGCACATTTGGGGCTGCATTTCTGCAAATGGAGTTGGAGATTTGGTCAGGATCAATGGCGTCCTCAGTGCTGAGAAATACAGGCAGATACTTATCCATCATGCCATACCATCAGGGAGGCATGTGATTGGCCCCAAATTTATTCTGCAGCAAGACGACCCCAAACATACAGCCAATGTCATTAAGAACTATCTTCAGCAGCAAGAACAAGGAGTCCTGGAAGTAATGGTTTGGCCCCCACAGAGCCCTGATCTCAACATCATCAAGTCTGTCTGGGATTACATGAAGAGACAGAAGGATTTGAGGCAGCCTACATCCACAGGAGATCTGTGGTTACTTCGCCAAGATGTTTGGAACAAGCTACCTGCCGAGTTCCTTCAAAAACTCTGCGCAAGCGTACCTAGAAGAACTGATGCTGTTTTGAAGGCAAAGGGTGGTCACACCAAATATTGATTTGATTTGGATTTCTCTTCTGTTCGCTTACTTTGCATTTTGTAAATTGATAAACATAAACAATTACAATATATATTTTTGAAAGCATTACTTTATAGCATTTTTTCACGGCTGGCTAAAACTTTTGCACAATACTGTATATATAAATCTTTTGTTATTACTAGCTGCCTGGAGCATCACTTTCCATGGTAGGGGGAGGAGAATAATTCTCCTGTAATCTGGGCAGTGACTGTAATAAAAATTACGGTCCTTCATAATTGTCCTGAATATGGCTATGTCCCTGGAAGCAGTCTTTGGAAGAGCAGGTGCTTCAGCTGTAGGTATTCACCACACTAATCCATCCCAACTACATGAATATTTATATAGCCTATCTTATATGCTATTTCACACCAAGAAACAAAGGAGCATTGGTTCTTAATATTTAAGTTGTAAACATGCAAGGCCTATCCATTTTTCTATAATTAACACAAAAAAGTAAGCTTCCTTTAGTCTAAAACAAAATTGGATTAAGTTGCAGTAGCTACTCAAGGTGACTCTTCTCAAGCTTTTATATGAAGCAAAAAGACCGGAAGTTGTAAGGAAATAGAGCAAAGACTGTCGTATAGTCTTTACTTTCTCAAACCTGAACTGTACCTTAATAAACATGTTCCTTTTCCATATTAGAAAACTTAAGTTTATACTCTTGACAGAAATTAAACATTTGTGTAAAAGTTTTATTAAAATGAACATATATATAGATATGAACACTACATTCTGGTTATAGACAAATATATACATTTTACACTGCAGAGAATGATTGTGCAATAATACAGTTAAATGATTTCAATTGTTTTTCACACAATATACAGAATTACAAGTTTATGTATATACCAAAAAGCAAATAACTAAATACAAACCACAACAACCCTTAAAATACCTTGAATTTTTTACCTCAAGCAATTGAAGGGATTTCAGTTCAAACTTTAAATCAACTAGTTTACTATACATGTTAGATTTATCTAAATGTATATTTGACAAAGTTACAAGATGTTTAGACCAGTTCTATCTGAAAAAAAGCATGAATATAATAAAACCCCATTAAAGGGAACTTCAGGTATTTTCCAGCCACCACAGTTATGATGAAGTTCTTACAACATGCTTAAATCTTTCCTATGCATTTCATAAAACTTAAAATTGGCTGGACTATGCCCAACATTTTTGCTGATCTGACTCAGAGGTACAGTTGTCACACTGCAAAATGAATAGCTCCTCCAGCTGGAAAGACTCGGGATTTTTATGTTTCCGTGCAGCACTAGGATATTCTTCCATCTAATTTGACAGGGACCCCTATGCTCAACAGCAGCAAGAATATGTGAACCTCATCACTCTACTCCTAGCATGAAGAGAAATCTGGGGAGTAGAAGTCTAGATATAAGGTACTGTACAGTACAGACATTGTTACTCACAATCTATACACCAATTTTATATAATATGCTGAAGCTTAATTTCCAAGCACATGGAAACCTAAATATTTTACAACTATATGAGCAGACCATCTAGAGTTAAAAACATCTGAATAGAATAAGTGTGCAAAACATTTCACATTGAAAACAGTTCTAGTAAACTCAAAACAACTGTTCTAAATTCAAAATGGTTTGCACATTACTACTGAATAGCAGCAAAAATAACATCCTGTTAATCTTTCAGATATTAGATTACAGTTTAGAATATTAATCATTATGTGAGTATGATGCAACAGACCAGTTTCCAGATATAACATTTCAATTTAAACATATGTTGCAAAATTAAATGCTAAAATAAAGCATTGATTCTGCTCAGATGGCAAACCAAACTATACTCGAGGACAAATAAAATATGTACAGTGGAGGGAAAGCCTAACAAAAATACACCAACATTCAGCAATGATTTAAGTACTATCTTCTAAACCCTGGAGAAAACTTGCCAGTATTGTTAACCAATAGCACAGGAGTTCTAAAATACTCTAAACCCAGAAACAAAGGTTTATGATAGATTTGTGGGCACTAATACTGCAATCCTAAATCACATTATTAATAGTTCCACTAAAATTATTAAAATCAATTTGCATATCTAGGTTTAAATGAATTCCAAAGGCAACAAAAAGAACTTGACAGAGCCAGTTTATATGTTAAAATTTTTCTACCAGTACGGTTAGAAACCAGACAATATTGTGTTTAAAAATTATTTCATTACTTCAGACATGGCTAAATAATAATAATTTTTATTTATGGCCAAAAGACCCAAATGGTCAAATAGCAGATTTTGACATTCAAGCTTAAAATGCATAGTTTGGCCATTTAGGAGCGTTATCACACAGTCTTTAAATCTATAAATAATTGGAAAGATTTCCAACTTAGACACAGTTTTTACAAAGGTGTACACTATTCAAATGAAAACTGGTAAATGAAAAATGGTATGAAATGAAATGTAAGTTTATCCTTATTTAGGCTGAAATACATAGGAGAACCAGGAGCTCTACATCCTATCCCATCTGCCATACCCCTCCCTGACATTGCAGTATTAAGTAGTTAGAACTATAAGGCAGATCTACTTGCATTGAACTGGATTTGAGCAGAACTCTCTGCAGAATCATAGACTGAAAAACTGAGCTCCACAATTCTGCAGACAACTCTATTTGTGTCAGGTGAACTCCCCCATAATCCTTCCACAATTTCTTCATTTCTGAGCACCACATTCCACAAACTTCTCGCACAGAAATAACAATAAGCCATTCTTATCAGCTAGTGCATCCTTAATAGACATTGAAGGCAAATACCTCACATATGCAAAAGTATAGACAAACTATTAGAGAATAACCAAGATTTAAGATTTCTATCCATTTGAATAAAAATGTCCATTTTATTTTATGTTATATAAAAACATAATAGCTTAAACATCTCAGAAATAGTTCACTTTAGTACCCAGAAATCTAAGAGATATTCAGTAAAAATTTAATGTTGATACTTCAAAAGGGAAACAAATGCACGTAACTGATAATCGATTAAAAAATCACAACTGCTGTAAACCTTTAATTATAATGCGCTATCCAGGAAAGTAGGCAGAGGTTCTAGAAGGTGCTGTAGGCTTGCATGGAATCTGTGCTTTTTTCAGTGTAGATGACTTCATATATCCTGCTAATGATAAGAATTGATCTTGAATTTGCATCTTAAGAAGTTTTCAGTATTTTGAGCAAATTCTGTTTTAATTAAATATATATACCTGTTTACCTGTGTTGTGAGCTGTGTTTTGACTGAGCCCTCTTAAAGGAATGCTATCTTCCCTTTTCTTTAAATACTTTGCTTCCAGTCCCACGTTTTCACCACTAGTCAAAAGAAAATAGAACTGTTGTAAGCAGTTAACTAATTAGAAGGATTTTGCTAAATTTCCCAAATTAAAATTTGTAAGGTTTTCAAATATAATTCCAGATCTCCTATTAATTAATTTCTTTAAAAGACAGTGAGCCCATGAATGCTGACCTCAAAGGGAATGTAGGGGCAAAAATTCCTACATTCAAGGACCAATTCCTTAAGTTTAAGGCAGGTCATATTAATTCTTCAGAAGAGTCTGTCTCTGAAAACTTGGCTTTCCTGCTACTATCAAACAGACTATCTCATCTTCACAAAGTCTCTATCATACCTAACGATCATCATCTTTTGATATGTATCAAAAGGTGGAGAGTGGCAGAGAGCATATGACTTGTCAGATTGATCACAGCACTGATATTCAGCGCACTGTCAAAATTTAAGAGGTCCAATCAAGCAGATTAAGGATCTTAGATATACCTTACGACTGTTCCTATGGCATCTTTGTTATTAGGAGCCATGTTCCATAAAGTAATGACATTCTGCTTAAACTCTGGGGAAATGAAAGATGATCTAGTCCTTGGAAAAATTTAGATCTTTGCTTTTAGATGTTTCTCCACTGATATAATTTTTCCCAAAACTTTCTTACTGTGGGCACCATATGACTTGAATCACTGTTAAAATTAGTCAAGATATGTTCTGTTTGCCTGAAGGGAGACTAACATTTTTCCCCAAGCCATTCTTAAAGAGAAAAGAGGAAGACTAGTTTTTTTCTTGTTTCTGTTTTATCTACTCTGTGCTGGGGTGGGGTATCATCTTAAATTTAGTGTTAATTTCCTTTCAGATATACAGTATATGCTATGCCTTTATAGCTCATGCCGTACTGAATTCAGTCTAATTCTCGGGCTGAATTACAGTAGTTTTCACTGTACCAAGACACTCTGTTTAGCTCCAGGAACAGCAGTCTACCCAGGTGGCAATTACATTCATACTCTTAAGTGTAAGCCTTTACTAGAAACGTCAGTATATTTCATATGACTTCAGAATAAATACGTAAGTAAATATGTTGCCCTTGTTAGAACACACTGAAAATTAGGACATGGCAGAATATGGCTTGCTCTAATTGTGTTTAATTTCCTGTTAGACCTCCCACATTAAGCCAGTCTTCTGGTGGATTTATTTCTTGCCTTGTTGGCTCCCACACTGCCTTAGAATGGGGAAAAGGGAAGTCTGATGTACTGCAACAGGAAGAAGAAACTGTTTTCTTGCATTTAGAATACCCGACTACCTCTAGAAGTCGGACTGGTTGCATTCACTCTACGCACTCCTTCAACCTTTTGGCCTCTCCCCTAGATAGTCCTGCTTTCTCCCAATTCCCAAGTTTGCCTTCCTGTTCAACCCAAAATGGCTTCCCCACCCTTTCTTTAAATGCTCCCAGTTTTCTCAAATCTACTCTTCTCTTGCTCAACTGCTTACTTTTCTTTATTTGTTGAATGACTTATCAACCCAGGAATCCCTGGCTGGGTATCTGAACATCTGTTGGTTTCTGAGAGCTGCACATTGAAGTGAACCTGCTGGAAAAGTTTTTTAAAAGTTTTACATTTTTAATCATTTTATGTATCAAAGCCATACAATATTGCATATAAAACCATCATACAATATTGCGTATAAAAAAAAGCTATCTCTACATATTATTACAGAAATGTTTAATGATTGAACAGTATAAACTGTCAACACATTTATTTAAAGCAGAATTAAATAAGTTTTCTCAGTAGAGTACTAATAGTAATGTATATTAATTGGTCTGACATCATCACTGACATTTGATTTACAGTAAATCATGGCCATAATATTATCTATACGTTTCACTCATGGAACCAGCATGTCTTTTGCATGGCAATGCTATTGGTTTTTGCAAAAATGAATGGCTTTCTCTTAGCATCTACATACTTGCAAAATCACATTTTCACCTGCCTAAAGAAGAGTCCTCTTACCATCAAAAATTTATGATTGATTAATACAATTTTCAGAATACTACTTGAGTTGCACAGTGTTATGTAAATCTCCCACACCCTGCATTTGCCTTTTCATGTGCAAATTATAATCTGATGAGATGGGAGTGAGTGGGGAAGCAACAACCACAGAATTTATTTAATACAACTAGGCCTTCCTCCATGTGAGCCATAGCTTGATTGTTATACCTCTGTCCAGTGGGAGAACTTCAGAATCCAATGACATTTTAATCAGTTGGAATAATATTCTACATTAAATACAGGTGGCCTCATCCTGCCTGCTTTTTCTAAAGCTTGTAAATCACGGCACTCGGTTAGGAAGATTTGGGTTCTTTGGTGGAATTTCTTGTATCTGTTTTATTATATTTTATTGTTGTCTTTTGCTGATTATTTTTATCAGTATATTGATCTGAGTTGTTTTGAGAGGGTGGCTATGTACATAATCTAAATAAATACATAAACATATAAATAAATGTTGAGGCCTTATGAGTTAACTGCATGCATATCAACTAGGGAGATCATTTTGGCCTTAAAACAGCTCTTTTGGCAATTACACCTTGGTTTAACTGGCCATTCAGGTATTCTTACATAAGGAACTGCACAACAAATACTGAATGACACGTGGAACCTTTAGGATTTTGGGATCACTCATCCCTAATTGTTGTATTTTTCCCCACAAAAGGGAGTCACCCAGAGTAGCAGAAGGAGAGAGGAGGGGTTTTTTTTTAGTAGATTAATCAAATGGAAAAGACATGACTCGAAAAGATGCAAATGTAATGGAACGTAATTAAAGATAAACATCTCAAATGCCTTGCCTTTGTTCCTGGTGCTTGTTGGTTGGCATTTTTGACTGCAGCTGCTTCCGGGAAGCTTTGGAAAGCCAGCAAGGGGGAGATGGGATAGTTCAGCCCTGAACTTAAAGATGGAATCCTACTATCAGCCTGTAAAAGAAAACAAATTGCTTCTTACCTTTTACCTTTTAGTCTTTAAGGCAAGCATAGTCAAAGTTCAAACATACTACTATTTATATTGCACTTCATATGTTGCATAGTCTATATTTAATTTGCTTGAAACTAAGGCACTCTGCTTCTGCCAAGACTTGGTTTGAATCCCAGGCTGAAGCATAAGTTTACCATCTATTTACAGGATAATACAGGAAGCAAATAGAGGGAAGCATGCGCACCCCAAGCCTCACCTTTTTATCAGGAGGGGAAGGGAAAATAGCTCAATCCCAAACAGACCCCAAGAACCATCCATTTCTGCAGAATTTATACAAAGTGTGCACTCCCACTGAATTTTGTCTTCTTACTTAGAAATTAAACCACAAAGGACAGCAACTTTGTCAGTATCAAAGATGAATACATATTCATAAGAATTTTACTATTACCATACTATGAGGAGAGCTACCAGTTCTTGAAGCAGTGTTGCTAGAAGTAGATGTTCCTAGTATTTCTTGCTTCCTTGTCATCTGAATTTCATTCAATTGTTTATTTAGCCATGTGATGACTACAAACAAAAAAAATTAAAAAACATTTCATCTTTCAGTTTATTTTTAATTTTAAAACTAAGTCATAATTAAATTCTGAATACTGCTGGATAGATGGTGCTTTGAAAGTTAAACAGAGTTAAAGAGGGCTCACTCCCAAATAAATATTCACAGAATTGCAGCCTTAGTTTTAATATGATTAAGAACTGATAAATCTTGTGTGACAAGATGGAGCTTCTATGTATTATTGTAAGTTAAGGGAAACAGACTAATGGTTGCATTAATACAAAAAAGGAAATGAGTGTCCTATTAGTAAGTGCCAGGTGGGACCAAAGAAGGGAAAATAAGAATGGCATCTATCAAAATCATTCTTCAATATCCCTATCCCCCCAAATCCTCCAAATATATAAAAAAGAATTATTCATCTGTATCTTAAACCAAACATTCACAATTATTGCCTAAAGCATATACATAACAGAGAAAATGCCTAGCCCAAAACCAAGATTGTATCTCCTGATAAATTCTATATATTAAAATATACATTGTTGAAAAGATTAGACAGTAGTTAATGTAAGAAAGTCACATACCATTTTCATTTGTTTTGAGAAGATGTTTGCTTTCTTCCAGCTTTTGTACTGTGGCTTCTAATTGTTCCTGCAATTTGCATACCTGAAATGTTTCCCTATCATTAGTTATCTGAAATATTTTTATCAATAGCAACAAAATATTTCAAAATTAAAATAACTCCAGAAGACATTTCCCCTAAATTACAAGCATCATTATATAAGTTATTGTTGAAACTGGTAAAATACAAAAATTTAAATAGATAAATAAATAAATCCATAAACATTTATTTTAAAGACTATAAAACAAAAATACTACTTCAGAATATATCTAAGCAGATAGTAGCATCTAACTGACATTATCTGATCCTGAAAAAGGAAAACAAGGTTTGGGTCTTGTTAATTCTTAGATGGGATGCCACTGGGAAACACCAGGACAGTAAATTAGACTGGGAAATAGAAAAAAAAATCCCTCAATCACAGCAAACCATTTTGTTAAGAAACCATTTTTCTCAAAAAACTTATATGGGCATAAGGTGACCAGGAAATGAGTTAAAATTGAGGGAATCTTTACTACATTCCAGATAAGAGTTGATTTATAGGAAAGAATATTTCTGGTGAAAGGAAATCTTAGCATTTGTTTAAGCATTTACTAAATAGAAGAGTCTTAAGTTACCTCTTGTTCTTTTTCTCGAAGAGAACTTTCCAGTTCCTGGAATTCCTTCTGCTCTTTCTGCAGTTTTCCTTCCTTTTCAGCCAAGAGTTTTTCTTGCTGAATTGTTACTGTGTTTTTCAATTTCAACTTACTCATTAAAGTTTTTACATCTCCTTGCAGTTTCTTTATGATCTCATTGGCCTGGAAATAATATTATAGAATACTAAATGATGATCAGATGAAATCAAACAACCATAACCATAAAAGAGAATCATGTCTGAACAAACCTTAAGGAACTCAGTTGATAGAGCTTTCAGTGAGGTTTCTAGCTTTCCTATCTGAAGTTGTTTCTTTTCTGTATTTTCTTCCAGGTTCGCCTTTTAAAGAGTATATAATGTTAGGCAGATTATGTCAAAAACAAAAAAAGTCAAAATCTGCATGGATTGGTTTCAAAATAAACAAGGAACTAGCAGTTCTGCAAACCCTATCATGTGGTCTGTAAAACCAGTAACACATTGAAAGTTTAATGTGTTATTAAACATCTGTAAAAATGTTTAATGTGGCAGTATGTTCTATAATCTACAATTTTGGGGGGGGAGAGAAGATGGAGCATGCAATGTGCTTGAACTTTCTAAACATAGCCAAATCATAGAGAACCATATTACTAGTTTAGCAAATCAGCTTCAAATTGTCAAAATTTATGTTCTGTGTCACACTAAAATAAGCTACTTTCAAAATATTAAAAAACAAATTAAAACAGATTATGATGCAACAAAGATTCTATTTTTCACATAATGTAAACCTTATAGGTAATGCTCTTTGCTCCAGAGCTGAAATCAAAAAGATGTCTCCTTAAACAAGCTATGTTTTTCACTAGGTTTGTAAGGTAGCCACACAACCCCAGGAAAATACATTTGAGTTAAGGAGGCAGAGTATGACAAGCTGCTTTAGAATGGCTGTGAATACTCAGCTGCCTCCTCCTGGAATCATGAAGCTACCTAACTTTTTAAAACAGGTACTGACAGGTGTAACTTGCATGCTCAGTGCAGTCTGTTAGTTTCAGATCTGAAGTGCAGCACATCCCTAGTCACATGCAGTCAACCAAATACATAAAGTAACACTTTAGATCATAATGAACTTTAATTACTACATTTATTAAAATGGTACTAGAGGGAAAAAAGCTAAGAACCTTTTGTTCTTGTGTTGCTGCCAATACTTCTTTTGTCCTAGCAACAAGCTGGTCCTTGTCTTTGATCTCTTGCTCTAAAACAGCAACGCGCATCTGCAGTTGATTAACTTGCTTCTCCTTTTCATGGCATTCAGCATCTAAGGTAGCATTCTCCCGACGTAGGGACAGAACTTCTTGCTTTGTTCTCTGGCATTCCTTATTGATTGAAAAAATTAAAGCATTCTAAAAGATTTTAAAGATTTAAGCTTGATTTAAAAAATAAATACATTCTGCAACAATTGTTTAGATCACATAACCGTATTATATTCACCTGTTATAATGGAGAATATTTGCTATGTTTTCAGTTGCTTATAATGTATACAACTAGAAATTATAAGTAATGCGAATCAGACACAAATAGCCAAATATTACATACATCTTCTATGCCAGACAATTTTGCTTTAAGTTCCCTGACGGTGGAATCGCCTTTGTATCTCCTTTCCATTAAGTCTTTGTTAGCAAGTTCCAACTCTTTCAGCCTGGTCTGCAGTTGCTGGACAGTTTTCTGATGCAAGTTTTCCAGGTCTCTTTTCTGTTGTTCATTCTGTTGCTGATAGTGTGCTTGTGCCTACAAAAAACAGAAAGTGCTTTAATAATTCTTAAATATAAAAGGAATCATTTGTTTTATACACTGTATTCTTTAGATACCTGTAGAGTTTTCTCCTTCTCATTTGACAATTCCTGAGTATGCTTGCTGTTCAATGATGCTATCTTGGAGGCCCATTCACTTCTTAAGTTGTCTAGTTCCCTGCTCTTTTCTGACAAGCTCTAAAAGAAAAAATATAATCACTAGGCTTTCATCTAATCCAAGAAATTTAATTCTAACATGCTTTATTAAAGGACTCCAGTCAGAATGTCTTAAAACATATAGCAATATAACAATTGTTCTGTATGCCACTCTCAGAAAAATGCTTTGCTCTTATCTTCACAATCCTATATAAATCTATTTTATTTTCTTTAAAAAGAGGTTTGTAGCACATTAAGACATGAGTTTCCTCTAATGAATTAGGCTTTCACCTACCTAGGTTCATGATACAGTTAATTTGTTATTCTTCAAGGTATAATAATACTTTGCTAATTTTACCACAACTGTGTGACTACTATTATGGTAAGTTTTTTTTTTATTTCTACATAGACGTTCAGTAATATGTTTTTCCATTAGCTTTATATTTAAACACTCTTGATAAAACATAGTTAAAATAGCTAAATATATTTATATCAGTTTTCTATAAATTGGGGCATACTCTTTGCTCTTACCTGCTGAGTATAATTCAGCTGTCTTGTAAGGTCCTCCTCTGTTCTGCTAAGTTTTTGTTCTAGCAATAACTTTTCGTCCTATAAACAATTGAAAGTTTCTCAGTCAATATGTTTTTAGTCTACAAAGTGATGAATTGCAATTAGTAGGAAATACATTCTCCTGGACATTGGAGGACTTTCTTCTCAGTCAATTTGCATAGGATTGTACTATAAGGTTGCCTTATTCAGCACATCAGTTGCAAGCATATTTCTACTACATGAGTTACAAAGGCCATTTGGTTGTTTTTCTAAATATTGTTAGCATATTATTTCTAAACTATGACAGTGAAACCTCATTTAGACTTAGTACATCACTGCAGATAGTGCATTCTTTGATTTAATGGAGTCATAAATAAGACATCCCCTACCTTTCAAATGGTCTGTTAAATTAAGATTTCACTGTACTGCCATCATTCAATTCTAAAAATATAAAGAATCTTAAAGCAAGTACATCAGTCAGCCTTAAACTCAGTAGTATGTGCCATTTAACTTAATCTTTTACTTTTCTTAATGTCCAAAAATAATTAATATTGCCCCCCCCCAAAAAAGGCAAAGCCTAACTCTACATTATATAACTGAAACTATCATTTTACCTTAGCACATTTGAGGCAGGATGCCAAAAATTTCTTGATTTCAGCATCATTTCCTGGTAAGAATTTTAGTGATAAATGGGTAAGATGTTTAAATGGGTTTGTCTCAACCACATTTAGAAATGAAGGTGTGTGATCTAAACTAGATCCTGAAGAAACCAGCTGTAGCAAAAACCTAAAAAGAAAAGATATCACATATAACAAAATCCTGAAAGGTTTTAAGAAGAAACAAAAATGCACATTCTTCTCCTAGGAACACTGACCATAGCATGAGGGGGGAAAAGAGAACAAAGATTCATGAGATGAGACAACAGTGTCCTACATTACAACAGGTTCTTTGACTGTAATGAAAAAGGAACTGAAGAAATAAATACAGTAGAACTATTGCAGCATTTTGTCTCATAGACTGGAATTGGGAAGGGGCTTCCTCTTACACACTGGAAAGAAAAGTAAAAACTGATTTTATACGCCTTGACTATCATGATGAATGAGATCAGCATCCCATTTCAGAATGATTTAGAGGCTTTCTAAGATCTATTACCTGCTTAAAGCAGGGACAGAGAATCTCCAGGAGTCTCATTCTCAAGCTCCACCTACTTTAGTCTGCTGATGCATATAGGTGGTCCTCGTTTAATGACCACTCGTTCAGTGACCATTTGAATTTATGATGGTGCTGAGTAGTAATTCTGACCAGTCCTCATACTTATGTCAGTCGCAGTGTTCCCATGATCATGTAATCACAATCTAGGTGCTTGGCGCCCAGCTCACAATTACAACATTGCAGCGCCCCAGTGTCACATGATTGCCATTTGCAACCTTCTTTGCCAGCTTCCTACAAGGAAATAGGGAAGCTGGCAGGAGGTCGCAAATGGCAACCACGATATCCTTGCTTAACGACCCGCAGTGATTCTCTTAACGATGGCAACTGGAATTTCCATCGCTAAGCAGCATGGTTATGTGACATCATGCTTTATGACGTTGCTTAGTAACAGAAATTCCAGTTGCAATGAGCATCATTAAGTGAGAATTACCAGTATGTGAAAGTTACCCTCTCAGAACCCTGCCTCCTCAAACAAGGCAGGGTCACTTATGATCCCTATGGAAGAATGGGAAATCTTTGATCATTAACATTTTTAGTAGCCTCAAGCCCTTTTCAGTGCACTGCTAAAACTCAACACTATGGTTTCTTGTGATTTTTAGCCAACTGCCACCACCCCTGGGCCTCTACTTCAGCCCCAGTGCCACCGGCACTGCCACTGCCACTGAGTGCAGCCTCAAGCCCCACACCACAGCCAGCCATCCCAGCACCACAGTATGAAGCCCCAGCTGCTGCCACCCCAGCACCACAATGCAAAGCCCCAGCTGCTGCTGCCCTAGCACAATGCAAAGCCGCAGCTGCAGCCTCCCCAGCCCCAGCCGTCCCGTGGTGCAAAGCCCCAGCTGTTGACGCCCTAGCCACCACCACCCCAGCACCATGAAGCCCCAGCTGCCACCGCCTCAGCAGGTTTTGGCTGCCCTGCACAGTGGCACTCCTCGGTAGTGGTAGCAGTACCAGCAGCATTGGGGCTGAGGTAGAGGCCCAGGGCCTTTAGCAGCCTGCCACCGCCACTCCCGGGCCTCTACTTCAGCCCTAGCATTGCTGGCGCTGCCTCTGCTGGCCCTGCTGCCAAGGAGTGCTGCCACATGTCTCATGCAGTGGCCAGCCTTCCCACTGCCACAGTGTGAAGCCCCAGCCGCTGCCACAAAGCCCCAGCCACCCCAGCACTACAGTGTGAAGCTCCAGCCACCCCAAAGGCAGCTGCCCCCACCACCCTGCACTCTGCTGCCCCCAGCTGCCCCTTACTGTCTTCTTCTGCTGCCAAGGCATGCCCAGCCTGGCCCTTCGTGAGGCAGCTGTGGCCTTGGGAAGGCCTTGCGAGACCTCAGGAAGGCCGCACGTGGCCAGCACCTGCATCGCAAAGGGCCAGGCTCAGTGTGCCTCATCAGCAGTAGGAGGAAGACAGCGAAGGTCAGCTGGGAGTGGCAGGCACAGTGGAACACAGGGCAACCAAAAGGGCAGAGATGGGGGGAGACAGGCAGGTTGAAGAAAGTTAAAGCACACCCTGTGGTCGTAAATGCCAAGTGCCTGAATTTTGAGCATGTGACTGCAGGGACATTGTAATGGTTGTGACTTTCAGGACCGGGTGTAAGTACCATTCATTCAGCACTGTCATAACTTCAAAAGGTTGCTGAATGAATGGTTGTTAAGCGAGGACTATCTGTAAAGATAGAGCTAGTACTCCTGGTTGTGCTTCTTGTCTGGACTACCTCACAGGGCTAACATCCAGCCCCTAAAAAAATAATAAGGGCAGCTCTGAGCCATTAAATGTTCTAGAAGCAAACAAAGGCAAACAATCCTACTCTCTTTTTCTTAATTTTATTTTTAGTTTCTTGAACTTGATATTCTAAAGAAATGATAGATTGATTTACAAATGTTATTTGTATTCTTTAATTTGAAGATAGTATAAAGTACTGTTTATGTATTACTAACCTTGGGATTTCTTTATCTTGTTCTTGGATACAGTGCTGAAGAAGATCTATAAATCTCTGAGGAAAAGCAGAAAAATCTACCAGAAGACTTTGCTGGAGTTTTAAACTACACAGAAAAGAAGAAAAAATTAAATACACCTACCAATATAATGTGTGCTTAGCTAATCTTCAAGACATTTCTTTCAAAAACTAAGAATTCTAAGGTGTTTGGCTGAAAAAAATTACAGAACAATTTTCTTACCACCTTTTGGAATGTTAGCACAATTTACCTGACATTTCAGTTAATCACTTATTACTGCAGTTATACTCATTACCCATTCTAGCATTACATTTAATTTTTAGCCCAGTAGTTCTCATCTAACTCCTAGAACATGATTCTGAAGTAAGGGGGTCTTTCTCCTCAAAATGTTGAAAGTCTAAATCAGTGTTTTTCAAACTTGGCAACGTTAAGATGTGTGGACTTCAATTCCCAGAATTCTCCAGCCAGAATGCTGGCTGGGGAATTCTGGGAGTTGAAGTCCACACATCTTAAGGTTGCCAAGTTTGAAAAACACTGGTCTAAATGGATCCTTATACATTTATAGTCTAAGGCGGGTGTTCATAATTTATGCAAAAAGAAAACAAAACTAAAAACATCAAACATCAGCGATATTGTTTCAATATAAGTACTGAATTAATACTTCATATAATCTTAATTCTATAGAGATTAATTTGGTTGTTCTTGTAGTAGGACTATTGTATTTATTTATTTATATTTCAAATTTGTCACCACCCATCTTACTGCAGAGCGACTCTGGGCAGTTTACAGTAAAAAGAATAAATATTAAAATAGAATAAATATGAATTAAAATACATTAGAAGAAGACTTCCTATATAAATAATAAATATCTTCCGAGAAGTTATTAGGCTCAGGGAGCACCTTCAAAGTGCTAGCCACCCCCAGGGTTGGTTATATCCCTTCTTGACCCACGCAAGTTGGCAGAGCCAGGTCTTGAAGGCCAGGAGAATGGGGGCCACCTCACCTCTGGGGAAGAGTATGCCATAGGGCGGGAGCAATGGCAGAGAAGGCTCTCCTCCTGGGCCCCGCCAGCTGACATTCTTTCATAGACGGGGTCCATAACATATCTCCTCTGCCTGACCAGGTGGGACAGATCAACATAATGAGGATGAGACGGTCCCTTAGGTAACCTGGTCTCATGCCATATAGGGCTTTAAAGGTGATAACCAACACCTTGAATTGGACCCAGAAGCAAACTGGCACCCAATGCAGTTCCCGCAGCAGTGTTATATATGCCATCCTTGGGGCACCCAAGATTGCCCGCATGGCCGCATTTTGTACCAGCTGTAGCTTCTGGATACTCTTCAAGGGTAGCCCCATGTAGAGCACATTGCAATAGTCTATATGGGAGATGACTAGGGCATGAGTGACTGACCGGATATTATAATAAATAATATTATAATTATAAATATTATAATTAAAAATATTATACCAATATTTTTATTACTAAATGCTTGATAGTATACTTAAAATGTAAATCTATAAAAATCAGAATATTCATGAAAATTTACCTTTGAAAATCTTCCTCAGAAATAACAAGATTATATAGGAAAAAGGGATCTGAATCTTCAGTTAGCCGAACAACTAAATCCTATAGGTAGAGTGTGTGAAAGAATTTAAAAAGTTAAGAAATTTATTTCTCTCGAGTAATTCTTTCAGTGACAGCCTAGTCATATGGTTCATAAAGTGCTGAAAGCTTCTATGCAACATACGAATCCTCTGAGCAGCACAAAGCAATAACAGAAATATCAAGTCTGAGGGCAATGCTCATTCCCAAACATTTCAAAAGAGAAGTTTGACTGCAGAGTCTATCCAAATCAGCCTTTAAAGTGAAGGTGAAGTGATGGAAGCCTCCCATCTGATCCATCAACTTCTTCTGTAAGGCCCTGTCCATTTTTCTTGGTCCTTTCCCTTCTGCAGGGCCTTTTCCAGAGTTCAAAGCTGAAGCAGGCTTGTCATTACTGTAACTTTGATCCTTAGTGAGCAAATAACATGCAGATGTTTAGTTTCCAATTTTATGGATTTTTAAGTGAATTGTTTTATTGGCATTTTTGGTAGAGTACAGGTGTAGAATGAGGTCTGGGAGCTTTTGATCCAGATTCCACTCTTTTACCAACTATTAAAAAAACCCTTTGGGGTACCACGTTTGGGTGTGTTGAAAAAGGGAGCTAACTGATGTATCGGTGTGAAAGGTGAGTGAGAAGAGGCATAGCCTTAGGACTGGTAGGGCAACCAAAAATACTGAACAGTTCCAGGGCAAGCAAACACATTGAAGATCTCCAGGGTGCCATCCGAAAGAGAAGAATGGCTCAGCAAGACCCTGGCAAGGAAGAGTGGTGCAGGAGATGCAAATGCCAAGTAACAATTTGACATCAGCATCCTTGAAGAGGACTAGCATTAGAGGGAGATGATGAAACAGCAGCATTAGGAGTTGGCAGCCCAAGAAGGCTGGGGAATAGAGGCCTTGAGAGCAACACCAGTTGTAGGGCCTCAGAGAAGCCTAGCCACAACACCAGTCCAACAACCACATTCCCCTCACCAAGGGTGGCAGTTCCCGCAGCATAGCTGTAGCTAGTTTGCCAGTGAAAGGCCTAGCAAGGGTCAGAAACGGTAGAGCTCTAATGACATCACACAGTCTAGGCTAAAACATTCATGGTTTGAAAAGGAGGAGGGTTACTTAACCTACAAACAGATTTGGGGGGGGGGTGCCTTCAAGTCTGTTTTGACTCCTGTCAGCTGCCTGGACAAGTCCCTACAGTTTTCTTGGCAAGATTTCAGAAGTGTTTTGCCATTGCCTCCTTCCTAGGGCTGAGAGAGAGTGACTGGTCCAAGGTCACCCTGCTGGCTTCGTGCCTAAGACAGGACTAGAACTCATAGTCTCCCAGTTTTTAGCCTGGTGCATAAAACACAGATAACAGATACAGCAGAAGAAATAAGGTATTTGTATAGAAATAAAACATAGATGTAAACATAAGAAATAAGGCATAGATACAGAAACATAGGAATAAGATACCTAGAAATAGTAAGCACAATGACAACAATAAGTACACACACTTCCAGTAGTAAATATTTTTGTATAATAAATCTTCCTCTACAATAAAGGGAAATAAAATTCACCTCTGCTCTGTGGTCTGCACCATTCCTCAAAAGAACCTATAGCAGTAGGATTGCTATGAACAAATATTATTTTTTCCGATCAGCTAAGAAATCCAGAGAAAATGTATGTGGTAGTTAACTAACTCTTTCAACTATCCTCACTTCTTATACTGGTTATCACTTTTTCTATTATACATTTATCACATTTATATCTTATCTATTCCCCAAGAGTTCAAGGGTGAATAAACAGGGATCTAATTTTATAATCAAAACAACATGTGAGGTAGGTTAAGCTGAGAGAATGATTGGCCTAAATTAACTAGTGAGTCCTTGGTGGAGTGGGAACTTAAACCTGTGTCTCTCTTGTGCGGGTTCAACACCTTAGCTATTACACTGTGCTAGCTCTCAGCTTGTTATGAATCCACAATAAATCACAATGAAGTGCAAAATTTGTCATTCTGGAAACAGAACATTCTAGAGAACTCTGAAACATTCTGTTTCTCTCAGGACCACGCCAAGCCTCTTCCCCGACTATGTTATTCCCAGGCAGGCTCAACAATTTCCGGAAGTAAATCCTACAAACCAGAATGTCAAGGTTTTGGCACTTGCTTCAAAGTATTTCTTTCAAGCAAGTTTCTCTTTTAACAAGAGTTATTAAAATGAGTTACAAGAATTTCAGCATTTGAATTATTATCCATTTAGAACCACTTCATTCCATCATTACATTATGGTGGAGACTTTTTCAGTTTCTTTCTAATGACCTTTCTGTGAGCCAGCAAGATTGTTTTTACTGACAATGGAGAAATCTGCAGCTGGCTGCTTAAAGACTGAAAGTTTATCAGTCTGTGAAACAGACAAATTACATGGAAGCAGTCTGAGATGTTCCAGAGGGAGTGTGTACCCCAAAACAGGCCTCTTTCATGCAGAATACCCATCACTTGAACATCTTGAATTGTTCCCCAGAATAGCATGATCCAGGAGGAGGTTTCAGCATGATCCAGAAGAAAACAATATTCCAGAATTTTCTGGAATATTCTGTTCACAGTTCAACATATTTTGTACATTCTTATTAGATAATGAGAAAAGAAAACACAGCTTTCTCAGACAATACCAAGACACAAAACGGGTAAATACATGGGAAGGGAATACATATGAAAAGTTGGTCATGATGGGGAGGCTGAGATGGGAAGGCAAATTAACATGCACAAATGTGGAAGGGGGTTGAATGAAGGGTAGAAAAGAGACTGAATGAATGCAGGATTATTTGGAGATATGTGATTTGATTAGGATGGCCCCACTTGGTCTCAACTTTGCCATGTAGCTATCATGGAATATCACTTCCAGGTTTACAAAGCTCCTTGCTCTGTTCTATAGTGATGAAATATTATTGTTCATCACAATGCTTATTTTGATAAATTATCAATAAGATCTATTGTTAATGAAGGCATATGCTGGGCCAGATGCTACGCCAGAGCTAGCCAATAAAATTCTAAGCAGGATCATTTATTTTAACAACTGAAAGCATAATGCATAATGAAGGAGATACAAACCTTTCTATGAATGGGATTTGTCGTTGATTGTAATTCAACGCTCACTCGGACATTTATTCGCCTGCAAAATACATAAAACTGCACTTAAAATATTGATATAACTAAAAGCAATTCATTCTTCAATTTACAAATGAAAGATGTTGCATTTTAATTCAAGTAAAGGTGATCCATTACACTACTTTGCTAAAAAATGTCATAAAGTCAATCAAACCATGATTGTCATAAAATCAATCAAAACTCATCCCTGCTAATCTTCCGGAAAGCCCTTAAAACATGGTTTTTCCAACAACCTTGGGGATCCCATGCGGAGCCTGTGAGATGGCTTTCTTGTGCTTAGATGGTTGTATTCTCTTGCAATCTTGGTTTATTATTTTTAATTTTTTACAAGTAGACCTCGACTTACGACCATTTGTTTAGTGACCGTTCAAAGTTACTACAGTGCTGAAAAAAGTGACTTATGACCAATCCTTGCACTTATCACCACTGCAGCATCCCTGAGGTCACATGATCAAAATTTGGGTGCTTGGCAACTGGCATGTATTTATGATGGTTGCAGCGTCCCGGGGTCCTGTGATCACCATTTGCAACCTTCACAGCTGGCTTCTGCCAAGCAAAATCAATGGGAAACCACGTGTTTCAGTTAACAGCCATGTGATTCGTGTAATGACTATGAGATTTACTTAACCACATGATTCACTTAATGACTCCAATGATTCACTTAATGACCACCACAAAAATGTCGTAAAATCAGGTGGAGTCATGTGATGCCTCATGTAATGACCACACCACTTAATAATGAATGTGGTCTTAAGTCAAGGACTACCAGTATTATTATTATAACATCTTTTTATTGGTTGTTATATTGTTTTAATTGTTGTTAGTTATTTGCCACCCAGAGACACATTTCAGTGAGATGGGCGGATATATAATTTGCTAAATAAATAAACAAACCAAATATGATTCTACATATCACTATGTTAATCACCACTCATGCCAGTCATTTTTATTAATGCAGCTTAATAACTTGACATTACTTTGTATGAATAACAATATTCAAACAAATATTATGACATGAAAATAGTACCATTCATGCACAAGGAAGACAAATATTAAGGAAGCCCCGTAGGTTTGCAAGAAGTGGAGAATAAAATCCCTCAGAGAAAAGGCCAAAAGCCCAGTGAAAGCTGAGCATGGAAAGTTGGGGTCAGAATATTCCAGGCAACCATTAATTGTATACACAATCTTATGCCTTTTATCACAGATTCCAAAGACATGTAGTTAGTTCTGAACAGAATGTGTAAGACTGCACAGCCCTACACAGTCTGAAACTACAATATATAATAATAAACTTCTCCCATACTCAAGGTGGTGAAGAAAGCCTGGATTTACCATTCTTAATTGACATTAATTTTATGAAAAGATAAGAGAAATTATTAGCTGATGATATATAATCAGAGCCCTGCAAAGATGGGTATATAACATACAGCATCAGGTGAGAACTACACTTTCCAAACTATTTTTTTACATTTTATGATGGTTCTCTTCCTTTCTCCAGGGCAGGTTTCAGTTGTTGTTTGGGAGGAGAGATCACTCCCTAGGCCCCTCTTGTGTGGGTTGTTGCGGAGTTCTACTCTCTCTTCTCTCCTTTTCAACCACTGAGTGAGGTCATCTGCCAGTTTGGGGTTCAGTATCATCAGTATGCTGACAATAATACCCAATGATATCTTTCGACTCCAGGGCAACCAAACGAGACTGTCAAGGTTCTGTCCCAGTGCCTGTGCGGGTATGGATGGGGAGGAACTGTCTTCTACTCAGTCCTACCAAGACCAAGTGGCTGTGGGTATGAACTGCCCAGATCTAGGGATAGTCCATCTTTATCCTTGGATGGGGTAGCACTTCCCCTTTCAAGGGTGGTACATAATCTGGGGGTCTTTTTGGACTTGCAGGTCCTGCTTCAAGACCAGGTGCCACCTGCATCCAGGAAGGCCTTTGCACAACTCCATCTGGTGCACCAGTTGTGCTCTTTCCTAGATCGGGCGGGCTGTCCTTCAGACAGTTACTCATGCCCTAGTCACCTCACAGCTTGACTACTGCTATGGTCTGACCCTAGTCACATGGGGCTGCTCTTGAAGACTGCCCGGAATCTTCAACTGGCCCAGAATACATTGGTATGCCCATGTAAGACCTCTGCTTCATGAGCTGCACCGGTTGCCAGTTTGCTTCCAGGTGCAATTCAAGGGGCTAGTTGTTACCTATAAAGCTCTACATGGTACAAGGCCTGGTTACTTGAGGATCCACCTGTCTCCCATAACATTTGCCCAGCCAATTCAATCCTGCAGGATTGGCACACTCCAGGTTTCTTCGATTAAACAATGTCATCTCTTAGGATACCAGAAGCATGCCTTCTCTGTAGCAGCACCTGCCCTCTGTAATGAGGTTCTCCCCAAGATCTGCATGGCGCCCACTCTGTTGTTGTTTGGAAGAGCCATGAAGACTGACTCTTCACCCAGGCCTTTGGCAAGGGAAAGTGAGACCCCTCACTTCATTGCACTTGCTATCTTTTTTTCTTTATTTTGTATGTTTTACTGAAATTTGTTTGATTGTTGTGAGCTGCACAGAATCATTGAGACTTGGGCGGCATACAAGTTTAATAAATTATTATTAATTGATAATATCCCTGATCCCGTTATTCCTATAACTACACTAAAACTGTGGGAAAATACCATTTATTATCCTTTAAACACCATAAGTAAAGTTTGCTAAATTAGGGCTACTAGATCTGGGCTGCAAAAATCCAGACAACCATTAGATGACAGCAATAAGAACTCTATTGGTTGTCTGGATTTTTGCAGCCCAGATCCAGGGGCTCTAACTAAACAATTCACAGCAAGAAATCATGAGCAGATGTTAAAGAGTTCCCCCTCCCCTTTGTTTCCTGACATCCTTCCAAAAGTTTAACAGCTACACAACAGGCAGATACTGATAGGTAACAACTCTGAGAGCCCCTCTGCTCAATTTCTATCTGTCATTCAACTGTGGAAGCTCCCCCAGGGAAAAAAAAGGGGACCGAGGTATGCTCAAAATACCTGAAAACATCTAGTAGATAGACAGACAGATATAGATGCTTATTATATATACACATAGCATTAATCATAGGTAATCAGAGTGTATGTTAGAAAAGAAGCAGCCATAGTACTGTATCTATCAACTGAACATAACTGGATAGTACAATATGTACATTTCCAGAATCACCTCGATAGCCTATTGAATCAAGCAAAGCACGCAATACACACCCTCAAGCTTGCAACAGTTGAAAAGCTTGACAGGGTCATTGATCACTCCCAGTGGCTGCAGCCTGAGAGAAATCTGTTCAGCGTTTAATTCATCACTGTTGTTTTTTTCAGGAGCATTGTGAGGGGGATTATAGAAGCGGTCTTGTTCCAAAAACCTATAGCTTTCTAGCGTTTTTGTTTTGAAAGCTTTCGGGCAAAAAATGCGGGGGGGTGGGGATGAAAGAAGCGGCGGCCACTCCCGCCGAGAAGTTCCGCCCCGCTCTCGCCGGGCTTGTCGGGGAAAATCCAACCGTCCGAGTGCCGGGGCCTGAAGTAGAACGAGCGGCTCCAAGGCAGGAAAAGAGAAAGGGATCCCTCAGTCTTTAGCCGACTGCAAAGGAGAATCCACAGACCCCGTTCATCTGAGGGAAGAAAGCCACGCCGGCGCCTCACCTCTCCTCGCAGCCCTGGCATTTCACCTGCACAGGCACCAACTGGCTGAATAGGCTCTCCGACGCCATCTTGCGCTTTGAGTTTGGCGCCCTGCTCCCGCGGGGGGGAAGGCAGGAAGGAGCGAGTCAGGAAGGGCGGGGAACGGGCCACGCGGCCAGGAGGGCGGGGGAGGGGGAGGGGCCACAGCGGCGGCCAGGCAAGATGGCGGAGGCGCCGGTCGAGGCGGCTTCTATTCCTCAGCCGGAGCGGTGCGCCTATTTCGTGGAGCGGAAGAAGCGCTTCTGCAAGATGGTCCCAGCCCGGGGCAGGCGCTTCTGTGGCGAGCACAGCGCTCAGGAGGTAGTAGAGGAGAGCGAGAGAAGCCGCTGGACCACCTGGAGCAAACGACCCGTTTCATTTGTAAAATAAGGGCCCGCTCGGTTTTGTTTTAATAAGTTTCCAGTTTATCTTTTCTGATATAGGCAGAGTAAGGAAGGAAATCTATTTTGATTCTGATCAGGCCATCTGCATTTCATATATGTAGAGTACATACAGATACACACACGCTATGCGAGAAGATGTCATTAGGCTTCCTGGTTCATCCCATTTCATCTCTATTTGCATCCTGTGTAAAAGTTCCTCCTGCTTTGTTCCATCCAATACTGGAAATTGTCCTGATGATTGTGAGCGTGGTTATATGGAGCAACTTATGCTGGGCTGGGCAAGGCTGGCTTAGTTTCTATGCAAGATAGCATTCAGGGCATAGGGAAAATGTTGGCACCTTCCAGGAAAACAAGTAGAAGTGGAAATAGGCAGTGGCAGAATACAACAGTTTTTGAAAAACAACAGCAAGCACCCTTGGATAACTTTTTCAAGGAAGGTTTCTTTCACACCACCTCTGGATTTAAGGCACATTTTTAAACAACATATTGTTAATTCTAATCTAAATCAATTCTATTTTGTTTTTTATATTCCATTACATTATATCTGGTTCAACTGGGATTCAGTTTTATGCGGGGGGCGGCAGGTGTGTTGCTGAGAAAGGGTATAATTTTAAGTTTTAGTAAATTGTTTATTTTTTTTAACTAGGAAGAACATAAAAGGAAAAGAATTCCTTGCCCTTTGGATCCAAAACAGTAAGCAAGAGTTGATTGTGTGATTTTTTTTTAAAGAATGATGACCAGCATTGCTAGTTTATTTATTTTTAATTTTAGCACTGTGTATGAAGATCAGCTACAAAAACACTTGAAAAAATGTAATTCAAGAGAGAAGCCAAAGCCTGTAAGTGTCCTTGGAACTGCTTGAAGAAATTAAAGGGGGCTTTCTAGGGGCATACAAGCAGAACTGCCTTGTGCAGTGATGTTTCTTTCCATTAATACTCTGATGAAAATAAGGATACTTCCAGATGGAAGCATCACAGAACCACTAATCAAATATATTGTACCACTATTCTACTTTCCCATACTTAACAGATTTTCAGAGAAAACCAAGACTGGAAAATTTGTGGAGAAACATGGGAAAGGTTGCAAATAGAAGGTAGTGTTATCTGAATCCTTTATAGAATTAAGTGAATTTAGCCAGATAATTGCATAATGAAAACCTTATCTGGAAGCATCCAGAGTCTGTGGATGCAATCTATGTGGGTGTTACATATTATAGCGGAGCAAAAATTGTTGACAGAGTGCTCCCTTAAAGCCACAAATATCAAAGTATAAGGTAAACCCTTTTAGGAGGTAGCAGCAAAAGCAGCAAGATTTTACAAGGATATCATTGAAGAAGAGGGAAACAAGAAATAAGGTAGAAAATAATAGATTTTGAAAATAAAGATATTAATCAAAATCACAATCAAACATTAAAACATGTAAAATGAACATAACATTCATAACTTACTTAAATTTCTTACTCTGCTGATAGAAAAAAATAGTCCTTGGTTCACCTATCTGTATACACTTGCCTAAACATTACTAAATAATAACTTTATGATTGTCTCGTACTGTAGGTATAATCAAGCTACAGAGTGATAAATTATTTTGTTTTTCCTTAAACTGTTTAAAGGTTAATGTGTGTAAGCATACTAGAAAAGTGTTCTATTATAATTAGTCTATAATTTAATATTTACTCCATATTTCATTTAAGGTTTACTTTGCTAAAGATATTAATGCGGGACTGAAAAATGAAACAGAGCTGTCTGAAGGACAGGTGAATAAATCTTAAATGTATTTTGAACTGTTACAAGAGATAAATTCTGCTTTTTAAAAATCTAAATAACTATATTATTATTTATAGAGAACCTGTTTGATGTTGTGATTAAGATGCTAGCGTAGAAACCAGGAGACTGAGTTCTAGTCCTCCCCTAGGCATGAAAGCCAGCTGGGCCATTCTCTCTCAGCCCAACCCCCTCATAGGATTGTTGCTGTGGGAAAATAGGAGGCAGGAGTATTAGATATGTTTGCCGCATTGATTCGACCAGATAAACAGACAGACAGATGGGATTAAAAATATAATAGTAATAGTAATAATAATAAGTTCAATGAGAATGCTATAGGAAAAATACTGTTTTATAGAAGTTGCAGGGATAACATAAACATCCAGATTTGTCCATACTGTATGTTTATAGGCATCATTTGTTGCAGAACTACAGTAGCAAGACTGGTGGCCTTGGCAATTAAAAGTATCTAATGTTATCTGAGCAGCAGGAAGGAAAATCCTGTTTTTAGAATGGGCAGAGGTATTTATTTTGCTCTGACACCCAAGGGCTCTTCCCCATGGCAGCACATCAGGAACTGGCAGAAAAGTATGCTAGCTTAAAGAAGGGCTGACTATACTTTGGACCCTTGTTCTATCTTGGCAACAAGCAGGATAGGGTGTCCATCTGCATGAGAAGTGAGAGAGAACCAGAGTGGAGAATGCCTCCTTTGATGCCACTTATTAACAGCAGAAGGTCCGTAGGTCTTCTACTGTCAGTTCTCTGATCTCGTGGAGTAATTACTCCTTGGGATTGGAGAAGTGGCACCAGAGCAACACTTCTGTCTGTTTTTTCCACCTTTCTCCCCCCACCCCAAACTTGCAAGAGAAGTGAGAAGAAAAATTGTGGACCTCTTTTCTACCTCTGCTTCTTTTGTCACGGGTGACAAGTAAAGAGGTAGAAAAGGAAAAGAGGAGAAGCAAATCCTCTTTTATCATAGGAGGCACTGGCTGAAGAGCCACGTTCTCATACTCTCGGGGGGGGGGAGGGGAGTGAACCACTGGTGGAAAAGAAGTAGGGAAAGTAGTTCTTCAACCAACAACACCTCTGAAGTCAAGGGGTGGATATGTGTCCAAAAAACCCACGGCAGATTAAGTGTGAGAGCACCTAAGCCTCAGAGGGGCAGCTTTTCTGCCAGGGATGCCAGCTAAAGGGTTGCTTCCTTTATCTTTTTGAGATGATTCCAGCAGACTTCTGTAACATCAATGGATGCTTATCAAAAACACACAACTAAAGCCCTCCAGTACATCTTAAGTAAACCAAAAGACCCAGTAGCCCAAGAAGAAAAAACAGGAGTCGTCTACAACATACAGTGTAAGAAATGTAACAGCCACTGTGTAGAACAGGCAGAAGGCTAGCAGAGCGCATCCATGAACACCAACTAGCAGTCAGAAGACATGATGAAAACTCCTTAATCTCACAACACGTGGACAGAGTCAACTGTGATTTAAACTGGGAAACTGTGAGCATCCTAGATAATAATAAGCTTATTCCCAAAAATGCTAGAGAATTCCTGGAAGCTTGGCATTCAGACAAATCAGCCATCAATAGACACATAGAGATAAACCACATTTACCCACCATTCAAAAGACAATAAAAAAGCTAAGAAGGAAACAAAAAGACCAAAACACAAGGTCTCCAGCAGCCTACACCCAGGTAAGCAGAGATTAACACCAGACAAACAAGCAGAAAACAATATCTCAATCAAGGAACTACTAAGGAGAAAACCACACCCTCAGCAACATTGGCAGGACAAACTACTATATATAAGCAGGGAGCAAACCCCACACTCACTAGCACTGATGATGTTATCTAGTCAGCAAACAAACAACTAAGCTCAGAGAGCACCAAAGACTCTACAAAACACACACACACTGCAGATTCAGCATTTAGTCCATTGGGAATTGGCAGAATTACTATCGCTGAAGAGGCTCTTTCTAATTTGATGCACCTAATTTACATATGTCCAGCAGTCTTATGGGAGACTACTGGAAATGTGTCAGAAAATGTACTGATTCAGCCCTTCAGTTCAAGCACTTCTATGCCTGTTCTATTGAGGCTAGGTGGGCAACTTTACCTGTGATAGGGGTGGCTAAAAAGCCCTCCCTTTCCATATCCCTTCCCTTTGCATTGTATTTTTTTATTTACTAACTCTGGAATAGAACTGACAAATAAAAAGCACTCTTCCCTCCCCTCCCCTTTTCTTGCCATCCCTCCAAACTCTTGCAGCAAGGGCTCTTTTGCCAGCTCTGGCAACACTGGGAAAGACAGCTCTTTGGCACAGTGGGAGAGCTCTGAGACTTCCATTGTCCAAAGGCAAATGACCCTGAAAACCAGTGGCCAGGAAGCAGAGAGAGGGCATGCCTGCAGCGCACTCAGATGACCAATAGGAGCAGGGCAGGTCCTACTCATAGTTTACCTTGATAAAAAGTTCTGCACATGGACCCCACAGCATACCTCGTGCCAGAAGAAGCTGAAAAACACCATGTTTGGAGCAGGTAATACAGGTAGAGGCTGCCTCTGTGGTGACTCATGGACCAGTTGTAGGCAATGTCAACCATTCCTGAACTGGTTCATATGTGTATGTTTTCCAGATAGATGGATATAGGATTGAATACAAGTGTTTGTATAGCATGCTAAACACTCAGGATTCAAAGATGACATTAAAAGTTGTAAAACAGCTGTACATAAGATACAGCGCACCCATCCCCACATAACCTGATGGCTGGATATGGTTACCCGTATTTGCACTGGGAGGTTGGAAACAAAACAAAAAGAAGAGTTCTTCCGCTCCTGTGAATTGTACTGTATTTATTACTATCCTTGCCCTTTATCTAATTATATTTTCTAGTCAAAGAGAATTGGATATTGTTTGGATCAGAACAAACGTAATACTGTTTTTAAGCCTTATTTTTGCTTTGCATAGATGGGTTTATATAAACAAAATAAATATTCTGTGTCCATTCCAGCAAGTACCAATTTCTGCACTTTCTAAACAAGAATTAGAGGACTTAATTAAGAAGCTAAAAAAAGCAAGTAACAGTGAGTATTTTATTTTTATATGGGCAATCACACAATATAAACGATGAAATATTTAGAAATAACTCTTATAAGAATTACATTGTAAAGTTATTGAATGCTAGCATTTAAAATATTTGCAGATATTAGTTTCTTCATACAATAGTAACACCAGATATTTAGGAGAACATTTTTGTGGTTAACTCAATTGAAACTCAAACCAGAAATTCTGCATTCTATTTTCAGCTATAAATTATGTACTTAAGGACCAAATCCTTTCTCATCAGGCCTTACAAGAGGCCCTAAATGATCCCCAAAATGGAGACGCAGCTTTTAAACATTTGAAGCAGCAGGTACCTGTCTTGCAAAAAATAATATATTTAGTAGTGTTTCTTGTACTAAAGAAATTGCTTTCCAGCTGGTGAATAGCTTTATTATCCTTTTTAAAACACTGTTAATTTTATCCTTTATGCTTTTTAATCTCAGTTTAATCCACAACTGCATTCTCTAGAAATTTCATAAAAGTATTGCTGAATCTGACTTTATTTTTGTTTTGTGTATACTGTAATGGAACCACTCAGGGTTGTTGTTGGGTGTTTTTTTTGTTTTTTGTTTTTTGTTCTAAGTTTTCACATGAAGGAAATGAAATTTTTGTAGTATATGCTGGAAGGAAATATTAGCATGAAAGGATTCGTTTTCTGAATGTACTAAAAATAATATAATTTGAACTTAGAGTAACAGGTCATGCAACCCCTAAGATGGTAATAGAATAAATCACAAAGCCTGTTCATTTAGGAAGAATTACAATTAGTAATACAGTAAGAGTTACAAAAATCTATTGCTGATTTTTGGATTTATTAATGCTTTAATTCAAATAGTGCAATGAATATCTTTGCTGGTTCATAAATAATAATTTGATGTCTATAGGCTTCCATATTGGGTAACATGGAAAGATTGCATTTGCTTGGACCAGGGAACTGTTTTGTTGAATTTGGAGCTGGACGGGGAAAACTGTCCCACTGGTTAGATATAGCTTTACAGGATTCTCAAGATGTTCATTTTCTTCTTGTTGAAAGGGCACCTACCAGGTTCAAGGTAAGGCAATTATTGTAATAATGTGACAATAAACATTTTAATAAAGAAGTATTTCAGTTCAAAAAGTAATTGCAAAAAAAAAAAAGTTTAAAATTACTGGATTTGCAATGTTGCCAATAATACCATCAACTGGTGTAAAACACTTTTTTTCTGGGTTGTAAAATATACCAGTGTGCATGGAATAGATTCTTAAGTGGCCAATACATCATAATAATATTTGTAGTTCTGACTACGCAGGTGGATGGCAAACACAGAAAACATTACTTTGAGAGGCTTCAAGTTGATATCCAGCACTTGTGTTTAAGTAAGTTGCTTAAAGGTCTCTGTGTGAACTCTCTGAAAAACAGTGCAAATGATCGTGGTTATTTTTTTTTAAATTAATGCAAGATAAAGTTGTGTTCACTGTAGTTATGATAGAAACACAATGGCTAGAGAATTGGTTTTGGATGCCAAGATTCTTCTTGCTCAAGTATAAGGTCAGCTGTGTAATGTTAAGGATAAAAGTATTATCTTTTAGCCTTGGCATAAATGAAATGAAACACAGTTAAGATAGAAATCTGTAATTCTATATAAACTGAACTATTACAAAACACTTCCCAAGATCTTTATTTGTACTTCTGGTGTTCGTAATAGTAGCGGTGTGCACGAAACATAAAATAAATCTTGTTTCAAATCTGCAACAAACAATTGCATTCCATAAGTTCTGCCATATTGCTTCAGATTAGCAGAAACAGTATTCAGTATTGTGGTTGTAGTTTCAGGCAAAACAGATAGATCCTATTGGGTGATCCAGGATTGATTATATTGGGCGGGCTAGCCTGGTGCACATCACCACCTTTTCCTCCCAGCATGGTGTATCTCAATAGCCACACTCACCTCCCCAGTCTTCCCAGCATTTTCCTTCCCTCTGTTTTCCAGCTGCCACCAGTGATGTCATAGAATGGCCCCCAGCCCTTCCAATCTTCTGAGTGCTTTTTGTTCCCTCCCTCTCCTTAGTGGCTGCTGTCATGGCTTTTTCTGCTCTTTCCCCCTCTCTAAACCCCGCTACCTAGAATAACTTCATTATGGGACAAAACAGCCCTATTTTATTCTATATACCAAAACATCTGAAACACATGTATTTCAGTTTGGGCATGGACTACCCAAAACTGTTTCATGTGGAAATTATTTGCACATGGAACATTTTGCATATTTCTTGTAATCATGGACCAAGATTAATAAGTCAAATAATGCTGTATTGCATATACTAGAAGAGGACTATTGTGTGGGCTTTCCATATGCTGCTGGAAAAGTGCTTGTGGGAACCAGAATGTTGAATAGGATCGACTTTTAATCTGATTCAGAAGTTCTTTTATGTTTAGATTTGATACTGCTTCCCTTCTGTGGCTGCTGTTGTAAGAATCTGGTCAAACCTAATCCATAGTTCATGTTAATATTACACTTCAATTAACATTTAAATTAAATCTGAATTTTCCTCTGGTGGTTTATTGCATATAAATCTAGCAGTATGCCTTACCTTGAATCCTCCATATGTTTTGACTTACACATCCCATCAGCACTAACAGAGATAAAGTTCAGGGATCATGAGAGTTATTGGCCAAGAATTAAGTTGAGGAAGGATAATGTATAATGTTCACAAAGATGATAGCAGAATGTCATAATTCTGTCTGGATTTTTTTTTGACAGGTAAAGTACCTCTTCTTGTGGAAGAGAAACTACCTCTGATTGGAATTGGAAAGCATCTGTGTGGTGCTGCAACAGGTACACATTGTACAGATTGTTCATGTGATGAAGATGATGTCATAAGAGTCATTAAAAAGATAATGAAGTATTAAAAGGCTTATCATTGGCTTTCATTCACGTACACACAGTTGCTAACATACATTGATTACTGTTGACACTTGTGTACAAGGCTTATTGAAGTCAATAAACATGCTTAGTATTATTATTAAACAGTAATACCAAAGAGCTAGCTTAAAATGAATGCTACGTGATAAACTTGTGTCAGAAGTAAAAAAAAAAGTGATGTAAAGTGCTTAATAATATGGTCCAATTATAAATTATATAGAATGTTCAGTTATATTAAGTGTGTGTTGACTGATTGATTGCATGGAGCAATTAAAGGTAAAAATAATCCTCCTGTATTCACAGATCTTGCTCTGAGATGCTTAGTTGACACCTATGTGAAATGTTGTGCTGAAGAAAAGGAAGGCCCAGTAACTAAGCGCCTCAAGACGGATGGAACTAACATAAATTATCATTATCCTGGCAAAATGTATAGCAATCGTGTAACTGAAATCTGGAGCCCTATAGCTGGAATTGTTATTGCACTTTGTTGTCATCACAGATGTGAGTGGAACCATTACGTTGGCCAAGATTTCTTTAAAAGAGTAGGACTTGGCCCAAAAGAATTTAATTTTTTAAAAAGAATGACAAGCTGGGCTACTTGTGGCATGAGAGAAAGAACAACAGAAACCAGCAGAAGTGGCATGCAGAATAAAGAACAAAGTAACGAAGATGAACATGACCAAGATGAAATAAATACTGAATGCAATTTGGATAGTCTTCAAGGGTATGTGGTCACTTTCAATACAGTTGTCAGCGCCATTAGGTAGACCAGACCAGGAGATTAATTCCACAGGAAGACTAAAACTATTTTTATTGAGATTTACTATAATAACAATATTGCAAGTCTGATTGTGCTGTACCGCCTCCTTCTGATACTCCAGTGAATTAGGGAAGCATCTGCCTAGTCACTTCCAAATGTTATCTCATTGTTCTGGACTTCAAAAATGTTTTAGCCCCTTTTGCCCAGGTAACTGTTCTTGCATATTTCTATCAAGGTTGTCTTCCTTACTCTCTACAACAATAGGCTTCAGAAAGAAATATATTGTATTAAATATCTTTACTGCCAAAATGTATTTTGTCATTTAATGCAATTACAAAGTTTAAAATTGGACTAATTGTTTGCTCAATTAACATTTATGTCACAATACATTAGTACTATACAATGATTCCTCGATTTTAAATTGGGAAAAAAACAAGCTTGCATTGAAATTCTTGAAATAGAGTGCCCAAAGGTTTGTGATAGTATTTCCTAAAGTATTTTTTTCCTTTTTGGTTCTAGGCTGCTGACCACTGATGAACGAAAGCAGATAGGTTACCTTTGCAAACTGTTGATTGATCATGGTCGGACTGAATACTTAGAGCAGAGAGGATATGAAGCTGTGTTGCAACACTATACAGACTCAAGTGTGTCATTAGAAAATGTTCTCTTGACAGCTGTTCCATCTCAGTCTTTGGTATCTTCCACAACTGCTTAAAAACTAGAAGAGGCCTTCCAGGAGCTTCATTGCTTCCAGGACTTTTGCAGATTTGTAATGTCCAGGATTGTGCTTAACAAACCAAGGATAGTTTACAGTGTCCTCTGGGATTGGAAGAGATGCACCAATGAGTGGATAGCTCAAGATATTTATTGCAACAGAACTGGCTGCAGTTCAGTTTCTCTGTGCTCCAAAAAAAGTGTAATAGTAACCATATTAGCTTGGTGTTATTTTTGTCTTTCAGTCAGTGGCAGCAGCAGCACCTGGAATATCACTTTCCATATTTTCTGAAAGAGAAATGTAATGTTTGCCAAGAAATATACATTTCTTCAAAAATATACCAACAACTTTTTAAAACTTAATTTTTCAGTATATCTGTATGAAGCTTTCAAAAGTGTTTTTAAACTATATTTTTACAAAGGATTAAGGCATTTAGCTAAACTGACCTAGGTACCCACTGTGGGTCAAACATGACATTATTTTTTACAGTACTTAATCTTGTGCACCAGCAGGTGGCATTTCCTCTCTCATCCTGTGCTCTTTTTGTAATGCCCATTCTGCCCCTGCAACTCTCTTGAAGAGACCGTGGTTTTTCTATAGTTCTGTAGCACAAGATGAAAGAGTTAATCTCTCCAGAACTCTGTAATCCCAGTCCTGAGCCTCCTCTCCCATTTTTTTTTTAAAAGAGAAAAGCACACATTGTGTGTTACTACCAGCTATATGCTGAATGCAACATTTAGGTTATATTCACACACAGTGGTTAACCAGGAAGTTTTAATGGTTTGTTGACTGAACCATTGCAGCATGGCTTGTGCATACCATTAAGCTCACACATCGTGGTGCTCAAATGAACGGTATTAGTGCTCAGGTTTATGTATCAGAATAATATAGAGTTCAAGATAGGATTGGGTGCCTTTAATATTTTGGACCTCAACTTTTAAACACTATCAAATGCCGTAATATCAAGGAAATTCTAGTATCACAAATTTGCCTTTATTTTAACAGTTCTTAAAATATTGTAGGTCACATTCATCTGATTCAGACAATATTAAAAGAGATAATGTTGCTTGGTTGTTGTTTTTTTTACTTTAGTGTGAACCAATCCACTTTGGATTCATGTTTTCTGTGCACAAGGCCACTATTGTTTGTTCAACAAACTGTCATTAAAAAACCTCGTTTAGTATTATGTGCCAACTCAGCCCTTGAGAGTTGGCTTGATACTAAATCTATTAATGTGTGAGGAACAGTGTATCTATGAAGTAAACAAGTTAAAATAAGTATTTATAGATTGGATTAAATGAAATCCATTGTAGTAGTAGTGATACAAATAAAGTTGTGCTGTCAGCACCCCGTAACACTCATTGAAGGAGAGAATAGTTTCCATCAATATTCAGGCATTTTATTTCTAAGCTCAGTAACAGCATTAAATAGCAGCTGTATGGATAGAAATGTTTGGAATACTGATCTACTTCACCTACAGTGGATAAAGGTTTCCTTGTACATGGACTTTCCAGTATGAATATTGGGAGGATATTCATTATATTACAATAATATAATAATTACATGAATATAATAATTGGTCTTGGGAAGAGCTTGCTCTCTTTCGGTCTTGATTCTGCTGTGGAAACAGCCATTAGCCAGGCCATTGGCTGTAATCTTGCCTATCTTCGGCAAATCATGCAGTCTCAGTTTAAGCCTAAGATAGTGAAGTGTTTTGGCCCCCTGCATAGCATTTTGCTTTCAAATTGGCAGAGATTCATCATTTTAGAAAACGATATACACAAATGAGTTAGTTCCTTACACTAACACATACTTTTAGTACCATGAATATATCTTAGTAAAAAAAAAAAAGTCCTCCGATCATGTATATTCATTTGGTCTTGGCACTGTATGTTCACTTAATTTGCCCATCATATCATTGTTGAAAGTTGGTTTCAGCTGGAAGCAAATAGTAGAGATGGCAATGCTTACAGGCTTGCTGCTTTCCTTCAGAAAGAAGTCTTGCTTTCAAGTAACAAGAATTAACCTATGGAAACATGGCTTGTTGTTTTCCTAGCCTGCAGTGAAATATATTTTAGCAATTTAGGGAAAAATGTTTGCACATGGAAAATTTATCCTTTGTTGGAGAAGGGAGATTAAAATGTAAAGCATTACAAAACTGCCTCACAGTGAAAAGTAGGGCAGTCTCCTCACTGAGTCTGTGTTTATTTTAACCATAAATAAATGGTACCTTCACTGTTGAGTGACTCCTGAATATATAAATGCATGAACTGAATTCCATAGAGTTCCTGCTCCTCTTCCTCTTCGGCATTCTCGCAAGGAGGAAGTGTCACTTGCAGCTTCAGTGGGTTATCTCTGAAGTTGACAAATCTATTATATATTACAGAATGGAGTTAATAAACTGGCATTCCTTCAAAAAAGAAACAAGAAACACTGTTTCAAACTTAATAATTTGATCTTGAGGTAAAAATATTAGTAACACAACCCCTATGAAGCCTCAGTCAAGGTGGTATTGATGTATTTTGCTCTTTGAAACCTGTATTTTAAAGGCCCATTGAACATTGAACACTGAATAATGGTATTCAGTGTTAATGTTGAGCCTGTATTAGCTCTGCATTCAAATAGTCTTTTTTCTCTCTCTTACTCCATAGAGAGATATGAGGGTCTGTGTCAGGTTAACCACAGTTGACCATTAATGTCACTGGATTTCTTAAGCTATCTTTTTAAACTAAATTTTGAGATAAAAATTGTGACAGACCCAATATTTGTCCCCTTCTAGAATTTCTCTCTAAACAGGAATGTTTATATACACTAAATATAAGTTTGGCAAATCAGTGTTATTCCTCAACAAGCTTGAGAGCCCATATGTGCTATATATCAGTTCTATAGGTACATGTGGGAATTATCTCATGGATCCATGTTCAAGACCACTTGTTAAATGACTAGATATTGAAATTGATCAGTTCTTCCATATAGGAAAAAATGTGTTATAATCTCTGTTTTTGGATTGCTTGGTAGAGCCAAGACTCATACTTGGAAGCCACCTTTTGCTCCTGAACAAAAGGCAGGATATAAATGTAACAAATACAAACCAAACAGATGCTTTCCCTATCTAGTCTTAAGACCTACATTCTTGAGAAATAATGGTATAGCTAGTTAATGTTATGCTTTGTTTTGAAAGCAACTGAGCATTTCTGAACTTTTCTTGAATAAAGGTATTTAGCTGGAACCAGAATTAATTTTGTTTGTTTGTTTAAGCAATTTGGAGGCCATCTGACTCCTGACAATTCTGGGCAGCTTACAATAAAAAATGTAAGAACAGTACAAAAACAAACAAACCTGAAGACTGACATATAAACTAAAACCCAACCAACAGAGGCTCTATCATCAACCTTCCCCAAGGCCAGGGAGAATAGTAGGTCTTCAATACTTTTCAATACCATCATCGAGGTGGGAGCCATCTGAATCTCCTGAGTTCACCCTGAGGTTAGTCTTATTATGAACTGGGCTATTTAGCTTACAGTAAACACAGATCATATTTCATGGAGTTTAAAAGAAGCTCTGGAAAAAGGGATCTATCCTTTTTCATATGTGCAACCCATAGACATTTCTCTGTATGTTGGGGCTAAGAAAAATAGGAAGCTCTCACTGAAAAATATAGAAGAGTAACATGCAGCCTGCCCTGCCTTAGGGGTAGAGGTGAAGACTCCAGTTTGTCATAGCTTGTTTCAACAAAACCTAGTTAAAAATAACCACAGTTTGTCAGATTCAGGTGAGATGGTAAACTATGAATAAGCAAAACCATCTGACCTCATGGCTATACCTAAGAGGAGGAAATGTGGCTCAGTTAGGATCATTATTTTCATGTTAACTAAAATTCTGTATCATGTGAAATTAGAATCATTGTACCTTTATCCCAGGCCATTCATTCATTCTAGCAGCTGTTTCCTTACAACATGTCTGCTTGCTGTATCTATCCCAAACTCACATTGTTACTCTTAGCAGGATGTAGATAAAATAAGCTGGATTGGTACCATTAAATGTATGCACAAGATAATTTAAAGCACCATAGACAGCAGCATCTCTGCATTTGTTTTTGGGCAATGATACCTCTAGATTTCCTTCATCTCTCAGCTATTCTCTAATAGATGCTGAGGAATCTGTGTACACCATTACTCCCTAAGACATATGTCAATTCTCAGTTGTTATTGTGGTGAGGATGGAGGTGAGATTAATGATGCATTCAACACGGAGTCTAACTTTTCAAGGGACACTTCGCCTTGGCTTTGTGCATGCTTGTGCCTTGGCTCACAGTTGGAAATCACTGGGAACTGCACCACCAAAAATGAAGAGAAGCTCCATCTTGCAAGGCATAATTCTATCCATGCAGAACCGATTTGTAACACAGTAGAACACGTCCGTTTCTCTTGTGATGCATGAATCTGAGAGTGCTGTTTTGAAAAGAAAGCTAAAAACATCAGCCATGGACTACAAAGTTCATTCATCCAGAGCACTTAATCTTCCAACTGCAACAGAGATTTTTTTTTTCTTACCTTAAGTTTAGCATGTCCTTCAGGCAAGCAGGAATATCTTGCAGTTTATTGTTGGTGAGAACAAGGGTGCTCATATTTTTAAGATTACAAATGGATTCAGGCAAATATGTTATTTCATTCCTTTGGAGCCACAAAGTATGTAAGTTTTGTGCTCTGTAAAGTCAAACAGGTCTATTAATTAGAAAGAAAATCAACTGAAGATTATATATAATATTTTGTCTTACTGCGGAATTTTTCGTTTTGGCTGTAGAACTGGAGTGCAAGAGTTAAGTGTGATGTCCTTAAGCAATTTGGAGTCTTAATACCCTATTCCCTGCCAGAGGATGGTAGTTTTCTGCTTGCTATTTCTGTTGGTTGAAGTTGACAATATCAACTGGACCAACTCAGTGAAGTTTTAATAATCTGATAAATACTTCAGATTTTCATGGGAAAAATATGGACAGCAGTCTTCAGCAAAATAACTTTCTCATTCATCTGTTCATCCTTCTCTCTAATTTACATTTTCTGTAATTTCAACAGCAATGAACCAAATACTATTAAAGTTGCATATAAAGTGCCATCAGATAACGAACCTAGGATGTTTTAAATTGAGTATTATCAATTTAGGTAACCATTATATTTTTCAGCTTTACTTTCCCCATCTGTGAAATAGGAATGACAATTTACCTAAAGGATTTCTTTTTTATAACAAATGCTCAAAAAGCATGACATAAATTAAAATGGTATGGAAATTATTCAGATCAGTGAATTTCAATAAGATATTTTGTGTTCATTTGAAATCAATTAAAAGAATGAGATCCGAATGGTATAAATTTCAGTCTATCTACTTAAATAACTTGTAGATCATGTTTTAAAAAGCCCGTATGTCTTTATGACTGTTACAGGATATATATAATTCAACTGCTTGCCTGCATTGTATTGTATTTTAGTTAACTAGCTAGGTAACAACCTTTTGTTTTTGTTTATGAAATGACAACTACAACATCTTTAATAATTAAATCACAGGGGCATGAATTGCATCTCAGATTATTATATTTACTTGTCAAGATTGGTAGGAATTTCTTTCAGCCTGTTGCTTGCCATGTCTAGCCACTCCAAGTTTGGCATGTCTAGGATGACTGGTGGGAAGGTAGTGAACTGGTTCATGCTCAGATCTAGGTGAGAAAGTTTCTTCAGGTTGCTCAGCTAAGAAAAAAAGGAGGAGGAGGAGGAAGAAGAACCTCAGTGATAGGTCATTTTGATAAGCCACATTTCATCAAACAATATCAACTGCAGTCATAACGGAAATTCTGTGTTTTGGGCAAGGCATCCATAATGCTTTCCTCAGGGACTAAGAGGGAGATGATACCTATGCATGATTCATGTTATTTCTGTGATTTTTTTCCCCCACACTAATGCATTGATCCTGAACATTTTGAGAAAGCAATAATGAAGCTAGACCAGATGGTGCATTATGTCCAGAAATGTTTCATGTGGGCTCTGGACAAATGCCTGATCTTTACTGAGTGCTTCTGCTCACTAAGCTCAGTTATTGAACTTTATTTTTAAATTGTCCAACTCCATTATGATTCTGGGCAGCATACCATATATAGCATTCAAAATAAAACAATCTACAGAATACAGTACAGCACAATACACAGTGCAACACAATACACTACAGAATACAAAAAGAACATCCAGAGAAAAGAACCACCATCTCACAAATCAGACAACTTACAAGGGGCCTGCCAGCACTCTAGCCTAAGGGCTGGGAAAAGAGCCAGGCTTTAAGAGCTCACCAAGTAATGTCAGAGTGGGGGCTGTATGAATCTTGGTGGGAGAGATGCATTCTCAATATGCATTACTATATGCATTATAGTAGAGAAGGCTGCTTCCTGGGACCTGGAGCTTTGCTGGATTGTATAGGATGAGCAGCAACTATGGAAGACAGGTGGTCCTGCAAGTAACCAAACCTGTATATATACAGTATGTCCTGTATACAGTATACTTGTGGATAAGTCCATCCACGAATAAGTAGACCCTCAAATTTTTAACCAAAATACCATGAAAATGCAGGTTGGCTTATCTGCAGATGGCACATTTTTCATGGTATTTTGGTTAAAAACGTAAAGGTAGGCTTATCCATGGATGTGAATATATATGGTACTCTAGAATTTCAGAAAAAGTGCAGCTGAATTATACATTTGATTCACACATAACATGAAGCCATAATGTGATTTGTTTGGGGCTTAACAAGATGGAAAACTGTTCATGGCTTGTTCAACCAGTCAGTTTAAAAGAATCCCTTGACTTGATGTGATGCATGAAACAGCCCTACGTCAAGTAGCATTTGTGTCAGATGTGAAATCTCACAGAGATAGGGTTCTTTCCTACCTAGAATACTTTTCATCCCCATGGGGTGGTTTCTGAAGGACTAAAGTGTATATCTAATAATTCCAGAACAGTTCATATACTTAAATTGGCCAAGAACCATGTGAAGTGATTCTAAAAGCTGATTTAAAATGGCAACTCTCATGTACTGTTAGTGCATTGGAGGTTCATAATAATAATTCATTGAATTTATATGCCTCCCAGTGACTCTGGGCAGTTTACAAAGTATTAAAAAATATATTTAAAAGAAGAAAACAACACAAAACAAAAAAGAACAAAGATGGCAGAGATAACAAACCCAGATGAGAACAAAGAAAAAGTAAAAAGGGGGGCTTCAATCACCCTCGACCAAGGCCTGGGTGAAGAGATTCGAAACACAAGCAGGGTGGGGGCCATTCAAATCTCAGGGATAACCTCATGCTGAGGTTTATTTATTGTATGAAATTGCCCTCAGACTCATGATTCGACCATACTTACTTAGGCGGTGATGTAGTTTATCAGCACTGGCATCTCAATGTGAGGCTGCACTTGCAGCTGCTGAAATTTTACTTGGAAAAAAATTCTCCATTTTATTCATGATGCCTCCATGTCAGGGATACAAAATGTGTCTGATGAGACATACTAGTATGTTCACATAGAGGAGCAGATAAATGAATGTTCATTACCTGGTATTAAAAAATCATTTTAAACATACTCTTTGTTATTATGAACATAGAGAGGAAGAGTATGGTATTTTCTAACCTGATAGGGAAGGTCACAGATGTCTCTATTTACTGCAAGCTCCAATCTTTCTAAGCCAACACAGTTGCCTAGTTCTTTAGGAACCGATTTAATTTTATTGTAACTGAGATTCAGCTCCTGAAGATTTGACAATTGACCTATAAAAGTCAGACAAATTAAACAAAGCCTTGGTATAACATTCACTTGCAAAAAGCATCCTTTTAAACAAAAAGCATGCTGTTAAAATCAGAGGAAAAGAAAAACATCAAGAAGATCAGTGTTTAGAGAAAGCTCCTACAGATTTTGAAGACTCATTACTTCAATCACACATAGAAATGTCAAATTGCCAAAGAACCAATATTAGAAGCCAATTTCACTTCTTACTTACATTATTGATCCAGCTAATGACGAATATTCAATAATCTGCATAATTTACCAGGAGTTCAACATTTTCTTCAGACACCTATCCTACCAGAAGTTTGTATTTTCTCAACTCTGGTGTCCTTTAAATAAGCCTTAAAGACCTGTTCTTCCTCTATCCTGGGATGGGGGTTGTTTCTGCTAGATGTTTTGCTTGTTCTTTTCGGTTTCCATTATTTTTATTGTTTTTTTTTAATTAATTGTTTGTGAAGTTGGGTGGCTCTATCAATTTCATACAATAAATAAAATAATAACTCAGCTGTACCCAGCTGGTGTCCTTCAGAGGCATTACAGTTACAACACAGAATTTCCAACCTCAGGCCATGAGATAAGTGATTCTGAAAGCTGTAGTCTCAATACATATAAAAGGTACAGAAGGCAGGTTACTATGAGACTATGAAGAAATAAGGAGGGCAGAACAGATGAAAACTGAGAAAAACATTGTTCCTTCATTCCAGAAGCACCTGCTTCCTTTAGTTGCCAAATGTCAGAAATAAAATCTTTGCCTTTATCCCACCAGTTCACCCCAATGTCTTTTCTTTAAAGCATCTCAACACAACATACTTCTTGGAAGGCAAAATTGGAAGTCAGTTGGGGATGGGGAAGTTCAAAAAGGAGAACTGGAAATTCTGCTTGATGAATATGGTGTGTGGGCCAGAAGGCAGGCTTCTATACTAACAGCCCACATGCTCCAGAATGTGCTCCTGTTGTTAAGTTGACCCCAACTTCCTTAACATTTCAAAAGACTGTGAAAACAATTCTGTTTTAACATCCCTTTGAGCTTGGATGATTGTGGAAGCCATTAATATTACATTATGTACTTTTATATATGCAGTTTTATTCAGAGTAATGATATTTTGTTCCCTTGGTTGACTCATTTGTGTGCACCACCCAGAGAATAGTGATTGCACTGATATACAAATATTGGTAATAAATAATCTTGTCAGTGTGTGATGAAGTGGACCGTGTTCTACAAAAGCGCATGTCAAAATAATTTACAATATTTAAAATGTTCCAAGGCTCACTGTTTTTCTTATTACTACTGATATTGCATCAATTTTATAAGCATCTTCTGGAATATAGTGAAAACATCCCTTGAGGCTATAAAGCACAATATATGTTTTGAAAGAACTAAAGAAATGAAGAAAACCAATAAGTAAAAAATGTAACTCATTCAAAGAATAGGGCTCTCAATTTGTTTCAAGTGTATGCTGTTCATCAAGAAGGAATTTTTCAAAATGTTCCCAAAATATATTTTTCTAAAACTAAGCTCTGTAAGACTTCCTAATTCAGAACCCAACCTGAAGAAGCAATCACAAGGAGAAATGTTAACTTGAGACTCACCAATCTCCCTAGGAATCTCTGCAATGGAATTTCGAGATAGATCTAGGACAATGAGATTTTGAAAGCGACCGATGTAGTGAGGGATTTTGATCAAATTAGTTCTGTGAAGCTGCCATTCCTGCAGGTAATTCAGTTTCAGTAAGCAAGAAGGTAGAGTCTACATTTATATGAGAGGAAACAAAAAGGGGTAGAGTCACTAAGTACATCAGATCAATGATATTCCATTAAAGGCTGCAGTAAATTAGTTTGTAGGAACTAGAGAATGACACAAAGCACAGTGTACCTAATCTGGGCTGCAAAAATACAGATAGCCACTTATAAAGAAAACTCTAATACGTTGCTGCCATATATCTTTATTATCTGGTTATCTGCAGCCCAGACCATTTTTAAACAGATATTTAAAAACACAACCAAGAAAAAAAGGGAGGTAAAAAGTAAAGGAACAGAAAAGAAACTTATAAGGTGCATGTGAATTTTCAAGGTAACACTGGATTAGTATTGGATATAAAGGTGATCTTATATCAATTTAGCACTTTAAAACCACTGCCGAAATCCAATCCATAATCAATACAGCTAGGTCTTCATTAGCGCGGTTCATGAATTCCATGAAATGGCCGCATTATTTGAATTTGCTCTATTTGAAGTTATTTTTCTATGGAAAATATGGTAATTGGTTCCAATTTGAAGAAATAGGCAATGAAAAATTTCAAGCATAAAATTTTATATGTATATTAATGAAATATTATAGTAAAGAATAAAAAGAATATGCTTATAATATAAATTTATTGTTAACAAAGTCACAGAGTAGTTATAGAAAGCAAAACAAAACGAAAAACTTCTAAATGTCATTCCTAAAGGTAAGCTTACACTGATGAAAACATCTCCATTCTCTCTCCATCTCCTCGTACGTGTTTGCAAATCACAAAAAGCTGCTGCAACTTTGTCTTTTTCTGTCATTTCCCCTGTACGTTTTATAATAATCTGCACCACAGATTCAGGCATTCCAACATCACGTCCTATTTTAGTGCTGCCATGACCATGTTCATGTTGTTTAATTACATGAAATTTTTGCTCTAACAAGCCTCTTCTTTTTTGAGCTTGTACTGTTTTCCTCTGATGGAATATTTCTTTTCTCTATTTTGCATATGCTGTACAAAGATTAGCAGCGTGTAAAACTCCAACCACATCTGTGTACGCTCAAGCCTCGCATGAACCGAATTTTGGGTCGCATTAAATGCAACCTGGTATCCATTTACAATTCGCATTAGAATATTGCATTATTTGAAGTCGCATTAATTGTAACCTAGCTGTAATTAGCAAAAGGAATTAGCCTTCCTTTAACATGTCTCCAAGGGCTCATGTCCAAAATAAATGGTTCTTGCAGTTATCCTGGAAGTGGGGAGCAGATGAACATTAAATTGATAAAACAAAATATCGAAGCAAAGAATGTAAAATCATTTCTTAGCAGTCTTGCATGAATACCTTCCATTCCTCCTCTTCAATCCTTAAAATAGCCCTTCCATCTTCGGTGATTACTTTGCCTTTCAGCTTGGCCAAACTGGCCCTCTCTTCCCAAACAATTGTCAGTCTAGAAAAAAAAGTTGTAAAGCTTTAAAGATATCTTTTCCTTATTGCTGCACTACGATTTCCAACACGCTTTCAAACATCTGGATCCAGAATTGAGTCTGGAATAGATCAGGCAGCAGAGCTGATGCAATCAAACACAGAAGCGCTTAGTATCACTGTTTATCAGAAATTAAAAGCTCCTAAATCGTCATACTCTATTACATTTACTACCCAGTTGCATATCATCTTGAGGCTGACTTGGTCATAAAGGGGACTTTTCATAAAGGAGAATTCTGGAATATACTACAGTACTACTGCAACTTGGAGAGCAGAGCAGCAGTATTTTTGATCATTTAAAAAAAAAAAAAACCTCTGCTGCTTCTCCATTTGCTATTTTTCACTGTTTTGGAGAACTCTGCAAAATCCCAGGGAGATCCCAATTGAAATACAACTGCGATAGAATTTCCAGCATCACCTTCTTTTGCTTCTTGCATAGTTTAGGTTTCCCAGAGAATATTTGCTCCAATGTGCTGCCCATAAAGTTTGGAAATCATCATTCTTATCTAAGGGATCCCTAATTCTGAGTAAGTACCTACCTCCCTGCAGCCTTCTGACTGAACTCTTTTTCCTTCCGAAGCTGTTCAGTGATTTTCTGGATTCTGACTTCCCACAGGGCTTTAATAGCCATAAATGAGCCAACAGAAACAGTTGTTTCAGTCATAGCTCTTCTGCATTCAAACTCAGCAGCTACTTTCATTTTTCGGCACAGTATTCAGGAATGTCATGAGCAAAACAGGAAACCCACGTTAGATTGAAAAATGCCTTCAATTTCTGGATTTTTAATTGACATCCAGGAGAAACATCTATAAGAAGGACAAACCATTAATTCACCATTAACACAGAGCCTATTCTTGGAGTCTTGCAAGCAGATTTCTGTTCTCTGGCACCTGCTTTTAGACAAAGCCTGTCTGACAACTGTGCAACAAAATGGCAATCATGAACCACCAGCCATTTCAAAAGCACGCTCCCAATTTTAGCTGCAAAGCAACAACAAACTCCTTGCCAATTCACTCCCCTCCAGGTGTTAGCTGAAAATTTTATCAACCACTTACTTGAAGCCACAGATGATTTTCCATGGCCCAGAGGTTTCTGTGCAGTGAGAGATCTGTCATGAATCTTGATTGTTTTGCTTAAGCCATTTAAACCCTTCGTGCCAATTATGACAGAGCAAAATATCACAGCAGCCAGATTCTAATTTTAACCCATGACATTGGCTGGAAAGAGTACAAGTAGTCATGGTCAAGTGCAACGGTCCTCTAAAATATTTGCCCATTTGGAAACTTTCTGCTTTTCTGAGCTTATAATCACAGAGAGCAAGAAAAACCAACTGATCTAGACAATTCATATTTTAAAAAACAAGTACTGTATTATACATTATAATACTTGGTTTTAAGTACCAACGAGGAGTTTGATATAGGAAAGCTATTTTGGGTACAGGGGGATAGACTTTAAAAAAATAAATACATAGCTTAACCAGAAACAACTAGGAATGGAGTTCAAGTAATAACAAATGTTCACAAGGATAGTGATTGCAGCCATACAATAAAGAGATGTCTGCTGCTTGGAGGAAAAACTATGACAGATCTAGACAAAATATTAAAGAGTAAAGACATCATACTAATGACAGAGGTTGTTAAAGTCAAGGCCGTGGTTTTCCCTGTTGTAACCAAGGATTGTGAAATCTGGACCATCAGAACGGCTGAATGAAGCAAAATTGAAGCCTTCTTGCCGATCAGGGCATTCTCAGAAGTTTTCTTCAGATGCTGGAGAAAACTGCAGAGAAGGCCTTGGTCTACAAGAAGAACAAATAACTGAAAACTGGATGAAGTGAAACAGACTGGTCATTGGAAGCACTAACAATGAAACTACAGTTTAGATATTTTGGACACGTGAAGGAACAAATCACTGGAAAAGGCTCTGATGGTGGAGAAACCGAAGACACATGGAAGAGGCCAAAAGGACACAAGGTGGCTCAGTACCATTACTAATGACACAAGCCATGAGCTTACAAATCAAAGAAACAGTTATTGACAATCCTGGCAAAGGACCACAACCAGCTGGAAAAGCTTCAACCACCACCAAAAACATTATTTAATGCTTTATCTGAAATTTTCCCTCAGCCCAAACCATGTATTGCAGTTGATAAGAATCACTAAAATGATCCTAATCCAGGCCATGGAAGAGATGGCCTATAGCCCACTGCACTAAGAACCCATTGCTGAGATGTTGGTTAAGCTCTGATTTGTGAAAGAATGATTTTTATAACTTCCAAAGATTCCACATACCCCACACAGCTGCTTGTTTTATAGGAGCCTGCAGTTCAAAGGAAGACTGAAACTGAGGATTAACGATGTTTTGCCAATGATGCTTTCTCATGAGGAGAATAATGAGGGAGACTGTAGCTCTTACATGGATTTGTGAATTCAGAATGGGGTCCCCACATGCTTCAGCTCATTGACCCCTTCATGAAGTTTCAGATTGTTCATTGAGCCCCTAACATTTATTATATGAAAATAATTTAATAAATACTACTTTAACTAATAGTACTACAAATAACAACAACATTGACTCCTTGGATAGTCCCATTGATCTTTGGGGTCAATATTGGCCACTTTGGAGAAACCTGATTTAGAGAATTTATAGTCACATAACAGCACCCCAGATAAAGCTACAAAGGTTGTAAAAAAAGTGGGATTTATTAAAATATGTATTAAATAAAAAACAACAAAGAAATATTAAATTTATGTGTGTTATGTGTTATATAAAATTCCTTAGGGATCTACAGGAGATTTGAGTATTAGTTTTACATTTCTTCTGTTTGTTCCTCAAAATAATGAATACAGAAAAGCCCAGATCTAGATATTTTCCCTTTTCACAGATTATATATTACAAGGACTTTAAATAAACATATATATGTATATATTTACACACTTACAATAGGTTTCCTTAAACTGACGCTCTCCATAAACTTCCATTTTGAAACTTTTAATATTTTGTTAGAAGCATGTGGTCATTTCTTTCATTTATGGCCTCTAATAATCATACCCACTTTTAGACTGTACAGATTTTAACCCTATTCCACAGTTGTGCATTTGCATCTTAATTATCTATCTGAAACTGGTTCCCTTCCTTCTCATAGCTGAGGTCAGTCTGTATACTGTATAAAACTTATCTGCACATGAGCTGACAGAAAAATAAAGGAGGGTAAATCCAAATGGGGCTATTGAAAACTAAGACAGGCTGAACCCATTGGATATCACGGAATTTCTGAGTGAAACAAAGTGTTTACTGAAATCAGTGTTTCTCAACCTTGGCAGCTTTAAGATGTGTGGACTTCATCTCCCCAGCAACTTCTGATTCTGATCTGGCTGGGGAATTCTGGAAGTTGGAGTCCACACATCTTAAAGCTGCCAAGGTTGAGACACACCAACTTTAATGCATAACACCTCCCTGCTATTGAATGTAATGCACTGTACTGTATGCTTTTGTTCCATCTCATAGTTTTCTTTTTTGCTCTATTTACCCTCACTTACTAATTCAAATGTATATAGCACATGAACTGGCTAAACCATTTTCATTACTGTGCTTACTGAAGAAGTACCACCTTGACCACAGGAATCAATGCTAGCTATTTTCTGCAATTACTTCCAAATTACATTAGTCCAATAGTCATAGGGACAATATAAAACACTGTGCAAATTATTTCTTAGTAAATCCATACGTTGCATATGGAAGACTTGTCAATCACATTGCAGGACTCGGTGCTAGGAGTTGTCCAAATCTAAATAGTCTCTTGATATCCTTCAGAAATATTGTACATTCTTCAAAGCATCTGTTTTATAGCTGAAAAACTATTCATTTATGGCTCCACAGCAAAACTTTGTCTAGGAGAGTGATGGGTTTACAACAGTGTTTTTCAAACTTGGCAACTTGAAGATGTGTGGACTTAAACTCTCAGAATTCCCCAGCCAGCATGCTAGCTGGGGAATTCTGGGAGTTGAAGTCCACACATCTTCAAGTTGCCAAGTTTGAAAAACACTGGTTTACAAACTGCTATTAGATATTTCAAAGATCTTCATATTAACTGAGAGTAGCTTCATACATTGCAGAAATGCTTAATGCACACCTGTGTATACCTAGATCTTGTGTATGCCTAGTGTTACCTGTACGCTGTAAAAGCCACCCCCAAATTTGAAAAACACACATCTATGGTGCAGGGCCTGTCATTCACATAGTGTATACACATTCATTTCAGTAATGAAGAACATCTGCTACAAAATGTAAGGCAGAAAAGATATTTTAAAAAGAGAACAGTTAGCACCATATGCCAAAAAAGGGAGTCCCTGTATCTTTAATAAAATAAGCATTAAAAGCATTTTATTTGAACATTATCTGTAGTGCATTAATTGCATAAGAAATAGCTAACACTCCGTTAGTGTCTCATCCAGGTACTCTCATTTCTAATCAGGTTGTAATTTATTTTGTGAACAGTGCAAGCAGTTTCAAATAAGAATCCCACAAATATTGTTAGCAGCCTCCATTTGATAATACCCTAACAGTGGAATATAGCACGTTTTGTCACTATAAGTTTCTGCCACCTTGTCAATGACCTATTATAGCTTATAGCCAAACAATTTACCGCTAAGCAATTCAGCTAGACAAAAATGTAACAGATAATCAAGATACAGAGCAGGGATCTGAAAGATCTAGCAAACACAATGCAGTTCTGAAGTACGAAGTTAATTTTAATGGCACTTGCTAGCTTAACTAGCCTGATTGCAGTTTCGGAATTAAAATAAGTCATCCAGCTGTTTGTCTTCTTTACTTAAGATCCATCAGCATGGAAGCAGGATTCTCCAAGTAGGATTTCCACACGTTAGAAAAACGAGACATGGTTGCACCATCAATGATTCTGTGATCAGCTGACCAGCTCACATTCATTATTTGTGCTTTAAACACCTCACCTTTACTGTTAAATCGAGGAAGGATCTAGAAATTAAAGAACAAAATGCTGTAAAAAAACCCAGTGGATTAATACATGAGAATTTCCCAACACCTGAGCGCCCTCACTGATAAGATGGTTACAAGGTATTTACTCAAGATTTCAAAGCAAATGAACAAGCATAACAGCAACTACATTTACAAGTCATCTTGATAACATAATCTGGAGTCTTACAGTGCAACGTATGTGAAAATAATTCCAGATTTGGCCAATTAAAAGTGACTATTAATGATGATCCACCAGGTTGTTAAATGTCCAGGATATTACCTGCTTTTGCATTAAAAATATTTTATACTAATATGAGTAATATTTATAGGGTTTGCCATCCCCACACATTACACATTTAATAAAAATTTCAGTATTCAAATTAGGAATGTAAGTCATTCTATTTTGATGGGAGGGGCTAAGGTTCAAATGTTTATTATGGAGAAGACATTCAGTTGGCTTTTCCCTAGGACAAGACTCAAAATGTAAGACATCAAGAGAGAAAGCTATTCTGTTGTTAATAACCACTTGCCGAGTCATCTATAGCAAACAAGAACTTTGAGGTACAAGTGAAGAATTAACAAACATGATTTAACATATAGACTATATAAGACTATAACAAAGTTAGAAAACCAACACAAACATTTATTAGGTAGAACTTCAAACTGATCTTTCATAATTCAAAGTGAAAATACCTGTATTTTTCCAAGAGCACCAATAGCTACTTCAGGAGGTAGGATCACTGGTTTTGCATAAGTGCCACCAATCTAAGAAACAAAAAGGAAAGTAACACATTTAATCAGTACATTTTTAATGATGTCTCTTTTAGGCAAGTTTTAAAGCAGCTTTCTCCAATCTGGAACATTTCAGACATGTTGGGGTTATAATACCGAGAAGTTCTAGCCAATATGGAATGTCCATTCTAAGTGGAAAGTGCAAGAGCTGGGGAGCACAATATTAGAAAAGTGTATTTAAGTATAACTGGGGAAACAATTGACAGTGCCCTTGGGATACAATAAGCATTAGCAAAGAATTCACTTCCTGTCCATGAACCCATCCTATAACCCCAGCCATTAAAGCAAGCCCAGTAGATACCTTCTCATAGAAGCAACTATGTTATCATTTGATCCTCCTAAATTACTTCAATTCTCCCTCATTTGCCACAGGGATCCAGTTTATGCCCCCATGATATTCCCAACAGTTTAATAGCTTAATTTTACATGCTGTTTAACTTACTGTGCCAATGTTGGAAAGTGTGAATGTTCCCCCTGTGAGGTCATTTGTTCCCAACTGGTTAGCTGAGCCCAACTTTTGTAGGCGATTTAATTCTGAAGCGACCTCAAACACACTACAGGCTTGGACATTTTTCACATTAGGGACAAGCAAGCCTTGTTCCGTGTCCATGGCAATTCCAATATTGTGAGAAGCCTAGAATACATAGAAATGCATTGTGTTAATTTGTATAGAAATAGCTATCTTCATTCTTGGCAAAATAAAGTATTTCACATTTTAATTACTCTTCAATTATTCTTTTGTAGATTATAAAACAATCTTATTTTTTTATCAATAGAATGATTTCTCATATACTTGTGCTCCTTCACTGATAAAGCCTTTCTTGATCAGGTTCAGCTCCTAGTTACTACCTGAGGACATCAATGTAGTTTTCTTGGCAACAATAGTGCGATGTTGCCTTCGGCCAGGAAGTTTTCCCAGCTCTCCAGTCTAACCTATATTCTGTCTTGGCCTTTTCCAACTGTCTCCCATCCAACTACTCCTCAGGTCTACCACTGCTTAGTATTTTTCAAGATCAGCCAAGAACAGTTAGATGCTCCCACCTACTACAAACGGTTTTCCTTACAATATTTATTATAGAAGATAAAACATCTTTACGGGTGCAAAACTGAAAACATGATACCTATATATCTACCTATAATATATTGATAATAAAATATAAAACCTGTATTTATAATAAAACATAAAATTTAATATAACATTGCAATGAAATGAAGAACAAGTAATATTCAAATGGTAAAAATACATGTTGTATTTTAGTAGGACCATACAGCAGTCCAGATTTGAAGGAAAAGATGATTTGGAAAGTGTTGGGGTGTTCACACAGCACCTATCAGCAACTCCATCAAGAAGCTGTGATTTTTCTCAAGATAACACTGCTGCCCTCTGCATTTGCAACGTGAACCCACAGAAAGATGCCTCTGATTTAAAGAGGTGCCACCAGATGTTACGTATATGCCCACAAGGGCTCCAAATTAGCTTTTTCCCTTCAGACTGCTGCACATCCTACTAATTACACTGAAAGTTATTACTGTATAACAAGCACAATACACAGAGGTCATATTTCCATAAGACTGATCGTTTCTTTGAGGCTCCAAGGGACTTTCAAATGGCACCCGGGGGCTAAATTCCTAAAAGGGAGTGGGGCCAGAACAATCAAGTGGTGGATCACCACAAAATTAAAGCAGCCAACTGTTCTCAGAGGGTTCTGGAATCCATACAGTGCCATGTGTCTTTCTGAGCATCCTGCAGGAAAGATAAGCTTTTGGTAAATGTTAAAATACAGAGAGAAACACACTGCTAGATATTATGCTGCGGGGGGGGGGGGGGACTGAAACCTTTCAATGTTTACTTCCTATCCGCAGTACACATTCAAATGTACCTTTATTCAAAATTAAACAAAGCTGGACCAGTTGAGGACGTATTAAGAAACCATTTTTAAAATCATATACAAACCTTGTATGTGATGTTTTGGCAGTTTTCATCCACTGAAGCATTAAGAATGGGGTAATGTAATAAGCCTAGAGAAGCAGCCTGTTAAACATATAAAAAGAACACACTATAATATAATTTAAACAATTTTTAAGTGTGCGTGTGTATGAGAGAGAAAGAAAACAAAAAGAGAAAAGAGGGGGTATTACATTATCTCCTTGATTATCTTGTATTAGGAGAGAGGCATTCTCCAGATGGGCCTACTGTGGAAATGCTGCAAGGGGTACAAACTCTCTTAAACATCTCTGCTGGCTTAGAGCAAACAGGGTTTTTTTCGTCCCTTTGAACTAGTAACTTGGGGGTGATTGTATCTTTGAGTCACTCTTGACTCCTGGTGACTACACATACAAGTCCATGTAGTTTTCTTGGCAACTTTTTCCAGAATGATTTGCCATTGCCTTCTTCTTAAGGCTAACAGAGAGCAACTGGCAGAAAATCACTTAGCTGGCTTTACACCTAACATAGAACTAGAACTCACAGTTGCCCATTTTCTAATCCAATACTTTTAATCACTATATCAAACCGGCTCTCCGTAATGTTGCTTAGTTTATGTTTAATGTTGTGGTTATTGGGCTAGCTCATATGAAGCCAAGAGCCAAAAGGGCCATAACCCATGTATTTTTCTGCTGGGATTCCTAATTATTCTGTAAAGCTGAAAGCTCATGAAGATTTGATGGATCTCATACCCTATCTACTGTCCCATCCCATAAAACAAACATTTCAAAGAAGTTAGGGTGATCCCTCCTTTTTCACATTTCATGCTTTCTGTCCTTCATAGTATAGTTCCAGAAATCTGCAAAAAGTTGTGATAACTAGATCATTCTAGCTTTGTGGGGTGGGCTCCACTGAAATAAAGTGAGCTTTCAAGGAAAACCTCTCTAGGACTACGAAGTTGTTCTTAAAAGTATTCTAACATAGTACTCACAATCAAGGCAAAATGGATGGTGTGAATATGGTCACTACAATTACATTTTAATATCATTCTGTAGTGAAACAATATATTTGAAATGCCTATGAAGAACAGGCATCGCATCACGCATCACACCAGTAATCCAGAATACAGGCAGATTTGGCAATTTGATAGAACTTTTTTCCAAGGCTGTTTCCACTATAACACAGATAGGAGAACCTTTGTATCTTCAGATGTTCATCTAATTCATGTTTGTCAGGTTCAGTCATCATCATGAATAATCAAGAGACTACAGTGTTTCCTGCCAAATCTGATCATCCTATGCCACAAAATATGACTACTGGGCTAGAAAAAGCAAGGTTCACCATCATAACTCACCTTTAAAAAGAAGGGCATGAAAGTGAGGTTAACTCCCCGTTCTTGTGCTAAAGGTTTCAACTTTTCTCTCAGCTGGATGAGCTGCGTGAGGTCAACCTCATCACAATAACCAAAGTGAGGAATTTTCAAAGCAGCAGTCATAGTTTTCACCATTGCCTTCTGAAATCCTAAAAAACAGAGAAGGGAAACCATTTACAGTTAGTGATACTCTAAATTATCTTGTTTCTTCAAAAGTTTCCTTTAGACAGCAAACCGACTGATTAGAGGAGCTATATATATTATAATAATACAGTCAGATGTACAAGAAACTCTGGGGAAAAGCTGTATGATTAAGGAAAAGTTAGTTACCTAAAGAAGAATGATGTAGAATCGACTTGGCTAAGGATGGTTTTATCCACTGCATTCAATGGGGGCATCCAATAGCTATGGAGAGTAATCAGGATTTGGTGGGAGATTTTTAGGAACCCTGTGTGACACCACATTTTATACTTTTCAGAACCCTGTATGACAGCTTTCACAGCCTGAAATTATAGTGGGGCCCTTCAAAGTGTGAAGGAAGTGTCCTCAACACTTCCAGTGAGTTATGTAGGAAAGCCAGTTGAAGTGAGTAATACACACCGAGTCTTAAATTGCAACAGAAGGTTGTTCTCTAGCAAAATTAGAACATGGAACATCTAGATCTCATAACTACAGTCCAAGGATCCCCAGAAGCTGTCCATATTAATTTTCTAGGAATCAGGAAATTAATTCAGCTAATTCTGAAAGAAAATCAGAGACAGAAAACATGGGGCAGGCTACCAGTCTTTAGAAGCTATAATACTCTATCAGGTTCTGCACTTATTTTTCCAAAACACTAATCTGCATTGCCATTTGTACATTAATCACGATCCAGATTTGTTCTATTAGACTGAACTAGCGGCTGTGCATAGTGAATACACAACCTCACATGCATTGAAAACTCAGTTTCTTTCCACAGGAGCCTTGATGAGCACTACAATCTAAATCTGCATTGGTTGCATATGTAAAAACCTCATTCCCAAATCAGCATTTCCATAATTCTTCTATGGAGATGTGGAATGTGAACTCAGGTTGAAGAAATTATGTAATCATATGCTTACTTTGACCCCTATAGTATCTCATATATGACTATTTGTATATTTCTCACACAGCACCTTTTAAGAATGGAGACCTCTTTGCTGTGCCAGTTTGTGCCTGTAAGTTTATAATTGATTTTATAGTTTACACTCTGAGAGGAGGAAGTGGATTCAAGGATGCACACTACTGCACTTTCTTATTTCTCTCTTGGAACAATCATTAGAACCTTGGCGCAAGTCTATGATGCCTTTCAAGGACTGCTTCGACAACGTTTCCACACCATGAAGGATGTCCATGTCTACCTTTGTAGTTACCTTATTTGCTTATCAGTTGTAAAGCAATTCTTTCACTTGGGGTGTCCTGTTAACATATGTTCAAACCGCCCTTGATCAACATTCCACATAAGACCTATGCTAGTCTGTAGTTCTTGTTCTTGGCTCATTTGGGTGCAAGAGACCAACGACCTACTGTAACCTGCTAGCTTTGGAACCAATAAAAATTGTTTGGATTCTCTCCAGGTGTTGGTGTTTATTCAGTGAAGTTTCACCACATTTCTGAAAATAATACTGACTCATCCAATAAATACCAACAACTAGAGAGGATACAAACGTCTATTTTAGTGGCTCTACCACAATTCTGAAAATAATACCCGAACATAAAAAGACAGGTGTGGAATGACCCACAGTACCCTTCTAAGATCACAAGATAAATATAATAACTGCATTTTGTAGTAGTTATTTATAAGTGCTTCATGCATGTTATTAAAATAACTTTTTTTCTTTTTACCAGATAAGGCCACTGTTGTATCTTTCCTTGAAATTACGGGTTTAGAAAGAGGTGTTAGAGTTCCTGCGGCCTTCTCTTTTGACATGTCTACAGTAAGTTCTGGTTTTGATGAAGGTGTGATGATGTCAGGTTTTGGTGACAGAGGTAAAATTGCTCCAGTCTGCTTGGCTAAGTAGTTAAGAATGTCTTCTTTGAGAATACGGTTATCTTTCCCTGTTCCGACAACTTCACTCAGCTTAATCTAAAAGACACAGAACCACCAACAATTGAGAGAGATGCAGCCATGTAAGTTGAACTACTAACCAGTTTTATCAACTGAGCTTTTGTAGATTACAGTGCATTTCCTCAGATCCATGAAAACTTATGTGAACTCCAGAAATTGACCACAAGCAAGAGAACTCATACTTCTTGCAAACTAAGGAAGGAAGGAAGGAAATGGCAGACCTGTAATTCACCTGAAGAATCCATGTCAATGTTTGATTTCAGTTAACAAATTGTCCATAGTGGGCCAAGTTCTGGAAGCATCTGGTACTTGAAATAATGGACTGAGATGCATCCACCCTTTCCCAAATTCGTTGTAAATTTGTATGCAATTACACTAAGTTATTAAATTCCTATATCGCTTATTTGTTCATAAGCATTTCTTCAAGCCCATGTAAAAACCTACTGTAAAACGATCCACATATAATTCGTGTTAGATTTTGAAGCTGATTTGCTGACAAACCCTGCAGACAAAAGAGCTCCTATGCTATCTGAGATAAGTCTTTGATGTGCTATTCCATCTTTCCCTCCTTAGCAGATTTTCTGTAATAAGACTGAAGCAGTAGTAAGGAAATATGGGGAGAGTTACAAGTGGAAGATGACAGTATGTAGACCCTTTCTTTCAGATTCCAAAGATGAAGGGGATGGTTGCATTATGAAACTGCTGCCTAGAAATGCTCTTTATATTTGCAAATGACTCTGTTTTGATGCCACAGGCATTTCTAGGATGAGTGCAGACACCACGGAGGATGGAAGCTGCTTCCATTTTTCAGGCACAGCTCATCTAATGTGTCAGAGCGATTCTCTTTCCATCCCACTATCTTTTCCTTTCTCTTTGCTTTCACCAACATATTATGCTTTATGCATCTGCTGAACTGCACTGTGATTCACAAAGTTTTCTGCAATAATACATTTACTTTCCTATATATACCACAAGACTCCGCTGTACTCCCTGGACAAACAAGACCCAGAAAACCCTTTAAATGCAAAACATTTATCACATGGCCATTCATAGGCTGACTCCAGTGTTTAAAGTATATTATACTGCCAATATGTCATTGAAGCTGCAATATTCTCCCAGGAAGTTCAAAGCTTCAAAGTGTTCAACTCTCTTTAAGCCACGTAAGAGGCACAGAGTGATCAAGGGCTCTTTCCAAACTTCCCTTTTGGGAGCAGACGTTTTGGAAATTATTCACCCACATTAATGCTCAGCAACTTTTCCTCAATATCTGATACCATATTCTGTGTGGTGAATGGATCTTACTCCATACCTAGTTCACAACACTGAATATATAACCATTATTACATAAATAGACTAGTCCAGTGTTTCTCAACGTTAGCCACTTTAAAATGTGTGGACTTCAACTGCCAGAATTTCCCAGCCAGCATGCTGGCTGGGGAATTCTGGGAGTTGACATTCACACATCTTAAAGTTGCCAAGGTTGAGAAACACTGGACTAGGCCTTTCAAGGAGGCAAGCATATTATTGGACCGCTTATGGAGCATAACATATCTCTTTCCATTATAAAGTAGTTGCCAAATCCTAAAGTTTATAATTAGCTTCTCTGATTAGTGATGATTTTGGCATGTAAGCACTTGGGCACATGCTACATGTTTACAACACGTATGACACATCAACAGCAAGAAACCTTTTTTTAATATGTAAAAACATACATTGTTTTCCATAGCAAGGCGGCGAACAGCAGGGGTTACTAAGGTCTTATGGCCTTTGATCTGCTGGTGGATCTGCTCTTCACGTGACACAGCAGGTGTTTCAACCACATCTTCTTCAGGAGTTACAGCTGCAGATTGGACCCAAAATAAAGAACATGGATTACGTTGAGTAAAGCAAGTTAGCATCTGGTTCTCAAATATAAGTTGAAACAAACTATTTACAGTATATGGGAATGTGATTTGTTACTGTGTTAGGTTGGAGCAGCATCACAGGGAGGTGACCAATAGTAATATAATTACTATTATATTAGCTCTTCAATATGTGAAATATCTTGAGTGGGTTATATAATTAAATGTGTCTTAAAACAATTTTTTAAATCAGCCCTTAGCTTCTCCAAGAAACTAAGTACAGGTAAATAATAACGGTTCAAAAGTTTTGCAGTCCTAAGTCCAAAGGATAATTTCTCCTTCTATTTCTCCCATGACATTGAAAAGCAGTTTATGATCTGAATCAGGTTTCCATGCAACAGGAAGAAGCTTTCTTCCTATTTTAAACAATCCATTTCCCATAATACGTGAACTTGGGAAAATTTGATTAGTTTAAGCCAGGGATGAGTTGAGAATAAATTGGGAACAGAACAGCTCAACAGATGGTCTGTGGATCAGAATGGGTATATGACAACATCCTTTATTTTATTAAAAAGAGCAACAAAAGGAACCTACATTCTAAATGAGGCTAGTGGAAACTCTAATATGTAGTAACTAAAATATTGTTTTGTATGTCTATATATGTCTTTTAAACACATTATTTACGCATTTCAGTACCTGGCTTCATCACTGACTGAAAGCTTGGACCTCATTCCATTTGGTGGCTCACAAGAGCCTAGTGAAAGAACAAAGACCTTACAGGTCTGCCCGTACTTGCTTTAAACCACAATAAGAAAATTAATCACTTTCCCATAAGTTTAGCATATCCTCACAAGCTAACTATGGTTGCAACAGGCCACATTAAATTAAAATGTTAAAATGTTTGAAAAAGAAAGCAGGAGCTTCCAGCCTTTGGCGTTCTCCCTAGAAAAGGAGAAAGGAAAGAGGGAAAAGACTTAGCTATATTAAGAAAAAGGAAGCCCATCACATTTGATCATAATCGTATGAAGATCTGCTATTCTCATTCTATATGATGGTTCTGCAGGACAACAATACCATTTTTATCATTTCTGACAAGGATCAACCACTCCCCGCTAGTACTCTTCCACCTGAGTACCATCACCTCATCTACTTCACAAGAACCATCTTCTGTTCTGATAGCCACTTCATGTCTTCAGAGCCGTCTGTTGTTGCGGCTTCTTAGCAGGCATCATTCTGGTATATTTCCAGAAGGTGCATAAACTGAAATCTTCCAGAAGAAACTCTTCCGTCTCTAGGGCCTGCTTTGAGGACTTTTATCTTTTATACATGGGCATTCATAGCTTCACACAAACACATGGCTTAAAGTACATGGTGAATATAGGAACCAAATAACCACAAATCAATATTCAGTACTGTTGACATCCTGATTCAGTGATGAAAAGAAACGAACATTACTTTTCAAAGTAGCTGTTTCTATATCCACCAGGGGTTTCCCCACACGGGCAATTTCATCTAACCCATAATGGAGTTTTCTAATGATGCCATCATAACGGCTGGTGATTGTGACTGAGGCTTTATCACTTTGTACTTCACAGATGCTATCAAACTGCGACACAACATCACCTTCTTTTACATACCTGAAAGAAAGGAAAAAAAATAGCATAAGATACACAAGGGTAAAGCTGATCTCCAGAAACAGCTTTCATAAGATCTCAGCCGGTGGCCAACCTGCTCTGGCAGGTAAGCAGGATCAGAGCTGGTTAGTACTTGGATGGGAGATTACAAGGGAAGTGCCTGGCTCCAGGCTAGAATAGTACCCCAGAAGAAGGCAACAACTAACCACTTCCTTATGGTTGCCAAGAAAACTGCGTGGATGTGTTAACATAGTGCCCAGAAGTCAAGCTCAACTTGAGGGCAGCGTTATTATTAACCTATGTAATGTTCAGCTTGAGTAAGAGGGTGTGTGTGTTCAAAAGCAAATAGAAACATGGAAAATGCTGTCACTCTAGACCTGCAAAGCAGTTCTTGAAAGCTGGACTTTTTAACAACCTAGTATGTGACCAGTAGGCTCGAAAGCTTTGAACAAGGAAGTAGTTGCATAGTATCCACCATCCTTCTTTAGTTTGAGTAAACTGACTGCAATCATGTTTCAACACTCTCTTCCACAGATATAGATTAATTAAAGCATTCCAGACATATTAAGCCCAAATATATTAAAAAGTGTTCTTATTCAGTTGCCCAGAATCTTAAGCAAACCTGTTTTGGGATTGTTTTTAATAATAAACAAAAGAGAAAGCATTTTATAAACAAAATAAATTCAACAGAGAGTGCTGAGGCATTGAAATAAACTATCATAGAAATATGAGGAAACTTCTTCATATAACAGCCCTTGAGTCAGTTGCTGTCAGAAAAATCAGGTCCAGTTCTCAATGCCTAAATTGCATCAAATGGAAAATAATGATGGCTAATAACAGAAGATTACCTCCATAGCATGCTGGCTGGGGAATTCTGGGAGTTGAAGTCCACACATCTTAAAGTTGCTAAGGTTGAGAAACACTGCTCTATGGCCTCCTTAGAATTCAAAGATTCTTTTTTTTCTTCCCTACTCTGACTTTTCAAAAAGCAAACTTTTTTGGTTAGGGAACTGCTCCATGGAAATTCACAATTTAAACTTACCACTCTTTCACTGTCACTTCTGTGATTCCTTCTCCAATATCAGAGAGCTTGAACTGAACAATCTGGCCATGTGAAGCTTGAAGACAAAGGAGAAAATGTTAAACAAAAGAGAACAACTAAAAAGCAACCCTAAATAAAATTTTGAGCAGATGAAGTAGTTCAAGCTACAGGCAGACAAATTAGAATCCTTACAAAACTAAAACGCAGAAGAAAAGGGCCTTGGGAAAACTACAATATGCCAACAGATGCAGAAAATCAACACCTGCATGACTTTTTGCTTTGAAGTGAAGTCCCACAGCATGAAGCCAATTAGCCAGCAGACATGAACAAAATTGCAGGTTGAACTTACAAAATCAGGAAATGTGATATTTAGAGTATCTGTAGACAAAGGACTGGTAAAGGCAATAGGTTTTATGGCTAAACTTTCTTGGTTTATTGACCCGGCATTGTAATAAAAATACAGTTTGCCATTTTTATATCCTACTTTGGACACATTATGCAAAGACCTAGCTCTCTGGAGAAGGGTCTAGTGCTGGGAAAGGTGGAAGGAAAGAGAAGATGATGACCGGCAGCAGCAAGGTAGATAGACTCGGTTACAGTGGCAAAGGGTGCACTGTTGGAAGAGCTGAAAGGATAGGTTAGGGACAGATCATCATGGAGAAAATCTATGTGGTTACTAAGAGTTGACACTGACTTGATGGCATATAATCAATCAATTGCCAAAAATTGTGTGGATAATAATTACTGTAAGTGAAGCTATCTCTACAAGTACATACTGGACTACTTTTCTTGTACCCCAGAAGCTGGTCCCACAGGGTTTCTATACTCTCTTGTTAAATGTGACATTCCTTTGACAAATAATTGACTTTACCCTAATAAACACAGGGCTATATTCAATTATATCTTAGCTCTCTGAACTCTCCAACTTTTACATTGTTTGAGAATAGAAAACTATTATTAACGGCTTGGTTGTCATGCACATGATGAACTGCATGGTCAGTCAAAAGGATAATTTTTAAATAATTGTCTGAATGCATACACAAGGCCTTATATCTGCAGAAGAACAACTGGCCTCTACTACTGTATTTGAGAGCTGCACACTTTAGAAAAATGTGCACATTTCAAAAGCCTGAATCTTTCATTCTTTGCCTGCCTTTCTCTGGTATTTATAGAGCAAATGACACTTAATGAAAAATATTAACTCATTTGAACATGAAGGAATCTTACCAGCAGTTGTTCTAAATGATCGATGCTGATGTTGGTACCTCCATAAAGTCTTCTCAAACTCAGAAATGTATTTTTGCTTTAGCAAACAAAAGTTATTATACAGCCTTATCTGGTGAACACAGAGCTGGCCAAGGAAAGAAAAATTAAAACTGTAAGAGCAAAGTATTCTTGAAGTTTCCACATACCCCTTTTAATTTGCAAAAAGAACAAAAAGAAAACATTTTTTAAACTATTGAGACCCAAATTAGCAGAAGTATCATTTTTATCCCTTTCACCATTAATGACCATTCTCTTTGGGAGAAAGGGAGTTACTGCCAAATCAAGGGCTTATGAGATGTGATGGAAAAATAATGAAATAAAGCTGGAAACTCTCCCCCCTTCCCCCTGCCTCTCTTTCTGCCCCCCTCTCATAAACTCTTTTCTCCACTTCCTTCTGCCATTCTTTGCTCATGCAAAACAGGATCAGCTCCAAGCTATCGCATGACCCAAGAGTGACCATGTTCCACTGCCAAAAATAGCCATCTTAATACTATCATACTGAAACAATGGGAGGGCCATCACCTGTCTGCTTAAGGTTTGCCAAGGAAATCCTTTGCTAATAAATGAGAAACCACAGGAATTCTGTCCTTATTAAGAGTGCAACATTCTGTTCTCTTTTGCAATAGATTCCTTGACTCAGGCTAAAGCGTGGTTCTTATCTCACCACAGAAAAGCCATTTATCCCCCATTTAACACCCATCCTGGAATCAGATTCCTCAGATTTCCCGCCTCTCAACCTCAAAAATGTATACATTCTATGCTTTTCTATTGTTCAGGGTCCCTCTTTCTTGAAAGCAGGCACCCAATGATCATTGCAATAAACATGGTTCTTCTCAGTGTTGCGTTCCTGTCTCTGGCAAAAATTCCACAGCAGTTCTGGTGTCAGCAGTGGGATCCAGTGATCTGCTCTGGTGAGTTCTGGCTACAGATGAGACTGGGTACCCATGGGATCCTTTGCATCCCTTCCTCCCTTGAGTCAGCACTCCCCAGAGCGGTGCCTGGATCAGTCCCTGAGGAGAAAGCTAAGAGATTGCCGGGACAGCGCTGGTAGGTAAGAGTTGCGGATGGTTTAAGTTGCCACCAGCATAGTTTTGTGCACCAGTAGGTTGTGGGCAGTTTAGGTGGCGGTTGCTGGAACTGTTGCTCCCCTTCCAAGTGGGACTCAGACAGGGGCCAGAGGATGATGCCAGGGTTCCAAACAGCTCTGCCGGTTCCCCTTCCAAGCGGGATTCGCGGTGGGGGCAGCTCTGTCAGCTCCTCTTCCAAGCAGGGTACGACAGGAGCAAGAAAGAAGGGTTTGGGAAGAAGCAAAAGCCAACCAGCATCACAAGGGTGAGTCCTAGCCTGGCACCTCCCCGGGCCTAAAGAGAGTAATCGGATCCAGACTGTCCGTGGTTGTATGTGCACATGTTGTTTGTGAGTCTGAGAGTTATTTGTGAGCTCATTTCTTGTCTCCTTTTTGTTGCTTTGTGCAGTTGGACTTAGGATTTCCCAAGTGGATTTCTTAGAACGCAAGGGCGCAGAGCAGCTCTTTCTCTCTTTTTCTCTCACCGCCCCCCGCAAAAAAGGAGGGGACTATTAAAAAATAAATAATCAAACTATCTCCAATAACCCAAGAGTTATCAGTAGTTGTTTTTAAGCATGTCTGTGCCTGCACCTGTGTTTTGTCTTTCTGAACCATGAGGTACAGCCATGCCTAAGTACCCCAGGGAACTTTTTGAGGCCTCCTGCTCATTTCAGCTCCCAAATGTGTGTGTGTGCGCACTCGCATGTGCGTGTGTTCCCCTTTCCCTCCGCTCTCCAGAATACAAGTAGGGAAATGAGATTTCTTTCCAAAGGATATTTTTAGACTTTGGGAACCTCTACCCCATAACCCTGGATTTCTTTAAGTCTCAGCCCCTATGGCTAATACTCTAGCTGAAAATGTAGGGCTGCTCTTTTTCCTTAACTTTCCTCTTCTGATTTATGCCTTCCTTGCTGATTTCTTTGTGACTGCTCTACCCACTCTTTCAGGCTCCTGGTGGAGACCCCATCCTACCTCTCCATGTTTTCTCCTGGACCTCTCTAGCTTTTGCCACCTTTGCACAAGCTCATCTCCATTCCCCACTCTCTGCCCCTGATTGCTCCACTAATTCCTACTGAACCAAGCTAAAAAAAAAAAAAAAAAGGAAAAGGCACCACCAAGTATAACAATGGGCAATAAAATCTGAATAATGACTGGAATTCTTTACTTGCTGGTGGTGTGCGTTCCTGACATGCCACATGTTTAATCTTTCTTTTAATTACTTTTGTAGAGACCTCCTCTTGTACTTTGATTTGTGTATTTCTTTTTTGGAACTGACCCTTTCTCCTTTTCATTTCTCTTCTTGATGCATGTGTGCTGGTGTATTGTTCGTTATCTACACTTAAAGCCAATTCAGAACATCACCAGGTGAAACAAAGCCATACCTACTTGAGCCACTGGAGTTGTGTGGTGATAGGAAACATAACTGTGTTCCCACCCTCCAATAGATCAGGGATTCTGGGACCTTTTAATAGAGCTCTGGGTCAGAGGAGTTGAAGTCTCCTCTCCATGTAAAGGTACAGGAGAGCTCCAGTGGTCAGGAAGTGGCAGTCTTGAGTAGAGGAAGACTGAAGTCTGTGTGGACATAGCATTGGGCAGGTTGACTGCAGCAGGCCTGCTTTGAACTGGTGGAAGTGGGCCTCAGTGAAGGTGGAAGGATTGGGCATGGTTGCAGAAGATGGAGTGCAAAGGGACAAAGGGGTCTTTTGGAAGGCATCAAAAGATGCAGATGGATGGAAGCAAAGAAAAGCACACTGTATGTTGTAAGAGGGTTTGTGAGAGGTTAGTGTGTTGGGAATGGGGAAGATAAAGGTGGACGTCTGTTTACTGGCATTGTCTGAGGGCCTGATCTCAAGGTGGGAAAGAAGCAGCTATAAGCTATTTGAACAGCCCACCGGAAACGCTACCAAGAATTGGCCCAGGAAGAACTGAAGGAGTGCATTTTCTTCTTCTTTTTTTTCCTCCTGGTGCAGGAAAACATCTGGCCAGGAGTGAGGGTAGGAGTAAACGTCTGAAGGCTCAAATACTACTGTAATGGCAAACATCTTTGCAACACGCCCCAGTACAGTATTTTGTACTTTATACATGCTATTACAAAATAATTCCAGCAACATGGCATGTTTTATTTGAGAAACATCAGGGGAGAAACCTGATGTTTTTCAGGAAAAAGCTGATGTTTTTCAGGAAAATGTTATGAAAAGTCTCCTACCCTTATGGTTTTGGAGCATTAGTTCCCAAAAAACAAAAGCCCTAAGCAATCTTTTCTTTCCAGTCTATCAGATTTGAAGCAGTGGGGGGACCTTGCTTCCCCCTCTAAAGTAAAAAAGGTGATTGCAGTAAATGGGCTGGACTTTAAGTGTTTCTTTTTTAGAATAAAGATCTGCATTTCAAATGTTTTCTTTTGCAGATTTATTTCTTTCACTTGCTACTGTTAGGAAAAAGTGGTAACTTCTCTCAAGAAGACCTACGCAAGCTCAGAGAAGCAATAGCTCGGAGAAGGGGGGAGGGAGGTACATTTTTTGCCCTATTGCTGTGCTGCCCCCAAGAGTGCTTTGCATTTCAACTTTTATCAGCAATCTCATTCTCTGCTTTGCAATAAAAGTCCAGCCCTAAAGGGGGTCTTCATGTGTTTTACTTTTAAACTAAATGGGTTATGAGGAAAAACTTATAGGTTTCATCTTTGTCCCGCAGTATGGATATTATGAACAAAAGGGAAACAATGTTTAGGACAATATTGGATAGAGTCTCCATGGACTGGTATGGTCTATCTGAAAACAAAAGAAAACAATAATTTTCAACAACTTCTGGCTCTGGAAGCAGTCCAGGCACTCTATAAATTCCTATGTCAATGTCTGTCCAGCTTTTCAAGTTATCATTCTTGGAAATTATTAGGAATGAGAAGATATTAAATTCCTTAGTAGTTGAAGTATATAATAATGTTCTCATCTAAGTAGAAATGTGATGAGCAGTCCAAGTTTTGCCTCAAGGCTGCTTGCATTCACCCATACCCTTTCACAGTGTGAGGGCCTGTTATCTGGGTATGCATTTCTACAATTATGCTAACCTCTCATGATTTGTCTTCCCTATGGTAGTAAGAATCAACCTAGCAGCTTCATCTTACACTACATGATCAGGTAATTAATCCTAACAAGGCTCAAGGATCCCTACGAAGGTGATCAACTGGATCTGGTACTCAGCCATTCTCTGCACTGTGAGGCAAATCCAATCTTTTGGAGAACTCTTGGGACACTGATACTGGGTTTTCACAGGTAAAGCCTCCCAAGGCAGCAAATCCACCTCCTGTCTGGCCACAAATTGTTGAAGGGATGGAGACCACTATTGGATCAAGCCATCCTGAAGCTCAATCAACAGTCTGTTGACCCCCACCTAGTCTATGCCCAATATCAAAACCCCCTCCCAGGAGAGAAGGCTTGCACACTCCGTGTGTGGAAGTTAGAACCTGATGCTTTCCTGCTGGTGACTGTAACTGAGGAAGCTTCAGGAACAGACCTGAGAGTGCCCAGTGACATCAGTGTAAATTAAAAAAAAAAAATAACAGACTTGGCACTACTGGGCATAGACGTAAGGGAGGGGGGAGAGGGTGTAATAGACCCTGGCTACCAAGGAATGCTTCTCCACCTAGACTGAGAGACCTGAAATGAGCCTCACAGCAGGAGAGAGCGCGGTGCAACTGATCCTGCACAAAATCACCTTCCCTCATGTGACAAAAGGGAACCCTCCTGCACAGAGTTAAGAAAAGGGGGAAAGACAATTTGAGGCCACAAGAGCAAAAGTGTGGGTGAAAAGAGGCACCGGGTGTTTGAAAGCAGGCAAAGTATTTTGCCTTGCAGGAAAAAAATGCTTCACATCTCCAAATACAAGACGACTCCCCTACAAGAGTGGGTAACAATTGTCTTTTTGTTCAGTAGACTTCAATAAGAACTCACAAGGACGACTGCAGTCACCTCAGGAGGAGTTTTCCAAGTTCTTGAGTTGGGGTGTGAATCTGTTTAAAGCAAAAATGCCTGCTAGCTGAAAATGCTTGCCTCTTCCTCCTGCTGACTGCTGCAGATACTGACATTTCAACTGCCAGATGGCCATCACTGAACAGCAGTATAACTATTGGGTATACACATCATTGGCAAGGCAGATTCCCTGTCTACACAAAGCCACTGAATGACTCTAAAATTTGGGACTATTTTGACTTTGTGAGAGAGTGGGTGTGAACTCAGCACTCTCTAATAATCAACTAAAACTCTAAATGTACTTTTACTGTTGATATGCCATGTGTCTACAGTACATACAATGGGCAGGTAAAACCCCTCAAGTGAAACTCAGGGAATCCTGCGGAAGATTGAGTGTGCAGATTGTAAGAGATAGCTTGCAGGGTGAATTGCCCTGTATTCAACCGCCTAAGCCATTTTCTTTCTCCCTCCTGAAGGCATGGACTGCACCCTTTGACTTCTGTGGGAAATCACACTGGTCGCTGGAATCATCACTTCAGTGGGACTCTGCAGGCATGGACTTGATCTTGATCTTTCTATCACCTTTCAAGCTGAACTGTGCAAGTTAAGGACCACCTCTTCTAAGCCTCTCCCCAAAAGGAGAGACCCGTACTCCTTTTTTTCACATCCCGACCTGTCTCAACTAACTGCTCATTGTACTTTACCACTTCAATATCTGGACCTCTGCCTAGTGCAACTTGACCTTGTGCCAAGAGGGACAGTGGTAGAAATTTATAAGTGGACTTGAGGGGGGAATTGAATTGGTTGTCAGAATTATGTCAAATGCTTCCTTTATGCAACCTGGTGAAGGGAGGGGGAGGTGTTGGGGATTGGATTTCAGCAAAAGAAACTGTTCAGGCACTCCTGTCTACATTTTGGGCTCTGTTGCATTCACAGATATTGGGGTAATTGTGAATTCCTCTGACCCATGCAACCCCAACTTCACATACCCCCTTAATAACCCACTCAGTACTACCGTTTATACTCTGCTTTGCTATAATGCCAGTATCTATTTCAGAAATCTCTTCTCCCACACTGCTTGCATATCCCAGTCAGTCCTTTCCCTAAAGAAAACCATTTTGTTTCTTTTTCTTTTCTCCCCTGCCGGCAGCATACTTAATCAGAATGGTTTGCACAATACTTCAGTTCCTACAATGACTGAATTGGTGGCTGGTTCCCCAATATCTCCCCTTTTTGCCAAAAAGGCCTTTACTATTGTTCAGGGTCCCTCTTTCTTGAAAGCAGGCACCCAATGATCATTGCAATAAACATGGATCTTCTCCTCAGTGTTGTGCTCCTGTCTTTGGCAAAAATTCCACAACAGAGAAATTAAAAGAAATCATTTCTCTTATTCTCTTTTGTATTTATTAAAGAAAAAAATACGTGCAGTCACAGTATAGAATTTTTAAAAGATCCTTCAAATGGCCTATGTTTGTTTCACGAGAATTATATAAGCTTACTATCCTATTCCACTGCCTCTACACACAATGTCCAGCATCTTGCAGAGGCAAAAGTAGTTTCCTGTTCCTCAAAATTGGTCCATCTTAGGATATATCCACAGATAATGCTCCAGTGCTGAAAGGACAGCAACCTTGCAACCCATATGATGTGGGTGGCATCAGAGTTATCAAATGCCACCCACAACTCACATGGCAAGATTTGCAGAAACCAAGGTCAACTAAAAAGTTCTTTGTTTCATTCATTCTATTAGAGAAATCCCAATGGATTTAACATGGCAGCTATTCTCTATGGACATTTTCTTAACACATTTAAGGGAATACACATCCAGATAGATATAACTGAAGGATTGGCAATGCAGTACCTGCAGGTACCTTTATGCCAGTAAATACTTCTTTTGACACCTGAAAGGCTCCTCGCCCCAACTGACTTTAATTCTTAGGATTTCTTTTAATTAAAAAAAAAGGAAAGCTGCAAGCTGCAAAGCAAAAGCCTCCAACAGCTATTTTGTATTTTATTTTATTTTTAGTTTATTTTATTGAATGTCTCTGGACCATACAAACAATCTTACATAATAAAGGGAGGAGGGGGCTGTAATCCAGTGTTCTGTTTGGAAATGTGACTACTTTTGCTCCCATTCCTAGATCAGAGGGACCTACTCACAGTCACTCATGCCCTGGCCAACTCCTGGTTAGACTACTGCAATGTACTCAACATGGGACTGCCCTTGAAGAGTATCCAGAAACGTCAGCTGGTGCAAACTGCAGTGGTGCAAGCAGTTAGGTGTGTTTCTAGTAGAATACACGTACTTCTACTTCGTGAGCTGGATTGGTTACCAGTTTTTTTTCTGGGTCCAATTCAATGTGCTGGTATTGACCTTTAAAGCCCTTTATGGCATGGGGCTGGGCTACCTGAGGGACCATCTCTCCCCAATTTCATCTGCCTGTCCTACCAGATCCAGCAGGGAGGGCATGTTGTGGGTTCCATCGCCTAAGGAGCTACATTTGGCAAGCCCCAGGTGGTGGGCCTTTTCTGCTGTGGTGCTTGTGCTGTGGAATCTTCTCCCCCGAGGTGAGGTTGGCCTCATCATTGTTGAGCTTCCAGAGGTCCCTTAAGACCTGGTTATGCCAGCAGGTCTGGGGACCCCAGAGGATGGGGAATTAGTGAGGCGGCTCCCTTATTTTTAACATTCTTTTATTCTCTATTTTGATTTTTATATTTTTAATGTATTGATTGTTTTTAGCTTAACTGTATGCCTGTGGGGAGATCAGCAGCTATATAAACTGGTTAAATAAATAAATACTTGCCAGATAAAGTTAGAGACTTAGGTCTGGGTGATAAGAGAGCATTTTGGGAGGGGGGCTAGAGAGGGTGGCAAGGACACAACTTCACTAGACTACCTTCTCTTGAATGGAGACTGGTGACTGGTTCTGTGTGCCATTTTACGAGTAAGTAAATTCAACCCTGCTTTGGTGGACCATCCCAAATATGCTCTCAGAACACCAAGTACCTTTGAGGGCATTCTTATTCGAATAAGGCAGGCTTCTTGGGATTAATTTAATTCAATGTATTTTATTTAGGTGCTGCCTGACTCCAGAATGACTCTGGGTGGCTCACAATATAACAGACAAAATAAAAGACAATACTGTATGAATAAGAAAAGATAATTTAAAGAACAAATAAAAATAAAGAAGGCAAATAAGAAAAAGCAAGATAAAGAATAAAAATAAAGGAAAAAAGGGCAAATCTGGCCAACCAAACAGAAAACATATGCAAACACATCCCCCAAGGGGTTCCAGCTACCTAGCCGTTTTTAAAGAAACCATTTTTATTTTTTTCACTGTTCAGTATATTTCCATTTAAAAGTAACACCAAGGCACCACAGGTAGCTATTTCAATACTCATTATGAACACATTTACTTCTGTAGGAAGATAACTTAATACAATCCATAGCCAGACTACAGCACAAGAACATTTAAGCTCATAAATATAAGGAACCAAAATACAATTTTTTGTACATGTATAGATTTACACAGCAAGATTATACTTACTGTTAATCCTTTTGTTGAGATTAGCCGCTCTGGCATCTTACATAAGTCCTATTTCATAGTGGAATTCAGTGTAATTATTACAGACTTTTATAAAGTGATTTCCCAAATTCATGTTATGTTATCAGCCATATTTCAGATAAACTGCATTTATGTATGTAGATAAGATTGAGCTCTGGTAGAACACCTAAGTAACCTTGGCTGAACTTGAAGTATTAAATAGGGTTTGACCTGGTTAGTACTTGAATAGAAAACCCTAAGAAAACCCAAAGTTTCAATGGGAAATGGGGGGGGGAACCCTACAAAAAGGATAGAAAGTCACTTCTGTAGCGTCAGAAAAACTACACAAAGTCCTTGGGAACTGAGAAAAACTTATGAGAGTCTTTATTTTTAAAAGGTAAGAATCAGTAAAAGAAAAAAGCAGTTTGTAATTGCAGACAGTTTAGTGCAACTTTGATGATTTAAATGTTGAAGTATTCCTTTTATCTAGGAAGAATTTGAGCCTGTTAGCCCCAAGGAAGTGGATAGGGTCCTTGCAGCTGTAAGTGGACCCACCTGTGTATTCCTGTGCTTCCTGGCTGGTTAAGGCCTCCCAAGAGACATGTAATTGAATCCAGATGGTGATGGATGAATGAATAAGGAAATGGTTCCACCAGCTCTCAAAGAGGTGATGATCCATCATCTCCTCCAGAAACCATCACTGCATTAAGTGTTGGAGAACTTTCATCCCTCTCCAATCTTCTCTTTTTAGGGATGGTTGTTGAGAAGGTGGTTGGTTTGCAGCTTCAGTGGGGCATGGAACAAACAGATTATCTGGACCCTTTTCAGTTGGGTTTCAGACCAAGATACAGTACTGAGACATTATTGATCACACCTGTGGATGATGTTTAGCAGGATTGGGATGGGGGTAGTACATCCATCCAAGCCCTCAGTGATCTCTCAGCAGCCTTCAATACCATCAATAATGATGTCTTTCTGGACCAACTTTGGGGGCTGGGAATGGAAAACACAGTATTATGGTGGTTTTCCTCTTTCTTCCAGGACCAGTTAGTGCTCGTAGTCAGTCAGTGCTGGTAGAAAGGGGAAGATCTAGCCCTTGACCCCTACTTTGTAGAGTCCCTAATGACTCTCTACTCTCGCCACTCTTATTTTAACATCCATGTGAAACCACTTGGTGAGATCATCTGTTGACATGGAATTAAATATTATCAGTATTCTGATGATACTCAGTTATATATCTCTACTCCTAGCTGACTAAGTGATGCCATCAAGGTTCTTTCTTAGTATTTGGAGACAGTGGGAGTCTGGATGGACAAGAACAAGATTTGGCTTAATCCTAGCAATTCCAAATGGTTATGGGTGTTGGGGCCCCTAGACCTGGGGACCTTCCATCTTTCATTTTGGATGGGATAGCACTCCTCCAGACAGAACTACTGTAGTATGCAACATAGGGGTCCCCCCAGGCTCTCAGCTCCTGCTTGAAGAGCAGGTAGCAGCTATGGCCAGGAGGGCCTTTGCACAAATCCAGCTTCTGTACCAATTGTGCTCATTTCTGGATTAGGAGACACTGTTCAGTTGCCTATGCCTTCGTCAACTCCTGGTTGGATTGTTACAATGTGTTCTACATAGGGCTGTCCTTGAAGACCACCTGGAAAAGGCAACTGGTCCAGAATACAATGGCATGTGTAATTATGGGCACAGTACATCCATGTAACATCACTGCTCTGCAAGCTCCACTGGCTCCCACTAAGCTTCTAGGTACAATTCAAGATGTCAGTTACCACCTATAAAGCCCTTCATGGAATATGGCCAGGCTGCCTGCAGGACTACCTACCTTCAACTGAGTCTGCCAGTCCTACAAGATCTTTTTTTATATATATAATTTTTATTAAAGAATGTTTTTACAAGATAAAAATACTATACAGATTTTGAAAAAGAAATAAAAAATAAAGAAAAATACTGAATGGATAAGGAAGAAAATAGAAAAAAGATGAAAAAAAAAGAAAGAAAAGGATTATAAAGAAGTGGTCTATCTTAACAGTGGTTACAAATGCATTTATATTTTATTCTAAGATTACATCATAATCTCCTTCTTCCATAGTCTACCCTTTCTGATCATCAAACCCATAAATCACAAGTTCATTTTTTTTCTTTCTTCAGCAAAAATTCCATAAAGGGTTCCAATCCTGCAAGACCTGACAGGATGGGCATGATGCTGGTCCCCGCCTGCCCTCTAAAAAAGCATGTCACCCAAGATTCATGTGGCTTCAACCTTGTTAGTCTTCCCTAAAGCCTTGAAGATCTGCCTTTTTCCCTAGGCCAGAGTGTTAGATGAGTCCATATGAAATGATTGGAAACTGAATGATTGTGGGTTGGCCTCAGTTATGTTATGCTTTCATTTGGGGGTGTCCTTATCTATATTTTGGAATTGTATGCTTACGTCAACTACCAAGAGTCACAATCTGTGAGTTGGCCAGCCATATAAATAGATTAAATAAATAAAAAAATCACTCTCCCTCATGAATGGAACTGGCAACTACAAAACTTAACTGTCTGGAAGTGCCTGGTCTGGATCCACCAGTGGGCTGAGGATTTTGAGAAAAGGCCACAGGGCAGAGAGCAGGACGCTGCTAATATGCAGCTTTGATCTCAAATCTGGTACTGAACATTGCCTAGATAGTATGTTACTCTGAAACCTTATGTAAACTGCTCCAAACTGTTCAGTGGATCAAATTTATATTGCCACAATTTTACATATTTCAAGCATCATTTTGATTCATGCAAAGAATATAATAGATGATTGTTTTTTCTTCCTCCTTGACCATGGCTTGCTGAATATAAAAGGATTTTATCTGAGTTCCAGGTAAAAGAGTACCTAAATTTACAGATAAGTAATTGTGAATTAACTAATTCTTAGCAAGAGTTCATATTACTAAAGGAATCTGGGAAAAAGTGAGTGAGGAAGGGAGAGAGAAGTATGCCTGCTGCTTGATCTAAAACAGAACAAACAAAATTTAAACTGATATGTTATCTGCTTAGTGAAACAAGAGCTTCTGATAAATTCAATGCTCAAAATAAGTAACAAAATCTTTCCAAATCAGATAAAGTATCTTAGTAGGAGAATTTTATGATGATCCTGGTTAGATATGACCTCTAATGTCTGCTCTGCAGGCCTCTCTGGACCTGTTTACTGAATGTTCTGACATCCAACTAATGTTTTGATATGAAGCCTAAGGTTACCTTCTACCTAAAAAGATTAGTCAGCCAGGGTGACTAGAAGAATTTCAATGTCATTTTGGCAGGCAGTCTGTATCTAGTGAAAGGCAAAACTGAAAGTCAAAGACTGGCATAAAGAAATTCACAATTATACATAAAAAGGAGCCTTGTAAAGGTGATATGTCACTCAAGGATGGCAGTTATTATCAAGAACATGCTTCCTCAAAGGCAGAAAACTACTAATCCAAGATTGTGCATCTACCAATCCAAGGCATACTGAGATTTACTACAGCAAGTAATCACAACTACACAATTTGCATTCATTAACCTGAAAGGGCTGCCAGCCCTTGGATCTTTCCAGATCTGTAAACCATTACAATTCAGAAAGCTCATTTTACCTATAGGTAGATATCTGAAAGATAGAAGCCACACTATCTTCTACAATTTCTACTGTAAACTAGAGAAATTGAGCCATAACTAAGCTATATTAGGTAATCTTGTAAGCTTACATCTGAACTAGAAACAATCTTTAGATCACAAAGACAACCATCTGGCAGAATATTATATTTTCAGCAAAAAAAGAAATGCTTCTGAAAGCTTATAGGTAACATAGGTTATGCCTGAAAAAGTCTGAAAACCTCTGGTCTAGTACAGTCAACAATCATGCTGGCTGGAAATTTGGGGACTTGGAGAACTTTTCCACACTTTCACTGTTTCTGCTCCTCAGTCGCTCAGAAACAATCAGCAGTGATCTGTTCTTCCATGAATGTAAAAATGCTGAGGGAGTGTGCACAGAGATGCCAAGCTCCTGTTGAACCTGATGTCTGGTTGATTGCCCAAAAAACAAACAAAACCCCTGAGCAATTGCTTATAGGGGAGCTGCAAAGCCAACTTCACCCTTGAAAGACCTGTGCTAATGCATAACTCTCAGTGCTAAGAGCTTATGAATTATGTCCAGGAAATGGGGGCTGAGGGGAGTTTAAAAGTTCCACCAGTGCAAAAACAAGATTTTTAAAGCTCAGTAGAACTGCATATTGTAAAAAGAAAAGACCAGCTTTGCTTCAGTTTCAGAAACAGAGAACTCTTACATCTCAAAAATGCTGACCCTGGGGAACTGCACAGACCCAGGGCTGCTTCTGAACAGCTCCAAAAACTCTCTGGGAAAGTGTCTTAAATCAACACATCTGTGATAGGTGGGAAGGCTGCATTATTCCAGGCAAACAGCTGTTGGAAAACATTTCAGCCATGAATTAGAATTGTACAACCTTAAAAAAAAAAACAAGTATAGGAATATAGGTACATGGAAATCTCTGTTCAGACAGGTTTGGTAACACTGAAATTACAGAAAATAGCAAGTTAGAATCTCAAATCACTAAGATGCTTACACTTATGCATGGCACTGAAGCTTATTTCTGGAAGAATGACTACGGCCAACAGGGCACAAACCGTGGATGGCTTGCAGTCCTTTTATGATGACTGAGTCGCTAATTTTGATTAAATACCCATAACTCCTCTCACATTTGAGAAGAACAGGATCAACAATCCGTGCACTTGCTAAAGAGCAAGAGGATCCAAGTAGATCCTTTCGGCTCTCCTATTCTCTGTAGAGAGGAATGGAAACCAGCAGGGCCCATGAAGCACCTACTGTTCCCCCTTCTCACATTTTTCAGCTCCCACCGCTCTCTGTTCCTTACCAAACGCCCGGCTGCTCGGCAGCTGCTCCTCAATGCAATCGTTGCCGCCATCTTATCCCGGAAAGATAGATTCCCACGCCTTCCCACTCCTCCCCCCTGTCAGCCAATCGGAGCGCACCTTTTGCACCCGCCGGCCAATTACAAAATGAAAAGCTGCCTCCGCTTCTTCGGTAAAATGAATTATTGTGGAGGGGAGGTGCTTCGCTTCGAAAGCGGAGGAAGAAGTTGCAGTGCTGGTTATCATCATCATCATCATCTATATAGGCGCCCATCTCACAAACCGGGACTCTGGGCGGCTTACAATAAAAAATATAAAATAGGAATATAAAAAACAATCAAAACAATAATATATGATTAAAAAGGCAAGGAGGGAGCATCAGATCTTACAGACAATGGAGCCACCTCATCAACTCACCATTCCCTTGAGACCCCCAAGCCTGATGATGGAACCAAGTCTTGAGGAAAATTAAGAGGGATGGGGCCAACCTCCTCTGAGGAGAGATGATGTTTCACAGGGCGGGACATCACCCGCCCCGCCCAGGTGAGGTTGGCTAGCGGGGTATCTGTGTTTGTGTGTGTGTACACACATTCACACGCTGCCTCTCACTCTCTGCACGTGTATGCACATCTCTCTCACCCACTACGGCTAAAAGGGATGCAGGTTTTCAGGCTATACAACTCTCTTAGGCAGCCTGCATCGTCTGTATCCTAGAGGCAATATATATATGATGTGGCCTGCTGCAACAACTTTCTCAAGCCCAATCTAAGTTCAGCGTGTCTTTTTCCGATTTCTTCAGTCCCGCCAATTGCGTTTATTCAACAGGCCTCATAAGGGTGTGAATCAGGTCACAAACGAAGGCTCCGCGTACCGATTCAGTCGAGCTCCGGCTGAAATGCAACTTACATATATTTAGGAGGAAAAAATAATAGCTCTCCTGGCAAAGGCTTTCGAAAAGCTGTATATCGAAATAACTTGGCAGTCGGAGAACCCAGCCTGCTCAGACAGCCGAAGACCCCACTTTCTAAGTCGCCGGAGCAACCGAGTCCCCGAGTGATGAGCTTCCGAACCCGCGGCAGCTGCGGCGCCCGGCCCCGTTCTGCGCCTGCTCCCCGCCCGCTTTCTCAGTAGAGGCTCAAAGCCGGAGGAGGTGGCGCCGCTGCCGCCGTGGCTGGATTTATCGCCCTGCGCGCTTGCCTTGCGCCGGGTTCCGGCCCCTCGCCTTTTCTGCTCCTGGGAGCGAGAGGGTTGATCTCTCGGAGGCGCCTCCTCAGTTGCAGGGCCCAGGACGCGGCCCCTCAGCGGCGGCCCACCATGGGCGACGAAGGCCGAGCGGAGATAGATGGCGGCATTATGGAAGGGGTGAGTTAGCGGGAGAGAGAATCGCGGGCAGCGGGGTCCTGGGGCGCAGGCTCGGGGCGGGGGAAGGAAGGAAGGAAGGAAGGAAGGAAGGGTTTGATAGGTATCGGAGGGCAGGTAAGAAGAGTGCTCGCCATTCTCATCATCGCTGGCAAAAAAGGTTAACCCCGTCTCTCCTTCCCCGAAGCAGAGTCCAAGACCATTCTGCCGTGGATCTTTTTAAATTTGGAAACGGGAATATTAGGCCTTGGGTTTCTCCTTTGCCAGCGGGTGTCTACAGGAACAGCTTGTGTATGCCTCCCATTGAGTGAATGAGTGTAAGAATTCCAGCCTTAGCGGCTGGCCTTGCTAAGCCCATCGATGACATCTGTGCTCACCCGCCCTAATACTCCGTCCCCCCCCCCCCCCAGTACTCCATCCGTTCTTTGAAAAAGGGCATTACAGGACCCGTGAACTTGACACAGGTTGAACCCTGGGTAGGTTTTCCAATCTTCAGCAACAGCTGCAGTTTTATGAGGTTTGATGATCTACCTCTCTTGCAGGGCGGCCAGATCTTGCGGGTTTCTACAGCTCTGAGTTGCTTGCTCAGGACACCTTTGCAGGTGAAAAATATCAGAGCTGGCAGGAGTCAGCCTGGCCTAAGGTAAATCCTGGTGAATTGTTGGGAAAGTGGATTTCTTTAGAGCTAATCTTAGGGGAAAAAATGCTATCGGATCATTGTAGCTCATGTTTGTGCTGGATTTGTGGAGAAGTTCACAAAAATTACTAAAACCCTTTTAGTTTTTATGGTGGCTACAAAGGAGCACCCATTTTCCAATGGCTATCAAGGATAAAGGCTCTCTCAAATCAAGCTTGACTCCTGGTGAGTCCATGTAGTATTCAAGCAACAGTAAGGAAGTAGATGATTTGGCATTGGAAGCCCTGAAATTCTCTGGGTGATCCAAATAGTAACCAGGTCCAAACTCAGAAACATCACCCAGATGCTGCCATCTGCTGGCATAACCATTCTTGAGCTGGTGTTGGTATGCTAGACTGGTTTAAGCTATGTTGTTAGGCTTAGTTCTCATTGTGGTTTTAAACCTCTGTTTTTCACAGACCGTGAGGGAATGCCTGTGGACCTCCAGAGGCTGCTAAACTGAAATTCCCAGCATCCTCAGCCAGCATGACCAATAGTGAGGTATATTAGGAGTTGTGGTTTAACAGCATCTAGATCAGTGCTTCTCAACCTTGGCAACTTTAAGATGCGTGGACTTCAACTCCCAGAATTCCCCAGCCAGCCATGCCAAGGTTGAGAAGCACTGATCTGGAGACCCACAAGTTTGTTTTCCCTGCTCTATGCTACTTCAAGGTGCAATGGGGGCTGGATGCTTTCCATATCAAAAAAATAAACCCTTTATATGGAAAACTTGTTTAGTATTGGAGTGTTCAGTACTGACCTGTAATGTTCTATGTCAGAATCTGTTAATAAACTTTCTGGATCAGATCAGAAATAGATTAGTACAGCACAGAGTTAGCTTTGCAATAAATCCAGTGCACTTTGCTACCAGTGATATATGGCTGCTGGTGATATCACTGAACTTTTTATGCTGAATGTTCATGCTTGCAGGGCAGGTGGCATAGAGTATTGGACATACCTTAAAATAAAATCCATTTACCTTCTCTTCCAAATAAATTCCCACTAGTTACTCTCCTATATAAATGTTTACTTTCTGATACACTCTTCAATTGGCTGGTGTGGGTCTTCCGGGTTGGGTGGCCGTGTTCTGGAAGTTTTGTTTCCTAACGTTTCACCCGCATCTTCAGAGGGCAGGAGCAGTTCTCTCTGTGCCCAGGATGATGTGACCCTGTTGTGGGTATTTATAGAGATCAGCGAGGGTGCCTGAAGGGGGGGGGGGGTGTTTGTGGGGGTTTGGGTTAACGATTGGCTGCTGTTTTGGTGTCAGAATCTGTGTGTATCTTCCTGGGGGTTAGGCAGGGTTTTTTCTATTGAGTTGTTAATGAGTGGCTGCTGGTGATTAGAATGTTCATTGTGTGAATTGTTCACGCGTCCTGGTGGTTGAGCTGAGTTCGTTGACCTTTTGCAGGCTGTATTTTTCAGGATTGGTAGCCAGGTTTTGTTGATTTTTAGACTCTCTTTTTTATTGTAACTGTGCTGGTGTTGGTGAATCTCAGTGGCTTCCCGGTATAGCCTGGTATAGTGGCTGTTGGTGTGGTCCAGTATCTCTGTGTTTTCAAATAGGATTTTGTGTCCAGTATGCTTGAGAGCATGTTCAGCTACTGCAGATTTTTTTGGTTGCTGTAGTCTGCAGTGTCTTTCGTGTTCTTTTATCCTGGTATGGATGCTGCGTTTTGTGGTCCCGATGCAGCATCCATACCAGGATAAAAGAACACGAAAGACACTGCAGACTACAGCAGCCAGAAAAATCTGCAGTAGCTGAACATGCTCTCAAGCACACTGGACACAAAATCCTATTTGAAAACACAGATACTGGACCACACCAACAGCCACTATACCAGGCTATACCAGGAAGCCATTGAGATTCACCAACACCAGCACAGTTTCAGTAAAAAAGAGGAAAGTCTAAAAATCAACAAAACCTGGCTACCAATCCTGAAAAATACAGCCTGCAAAAGGTCAACGAACTCAGCTCAACCACCAGGACGCGTGAACAATTCACACAATGAACATTCTAATCACCAGCAGCCACTCGTTAACAACTCAATAGACAAAACCCTGCCTAACCCCCAGGAAGATACACACAGATTCTGACACCAAAACAGCAGCCAATCGTTAACCCAAACCCCCACAAACACCCCCCCCCCTTCAGGCACCCTCGCTGATCTCTATAAATACCCACAACAGGGTCACATCATCCTGGGCACAGAGAGAACTGCTCCTGCCCTCTGAAGATGCGGGTGAAACGTTAGGAAACAAAACTTCCAGAACATGGCCACACAGCCCGGAAGACCCACACCAGCCATCGTATTCCGGCTGTGAAAGCCTTCGACAATACACTCTTCAATTCATCACAGTTCAAGATTGTCCTCAGAATCTTTCTGATATGTTTCCCTGCTTGATGACTTCTGATAGATTTAGTTCCGGTGCAAGATGAAATGGTAGAATTACAGAATTTACTTTCTGGAATGTAAGAGATTCATGGAAGGATCTGATCTAACAACTAAGAGCAGGGTGCCTAGCCTGAGTAGTAGAAAAAATAATTACAAGCTGCCTCAGTTAACTTGCAGTTTATTTTGGTTAGGCATTTGGGCATCTTTTCTCATTATGTATATAGCAGGGATGATCTGAAATGGGAAAAAGAGACTAATGCTTCTTTGGCTATAAAACTGCCTTAAAACTCTTCTGTAGATATTTTCACCTTTTATGCATCTACAGACATGCCTGTGGATGAATAAAAGTATAGCAGCTTGCCCAAGTCCTGTTAGGATGGCATTGTGGCATTGAATGATATTATGTTGTACTATATGGTTGTACACATTAGATTATGTTGTTTTATTTTTACTCCTATTATTTATATCCTGTCTTTTAGGGCACAGGTCCTATCAAAGTCACTTCAACAATCATAAATTATGTTATTTTTTATTTCTCAGGCTTATGTGCTGCTTCTATCATAAAACTGATTCTCAGTGGCAAGCCAATAGCAGTTAAAATATAATATATGTAATGAATAAACAATATAATGACTAACAAAAATATCTTTTTAAACCTATCATTCTTATACAATATAACATCCCCCTCCCATTCTCATGTTGACATCCTGTTGTCTCTCTCCCTACTCTGTGTAACAGATTGCTGAGGAAGGAATATATATCACACTTGTCAGAAGTCTGAATTGATTGCTTAGAGAAGGATTTTGAAACCACAGGCCTTGTGAAATTAGGTGAAGGGCACCCATTTCCTTATCCTGGATAAGGATTGGGAATAATTGTCACTTGCTTGTCAAGGGGTTGTTGCTACTCTTTCTGGGCTAGTAGGGAAATGGCTAATCGGCCTGTGATGTAGGAAGGTCATCACTACAAGGCACACCCAAGGTGAGCATCCTTTGTATCAGGAATGCATGCCCAGGCTTTTTTTATGTTCTAATTCAATGTATTTGACTTGAAGGCCTCAGCACCTGTCTGGATTGGAAATGGTTCGTGATCTGTGTGATGGGCAGATGGAAGGTGGAGAAATCGGGTCAACAGAGATCACCTTCATGCCTGGGAAGATCAAGGGTGGAACTCACATAGCAGACACTAAAACAGCAGGGTATTCTTTTCTGCATTTGTATTAATTAGCGCTCAATTTTGAAGAGAAACTGTTAAAGCTATAGACTTGTGTCCTTCCAGATGTATTGGATAACAATTCTTCGTCACCAGTCAGGGATGGCTGAGTATGATATGGGAATTGTAGTCCAATGCACCTAGAAGACACCAGATGAAGAAAGGCCTTGCTGCAAAATGAAAGAAAAGGTATAAATATGCATGTGCACACACACACACACACGCACGTGCGCATACACACACATACAGACGCCTTAGATAGATATTGTGTGTGTGGCAGAAATAATAGCTCTTTCATAAACACTCATCTTTTATGACTCTCTGTATGACCTGATCATCTTTTGTGTGTGTGTGTATAGATTCTGCTGTTTTCTAAAAATAATTCTTTTGTAAGGAGCATTTTTCTCTTGTGTAGATTTTTCCCTTTTGTGGATCCTGGAGCTGGGAACATAATGAGAACATAAACCTATTTTCTCTATGCATTTTTTTTTTTACCATAGGAGTGTTTGCTTGCTAATGCAAGTAGCAATGCCCTGTGTCCTTTTTGCGGCCTCTCCTTCTGAACTTCGTTTGAAAGGAGGCACCAATGCAGAGATGGCTCCTCAGATTGACTATACGTTAATGGTAAACAGAAGTTCATTTGCTTAAAGTTGGGCCTTTGATCTTGCAGTCCGAGTTATCCTTCATTTTCGATTGTTTCACAATAGACGTCTCTGATCAGCTTTACCGATGCAGACACTGGGAATATGTTCACTAGATTTGTTGGTCCTCAAGCATTTTTATCATCCATCTGCCTGAAAATACAGCAGGAAAGAAAAGAAAAATCAGCTTTTAAAAGTCCCCATAAAAAAAGTGGGAGCAGTTAAGCAAGGCTAAAATCAAGCATAGGAGGTTAAAAAAAAAATCATGATGGCCATGAGCCAAGATTACCCCTTTTTTATATGTGTTCTGATGCACATAAAAGGGGAAGAGCTTCAGTTGCGGCCATGTTAACTTTTTAAAGCCCTTTTGTGGACATCTCTGGTGAAACAGTGCTAAAGCTGATCAGACCAATGTTAAAGCAAGTTAAAACTGCTTTAATCAATTTACTCAAATTGTAATAAATGCCTCCCTACCTATTCATTTGGAAACTCAGTTCTCGCTTGTCACAAGCAATGAGGTGAATAATTATTTCCAAATTTTGTTTGCTTCTTGAAATTACTCAGTTGGATGCTAAATATTTTTTATTGTTGAAAATAATAGGATTGTGTGGATAATATGGCACATCTGCCCCCAAACCCTTTTCTTTTATGTACAAAGGAGTAAGCTATGAGCTTCTACTTCTAGTTCGTGGCAGATTAGAATATGCTACTTTGTCCCAAGCATATAGAACTGATGTGCACAAATCATACTTTGTCCTTAAAACATGAAGAAATTATAGTTTTTGATAGCAAACTATGGTTTATGGAAATGACAGTTTTCCATACTCCAACAAAATAGGAGTGAGGCCGATAGATAGATAGATAGATAGATAGATAGATTATCTATCTATCTATCTATCTATCTATCTATCTATCTATCTATCTATCTATTTTCCCCATTACTCTGGCAACATAATTAAAAGGGATCTTTACTCATTACAATGATGTACCTGTATTTTTCAGCAAATGTATTTACTCTGCAGGTCTTCAAGCCAATGGTTGAGAAGTTTGGTTTGACTCTAGACTGTGACATAAAAAGGAGGTGAGTTCTAGTTGTATGTGGACTTGTGTCTTGTCTCTATGATTGCAAATTTCCATATCCAATAACTTTCCTGCATTTTGGCAACAACAGACATTCCCTTTAACTTATATCCTGCTTTAATGGCCTTCTAAGACAGAGGTGCAAAAACTAAGGCCCCAAAGTTGTAGTGTAGCCTCCCTTAAGCTCTTTCATAACTTGTAACTTGTCTAAGTTGTTAAATAATATGGAGAATAATCATGCACTGTATTTAATTAATGAAATTGTGACTCCATTAAACTGAATTGCCTTTTGATTTTCTCCTTCACTTCTTTGCCCTGGTTTTGTTTCCTTTTTGGAATTTGCACATCACTCAAAGCCAGGTGATATCAGTGTCACACCAAGGGGACTAGACGTGCCTTAAGAGTAGAGGGTGAGGTGATAGCTCCTTCTGCTTTTGAGCCTCCTCCTCCATGAATACTTACTTACTGGACCCCTGATGTTCATAGCCTGCTTGTGAGCTTCTCAAAAATTCTCTAATGGGGTGGTGTAGGAAATAGAACACTACATTAAATAAGCTTTTTGCAGGACTACTATTTATGTTTAAGGTTTATCTTTAATGGCAGAAAAAAATCAACTTGTTATTTTGAACTCTGCTTGTGTTTCATTACTTTTTAACAGGGGCTACTATCCCAAAGGGGGTGGTGAAGTGGTTGTCCGAATGTCCCCAGTTAAGCAGCTAAACCCAATCAATTTAACTGACCGTGGCATTGTGGCCAAGATACATGGAAGAGCCTTTGTAGCTGGAGCTTTGCCAATCAAAGTAAGTATGTCTAATAGATTTAGGCAAGAAAAAGGGCTTGTCCTGTAAGATTTGGATCCAAAGTTGGATAGAGTTCACAGTGCTTTAAGTTATAATGTGGTTTGTTTGGTTTGGTTTACAAGTTAGGATTTGTAAATCATAGCTTATGATTTCCCATTTGGTGTGCACCCATCCTCTGGTTATCAGCAAGTTATTGTTAAGCTAGTTAAGGCTTAGAAAGATGCCACGCTACCTTGAAAAAAATTTGTGGGCAATTTAGTCATGATAACAGCATAATAAAGTGGACATATTATATTTCTGCACTTGTTGCCTTATTAAGAAATTTGTTATGTAATCATAAGGCTAAAAATAAATAGCTCCATTGTAAAGAACATCCTTTGCCTGAAGGAGGTCCCAGATTGAGTCCTTTAACTGGCATCTTCAGTTATGACAGGACAACAAAACAAATAAGAAGGACATTTGCCTAAGATGTGGCAAGTTCTGGTCAGAGTTGACAGTAGTGGGCAAGATGGACAAATAGCCTAACCTGGTACAATATAGCATTTCCATTTTTGAAAGATGGGGATTATGAGTGGCCCCTAAATGTGCCTAGGACTTGATTATAAGAGCACCACTGCATAGGTTATTACAAAAGATTAATAAGTAATTCCAAAAAACCCGAGTCAGACAGCCAAATATGATACATGAAAAAGGTGATGTAACATAACGGCTGAGAGTTTGACTCTCACCTTGTCCAGAAGGTTATTTGGTAGCCTTAGAAAAATCCCCTTTTTGTTCTTCATATCAGCCTTCCATCTGCTGAATGAGTCAAATAAGCCATGTCTGTCTTACAAGTTAGCATAAGACAGGTTGATAAGAACCCTGTAAAACTGCTCTGTAGGTGACTGATCACAGGACTGAGATTTGCTCTGAGGGAAGGTTTTCAGATGAGGCCTCCTTTCTGTAGCAGGGTTACCTAACCTGAGGCCCTAAGGCTGTTTGACACACACCCTGAGTCTTCAGTGTGGCCTCTAGAACCCCTCCAGAAGTTGCATTGACATTGTAGTTTTTTTTTCTTCACCAGAAAACTCAATAAACCCAAGGGCGGTATTCTTATTACTGTGTTTGATTCAGTTTAAAGATTTTAATGTTTATTTCTTTTTCCAACGTACTTGAGTTCAGCCCCTGACTTGCCATTCAAACACTAAGTAGAATCCACAACCTGAAATAGGTTGAATGTCCCTGCTGTATAAAACTCTGTAGAAATAGCAAGGATCACCAGGCAGGGTATTCTAAGCAAACTAAGTCTCTAGATCAGCTTTTTAGAAGGCATCATTTGCAAATCTTCGGCAAAATTGCAATCTTTCCCCATCCTCTTTCCATGTAAAATACATATATGATGGAAAGCTTTTGCATTGGGGATTCCATATGACTATTAAACTCATTTTATTTCGTTACTTTAGGTAGCCAAAGATATGGCTTCTGCTGCAGTGAAATGCATCAGGAAGGAGATCCGGGATCTTTATGTCAATATTCAGGCTGTTAGAGAGCCGGATAATGAGGCCTTTGGAACAGGATCTGGGATTATGTGAGTGGGTTTGGTTGTCATTTGAGCAGGCCAGTTTATGGCCAAGGTTTCTTTGGAGCTGTTTTGGGGAAGACAAGGTGGGGTGGGCATCAACGTTTTCATATAATTCTATAAGTAAATTTTTACCTTATTTAGAATTGTTGCAGAGACATCCACTGGCTGCTTGCTAGCAGGATCATCCCTTGGTAAAAGAGGTGAGAACTTTAGGCACTAGGACATTGCTTCATGCGAGTTACCTTCTCATTATCCATTTTGCAGAAGGCTCTTGCTTTATGTTTACAAACCAAAAGTATGATCGTGTCTTCCCTAGCATCACATCTCCAGTTCCTTTCTCAGGATTAATATGATTTATATGCTTAGCAGATGACAGCTTTGTTACAACACATGGGTGCTCTAGAACAAAGACTTCTTATTAGAAATAGAGCACTTGCCCTGGTTAAGTCTGTAAGCTTAGTTCTGAAGAGGGAGTGTGCATGTGTAAGAGGAGAAGTGAGATAGTATCTGCCTTCTCTGCCCCTTATACACAGATCTTTCTTCTAAACCAGCTGGAAAAAGAGGCTGTGATGACAGGGTGCACTGTTGTTTAATATAATGCAAGTAATGGATTAATCAGACACTTCCTTATAAGGGAAGTGGGGCAGAAGGCTAAGAGAACTTGGGGGGAAGAAGGAGGAGAGAAGAGAGAGGAGATTAACAAAAAGGGAAAGGAAAGGAAAGGAAAGGAGAAAGGAAAGGAAAGGAGAAAGGAAAGGAAAGGAGAAAGGAAAGGAAAGGAGAAAGGAAAGGAAAGGAAAGGAAAGGAAAGGAAAGGAAAGGAAAATTTTTAGAAGAAAAAAGAGACCTTGGTGGCCATAACTATCATTTTATAAATAAGCATGGAGTGTTGCTGATATCACATCCCAAATTATCTACCATATAATATTATTGTTAAATAAAAAAATGTTTTTGTACAGTTAGCCCTCTGAATAATTAAATGGCAGAGTATGTGTCATATTTTCCCACTCCCAATATTTATGATATGTTGCTGCTAGGAAAAGCGCTTGAGGAGACAACTTCAGTATAAGAACTCTGGGTCTACCATTTTGGGTGGTGGCCATGAGATTGTAAACAATATTTATTCCTCTAATGGAGTTTGAGGAAATTATGCCACTCCTGACCAAGTGGAGACAGTTTTAACTGTATAGATACTCATTAGCGCAGAAACTGCTGTTGATGTGGGTTGAGAGCTGTCATGAAAATGAGGTGTGTTTAAACAGGTATTAGATATGGAGAAGATACATTTGTTAGCAGCAATCATCTTGACAAGAACTTTAATTTTGAGAGACAATGTATCTTTGAATGCTGTTTGCAGCAGTCTGTTCTGTTTGTTGGTTTCTAGAAACATATTTGCAGGCATTTTGGTAGAGTCAGTTTTGAAGTTTTTTCCTTAAACATGATGACAACAAAAATAACTTCTTAAATGCAGCAGGGAATATCTTAAGGGAATATCTTTTCAACAAGAATTGGCCATGGAACTGGCCCAGTATATCTTGAGGGAATGAGGTCTACACTTTGGAGGGTCATCTAGAATTTAGATGAGCCCTTTCTAACGTGCTGATCTCCCCTATGTTGGGATTATAATTCCCAGAATTTTCAACACATCTGGAGGATAACTGATTTGGAAAGGCTGATCTAAATATAGCATGAAACCTTGTTTTAATGAAATAAGGGGGAGGGTGTCCATTATTCACAAATATATTTTAAATGCAAACCTACATTGAAGTAGTGATTACTTCATAATGCCAGTGACATGATTTGCATCCACTTACTTCATTCACATAATTATGTTATCATGCAAGAGATTTCAGTGCTGTGGAAACTGGTCCATTGCATGCAAAGTTCATTGTATCAAGGTTCACTAAATCAAGCTCTTACTATAGCACATAGCTGAGAGAAGCCATGATGTATATTCTGTTACAGTGCATTCTAAATCAAATAAAATTTTATGAGTATACTTGCATATAATTTCATAACAAAGCAAAACTTCATACATAAGTCTCCCTGATTACCTTGTAAAAATGAATGAATCTCTTTTATAACTGAATTATAAAAAAATAAATCAAAAGATAGAAATCCACTATGAATACATTTTCATTTATTAAAGAGGCAATCTTGTTATAGGAATTTTATTTAAATCATCTCTCCACTTAATTTTTCTCACAGGTAAAAATGCAGACAAAGTTGGAATCGAAGCGGCAGAGATGTTGCTGGGAAATCTTCGGCATGGTGGTGCTGTGGATGATTATCTGCAGGACCAGGTAAGATCTGCACGTGGGAAATCTCTCACAAGAAAGCTGAAATATCACATGTACACATACACCTTCTCACACACGTGGATTAGGATTCCAAGGAGTTACTGCTTCAGTATCCAGGTTTTCTCAATCTGTTGCCCACTAGCTATGGTGGCCTGTAATTCCCATCTTGCCAACTGCAGGTGAATGGGAGTTGTAATCCAACACAGCTGGAGAGCAAAGTTGGAAGAAAATTGTTTGGCAGAATAATTCCTGAGGTTTATTAGGAACATTCTAATAATAAATTACTCCAACCTCACTGGAAAAAAATAAAGAGACAACTATCACTCCCCATTCTTTTTTTGTTTTTTTAAACAGTATTTTATTTCAGTTGTATGCCATGAAGGAGAGTAAGCTTAGATCAGCTCTTGAGAGGGTTTAATTTTCTGCCCTGTTGGCGGAGCATGCTGGTGTCCCAGGAGAGCTTTGAGCCACATGGATCCCTGGCTTTCCTCTCCTTTTGTGTACCTCGATTGGGGGGCCTTTGTAGAGTTGAGATTTTCTGGCATTGGAAATACCAGCCACGATGGCTGTTAGTGAAAGGGAAAGGCAGATCTGACAAAGAAATCCACTTAATTCAGCAGACCTTCCTCTCAGGTCATTCTCTATGAAAGGTTCCCTTTCAACTCTACTTGCAATTCTGAAATGCCACTCTATAGCTTTGCAAATTTTGACAGACATTTACAAAGATTTTGGGCTACTTTTCTACAGCCTTATTTTTCTGTAAATTTGCCTTTTTTTAAAAAAAAATTAAAAACAGATACAGGTAGTCCTCGAGTTACGACTGCAATTGGTATCGGGATTGCCATCACTAAGCTATGCGGTCATGAAGTGCGACATCGCATGACCGCATCGCTTAGCAACGGCAATCCAAGCAGTCCTGGTTGTCATCATAACCCAAGATGTGCAGGTTGTTAAGCGGGAAGCAGAGGGAATCTCAGTAAAGAGCGCAGTGGTGCCTCAGGGAGGTGGGGGAGGCCCTGGGAGGCCCATCGCAGGCCATGCGCAAGTTGGGAGAGGGGGTGCTCAGTGCGGGGCAAGCTCAGAAAGGCCAGGGAATGAGGGTGCGGGCTGCATGCAACTGCAGGGAAGCTGTGGAAAGAGGGTGCAGGGTGCACGTGTGGGGAGGCTGTGGAAAGAGGGCGTGGGGTGCATGTGTGCAATTGCAGGGAGGCCATGGAAAGAAGGTGTGGGATGTATGTGTGTGTGCAAGCGCAGAGAGGCCATGGAAAGAGAGCATGAGGTGTGTGTGAGCAAAGAGGGGAAGGAGGGTGCAATGCATGTGAGTGAAGAAAGGTTGGGTGCGGGGGGGACTTACCCCAGTGACTTGCAACTTTCCTTGCCGGCTTCCTGTATTTTCATGATGCTAAATAGTTGTATTAATATAAAATAGCTTGAGATGAATTTACCAAAGTGATGCCCACCTTCTAGCCATTATGGCTAGGATTTTTAACACTGTACTCAGAAATTTTGACTAAAGTGGCCTGTTAATGAACTCTGTTTAACTAACAACAATAATAAAGCAGCATGCTCAAGAACTAGCCTGAAGATCCAGAATCTTTCCAGAGCATTAGAACCTTGTGTGAAACTGGAAAAGGTTGTAGGTTTAGTGTGTTTTACAACAGAGACAGTAAAGTGTGTTGTAGGAGGAAAGTCACGTTAATCTATCGTGGTAAAAAATCAGGAGGAGTCTGGGAGCACCTTTTCTGACTAATACATTTTATTAAGTAATAACAACCAGTAAGATTATTTTATCAGTATTTTTACATTCAGTGGCACTTACTCCTAATGATGTGTTCAGGATTGCAGCCTTAATCTGTTAATTATTGAAATAGAAACTTTTTTCAGTGACTTGACTGTAATCAGCTCGGGTAATTCAGAATGGTGCAAGCTATAAATACAAAAACATCTAGATGGAAAGGCATCCCATAAAAAAGATGCTCCACTCCAATAGTCAAGGAATGCTGTGTCTTTTTTTCTTCTTCTTTTATATCAGGGAGTAATTTATCACTTGAGGCATTCCTAATGCTGGTTGGCTGTTTTTTATCCCCTCCAGCTGATAATTTTCATGGCTTTAGCAAATGGGATTTCGAGAATGAGAACTGGACCAATTACGCTGCACACGGAAACTGCGATACATTTTGCAGAACTGCTGACGAAAGTGAGTATCGGTTTTCTTTACAGATCTTCAAAAGCTGTCAGTCTTACTCAAAGTGAACAAAGGGCTGGCCCAAGATGTTTCGCTGTCTGAAGCAAAAAATATGATGATGTCCTTCACAATTCTACATGCAAAGGAAAAAATGGCAATTATTTTCAACATTATATTAGGCCTAAGATAGGATGCATAACAATTGAGGTTTTATCTTTACTGTCCTCCAGCACCTACTCCTTGGGGTAGCTGCCTTGCCTTGTCTAATGGTTGATTTATGGAGTAGTTGGCCTGAGGATCTGTTTTTAACCATCCACGGTTTGTACAATGGCTGCATATCGGCAGGATACAAGCTTGAGATTTCCCTGAAGATCATTAGTAGCAGCACACGTCATATATGTAAAGAATAATGTCTTTTTTGGGATGACATTCTGACTTTAGAATGTTCTCTTTGGGGAAGTTCAACTGGTGCTAACATTACAGTATTAATAAATATCACCTTACAGATAGTCCTCACTTACCGACTGCCTCGTTCAACGACTGTTTGAAATTACAATGGCACTGAAAAAGTAGGTTTAAGACCGGTCCTTGAACTTACAGCCATCACAGCATCCCCATGGTCACATAATTGCAATTTGGTGCTTGGCAACTGGTGTGCATTAATGATGGTCACAGCATCCTGCAGTCACGTGATCACCATTTGTGATTTTCAGAGCTGGCTTCCAACAAGCAGAGTCAGTGGGGAAGCCATCAGGAAGTTGCAAATTGCAGTAACATGATGTTGCACTTAATGACCCATGGTGATTTGCTTAGCAACTGCAGCGGAACTGACATAAGTCCAGTGTGGTGACATGAAATTTTGCTTAGCGATGCAGTTGCTGGTCCCAATTGCAGTCGGTAAGCAAGGACTACCTGTATTGTATTTGTAATTTTTGAATTTTTTGTGTCTTGTACTTTGCCCAGTGTCCAATCCATGTGAAGAACAATTTCAGAAAGTTAATTAAAACAAGTTTATGGCAGTTTTTTTAAAATTTTTGTTTGCAGGCTAACTTTACAGTGACAAAATCAGAAGATGAAGAATCTTCCAAGGATGCCCATATTATTGAGTGCCAAGGAATCGGATTGCTAAACACCAATCTCTAGTTATTGCTCTTGGTGGGATGGTTTATTTTTATTTTGGTTTGGTTTTTTAATATCTATATAAATGTATTTGCACTACATTCACCGGAATGTTTGAATAAAGGTTGTGTGATTAGCAATTGCTTTAAATTAATTCCAATGAAGGGTAGTTCTTCTGGACTGTGAGCTAGATGGAATAGGCCATTGCTTACACAACAGATACCAGAGCAGCTGTTCAGGACAGATGCAACAGAGTTGGAAAATGATCTCTTCGGCTTTTAAAAATGTCTTCTAGGATTCAGTAATTATTTCTGCTCCCCCGGGGGTTGATCATATGCTGTGCCATGCAATATAATGGGTACAAAGATACAGCTATCTTTCTCATGCACACTCATACATATGTATTTTGTAATCACCTTGTTGCTCATAATTTCAGAAAGAAAATAAAGCAATTTCAACAGATAGAAATGATATTTAAGTTATACTTTCTTGAGGGTAGCTGGCACTGAATATTTGTCCTGATGTTTCATCATAAAGTCTTTCCAAATGTGTCCCTGTATAGTAATAGAAGCCAGAATGAATTGCTTTTTCTTTAATGAAAACAATTGTTCAGAAATAATTCCAGTAGTATGAATTGCCTGAAGGGGGCAACACATAACCACATCCACACTTTTCTGGATTTTCTTTTTTTCCTTCAAAAAACATTGTGTTATAAAGATACTTGTCATAGCATTCACTCCACAAAAACAGATCTACTTTTTCTGGCGTTTCTAGGGATTTTTCTAAAGCCCTTAATGTATTGATCAACCATTATGGAATCTTAAGAAGAGGACATTCTGGGCATCTGCTTTCATAGAATCCATGTGATCTACAGCTGAATCCCCCCATGCTAGTTGAGAATTATTATTGTGATTGGTTGCACAGTCAGCCAGATGTTTAGACTGGATTTGGCTTTTTTATCCACCTATTGAGTACTTCCCAAGGGCCTGGCATAGGCAGATATTGTTTGGTGGTGATGGTGGTGGTGTTATTTCAATTTGTATGGCCATCCATTTAACGTAAACGACTCTGGATGGCTCACAAGAAGTAAAAACAATAAAAAAGTTAAAAGCCAACATACAAACATATAAAAAATGTCCATAATCAATTTTAAAAATATAAAATCACAATCAGCAGCGGAATTCATTCTACATCAGCTCAATACAGCCATTGTAAGAGCTCCCCAACACTGCCAGAGTCCCAGGCACGGTGGCAGAGCCATGTCTTTGGGGCTTTCCTAATGGCCTAGAGGGTCAGGACCAATCTAAGATCAGAATGCTGCAGCTTGTAGTTCCAACATAACTGGAAAGTACTAGATTGGAGAAGGTTATAGCTGGAATGATGATTAAGTGCCATCAAGATGCCACCTGTTGATTCTTAGCAACCATATGGATAGATTCTTTCCAGAATGATCTGTCTTGGCCTTCTAGGTCTCTCAGTGATGTTTTCATTGCTGTCATAATTGAATCTATCCACCTTCCACTGGCCATCTACTTCCTCTTCAGCTTTCCAAGCATTATCGGAACCGGGACTTTGCATCATGTCCGAAATATTATAGTTGGAATGTTGATGCAGAAATCTTAAAGTTGTCATTGACAGACTAACCTGTTACTTTTTTTTTCCTATCCGTTCAGTCGTGTCCAGTTCTCCAAGACTGCCTGGACAAATCCCTGCAGTTTTCTTGGCAAGGGTTTTCAGAAGTGGTTTGCCATTGCCTCCTTCCTAGGGCTGAGAGAGAGCGACTGGCCCAAGGTCACCCAGCTGGCTTTGTGCCTAAGGTGGGACTAGAACTCTCAGTCTCCCAATTTCTAGCCTGATGCCTTAACCCAGTGTTGTCCAAACTTGGCCACTTTAAGATGAGTGGACTTCAACTCCCAGAATTCCCCACCCAGCCATGCTGGCTGGGGAATTCTGGGAGTTGAAGTCCACTCATCTTAAAGTGGCCAAGTTTGGACAACACTGCCTTAACCACTACACCACACTGGCTCTCAGCCTGTTACTTATAACATTCTAAATCAGATGAGGATAAATGTAGCATTCCAGATTCTGCTGAACTACAACTCCCAGCAGCCCTAGCCAGCATACTGTTGCCTACTTCTGTATTAAGCCATAATAATTCTTTAGTTTTGATTTAATGTTATGTATGAACTCAGCTACCATGGTTTGTTCAGCAAACCATGGCTTAGCATGCATAAATATGACTGTTCTCTGTTAATATAACACAGGGTTATATTAAATAACCCTGTGTTATATTAATATAGGGTTTATTTTAATTATTTGTTGAACATAAGTAAATAAATATAAGGTTTACTTTAATTATTTGTTGAACAAGCCAGAATTGGTCTGGCAGATGAGCAAAATAAATATTAGTGTGTTGCATATCACATTAAGCCAAAAATAACTAAATTGCTTTATAGCATAGTTTGTAGTTGATAAACAAACCAGACCTCTTTTTAATTCCAATTTAATTCCAAGTCTAAGTTTGTTCTGAAAATTGCATCAGATGTTATAAAGTGAAAGTCCTATTATGAAAATGAGGTATACATTCTCCCGGGTTGAAACTGAGTTTTCCAAAGGTAACCTGATTGATTTCCTTAACTGTTTGCAAATGTTGAAATCTAATTATTCCAATTTCTCTGTGGCTCTTTTTTCATAAGAGGTGTTTACAGTTCTGTTTTCCAAAATATTGTTGGCAGAGGGTTTAATTGCAACACAACTTTTGGATCTTTTTTTGAAGACAAGTGACCCCCCCTCCCCTTTTCCCAGGAGCTTCCATTTTCAACCCAGGAAGTTCACCAGTCCTTGCCCCCCAAAATCAAGATAAGTTGATGTTTCATGCTGAAATGTTTTATACACCCCAGATTTCCTTATTGAGTTGTCACAAACCAGGGTTACACTTCAGTAGGACTGAGTATATTTCAAAAATATTTTGAAGAAACACTTCAGATCTTGAGTGAGCATGGCACAATCTCTACCATTTGTCAAAACAGCCTGCCATTTTTCAGGCTTCCACATAGATATGGCTACTTTAAGGATCACATTAAAGAGATGCTTTTTGAGTAAGTCAGTTCATCAAAACCAAACCTTTCACTCTTTTATGTAGAAGCCAACAATAACAACAACGAGGTGTGTGATTTTGTAAATAGAAGTTGTACATGCACAAGATCTGAAATGCTTCTTTCACATCACTTTTGAAGCATACACAGCACTAGTATTCAACCTATTACAATCCAGAAATGCACACTCTTTTTGTTAGTCTATTGTTGAAACATTCACACACCCTTTTTACACATTTGTCTCTGGCTGTTCTTATGGTGATGCTCCACAAACGGTGGAGCAGACACCAAGCTGTGCAGTGAGGCAGGCTAGTGATATGCATCCCTGGATAGGCTATGCCTTTGCAAATGGACCCAGAAAAAGCAAGAGAGCCTTCCTCACCATATGCAAGCCCTGCACCAGGAGCAGCTGGATGCTCCTTCAGCGCAGAAATTATTTCACTATTGGGCTGAGGCTGATTCCTATCAGGTTCCACCCAAGTGTACTAAATATCTTTATTGGTCAGAGGGAGAAAAGGCAAACTCTCATAAATATTCAACTTCCCTGAATATTTAGACAAATTCCTAGAGGCATATCTTGTCTTTGGTTGAATGGAAGAGTAGATCTCAACTGACGGTGAAGTCTGAAGATCTAACGATTATTTTCAAGGATGTAATATCTAAGCTATAGTCAGTCAGGTAGATCTGCTGGGCTGGAGAAGCAGAAATACCTTTAGTGTGCTTTCAAAATCTTTAAAGAGTCTTTGCTAAAGAAACTTAAAGAAGCATCAAAATGGCCTGGACAGTTCCCCCAACTATACGTATGTATTCCACAAAAATTGGAATAGTTTCATAGTACTAGAGCACTTCTCCAAGTTAAAATAATGTGCTAACAAATGATGGAATGGCTATGGCCTGGAATCCTGGCAAACTGATGTCAATCAGAGCACAGTATTAATAGTTGGCAAATTATTGAATAATCTAACTCATTGGGCACATTTGCACCACATACTAAAACATTCTGATGAATGTCTGCCACCCTTTTATACCTATCCTGAATGGCTCCACAGTTAGTAGATCTTCTATGGTTAAGCATGACATGTGAATATGGAAAAGGCATTCCCTCTAGTTAATGCTAACAGGAATTTGAAACCCAAAAGCACCCATGATATCAAATTTTGGTTCCTGTTCATAGGAAGTGATGGCTGCCCTGCACGGGCACACAGTGGGAGGTAAGTGATGTCAAGCGCATCACAACATCACACAAATTACTTAATTCACATGATGTCATTGTGGCTTTTACTGGAAGCCTATGATGATCCCTAATCACTGAATGTGGTTAACAAGGCAGTATAAAACAATTTCATATGATTGATATAGCTAAGGCATTATCTGTTCTAATATTTCTGAATCACATCTATCAGTAACATGCTAAGTACTGTATTGTGCATGCATCGGTAGAACACACAACATGTTTTCATAGAGGAAAATGGATGAAATTTGGGCTGTGTTTGAATGCTTACCCATTAATAGCTTAACCTGGATTGCTCAACTCAATGTTTCTGAGTTTGCTTGACACTCTTAGCTATACAGGTAAATTGACCTCACAGACACATTGGCTATTTGTGATACAGTGTGTTGTGCAAACACAGATTCAGTCTCTCTCCCAATATGATTTACTGTAGTATGTTATTTACTGGAGAAAAGAAGAGTATTCCAGAAGACAATTGCCAGAGAAGATCTAAAGTGAAGCTTGGATAGCTGGATGTTTTCAAGTGGTTTTAAGAGACTCTTCCCTGTGTATTGCATCATACAGTACTGTAATTTAGAGGAGACAGCTTAATCTCCTACTCGGCAACTAGATGCCTGAAGATGATCCTAAAGCCAAGCATTAAAGTGAGTAATTCTCTGCCTGTCTGTTACCAAGCACCGTGCTTTGAGCCCCAAAACTTGATAGCTATCCAGATGAAAATTGGTGGCAGGATTTAGTCCTGTGGGCACTACACATTTAATTTGGGCTGGCTTGTACAAGAATGAAGAAACGAGAAATATTTAGGTGATAGCCAGAGAATCAATAAACATATTCCATTCCTCCTCTCTTTTTCATAATAAGGCTTCCATTATCAACTAGAGTCTGAAAGTTAGAACAAACGTGACACCAGTATAAACGAACAGTTGTCCAGTGTAAAGATTAGGGTTGAACTAATAGCTTTCTTAGGGTTGGGTTGCATCAACATCTTGAGTAATGGGTTTAGAACGTTTGGTTAGTGAGCAACATGCTTCCTTGAACAGAATTGGATTATAGATCTTCCTTGTTAGACATACAGCTCTGTGATTGATTATGCAAACTGTGAAATGTTTCTCTTCTCTCCAAGCCCTGAATCTTGCTACGGTAGCTATTCAATATCTGTGCAAAGCAATTAAAGACTTGGATGAGTGAAATGCTTGTACATAAATAACCCCAAGACAGATTCCTTAGAAACAGTAAGCGTGACAGAGAAACCATGAATTTAACTTTGTAAATTGTGTTAGACACAAACCAGCAATAGTTTATCACATTAAATACAGCTCTGTCTAAATCTTAAGCATGTTAGTACAGTTTTTGGGATGCCAGTTCATTTATTTAATGTGTTTATCAGAAATAAAGACTTAGCATCCCCTACCTACCCAATCATTTATGTTTAGAATGAGAAGGTTAACATAGATTTGCTGACAATCTGACAGAGGTAGATATCAGATCTTCCTTATGGGGATCATCAGAAATTCACGTAGTCTTCTTTTCAGGTAAACATGGTACTTGTATTACGTCTGTTTTTATTCTATAAAATTTTTGTTTGTGCTTTAATATTCCTGTATGAATATCCAAATACATCTTAATGATCCACTTTAATCTTTTTTTCCCTTTAATCTGGACATTTCTTTGAAAAATCTTATTTTCATTCTGGTTTGTAGTGGCTGTTGGCCAAAATAATTAAGTTTTGCTTTTTATTTTATTCTTTTATGTGTCACATATTTGTCTTTTGATTTAAAAAATTATTTAGTCATTAAAATTAAGTTAAAAACAGTTTGATAACAGTACCCATCTTCTTGTTATTTTTAACTTTATCAGCTGACGATTTATACTTAACCATATCCAGTTCTAAATTGCTTCCAAACAGTTGGGACAGGAAGATTAGGGCAACAGTAGCAAGTGCATTGACCTTCTGCTCCCATGAACTTAAGTTTGCTTAGATAGTTAGTACCAATCTGAATTTTGTGCAGCAGGCACTACAGGTGCTCAGTAGATGCTGAGAGGTTTATTTTTAATATTGCTCAGCTGCCAGGAATGATTCATTAAAAAGTCTCTGTATATTTCAAACAATGACTCCAGTTGATCTTTGGCATGTAGTCCAGATGGTCCTAGCTGGGAATGCTGCCATCAGAAGAAAAGTGGTAATTTCAAGCAAAGGTAATGGTCCAAGGAGTTACTAGCTTTTCAAAAAGTATGAGGGTGGGAAGGAGTGCCATCCAGTGGAGAAAGGGAAATAACTTTCCTGACCCCTCACTTCCTCCCACACGGAGTTCCAGTCTAGCTTTCTGCAACCTGATGTCTTCCCATTCATACAATCGAGAATGAACAAGCGATGGAAGCCTTAGATCAGATTGTGCCTGTGCGGGCTCCCTGTGCTCGTGGATCCCAGAAAGCCACCTGGTTCACAGAGGAACTTTGGGAGATGCAATGGCACAAGTTACATCTGGAGTGTTGCTGGATGTGAACCCTTCAAGGTAGACTAGACTAGGAAACCAGAGTTATGAATGCTAATACTACTTTTATTATAAAGTTCAGTAACAGAATCTTGGAAGTCTGAATGCGCTTCCCCCCTCCCTCCCCTTATTTTCATGAGAACTAGGGAGAGTTATGTCTGAGATGCTTTCTCAAATTACATTTCTGCTCTAGACTCAGATTTCATTTATCTGACCATTGTCTTGGTTGTGGCTCTTCCTTCTGTTTCTCAAGGTTATTCCTACTTCCCATTGCACTGGAGGAAGATGAAGGGCAAAGATGAAGAACCTTTTTTAGGGATTACCCTGTGGTGATAAGGGTAGCAAAATGCACTTATTTCTTCACTTTTATTGGATCTGTAGATTGAAGCCCTGTTTCAAGTGACTCAGTTCCTCTGGGACAGCCTCTACAAGATTATTGTGAGGATTATTTTCAGCATCTGTCAGATAAGATGCTGGGATCCACTCAGAATTGGATTCTGGTTATGCACGTCCTATGGAATTGATGGAAGTGCAGTCTTGCTTGATTATCTGAGGACAGTTTGAGCCTGTTGGTCCCAAGGAAATGGATACAGTCCTTAGAGCTTTGAGTGCTGCCATCCATATTTTAGAGGCATGTGCCTCCTGGTTGGTTAAAGCCTCCCAGGAAACAAATGTAATTCCTGGTGGTGAATGCCTCCTGCCTGCTACAAAGGAAGCAGTGGTTCATCCTTTCCTCAAGAAGTGAATCACTGGATCCAGTGGTTCTGGACAATTTTCATGCACTTTCCAACTTTCCATTTTAGGGTGTTGAAAGGTGATAAGCTCACAGCCCCAAAAGATCTTGGAGGAAATGGATTATCTGGACCCTTTTCAGTCTGGGTTCAGTCTGGCATGCAGTACTAAAACAGCATTGGTTATGCTTCTGGATGACTTCTGACAGGCCAAGGATTGGTGTGGTGTGTCCCTCCTGGCCCTTCTTGATTTCCTGTTTACTTTCAATACCACTGAATATGAACCAACTTGGGAGTAGGGAGATGCAAATAAATAAATAAGGCAGAGGGAAATGTCTTTTCATTCATTCATTCATTCATTCATTCATTCATTCATTCATTCATTCATTCATTTTCTATGGCCACCCATCTCAAACAAGTGACTGGGCAGCAAATAATAAAAAAAAATCAGTTAAAACCAAATACAAGCACAATACAAAAAATAAACATATATAGGAGCTAAGAAACTGTAGATGTTAATATAATCAGGAAACAGGGCCCTTAACACACTCAGGGTCCCAGGCTGGGGCACACAACCAGGTCTTTGAGGCCTTACAAAAAGCCCATAGGGACGGGGCGATCCTAATCTCTGGAGAGAGAATATTCCAGAGGGCAGGGCGTCTCTGCTTCTCTGCAGCAGAGAAGGCATGCCTCCTAGTCCCTGCCAGCCAACATTCCTTAGCTGACATTACATGAAGTATGGAGCTACCAGAGGCAAGGACCTTGGTCATGCTGTTGGGGAGGGTGATTAGGTTATGGGAAATTCAACTCAACCCACCTGGAAAGCACCATGTTGGGACAACCTGCTGTAGATTGCAAGTGTTGCTCAAAATTACCAATATCCCTGGTATTGGTAAATTAAATTAACAAGGTTTTTTAATTTCACACTAATTGGTGCTTTGAATGATTAGCTTCTGGGTCATTTGTGTGCACTGTACATTCAAAGCCATGAACTCATGCTAAGAACCCAAATTCTTCTCTAAATTAGTTTTCTTCCAACTGATGAATGGAAAGCATGAGACAGTATGGTGCCAACTTGCAGCTTTGTCAACTTTGTGGTATTTGACTCTGCCTGTCTGCCCATAAACAGATTATTTTTCTGTCCTGTCCTAAGTTCATCAGAAAAGCCCTGCTGGATTTAACCCAACATTTTCACTACTTTCTTCCCACTCTTGAATAATTGCCCCAGACTTTATCTGGCATAGCATGGGACTCAGAATTGGACCAAATTATTTAGCTATATCAGAGGCCGGCAATCTTTCAGTACTACGGTCTGCTGTTACACTTAGGAAGGCTAAGGATAGCAGTGGAAGTGCTGGGGCACATAAAACAGCAGGAGTGGGATCTGGGAGGAGGGAACATTTTTTTTTTTTTTTTTAATGCTTCCTGCCCCTAAATTTCAAGAGACTGCAGCAACTATTTTTAGAAGTAACTATCAGATGGGATTTGGGTGGGTAAGACCAGGTTGCCCATCCTTGAAATACTTAAATCCCACAGTCACATTAGACCAGATTAAATAGTCCTATAGTCCCATAGTCCCATTAGTCCCATAGTTCCATTAGATCAGTTCTAGTTTGCTGGAAACAAGAGCAGTTTGACTTTCAGGTGCCTGAAATTCTGTCCTGTGGATGTACAGAAATGAAACATATAGACTTTAAGGACATTGCCACAGAAGGAAGCTGCCTTAGTTTGGAAACTGTTCTAGAACTGTGTGATTGTATGCCATTCACTTAATTGTGAGATTTGGATAGAGTTTCCCCCCCTTCACTGGTTCTATGTTGGTTTATGTGAAACCAAAGTTGGTGTTTTTGTTGCAATGTTATGCTTATGGGCTGTCCACTTCTCCATTTGCAGGTTTCTGGTTCTTGGGCTTCTGCCATCATCTTTTAATTGGCATGGTGACTGGATAGCTTTGCAGCTCCTTCTTGTAGGAAATGCTTGGGATTTGGCATATAAATGTCCACAACAGTGAAAGAAAAGCTCTAATGTTTACTGTTCTGATATTCACATGCCTCATGTTTAAGTGATGAGAAAAGGGACTGTGTGGAAGTCTGCATAAATATTTCAGTTTCCTTTGAAAAGCTAGCATAACTTTTCTAAACACTTGAGTAACCTGATAGCTATTTCAGATTTTTTTTTTTTCAGTCCTGACTAATAAGTGATCAGATTTTAAGGACCTAAAGGTTAAGCACAGTTTTTAACTTTGCTGTTAAATGCCATCTTCTAATTTTCAGAATAGCTCCTGCAGGAATTGCATTGTAAATGTCATGCTAGAATTCTCACCAGATAGAAGTCCTGAATTTCCCACAGAGATACATGTTGCTTTTTGGTGAAGGAAAATGGTACTGTATATCTGTGAAAAGTTAGAAGAACCACAATGAGCATGTGGAATTTTTGTTTGTTTGAAAGTTAATGACTAATTGAGAGAAAACTAGTTTTTCCTTTCTTCATGGAAACAGATACTTTTATCTTTATTTCAGAATTTGTTGATGTGATCTTATAAGCTGAACTTCCCATTTGGCTGGCGGAATTTATTTCAGGAAGAGCAACACCCAGTTACTGGGATTTTTATTCTAAATAATTGACAAGCTTACATGAATGATTTCTTACAGTTGTAAATTGTATCCCCATTTCCAGTCAAGGAGAACCTTTATGTCTTGTCCTTCCTCCAAATCTGAAAACTACATCAATCCAGTGGTTCTAGCTCTGTCTCTTCCTTCCCTCACTTCTTGCCTTTCTGATTGCAAAGTTAGCCCAGGTGATCTTGTCCCCACCTGCACCTTGGCACGGTACAGACAGGCCCCAACATCAGTTTTTTCTGCCTTGTCCCTGTGGTGTTGCCTATCTTCTCCCTAGCTCACAAATATATACTTCTGTAACACTGGTATACCAATAGCATTTCCCCACTTATTCCGACATTGTCTGAAACAGTCTCAAGGAATGTAAAATCCGTCTCACTTCACTGTTCATTACTTTGGAGACAAGGTCAGCTGATCCATTGTGAGTGTGCCTGGAATATTTTGGGATGCTAGGAGTGTAAGCCCACCACTTCCCCTCTGGTCACTAGCCAGCTTTCCCAGCCTTTGCCCTCTGCACTAGTATTTCATTCCCATTATTTTCCCCGGCCTTTAAGTTTTTGACATCAACTTCTCTCCAGGCTTCCAATAAAATGGAGGAGAAGAAGTGGCACATGTCCACATTTGCCAGTTTCCTTCACCCCTAAAATAAGAGGCATGGGTGCCCAACAGCTAGTCGGGTTCACTTATCCTATTTACAGGTTTTAGTCATTGTTCGCGAACCAAAGCAAAATTTTGCGGCCGGAGCTGGTCGTCACCCGAAAAGTTCGTGAACAGAAGCGTTCGTAACCCGAGGTTCCACTGTAAATAACTAATCAGATAAATACATAAACAATCATAGCAGGGCTTCTTCCATTCTCTCTGGGGCTATTTCTTCCCTAGAGCCTTACCCTATATTTCTTTCATTCCTATGTCCAAGAGGGAACAGGATGGCCAACATGTCAGCCTAGAGAGGATGGGTCAATAGTCTCCTTAGCTGACTTCTGCTTTGGAGATATTTGAACACTTCTTAAAAAATGGTATGTTTTTACTGATGGGCTCAAAATTAGGGTTGTACAGTATTTGGATCTGAAATGGATGAAGGTGTTTGGATCTGCTACTGGTACACCTTTGTTGTAATAGCTGTCAGCAGCTCCTTAAGGGAGCCATGTCTTTTTCTGGGTTCATACAGTGACCCCCAACACTCAGGAACTAAGGAGGCAGCAACAGGGTGGTGCCACGTGATTGTACTCTGTTGCCCCCTCCTCCACCGCTCTTGAAAAGACCCAGTTGATTTGGGGTGTGACTTGATCAGCTTTGTCCTCCCCCCAAAAAAACTTACATTTGGGAGTAATGTTTAAAAAGCCTACTGCTCACATAACGAAGACCAGCATTGGTATGATTTATATTTAAAAATTTACATTGACAACTTAGGTTGTTAGGAGAAATTGTACAAAGCAAGCTATTAAGGGACATGGAAGAATGAATGTGAATTTTAATTCACTTTGAAGGAAAGAAAAGAAATTAATCTATTAATGTAGATATGTCCCTTCATCCTTGTAGCTTCAAATCTTATAAGGCCTGTATCTGGATGACTAGAACATTGTCAAAGGAGCAAAAGAACATTTCACATGCAAAAAGCCTGTTGTATAATATCTGATAAAAATTGCTCTGCACTTAAATAGCTCAGCAAAGAACCTGGCCACTTAAAATTTGGTAGGATTTTTTTCATCAAGCTGATTAACAAGTATGATTCATTATATATTAGCACAGCTTCTGAAATGAGGCAAGTGTGACCATGTTTGCCTAACAATAAGAGCAGTTAGACAGCAGAATCACTTCACTACATGTGTTAAAGTAGAAACTGGATGACCATCTGTCAGGGATGCTTTAATTTGGATTCTGTTCTGAGCAGGGAATTGGATTTAACTGCCTAGATGGTCCCTTCTAACTCCATAGGTCTATGATGCAGGTTTCGTTGGTCAAAACCAGAATTTGCCTTTTTTGAGGATCATTCCCACAATTAATCAAGGTGGATATAAAACAACAACAACAATTTAACAATTGCATGCTATTTTGGTAATTCCATGTCTAGATCTGTTGATTATTTTTTTTAAAAAAGGCTATAAGTCAGTCTTAAAAGCTTGACGAACGTGGGGAATTGGAAGCTCTAACTACCATTCTGGGAGAAAAAATTAATGGAATTGTGTGTAAAATGTAATGCATTCACTAATAAACAGAGTACTCCTTCTTAGGGGCCTTGCAAGCAGAAAACTAGCTCAAATATATGCACACATCCTTCATTTCTCTCATGGCTTCCTCAAACTCTACTGGCTTTCTGTTCCTTCCCAGATCCTGCTTAAGCTCTCCTCTTATCTTCAGCAAACTTTCCCAGCCCCACTCTCTTTCTTATCTCTCAACCCTTAGAGGCCTTTGGAGAGGAGTGATGAAGCCCCTTTGGATTGTGTGGGTTGTTTTCTTTCCTTCCTACCCAGTTCTGTTATCTTTGCCATCTTTACTCTTCATTTTTGTCTCTTGTTCTTGTTTTTAAAGTTTTATTTGTCAACCTCCCAGAGCTGCTGGGAGTTGGACAGCATATACTTCTAATAAATTATTATTATTATGGTTGGTCGCACGGTGAGCCAGATGTTTAGACTGGATTTGGCATTTTTATCCACCTATCGAGTCCCCCCCCAAGGACCTGGGATAGGCAGATGTTGTTTGATGGTGTTAAAGGTATCATTGCAGGATATAAGCTGTTCCAAGTAAAGCTACCTTTTGCAATTGACTGATGGTGATTTTGCCAATGCCAATGGTCTTCAAGTTGTTGTTATTATTATTATTGCCTTTTCATTTTGGACTCCCCCCCCCCCAATTGTTCAATTTCACGCTATAGCTTGGATTCCATACCTGGGACCATTTATTTCTACTTCAGCTTTCCACTCAGATACTATAATTCTCCCATCCATTTTCCCATCTGTGCTCCTGCTTCATCATACCACCTGGCTTCTGAGTATCAGGTCTTTCAAGGAGATAGGTGCCTTGATAGCTTTATCTCAAGCAAATGACACAAAAGAGAAAGCCAAATGTTTGGCTTCTCTTTATCAATCAAGATGTTTTGACAAATTATGGATTAGGGAAAGGACCATATTTATGAAAGATTTTACTATGACTCTCAGTTAGCATCAAGTTTGTCAGCAGATCCCAAAGAGGGTAATATGGGACAACCTTAATCTTCACTATGATTGAAATTGTAGCCTATAGGTTGGCAGAGTGACTCCTTCATGAAACCTTCCCATTCCAATGAGCGTAGTATACTATGTCTGACATAGTGGCTGAATTTTAAAATTTCACATCATATGGTAAGAACCTACTAAAGCAGGATCATATAACATTGAAGATCAAATGTATGGTATGGAAGCACCACCATATCTAAATACAATAAAGCCCTTATACTGTAGTTCAAATGACCTGGGATTAGGTCTAATTCTTTACCAATATGGTTCTTGTAGCAATATAGGTGCCTGATACCTAGGTAAAGTAATGAATAGAAATCTTCCTGCATTGGTCATTCTGCTGGTGAAGATCAAGAAAACATGGCACATTTTTGCTTCTTGGAACTGAAATATATCAGCTGTCAATCACACAAGCACTATTTTGGAATGTCCCGATAAGATACTGTAAGAGGGTTACCCATCTTTAATGTCAGCCTTTTCACAGACACTCTCTTATGCAGAGATATCCTTGAAGCCAATCTAAGAGTCTATGTGAACTTTCATGCAAAATGTGACTTGTATGAGACGAAATTAGTATTACTACAAGTCAAATTATTCCTAATTCCATTGGAGTACTCATCCTCAACATAGGTTTAAAATTGTCCCTAATATAATATTTTGTTTTCAGACACACTTTAGGACCCAATCAAAACATTGGGAAGGTTACGAAAGATATTTGCCAATAATAATCTGATGGAAATTAAAACTGCAGCCAAACAATGAGCCAGATTCCTTTCCAGATAGAGTTAGTCTTTGGCATACACTACATGATAGATCTCAGCACATGGTTTTAAAATATAGATTGCACTAAACATTTGGAATAACTTTTTTTTTAAGCAAAGCAATTCAGCTCTTAAAACTAGGACTGGAGCTGGCCAACTGGCCTTATTTTTTATATGTACAGAGTGCCTGTTTCAGACTAGTTGACCTTATGACATAAAGCACTAGTTAATTCACATTTATGGGGCGTAAGGTTGGATTTCTGCTGGACCATTGTTTTATTAATGACTCAACTGGCAGTTGGATGTGGCACTTGGGGGGAAAAAAATCAGACAGTTCCATCTAGTCTGCTGCAACAAAATTTCCTGTTAGGAAATTGAAAACAATTAACGTCTTTCAGAATCTTATTTTAATGTTTGATACTGACCCTGTTTCTTCCAGCATTTGTTCCCCTGAGTGCTGCCAATAGTTTAGGCTGTACACTCCTTCCTGAAAGTACTATACAAGTCCGCTTAGAAATTCATTTTAAATAAAATTAAACATTAATCAAATTACTTTCCAGAAAACTAGGGAGGGTCCCTTCTAAGATGCTATCTTCACCCCCATTCCTTTTGTGGGCTGAGATATCTCTTGTCTGACCATTGTCTAGGTTGCAGCTCTTTCTCCTGTCTCCCAAGATCATTCTTACAGCCCTTTGCAGGTGCTGCCCTGAGAGCCTCTCCAAATTTTGCCCCCGCCCCATTGTAATGATTAATATGATAGAACTGGGAAATGAAAGGCATGGGAAGTAATCAGGTTAGTTGCATTAAATTGAATCAAATGTTAGTTAAATTGAGTTTTCTGTTGGCCTTGCTTAGGCCTTTCCTTTGTTCTTTTTGCAGGGTGGCCTTTGGCCATCACTCAGAGACGTAGGGCAGCCCTCAGGTGGAAAGAAGTTTGAAAGAGGGCTGCTGTCATGCAAGGCAGTACAGAGCAATCAGTTATGTTTTCTTCCCAAACACCATAACAGATTTGAGAATAACTTAAATGTTTATTATAAATCACAAGTGCATAGCACCACTACGGACAACTTCACTTATATATTTCAAACTTTCACCATGGTGAACTTCAATCTGCTAGCACTCGACTGATAGCGTGCAGAGAGGCAGAACAGGTTTCTCCATACTGCATTCTCTTCATTCAACAGGTTATCTGGAAAATCCAGCCCATCAGGCTGGTGTTGAAAAGTTACTCAAATTTCCATCTTCTGGTTTTCTTCACTTCAGGGGCCAAGGCTTTCACTCACGAGCTGGGAGGGCAATTTCAAGGGAAGTTTGTAGGAGGAAGAAGGAAAACCTGAAGGCTGAAAAATAACAGTGTAAGTAACTATGCAAAGAGAACTCATACAATTCTCTAATTAATACCTTTGGGTTTTGGTCTAGGAAAGCAGAGCCATGATATTCTTAAAAGCTGACATGAACATATTATTAAGTTAAAATATTAACATATTAACACATTCCCAGAGGTCAGTTAAGTCATCAATAAAGCAAGTTCTTGAAATTAGCTGATCAAGCTATAAGGACATACTGGATCTGAAGGTATCTGAAAGTGGGCAGTTTAAAGCACCCCAGCTGCTCCTATAAGGGCTTTGAAATTAAGTAATTATGCTCATAGAACAGGAAGGGACTTTGAAAGTCTACTTCAACTCCTTTTAATACGAACAATTTGCAGCTGCAGGATCCCTGACAGATAGCTGACCAGCCTCTGTTTAAAAACCTTTAGCAAAGGACAGTCCATCAGCTTCTGAGGCAACCTGTTCACTAACTGGTCACACTATCAGTGAGTTCTCCCTAACTTTAAGTTGAACTAGACAAGCCTGTTGGATCACAATTTCAGAGATATTTGACCAAGGGCAAAAAAGCAGCTGGAGTGTGAGCAACCTATGACTTGCTGATGGCTTCCCCATTGATATTGCTTGTGGGAAGCTGGCAGGAAGTGTCAGAAATCTTCCCTCCCTCCCTCCCTCCCACCATTTGCCCTTCCCTCACAACCCTCAGGAGAGCCCCCATGAAGCCTCCTCCTCCTCCTCAGTTGACCAGCAGAACTACCTACCACTTTGCTGGGGGGAGGTAGAATAAAGGGAGCCATGGAGAACTGCACCCCTGCTCCCCATTCAGCCATGTTCTGAAGGGGCCACTCCCTTGAGGGAGGAAGAGGGCTCACCCGTGGACCACCAGTGCCCTCCAGCCAGCCAGCCCTACTTTGCTGGCAGGCATCTGTTGCTCCCTCATCCTTCCCTCAATGCTCACTGCCATTAAGAGATTTCAAATTTCTGCCTCATTTCGAAAGCAGCCAATCACTGCTCGCCCATCAGGCCTTGCTGCCAGTCGTTTGGGCGCAGGGGACAGAGGGAGGCAGGAAAGAGGTTAGGGATATGCCCATGATGATCATGTGAGCTTGGCTGACCGCGGTAGCACAGCAGCAAAGCAGTGCTAAAGTGGCCACAAATTTCCCAAATTTTAGTCCCATGGAATTCATGGGTCCCAGATTTTGGACACATTCTGCAAGTTAGCCCATTTGAGGTATCTTGATTCCAAAATTGTTGGCTTATGATGCATTATTTTGCCCAGTTGAAGGTTACAGACATGAGAGTTTTAGTAGTATATAGATTCCAGTGATTTAATCTGAATCCAAATTCCATGCTGTAGAGCAGAAAACCAATTTGCTTTACCATCTCTGTGGCAGCCCTTTACATATTTCAAGGTGATTCAGAAGTTCTAGAACTCATGGTGTCAATAGTAGAGAGGCTGTGGTAAGGCAAAGGTGGTAGAATATTACTTTTCTTTTTGATCATAGATGACATCTACAGCATTAGCAATAAAATGAAATTTGAACGAGAAATAAGAGAAAAAAGGTATCAATGATTGAATTAAAGCAAAATCTTGACACCATAAGTTCTTACAATTTCAAGATGAACCTATAACCCTTCTTCAGTTGGTAAGTAAAGGATGCAAAGCTTCTCTTCTGCTACGGCTGTAGTGATGAATTTTCTGCAGTTTCTGATATATCCCATACATACATTAAATAATTTTTTGTTTAGAAGTTCTTGGAATGTAGTCTCATCTTTTCTTGGGAACTACAGAATTGTTATTTCTTCACTCCTGATGCCATGTTATCATGTACACAGGATGAGCAAAACAGGGGCTCTTCTATCATATACACAGATCTGGCTTATAATAACTGGGGTGCAGGTATGTCTCTTCTTCCAAAAGATACAAGAAGGACCCACATAGGTACTTCTCCTATGTGGCAAAGCTGGGCATCAGCAACAGTGAAGATTTGCTGCATTGACTCCTCCACCCCAAAGTTCCCCAAGACCAACCTGATCTTAATCAGATCTTAATAAGGATGTATTCCAATAAAGTGGAAGATACCTCTATAGGCCAGTTGCTCACTATATGCCATTTGTGACAGGGCTGGGGTAATGCAAACCTGTTGTGTGCCACTGTTTGTGGCCACTTGCACACTGCACAGAGAAGCTGATGGGTTTTAGACTGTGTTGGAATGGGTCGTTTAGACCATTAGAGTCCAATTTTCTTCTCAGTGGAAGAATCCAAATTAAAGCACTTCTGACAGGAGGTTGTCCGTATAGTTTTGAATGCATCCAGAGAAGGGAAATCCACCACATCACTGGGTAATTAGTTCCACTGTCAAATTGCTTGTTGACTTAGGAAGATATTTTTTAACATTTAACCAGAACTTGCCTTCCAGTAACTGCCTCCTGACTGTATTGCAAAAGAACATCCCACAATGACACCAAAAATAGCTTTCCTGAATGCACTGATAAATCTACTGAGGTTTATAGAGGTTTTAGTAAAATGTGGAGAAAGTACTAAGGAGCAAAGGATTGAACTCATCTTTATGGAGAATAAAGGTATTATCACCGTCAAATAGTAAAAACCTAGACGGTTACCTTCCTCCTCACATTTTTCCTCTTTGAGTTTTGCTGACACCTTTTCTTTGAATAGCTCCTAGAGGAACACATATTCTGTAAATGTTGGCAAATGTTTGATACTCAGCATCAACATATAGGAAATATTAAATCCTTACTCATAGGCAGCAAAACAATGTCCTGGGCACTGTGGAAGCTGCAAGAGTGGCACCACTGGGTCCATTCTTCTCTCCAACGAAGTTCTCATTGGACTCATAGTCAATTTGTTGACTAGGGACAGTTAGTTTTTGAAGACCTTGAGAGGTGAGGGGACAGAATGCCCAAATGATCCCCCCTTCTCATATCAGTCTGTACTGATACAATCTTTTCTCAATTGCTTTTGGCTATCGACATCAGTAGCTCAATAAGCAAGAGTATGTGAGAAAACCAAAACTACAGAACTCTTAGGACAATACTTTAACCGATTAGTTAACAGCCTTGACTGACATGTCAAGTACCTGAACTGGATGAGTCACTTTCATGTGTGCTTCCTTGCACACTTAAAAGGCACTGCACTGTGACTGTCTCTCTCCCACTGATATTGTAATGCTGTAATGTTTTTCCCACTAATCAAGGACTGTGTTTGTACAACACATTTACTCAATTGATCCCATTTGGGGAGTTCATATGACCGAACCATGCACTGATTACATGGGCTAGGGAGCAGAGAAGCAAGGGCATTTTACATCAGGACTCTTAAGAAAATCATATTATAAAAAGTATGCAATCTTTTATTTCATACAAAACACGGTCACCATATATCAGGATGCTTTCAGAAAGATGGCTATTGATACTACCAGTCATTATTCTTTCATATATATTTTTACATAACAGATTTTTGTTTGGTTAAAAAAAAATGGAAGAAATAGTAGGAATCATGGGAGACTTGCAAATGAAATACGATGATATCTAGACCCTTGTTAAATTCTGCCAGAAAGATTGGGCAGTTGTACATTAGAAGCTCTGTATAGAATTGGGCAACATGTGGCTTTCCAGATGTCATTGGCCCCCATTAGCCAACATGCTAATGGAGAAAGATGTTACAGTGCAACACTGGAAGGTTCCTACATTGCCAGTCCCCAAGAAGCTTCCCCAGTGTGAATTTTCCATTTACTGTTTTTCTTCTTCACACAAATGCAGCTCAGAACCAGATGAAAAGAGAATATCTGAACTTTCCAATAAGAATTTTCCAATATGAATTTCCTTAGTAGGAGTAGCCACAAAACCTGAAAGCAAAACACGATGTACCTAATCATATACACACATACATACAGATGTGATTTCTGAAAGGATTTATGTGGAACAATAATTGTTGCTGTTTTTTACATGGTACAGTTCTTTTATTTATCTGCCTTTATGTTTCGACTAGTAGCAATCACTCAAAATCTGACATTGCAGCAGAGCAGCCAGTCATGAGAAAATGTGTAAGATTTCCTACTCTTTTTGCAACAGAATGATTACTAGGGTTGGCCTCAGATAACATATTGGTACCCAAGAGAAACAATCCAAGTGGATCTCCCCTCTTAATAAATGACAACATTACATTGAGAATTGCTAATAGTTAATAATGTCCCAATACTGGTTGAGGTGACTTTGTTCCTTGAAAAGAGGATTTCCTGGTCTTCTACTGAGTGTGTAATTCCCCTTCTATTCACCAGCCTAACTCCACATTGCTATTCCTCAAACCTGTCCTTAGCTTATAATGGCAGTGACACTGATATAATCACCGAATTGCTAGGATGTAAGACCATAGACATGAACGGCACCATCTGCAGCAAACCCCAATAATGCTCAAATGACAATACACACATGTTGACATCCTCATGCAAATGTCCTTATGTACTCATGTTCAGATGTATGGTGCAAGTCACATTTGCATGAGGATGTCACTACACATTTCATCATTTGACCCCTCTTGTTCTCCCTGCAGATGCCCGTGGCCACATCTATGCCATTGACTATTATCTCTTTTTTCTGGGGAGAGAAGGAACATTCCAGGGGTTTCTAGCTGACTGGTGATAATGAAGCAAATCAAGATTTACCCAGCAATGCTTAGAAAATACAGAAAAGTACTTTTATTTACAATTCAACCATACATTGATTAACTACAGCATTTTGGCTATTTTACTGTCTAGCCAAAAAAAAAAAAAAATCACAGATGTAAACATAAACATTCAGTTTCACAGAACATTCCATTGCTGCAAGCAAATTTAAATAATACTGTACAAGCTGTGAAAGTACCAAAAACATGAACCTAGTGGTGGGAGGCTCATGACATTTTTTTAAAAAAAGAAGGTTATAACCTTGCAATAGAAAGTAAATTACAATTCTGTTTACAGTGTACAAATTATTCTATAATATAGCTGACTGTATCCATCAAAGTAGAGTTCTAACTCTACAGTGAGACTCATACTCTACTCTAAATGTGCGTAAGACTGTACCCATTTTATTTAGACATATAGAACAAAGTAATGAGACATTTCTATACTATGAACATCTGTCAGTGTTATACAGCTTAATTACTGTTACTTCCCTTTCCTAAAAGTTCCTGGGAACCATTGTCTTCTGTCAAGTTTCCTAATATTTCTCAGAGAATTTTACACTATCATGTAGAACTTTTAAACTCTATATGTACTCTATCCTCCCCAGTATTTGTAGTGTTGCAAACATGATGCGGTGAGCATCTATTTATACAGCAAGAAGCCTCTCCATCAAAGTTAAGCAGTTTTTAATTTTCAACCAATCTCAACAGAAGAATGAAATACATTCTTAAAACTCCCTCTTGTTGAGATCAGTAGGTCTTTAAAATGCTTAGCTTCACCTGGATTAAGCCCATTCTGAAAAGAAAACCTTCAGAATATCATATAATTATTCACAGGTAGCAGTGAATAATTTGGCACCTGCTACTTGCAGGCTAAAACACATATATACAAAATGCATACAACTATTGTGGATTTACTCAACTGTATTCCACCTCTGTGTAACACATAAGTTCAGAATATTATACATTATATACAAGGAAGACTTAATATTTTCTACTGCATATTTACATCATCAACATTTCTACTGTCCAGTCCGTCAAAAACAGTTTGAAAATGATCCATCTTCTAGAACAAAGAGCAAAGTTCACTGCTTTGTTGGGAGCTGCCTGCAGCAACCAGGTCCGCACACCACAATACAAGAACAATAAAGAAAATAAAGTTAAATATCCAAGCAGTATGTCACTTTGCATGGAAACAAAGCAGTTCAACAAAGCAAGTTGTTGAAGTAAAAAGGTGGTGGGAGATCACAGAGGTAGTGAACTGATCCAAGAGTGGCACAAAGACTTTTCATGGACCTGTATAGGCATTTTGCAAACAAAGAAACAGCTTTCCTGCTGCTAGCAAGTATTGCTTCTTTTTATAGTCACACAGCTAAGCTGTTCATATTATATGACTTGCTTCTACTTATAAGGATCTCTGGATAGCCCACCAAGTTGCACTTCATTTTATTCTCTCAACTAACTAAGTTGTTAGGTAGATAGATAAGCCTGAAAGTTAGTCCAGCACTACCAAAAGAAAGGTTTCATTTGGCTTGTACTGCATGTGAAAGTTGATATTGTAAAATAAAAGCATAGTTTAGAGACATCTCTACACATTAGCCCAAGGTCACAAAGCAAATTTTATGGCTGAGTGGAGACAAAATCTGAATCCAAGATACTAGTTTTCATGAAAAGGCTTAATTTTGGTTTGCATCCTTTCCAAAGCACATTAACTCAATACCTCCCACATTGAGTTGTGATGAGAAAGACCACCAAAGATTCTGAGCAGGGTCCAGTATTATCCAGTTGGTAAATTTGCAAAAATGTGTAGTTACTTCTAGTTAGTGGAGTTATATGATTGGTTTCAATGAGTTTGCAAGGCTGTAGGATCCATTTATCTTCATCTTTCTAAAAATGTAAATAAATATGGCAGCCATGGGACCTGCTGCTGTTGCTAAACAAGAAAGTACGATGATTATAGGAGTCATGTAATCCAGCTCTTCAACTCTAGCTGAAAATGAAACAAACAAAAAAATTTGAGTATAAGAACAATGGCCATTGGCAATGCTATCTTAAAGGTTCACTAGCAAATGTTTATCTACTTCTGGATTTAACATCACCTCTCTTCTCTTCTGTGGCTGGCTTCCTGTTCACAAATACTACAGATTTCAGTCCCCTTTATGCTAATGTTTATATAGCTAAAATGTCACATTCATGGACAGAGGGTCCTAATACTCACAGAAGTATACATTTTGGGGGGAAATTTTACAAGATACCCTGCCTCAATCTTGTAAGTTTCCAAATGTGTGGATTTCAACACCCAGAATTCTCTACAGTAGCCATGCTGTCTGGAGAATTCTGGGAATGAAAGTTCAAATATCTAGAGGGCAGTCAGGTTGGGGAAAGCTACCATACAGATTAATATAGGAAGCTAAACAACTTTAGTTAGGAAAAGAATGAAATATGGGGTGAAGGAAGTGTAAGAGAACAATGAAATGGCTGAAGTATTGGACCCACTAAAAACACTGCATTTCTGATCATTTTTCCTTTTCGTTATTTTCCTCTTTTGTATATTTTCTTTGTACAACAACTAGTTTGCTTTCTAAGCAATGTCTTTTAATACAGCAGGAATCCTAGCAAGGGAAGGGAAGAATTGATCCCAGTTGCCTTTTGGAGATTGGTACACAAATAAGCATGAAGTGTTAAGGCTATGCAATCTGTTATTAATGCAATATGGTTATATGGTTCAGAGGCAGAAAATTATATACCAATTATTATGATCTGTTCTGTATTATTTCCGTAAGCATCAGAAACATCCACCAGATACACAACTGTATTATTTTTCGGTGCTGCATGTGATGTCACAGAGGTGATCATTTTCGGTGCTGCATGTGATGTCACAGAGGTGATCATTTTCGGTGCTGCATGTGATGTCACAGAGGTGATCATTTTCGGTGCTGCATGTGGTGTCACAGAGGTGATCATTTTCGGTGCTCCATGTGATGTCACAGAGGTGATCATTTTTGGTGCTGCATGTGATGTCACAGAGGTGATCATTTTTGGTGCTGTATGTGATGTAAAAGATGTAATTGGTTTCAGTGCTGCTATTTTTGATGTAACGGACATCATTGTTTTCAATGTTGCATGAGATGTAAATGATGTAGTAGTTTTTGATGGGGTATCTGATGTAAAGGATGTCGTTGTTTCAGATGGAGTAGTTAATGTTGGCACAGTTGGTGAAAAGACTGAAGCTAAAGAAAGAAATGAAAAATATGTACTTCAGTTAATAATAGCTTAAAGAAAGTATTCTATTCTTGACAAATATAAAAATCAAAATACTCAATGATAGTATTCATGAGTGTTAACACTGAATATTTTCTACCTGAACACTCAAGCATCTGACATTAAAAAACTTATGTATTAGTTTTTTTGTTTATCTGAATGTAAAATGTTTGACATTCAGACTTTAGCTGCAGAATACTGAGTATTAATACTGAAATCACTTGAGGGAAGAAAGTCTTTTCATCTCTGCCTTAATCCTCACCCTTGACAAAAGGTATAATCTTTCCAGGTGCAGCTAGAACATTTAGAAATTGACTTAAGGGTCACCCACTCTCCCATTATGTAGTATATTACTGTTATTAAAGACTCTCAAAATGACTCACAGCAAATATTTTAAAACTTATCAGTGTATTAAATATAGGAATTCTAAACTCTGGTTTGCAAATGATTTTTATCTGTTATAATTTGTATTCTGTGAATAAGAACAGACTGACCAATAAATATTTTCTCTTGCAGGAGCTTTATACCTTGTATAGAAATGTACAGAGATTTTCTATCCACTTTACTGGTAACTTCATTGGTGACTTCACAGATATAGATTCCAGAGTCAGAGACCTGAGGATTTGGGATGGAGAGATTGTGCTTTTTTGTAATATTCTGGGTAATTCCATCAGCAAGCTGCTTCTTCCAGGCAAAACTAGCCTGCGGATGACTTTCAGTCAGGCAGATAAGTGTTAGTGCTTCCCCTTCTACTATGGTGTTGCCTGGAAATGCCATGGTATGAGTATTCTGTGGGCCATCTGAAAGAAAGCAAAGGATAGCAAAGTTAAATTAGCAGAATGTGAATTACAAGTCACAGTGAGTGCCCCAAATGGGGAAGTGTTTGAGAATCATCCAGTGAACATCAAAAATTTCATAGCTGTTTATTAGCTGATGGATTGTTCCCCTGTTAAAATGCTCAGAGTAAAGTATAAATATTAATCAGGTGTGGAAAGTACTTTAAGCAGCTTCCAAAATAAAAGCATAAACCAGAACTGCTCATTCAACATAGCCCTCTGGCTTGCCTTACTTGTCTTAAGATTCCTTCTTACATCCCCCTAAATCCACGTCAGCCTATTGCAAGGGGAGGCAACATTGACCCTAAAACAGTAACCAGTGCCGCCTCCCTCCCCCCCCCCGCTATCATTATTTCAGAAGCCTCCACATCAATTCTGTCTGTTCGTTTTGATTCCTGCAATTCCAAACAAAGAGGCCAGGAAATGGCATGGTTTAGACCATCATGGGAAAAATCTTACAATTCTTAACTCTGCATTGGCTATCCTAGTTAGGAAATTTTGAGACATTACAGTGTCAACAGCTCCAAAGAACATCAAGTTGGGAAAGGCTATGACGTGACAACCCAATGTCCTTTCACAAAAGCCAAAACAAAAAAGGAATAAATAAGACCATTATAGTTGTGTGGCACTCCTGAGAACCAGTATGTGGAGCCTAGATGATACAATTAATGTTCTTCAGACTTTCAAACTTAACATGAATATAACCTGTGCTTGAATCCTAATTCCATCAATATACTTACAACTTATTTCCATCGTGTGTGTAGCCTGCCTCTGCTTTGGCTTCAAAGCCATTTCCTCTATTGGTAGCTCAGCTATGCATATGATCTCTTTCCCAAAATCTTCCTCAGTAGGAATAAAATCAATCTTCAAGTTCTTTGTCTGTAATGATTGTGTATGAAGGTCTTGAAAAAACTCTTTTTCAGTAGTTAATTGTCCTCTTAGCAAAGTGATCTTCAGCTGCTCAGAAGGATAGACACTGGGAACACTACAGGTAACAGAAGCTGGTTCTCCAAGAATGAAAGGGCTTTTGAACTCGATAACAGGATTACTGGGGAACGCTAAAAGAAGAAACAAAGAAATCATATCAGAGGGAAGGTTGTTAGCAGCTAAACTCAAGCTGGAATTTCGTTGTAAGCTCTCTGTTCACAACTACTCAGTCCTCTTACATTTTGGATACAAGCTGCTTCCCAGATGACAGCATCTGAGCCAATGTCATGGCAGAAGATTTTCCATACGGGTGTTGTTCCTCGATATGTAAACTCTAATTGGACAAGCATTCTACACAGCATCTTAATACATGAACACTCCCAGAAGACCCATAACCAGGGAGGAGAATAGGGAGACCCTGCCCCCAATTCTACTCTGCCCCCTCCCTCCAATTTCAGTAAACAATTTTAATTTAGTGCACTGGCAAAATGAGCTGTTTTTTCCTTCTAGAACTCTGCAGGTTAAGTTAAGAGTAAATATACTCTTTTTCAGTTTCAGATTTTATAGATTTTTATAGAAAGGCACAAGGGACACGCACAGAAAGGAAGACAGGTTAATTGGGGTCTGTATGAGAAAGGCTTGGCCTGTCTTCCTTTTTGTGTGTGTCCCTCCACAACATTTTACATTGGCTTTGGACCTGGCCCTCTGGACTATTAGCAAATAACTATCTGAAAGACTGCTTCAGAATTTCAGTTACAATGGGCACAAATACAGTGGGCACAAATATTCTCCAAGCTCTCCAATTGTTTCTGGCTGTCTCACAGGATCTGTCAGGATTGGCCTGCTGAAGGTCCCTTCTATTAAGCAGAGTTATCTGATGGGATCTAAGAGATGTGCTTTCTCTGTCCTGGCATGTGCGGACACACACACACCAAGCTATGAATGGCCATTGCCCTGACTCTCCCTGCCTTTCATAAATCCTTGAAAACCTAATTCCTCCCCTGGCCTTGGGCCAGAGTGTTGGATAAACCTACTTATAGTGGTTGAGATTATGACTGTGGTTGGCCTCAGTTGTATCGTGTCTCTATGGATTCAGACTGACAGTGCACTTCAGTTCTGTTAAATACATACATTTTGTTTGTTTTTCAAATGCCTACAACATTAAGTCTTGTAAGTTTCCACTTCCACAAAAGAGACATTACACTTTCCATATTCAGCATCCAAACCACCTCTCACACAGATAGCCATTAAGAAAAATATCAAAAACAAAGACAGAATCAGTGAGAACAATTCCTGTCTGTGTATCAATTAGCTACTTAAATTATATGTGGAAGCTTCAGGTATGTTGTGAGAGTTCAATACCCTATATCCTACTACAGTTTAGTTACTTACAGTAAATGTCAACCATGACTGCTCTCTCTTTGGATGGTTCACCCGACTTGCAACCAGCAGTGCAGACATATTGATGCTCATGTTTAAATTCAACAGACTGTATAATTAAAACCGAACTGTTTCCTTGATTGTGCAGTTTCCCGCCTAATGGATGGTCTAACTGGGTTCTCCAGGAGAAGTACGGGGATTCACAACCAGTTGTACGACAAGTTAGGATAAGCTGGTCTCCAATTTGTGCAACAACTTTGTGACCTGGCACAATATCCTCTATTTCAAATGCTTTAGCTGAAACAAGAGAGAAGGGAGCACATTCAGGGTATATGGGTGCAGTGTTACAGGTAAATATTTATCTTCCTGCTGTTTATAACAAAGCATTTATCCAAATGAGTCAAACTCAATTCTCAGAGACCTGCTTCTAGACACCAAAGTGACAAGCAGAATGGATATGGAAATGTGCATTAGCAGAAGTCAAGACAAAACCCATTGGAGATTGACATGGGCATGGTGGAGATCCATACAAACAAGAATATAACTAATATAATAATTGCTTAGTATATTGTGAGCTACCCAGAGCTGGTTTGGAGTTGGGCAGTGCCTAAATGGAATGAAATAAATAAATAATAACTTCTAATTCTGCTGTAATGTTTATACTTATACCAACAATATCTTATAATAATGGTAGAGTCATCTTTTAAAGTGAATGTTTGGATCCACAGTAAAAAAAAATCAGCATTAAAGCAGCAAATATGATCAAATATATTTTCTGTGGAATGCAGATGCATCACAACACACAAGAATTTGGTGTACCAAATAGCAGTGTACATATAGTGTGCATGTAAGCCCTTTTGTGGATGACAGAGGAACAGCACTTCTAAGCACCCAGGCCAGGAGAAGGAACATTCATAATTTATCATGCTGCACCTTATTTGAATGTGGAATCACTGAAATAATCCAGACTCTGATGCAGCATACCGAAAAAAAGCAGCTAGGGATTGTTATCCAGTTCTATAGTCATGGTGATACTAATCTCACATTCTGGGCCCAGGCTGAAAAATTAATGATGTCTCTAAAACTCCAATCTTATAACCACTGATCTGGAACATCTACTGAATTCAGTGGGACCATTTCTAAATAGATATGCACACAATTACACTATCACACCATTGATTCTGATGAGTTTCAGTCATGACTGGTATCTAAATTAAGTAGGATGAAGATTGAACTATACGTGCATTCTGTACATGGAAATAATCCTGCCTTTTAGTAAGTGTGGCTTAGCCAAAAGTTCAAGTTCTCAGCACAAATAATTTGAACTATCTACCACTGAAATGACAATCTAAATATTGCTCAAATTAGAGCATTAAAGTGTAAAAGTTTAGTTTAAAAGACACTTGCTTAAGTATATCATTAGATAGAGTTATGTAATTAACCTTTCACTTAATCATCCCTTTATGGGAAGATTGCATCATCTATAGATTAAGGTTTTAGAATGACAATCCCATACACCCTTAGTTAGGAAGAAGTCTTGCTGAATCCAGTGGGTGTTATTTTGGAGTTAACATTCATAAGGCTGCACTGCTATTTCTGAATTCATATGGATGTGGGTCTGCTAACAGCGCAAGGTCTATGCATACTTACTCAGATGTAAATCCAGCAGCATTCAGTGGGATTTGCTTACAGTAAGTGTGCTTAGACGGCATTCTTATTTTTAAGAAATCTTTTTACATGTACAGATTTGAAAGATGTATAAAGATGTTTATAAAATGGCCCACTCACCTGCAACACCTTTTTAAAAAAAATACATCTGATCTTGGAGCAAATATATTCTCTGTTTATTTTTATTTCGAATGCTTAAAAAGACAAAACAGAACACACACCTTCCCCCCAGGGCACGAGCAACAAACTTCAAACTCACCATTGGTGAAGAACAGGAGTAGCAAAAGCGCTGCTGAAGTCACCGCGGCCATTGGTCGCGATGGTTTGGGTCCAGTTGAGGCAAAACTTGAGCGGGCTGAGGAAGGAGGCTTCCCGAATCTGCCTTGCCCGGGACCTCCAAGAAGCACCTAAAAGTGAAGGGGAAAGTGGTGTATTCCGGACCCCCATCTCTTTCGTTTTATAAAGAGAAGGGACGGGGGAGGGCAGGAGGGGACGGAGAGGGGGAGTAGGACTGTGGGAAAGAAAGCGGTCCCTGGAAATTCCTGGATGGAAAATCCCTGAAACCGAGCAGGAAAAGTGAAAGTGGATCTCCCACCCCAGGAAGCCCGATGCTCGTTGAAATTGCCCCTCCTCCCACCAGCTTCCTGCAGGGATCTGAGTTTTCTCTGAGAGCAAACGTCCCGCGAAGGAATTACAGGAGACGCTCCTGTCTCTGGGGCGCATTTGCATCTGTGTCCGAAGGAGAACGCGAATTAGGAAAGAAAGAAAAAGAAAACGAAAGAAACCACCCTTAGTCGTTTTATCATAAAATTGAGATATTAGGATCCCCTCTTCTCCTTTCTGCCAAGGGAATTGATAAAGAAGAATCCATGTATGCGGTCTAAACACTGAAAGATTTCTGAAAGGTTTACATGGATGTCTGTAGGTCAAACATCACTTCAAGCCAGCACAAACTTCATTGAGATCCTCCCAGCTGTAGCTTATCCATCATTTGCAGACTGGGCATAAACATCATTGGTCAACTTTACAGGGCTGTTGTAATGAGTACTTAGATAATTAGAGTTAGCAATACAGACAAAAGCTCCTATGAGAGTAATACCATGTGTGTGGCAATTCAGAAGCTTCCATAAAGGAAAAGTGTTCAAGCTTTGGAGTTTTCCAAAAGTCCAGCATCTGAGGTTGAGTCTGTGTTTAGTCAGTCTTTGGGGGAGGACAAGTTGATGTCATTCAGAGGTTGAATACCTAGCCAGCATGGCTAACAGCAAAAGATCACGCACGGCAGCTGTGGCCCAAACATCTAGAAGACATTGCTGCTGACTCTTGGATGACACCTAGTTTGGCCAGACTCTCTGTACTGCCTTGAGCTCCCAAAGAAAAGGCTGTATGTGGATGCTACTATAAATGCATATATTGGAAGAAGACTGTGGACCTGTAATTTGACCCAAGCTTACAAACAGTAGGGTCCTTTGACGATAAAATATAAAACACCTATTTCATCTGCAAAGGAATGTTTATTTTTTTTGCACATTTAAGGAATTTCCACATTGCTACTGTTTTCACTTTCCATTCCTACAAAGTGGTTTAAACATGATTTGATAATATCTTCTCCTCTGTTCTTCTCACAGACTCCTGGAGGAAAAACAATGAGCAAAGAATGACTGCATTTTAAAGTCCTAGCTGATTACTAAGTACTTTGAAAATGTTAAGTATCAGAAACGGGGGAAATTAGACCTTTCTTTTCAAAACTACTGTCTGTCAGTGAGCTCTTAAAACAATGTCACACTAAAATTTAACTAGTAACCTGGTAATTAAAAGTAATAGGCAAGCTTCATCTGCTCTTTTACAATATGTTTGTTAATGGCATGAGCAATCTGAAAATGAAGAGCTGCTAACTAAAGTTACTCTTCATTGTTTCATCGTGGCAAGCAACCTCTATGGTTTCATTTCCCTGATATCTTGATAACTGGAGGACAAGTACTGCCTGCTAGATAACTGACTAACAGTGCTGGAATGTATGTAGATTGTTCCCTGCCTCCTTAATTCTAGGAAATAATTTAAAAATCAAGATATTTTAACCAAGCCTTGGAAGATAGTTGAAGAGGAAACAAAATATTACTTCCTCCCCTCGAAAAACGGCAATGAAATTTACAAGAAAACACCTTTAACCAGAGAAATTGAAAGTAAGCAATGTGTTTTCCACCAGGGCCTAGATATCATATGCCCATAGTCTAATTGTCCCTTGAGATGTCTCAAGGCTAAGGCCTTTGGCCATGGTGGCTAGGCATTCTGGGATTTGAAGTCCCACCATATCCGGAGCCTACCAAGTTAGTGAAGGCTATTCTTCAGTTGCAGCTATCAGAGAAAAGAGATCTACTCTCTTGCCTTTATCTCAGCTCGACTGAAAGAAATCAGTTTTGTGGGGATGAATATTCAGACCAGAAATAGGAGCCATTTGTCTCTTTTTCCAACACTCTTTGCAGTCCCTGGTGCAACCTCTCGCTATGCCAGTACCTGACACTCTTCAGTTTGCGTGTTTGGCAGTTCTTCACTCCAGCTGAAAACATGACCCACAAATGTCAGAGCCTGAATGTCTGCCACACTTTTTTTACTTCCTGTTTTTTTTCCCCCTGGCTTTTTCATTATCATACCTGATGAACAGTTCTGGGAAGCCACAAAGCTGTAACCCTTTTAGAATAGGACTCCAGCTTTGTTAAGAATTGGACAGAAAGTGGGCTGTAAATATAAACTGCCATTTAGCAACAAATGTGTGAGACAAAATAAACAGTGAATGAAGGAATAAGTATTGTACAGAGAGCTGGCAGTTGTTCTAATGCTTTGTAACATTCTGTAACATCTTCTTCTTAAAATCCCCATTCGTTTTACTTAATTTGTGAAATAATATTGGAAAGCTCTATGCCAATCCCAGCCCAACCTTAAAGCACACTTCTCAAGTCCATGTTTAAAGTGCAGCAAAAGGAGGTGAAATTTCTCCTTAGTACTATATAAAAGAGCAGATTTATTGACTTGCTGGCACCTGCCAATTAAGATGCCATTTAAAAGTATAGCAACTTTTGAGTGTTGATAAGCAGGTTGGGAGCCATATTGGTTAAGGGGTTTCCAGATGTGGAATCCTAGCACCACCAAACAAGAAGTCATTCTCTTCAGTGTATCCTCCTCCCCCTCCCCCTCCTCCTCTTCCTTCTATGGAGAGAAATATTTAAAGCTTACATCTGATCTCCATGTAAATTTAAAGCATGGTGCTTGTACAATACAAGCCTCCTCTGGCAGCACTGTAGCGGCAGTTAGCAGGTAAAAGAGAGAAATTCAACCAGCCCACACTGTCCTATGATAGAATAAGAAAAGTTGTACGTGCCAAAATTTCATTTTCTATAGAAGGATCTGCTTTTTTCTGTAGTAAGGCTGTGCAACTCCATCATAAAAGGTGCTTTTCAGTGTGAGAATTCATCTGAAGCACCTCTTTTTATATCAAAGCTGCAAAAGCAGTTCTGCATAGACAGGCTTGTGGAGACCACCACAACCAGCTTTTGAGCTGGGAAAAGGGCTGCTTTAATGTTTCAAAAAGAGGTAGTACAGACCTGTTTCTTGGGTGCATTGCTCATAAGTGCTAGCTCTATAGCAGCTTGGTAGCTCAGATTGAAGAGTACCCTTCAAATGTATGGATTTTATCTCAGGACTTCCAGGAAGAAATGGCGGACTGAAGATAGGTCTGCAAAAAAAATGGAGCTGATGATTGTGGTGGAACGAAGAGCCAGTGAGTGGACTGGCTCTTCATAATTCCCCTCTGGACAAGGAGAGAACTTGAGATCGCCCACAAGTGCTCCAGACAGTTGCTCCTTGTGTATCCAGCAGGTTTGGAGCTCTGGGAGATGAGGGAATAGGCATCTTGCTCAAACAGCAGTCGGTGCCTTTGAAAGGACACTAAGTTTGCATACTTCCTTTTCTGATCACTTTTGGAAATTGCTTGTTAACTGCTTTTCAGCTATTAGGAACCTTTGGATTGACAAGTTTTATAGCACCAGGTGAGTTTCCTTCAACCCTTAGCAAAATAATTTTAAATACAAGTTTTAGGACTTAAACATTTTTTTTGGGAGGGGAATAAACAGCAGAACGGTAATTAAAACTTTGATTTTAGAAAGTTACAAATGAATTAAGGGTCCAGATAAATTTGAAATAATATTTTGGAATTAATTATAAAGAATCCTTCCCATGGGAAAATGCTTTTGTTTTGAATTCTTTTTTTTAAAAAAACATAAGGTAAGACTTTAAAAATTGGACACTAGAGGGAACTAGAAGAACTAAAGACTACAATTAATGGAGAAGAACCTCAAACTCGACTTATTAATACAGAATGAAGCAGAATATTTTAACATTGGACATACTGAAGGATACTTTTGAACAATGGACCCAGAAGTTAATTTTAAGAGTATCTGCCTCTGTAGATGGACTGTGTTTAAAAGATGTTATAGAAGAGGAGCAAGTGTTACTTGCCAAGATTGAGACTGATTTGAAAGTAGATTTAAAAATGACAGGCTACAAGAATGACATGGAAAAAGATGTTACACTGGACATACAAAAGAAACTGGCTGCTGTCTTGATTATTAAAAGAGATATACAAATAACAAACCAAGAAAGTGACCTGGATAATTTTCCTATATTGGATTTGCAAAAGAGGCTTGTTAAAGCTTTGAAGAATTTTGTGAAAAGGGACAAAGAGAATGAAAAGAAATCAAGTTCTAGGACATTATTTGAAGGGACTAAAGACCAAGATTGTTAAAAGTAAAAGGAAGGAATATAAGTTGGCTTATCTAATCAAAGTTAAAATAGATATGTTATTTCTGGTAACCCTTAATGGACCTTTGCTGATATCAGGACTGAAATGACAAGGTTTTATAGATTTGTTTATAGATAAAAGATGGGATATGGGAAGAGGAGATCATTTGTTGTATTTTAAGAGAAGGTGATAAGTTACTAAAATTGTTTGTACTTGTGTTGAAGGGGGAAGTCATTGCTTTATATATTTCTTTTTTTTTTTTTTACTATATTCTTATTTCTTGTTTCTTTTCTATTTTTCTTTTCTATTTTTTCTTTTTTGCACCTTCTATTTTTCTTTTAATTCTTTTCTTTTTTAGTTTGTATTAGTTTTTATTGTTGTAATTGTAATTTTTAATAAAATTACTATTAAAAAAACAAATGTATGGATTTCATCTCTCAGAATTCGCAGCAAGTCCATCTGAAGGATACTCTTATTTATTTATTTATTTATTTATTTATTTATTTATTTATGTTCCAATTATCACCAACTCTAAATGGCTTTAATACCTTATTTCATAAAATAAGGTTAAAGCATCCAGGTTTGGAAAAGTTGTCCTAGAATTTAGCTTAAATTTCAGCTAAGTAGTAAAATCATGGTCTCCAATCAGCTACTGCTTTAGGTTCTACATAACACAATCATCACATGTCGATGGAATTTTTCTTATTCTGGTACTCAGTTTTACTTAGTTTAAACTAAGTAGGAAGCCTACCCTGACAGGTGTTCTTTTTTTATGTGCAAAGGCTAGATTCTGTGTACAAATGAACTTTAGTTACTTCTAGTTTGAGGTTTGCTTCAATAGCAAGTTTGATCCTTCACCTTTTACTCCTCCATGACTGATAAGGAGTTGGAGAGAAGAGGGCTTTTGGGAGAGGACTAAGGGTGGGATTTTTACAGAAAAACTCTGAACTGCTGTATACAATTAAATTGCATAATTATGCTATTTTGTAATTGCACTAGCCACAGTTGCAGTTATTCCAGCCAATATAATCCTGATTTTAAGGAATAAATCCATGATTCTGTTATCTATTTTGAAAAGTCTCTGTGTTCTAAAAATAAGATGAAGCAATATGTTTCTACATGGCCTAGATTTTTTTACACAGTTAAGAATTGAATTAATTTTATACTGCTGTGAATAGTTATTATATGGATCTTTTTCTCCTGTTAGCTTTATTTTTCTTTTTTGTCACATTTACAAATAAAGTTACTCTAGGCAATATGTGATCCAAGGCAAACTATGGGAGTTCTAATTCTGCAACCTTGGCTGGACCACTCATGCAGTATTTCGGCATTAGTGTTTGGCTCTCCCAGAATAAACACAGACAATACATTAGCCATGGTAACAATGTGACCACAAGAAGGTCCTAAAGACATTATTAAAAAAATACATGCTTGTAAAAAAAGAAACATGGATCAAAATGACTGGGAATCCCACAAGCAGGATGTGACAGACAGCCCAAGTATTCAATTCTTCCACTGTTGATTTGCAGCAAACAGTGTTCTGAGCCATAAATTCTATCCATGCTGCAATAAGTTCATTGTTGATTCCTTCCTCCTTCACTTTATCATCACATTGGTCTTTGAAGTAGATTAGGCTGAGAAACAATAATAAACTTAAGGTCATCCAGGAAACTTTAGCACTGAGTGGGTACTTGGACTTGAATCTTGCTTATATTTGTATCACCATACCTTATCATATTTTGATCATCAGAGATTAGCCCATATGCCTAACGGGTTACACAATGAGCACCAGAAATGGGTCACAAAAAATCTGGACAAGTAGACAGCAGCAAAACGTTAGAGTTCTTCATATCCCTTTCCTCCCATCACTAGTGGCAATCTGAATTTTTGCAGCTGAGATCTGGTAGTCCCTAGCTAACAAACAAACAAACACGCACAAACAGGCACACATTTGCTATGACTATGCATGCTTAAAAACAACATAGAAGAGGTTTTCTTTAATAAACAGACTCCTTAAAGCATCCATATTTTTGTTCAGGATTGCACTGAAGGCTTAAAAAAAAGCAGCTGATTTAATAAAAGGAAAAGTCCTAAATTATTCAAATCATTCATTTTCAAAGGCTGAACTGTCCTAATATATATAACCTTTTATCTCTTTTTGCCAAGAAGTCACATCTGAGTCTGTTTCAGTATTCACCCAAATATATCTTAAGCCACTTCTATATCACCAGTGTTTCTATTTTCTAGTTCTTCAATAACAGTTTAAATATGATCCATGATTGTTTTCCAGACAGCCACCCTGCAATGCTGGGATTACAAAACAAAAACTACTGCTCTGAATGCAACAGTCTTGTAGTACAGGATAAAAAAAAAACCTCACCCTTATTACATGCAAAAGGAAAATTTAAAAAATCACTTGGAACCTTCCCAACCCTGACACATGATATGCTTCATGTTGTGTGCATTCATATATCATTCCAGGGGTTCCTATCAGGACAAGCTGAAAAAGCATCAAGCCACTTTTCCCCTTGAAAGACCTAAGAGATGCAGGTCTGGTGAGGCAGGGATTCCTGCAAATGGGAGAAACGGGCTTCCGCAAAGCCTCAAAATTACACAGGAAAGGTGACCTGTTATTATCATGCATAATAACACTTCCTTGCAAGAACATGAAACACAAGTATAATATATATTCTCTTCTGCAAATGCTTCTCGGTCATTCCCCTTCCTTCAGTGCCAACAACAGTGACCACTAGTGCCCTGGCAAAAGGTACTGGCATTCCTCTCTTGAATTTTGACCTGGAACAGTGGAGAGAAATGCTTCCTCCTTTTCCTTAAAGCAACAGCACAAGCACGTATGGAAAAAGAAACCCTGACCCAGTCTTTTGTAGTGTAAAGGTAACCAGCAGATCTTGATCCCTCCAGCCCAGGGCCATCAGTTCTAAACATATACAGCTCTCATGTGCTCCTTCTAAAAGTTCCCATTTCTACATACAATTGGAGCCTTTTAGACTAACCAGTGTACTATCTGCCAGACTAAGTCTGCAATCTTCTATTTCCCTAGAGCAGTGTTGTCCAAACTTGGCCACTTTAAGATGAATGGACTTCAACTCCCAGAATTCCCCAGCCAGCCATGCTGGCTGGGGAATTCTGGGAGTTGAAGTCCACTCATCTTAAAGTAGCCAAGTTTGGACAACACTGTCCTAGAGCAAGCCCACTGAATTTACTGCTGAACCAACGTGCATATGATGGCACTGTTGAAAAAGAGCAATCAGTTTTGCATTTAATGGGTAAATCCACACATTCAGATGACATAGCAGGCTGTTCATAATTTAGTTTGCTTGTTATTGTGTGATTATCTCTGATAACTCATAGACCAATGGAAATCTCTCTCTTTTTCATCTCTTTATTAATAGCTGGCTTTAATTATCAAAAGGAGGGGCCCTTTTGGTCAGCTTGTTCTGAAAATCTGTTTATTCAGTGTTCTTTCACTATCTCTTTGATTTATCTGTGGATGTCCTAAAAGTTGATACAATTATGTACAGTATGCAGAAGTTAGAAATGTTTTCTCTCCCTTTCTTCTAGATGTTAGGGTCTGGCAGTGAAATCAATCAGCAATAAGTACGGTATTCCCCTCACTACACCCGCAAAAAGGCCTACTTCCTTACTGCATATGAGAAAGTTACAGGTTTTGCTGCCAGAAGATATGGTGAGAGCTGCTAACAGCGTCAATGGCAGTGGAAGACCGGAGGAGAACATTTTCAATGATTCTTGGTCATGAGGAGATATAAACCCTCAATGTTCAGAGGAAATATGCCACAGCCTGAGAGCACGTAAGGCATTCCTTTCTCCTATTTTACCCACAACAGCCTTATGATACATTTTGGGCTAAAAAGTATGACTGGCTCAAAGTCACCCATCAAGTTTAGCATGGTGTGTGAACCAAGCCAATGGTGGCTTATTCAGCAAACCATATTAAAACAAACTATGGCTTACATGGTTCACACAATCATCAACCCAGTCATATCACGTGCTGAGGAGAAGTAGCAGGAGATAATATTGCTTTAAGTGTGACTTGCAGACTTACTGGAGGCCTCTCATTTGCAGTGCAAGGAGATGGTGGGCTAGATGAGCGTTTGGTGAGTTACTGAAACGATTGACCACATTCAACTGCTTACAATGGAAGTTGAATTAAAAAGTCACATTGTCTCAAATAAGCTTAACTTTGGCTACACAGCCTTTTTTGCTTTTAGTAAGATGAAACATTATCGACCAAAATATAAGAGCCAGAAACAATCTTGTTATGATTGGCACCAATAGCATGCTGTGGAAATCCCATGTTTAAAAAGGTTGCTTCTTGTTAACAATGCTGCAGCTAATATTGGACTTTATATCCTGTTTTTGAATCAGCTTGGCCAGCGTAAATCCTGTTTAAGGTAAAAGACAGCTTTAAAGGAAAGTTTAATCCGTTTAGATTCTTTGTTTCCATTGCTCTTTTGCTGCAAGGAGTCTCATTTTTCCTCAAGAACTTGCCGGCTACCATTTTCTCCTTCAAGGCACCCGACTTTCCTAGATACCGTATAGCAGGGTGCCTCAACCTCAGCAACTTTAAGATGGGTGGACTTCAACTCCCAGAATACCCCAGGCTGGCTGGGGAATTCTGGGAGTTGAAGTCCACCCATCTTAAAGTTGCTGAGGTTGAGGAACCCTGCTGTAAAGTATCTGAAGAAGGAGAAGATTTCTAGAGGACCAGGAATACAAACTAGTGCATGGAGTTGCATAATGCACTCAGATAAAATTGATTGGCTAGTTTGTGGTGCACTATGTTCTGTAAATTCAGGCAACCGGTTTTATGTGGTGGCTCAGGGACTATGAATTAGGGTTGAGGGAAACAATTATTTCATCCTCCCAGGTCTTTCTGTTCCTCCTTCAACTCCTAAAGCAGTAGTATGTGTAGTCATTTGCTCAAAATGGAATTCTTCATTGGGGTTCCTAGGATTTCAACCATTTCTTTTTTAAACATTATTGAGTTTTTAAAATGTGATATAGGAGATTTTGGGTGGCCAAGCTAAATGCCCCTAACCCCAATACATCTTCCCAAGGAAAAGACTAGCTCAGCTATATGGTGTCAAACTGAGCAATTACTTCATTACAAAAACACTTTCCCAGAAAAACTACAGTGCCAGCTTAGCTATAAAACATTTAGAAGACCAAGGAATGCTGATAAGCTGGGAAAAGATATTGGGAGGGAGCAGAGCTCTTGGAAAGCAAAAGAAAGTAACTCCCTAGAAAGAAACTATATTCATGGAATACTGCCTCTTTATTCTTTCAAAACCACATTGTCTTTGTAGTCCTGCCCCATTACCTCATTGTTACACTCTAATAGCCTCACTGACCTCACTAGGCACATGATATGTTATATCCAATGAAATGTCTGGCTGCTATATCCAATCACATGTATATTCTAATTTGCTAAGTCTATAAAGAGGGACTCTAACTCCACCCCTCTTCAGGCCTGTCTTTACCTCCAGCGCTGTCAGTAAATCAGTTTGTTCTTCAATATAATACATCCAGTTCAAAGGTACCTCTAAAATATGCTACTATACTTACCATTAAGATTTCTTAGATAATATTAATATATTCTTTACTTGGAAATATGTAACTATATTACAACATTACTACTGGGAAAAAAGCTATGTATTTTAGGAGAAAAAATCTTTTTATAATAACTTCATTGAGTTTTAAAAATTCTTTTCTACAGAGAAATTTCACCTGCTGTATTGTATCTCTTAAGGGCCTAGAACCTGACCCTGGTCACTTGGTATTGTCAAAATATATGTGCAGGCCCAGGACCTTGCCTTTGATTTAGAAGAGGGCACTAATGATGCTAAATCTTAATTTCAAAAACTGTATGTCTGAAACCTGCCTGGAACCAACACACAAAATTCTAAGAGAGCCCTCCTGAATCAGACCATTTCCTGATCATCTTTCTGCTTCTTCTTTTTCTGCTTGGGCTGTACAAGGCCCAAAGAAAATGCCGTTATTGCCATTATATGCCATGGCACCCCCGAAACTTTGGACAATCATGGCTCCTGCCTTGTAAATTTCTTACATTCTTACATTCAACCTTATCTCTAGGCCATTTAAAATCTACATGAAATTACTCAATAAATTGGTCATCCACTGAGTTGGGGTGCAGGAAAGTATAGAGATGTTCCCTTGATTTTTACTTGACATTTACTCCTGGGGAGAAGTAGCAGTTATGAATGGGTTTTGACACCAGTGATGAACCAAAAGAGTGTCAATTTTTGTCCAAATAAATGGAAGCACTGCAGGCTGGGAACAAGCATCCCTTTCCAGATGGTGTTTGCAGGCCGTCTGAGGACTATTTGGGGTGCTTATGTCCTGTCTGCTCTTGAGTGTTCAGGTGTCAGCTCTTTGAGTAAGCCAGATCAGAAAACAAACTCTACAAGGAGTACTGCAATTCTACTTTATTGTTGCAAGATATAATAATAGAATCTTGAAAGCCTGAGAGATTTTTTTCTCCTTCCTCTTATACCAAATATCATCAAGGAAGGGCAATCTTGAATTTCTTTCTCCCTCCCTCCTCCCTTTCAGAGCTAAGCTGATGCTTTCATAATAGCTCTTGAATACCTTCTTCAAGGCCACTTCTGTACACCTCTAGGTGGCAACAATGGTCAAGAGTGCTTTTTACAACATTCTCTTGCATGTTCTACTGCTTTTTGTCTACAGATCTTTAACGAGGTTTCTTACAGCTAAAACTATCACATCTGGGCTGCAAAAATCTGGATAACTACTAAATGGCAGAAAAGAGATATAGGAAACAAACATAATTATGTATTGTCGAAGGCTTTCATGGCTGGAATATGATGGCTGGTGTGGGTCTTCCGCGCTGTGTGACTGTGTTCTGGAAGTTTTGTTTCCTAACGTTTCACCAGCATCTGTGACCAGCCGGTCACAGATGCTGGCAAAACGTTAGGAAACAAAACTTCCAGAACACGGCCACACAGCCCGGAAGACCCACACCAGCCAAACATAATTATGGTTTGTAAACAAGTGTGGAAAACAGCCATGCCCAAGGGAATATCAAAGATCAATTTAGATTACAGAAGTAAAAACAGGAGTACTAAAGACTGTTCAAACTATCTAACAATTGCAGTTATCTCACACGCGAGTAAAATAAATGTATAAGATTCTGCAATCTAGATTTCAGCAATGCATAGAATGAGAACTGTCAGATATACAAACTGGATTCAGAGAGGCAGGGGCAGCCAAGATTGATTATACAAAGGATTTTCACTTTATAGACTGCAAAAAATTGGGGATAGCCCTTAAAAACCTAAGTATAACAGTTTATCCCATTTGCCTAGTATGATGACCAGGATGCAAGAGATAGAAGCAACTAAAGAAGAACTAAAAAAGAACTGAAGAAGAGTTATGGAGCAACTAAATGGTTCAAAATTGGGAAAGGAAGGACCAAGGCTGTGTATCGTAATCTTACTGATTTAACCTATATGCAGATTATATGATGAAAAACGCTAGACTAGAATAAATAGAAATTGGAATTGCTGGGACAAACATCAACAACCTCATTTACTGATGATATAGGAATTTCTTCTTGGAGGTGAAAAAATAGTGAGGACAAGCCAGTATCCTGCTAAATATGTTTATCTTTTATCTTTTATTGATTTTATTGTAATTTCTTTGTTTGATTGTTGTGAGCCTCGCATAGTCATTGAAAGTCATGTGGCATACAAGTTTAATATATTAAATAGTAAACAACAACAATGATTATGTTAACAGGCAATGTAAACCCAATGCAAATATGTGGAAAAGGAGTTGAAGCGATAATAGACTGTATCTGCTTATATTAAAAAAATTACAGCGATAATGACTGTAGGCACACAACAAAGAGATGTCTGCTACTCTGACAAATAATAGACAAAAATATTAAAATGCAAAGACACATTGTTTTATCTCTGAAAGCTTGAACATTAGCCTGAAAAAAGAAAAAAAGGATGCCTTTAAATGGTGATGCTGGAGAAAACTATTGAGAACACCTCAGACCACAAGAAGAACTAATCATTTAATACTAGATGAAATAAAATCAGACTACGCACTAGAAGCATTATTACTGAAGCCGCAGCTTAGATATTAAGGACACATAATCCAAAATACAAATCGCTGATGCCTGGGAAATTGAAGGCATTCAGAAAGAGAAGACAAAGTGCTTAGATTCTGCCACTGAAGATACAAGCGTAGATTTAAAGAATTCTGGCAGAGAGTCCTAGAGAAATGAAGTCCACTGAAACAAGAAGAGTTGGAAGCAATTAAATGCCTGAATAGCAGCAGTGGTCTTCTGAAGGTTGGCAGCTCAGATATAGTAGCCCTAGAGAGCAACTGAATACCACTCCCAAATGGGAAAGCCTGTTAACAGAAAAATCGAATTCATATTTGAAGAAGGTAATGCTAATCAGTATACTTAGTTAAAAGCTGTTTCCTTACTAACAGTTTTGCCTGAAACTGACACAGCTGTTTGGTTATCATTAGGAAGAATTCTGCTGCTGCTGCTCCTGCTGCTGCCATTACCAAGATGAATTGCATCCTTTTTGTTGTTGTGTTCCAACCTTTTTAAAGGCAGCCTTGTTTCTGGCTTTTTTACTTTTAATGCAGTTGCAGTGTCCATGATAGTATGCACAGTCTGTGAGGCAGCTGGCAATCCAGTGCTTTATTTCCTATAGATGAAGTTTTGTTTTTTAAAAATATTTATCTTGTTTTGTTTTTGTGCAAAAATGCACCAATTATGGAGCTGAAATACAATTGTGCTCATTAGAAATAAAGTAAAATGAACAAATGGGAGGAAATTGCTCTAGTCACAAAGATGATATGGCTAATAAAATGGCCAGCGTAGGTAAAGTTGGTGGCTGGGAATTAATTAATTTAGGAAAGGATTCTTTGATGGGCTGGTTTCAGAAAGACCACTGTTCATGAAAAGCAAGAACTGTTCTTATTTATTTTGTTAGTTAGATTTATATACCACTTTTTCCTTTAGAAATATAAGATTACTTATAAGAAATCATTCAGCCTAATTTTTAAACACATAGTGAAACCTTGGCTACATTAAATAATATTGATCAGTTCTTCCCTCATGTCAATAGAAAGCCAGCTCGTAAACAAAAAGCAAATACATCTGAGTGAGCCATGATTGAAAATCTGAGGTTGAATTGTCTTTCCAACATTGAAAAGTAATTTTTTCTGCCTTTCCTTGCACTCAAGAAATCTATTATTGTTCATTTTCCAAGTTTTTCACATACAATTCAAGAGTACATTCATATCTTTAAACCATTTTATATTTTGTAACAGTATATTAACAAGTTTATGGATATTAACCCAAAATATGGCAGTAATGTGACATACTTGTATCATATAAATAAGTGTCTCTTGGCTCATTTTAAACTTTCCCATAACAACCTGCCCATCTGAAAGATCATCTGGGGTTCAGTAAACATAAAAAAGAATATTTTGTTGAATTAGTCTCATCTTACGATTGTAAGAAACATACTTAATATTATTTAAAATGTTTAAGCAAGGCCACTGTCCATGAAAACAAGAGTGGCTTTTATTTAATTACTAATTTGATTAAAAAAAAATCGATGTCACATTTTCTCATGCTTGCAATAAAAATTAACTTGGCTATTTGGAAAGAAGCCAAGGCTTACCAAATAGTAAGAATACAGTTCCATATATGCCATAAATATCAATGGTGATTATGAACTTGCAAAATTATGGGGCCTGAAAACATAATCAAATGTATATTAAATATTGAAAGATGGTCCTGTTGATCTTACTGGATGCTGTGAAACCATGTAATTTTTGTTGATCAAATTATTATACTGTGATTCCATAATGGCTTAAAGAGCCAATAAATAAGGTGAATCTTGACAAGGTGGCATTATGGTGATAGTAGGGTTATCAGATCTGGGCTGCAAAACTCCAGAAAACCACTAGATGGCAACAAAAACATGAGACCATTCTGAATCTTTTGGCAGCCATCTAAGGGTAATTCAGAGCTCAATTTTCGTAGCTAGAGACAATTCTTGGATTGTTCCCAATTCTGGGAAAGGGCGTGCATCCTGTTTTAACTGACTCCTGAAACAAAATGTATGCAGTTTTGGAGCACTCCCACAATCTATTTTTGTTACTACAAGACAATTGCCTTGGTGGCATTAAGTAATTTTTTACCACTTTTGGCAGCTTTACTTGCTGGATCCTTTTCTGGACAAGAATACTCTGGCTGTAATGATCCACTCTGCTACATTATTAAATATGCACTTTATCTGGGCTTGCTTTTGAAAATGACCTGAACCTAATTGGGGGAATTGGAAATTAATTTTCTTGTGTCAAATATAAGAATTCTATCTGATTATAGAATCCAGTTTCAATTTTACTGTACTCTACCCTGCAATCCCAAATGATGGAGGGCAGTCAAGAAATGTCTCCACTAAAGAAAATACCCACTCCAGTGAAACTCTGGCAGGATTTGTTCCCCAAAAGCAAAGGTATCAGATTTTAAAGGACATTGAATATATGTACCTAGATGAAAACTTTTATTCACATTGTCTCATTCTGAAATAAATGTATGTCATCACAGTTGCAGATGGCTATGATGCTTTTTGTGACCTCTGTTTTTCATTTAGCCTTTTCTTGGTGCTTAGAGTCACTCTCTTGTATAGGGACTGGGATCTGTAGGGGCTGACATTCCAAGCAGTAGCTCTGTTACTAGTGCAGAACTGCAACCTTGAGAACTCAAAACTCTGTTAGTAGACTGCAATGTTGAGTTCACTAGCCTCATTACAGGTACTTTTATCTATTCTAGACTGACTGTATTTTTAGAGGATTGGTTCTCCTTACATGCATAGCACTTTAATGTGAAGGAAAATAAACCCTCAAGTATGAGTGCTAATAGCCTGATAAGAAATAGGGGCAATCAATCTTGTAGACAAGCCAAGTGAATTGTGACATGAGTGGCTATCAGTATGTTTCCCTTTCAAGAGGCATGTTGGCTGGGCATCAACGATGACCACCCTTGTATTCAGACATACATATTTGAAGGAAAATGCTTGGCATGACAGCATCACCCTCTATCAGAAAGCAAGGTATGCTTTGGAGATAAGAAGCAAATTGAAACAGATGTATGTTTAGAACTGCTCATATACATAAATTCAGTGAGGTGTGTGTGTGCATATGTGTGAAATGATTTTGAAGGAATTTCAAAATTGGAATTCCTCCAAAGAATTGGTAATGCCATGAGTTGAGGCCAAGGTATTCTTTTGAGCAAAAGAACAATATATTTGTTAAATTTTCAAAAGTAAAACAATTTTGGATAAAAATTTCTTATTCAGATCCAAATATGCCAGTCTTGAATCCACTGAATGAATGCAAGATGGCACGGGAGTGGGGAAAATTCACAAAGATTCAAAAGGTATTTCTTGGATTACAAAGCAGTTTGTCTGTTTTAGGAATTTGAGGAGGGGGAAGGAATTAATTAGGAGAATCTGTGGCAGAGCTATAGACATATCCTATATTCTACCAATCTGTGACCTGCCAAGTAAGAAGGTTAGGATTAGCTTTTTAAAACCTCCAGTTCGTTTTCCTTTTTACAAATTTTTGAGGGATTGTTGTAAATTTTCTTTCCCTTTGCATCCAGAACTATGACTACAGGATGCCCACAATTCACAGTCCTTAGTAAGTCCTCACTAATGATTTGTAGTGTTTGCATAGCCTAATCTATTGATAGTTGAAATAACATGAAGCCTGTCCTCATTACTATTATTTTGGTACAAGGGTGGTTGGATAACTCTAGAAGATGCCATAAATCATTGATAGTGAAATTAGAAATTAACTAGAATTCCAGAGAATTAGAGAAATAGCTTCTGTTATGTCTCTATTCAACTCTCAACCTAGCAGCTTCACATTTTTTATTCATCGTGCTATAAAAGGTTGAAAAGATATACAGTGGGGCAAAAAAGTATTTAGTCAGCCACCAATTGTGCAAGTTCTCCCACTTAAAAAGATGAGAGAGGCCTGTAATTTTCATCATAGGTATACCTCAACTATGAGAGACAAAATGGGGGGGAAAATCCAGAAAATCACATTGTCTGATTTTTAAAGAATTTATTTGCAAATCATGGTGGAAAATAAGTATTTGGTCAATATCAAAAGTTCATCTCAATACTTTGTTATATATCCTTTGTTGGCAATGACAGAGGTCAAATGTTTTCTGTAAGTCTTCACAAGGTTTTCACACACTGTTGCTGGTATTTTGGCCCATTCCTCCATGCAGATCTCCTCTAGAGCAGTGATGTTTTGGGGCTGTCGCTGGGCAACACGGACTTTCAACTCCCTCCAAAGGTTTTCCATGGAGTTGAGATCTGGAGACTGGCTAGGCCACTCCAGGACCTTGAAATGCTTCTTACGAAGCCACTCCTTCGTTGCCCGGGCAGTGTGTTTGGGATCATTGTCATGCTGAAAGACCCAGCCACATTTCATCTTCAGTGCCCTTGCTGATGGAAGGAGGTGTTCACTCAAAATCTCACGATACATGCCCCCATTCATTCTTTCCTTTACACGGATCAGTCGTCCTGGTCCCTTTGCAGAAAAACAGCCCCAAAGCATGATGTTTCCACCCCCATGCTTCACAGTAGGTATGGTGTTCTTTGGATGCAACTCAGCATTCTCTCTCCTCCAAACATGACAGGTTGAGTTTAGACCAAAACATTCTACTTTGGTTTCATCTGACCATATGACATTCTCCCAATCCTCTTCTGGATCATCCAAATGCTCTCTAGCAAACTTCAGAGGGGCCCAGACATGTACTGGCTTAAGCAGGGGGACACATCTGGCACTGCAGGATTTGAGTCCCTGGCAGCAGCATGTGTTACTGATGGTAGCCTTTGTTACTTTGGTCCCAGCTCTCTGCAGGTCATTCACTAGGTCCCCCCATGTGGTTCTGGGATTTTTGCTCACCATTCTTGTGATCATTTTGACCCCACGGGGTGAGATCTTGCGTGGAGCCCCAGATCGAGGGAGATTATCAGTGGTCTTGTATGTCTTCCATTTTCTAATTATTGCTCCCACAGTTGATTTCTTCACACCAAGCTGCTTGCCTATTGCAGATTCAGTCTTCCCAGCCTGGTGCAGGTCTACAATTTTGTTTCTGGTGTCCTTCAACAGCTCTTTGGTCTTGGCCATAGTGGAGTTTGGAGTGTGACTGTTTGAGGTTGTGGACAGGTGTCTTTTATATTGATAACAAGGTCAAACAGGTGCCATTACTACAGGTAACGAGTGGAGGACAGAGGAGCCTCTTAAAGAAGTAGTTACAGGTCTGTGAGAGCCAGACATCTTGCTTGTTTGTAGGTGACCAAATACTTATTTTCCACCATGATTTGCAAATAAATTCTTTAAAAATCAGACAATGTGATTTTCTGGATTTTTTTCCTCATTTAGTCTCTCATAGTTGAGGTATACCTATGATGAAAATTACAGGCCTCTCTCATCTTTTTAAGTGGGAGAACTTGCACAATTGGTGGCTGACTAAATACTTTTTTGCCCCACTGTAGCAAACCAAACCTCACTGCAGAACCAAACCATGATATTCATGCCAACATGCCAGGATTAGAAAGAGGGGCATTTCTATCCCTATTGTTGAATGCTTCCTCCCCCCATCCTCACTCCCCCCATGCATTCTGTCTCCCTAGCCTTAAAGGGACAGAGCAAACCAAGACTGGACTGAAGCTATGTTTACCACAGTTAGAGCAGTCTCTCCTTCAGACCAAACAAGAAATATGTCCAAACGATAAGTGAGAGCTACTTGGCTATTATAAGCTGAAGCCTGAATCAAAAAGATCTTTTTAAAAATGCCTTTGCGGTATTTTGAGCATCTGCATGGTTTACTTTGGAAACGCTGAGAAAGGGAACCCTAACTAAACTTTGAGAATCTTCAAAAGTGTCACATTCTGGGAAGAACTGATCATCTTTTTCAAAATTGTCACCTGGACTCAGTTGAAAATATTGTTAAAGCACCAGAATTTGTGCTCTCTTTTCCAAGACACTGAATAATGTAACTGGTTTTTCTGAGTTTTCATTAGTATTCCTACCTGTGCAACCATCTGGAAACCTTTTATCTACCAGCTTATTGAAATTGCATAGCAATTATACTCCAACAAACAAAAAGCAGCAACATAGAATCATTGAATTGAAAGAGGCCATTTAGTTAATCAAGTCCAAAGCCCTGCTCAGTGCAGGAATTAAAGCATTCCAGGCACATGGAACCGCAATATTCAATGTGCAATCTACTACTATTGCTTCCAGGATCTTTCCCATAAGTACCATTACCAACCCAGGAAGAGCCCTCCATTCCTATACCTTTGATTGTGTGAAGAACTTTACACTTGTCTATGTTGCTTATTTTTTTCTTGTTATTTCAGCTCATTTCTCTAACCTATCAAGATAGTTTTGGTCTTCTATCTTTTAGAATATTAGCTAGCCTATCCAGTTTTATGTTATCTGTAAATGAGGGAAACACCCCCTTCATCTTTTCATCTACTTCATTAACAAAAAAAAAAGAGAAGACTAGAGAACCCAGGACTGATCCTTGAGGCATCCTCAGATCTGATAATGAACACTCTCTAAATATGATTTTCAAGCCAGCTGTCTCCACTTAAAATCATGCCATCCTGCCTATAGTAAACTAGTTTGCTGATCAGCATGTCATGGGATACTTGATTAAATGCTTTCCTGGAGCTACTATATATTATGTCTACAGCATTCCCACAGTCTATTGAAGAAGTTATTCAATCAAAGAATAAGATGCATTTAGCCTGGCAAGATTTGCTCTTATCAAATCTGGGCTCGCTTCTGGTCAATATTGCACATTTTCAAGATGCTTATAAATCAATGTCTTTGGGATCTGCTGTAGAATCTTCACAGTTATCAGTGTCAAACAGAACTGATCTACAGTTTATTGTAGCTTTCATTTTCCATTTTGGGGGGAAAAAGTGGGGGGGGGCAAGATTTGCGCTCCTCAAGGCATCCTCTACTTCACCAGATGTCCAGGATTTCTCTAAGATAACATAGGAGGGTTCAGCAAGAACATCAGCTAATTTCTCAGGACCTTAAATGCAGTTCACCTGGCCCTGGAGATGTAAACATATTCAGACAGTTCTGCATTCACTGCTCTGCCACTGAACTGGGTGGATTCAAGTAAGAGTTGATCAGTGCTCAGCCCTTGTGACTTTCTGCATTTGTCTTTTGTATGTCAGTAGCTATATACACTTTTATGTGAGGAATCCCACCGTGAGATATTGAGAAGTTACAGGTACATTTTTTCCCAAGGCAAACATGTTTCGTTTTCCAGATGGCTTTATAAAATCCCCTGACTTATGCAAAATGTGAGGAGTTGGAGTAGTTCACAGCATGATGGATGATGTTTTGCGTGGGTTGCTGTTTGGACAAAGCAGAACAGTAAGATCTTGAAAATAGAATATTATTTGGGATAAAAAGTCCTTGACAAAGAACACAGGCAGTTTTTGAAAATAAGTACTGTTTTAAGATGAGAAAAGAACTTACTTTCAACACTGAGGTAGTTCCTGGAATATGAAAAAAAACACTGGTCTGCATAGTAAAATCCTTCACAGGAGACCACACTTTAGCCCAGCCACCTAAACCCCAGACAGCATCTTGCCTTCTAGTGCTTCATGACCAGTGTCCAATCTTTTTAAATGGCCTGACTTTCAGTCAAACAGTTTCTTACTTTACTTGTGCTAATGACATTATGAATACTGCTTTGTAGTTCTTAGTCTTCTTTTCCTACTCAAAACTTCATCCTCTGCTTCTTTCCTTTCAGTATTATATTATATATTGTCTCCTCTTTCCCATAATCATTGATTAGGATATTCCATTATAGGTAGCAGTTTCTTGTTTATTTGCATTTATTAAGAATTTTCATAAAATAAAAGACAAATAAAAGAAAGAAAAAAAGAAAAGAAAAATAAAGAAGTTGCAAGAAAAGAAAAAGAAAACTAAAGCTAAGACTTCAGAAATAGATTCTGACTTTCTTTTCAACAGATAATTACAATCTTATTGTTCTTCCTCACTCTTAAATATTTTGCAAATCCCCTCACCCCCTCATTAATCTGCATCTTTCTTAATCTTCAGATCCATAAATCATCAATTCATTTTTTTTCTTCCTTCAGCAAAAAGTCCATATAAGATTTCCTGTCTTTCAAAAAATTTTTTTGTTGTTTGTTCTGTGACCAAACAGATCAGTTTTGCTATTTCTGCAAATTCTGACATTTTCACAAACCATTCCTCCACTGTGGGAATATCATTATTCTTCCTATAGGCAGCAGTTTATGATCAACCCCCCCCCCCTTTCCCCAATGACCCCATCCCTCCAAGTGGGGAGCATTTTTTTTCATATGCATTATAGCCATGTACCAAAAGCCTGTTTACCAACCGCTTTCTGTACATTGAGGCCTCTGGAAGGTCAGGTTTTCTGCTGTTAATATATGTCCCTCCATGTTCAGTTGTGTGTACTTCACACACCTTACCAGGCTGTTCAATATTCCTCATATTGACTTATTTTCCTTTTACCAATGAGAAACATTATATTTCATGATCACTACAGAACATGTTTCCAGAAATTGTTGAAAGAGTTGAAGGCATCTTCTTTGCAGAGCTTTAGCGTATTAGACAAAACCACTTGATATTTTCATATCATCCATCAGCACTTGTAGATGTATTTGAGGACCCATTTTCTTTTCTATGGAATATGTCATGCCAGCCTTTCTCCCAGCTGTAGTCTCTTTCAGTACCTAGTTATCACTTGTGGAAAAGTTCAAAACAGACAGGATGTCCAAGCAAAACAGATTGAAGTGATGTTCTATTCTGTTGAAAACAAGGTCCTGACATGGACAAATGTAATTGATATTTTTTCCTCTTGCCACTAGCTCTGTGATTCTCCTGATAGTGGTCTGACTTCTTTGTTTTTCAAGACTGCTCTTTTGGCCCTTGTTGAGCTATGACAAAGGGAAGAATCCATTGGAAGGAAAGTTGTCATCCTTGCACATTTTTGTCAAGAGCAGCTGAAAAAAACAGCAGTGCACCCACTCAGCTACCCTGAGCTCTGTGGATAAGGGTGAACATCTGCACTGGCAACACTTGGCTTCAATTACATCCTCAAAAGGAAACTCTAAAGCTTGAAGGGATTGTCATTTGTCAGCAAGGTCACTGATCCAGTACCCTTCCGAAGACTATAGCAATTAGTAAGTGTCATTTCAGAGGAAGGTGACAGCCATATGGATGGAACTTTCTCAATTGTGCAAAATTGCAAACTGCTTCCACCAGCTCATCTGCTATTCTAAGCAAACAGAGAGGAAGTTTCTTTGAGCTACTTTGAGCAAAGTTTCACATTGCAGCTTTTGGGGGCAGGAGACATTTCATTATCACTGTTATTATTTAAAGGGATTATTCTTTTTCCAGTCCAAGAAAACCACAATGCCCATTCATGCCTTCTGGGTGAGTTTATGGTTGCTTGTGGATTGCAATATCAAATGACAACTTGTAGGCATAAAAAGATGCATGTTAAACACCAGGAACAGTAATGGTATACTTGTAAACCACCTCACAGATTCAGTATGTTATGACCATTTAGACTGTAATCATTCTCAGAAATAGGAAAAATTGGACACAGGCCTCTGATCCTTTCTTAGAGTGCAGAACAATGTTCAGCTTTGCTTGGCCTGGCCTGATTTACCAGTGCAGATGATTCCATCTAGTTGATTAATAGTTAAAAGTTGAGATAAAGGAAATAAGGCTAGCATTTGCTTGCAAAGAAAACAAAAACTGGAACAATCATACAAAATCCTCCCATACAGTTTACTTGAAAAAGATTTGGATCAGCACTCCATCTGGAGTAGACCATGCAGGCAAAACCAGATACAGGATCATAAAGTTGATAATTAATTAATTAATTAAAATGTATAGAGAGAGCAGAAATCAGAAATAGTGTACTCTAGGCTGAACTTCTTCCAGATACTCATTCCATTTTTCCCTTGCCTCCTTTCCCAACAGAGATTCAACATTCTACATCTACCAAACATGTCAGTCAGTCAATCATAAAAAGAGAGATATACTGTAGAAATCTAAAACTCTACTTGAAGCCTTGAGGACTGTTGGGTGGCTAAGATTTTTTTCCTAAAAAATTTCCATACTTATAGAAGCATTGTATTTTCCCTAGCACCTTTCGGTTATGTATGAATGGTGATATTTTATCTACATAAATCATCATCAATATAGAACAAGATAAGAGGAAAACAAAGGTAGAAATTTTTGAACTATACCACTACAGAGGTAAGTAAAATACTTATTTTTATTTATTTATCATATTTATATAGCCGCCCATCTCACACAAAGTGACTCTGGGTGGCGTACGATTAAATAAAATAACAAATAGATAAAAACAATCTTTATAAAGATTAAAAAGTGATTATTAAAATACAACATCAAAAAGTTTAAAAATTTTAAATATCTACATTATAAACCTTATGTACCTTGAATTAAGTCTAATTTACAATAAGCAAGGTTTTTTTTAAAGCAACCAACCAAACATGGAGAATTTGTCAAACTTATATATTTTCCTCATTGCATTCATTTCCAAATTCTACTTCTACCTGACATCTTATTATGCAGACTGAATTATATGGAAGTGATATTATTTGGAATTGTAGCTCAGTTTTCTCCTTAGACATTTATAGGACATAGGGACCTTGAACTGAATATGCACTTGAGCTATGATAAAGATAACTCTATCAGCTTGGAACTGTAGATCGTTCTGAGATAAATCAGAACAGCATCTAGGCTGAAACTGTTATTCCCCAGTCCTCATAGATTCAAGGAGTATTTAAGATTTCTTCATTTTTTTCTCTCTTACTGTCAGTATTTTTTCTGCAATAATAATCAACATTTTTAGTAAATGACTGGTTAACCCTTATTTTTTCTTTTTTATTCTAATTTGGATTACAGACCAACTATACCTAACTTAATCAAGTTTTCTGTGACCAAAGGGAAAAAAAAATCTGTCCTTCTATATTCTGTGCCCAAGTAGTCATAGAGCACATGTGTATTTGCATATCATACTAATCACGATCCATCCAATGGCAACCTTCCCCCCCCCCCCAAATGACACAGCCAGGTACATTATGGCAGTGCCTCTTCTTTTCATCCAACATCCCAGCAGGTTTTGTGACACTTGCTCAGGTGTCATTTACTGGATTATTTAATTTATGAGCTAGGTTTGGACAGCTTGGTAAATGAAACCACAACAAACCAACCACAATCTTTAACTGGTTCTGCTTCTGTTTCACATTTTAAAAGTAATGTATACGTTTTCAAAAATAGATAATTTTTCATATTCTTTTACATTTCATAATTCATGGTTTATACTAATATAATCTATTAGAAATAATCCAGGTTAAAAATATTCATCCCACGGTGATTTACACCTTCTGTTTCTACTTTTATTTCCAAATAGGATCAGATAGTCTGATACAAAAAATCCTTTATTATAGATATAAGGACTTTTTGTGTCCCAAAAACACAATAACATCCCAACTGATTTATTATAAATTCTTTTTCTTCCAGATTTTTAAATTTAAAATCCCACTTAGAATAGACAATTAACCTATAACCTTCCTTTAAAAAAACCCTGCACCTTCTCTTGAGAATAGTTTTGGTTACCCCACTAAAAAAATGGAAATGACTCACTTATGTATATTTCCTGAAGGCAAAACAATTAGTTTAATTATTAAGGTTAAAAATATACAAAGTGACTCATAATTGGCTGTTCATATATTTAAAAGGTGTTTCTTTTAAATATAGCAATAGATAGTATTTCCCTATAGATTAAAAATTGTCCTCTTTCATAATTTCCATTTAAGCACATTAACAAGAATTAAAAGCTTTCGCTGGAGCAAATATCCCATCTCTATGACAGGCAATAAAATGGGTTATATGAAGATCATAATTCTTTCAGTCTTCCTGCTTCTCTCTTGCTGAAAGAATGTTAATTTATTAAACCTCGGTAATGGTCCAGTCCCCACCAACTGCCCATTTAGCTAATTTTATCAAGCACAAGTGAACCAAATGATATGTAACAATGAACACATCAGGTGCCATTGCATACAAATAGCAATTGCAAGAGAGAAAGTCAGGAGGACTATGATGTAGTACAGTGTATGTGTGTGTTTTTGAGAATATATGTTCTTCAGTACTGTTGTAGAGAGTAAGGGAGATGACCTGGACAGAAATGTGGAAAAACCATTACATAATGGTTACATTTACATTACATTTTCCTTTTTTCCTTTTATTTCTGTAAATGTGTACTGTTATAAATTTTAATTGTATATCTATTTATTGTTTTAATATGTTGTGAGCTGCCCAGAGTCCCCCATTGGGGGGAGATGGGCGGGGACAAGTTTAATAAATAAATAAATAAATAAGCAAAGAAGGCGGAAACATTCTTTAAGTCCTAGGAAGCAATTCGGAAGCAACTTAGGCAGGCTCTTCCCTGATTCACTGGGGTATAGAAGGAAGGGAGATAACAGAATCTTGCAAGTCTGATTGTGCTTTATTACAGCCTATCTCAATAAAGTATAGTTCTAGCCTTCCTGTAGAATTGATTTTCTGGTCTGGTCTACCTAGTGGGCTGACAGCTGTAGCTCTGATGTAAATACTGTTTACAGATTCCTCCCAAATCTGGTTAGAATGGAAGCTCCCACTGATCTACAACTTCTTTCTTTCAGAGGAATTTGAAGACCAGACTTATTTTCAAAAATCTTGGGCAAAGAGTGGTCCTCTAGATATAGCTGAACTGTACCTTCCAGCATCCCACATAGTTGGCTATGTTGGCTATGGAGTTATAATTCAGCAACATCTGGAGGAGCTTCCTCAATCCTGCTAGAAGGAATATAGCAAAGGACTTTCATTAAGATAAAGAGGGATTTCACAGCATTCTTCAAATACTCATACAGAAAAAGCCAAAAATATATTCTCTCCTGCCCAAGAACCAACTGTCTACAAGGTCCACTACCTTACTGATAAGCAGAGGATGGATGGCTAAGGGTTGAAGAAACTTCATTTCTGGATTTTTTTTATGGAGAACAGGAATTTGTACCAGATGGTCTACAATATTTCCCCCCCAATAGATGTATTGCTTTCTTTTGAGACTAATTTATATCTACAGTGATTGCCAGCAGCAGCGCTCTTGCTGGGAAAAAAATCCATCATGCTTAAAAATGAATCTAAGCAGATGGTTGAAAGCTGGAATATTAAAAGGTAATTGACAATGTTTTACTGGAGGAATACTTATTACTGCTAGAGTCTACCTTATAAAAAGTAAAAACAGTTACAATTATAATTCTATAAATAGTTTGTGCCCTAGATATAACTAGCTAAAATTTAGTGATTCAACTTATTTTATCATCATATGCAAATAAGGTATTATTTGAATAAGTATATGCAGTTATTATCATGCTTTTTTTAAAAAATGAGGCAGTCTCTTGAAATGATAAAGAGGCCCAAAGAAAACCACTTCCTCTAATCAAGCTGAAGGGCCTACAAAATTGAGCCATAATAGTAAGGATAAGTGAGCACCATGTAAGAAATAAGCCAGATGCAAACAATCCTTTTGGGATCAAGGGACATGTTCATGTGGTATGCTGAAGGCTGCTTCAAAAGTGGGCATAGCCTGAGAAATGTGAACACAGTCAGTGGGGAAACTAACTGGTGTAGTGGAAGAAATCTGCTTGACCGTTTCCCATCAGAAAACTGGGGGGAGTCACTCTGCACATTAGCTAATTGGAAAAGGCCCAACTTGAGGTGGGGCAGTTCCTATGGGGAAGCAAAATGATTCAGCCAGCTTAAATCTGAGAACCCAGGAGGAGCCATGTGATCCAACTGGAAAAAAATACAGGATGGTTCCCAGATTAATCTGCATTTTGCCTTTGCTTCACCTTTCTCTCTCAAAGGGGGAGGGTGGGATACAGGAAAGGCACCATAAGCAATGATCCAGAAAGGCATAACTGAAAACCAATCATGGCTGATGGAGCAATCTAGCAGAGCAGATTAAACCCATTAGGAGATATGTGTGTGTGAGATATACCGGCATCAGGCAAGGTATAAAAACGGATAGAAGTTAGACTCTTCCCCTAAAGCTAAACTGGGTAAATTCAGGGCTAGTAAAAAGGAGTGCTCCTTCATGCAATGCATAGTTTTGATCACCTGTTCGGGAGATTTCAGGTTGAATCTAGTTGCCCACGGTGCAACTTGTTATACTGGACTAGCTAAACTGTGGCCTGAACTAGCATGGCTCTTCTTAGGTTCCTAGATTCAAAAAGTTTTGTACTGTATCTCCTTCAGCCCTATGCTCAGGGCAAGTGCTCAGCTTGCCCATCCCCAGTACTAATTGCTGATCTATGAAAAAGCAATAGAAGAAAGATTAATCTCCAACAGAATGCAGAAGAAGTGGACATAAGGAAAGAAATGTGGAAGCTGCTTTGAGTGAAAAGAATTATGTCACAGAATGCAACAAGAAACATGTCAAGTTATGGAATGGGAAATATGAAAAAGAATGCTTGGTGAAGTGATAATGTGCAAGAGGTTGTAGATGAGGAAATAAAGATTGCCCCAAAATGAATACGAGTGAAAGATATGCAAAATATGTATAGTTAATGATAGTTATAACAAATACAGCATAAGACAGCAAGGGACACTTAAGCTTAAAAGAGGCAGGGAAAATGATGAGTGATTTGATGGAAATAAAAAATGAATGTTTTGGATGTAGGTGAATAGAGTAAAACTAGAAATCTCAAGCAGAGTGGGATTAAAAATAAAAGTGATAGAATGATTTGGGATGCAACTGAGGAGAGGGAATCCTGGAAGGAGTAATTTAGAAATCTGTATGGGTATGATAGTGATATATTGAATTCAAATGGATAAGTGTTAGTGTCTAAGAAAAAAATGAGAAAAAGGAAGTAATAAGTGTTATGATGATGCTGAAAAATGGTAAGGCTGTTAGTGTAAATGGGGTAAATAAAGAAAAAAAAATGGATGTAGTTGGCTTATAAAGTGGCTGTGTGAATTACCAAATATGTATGTGAAGACTACTGCTACTGTTCCACTATACAAAGGAAAAGATGGCAAGACTAGATGCAAAGACTGCAGGGGGATGAGTTTGTTAAAATGATTTGGCAGAACTCTGATTGAGAGGATGATGAGCAAAGTTTGAGAAATTCAGTGCAGCTTTATGCCAGGCAAAGGATACATAGACCAGGTTTTTGCTTACTGAGGAATGTATGAATGTGAGAAAGAAAATTAATTGAATGTTTGTTAATTTAGAGAAGCCACATGACAAATGTTATAACTTTTTTTGCAAATATGGAGTTAAAGGCTGCTTGCTGAATGCAGTAAAAACAGTATATGCTTAAGTGAACAATGCATCAGAATTAATGACATGCTTAGAGAAAGGTTCGACACTGAGCAGGAAGAAAGACAAAGATAGATATCCTCTTGGTTTTTAATATACTTATGGTGGTGATGTTAGAGGTTGTTAATTGGATGAATGTATGTGTACTTTTGTATGCAGATAATGCCATGATGTTGGCTGAGGACCCAAATGATTTGTAGGAATCATAGATTTTATGATGCAACAAGGAGTATGAATATGAAAATTAATGTATCAACAACCAACATAGCTGTATTTGGAATGAAAATGCAGTGCATGACTGAGAAATGAGATATGGGAAAAGTATTAGAACAAGTAGATGAATTTATATACATTCATAGAATATTTATTAAAGAAGGGAAAATGGAGAAAATCAGAAATATGCAAATGGTGGTAGAAAAGTAATTTGGGTCCAGTTCTGAGCAACAAATATTTGTTAAAAGAAGCAAAACTGACTGAATAAATCCATAATTTGCCCACTTTGTTTAAGGAAGTAAGAATTGGTATGTGAAAAATATCATAAAAGTTGAAGTAGTGGGAATGGGGAAATTAAGAAGTGTGTGTGGTATATTAGGTGAGATAGGGTTAAGAAATAATGGATGCTGGAAGAATATAGACTGAATATAAAAGTGAGTGGCCAGTATGAAAGAAGTATATTGAGGTGGCTTGGTCACATAGAGACAATGTGTGATCCCAAAATCAATATTGAAGGAAGAGTTAGAGAAAGAAGAAGGATGGAGTTGAAGAGATTCTGAGAAAGAGAAGTGAGAAGTTTAAAGAACAAAAGGCAATATATCAATGGTTTTATGGACAGGATGAAGCAAGGACAGTTTGCAAGGACAGAGAGATATAGAGAGGTAAAGTGAACTGTATTGGTATATACTAGAGTTTATTTTATTTTCTCTTATCTCCTACCTTAAATTTCTTCTTCTGTTTCCTTACTTTTCATCTGTACATTCAATACAGTTGCTTACCATGAAACTGAATAGATTGTAAGTATGCTTGTGTGTAGGCCCATTTTTTTCAGATTTAATTTAACAAAATTTAGACTTTTGTGTTGAAACAGGTCCTACTCTTAATTTTAACACTTTATGTTTTCTTCTTCAAACTTTCCCTCATTGCATAATCTTTGGTAGTGTTTCATTGTTCCTTTCAAATTGGGCTAATTCCACTTGTTTTGAGATTAAAGAAAATGGAGCTTTCATTACATTCTTCAAATACACAAAGGATGATGCAATGTAGTTTGCCAAAATAATGGATTATCTGCAAATACATCTACCTCCTGCATGCGTGCCTTACCATAGACTAACTTAAGCTGAGGCAATGGAAGTTTCTTTCTTTTAAGGTGCAAAAGTGAAATCGCTTTCAATATTTACAGAAATAGTAGAAGTAATATACTGAAGCATATGATTCTCCCCATCTTTCAAATGGCAAATTTTCAATGAAATCTTTGCACTGTTTTGCCAAATACTTATATTGGCTCACAAAGAAGAAAGATTAGTAATCTTACAACACAATCCAATGTTTGTGCCTACAGGAACAGAACTTTATTTATTCTGAGAGTTTAATAATCACTAGATAACCCAGGACCTGTTGGGTCATCATTTCAGAGATACTTCCTTGCCTAAACAGAGAAACAGAATGACCAAGGGCAAAAAAGCAGTGGGAGTATGAGCAACTTACGACTTGCTGCCAGCTTCCTCATTGACTTTGCTTGTGGGAAGCTGGCAGGCAGCATCAGAAATCTTCCTCCCTCCCTCCCTCCCTTCATTTCCACATATATTGCACCACTTTCCCTCCCCTCATGATTCTCAGGAGAGCCCCAGTGAAGCCGCTTCCTCTTCCTCCACCTTCTCCTCCTCTGCTGACCAGCAGAACTGCCTGCCACTTTGCCGGGGCGGGGGGGGGGGAGTGGAAGAAAGGAAGCCATGGACCATGAGGAAAACTGCCTTGTTTCCAAAGCAGCCAATCTCCATTCACTTGTTGGGCCTTGCTGCCAGCTGATTGGATGCAGGGGACAGAGGGAGCTGGGAAAGAGGTCAGGGATACACCCATAACGATCACGTGACCTGGGCTGACCACAGCGGTGCAGCAGCACAGCAGTGCTGAAGCAGCCACAAATTTCCCAAATTTCAATCATACAGGAGTAATGGGTCCTGGATTTTGGACACATTCTGTAAGTTAGCCCATTTGAGGTACCTTGGTTCAAAAATTGTTGCCCAATTCAAGGTTGCAGGCAGGAGAATTTTAGTAGTATATAGATTACAAAACCTATATTGTAAAATGGGGGAACTGACACTCAAAGCTAGCATCCAAGACCAGCATATTTACCACTGAAGAGAAATTTGAAATGGATCTTTACACATGGTATTCTCTTGACCAAGAATATCTGGCTAGTAAAAAACATGTAACAGGAAATATTTGCAGTGGGTGTCATTTCTCGTCTTGGTTTCTATATTTACTGATATTCTCTGGGATTGTTTTTCTTCTTACAGGATGTAATGGCATGATTTTTTAAAAAGATACCTTTCTTGAACTGCCCTGTGAAATCTTGAACAATAGAAAACAGACTGGACAATATTGCTGGTTCATTAAAAGTGCTACAATCTTCCCTCATCTTCAATTATATAAGTCTCAGAAAATAGTGAATGATTCCTTATCAATATGGGTACATTTTTAGCCAGCCCATCTTTTTAATTTGCTTCTTAAATTACCTTTTATGAATACCACTGGTTATTCCTATTATAGCAAACACTGATATACAGTAGAAATATTAAGGTGCATTAATTGAGGGTCTCTCTTGGACTATTTATTCTGATGAACTGAGCATACCTTACTTTGTAGGATTATTTTTGGAAATGTCCTGGTCTTCTGACAACCATGTATGTGAGATAGGTGGCTATATAAATCAAACCAAATCAAATCAATAAAATTTCTGCTAAGTTTCTGAGGAATCATAGAAACCCTTGTATAAGCTATTAATATAAGAATAAATTATAGAATAATATTAAAGAAATTAATTTCTTGATAATTAAGATTATATGAAGATATATTAAAGAAATTCATTTTTGCTGGGGAAGGGAGAATCAATTGGTTTTTTGAAATCAGAACTGGATGGAAATGGATTGGTCATTTAAAAAGTATCCTAATACTAATTATAAAGACCCTTACCTCAGAAAGCTCTTGAAGAAAGGTTAGGATATAATGTAGGGCCCAGTTGTGTCTGTAGGATGCTTCATGTATGTATTGTCAATGGGTTCCTATTGATATATGTCTCCAAGAAATATTTAGGTATGGGATCAGTAATCTGACACCCCATTCTCCACATAGATACGATTTTTAGTGTGGAATTAAAAAATAATAGTAATATTCTCCTAAACTCATGCTCTTGCTACCCTGAAACAATAGGGTTTTCAATAGTGTTGGAACCTATGGGCCTTCTAGATGTTGAAGAAGATGTTCAAGCATCTGTCGTTGTGAGAAATGCATCTGCTGCAATAGTAATTTACCTGGAAGGGCACAGATTCCCTCCATACTTTAAAAACTAGTGAGCTATTCATATTTTTGCAACCACGCCCATTCCATCAAGGATAGTTAAATTAATCCCTGTCTGAGAGAAGAAGAGGGGGAGGGGGAGATATGGATTTGGATTTCCCTGGTGTATGAAAATATAAATGTGTACATGCTATAATTCAACAAACTTTATTTATTACACTTATATCCTGCTTTTCATTTGGCAGATTGGAGACATCTCTTTAAAATCCATCACCACTATTATAGAATATCATTGCATTCTACAATATCTCTGTAATGGCATAATGATATTAATAGTTATTACTACTGGCACAGCAATTAGCCTTCATATTAAATTTGATGGATCGCTTAGGGCTGCAGGAGGATTCCTGGAAGGTGTTTATAGATCCTGTGGTTTCTCAAGACATCCAGATATATTTACACTGTGCAAATCATAGCACACTAATACTTCTGAGCACCTGATTCTAGCTATATGTCAGGCAGTGGAAGTAATCTGATTAACCAAATCTGGTAATTTCTCAAAGAAGTAAAGAAAAATGTGTATGTGATATTTGCCAATCTTACCTCTTCATTTTTTTAGACTTATTTAAAAATTAATGTTATTGCATTTGATATAAATTCTGATTAAAATATGATGAATTCAAATTATTATTCCAATAAAAATGACATTTATATGCTGTCTAATCATAAATATATTTGAATATTGTTTTTTCTTATTAATAAATTCTGGAAATTTAGCTTGTTAGTTATTTCAGATGATGAAAGCTTTTTAATTTCAGGATAAGGGAAGAGCTATTTCTTATTTTGTTGTTTGTTTTTGTTTACCATTTCTTGTTGGGAAGAGTGAAAAGAACTCTATGAGTATCTTAGGCCTGCCAAAATGTGTTTTTCATTTCTCACGAAGAAGTGTCAGTGTGAGCTTCTTCCATTAAATGGGGAAATTATTCAAAGGAGAAATATGCATAAGATCATGCATTGACTCAACGCGCTGAGAAAATAGCTTGATCAGCACAACACAGATGCAGCATCTAAAGAACTGAGCCCCAATAAGATGGTCACAAAGGTTATGACTGTGAGCAAGATCATAGATGTGCCTTGTAGAATTTCTTACTTTTAAAAAGTTGTCTTCCAAACATCTAAAATTCAAAATTTCCCTTAGATTTTAAATGATTTGCTAAGAACCTTGTTTGGAAACTCCAAAGCTCTCAGTCACAAGGGTATGTTGTATCCTCTCTTTTGATACACACCAAAAGCGACAAGCTTTGAAGAAGAGATGTCCCCAAACTCATCATAGACAACCAACAACTATTCTGCTTGGGAATTCGGAGAATTATATTCCAAAATATTGGAAAAACACCTGTTTGGGTCTAAAGCATATTTTTAGAATAATATGTATAAAGATTTAGGGAAATGTCATCCTTGTGCTTTTTGTTTATGCAATAGTTCCTAGATTTCCAAGCTTCCAGTCAAATATGCTTCAGAAGATCTATTAGCAAGGTCTGGCTTAGATGAATTCTACTCTGATTACCTCACTGGTCATAATGGCATCAGAAAATTTACTCCTTTAAGTCTATATAAAAATTTAAAACACATCTTAAATGTCAGAAAATCCCTTCAATTTGTGAAAAGTTTCACATTTTAAATCTAAGTCCCACACTGAAAAGTACAGCAATCTGAGCAGTGGTATCTCTCTCCTTGAGGCCTAAAGTGATCTACCAGATTCATTTGTTGCCGTCTTCTAAGCAATTAGGGCTACCAGAAAAAAAGTTTCAATGAAACTCGGAATTTACACAGCATCTTATTTCAGCCACTAGAAAGAACAAGCTGAGCTAAGACAAAAAATAACAAGGCAACAATCTCAGCAACAGTGCCACAATCTACCAAATCACACCAATAACAACTTTTTCTACCAGTAGTTGTAGAATACACTTTTATAGCAGATTTAGGTGTACTTAACATACAATCTCTGCATTGGATAGGCTAAATTGAATGGAATTTTGGATTCTGATATATTACCATATAATAGTATATATTTCACAGTATATGGGTTCTGATGCATGTAGACACAACTAAGACAATCCTTCCAGTATGGGCTATGGAAGGCTTCCCTCTTCTGTCCCTCTCTATATGGGTTGAGACTGGAATTCCCAAATTCTCAGCCAGTATGGAGTAGTTGGTACCACCAAAGATATCACTCTTCCAGACTTTCTCTGAGAGAATTTTCCATGAGAAGAAATGGAACACACCACTACAGAACACACCACTCTGGAACACAGTTATTCCTTATGCAGTAAAAAGAAACTCAGATTAAAAGTCCAGTGATTCAATGAACTTGACTAGTGACTAAATGATATAGCACTTTCTACAGAGAAGATCTACCTAACCTAATATACTGCTTCCACAGCAACCCTAACCCTAACCCTAACCCTGAGACAGGAGCATCCCCAGAGGTGATTAAAAAAAAAAAGTCAGGATGATGTCCACAACTGTGCAACCAAAGCTCCACCCCTTTTTATGCATGTTGTGGGGCCTCAATCATATAGTTGCAGCTGCCACCTTGGCTTTTTTGATCCCTCTTACAGATGCCCATTTTCTTAGGAAAAATTAAAGCAAATTAAAGCAGATCTAATACAAGCAGACACAAGTGTTCATGTGATAGATTTCTCCAATCTGCCAAACATCAATGGCAGGTGATGAGTTATATAATTTAACAATCCTCCTTGCTATCCATTGGATGCACGGGCATGCACACACATGTTTAAAATATCATGGAAAAATAGTGATTCACTGTTCAAGATGAACTAAAACAATGGAGATCCAAGCAAAGTTCCTTTATTAAAATAACAGTGATCACTGGGCTCCCAGCCAAACTGACCATGAGCCCTGAATAGAGATTTGCAAAGGATTATATAGAAAAGGATACATTATCAATAATGAATAATTAATTAGCTTTGCACAGGCAGAAAAGGTTCCCAACTCTATGTCAACAATAATCACCCAAATACAAACCTTGAGGCTGGCACCATAGTCTGGCATCCCTGATCTACTTCTTTCATTATAAGTATTATAAGGT